>NC_085126.1:6436330-7723096 GCF_030269925.1 Bombyx mori
GGTATGTTAATCTTTTTAATAAAAGAAAATATACTCTTACTCCTTATTTGTATACTGAACTACATTATTTCATTAAATTTCAAGAAATGTTATTGGTGGATAGTAGAGTGTTTCGTCAGTAAACAGTATAGATCTTAGTTCAAATTAAGTTGGCCATCCCTGGTATAGTGATCATTATTTTTGTATGAAAAAATAAGGACAAGAGCCAAAAAAAAAACTACATAGTTTACTTTATCGGTAAAACAGGTTGTGTTTTAAGCTAAAGGTTCGTCCAAAGTTAATGGACACATTGTCATCTTTTTTTTTTTCTAAACGATTATTTGCGAACTTCATTATTATACATTTATATTATATTTTTAAATTTAAATATTATAATTCAGTATATTAAAATTTAATTGAAAAATAGTCCTACAAATAAAAAGACAAAAAAACGCGTCTTAAAAAACAGCACTGTCCTGCCGAAAACAGTATGAATACCATATTATTATCTATGTATTAGTTATCATCTATAGCTACCTCGTGCATTTTGACCCCAAATGACGTCACTCCTAAAGTGTCGTTTAGCATTGCCGATGCTCCCCAGCGGCAGTGGCTGTTCGAGATGATAGCGGTTCGTTTATCTCAACATAAAGAGCGAATCATTGGAATGTTCTATTCCAGATACCCGTCAATAATAACCAGTGCGTTTCCGGAATGGCGGGAACTGATCGTGAAAAGACTTGTAATAATGTCTGAAGACTTCGTAAGTCCGAAATCTTAGTACTTTATGACTTGAATGATTTTGATTTTGTTTCTTCATTCCGTCTGCGATTATCCTGTCGTATAAATCAGAATCTTTATCTTTCATTCCATTCGATTGACTTATTTTTATTGGCTTTGTAGACGGGCTTGCGTACGGCCCATCTGATGGTAAGTAACGAGGTAGAAGCGGAGAGCTCGAATCGGACGAACCGATGGTCCGAGAGTGTCTCCGCACCCTCGAGGAGGCGCCAGTAACGGTCACGGCGCGCAGTGGACGAAAACGCGAATGACACGTCTACGTGTGATTCCCCGTTCCACCGCACGCTAGTCGCAACCGAACCTCTGTTTAGAAAACAGAAACCGGTCGCGAAAGCCCACTCCGACAGGGTCCGTCAGAGTCCGTGCGGTTGGAACTCCACGCTGCACATTTAGCGTTGAGGTCCCCGCCAGTATCACCGGGCGAGACTTGAAGCGATGAACTAACGCTTCGAGCCCACCCAGGAACCGCTCGAACACGGCGAGACTCCTGTTCGGAGGCAACCCTTTACGACTATGGCGTCTATATCCACGCTATCGCGCGCCCGGTGAAGGCACCTCCCCGTATGCGAGGCCTTTAACCTTCACCGTCGGGAGCAGCTGTAAAACGACTGCCGCCGACCGCGGGGTGTCCGGTTTCTTTGACTCCCACCCCTTCCCTTTAGCCCCGGTTACCGGGGGCTTTCCTTGAGCGCACCAGATGCGCCGTAAGGTTGTCCACCAATTTAAGCGATGAAAAAGTTACATCTTTTGATATGGGCCGCCCTTAATTTTGCTACGACGCATATAAAGGCACCTTGCGCAAAACATAATTCGAGGGTCAGCAGAAGAATAGTTAGTCCGTTGTGTTCAAATATTATTTATTCCGAAACTATTTTCATTACTACTGACCTTTTTTTTTATTGGTGGAATCGATTATCCTAATAGAACACTGTCTTCAGTTTTAGACTTGATATGCTCTTTGTGGGAAACCCTGAAAAGTATCAGTAGAAAATAATGCAGATCTCATCAGCTTAAATTTAATTCACAGGAAAAGGAGAATTGGATGAACAACGCGGAAGCTTCTATAGACAATGGTGAGTTTATTGATTTTCTTACACTTCAATGTTTACGTAATAACAGTAACTATAGTGACGACGAGAGAGGGAGAGTAGTAAAAACCACAAAATGTAATTTACAGTACGGGATCCGGTTACAAGATTCTAGAACATTCAAGCTGATAATTAAAATTAAAATTTTGCACAATGTATTTATGAATAGAGGAGGTAGATATCGGATAATTTACCTAAGGCTGGGAATAAAAATCCGTATCATCTAGTTCGACTTTATGTATGTAATAACTTGAATCATTTTCACAAAAATTTATGTCCGTTAACGTAAAACGGTAAAAAATATCGTAAAAATCCCAACAACTTCTGATTGCTTTCGGAACTCTGAAGTTATACGAAAACGCAGTAAGCGTGATAATGCCGCCGGCCTAATCGATTTTGGGAAACTTCAAAAAGATCACGTGATCTGCTTAAAATACAAACACCCCGCCAGTGCGGCAATATTGCTCTGACAATAATTACTCATCAAAAGGCTTCTTTTGTTTTTGCAATAAAGGTGAAATTTAGTAACATTAAGTTGAAATGTTGTCTTGAGTTTTTGAACCGTATAGAGTAGTCAACTAGCGTAGTTAAATATCCACGTTCAGTAGCACCAAATAGTGTTTATTTTTGTGTAATGAGAATGGGATTTTAAATTTCGCTTAAACAAAAAGTTAGGACAGGCGAATTAGCTTCAAATTCTTAGGATGAGTACAGCAATGGTCATTAAGGCTGCACGGTACTGTAACAGTCCATACTCTAGTAAATAATAATACTTAAAAATATTAGTAAAAACACTAATTGATATTAATGACTAGATTAAATTATAAGTTAATTTGAAATATCAACTGACATGGTAATAAATCTTCCAGAATCTCAACCAGACTTAGAAGTCATTGAACCTTTCATAGAAACGATAGATGTGGACCAAGATTTGGACAACGAAACAAGGAAGTACAGGAGAAGAATCGAAGAGAGCAGTGAAACCAATGGAAAGGTTATTGAAATAAAATCCGAACCTACAGATTTTGAAGATCTGATTGACTCATTACAAAATACCAAAATACCATTACACACACTGTATTTACACACTGGCAAAACAGAAAAAATGATCGAAAATGAAACATGCAATAATGTTTCTGGTGAAGATGTGGTAAAGACTGAAAAAAATAAAGATATTTCCCCTAATCTTGATTACCTTCGCGAAACAATCGAAAATTCAAATGAAGCGAAAACTACACTAATTGAGGAAATAGTACCGAAAATTGCTGGCGTCTACGGCAACGTGCATGATTGTCAAGAAAGTAAAGATCCACGAGCTACAAAAGTATGTGAAGATGAAGCAATGCTTGAAGGTGCAACTAAATGTTACCGAGATGCAATCAACGATGTGTCTAAGGCAGTAGATACACAAGAAAGAATCTTGCAAGACACAAATATAATATTAAAGTCTGAACTGGAAGAACAATTGCATTTGAATATTTTTGATAATGTGATAGAATTTGCTGATAACAAAGTCCAGTCTATTGAAAATGATCATGTAAATACAGGTGAGTTTTAATTTACATCACTTCCAGTAAATGAAAATATTTGGTTTTAGTTTACAAATTAGTGATATTTCTGCGATTCTAACATTTATATATCACGCAGTATAACAGATTTATCAGATAATTATGATATTAAGATATTGAAAAGGGTTTTTTTTTTAAATAAATTCAATGCATTCCTCAGCCTCTTACATAATGTATTGGCATTATTTCTGTTAATAATTATTTACTATTGCAGCTAACGTTATTCAGACCAAAAACGATTTAACTTTACAAAGTCGGTTAAGTTGTGAACATGGAAATAGTACATCCACTTCTGAATTAAAATATCTTGATTTGAAAGAAGATGCAATGAAAATGTCAAAAAACAAGCCGCACGGTTGTAACTTAAATGACTGTTCAAAACAACTGACAATTTGGGAAATACAAACTGATGGTAGTAAAATTACGAATCCAAATAATTCTGGCATCAGTAATACAGTGAACAACACTTTGTTCTTAGAAAGTAAATCTGGTGCACAAAGCGAAACTAGAACAGACGATAGTATGAAAGTGAAAATGTGTAGTTACTTATTTCATAAACCCCGAAATCGTTCGTATGATCCTACACAGCTTTGCAAGAATCCGGACTTTAACAAGAAGTTGAAAAGATTAACGAATGCATTCTTAAGTTCGCCGCGTAACAGGGTACTGCTCAATGCTTGCAGGCCGATCACTGTTGATGTAATGAAGGCGATTGAATCCAAACTGTTCAACGGTACAGTGTACTTGAAGGACTGCGACCAACTGAACTCGAATGTTCCAGACCGCGGCGCCGTTAGCGACACTGCGACGCGAGTTCCTTCAACAATCGCTTCCCGGAGCTCTACAAATATTCGTTTAGTCAATCCTAATCATTTAATGTCGCTATCGAAATGTTACACATCGAATTTAACACAAGAAAGTTGTGGTGATGCGATGGAGATAAACAGGAAGATCAATCAACCAGATATAACAGAAGTTCCTTGCTCAAATCAATGTTGGCTGACAATTGAAGTACCTTCTCTGACCGTGCGAACTAATAATGAAAGTATAACTGCAACTCCAGAACTCAATTCAAACCTATCGTGTACAGAAAAAGGAACTGGTATTTCGTCCAAAAAGAAACCAAGAAAAGAACTTTCAGTTGTGAATGATTGTATTCTTACCCACGACATCCTCAACAAAATGTTAGTAAAAATGGATGAAGAAGAACATTTTTATAATCCTTCCAGAGTAACTTTAGGTGCGTCGTCTCGGATACTGAAGCCAAGCACAAACACAAGTAATCCCAGTGATGAAATCAAAATCTGTCCCTGTAGGTCTCCTGCACAAAATACAACAAAAATTGTGTCAGCTGTCGAACTGTTGAGTGAGCGAAATTATTCCGCTGCTAGTGACAGCCCTATCGTTACAGAAAAAATCTTGGTTGACTGCGAATGTAAAATCGTTGAACCAGTACTCGCGCAGGAACAATACCAGACTGACCAACATGAAATGATATTTATGACATCTAACGTAAAGACTCTAGTGATAGAGCCAATCTTCAACCATGCTGCCGAACAATCTAAACAACTTATTTTTTTGGCGTCGCTTGCGTCTCAACAAACGTTAGATAAACGGAAAGAAATAGATAAATCTCCTGATTTTATCATTGAAAACAACTACGACATCACCGAAAATATCGTAAAAGTTGACGCTATTTCCAAGCCTAATAAAAGTGTAAATAACTCTCCCCACACAAGAAGCCTATTGGGACACATACGTAAACCTCGTGTAAAAAAAATTAGTGATATACTTACATAGTTTCCTAACGCGACTCAATTTCTGTTTGATCAGAGTACAGTGATGGATGATAATGTAAACATACCAGTTAATTGCAATGGTACATATCCCGGACGTCCATCTGAGAACAAATTATAAACGGTGAATCAACGCGAGAGATCACGCCGATCGTCGAATTGGATACATAACAAATCAACCCACTACTTGTTGTCGAGTCGGCACTGTAACAACTCACCGAAATTAGAAAAAATATTTCTCTATTCCAAACTTAATTAATGAATCTGGATGACAATATAAATAATAAAAGTGAAAAGGAGAAACCCCATTTTGGGCCTAAGCGTTACATGAATGGGATATGTACCAAAAAATTCGTCTATTTTGCTTGATTAACCTATTGAAATCTTAGCTTCATTGACAATGGCCAAGTGTAGAAAATAAGTTGAATTCAATTTTTTGTTTTAAACAATCTTTGTAAACATCTGCAACACTTATTTCAATATACGTAACTAGCTCCACAAACGTGCGGATTAGAATTAGAGCATCCATAAAATAGGATCGATTTAGTGGAAATCGAGTGTAAAAAATAATTAATACTCTTTTGCTTTAGGATAAATGACTGTTTTTACAGGTATTTTAATCAATGTAAATAGAGTATGGCCATCGAATCGTGACACAACTACTTACAATGGCGGCAATTCAAAATATCTACAACTGACAACATTAAATATGAAAGGGTAGTTTTGCATTTTTATATTAATGTGACTATGCCATAGAAAAATACAAATGTATCAAATCGTGTTATGTTATCTTTAATGTTGCCAACTGAAGATATTTTGGATTGCCGCTATTTAGTTGTGCCATGATTCGCTGGCCAGACTGTAAACTTAATCTCATTGAATAACATAACGTAAAGCACCAAAATCTACTAACAAAAATCATTAAAAGAAATAAATAACTGTGCCATTTAGTTATGACACGAAATCATGTCGGCAACTGCGGCAATTCAAAATATTTTCAACTGGCAATCTTAAATATAACTTGAAAAAGTCGATTTGGTACTTTGAGTTTTTCTATGGTGTAGTTACATTAATAATTTTACTGGTGGTAGGATCTCTTGTGAGTCCGTGCCTCCCGCCCGCTTATTTTTGCCGTAAAGCAGTAATGCGTTTCGGCTTCAAGGGCGGGGCAGCCGTTGTAACTGTACTGAGACCTTAGAACTTATATCTCAAGGTGGGTGGCGCATTTACGTCGTAGATGTCTATGGGCTCCAGTAACCACTTAACATCAGGTGGGCTGTGAGCTCGTCGATGGGTATCTAAGCAATAAAAAATAAAAATAAAAAAGGCATAAAATAAAATGAAATGAAATGTGATGAGATAATATGGGAGCACGTAATGATTTATATTTTATACAAAAAAGTTATCATATAAATATAGTTTTTCATATAAAAAAGTTTTCATTAAAATTAAAATAAGACTGACCTAAAGGTCTTAGTTACCAGGTCATAAAATCCCTTAAAAAATCATTTCGTGCGCAGCGCGTATCGCATTACGTTGTTTTTGATTTTTGGCTTTCGTTCGTTTTCGTAAACAACCTAACACGCGATTTCTCGTAACAGGTTCCATTTTTATTTTAAAGCAACCTGTTGCTGCAACAGGTTTCGTAAAAAATTACTCATCTTTAGTAGGAAACAGCCTCAAAAATATCGTTTTATTAAAATATCTCGAACAATAAACATAACCTAAAATGTAAACATTGTCTGATTTTACCAATTTGGCCATTGCTGGGAGACCTGAAAATTGGGCTCATGAAACCTTCTTAGGTATTGTAACTTATGCCCAAATTCTAGCACTGTAACGCCAGGCCCAAGTTTGTATGGATTTCGGGTTTGTCCTTTGTCGAATTTTAATCTCAGAGCACTAAAAGAGACTTATGATGTGAATAATGAAAAATCTAAAACATTTACCGTGATTGGCTTGCCGAAGCGGCTCCGAGCGGCGCCGACAAATCACGAAGCGCTCCACACAGTCTCGCGACTCGCGTTCGCGACTAATTCAGTGTGTTCGTGACTGCCGTGCTTACTCCGCGTACCATTAAAATGAGCAATGCCGATATAATCCAAGCCGCCGAATTCATCGAACGCCGAACGTTCTACGTGTTATGTTAGTACAGTGGTCTCGAACCTACCGATTTTTCGGTATTTGTACCGACATGGGCTCTGTTCTACCGAAATATAACGATTTTTCTACGATTTCAGAGTATATATGGAAATTCTACCGATTTTACATTTTTAAGTAGGTAGCCCTTTTCATTTAACTTTAATGTTACGGGGAAGCCCTTAATATTTATTAAGTATGGATGGATCTAGTGCAGAATGTTCCATATATTTTGGGGAATACCCTTATGTCCTACAGCTCGATGCTATAAGGGGCTCTGGAATTTACCTGTCTAGTCTATATAAACAGGAATTCGTTTAATTTTTTCATTAATTTTCTTAACTTTGAAGAGAGAGTAACTTTCCTAAAGAGTGCCTACAAAATAAGAGAAGTTCAAATTCAAATTCAAATGTCGTCTGACGAAGAGCCAACAAGCACAAGTGCGAGTGTAAGAAGAGAAAAATATGTATTTATTTTTTATTTTATTGCTTAGTTGTGCGAACGATCTCACAGCCCACCTGGTGTTAAGTGGTTACTGGAGCCCATAGACATCTACAACGTAAATGCGTCACCCACCTAGAGATATAAGTTCTAAGATCTCAGTATAGTTACAACGGCTGCCCTACCCTTCAGACCGAAACGCATTACTGCTTCACGGCAGAAATAGGCGGGGCGGTGGTACCTACCCGCGCGGACTCACAAGAGGTCCTACCACCAGTAATTACGCAAATTATAATTTTGCGGGTTTGATTTCTATTACACGATGTTATTCCTTCACCGTGGAAGTCAATCGTAAACATTTGTTGAGTACGTATTTCATTAGAAAAATTGGTACCCGCCTGCGGGATTCGAACACCGGTGCATCGCTCAACACGTAAGTATGCACCGGACGTCTTATCCTTTAGGCCACGACGACTTCCAAATGTGTGTATGTACAATATTATAGAAAAAAATGGGAAGAAGAGTTTCCAGACTGGCTCAAGATAGTCTCTTTCCTGTGTTGTCTAATTTCATCTTTAATATTTTATCACTTCCCCATTCATACGCTATCTATCGTTGAACGCATATTTTCACATATTAATCTTTTGAAAACAAAACAGCGAAATAGGCTGTCTACTGAATCAATCACTGTTCTATTACATGCAAAACGACTTTAACACAGCTAATTGTTATGATTTTGAAATTAATTCGAAGATGAAAGCGGCTATGGCCAAAAGAATATTGGTATAAAAAATAATTATACTTTAAGTATGATTGTTATAAATTAGTCTGTAAGTTTTTTTCCCCTGTATAGTCTAAATAAACGCATTTGATTGAACATTGTATTTTTTTGTCAAATACCGTTTTTGGGTTCAAATATACCGATTTCGCTCCAAGAAATATGACGTTCGAGAGACTTTTTGGCGGGAACGCGAGGTGTGAAGTTGTGCGATTTGTTTTGTCTATTTAGTGTTTCTTCAGGTTTAAATGTGTAATAACGGTGGTTTATTAACTGTTTAGTATCTGTGAAAGTGCACAAATTTGGGAAAATGAAACAAAGCCGTTGGACATAACTTTTACCACCATTTTACTGAGATTATATTTCATCACAAATCATCTCATTTCATTTAATTTCATCCCAGTTGATTAATGTCTCAAATTCTTCATTTTATTTCACTCCAAATTATTAATTTTCATAAAAATATTATCTCATCTCATTTCAATTTATTTCATTTCATGCCATGGCATGTTTTATATTAATCAGCTTCATTTCATAATATTATATTACTTTAAAAAAAATATATATATATATATATATATATAGAAGATTAGACTGTATGGTGTGATACCTTTGACTTTCCATTTGGAAAAATAAAACTACTACTACTGTCACTGACGTTCGAGACCACTGTGTTATTTAATGTGTTTATTGCAGTTTATTGTATGTTTTGGTCATAGACCTATATAGTAGGGACACGACATATTGTTCTATACGTACAATTGCTTATATAAATAGCACCCATTTTGAAGGCACATACATAAACATATATCTATCTCGTTCTTACTCAGCACTTTAACTCGCAGGAAAACAATATAACAGTATTTCAGTGCGTACATAAAATGAAACATGAATATACGTAAATATCTCCGTCTCCGTCTAATGAGGCCGAAAATCCGCCATGCTTAGCGCGCCAAATGTCATTGTCACGTCAGTTCGGCCGTCTGTTTTGGGTTGTACATTATTTATTGACTTTGATATCGATTTAATATGATTAATTATATAAAATTTCATAATTTATCATGCTTAAAACATACAAAAATAATAATTAAAACGTATTTTATAGGATCTCAAGAAAGTCGATGCCCTAAAACTATTATCTATATGTATTTAAATTCATTATGGAGCCCTCATCCGAAAAATCCATTTTTCGGTCGGAATCTATTGATCATGACACTAATCATAAATACCACTTTAAAATATGTCATCAAAACATATTTAGACATTCTGTTTAGATATTTCGGGAAAAAGGCTACCGACAAAATCTCTTCGGAACTATTTAAATAAAATAGTTTTATTCCGCAGTGAGTAAAACACTATTGTAAATTTGTTAAATATTTAATAATTAAGTGATTTTAGAGCGGAAGTCACAAGGAATGACGTTTGTAATTAATGAATAAATGTTCTGTAGGTGTTTTTTTTTCACGCGGTCCCTTGATAAGTTTAAAATTTGAATCACTCTCAAGCGAAAGTGATTCAAATGGTGCGGCGCACCTTCTTTGGGGTGCGCTGCGGTAGTATGTTACGGACTTTAGAGTCAGCAAAACAATTAAAATAGATTGTTATAGTCTAAGAAAAACACGTACTCAAAATACGATAACATTTAGCATACTAGAAATGGACTGATGGCTTTGAACTACGCCATATCTTTATGTTTTGCGACAAACGACAACTTTATAAAATCAGTGTAGCAACTTTTAAAAATCATCATATCGTTTACTTGGCAAATTCGAAGGACGAACTTGTCTTAGATTTCACCCATCTAAATCATATCATATTTGCACATAACAATATACCTACTTACTTCCCATTAAAGTATAAATTCTACAAATAAATAATACTCAACAATATTTAAAATAAAATGAGCCAAGAACGTTTATCGATAAAACCTGATAACATTGAAATCTTTTGTACAGCACTAAAGCCGCCATGTTTTGTGGCCAGATGACGTCACAGTGGCACGAAATTTTGGTTGACGTTTCATTTCCATAGGTTTCCTACTTCATTGGTTTTGGTAGGTTTCATGCTTCAGTGGTTATAGGGTTTAATTTTAATGCAGTGTTTGCGCCTGCGTATTGGTTTAGGTTTTGTGTTGATTGTTGCTGAATTTTTGTTTGTGTCAATATTTTCATCTCCTTGATAAATTCCTTTTACAATTATGCCAAAAACTAAAGCTGAAAAGAATCGTGAATACTGGCGAAAAAAAAATGCAAATAAAATTAAAAAAAACCCCAAAAGTTCTACGGAACGTGTCCGAGAGTTTCGTGCTCGTCAAAAAAAGTTATTATCACATGTACAATATGAAATTATTAGTTCTAACATGAATGTGCCTGGTGTACAAAATAGTAAGTACTTGAATATTTTGTAATATTTTTAATACAAAATTTAATAAATAAAGAACAATGACCACATAATAATATGTATGGAATTCCGTCTTAAGTTGTTGCATAATAAATCTTTATTATTTATAGACTACGCTTTATATATTATCGAATAAAAGTGTTCGCTTCCCCATAATTAACCGGGTTTTCAAGTAATTAAACCAAAACGGACATAACCTATAAATAATGTTAAGCCCACAAACAAATCATAAACATATAATCATAGTTTTCACACACCGACTTCTCATTATCAGATCCTCAAACATCAACATGATTACAGAATTACAGAAACTCAAGAGTTCATAAACAAAACATATAAACGTCCTGGCGTAATAAAACACTTATGTACGTAACAATTGTTGATGTACCTTATGTACATGTGTATGTACATATGTATGTGTATGTACATGTACACCTTGATGTATCTTAAAATCATAATTCCGGTCCTGTACAAAACATTTCTGTAGTGAAATTGATTGTAACAAATGAGAAAACTATTTCGATGCTATTTTGATTCTGCAACATGCAACTTTGCTAGATGACTTTTGGTCATTCTCCTTTAATATTTAATCATTAAATTTCATTATTATTTCTTACTCATAAATCACATGTATAACCTCATCAAACCACAAATTACGAAGCACTCCACACGGTCTGCGTCCCCAACAAGTTCAATGTGTTTTTGACGTCCGTGCATGCCGTGGCTCTATCCCGATCCTGTAGACCGAATGGTAAACGGTCGACGTCGCCCAAAGCACGTCATTACGGATCCTCCCGATCCATTAACGCTGCTTTTAGGACCACAAGCACCGGTCACCGTCCTCGTCGAACCTGTCGCTTGCGATGAAGGGCTCGACCAGCGAATTAACCCATAGACACAGCCCACTGAGTTTCTTGCTGGATCTTCTCAGTGGGTCGCGTTTTTGATCCCTGCGAAGCACTGCTCTTGCCAGGATCAGTGTTAGCAACACTCCGGTCTGGGCCCCGTGAACTCACCTACACACATTAGGGTGAAGCTGAAATAGCCTCAAGGCTATCAGCATAGGTAGGAAAAAAGTGGCTCTCGGAGTGCCCTGAGATACTTTTGTTAATAGTTTCATTGGAGTAAAGTTGAGTGTCGTTCGTGACCGCCGTGCTTACTCAGCGTATCATTAAAATGAGCATTGCCTAATTCATTGAACGCCGAGTGTTCTACGTGTTATGTTAGTATGTGTTTAATGCATGTGTTTGCGCCTGCTTATTAGAAAGTTTTAGTATAAGTGTGTTGATTGTTGATAAATTTTGGAACGAAGTTCCTTATTTATTTGTGTCAATATTTTCAACTCCTTGATAAATTAATTTTACAATTATGCCAAAAAAGCTGAAAAGAATCGTGAATACTGGTGGAAAAAAAATGGATATAAAATAAAAAAAAACCCCAAAAGTTCTACGGAACGTGTCCGAGAATTTCGTGCTCGTCAAAAAAGGCTATTATCACATGTACAAAATGAAAATAATAGGTCTAACGTGAATGATAATGTGCCCAGTGTACCAAATAGTAAGTACTTGAATATTTTCTAATATTTTTAATACAAATTGAATAAATAAATTTTAATATTTAATCATTAAATTTCATTATTATTTCTTACTACTCATAAATCTACTTACTACTTATAATAATGTGTATAGCCTTATTTATGTTTCTTTTTTTTTTAAGTGAAACTTGTGTATGTGAATATGTTTCAACAAAATAATCTAAATCTCTAAATTAAATCTTACTCAAACTAAGCATAACTAACTTGTTCCATTTTAACTAGATATCCTGAACAACCTTGCATTGGAAAGCTCTGAACATCAAAAGAATCATATATTGGTTTCGGAGAACCAACTGATAGATGAAATGAAATCAAATAAAGAACTCTGGACAAATATGAAGATGCATTTTGAAACTAACAGATTGCCATGGTAAGTAGCTGTTTTAAAGAATAATATGTATATAGATTCGATGCACATATAGTGAAATCCAGAATTTTAAACAGAGATTACAAGTAACTAATTAAAACTTTGTATTGATATTATTATGATCTATTAATTAACTTTTATTGTTCTTTAGGTGGGTGAACGACCTCTTGATCCCACTTATGATATAACCTACAAAATGAACTGTTAAAAAGATAGCACAAAATCTCTGTTTCTTATTAAATTGGTCATGTGAAAAAACGTCTAAATTTAGTTTATTTATATTTTTTTAAGTCAGTTTAACATATATAGAGTTATATAATATGACAATCTAGTCAGTAATATCGCTATTCATCAGAGGCTGCAAATGATTTCACTGATTCTGGTCTTTCAACCACACTTCTCACGTATAGTCAAATTATACTAATGTTTCAAAAATATTAACAGGTACCACATGAAAACTGTAATACTGGACAAGCTGAAGACACTTTATGCGGCAGATGATAAAAGTGAAAATGTATCTGCTAAGGACCGAATGTCCCAGATGGATTGGATTATATTTGACTTTGCTCTCGTCCATGAGAAAATAGATCTAATTGGAAAAGTAAGTTGGCTGAATATCAAGTACAATACTAAAATAAAATTTTGGAAACTATTTGTACATACCCTACGTATTTTTTTTTATTGCTTAGATGGGTGGACGAGCTCACAGCCCACTTGGTGTTAAGTGGTTACTGGAGCCCATTGACATTTACAACGCAAATACGCCACCCACCTTGAAATATAAGTTCTAAGGTCTCAGTATAGTTACAACGGCTGCTCCGCCCTTCAAGCCGAAACGCATTACTGCTTTACGGCAGAAACAGGCGGGGTGGTGGTACCTTTGGGAGTCTGAACGACGGAGGGAAGATCTTCCACCGAGCGGGTGATATTTGCTCGGTAGACCGACGGTCCGAATGTTGTTGTTCGGAACTTGTATATATGCGCTTTATCTTGAAAATGTCGTAAGCGAGATTCAGGCATCTGTCAATTATCTTGCGTTGTATGGTGGCCACAGTACCCACCCGCGCCGACTCACAAGAGGTCCTACCACCAGTAAAAGTATAGAACTATCTAACTTTCAGGATGTTATGAGATGTCAAACTCAGGACCGTCAGCCGTTGATTGATCTCTTCGAGCTGGTGACGAAGTTTGACATAGAGGACAGGTCCAGAGACAGTCTGGCCGGCGCCTGGACTGCGGCCACCGCCCTCTACAACTCGAGGTAAGCTTAAAGACGGCCTTCTGTTAAGACGCCTATGAAGCCTGGTCCTAACACTAATGAGCTCCTTCAATGGAAGGGGGACAGAGTCGTTATCGATGTGGTATGTCAATAGCCATTCATCTTGAGACCACTTAGTTCGCAGTCTCAATTTTATTCTATAGCAGATCGACTGCTCATCCTTCAAACCGGAACGTGTGTTCCTGCTTCGTGGAAAAATAAGCAGGATAGTGTTATCTATTCATGCAAGGTACATTAGACCCTACCACCAGTGCATTCCTAATTTTATAAATATTTCTTGATTTTATAATACCAAAATAGACTGTATGGCGGTATCTGACTGTGGGGGCACACAAGAGTATACCAGTAAAGTATTGTATTGCCTTAAATGAATCGTTCCTTTACAGGGGTCGTCAGTGCTCACCGATGCTACTGCAGAAGCGTTGGTATCAGCTGAAGGAGGTGACCAGGGAATCGCTATATGAGTACTGGTACGCCTCCCGCGAGAACTCTCCTATACCGGCCGAGTCTATAAAAAGACCAACCAAATTACAGAGAGCTGTGGCCCAGAAGTAAGTTTACATTTCCACAGGTCTCAAGTTATGTTTGTCATTAAGCTGCAGAAAGAATACCCACTGTTGGGTTTTTCCATCACAATAACGGAGCTTTAAAACAAAATGATTTGTCATACATTGCTACCGACCGGGGGTGGGGTTAAACTTAAACAAATAGTACGATTAACGTATGTACGTACGTGACTTCTTTGTTTAATAAGCGACCGGACACCAAAAAAGGAATATATAAATTTTAAACGCTAGTGGCGACATCCCTAATTAACGAACTGCCCATCACCCGCGGCTCCGAACTGCCCGCGGACAGTGGCGGAGTGCGGCACTATACGAACATCACAAAGCAGTCAGTGGCGGTGTCATGAGGGGCACTTTTGAAAGATTCACGCTTGCCACGCTCGGGCTTCGGTCTTCCATGAACAAATACCGCCAAAGGTTCTCTCCCTTTTCGGCATTTCAAGGTCGCTATATACCTGTCATGGTAATGGCGGGTAACGCGTCCGCGGGTGGCAGGGAAGCTCTGCGCTCGACCTCCCTGTCGATGCTTTGAGTATTGGTGGTGCACTGCTCTTGCAATGCATCGGCCAACAACTCTGCCTTTTCATCGTTATACGGCACCTTTGAGAGCTTTACGCGCGCCGCGTTCAGAAGTAGGTCCTGTTTAAACAAATACCGTCAACGGTTCTCCTTAGTTGCTATTTCATAACCGCAGTATATATGCCGCGGCATTCTTTTGGCGGCACAGGTTCAAAGGCGACGGTCGCATATTTTAACTCGTACATGGAGGACAAGAGAAGATTACCACTACACGTAACGCACATACCTGCCCGATCCTGCGGACCGAATGGTAAACAGTCGCCGTCGCCCTAAACACGTCATTTCGGATCCTCCCGATCCACTATCGCGGTCCACGATCTGCTTTTAGCTACCTCTAGCACCAGTCTCCGTTCTCATAACCCTTAGCAACGTCCTCAGGTTTGAGCCTAAGTATACAAAATTGCGAGTTAATCCGACGTTTTCAAGGGGGTCAAAATCACGTTCAAAGATTTCGTTACAAACACTTTTTTTTGTTGTTGTTGCTTTGAGGGATGGACGAGCTCACAGCCCACCTGGTGTTAATTGGTTACTGGAGCCCATAGACATCTACAACGTAAATGCGACACCCACCTTGAGATATAAGTTCTAAGATCTCAGTTTAGTTACAACGGCTGCCTCACCATTCAAACCGAAACGCATTACTGCTTTACGACAGAAATAGGCAGGGTGGCGGTACCTACCCGTGCGGACTCACAAGAGGCCCTACCACCAGTAATTACGCAAGTTATAATTTTGCGGGTTTGATTTTTATTACACGATGTTATTCCTTCACCGTAAAAGTCAATCGTGAACATTTGTTAAGTACGTATTTCATTAGAAAAATTGGTACCCGCCTGCGGGATTCGAACACCGTTGCATCGCTAGATACGAATCCACCGGATGTCTTATCCTTTAGGCCACGACGACTACATACGTCTGAAGCTAATAAAAGCGTATTAAAAACAGTACTGTCCTGCCGAAAACAGTACGAATACCATATTATTATTATGTATTAGTTATCATCTATAGCTACTTCGTATATTTTGACCCCAAATGACGTCACTCCTAAAGTGTCGTTTGGCATTCCCGATGCTCACCAGCAGCAGTGGCTGGTCGAGATGATAGCGGTTCGTTTATCTCAACATAAAGAGCGAATCATTGGAATGTTCTATTCCAGATACCCGTCAATAATAACCAGTGCGTTTCCGGAATGGCGGGAACTGATCGAGAAAAGACTTGTAATAATGTCTGAAGACTTCGTAAGTCCGAAATCTTAGTACCTTATGACTTGAATGATTTTGATTTTGTTTCATCTTTCCGTCTGCGATTATCCTGTCGTATAAATCAGAATCTTTATCTTTCGTTCCATTCGATCGACTTGTTTTTATTGGCCTTGTAGGCGGGCGAGCGTACGGCCCATCTGATGGTGAGTGGTTACCGTCGCCCATGGACTTCAGCAATGCCAGGGGCAGAGCCAAGCCGCTGTCTACCGTTACTGTCTCCGCCCCCTCGAGGAGGCGCCCGTCACGGTCACGGCGTGCGGCGGAACCTCTGTTTAGAAGACAGAGACCGGTCGCGAAAGCCCGCTCCGAGAGGAACTCGCCCCGCGAGTCCGTGCGAGTAGAACCCCACGCCGTACACTTAGCGTTGAGGTCCCCGCCAGTATCATCCACCGGGCGAGACTCGAAGCGAAGAAGAGTGAAGATTTTTTGAATAAAACATTGTTGTAGAAAAGGCTTTGTGTTTTTTAAAAAGGCTGACACCAGCCTCCTGTTGTCTAACAGCACCACCTCCGGGTCCGGCAGGCATTTCCTACGGATGGAGAGCGTGCGTGTGCGAGAGGAGTTGGCTGATATGCATGCGACCCTTGACGGTATTGTTGGACGCCAGAGCAGTTTGACCTCCGTCACTCCCGTAAGAACACATTCTGGAGGAAAAAAACATGATGATTTAGGAGCTGACGAGACAACTCGGGACCTTGGGGGTCCGCGCCTCCAAGGTTGAGCGCGCGAGATCATTGCTGGTGCATGAGCGCCCCGTGCCCCGTACCATCGTCACGCGTAACGGTACCGCCCTCAAAAGCCGCAGCGGCTGAAGTGAGTGCAGCACCAGCGACGCGCGCGATGTCTAACTTGGCCCTATCAGTCAAGCGTACTAGGAGTCGAACGCATGCCCAGCCCGCGAGGCCGCTGTCGGCCGCTTCTGCCCCGCTCCAACCTGCAAAGGCAGAAACCGCGGAAAGCAGAAGAGGGGCACGCCGCCAAGCCAGCGTAGACCCCCATTCCCATCCACTAACACCCCCGCCAACATGAACGAGGTGTGAACGGCGGAGGTGAGGCGGGGTGGAAGGAAAGCGAGAAAACCTCGCTTGCCCCCGGCCCGTTCTTGCGGCCGCCGCTCCCCACACATTGGAGATTGCGGGTTGGCCGGCAGTCCACCGAGTGCACAGAGTCGCCCGACGCTCGAGACGCAACCACGGAGCCACGTCGGCGAATCGGTACCTCTCATCTGGGGGCATTCTTCTGTTGCCGAAGCCGGGAGACATGACAACCAGCGGCTTGCAGTTGCAGTAAATAGAACGTCGGTTCACTCCCACCACAACGGGGCACAGGGTGCCTCAATTCGCGCTTCACCGGCGAACCGGTGCCGTCGGGAGCTGCCCTCTCCAGAAGGAGCACTCTTCAATTAGTGAAAGGTGTGGAGGGCCCGATCCTCCCGGTCCTAGTGTTGGTTTGGTCCTCGTCATGCAATCTCTCGTTGCAAAGCGTAACTAAGCTATCTTAAATCTAACCTAATCTTAAACGTTCCGTCCACGACCGGGCTTAGGGCTATAGCTATGGCAATCACTCAACACCAGTTGCGCCGGGAGGTTGTCCACCCACTTAAACGATTAAAAAGTTACATCTTTTGATATGGGCCGCCCTTATTTTTGCTACGACTCATATAACGGCACCTTACGTAAAACATAATTCGAGGGTCAGCAGAAGAATAGTTAGTCCGTTGTGTTCAAATATTATTTATTCCGAAACTATTTTCATTACTACTAACCTTTTTTTTTATTGATGGAATCGATTATCCTAGTAGAACGCTGTTCTCAGTTTTAGACTTGATATACTCTTTGTGGGAAACCCTGAAAAGTATTAGTAGACAATAATGCAGATCTCATCAGTTTCAATTTAATTTACAGGAAAAGGAGAATTGGATGAACAACGCGGAAGCTTCTATAGACACTGGCAAGTTTATTGATTTTCTTACACTTTAATGTTTACGTAATAACAGTAACTATAGTGACGACGAGAGAGAGAGAGAGAGAGAGAGAGAGCAGTAAAAACCACAAAATGTAATTTAAAGTACGAGATCCGGTTACAAGATTCAAGAACATTCAAGCAGATAATTAAATTTAAAATTTTACACAATGTATTTATGAATAGAGGAGGTAGATATCGGATAATTTACCTAAGGTTGGGAATAAAAATCCGTATCATCTAGTTCAACTTTATGTATGTAATAACTTGAATCATTTTTATTTCACAACTAGCGACCCGCCCTCGCTTCGCTTCGGAAACATTAAATTTTATTATTGAAAGCTGAGTCCCGCGATGTCACCCGCGGTTATTGTCGTACCGCGGGTGACGCAGCGAGGCGAAACTAGTCTAAAAAAAGTAGCCTAAGTTACTCTTTATATCATCAGCTAGCTACCTATCAGTGAAAGTCCCGTCAAAATCGGTCCAGCCGTTCCAGAGATTAGCCGGAACCAACAGCCAGACAGACAGACAAAAATTGTAAAAAATGTTATTTTGGTGTAGGTACTGATTGAAATACAAACGTATACGAACCCACCCCACCAGTGCGGCTCTGACAATATCGGCTTATCAGACTGCTTCTTTTGTCTTTGCAATAAATGTGAAATTTAGTTACTAACATTTTAGTAATAACTGACGTGGTAATTAACTCTTCCAGAATCTAAACCAGATTTACAAGTCATTGAACCTTTCATAGAAATGATAGATGTGGACCAAGACTTGGACAGCGAAACAAGGGAGCACGGGAGAAGAAGCGAAGAGAACACTGAAACCAATGGAATGATTATTGAAATAAAATCCGAACCTAGAGATTTTGAAGATCTGGCTGAGCCATTACACACTATCAAAACACCATTACTTTTATACACTGGGAAAACAGAACAATTAACCGAAAATGAAACATGCAATACTGATTCTGGTGAAGATGTGGTGAAGACTGACAAAAATATAAACATTACCCCTACTCTTGATTACCTTCGCGAGACAATCGAAATAGTACCGAAAATTGCCGGTGTCAATGGCAAGGTGCATGATACTCATGATAGTAAAGATCCAACAGCTACAAAAGTATGTGAAGATGAAGCAATGCTTGAAGAAGCAACTAAATGTCATCGAGATGCAATCAACGATGTGTCTAATGCAGTAGATATACAAGAAAGAACGTTGCAAGACACAAATACACTATTAAAATCTGAAATGGAAGAACACTTGCATTTGAATATTTTTGATAACCTAATAGAATTTGCTGATAACAAAGTCCAGTCTATTGAAAATGATCATGTAAATACAGGTGAGTTTTAATTTACATCACTTCCAGTAAATGAAAAATATTTGGTTTTAGTTTACAAATTAGTGGTATTTCTGCGAATTTAACATTTCTATATCACGCAGTATAACAAAGGACAATGCCAATTTTCTTTAGGCGTTTGGGCCCCTAAAAAAAATTGTCGTGTCATAATGGTTTTAACTTAATTTGATAGACAAAGAAATATCCTTTCATATTCAGAAAACGATTTTTATATTCTCACCCAGGTTTAAGAGAAATCTGTTTTTTTTCTGCAGATAAAATTAAGTTGTTAATTGTTTTCTCCGAAATCAATAATCGCTCTCATAATTAGTTACAGTGTTAAATAAGTTAATTGTGGTTAATTTTGCTAGAAATAAGCCCTTATGTACATTTTATTATTATTATATCCTCATAATAATAATAAAATGAAACTGGTTTCTGAGAATGGACTTCATTGACCCTTCTTTCGGAAATGAAAATCTGGAACCCGGCAACGATATTACTGTTGTTATTTTTAAATTTTCAAATCTGCAGGCAAAGAGCGTGGCCTATGCAGCCTAGTCTGTCGTAGTTATATTATTTTCATGTCAATAAAAAGCCGGTATATCTCTTTTTATTGATTTTTGGGAGTTTTGACGTCAACTCGACGAATAGCACATTAACTGAGCGTGAGTTTCCGCAGACTTCTTATCTTGAAAAAAAAAACAGTTACTGCTATGTTAGCCACCGCTTTATTCCAATACCTCAATAATCGTGAACAACGATTACTGACGTTTAATACACAAAACAACACCCAATTTATAAATTATACATCACAATAAACTATTAAAAAAACTTTAAAATAAAACTTCAAGTGATGTTTCACTCGGGTTGCTGCCAAAACTCTCTGACCATAGACAATAAGAATAAGTAATGGTGGGCCATTGACATTTTTCCTAATGCAATCATGTCACAGACAACTCTTTCGTTTGGCAGCATTTAGGTTTACTATAAGACTGAATGGGCTAAGCCCTTTGTCTGCGAATTGAAAAACTATGAATGATAAAAGTACTCAGTTTTCGGATGTTAACAAATAAGTAATTTATTTTTTTGTAAAACAATGTCAGGGTGAAAGATATGTTGATACATAAACTAAACAACGTGAAAAAATAAGGCATAAGTTTTCAAGTACAAATAGTTTTGACACAAAGTTGGCCCACTTTTGGGCATTGTCCTTTACCAGATAATTATGATATTAAGATTTTGAAAAGAGTTTTTTGAAGTGAAACTTCTTTATCGACGTAGGGAGGAAAAACGTATGTAACGTTTTTCGGTTACGCGCCATCTTAATTTCTTCCGTTACACGCCATGTTTATTTTATTTCTATTTAGTTTGTTATGAACAGATGTCGTTGCACGTAAATTCAACAATTCCTGAATCGGGGTGACGATGTCGTTGCACGTAAATTCAACAATTCCTGAATCGCGGTGACGAGATATTACACAGTTGATAGACGTTCTCGTATTTCTCTTGCTAATCATACCCACCTGGCGTCACGATAACGTGATCATGCAGGCGGTCCCCGGGGTGCGGCTGCTCCATTGCACTGCGGAGTGGTTGACCCCTGCGATTATTGAATTGAGTCATTGCATGAAACATAAATACTAACATTTGTTATATTTTTTATAAATTGATTATCTAATATTTAGATTCAACAATGGCAGAATCCACAAGTTCCGAGGAATCTTCAAATGAACTTATTGTACAAGTTGATTACTACCATCGTCATTGTTCTCAACTCAGTGCATCAATCGCAACTACAAAAAATGTCTGTGTGACTGAAAATCAGGCGAGTGATCTTCCTTCAATCGCCCCTGGTTACCCAAAAACATCTGTAGAACGAATGAGAGAGTATAGAGCTCGGAAAAAGAAAGAAAATCAAATACTGAATCATTCAGAACGTAAAAAATCAGGCGCAGAGCGTGTGCAAGAGTGCAGAGCCCGAAAAAAAACTAAAATCCAATCAGCACGTAAGATTTTTTTTTAGTTGTCTACGATCAAAATTAAAATATATTATGTTTTTTTTTTTTGTAAATTGATTAACAAATTTTTAGATTCAACAATGGCAGATTCCACAAGTTCCGAGAAATCTTCAAATGAATTTATTGTGCAAGCTGATGTCAATCATCGTCATTGTTCTCAACTCAGTGCATCAATCGCAACTACAAACAATGTCTGTGTGACTGAAAATCAGGCGAGTGATCTTCCTTCAATCGCCCCTGGTTACCCAAAAACAGCTGTAGAACGAATGAGAGAGTATAGAGCTCGGAAAAAGAAAGAAAATCAAATACTGAATCATTCAAAACGTAAAAAATCAGGCGCAGAGCGTGCGCAAGAGTGCAGAGCCCGAAAAAAAACTAAAATTCAATCAGCACGTAAGATTTTTTTTTAGTTGTCTACGATCAGAATTAAAATATATTATATATATTTTTTTTTTGTAAATTGATTAACAAATTTTTAGATTCAACAATGGCAGATTCCACAAGTTCCGAGAAATCTTCAAATGAATTTATTGTGCAAGCTGATGTCAATCATCGTCATTGTTCTCAACTCAGTGCATCAATCGCAACTACAAACAATGTCTGTGTGACTGAAAATCAGGCGAGTGATCTTCCTTCAATCGCCCCTGGTTACCCAAAAACAGCTGCAGAACGAATGAGAGAGTATAGAGCTCGGAAAAAGAAAGAAAATCAAATATTGAATCATTCAAAACGTAAAAAATCAGGCGCAGAGCGTGCGCAAGAGTGCAGAGCCCGAAAAAAAACTAAAATCCAATCAGCAAGTAAGATTTTTAAAGTGAAATTTCTTTATCGACGTAGGGAAGAAAAAACGTATGTAACGATTTTCGGTTACGCGCCATCTTAATTTCTTCCCTTACGTGCCATGTTTATTTTATTTCTGTTTAGTTTGTTATCAACAGATGTCACAGCACGTAAGTTCAACAATTCCTCAATCGCGGTGACGAGATGTTACACAGTTGATAGACGTTCTCGTATTTCTCTTGCTAAATCATACCTACCTGGCGTCGGGATACCGTGATCATGCAGGCGGTTCCCCCGGGGTCCGGCTACTACATTGCACTGCGGAGTGGTTGACCCTTGCGATTATTTTTATGTTTTATAAATTTCACTTCTACTGTGTGTGACACATTTTTTTTCTATGTTTTAAGCGAGGTAGCATAATAAAATAAGAAATTTTATGTAAGCAATCTAGACTTGCGCAAAACATCACTTCCCAATGTAATGTGATATGACATCACTTCTACAGACAGGTGATATTACTCGAAAACATTACACATCACTCTTAACATTACTCGGTGCGTTCAATAGATACTGTGACGACGAATACATTGTATCTATACACCCGAATCATTACTTAAGTGATGTGTATCAACACATCACTTAGGTAATGATTCGGGTGTTTCATTACAGTAGTGTATTACAATACAAAGTATGAACTTTGCATTGTAATACACTGTTATATTACTTGACAGAGATTGACTTACTTAATAATATAATAATTTTATTTTTTACTTAATATAATTTATTGTGGGATGAACGGATTTCATATGGCGACTTAGACTGCAAATTGAGCTCGACAATAATGTTAATATACGAGAGCAGTAGATGCATTGTTTCGGCGCGATATCCTCAAAGTGCATCCAAGGAGGACTGTACTTTCATTTAGACGCCGTTATTTCTTTCACTTATTAAACACGCATTAAAACAAATAATAAAACTATCTTCAAACAAGTGCTTAAGTAATTCAAATCAAACACAAAAATTAATATGAAATATTACTAAACAATTACGAGCGACTAGCGATTTTACAAAAGTTGCGAATAAAAAATTAAGTAAGTACTTGCGGGGAGCTACCGGCTGGGCGCATGAAAAATATAAACACAAATACCTATATTAAAATTCAGACGTACCATAGGTATAAAAATGTACCTAGCGGCCAGGACATACGGTTCAAAATCACTAGGAATAATTCCGTGTCGCTTGCTCATTTATTTTGCGTCGATCGGTCTGTCTCGCTCGCTCTGTTCCGTTCGTGTATTAAGCAACATTACACGACAAAGAAAGAAACATGTTGGGTGATAGTGTGATGTTTGTTTCCTTCGCGTAATGTGTGATGTTGCATTACATCGTAGAGTAATATTACCCGAGTAATATCACTCGCATTACTTACACATGTCTAAAGCAATCATATTAAATCGATATGAAAGTCAATAAATAATGAACAACCCAAGACAAGTACCGGCTGAACTGACTGACAAGACATTTGGTGCGCTAAACATGGCGGATTTTCGGCCTCATTAGGTATTTACGTATATTCAAGTTTCATTTTATGTACGCACTGAAATACTGTTATATTGTTTTCCTGCGAGTTACAGTGCTGAGTAAGAACGAGATAGATATATGTTTATGTGTGTGCCTTCAAAATGGATGCTATTTATATAACCAACTGTACGTATAGAACAATATGCCGTGTCCCTATTATAGAGGTCTATGATAAGAACACCCCGCCAGTGCAGCAACATTGCTCTGACAATATTGACTTATCAAATGGCTTCTTTTGCTTTTGCAATAAAGGTGAAATTGAGTAACATACGTCATAATAAGTTGGGAATTTGTTTTGTATTTTTGAACTGTATAGACTAGACAACTAGCATAGTTAAATATCCACGTTCACTAGCACCAAATAGTGTTTATTTTTATGTAATGGGAATGGAATTTTATCCGGATATTATTTCGCTTAAACAAAAAATTAGAACAGGCGAATTAGTTTCAAACTCTCAGGATGTGTGCAGCAATGGTCATTAAGGCTGCAGCACGGTACTGTAATAGTCCACACTTTAGTAAATAATAATACTTAAAAACATTAGTAAAAACACTAATTGACATTAATGACTACATTAAATTCTAAGTTGAAATATCATCTGACATGGTAATTAACTCTTCCAGAATCTAAACCAGACTTAGAAGTCATTGAACCTTTCATAGAAACGATAGATGTGGACCAAGATTTGGACAACGAAACAAGGAAGCACAGGAGAAGAAGCGAAGAGAACACAGAAACCAATGGAGTGATTATTGAAATAAAATCCGAACCTAGAGATTTTGAAGATCTTGCTGACCCATTACAAACTATCAAAATACCATTACTTTTATACACTGGGAAAACAGAACAATTGATCAAAAATGAAACATGCAATACTGATTCTGGTGAAGATGTGGTGAAGACTGACAAAAATATAAACATTATCCCTACTCTTGGTTACCTTCGCGAAACAATCGAAAATTCAAATGAAGAGAAAGCTAAATTAATTGAGGAAATAGTACCGAAAATTGCCGGTGTCAATGGCAAGGTGCATGATACTCATGATAGTAAAGATCTAACAGCTACAAAAGTATGTGAAGATGAAGCAATGCTTGAAGAAGCAACTAAATGTCACCGAGATGCAATCAACGATGCGTCTAATGCAGTCGATACACAAGAAAGAAACTTGCAAGACACAAATACAATATTAAAATCTGAAATGGAAGAACACTTGCATTTGAATATTTTTGATAACGTGATAGAATTTGCTGACAACAATTTCCAGTCTATTGAAAATGATCATGTAAATACAGGTAAGTTTTAGTTTACAAATTAATTACATTTCTGCGATTCTAACATTTATATATCACGCAATATAATAGATTTACCAGATAATTATGATATTATGATTTTGAAAAGATTTTTTTTTATAATTTCATTGCATTCCTCAGCATATTACATAATGTAATGGCAGTCTTTCAGTTAATAATTATTTACTATTGCAGCTCACGTTATTCAGACCAAAAACGATTTCACTTTACGAAGTCAGTTAAGTTATAAAAATGGCAATAGTACACCAACTTTTGAATCGAAATGTTTCAAGCGTCTCTTTGATCTGAAAGAAGATGAAATGAAAATGTCAAAAAACAATCCGCACGCTTGTAACGAAAATGACAGTTTAAAACAACTGAACATTTCGGAAATACAAACTGATGTTGATAAAATTACGAATCGAAATAATTTTGACATCAGTAATACAATGAACAACACTTTGTTCTTAGAAAGTAAATCTGGTGTACAAAGCGAAACTAGAACAGACGATAGTATGAAAGTGAAAATGTCTAGTCACTTATTTCATAAACCCCGAAATCGATCGTATGATCCTACACAGCTTTGCAAGAATCCGGACTTTAACAAGAAGTTGAAAAGATTAACGGATGCATTCTTAAGTTCGCCGCGTAACAGGGTACTGCTCAATGCTTGCAGGCCGATCACTGTTGATGTAATGAAGGCGATTGAATCCAAACTGTTCAACGGTACAGTGTACTTGAAGGACTGCGACCAACTGAACTCGAATGTTCCAGACCGCGGCGCCGTTAGCGACACTGCGACGCGAGTTCCTTCAACAATCGCTTCCCGGAGCTCTACAAATATTCGTTTAGTCAATCCTGATCATTTAATGTCGCTATCGAAATGTTACACATTGAATTTAACACAAGAAAGTTGTGGTGATGCGATGGAGATAAACAGGAAGATCAATCAACCAGATATAACAGAAGTTCCTTGCTCAAATCAATGTTGGCTGACAATTGAAGTACCTTCCCTGACCGTGCGAACTAATAATGAAAGTATAGCTGCAACTCCAGAACTCAAGTCGAACCTATCGTGTACAGAAAAAGAAACCGGTATTTCGTCCAAAAAGAAACCAAGAAAAGAACTTTCAGTTGTGAACGATTGTATTCTTACCCACGACATCCTCAACAAAATGTTAGTAAAAATGGATGAAGATGAACATAATTCTTCTGGTCACTTTTGGTATATCATCTCAGATACTGAAGTCAAACACATAAAATACCATGTTTAAGAAAAACAAAAGTATTCCCAATGTTGAAATACAACCCTGCAGGTCTCCTTCACAAAATACAACAAAAATGGTGTCAGCTGTCGAACTACTGAGTGAGCGAAATTATTCCGCTGCGAGTGACAGCCCTATCATGGCAGACAACATCGTGGTCGACAGTGAATGTAAAATTGTTGAACCGGTATTCGCACAGAAACAATATCATACCGACAAACATCAAATGATAAATACGACATCTAACGTAAAGACTCTAGTGATAGAGCCAATTTTCAACCATGTTGCCAAACAATCTAAACAACTTATGTTTTTGGTGTCGCTTGCGTCTCAACAAACGTTAGATAAACGGAAAGAAATAGATAAATCTCCTGATTTTATCATTGAAAACAACTACAACATCACTGAAAAGATCGTAAAAGCTGACGCAATTTCCAAGCCTAATCAAAGTGTAAATAACTCTCCCCACACAAGAAGCATATTGGGTCAGACACGTAAACCACGTGTAAATAGTACATTGTGCACCAAAGGGAGGAAATGTCCTACTTTTCTCCCTTGGTGCACATACTATTTTTTCTCCTACCAGGCCGAAAGTTCGTGGAGTACCGAGCCGGGGTCCAGGGGCGAAGCCCTGGCCGGGCGTAGGGGGGGCAGAGCCCCTCCGTACACAAAAAAAACAATTTGACTGTTTTTTTAATATTTAAATAAACTACTACTAATTGAATAAGAACTGTCTGATGAACTTATCTTTGTTTAATACTTCACTATTAAATTTTATTGCCTTTTGTTTATTTCACTTTTACACTAAACACAATATTGCAAATTACCCGAGCACAACAATGGCGGAGAATTTTAGGTGCGTGAGAGCAGACGTAGACACTAACGCGCATGCGCACTTGTCAGTACCCAGGGAGGATAAGTTAGACTTTCTTCTCTGTACAGCGGAACGAAAATCGAACTTTCGACGTCGGTAGGAGAAAAAAAAAAAGTGATATACCCTAACGAGACTGAAATTATGTTTGAACAGAATACAGAGATGGATGATAATGTAAATATACCAATTAATAGTTATGGTACATATCCCAGACGACACGCCGGTCGTCGAATTGGATACATAACAAATCAACCCACTACTTGTTGTCAAGTCGGCACTGTAACAAATCACCGAAAATAGAAAAAATCTTCCTCTATTCCAAACTTAATTTATGAATATTGATGACAATATTAAAAGTGAAAATTTGTCGAATTTTAATCTCAGAGCACTAAAAGATTTATGATGTGAATAATGAAAAATCTGTGTGATGTATATCAAACTACAGATAAAAATTAACTTTTACTTTCAAATACCTACCATATATAAATGTAGGTAGTTGGTCACTTATGTGAAATAACTACTGTTGATGAGAAACATCCAGAGTGCCTTGACAAAATTAACTTGAGTGATAATTACAGATTCTGTAGAGAACTGGTAGTTACTTAACATATACTCTGTAATCACAATGGCCAAAAGACGAATTTACATTTTAGGAAATTGTGATCTGGAAATTGTGATCACAGTTTTTTCTCATAAAACCTGCGAAATCCGTTCGTGCCGTGTTGAATATAAAAAGTAAATACCTCATAATATTTATGAAATATCATAGTACCTGTACCTTCATTGTGATTTTTATTTAATTTAAAACTTACAGTTTAGTTTAGATCTAAACATGTACATAGTGTTACAAATCGTGTACATAGTTATGTCAATAATAAAGGCAAGCAATATGTAAAATACTTTTAAATTGTGATAATTATATCTAAATATTTTAATTTAAGAAACTATTATAATATCACAAGTCAATATTTGAAATTACCTATTTAGCTTAGATGATTACAAATATATAAAAAATATTAAAGCCCAGCCCTGGTTTGTTTAATATAAAATATACCAAGCAGGATGCAGTATCTCATCTGCCTTCTAAAGCAAAAGCTTACTTTAACAATTTTTCTTTTTTGTTTCCCATGTGATAAATTTTGTGTGAGCGAGTGATTTGTCTTGTGAGTCTGCATGAGTAGTTACTACTAGCCTGCCTATTTCTGCAATGAAGTAATAATGTTTTCAGGTTTGAATGGTGGGACAACTATTCTATTTTGTAATGAGACTTGTAACTCATATTTCATGATGGATGGTGTAATGTTGTTTGATGTTTGATGTGTATGTGCTACAATGACTTCAAATAATTATTTTGCGGGTTTGGCCACATGAACTCACAATACTCTCGGATCACAAGTAGATACTAGACAAGGTATCTAATCTATACGGATTTTGTAATGCGGACTTGTGGCATTCGTGGGATATTTTACTACTACAAGATGCGAATTAAAACTAAAATTATAATACGTTTTACAATCAACTTAAATCGACGCGCGCGAACTCGTGGCATGACGTCACGGGACACCTGCGCGTTCGGGAACTCCGATCGCGTCCGATGACGCCCGAGTGCAACCGAGTCCTGCACGCTACAGACTCACAAGAGGTCCTACTACCAGTAATTACGCAAATCCAATTTTTTATTGCCCTTATAGGCATACCGTCGCCCATGGACTTCAGCAATGCCAGGGGCAGAGCCAAGCCGCTGCCTATCGTTGAGTACTCTCCACAAGCCTCGTTTGCTAAAGGACAAGTCATAGCGCCCGGGAAACACCGTGGAGGGGAGCTCATTCCAAAGCCGGATGGTACGTGGCAAAAAAGATCTCTGGAAACGCACTGTGGATGAACGCAGTGGCTCCAGGTAGTATGGATGAACTCTACTCCGGTGGCGAGTGGTGCCATAGTAAAATCGAGATGATGGAATCATCTCAAATATTAATAATTTTTGTGAGTTTGATTTTTATTACACGATGTTATTCCTTCACCGTGGAAGTCAACGGTGAACATTAATTAAGTACGTATTTCATTAGAAAAATTGATACCTGCCTGCGGGATTCGAACACTGGTGCATCGCAAGATACGAATGCACGTGACGTCTTATCTTTTTAGGCCACGACGATTTCAAAGTACCTATATTCCATAACAGGGGGCCGAGCAGTGACCAGTGTGGAACACCGCGCACGACCGGAAACCGCTGCACGTTCCCACCGTGTCCGGTACACGTGACCAATCTGTCCTCAAAGTAGGAACCTACCGGCCGCCGAAGGTAGGGGGGCATTCCGTGTCTTTCTAGCGTCACCCCTATCACGGACCAGGACAGGTGTTAAACGCATTGGCCACCCTTGACACCGCCAAGGCCACCCCGCCCCCGGAGACGGCCTCCTCCGGAGAGGATCCGTTAATGGATATCCGTACATTTCGAGGCGGCCACTATAAAATGATTTTCGTGTCGTGCAAGGGTTAATAACTGCTTTTACTCCATCCAGTGCGCGCTTAGTTGGAATAGCCCGGTAGGCTACATACTAATAAGTAGGGGAAATTGAACCACAGAGGTTCCTAGTATACACTACCTACTGAAAGTTACTATTAAAATACTCTGTGGGGTCCAACTTTCTTAAACGTCACAGGACTTTTTGGCGGGAACGCGGGAGTGAAGTTGTGTGATTTGTTTTTTTTTATTGCTTAAATGAGTGGACGAGCTCCCAGCCCAGCTGTGTTAAGTGATCACTGGAGCCCATAGACATCCACAACGTAAATGCGCCACCCACCTTGAGACATAAGTTCTAAGGTCTCAAGTATAGTTACAACGACTGCCCGACCCTTCAAGTCGAAACGCATTACTGCTTTACGGCAGAAATAGGCAGGGTGGTGGTACCTACCCGTGCGGATTCACAAGAGGCCCTACCACCAATAATTATGCAAATTATAATTTTGCGGGTTTCATTTTTATTACACGATGTGGTTCCTTCACCGTGGAAGTCAATCGTGAACATTTGTTGAGTACGTATTTCATTAGAAAAATTGGTACCCGCCTGAAATTCGAACACCGGTGCATCGCTCAACACGAATGTACCAGACGTCTTATCCGTTAGACCACGACGACTTCAAAACTATTTTGTCTATATAGTGTTTCTTCAGGTTTAAATATGAAATAAGGGTGGTTTATTAATTGTTTAATTTAAGATGAGCCCAGTTGTAAATGAAAGCCGTTATTAACTCACACACTTGTATATTTACGGAAAATACAATACATACAGTTTTATTATAGCTATCTAAGTGGAACTGTGTTCGCCGTATGACCGTTACAACTGGACTGTCGTCCCAATATCCTTTTCCCACAAGCGTGGAATGGTGAAGATGACACCTTGCATTACGTAGCCAGGTAACACGCCACGTACGTTATTAGGCATGTGTGGCAATGTGGGAAAACGAAACAAAGATGGTAGGCAGCGGCTTGGCTCTGCCCCTGGCATTGCTGACGTCCATGAGCGACGGTAACCACTTACCATCAGGTGGGCCGTATGCTCGTCTGCCTACAAAGGCTATAAAAAAAAAAAAAAGATGCTGGACGTAACTTCCCGGGATCCTCCAAAAAGTTCACTAAAAAAATCTCAGTAAATGGCCACTATTTTACTGACATTACATTTCATCACATTTCATTTAATTTCATCCCAGTTATTTAATTTCTCAAATTAATTGTCTTCATTTCATTTCATTTCACTCCATATTATCATGTTTCATAAAAATAAGGATATAAATTATAATAAGACATGACCTAAGGGTCTTAGTTACCAGGTCATAAAATCCCTTAAAAAAAAGAAACGTCACACTGTACCGGTATTAACCCACAGACACAGCCCACTGAGTTTCTCGCCGGATCTTCTCAGTGAGTCGCGTTTCCGATCCGGTGGTAGATTCTGCGAAGCACTGCTCTTGCTAGGGTCAGTGTTAGCAACTCTCCGGTTTGAGCCCCGTGAGCTCACCTACACACGCTAGGGTAAGCTGAAATAGCCTCTCAAGGCTATCAACATAGGTAGGACAAAAAAAAACCGATAAAACGGGGTAATTAGGGACAAATTCCAACTTGTTTAACAATTTTATGTTAAAAATTGTTCATAAAGTTAGTTTTGATCCTGATATAGCATTTTAAACTGGATGTGTTAATGTGATGAGTCTTGGGGGTATCTTTGTTATCCAATTTAAAGCTATGCAATTAGCATTCCAGTTTAAGTAAAAAAAGCAAAAATAGGTGCCATCCCTATTTACCCAGAATTTGCGGTTATTAGGAACGAAATTAGTGTTAGTAGAGAAATTTGCTAGGGCTAGCACTCCTTGGTTTTAATTAATTTATTTATTTAGTTGCACCAACAAAGTGATCAATAAAAAACATTGAAAAACTGACAAAAGTACATGGCAGATGGCATGAATTATAGGTGCAATCGACAGTGCATTGACAACAAAAATAAAAAATATATATATCTAAAACTTGATTACATTTAATTACTTGGGAAATTATCCGCGACAGATTTTTCCTTTAAGTTGTGAGACAATTAGAATAGAACATCTATTTCATCACTTAAAACTATACACACGAGCAAGTTTGGAATCACTTACTTGAAATTGGTTCCGCGCGATCTTGCTTACTAAATAAATTTTTAATTATCATAAAAACAACATCACTTTATAGGTTCAACTGTTAACTTTAAATTGATACCAAATTCATTCAAATCGAGCCAGAAGTTAAGGAGCTATCCTGGATTAAGTGAAGGAGGTAGGAAAACAAAGAAACATGGAAAAATAATGAATGAATAAAACAACGAAAATTAATAAATAAAAATTTTGTTTAGCCTTAAAATTAAGTGTCAGTAGTTTGTGTTCCCTCCCCTCGCCTTATTAACTGCTCGAAGACGATAATTCATAGACCTGATCAGCTTCTGAATTGATTTTTGTGGGATACCTTCTCACTCCTCAATCAACGCCGATTTCAGCTTATTCAGACACGAAGGAGCAGAAGTTCTGGCACGAGCCTTCCTCTTCAGTTCATTCCACGCGTGCTCAATGGGATTCACGTCAGGGCTGAGCGCTGGCCAGTCCAAAGTGGCGATACCTACTTCTTTGAAGTATTCAGTTGTTACACGGGCAGTGTGACAACGAGCGTTATCGTGCATAAGGAGGAAGTCATCACTGATATATCCCGCACAGGGAACGACATGTTCCAGCAGAATATCGGAAATGTATCGGTCCGAAGTTATACCGCCTCCGCGTCCCCCGCCAGGCACGAAAACAAGCTCGGTTTTACGGTCGAAGGAAATGCTGGCCCACATCATACAAGAGCCGCCCCCATAAGCCACTGTTTCAGTGAAACAGCACTGCGCAAATCAATCCTCAGGCCGCCTGTAGACCTGACCTCTTCGGTCACTACCGTGTAAACACATCCTGCTCTCCTCGGAGAACAGGACTTGCCTCCATTGCTCAACCTCCCAATCAAGATGGGTGCGAGCAAATTGAAGGCGTGCTTATCGGTGAACTACCGTGAGTTTCGGGGCTGTGGCAGGCCTTTTTGGAGTTGAATTCACTTGCTTGAGTCGTCGATAAACTGTCCACTCGCTGGCTGCTTCCCCACGAACATCTCGGAGCTCCTATTGGACGTCGACACCAGGTAAATGCCGATTTTGGAGAGTGGTTGACACGATAAAACGGTCATCCCTCTCCGATGTGTACCGGTGCCGTCCAGATCTTGGTCTCAGGATAAGGCGACCAGTCTCCCGAAAGCGCTTGTAAGCTTTCGAAACACAGGACTGGCTTATGTGGAGCCAACGAGCGACCACCCGCTGGCTGAGCCCTTCTTGCAATAGCGCTACGATTTGTGCTGCTTCTGTAGGTGTTGTCTCCATTATCGTACAAGGTAGAGGGTCAAAAGTAGCGGAGATGTGTACCGATCAACATGTGAAAGTCAACTGATAAAGAAAATCCGATAACAGGTGCTTTTATAGGGGTCAATAGGTCGCAACTCGCGACGTATCAAATAATTGAAACACGTCTTTTTCGTTACTCCTTCACTTAATCCGGGATATATTCTTAAATACTGACTTAATTTTAATGAAATCGGTATCAGCTTAAAGTTAAGAGTGGAACCTTTAAAATGATGTCATTTTTATGATTATTAAAAAAATATTTAGTACACAAGATCGCGCGGAACCAATTTCAAGTAAGTGATTCCAAACTTTTGCTCGCGAGTGTAGTTCAGCGCAATCGGACAACTCCGAATAAAAATTGACAGAGACCGCGCTACCTTGGACATTATTGTAGTCCCGAAGGATTCTGTTTAAAGTAAGCACCTAAATTCGAACGAGCGGGCTTTCTTATAAGCGGTTTATATTTCTTCGTTCTTAGTAAGTACTTAGGGGCTGATATTTTTATCTGGGTTAAGAGATTAGGTGTGTCTGTTATTCCATGAATTAATCAGGTGGATACCCCCACTCTGAACAAATAATAATATATTTTATTATGTATTATTTAGAAAGCTCAGCATGTAACAATGTTATGTAAAGTAAAATTCATATCACAACCATATACCTTTTCCCTCAAGCTTTTAAATTTATTGTTCATCGGAATGCGAAAATACAACATAATTAAATTTCGTAATATAAGTCATCTAAAAATAAAGTGTTACGTAGTATGTATATAATTAGGTACATGTGTGGGTATTTGTAAATAAATGATTGCATAATAATTATATTTATTATATCTTTCTTTCTTGACAACCCTTGCAGATATGTGACTTATAGCGTAAGTAACCTGTACGGGCAGCGATGTCATCCGACATTAAAGTCGTTTGTCACCTGCGTGGCTTGTAAAACTGTCATAATACAAATTTGAACATCATAGTTTGGTTAATAACTTCCCGCGATGTCAATTCTTACTCTCTGTCTAGGTTATTGCGAATACGTAGCTCTTTTTTTAAATGAAGGGTTACTGGTGGCCCGGAGGCCTTTCCAGTTTCACCAGGACAGTTAAGCAAGAAAAGCTCAGCCAGGGGGGGGATGCAGCTTCCAGATCTCTACCAATCCAGTTCTTTGCAAGGCGCTCTGGATGTTCCACATCAACAGTAGCTACTGCACATAAGCGACTTACGCTAGTTTTTTATATAACTTATGTATGTTATTTTATAGCAAAAGTTCATGTTTATCTATATTTTGATTTTTTTTTATTGCCTTTGTAGGCAGACGTGCGTACGGCCTACCGCTTAATACTCTCCACAAGCCTCGTTTGAAGAAGGACATGTCATAGCGCTCGGGAAACACCGTGGAGGGGAGCTCATTCCATAGCCGGATGGTACGTGGCAAAAAAGATCTCTGGAAACGCACTGTGGATGACCGCAGTGGCTCCAGGTAGTACGGATGAACTCTACTCCGGTGGCGGGCGGTGCGATGGTAAAAACGAGATGCTGGTATCATCTCGAACAATTATTATTAATACAACAATGTACATGAAATTAAATTATTATTATATTATTATTATTACATTTCTCAATTCTATGAATGTTAATTTTAGGATCGACAATCCTTGTGCCACTTGCTTCCCGGACACCAACATTAGCATCTTTATTAAAATGAATCATTGCAATGTTTTAGTTTATCTGTTTTAGGTTTTTCATTATTCACATTGTTAGCTTCTTCCAGTGCTTTGACATTATTATCTGCTCAAATTTCAGTTTCGTTCTTTGCAATTTCAGCATTAACTGAAATGACCTCTTTGGGATGAAGGAATAATAATACCACTTTCAATAAGTTTTCTTGCACTGCTTGTTTGACAACAAGTAGTGATTTGATTTGTTGTACATCCAGTTCGACACATGGAGCGATTTTCCATGTTGATTCACCTAATATATGTATATATATACAATGTCTATATAGATTTTACACATCTTACTGTTTTAGTATCAGACACATATGCGGGATGAATACCGTGAATACTTTTAACTGGTTTCTTTACATTTGGATCTGTCGTATTATTTTGAACATATCCAAATTCTGTCCTGCTTCTAACTATTATACATCACGTGGTTTACATCTATTTTACACGTGGCTTACTTATGTGTCAAATTCCCACAGCCATGTGGGAAGGGCTTGCATTATTGATACTTTTATTTAGATCGAAATTTCCGTCAACTTTTACGATCTTTCCAGTGATGTCGTCGTAGTTATTATCTACATTAACGTAAGAAGTTTCATCTATTGCTTTCCGTTTATCTAACGTTTGTTGAGACGCAAGCGACGCCAAAAACATAAGTTTTTTAGACTGTTTGGCAACATGAATGAAGATTGGTTCTATCACTAGAGTCTTTACGTTAGATGTCGTATTTATCATTTCATGTTTGTCGGTCTGGTATTGTTCCCGCGCGAATACCGGTTTAACGATTTGACTTTCACTGTCGACCACGATGTTGTCTGCCATGATAAGGCTGTCATTCGCCGGGGAATAATTTCGCTCACTCAGTAGTTCGACAGCTGACACCATTTTTGTTGTATTTTGTGCAGGAGACCTACAGGTTTGTATTTCAACATTGGGAATACTTTTGTTTTTCTTAAGCATGGTTTTATTTGTGTTTGGCTTCAGTCTCCGAGACGATATACCAAAAGTTACTCTGGAAGAATTATGTTCATCTTCATCCATTTTTACTAACATTTTGTTGAGGATGTCGTGGGTAAGAAAACAATCGTTCACAACTGAAAGTTCTTTTCTTGGTATCTTTTTGGACGAAATACCGGTTTCTGTTTCTGTACACGATAGGTTTGAATTGAGTTCTGGAGTTGCAGCTATACTTTCATTATTAGTTCGCACGGTCAGGGAAGGTACTTCAATTGTCAGCCAACTTTGATTTGAGCAAGGAACTTCTGTTATATCTGGTTGATTGATCTTCCTGTTTATCTCCATCGCATCACCGCAACTTTCTTGTGTTAAATTCGTAGTGTAACATTTCGATAGCGACATTAAATGATCAGGATTGACTAAACGAATATTTGTAGAGCTCCGGGAAGCGATTGTTGAAGGAACCCGCGTCGTAGTGTGGCTAACGGCGCCGCGGTCTGGAACATGCGAGTTCAGTTGGTCGCAGTCCTTCAAGTACACTGTACCGTTGAACAGTTTGGATTCAATCGCCTTCATTACATCAACAGTGATCGGCCTGCAAGCATTGAGCAGTACCCTGTTACGCGGCGAACTTAAGAATGCATTCGTTAATCTTTTCAACTTCTTGTTAAAGTCCGGATTCTTGCAAAGCTGTGTAGGATCATACGAACGATTTCGGGGTTTATGAAATAAGTGACTAGACATCTTCACTTTCATACTATCGTCGGTTCTAGTTTCGCTTTGTGCATCAGATTTACTTTCTAAGAACAAAGTGTTGTTCATTGTATTACTAACGTCAGAATTAATTCGATTCGTAGTCTTATTAACATCAGTTTGTATTTCTGAAATGTTCGGTTGTTTTAAACTGTCTTTTAAGTTACGACCCTGCGGCTTGTTTTTTGACATTTTCATTGCATCTTCTTTCAAATCAAAGAGACATTTTAATTCAGAAGTCAATGCACTATTTCCATGTTCACAACTTAACCGACTTTGTAAAGTGAAATCGTTTTTGGTCTGAATAACGTGCACTGCAATAGTAAATAATTTTTAACTGAAAGACTGCCGTTACATTATGCAATATGCTGAGGAATGCATTGAAATTATAAAAAAAAAACTCTTTTCAATATCTTAATATCATAATTATCTGGTAAATCTATGATACTGCGTGATATATAAATGTTAGAATCGCAGAAATGTAACTAATTTGTAAAATAAAATCAAAGATTTTTCATTTACTAGAAGTGGTGTAAATTAAAACTCACCTGTATTTACGTGATCATTTTCAATATATTGGACTTTGTTATCGACAAATTCTATCACGTTATCAAAAATATTCAAATGCAAGTGTTCTTCCATTTCAGACTTTAATATTGTATTTGTGTCTTGCAAGATTCTTTCTTGTGGATCTACTGCCTTAGACGCATCGTTGATTGCATCTCGGTGACATTTAGTTGCTTCTTCAAGCATTGCTTCATCTTCACATACTTTTGTAGCTCGTGGATCTTTACTATCATAAGTATCATTCACGTTGCCGAAAACACCGGCAATTTTCGGTTCTATTTCCTCAATAAATATGGCTTTCATTTCACTTGAATTTTTTGTAATTTCGCGAAGGTAATCAAGAGTAGGGATAATATTTGTATTTTTTTCAGTCTTTATCATATCTTCACCAAAATCAGTATTGCATGTTTCATTTTCGATCAACTGTTCTGTTTTCCCGGTGTGTAAAAGTAATGGTATTTTGATAGTTTGCAATGGGTCAGCCAGATCTTCAAAATCTCTAGGTTCGGATTTTATTTCAATAATCATTCCATTGGTTTCAGTGTTCTCTTCGCTTCTTCTCCTGTGCTTCCTTGTTTCGTTGTCCAAATCTTGGTCCACATCTATCGTTTCTATGAAAGGTTCAATGACTTCTAAGTCTGGTTTAGATTCTGGAATAGTTAATTACCATGTCAGTTGGCATTTCAAATTATCTTAGAGTTTAATCTAGTCATTAATATCAATATTTTTACTAATGTTTAGACATTATTAATCTCCAGAGAGTGGACTGTTACAGTAACGTGCAGCCTTAATGACCAGTGCTGCACACGTTCTGAGAGTTCGAAGTTAATTCGCCTGGCCTATTATAGTTTTTATGCGAAATTAAAATCCCATTCCCATTATACAAAAATAAACACTATTTGGTGCCACTGAACGTGAATATTTAACTACGCTAGTTGACTAGTCCATACAGTTCAAAAACTCAAGACAAATTTCCAACTTATTATGGCGTATGTTACTAAATTTCACCTTTATTGCAAAGACAAAAGAAGCCGTTTGATAAGACGATATTGTCAGAGCCGCACTGGTGGGGTGTTCATATGCGTTTGTATTTCAATCAGATCACGTGATCTTTTTGAAGTCTCCCAACTCAGTTAGGCCGGCGACACTATCGCGTTAACTGCGTTTTTGTACAACTTCAGAGTTCCGAAAGCAATCCGAAGTTCTTGGGATCGTTACGACATTTTTTTAAATATTTTTTACCCTTTTACGTTTACGGACGTCAATCTTTGTGAAATAAAAATGATTCAAATTATTACATACATAAAGTCGAACTAGATGATACGGATTTTTATTCCCAGCCTTAGGTAAACTATACGATATCTACCTCCACTATTCATAAATATATTGTGCAAAATTTTAAATTTAATTATCTGCTTGAATGTTCTTGAATCTTGTAACTGGATCTCGTACAATAATTTTCAATAATTTTTACCCTTCTACGTTTACCTTTGTGAAATAAAAATGATTCAAGTTATATAATACTTAAGGTTAAACTAAGAAGATGCGGATTTTTTTCTCACCCTTAGGTAAATATATCCCCTTATAGGATATACTCCCCTATTCATAAATACATATCTGTAAAATTTAAATTTTTGATTATCTGTTTTAACTTCTTCTTGTATTATATATTGTGGTTTTTATTAATTTCTTTCATTACCGTTACCGTCATTATATGTACGATCAAACGAAGTGTAAAAATATAAATAAACTTGCCAGTGTTTATAGAAGCTTCTGCGTTGTTCGTCCATTTCTTCTTTTCCTGTGAATTAATTAAAACCGATGAGATCTGCATTCTTTTCTTCTAATACTGTATAGGGTGTCCCACACGGGGGATTTTTTTTATTGCTTTAATGGGTGGACGAGCTCCCAGCCCACCTGGTGTTAAGTGGTTACTGGAGCCCATAGATGTCTTACAACGTAAATGCGCCACCCACCTTGAAAAATAAGTTCTAAGGTCTCAAGTATAGTTACAACGGCTGCCCCACCCTTCAAACCGAAACGCATTACTGCTTCACGGCAGAAATAGGCAGGGCGGTGGTACCCACCCGCGCGGACTCACAAGAGGTCCTACCACCAGTAAAATCTTTAGGCCACGACGACTTCTGTACATGAAAATATCCATGTTGGAATTCATGATGTTGAAGACAAACGGGTTGAATGGATTGTACCATTTTTCATGTTGGCGTTTAAAAAACACGCGTGGCTTATTGATTCCAGCTCGGAAAGTATTTAAATAATGGTCGTCTGATAATATTTGATAGTTATTATAATATGTCCGTGTAGACTGCCACCGCGTTGAAATTCAGATATTTTAAAATAATCGACGACATAATATTATTATTGAAGTAAAACTTCTTTAGGCGCGTTGAGAGCAAAATTTAACTCGCGACAGATTCGTTACGGTTAGAGAGAAATATACAATTTAGGAAGAGCAAGAATGAGAAAATAGACAAAGGGTCTCGCGAACCCCAGACTACATGTCTTCGACTGTAAATTTTCAATCAAAACATTGACCGATTTGTTAAAATATGTGTCAAACGTTTCAAACATTCACACAAGTGCGGTTTTTTCAAGATAATGCTATTGTTTTGCGACTTCTGCCGAAATCTCCATACCATTGTGTTTTAATTTGGGCATGATGAACTATGTAGAAAACAATACGAATTTTCAATATTAATGTATGGAATCATAATCATTTTGTTTACTCTATTATATACAAAATATTCACTATAAAATTCAAATGACAGTGTTCCTCTTCAAATCGACTCGTCGACAATTTGAACATAACGAACTATGCAGAAGAGAATAAGGAATTTTCAGTATTGTTACGCCGCTAAGAGTAACGCCATCTATCGCCGAATAGTCGAACTAATACCGAAGGATCCTGAATGCTCGAGAATCACAACGCCATCTATTGTCAGATAGCGGGAACTACGACTAGAGGTGTGTAAACATTCTCGACAATTCTAGGAATGAGGTAAAGGCTATAAAAGCGTTGTAGGGATGGCACGCAGTCAGTAAGTTATCGGAACTACTCAAGGCGAAACAGCGAACGGATCACCTGTAGCGAAGCGGAACAAGCGAATTGTTTGTGAAGTGTTTAAGTGTTTTTAAGTGTTGAATACAGTTTTTCAGTTGTACTTTGGTGAAATTTTATTTATCCCGAACCCCCGCGCGTAACAGTATTAATGTATGGAAGCATAATCATCTTAAATGCTTGATTATGCACAAAATATTCACTGTAAAATTAAAAATTCAAATCCAAAACGATAACTGGTGGCAGGACCCCTTGTGAGTTCGCACGGGTAGGTACCATCACCCTGACTATTTCTACCGTGAACCAGTAATGCGTTTCGGTTAGAAGGGTGGGGCAGCCGTTCTTACTATACTTGAGACCTTAGAACTTATATCTCAAGGTGGGTGGCCCATTTACTTTGTAGATGTCCATGGGCTCCAGTAATCACATAACACCACTGGTGGGCTGTGAGCTCGTCCACCCATCTACGTTAAAAACAAAAAAAGTAGTGGTCTGGCTGTATTTCTCGCACTGCTGATGCCCATGAGCGACGGTAACTACTGACCATCAGTTGAGCCGTACCCTCATCTGCCTACAGCGCCAAAATAAGCAAAAATAGCTTTCAGCATTCTTGATAAATATGAAGTCTATTAGTCATTTCTCAATGACACAATTTCGGATCCGTCGATACCGAGCGCCTTACCCTTCAGGCCACGACAACTTTCCAAAAATATATTTTGAGTTTATAGGGTATATAGATACCACAATCACCCTGTGTGTTACAAACCTCATCGACAATCATCGGCTGATTACTGTCGGCTAACTTAGACGCATTTTTTCGAGCCCTTCGTGACGCCCTGAATCTTCTAGCACGTTCCGCTCCCGTCAGCGCAGGCTTTTTCCTGGATATCTTCTTTTGTTCATGCTCATAAACTCTATCATTCATCGAAGTTTGTTCATGGACGCGATCTCTACTCCCTGTTGCATTGTGCGCGCATGCAATTTGCTGAGCTGCCGCATTCCACAGAGCTCTCTGCCGCGCTCTGTATCGTCGATTTCGCTCTGCCCTTTTCTCTGCCGCTGTAGTTTTCCGAAGTCGATCTTCTTCAGATCGACTCGTCGACGATTTGGGCATGACGAACTATGCGGAAGAGAATAAGGAATTTCTAGTATTCTAGGAAGTCCTAGTCATCTTCTATATATATATACTTGATCATACACAAATATTCACTATTTAAAAATTGAGCGGGTGCGACTTTGTGCACGTGAAAGAAGTTAAACTTCTTTTGCGGTGTGTAGTATTGTATTTTTCATCCTTAAATCAAATTTCTCTTGTAATGGGGAACGCTGTGTATAAGAGAAAGGATCTAGCTCGTTTTCTCTCTCTCTTTAAGGTAGAGTGGTTTTTTTTTATTGCCCTTGTAGGCAGACGCGCATACTGCCCTCCTGATGGTAAGTGTTACCGTAGCCCATGGACTTCAGCAATGCCAGGAGCAGAGCCAAGCCGCTGCCTACCAATGGTTTGCAAGACGCTCTGTCTATTTTCTAGCGCTTACTCTTCCTAAATCATATATTTTCTCTCTGACCGTAACGAATGGGTCGCGAGTTAAATTTTACTCTTAACGCGCCTAAAGAAGTTTCACTACATAATATAATAATTTTATTTCTTACCGTTATTTTCTTCAACTGATCTTCATAAATGGCAGATGCCTTTTTAAGGTCTGTACATGAATAAACAAAGGGATTTTTCTGGAAATTTCGATCAAAATTTTCATGAGCCATTTGGTGTTTTGTAATTTCATATTTCAAAGTCAAAGTTGAATCACTGAGTTCTGACTGTTCTTCATTACTTCCAGACGTTTTATTACTGCGAACAGAGAAAGATATATTTATATTTAAACAAAAATATGAGCTTAATATTTTTTATCACGAACACCATATATAATACTAGATGATGACCGGTTTTTTTTTGATAACGCCATAATGTTGTTTCTTTAAAGCGGTTAGTTGCCCTCAATTAAGAAAAATAGTATTATTATTCGCCAATAGATGTCGGGAAGAGTCAAAATTGATTATCGTCCAAAAGTACATTGACCATGGCTGGTCTTGAGCCAACATGAACTTCATTCCAGTGCCTCAGTATAGGGCAGCAATAGCGACTGACTCCCTATCGCGGCCAGGAGGCTGTTCGGGCTGTCCCGAAGCCGGCACCACGCGGAGGCCACGCGCTTACGAATGATCGCGTAAAAGCCATCTATGTGAGCCTCCGCAAACATCGTCGACGCGCTACAGTACCGAGACAGCCCCATCAGTGCCCTAAAGCCGTTGTTATATTGGACGCGCAGGCTCCAAACGCCTTTTGAGTGTACTCAGTCCACAGACGGCAGGTGTAAAAGGACTGACAATATGCCCTAAATAGTGTGTTTGACTTCAGCCTTACACCGTGCGAATCTGCGGGCGAGCATGTTAGCTCTCACAGCCAAAGCCCTCCGCTAGGCCAAAGCTCCCTCTTAATGTCCAATTCATCAGACATGCTATCTGTGACCCAATGCCCCAGGTACTTAAATCCGGTTACCCTATTTAACGGGGTACCATGTAACGCGATGGGAGGTAATATATAATCTTTGTTCTTAGATTTACACATTAGGATCTCGCTTTTTTTAACATTGTACCTGAGGCCATGGGTGATAACATATTTCTCACATATAGTGAGTAACTTTCCGAGGCCCCCTACCGATGGGCTCAGTAACACCATATCGTCGGCGTAGCTGATGTTATTATAAAATATATTATCTATGGAACAGCCGACTCCGCTGCCACTGAGCTCACCGATCAGACTATTGATGTATAAGTTGAATAGTGCGGGGGAAGACAAGCCACCCTGCCTTACACCGCACCTCAACCCATACGGCTCGGACAGCACTCCAGCCCACTTTACTTGCGCTGATTATTATACCAATACCGAAACAAGCACAGCAAATCCTTTGGAAAGTTTGTTTCAGTATCCAGCTTTTCCAAATAACTCATGTTGCACCAGGTGGAACGCCTTAGACAAGTCCAAGAAGCACGCTAAAACTGGCGTCTCGCGGTTTGTATAGTAATGGACTTCTTTTTTTTTAAGCTTATTTTATATAAAAGTTTAGGTCTTTTATTTATCGATTGAGGCACTACGAAGTCTGCCGAGTCAGCTAGTATATATCGACGCTTGAAAGGCAAACGTGACTAAGCGACAATGCGTGAACTTTACAGTAGACTAATTTAAAGTTGAAATACCTGAAAACAAAATTTATTTTAACGAATCTAGCTGTAGTAGAATCTAGCTAGTAGCTGTAGGATTGAAATTATTTTAATAGACCTAGAAATATATATTTTTTGCGCATCGAATATGGTTATTGCCTATCATTTATGTACAAAGTAGTTATTGTCGCTTAGTCATGTTTGTCTTTCAAGCGTCGATATATATATATATATATAAAGATTAATATTTACACTTTTTTTCTCTCCCGGTATTCTCGCATGCGTTGAGCTGCAGTCTTCGCCTGGTTTTTTGTTGATGTACTAATGCCTTGTTTTCTCTCTCTCCATCGCCGTGTTGATTCTGCGGACTTTGCTCTTTTTTCTATTGTCCTCATTTCAGAGGGTTCAGAGACTTGATTGTCTTCTGATGGACCGGCACTTTGAATATCTTCTACACCAATTTCAGCTATAGCATCTGGTTCCTGTTGGTGATTACTTTGTTGTTTAATCAGTGCTTTTCGTGAGCTGAATTTTCGACCACGTTCTGCAGAATGTCTTGGCTCTTTATTCGACCTGTAATTTCATTTAGTTTGGTCAATTTGGTAAATTATTATTATTACGGCCGTCTGGTGTAATGGTGAGTGCCATGGTCACTACACAAGGAGATCGCGGGTTCGAATTCCGCCAAGGGAAGATATTTGTATGATAATTATAAAAATGTTTCCAGGATAATATTTTGGTTATAATTGAGTCGACTATTATCAAAGCCGGCAATGTGACTTTTGGACAATTATTGGTAAATCAGAAAAACGAATTATTGACTTTGTATTCCATTGGCAATCACAAAACTCTTCTGATCGATATCTTAGATAAATAACAGGTTAAGTAACCTTTATTTAATGCAGGTTTTGAACCGTATTCTTTGAAGGAGACGATTATATTCAAATCAATCTGTATTGACATATCAATAACATTTTTTTGTCCAAATGCACAGATTGCCACCTTTGGTAATAGACGACTCATATATTAAATATATTATGTATATTATGTATGTGTATAATAAAAATCTTACATTTATTTCCGTTATCTGGTACCTGTAACACAAATTCTTTACGAAATTAACACGGGACCAGTTAACGTGGCGTGATTGTTAGTAAATATTTATTTATTATTATTATTAGGAACATGAATTATTAAAAAAACAAAATAAAAATTAATTTACCCAACATCAACAGTAATTTGTCTCGGTTTTTGTACGTGATCCGTATCTATTGTTTCTATGAAAGGTTCAATGACTTCTAAGTCTGGTTTAGATTCTGGAAGAGTAAATTAGCATGCATTAGCATAGTTTTGACAGTTTAACCATCATTATTGTGAGCATTAGAGAGTAGGCCATCACAGTAGCTTGCAGTTTCAAGGATCATTGCCGCACACATCCTGAGATTTCGAAGCTAACTCGCCTATCCTAATTTAATTTTTTTGTTTAGACCAAATTAAAACCCTATTACCTTTGGGGGAGGCCTATGTCCAGCAATGGACTTCTGTGAGCTGATAGATTATTTTTTTAAGGCATTTTTGACCTGGTAACTAAGACCTTTGAGTCATGTCTTATTTTAAGTTATATTCTTATTTTTATGAAAAATGATAATATGGAGTGAAATGAAATGAAGATGATTAATTTGAGACATCAATCAACTGGGATGAAATTAAATGAAATGAGATGATATTTATTTATTTACTGGTGGTAGGACCTCTTGTGAGTCCGCACGGGTAGGTACCACCACCCTGCCTATTTCTGCCGTGAAGCAGTAATGCGTTTCGGTTTGAAGGGTGGGGCAGCCGTTGTAACTATAATTGAGACCTTAGAACTTATATCTCAAGGTGGGTGGCGCATTTACGTTGTAGATGTCTATGGGCTCCAGTAACCACTTAACACCAGGTGGGCTGTGAGCTCGTCCACTCATCTAAGCAATAAAAAAAAAATAAAAAAAATATGGGATGAAATATAATCTTAGTAAAATGGTGATCATTTATTGAATTTTTTCAGTAGACTTTTTGGAGGATCCCAAGACGTTACGTCCAGCGGCTTTGTTTCATTTTCCCACATTTGTGCTCTTCGACAGATACCGAACAGTTAATAAACCACCGTTATTACACATTTAAACCTGAAGAAACACTAAATAGACAAAATAAAACAAATCACATAACCTCACTCCTCGCGTTCCCGCCAAAAAGTCACGAGCTAATAGAATAGAAACATAACAGAAAAATAAACGCTATTTGGTGTCATTAAACAAAGATGCATCTCTTAGAACATTTTCAAATGTAAAAATCGTACGTGTTTTCTTTTTAATTTTCAAGTTGCTGATAACTATTCTCGAATTTTATTTCAATTAGAAAGCCCAATGTACACTTAACTACTTAATACAATAAATAACAAAAAAATATTAATAGAATTTATACAATTATAAATGATGTATGTACGACAATTTCATCTTAATACAATAAACTCAAATATTGTTTCTCTATTGGGCACACCCCACCCGTCCATTTCTTAAGGGACACTCTGTATATCGTAATTTTTATCACTCTCTCATCGTCAATATCGTTACTGTCATTACGTAAGCATTGAAGTGTAAAAAAAATCAATAAACTTGCCAGTGTCTATAGAAGCTGCCGTGTTGTTCATCCAATTCTCCTTTTCCTGTAAATAAAATTTTAACTAATACCATTACTATTATTTTTTACTAATAACAAATACATATTATTTTTTACTAATACCATACAGGGTGTTCCACAAAGAGCATAGTTAGTCTAAAACTAAAGACAGTGTTCTATTAGGATAGTCGATTCCACCAATAAAAAAAAGGTCAGTAGTAATGAAAATAGCTTCGGAATAAAGAATATTTGAACACAACCGACTAACTATTCTTCTACCAACCTCCTAATTATGTTTAGGTAAAGTGCCGTTATATGATTCATAGTAAAAATAAGGGCGGCTACATATCAAAAGATGTATTTTTTTAATCGCTTTAATGAGTGGACAACCTTACGGCGCATCTGGTGTTGAGTTACATAAATGCAAAAGCACCTTGAAACATGAGTTGTCCCAGTTTTTAAGCTAAAATATCCGCCCCGCCCTTCAAATTAAAATTATTACTGCTTCACGGCAGAAATAACTCAGGGTGGTGGTACATACCCGTGCGAACTCACACGACCTCCTAGTACCCAGTCAGTACCATCAGGAAGTTAACGTATTAATACTGACCGTACGAATTTAGTACGCAAGCTGAATACATTTTTCACCGCCTCTGTGATATAGTTTTAATAAAGCTCTTTGGTACGTGATCAACAATATCGACGCTTGAAAGGCAAACGTGACTAAGCGACAATAACTGCTTTATACATAAATGAGAGAAGCCGAAAACCGAAGCAAATGGAAGCTGAGAGTACAAAGGGCCACGAAGGGCTTTCAAGGACACGACCTTCAGCAATGAAGTATTCGACTAAGAAGAAGAAGAAGAAGATAGGCAATAACCATATTCGATGCGCAAAAAATATATATTTCTAGGTCTATTAAAATCATTTCAATCCTACAGCTAGATTCGTTAAAATATAATTTTTTTCAGGTATTTCAACTTTAAATTAGTCTACTGTAAAGTTCACGCATTGTCGCTTAGTCACGTTTGCCTTTCAAGCGCCGATATGTACCTTCTAGGTCGAGATTACATAAGTTATGACTTGAATCACTTTTATCTCACAAAGATTTATGTCCGTAAACAAATTTCCAAGTTCGTAAGACAAAAACATTGGTCTCACAAAGATTAAGAAATCTTATTAATAAATAAATAAATAAAATGTATGTCCCAGAATTTCTAGTTATTTTCGGAAGTCGAGTAACATTTGCACGGCGAGTTTGAAATTTTTTTGAGTTTTTGAACCTTATATACCAAGTGATATGGTTATATTTTGTGTGACGTATTCGTTATTGTCTATCTCGTTCTGATGCATTTAATTGGAGAACGGCTTAACAGTACTTTTGTTGCATAAAAATTCAGGGCTGTCATCGAATAGAGTTAATAATTAATAAATTATTTTATGTGTGAAATAACATCTTCAATTTTTTTTAATATTTTCGATTACTTCATATCTACGTGATACATTACATAACTATATACAAAAATAGTGTAGGTAGAGAATATGGTCAATAACATAAATTAAATGTTCACCTTCGGATGTGACAAGCATACAGATTTATTACATACAGAATACAGAAGGAGTCTTCAACATCATGAGGCTTACAGAGTCTTCAGCCGCAACGGAGCAACGGTGACTACTTACCATCAGATGGGCCGTACCCTCGCTCGCCTACAAAGGCAATAGGAATAAGTCAATCGAATGGAATGGCAGATAGCCATTCTGATTTATACTACAGGATCATCGCAGACGGAAAAGTACGTACAAGTCATAAAGTACTAAGGTTTCAGACTTACGAAGTCTTCAGACATTATTACAAGTCTGTTCTCGATCAGTTCTCGCCATTCCGGAAACGCACTGGTTATTATTGACGGGTATCTGGAATAGAACATTCCATTGATTCGCTCTTTATGTTGAGAAAAACGAACCGCTATCATCTCGACCAGCCACTGTCGCTGGTGAGCATCGGGAATGCCAAACGACACTTTAGGAGTGACGTCATTTGGGGTCAAAATGTACAAGGTAGCTATAGATGATAACTAATACATAATAATATGTTGATCATTCGTACTGGTTTTTTTTTAATAAAATTACTTTGATACGTAATATTTAAATGTAAAAATATAGCGTCGTTGTCAAACCAAAATCTGCTATGTGCGCTTTTTGAGATTTTAACTTTTTGACCTTTTCGTATAGTTCACAGCCCTATATACCGTATAAAAAAACCTTTATGTGTCTATAGCTTTAATATTTATCTATAGCTTTCATTTGATATAGTTCTTAAAAATTCACCTTCATAAAATTTAATACGAAAATGTTTTTACTCATTAATTCAATATAGTGTTTTTGCACATTAAAGATTTTGGTTTGAAAGCGACGATAGTATAAATATATATTAGTGATGTTCGTAAACAATCGTTTAGATAAACAAAAATGTGTACACATTAACTTTGCAACTAAATAACTAAACTTAATTTTTGCAACTTTACAGGAGAGCCATTTGAAGATGGAGAGGACATGGGCCATTTTCGGCCCAGCTACTCGTGCTCTCAAGGACATTAATGAAATATCTATAGAAAAAAACATTTCATTTTTACATACTTATTGTAAAAGGGGATTGCCCACTCTCCATAGTGTGCTAGGCCCAAGGTGGACATTAAATATTACTATAAAAATGGACTGATTCAAATTCTTAAATGTATTAGATATCTAAAAAATATATTGAAATTGACGCCACTATTATAAAAAATATAATAAAAATAAAAAACTCGTTTTGAGGTTAATTTTCTATATAAATACCTCAAGAACTTTTCTTTTTTTAATGTTTAAGATGTTCCTAATGTATTTTTATCCAATTGTAGTTATTAGGGTATAAAAAACACACATACTTCTTTAAATATCTATATTATTCTATATTTTCTTCATCTTCATACACAATTAGTAAATCATCTAAAAATAGCACAGGAGAGCATATACACGGTTTTAAATCTCGGTCAGGTTAAAACCACAATTCACACAATGGTTTTCAGCCGTAGTATGAAACGTTATTGATAAAAGCAAAATAAATCGAAGAAAAATCAAAACACATCCATTTTGAACGCAAGCACAAGCAGCAAGCGAAGTGTCAGTCAGTCAGATTAAAATCAGTGTTGTCAGTATAAAGAAAAATAATTACATGAAATTCATATATCGATCATTTTTTTAAATAACCGATATTGGATTTATTTCTTAATCTTTTTTTTACGAGTACACATTATATTTTATTTTTTATGTTTTTGTTTTAGTTGTACATATTTAAATAACAATACAAGTTAAGTTTTTTTTTATTGCTTAGATGGGTGGACGATCTCACAGCCACCCTGGTGTTAAGTGGTTACTGGAGCCCACAAACATCCACAACGTAAATGCGCCACCCACCTTGAGATATAAGTTCTAAGGTCTCAAGTAAAGTAACAAGTTAAAGTCCAATGGGTATGTCTTTGATGTTATTTTATGTGCTGAAAATTGATTAAAATCGATTGATTAATGATAATATTTAAAATGATTTATTTATATGTTTTTTTATATACTTAAAATGTTTACTTAATACGTAAAAGGTTTTGAAGTTGGCAATATTTTTCCCGCAAAAATAAAATTCTTGTTTTTTTCAATAGAGTTACTTTTTTTAAACTACTTATTGTAAACTGTAGTGGCGCTTATTTGGAAGAAAGTAAATGCATATTTATTTATGACAAAATTAATGCACTAAGTATTTTTTCTCTAATCTATTGTCCGCTTTGGGCCTGAAATGGGCCGTCCCCTTTAAGGGTATTTTAATGGTGGGATAATTAAAATCATAAATAAAAAGAAATTAGCTTGACTAAGCTACATTGATAATATTGAAGGAGTTGCCATAGGTAAAATATATTTCTATTTTAAACAATTCACATTAAATCTTCTTAAAAAAAACATTATATTGCAAAAAAACTAGCAAAATATATTAACATAAGTATTTAACTAATGGATTTTAAAATTCATATAAAATATTATATCTAAACAAAAATCAATTTTTTTATACTTTTAAATCCTTAGAATAAATCATATCATAATCATGGATATATAATTATTTAGCTTAAGCAAAAAAAAAACTACGATATTTATTGAGGTTTTACATTTTATCGCTCGTTTTCGCACTCTTATATTATTTTACCTGCCTTGATTTTAATTTGTTTATAACAAAAGGGATATGTAGTCTGTTATTTAAACTTAATTTCATTACTGTCCGTGGGGCGACACGAAGACCCTCTTATCGTGGCCGCCGCTAATTACTTATCCGACCGCGACGGGGCAACGCAAAGCCGCCGTAGCCCGAGTTTGACGAGCGAACTAACACGCACAGCCCACTGAGTTTCTCGCCGGATCTTCTCAGTGGGACTCGACTCGATTCCGAGCAAAATTTTTCAGGTTGAGCTCATGAGCTCACCTACCCGTCCGGGCGTAGCTGGAGTAACCTCTTATGCTACCAGCGACTAGGTAGGGGAAAAAACGATGCCTCCTTAGACACCGCTACTGGCTGCTTTGTGATGTTTGCACAGTACCGCATTTTGCCACTATCCGCGAGTGATGGCAATTTCTATAACTACGGATGCAGCCACTAGCGTTTAAAATTAATATTTTTTTTGGTGTCCGGTTTTGGTTTGTTAGACTCCCGGTCGGCAAAACTGTATAACAACTCATTTCATTTGAATTTTCATGACATAATTTGAGACCTGTGGAAATGTAAACTTACTTCCGGGCAACAGCTCTCTGTAATTTGGTTGGTCTTTGTATAGACTCGGCCGACGAAGGAGAGTTCTCGCGGGAGGCGTACCAGTACTCATATAGCGATTCCCTGGTCACCTCCTTCAGCTGATACCAACGCTTCTGCAGTAGCATCGGTGAGCACTGATGACCTCTGGAAAGTAACTATTAATTTTAGGATATTAATATACTGATGTTTTTTTTTTTTATTGCTTAGATGGGTGGACGAGCTCACAGCCCACCTGGTGTTAAGTGGTTACTGGAGCCCATAGACATTTATAAGGTAAATGCGCCACCCACTTTGAAATATAAGTTGTAAGGTCTCAGTATAGTTAAAAAGGCTGCCCCACCCTTCAAGCCGAAGCACATTACTGCTTCACGGCAGAAATAGGCAGGGCGGTGGTACTTACCCGTGCGGACTCACATGAGGTCCTACCACTGTACTTTACTGGTATACTCTTGAGTGTCCGCACAGTCAGATCCCGCCATACTGTCTATTTCTGGTATTATAAAAACAAGGAATGTTTATAAAATTGCGAATGTACTGGTGGTAGGGTCTATTGTGACCCCGCTCGAATGGGTACCACAATCCTGCTTATTTCTGCCACAAAGCAGACACACGTTACAGTTTGAACGATGAACAGTCCATCTGTTATAGAATAAAACTGAGACTGCGAACTAATGTCTCAAGATGGGTGGCTATTGACATACCACATCGATAACGACTCTGTCCCCCTTCCGTTGAAGGAGCTCATTAGTGTTAGGATCAGGCTTCGTAGGCGTTTTAACAGAAGGCCGTCTTTAAGCTTACCTCGAGTTGTAGAGGGCGGTGGCCGCAGTCCAGGCGCCGGCCAGACTGTCTCCGGACCTGTCCTCTATGTCAAACTTCGTCACCAGCTCGAAGAGATCAATCAACGGCTGACGATCCTGAGTTTGACGTCTCATACCATTCTGAAAGTGAGATATCACAACATTCTATTGCTTGAATGGGAATGTGTCGTCGAAGCCCATAGAGATCACAACGTCAATACCGCCACCCACTTCGAGACACGAGATCGAAATCAAAATATGCCCTATGTACCTTTGTAACTATGTAAATTTATAAATATTAATTATGGAAATAAATTTTATGGTGTTTTGTTTGTTTGTTCTTACCTAAAAGTTTGTGTTCTTCAGAGAAGTTTGCAGCAGTAGCATGTAGTACTCCGCAGTGGGATATGTAGAGTACAAATATTTTTCAAAATTTTATTTTAGTATTGTACTAGATATTCAGCTAACATACCATTTCAATTAGATCTATTTTCTCATGGACGAGAGCAAAGTCAAATATAATCCAATCCATCTGGGACATTCGGTCCTTAGCCGATACATTTTCACTCTTATCATCTGCCGCATAAAGTCTCTTCAGCTTGTTCAGTACTAAAGTTTTCATGTGGTACCTGTTAATAATTTTTAAGAGAAATATTTAGATAGCTGCCTATTACGTACGATTTATTGGCAAAAAAGCTTTAATATCATTTGGCTATGTGTGAGAAGTGTGGATGAAATATCAGAATCAGTGAAATCATTTGCAGCCTCTGATAAAAAGCGATATTGCTACTAGACTGTCATATATAGCTTTATATATTATGCTAAACTGATTTAAAAAAATATACATAAACTAAATCAAAAGGTTTTTAAATAGCAAACAGAGTTTTTGTGCAAGCTTTTTAAAGGTAGTTATGTAATGTCATAAGTTGGATCAAGAGGTTGTTTGCTCACTTAAAGAACAATAAAAAGTAATTAACAGATCACAAGGGTTTTAAAAGTTATTTCTTATTTCAATTTTAAGGTCAACCAGGATAAGATGATCTTTATATTATTCTTTTAAGCAACTACTTACCACGGCAATCTGTTACTTTCAAAATGAGTCTTCATATATGCCCAGAGTTCTTTACTTGATGTCATTTCTTCTATCAATTGGTTCTCTGAAACCCATAATTAATTATTTTGATGTTTAGAGCTTTCCAATGCAGGGTTGTTCAGGATATCTAGTTAAAATTAAACAAGTTAGTTATACTTTGTCCGAGTCAGATTTAATTTGGTGATTTGGATTATTTTGTTGAAACATTAACATACAGTCTTACACAACAAAAAGGAATTTTGGTCCTGATTTATGATTTCTCTCTTTTGCTATGTAATCTGTATCCTATATATTCTATAATTTTCAAATCAATCAAAAATCAAATAAAAAAGTTTCATTTAATTATTAAGAAACGTTTTAATTATATAAAAAGTAAATAACAGAATGTGTTATGAAAAATATAAATTAACAATCTATATCTTCTACATGTTAAAGCTCACTACAAAGCTTTCTTGCTGAACTAGTTGGGGTGAATCATAATGATTAATGATTTAGAGTGAAGATGTAAAATTCTTATGAGAGACGAAAATAGGCAGTTACCATTGCCAGCAACATTTGTTTCATGATGCACCGAGGCATTTAGCATTGAACATTCATCATGTTCCTCATTTGGATCTTTGAATGATTGAGAACCTGAGCTTATTCCTTGCTGAGCTTCATTGTTCATTGATGATTGAAATTGAATTGTCTGTACTTGAAATTCACTAAACATTGACTCTTTAGAATTATTATTAGGATAATGATGAGTTTCTTTATTATTTTCGATTAATAAGGTAAGTAATGAATCTTTAGATGATAGTAAAGAAAGTTTAACACATTGTTTTTTTAATTTTAAGTTATCCCTGTACCTTTTAGCGCGTTCAGCATTTGATTTTCTTCTGAAAAAGAAAACAATAAAAAAAAAAGGTGTGTGTGCGATTCACACACGATAGAAGTGAAACTTCAGTAAATCGACAATAGAATGAGATGAATATATATAAAAAATATTTACACTTACCATTTATTACATCAGTCACATTAACACTTATATTTGAACATCTATTTTGATTGTTCAATAATTGTTTTTTACGTGCACGAAACTCGCGACTACGTTCTGTTGAACTTTTTCCTGGATTTTTTTTCATTTTAATTTTATTTTCTTTTTTTTTGCGTCGATATTGACGACACATTTCGGCATTAGTTTTCGGCATCTTATAAAATTTATTATTTAGCACAACAAGATATAAAAATAGTCACAAACACACTGTTAGATACTTATTAACTCCATGATAATAACACACCACGCTGACATCTTACTAAAAAGCTGTAATTCTCTAATATATTAAGTGTATATTCTATGGCTGTAATACGCAGCCGCATAGTGTACAGCATAGATTATACACTTAATATATGTGTACAGTCTCAAATATATTAAGTGTATAATCTATGGTGTACAGTAGTATTAGCTCTAGGAGTGGGTAATATGGGTGACTGAAGTTAGCCCCTCAAAAAAAAATTTCTTTCCTATTTTCTACTTATTTTCTATTAATTCGTTTGTTCATCATTTGTTCATGATTGTTCACTGTTAATAATTGTTTGTTCTGCATTTATTTATTTAAAAAATATATTTAAAAATATACCTACAAGTTAGCCCCTCTAATGCATTTTTTAATATTTTTTCGTTCTTAATGATTCGTAAATATTCATTTTCGATTGTTCTTATATAAAACACGTTTGTTCTCTTTCGAAATTACTCGTTTTTTGTTTAATTTACTATTTTTATTAGTTGAATAAATGTATGCAAAATATGTGTACTGCGCATGCGTCAACTATAATGCCTAAACTTTCTACGCGATTTTAATCGTGAAAAAAAAAACAAATATTAATCCTGAAGGAGCAATTAATTGGTATACAGTTTAATTAAAAAAATTAATAAATGAAATAATGTGCATTGGCGTTAAGTTAGACCAAATACATTTTTTCCATCCTCCTACTTATCGTTATGAAGGTATAAAAAAGATAGGGAGTTCACATAGGTAATATAAACAAATAAGTAAATATGTTCATGATTTATCTTTCAAGAGATAATATAGGTATACATTATAATAACTTTTTTACACAGTCGAAATTATATTCCTAACATTAGTAAAATAACATTATAATACAATAGGTAAGAGAATGGAAAAAATGTATTTGGTCTAACTTAACGCCAATGCACATTATTTCATTTATTTATTTTTTAATTTTTTTTAATTAAACTGTATACCAATTAATTGCTCCTTCAGGATTTATATTTGTTTTTTTTTTCACGATTAAAATCGCGTAGAAAGTTTAGGCATTATAGTTGACGCATGCGCAGTACACATATTTTGCATACATTTATTCAACTAATAAAAATAGTAAATTAAACAAAAAACGAGTAATTTCGAAAGAGAACAAACGTGTTTTATATAAGAACAATCGAAAATGAATATTTACGAGTCATTAAAGATGAAAAAATATTAAAAATTGCATTAGAGGGGCTAACTTGTGGGTATATTTTTAAATATATTTTTTAAATAAATAAATGCAGAACAAACAATTATTAACAGTGAACAATCATGAACAAATGATGAACAAACGAATTAATAGAAAATAAGTATAAAATAGGAAAAAAAAATTTTTTTGAGGGGCTAACTTCATTCACCTGGGTAATATCGGTTTTGCCGCGTATCGAATCGTATCTATATATCGAGGATCAATATCGGATATTGAATCTATATATTTTCTGAATCTATATATTGATGGATGCTAGTAGATTTTCTCGATTCATGATATTTGAGATTTGAAACGATACGCTGATATAATATCGTAGTAGATATAGATTTAAGTCAACGTTATACGGTTGGTTTTCTGATATCAATTTATAATATGATCTTAAAGTAATAAAAAGAACATGAAAATAAAAATATCAAAAAAACTTTCCTTCATGCTTTTACCAGGCTTAGGACTGGCTACATTATTTTCAGTTTTTAGTATTTTGTGTCTTAATTTAAAATTACAAAATATACCAAAAGAGTGTAGATTTCAAAAGTTTAATACAAACACAAGAAATAAACACAATTATTTGGATTCAACTAAAAATAGAAAAATGTGTACTTTAAAAATCAAACACAAAAAACTTTTAAGTATTTATAAACACTTGTCCAAAAATTGTAGTTCAAGGTCAAAGCGCGTGAAATTAAATTCAACGATGCAAATAGGCTATACTGCATTCAAGTTAGGGTCGAAAGTTGAAACTTATTTCCTTAATTGTATCCTGCTGATACGCTAAGAACAATTTACAGACATATGGACTTAAATATAAGGTTTACAATTGTATGGATAATGCCTGCTTCTGTTTCATTCATCACATGATATCTCTATCGTGCGCTCACTCACTCTGGCCGATTCGATACGAACCAAACGAATATTGCTGATATTAACGAATCGGTACGATATGCCGATGCGCATCACATCGAGCAATATCGTGTATCGGCTGATATCGAAATATAGATTTCGATTCACGAATCGGTACGATATGGCGATGCGCATCACATCGAGCAATATCGTGTATCGGCTGATATCGATATATAGATTTCGTGCGGGGCGATATCGGATTCAACGATATTGCTGCGATATATAGATATTGAATCTATATACGATTTATATCACCCACTCCTAATTAGCTCACGTAGTTTTCACCACAGAACACTATTACTTCTAGCGAAGCGTTAAATGCTCAAATACAAGCAAGTATTAAACAGTGTGCAATATACATACACACCGACATCTGCTTTCTCGCTCTGGCTCACTAATTACCATAGACCTATATAGTAGGGACACGACATATTGTTCTATACGTACAATTGCTTATATAAATAGCACCCATTTTGAAGGCACACACATAAACATATATCTATCTCGTTCTTACTCAGCACTTTAACTCGCAGGAAAACAATATAACAGTATTTCAGTGCGTACATAAAATGAAACATGAATATACGTAAATGTCTCCGTCTCCGTCTCCGTCTAATGAGGCCGAAAATCCACCATGTTTAGCGCACCAAATGTCATTGTCACGTCAGTTCAGCCGTCTGTTTTGGGTTGTACACATAGACCTATATAGTAGGGACACGACATATTGTTCTATACGTACAATTGCTTATACAAATAGCACCCATTTTGAAGGCACATACATAAACATATATCTATCTCGTTCTTACTCAGCACTTTAGCTCGCAGGAAAACAATATAACAGTATTTCAGTGCGTACATAAAATGAAACATGAATATACGTAAATATCTCCGTCTCCGTCTAATGAGGCCGAAAATCCGCCATGTTTAGCGCGCCAAATGTCATTGTCACGTCAGTTCGGCCGTCTGTTTTGGGTTGTACATTATTTATTGACTATGATATCGATTTAATATGACTGATTATATAAAATTTCATAATTTATCATGCTTATAATATACAAAAATAATAATTAAAACGTATTTTATAGGATCTCAAGAAAGTCGATGTCCTAAAACTATTATCTATATGTATTTAAATTCATTATGGAGCCCTCATCCGAAAAATCCATTTTTCGGTCGGAATCTATTGATCATGACACTAATCATAAATACCACTTTAAGATATGTCATCAAAACATATTTAGACATTCTGTTTAGATATTTCGGGAAAAAGGCTACCGACAAAATCTCTTCGGAACTATTTAAATAAAATAGTTTTATTCCGCAGTGAGTAAAACACTATTGTAAATTTGTTAAATTTTTAATAATTAAGTGATTTTAGAGAGGAAGTCACAAGGAATGACGTCTGTAATTAATGAATAAATGTTCTGTAGGTGTTTTTTTTTTCACGCGGTCCCTTGATAAGTTTAAAATTTGAATCACTCTCAAGCGAAAGTGATTCAAATGGTGCGGCGCACCTTCCTTGGGGTGCGCTGCGGTAGTATGTTACGGACTTTAGAGTCAGCAAAACAATTAAAATAGATTGTAATAGTCTAAGAAAAAAACGTACTCAAAATACGATAACATTTAGCATACTAGAAGTGGGCTGATGGCTTTGAACTACGCCATATCTTTATGTTTTGCGGCAAACGACAACTTTATAAAATCAGTGTAGCAACTTTTAAAAATCATCATATCGTTTACTTGGCAAATTCGAAGGACGAACTTGTCTTAGATTTCACCCATCTAAATCATATCATATTTGCACATAACAATATACCTACTTACTTCCCATTAAAGTATAAATTCTACAAATAAATAATACTCAACAATATTTAAAATAAAATGAGCCAAGAACGTTTATCGATAAAACCTGATAACATTGAAATCTTTTGTACAGCACTAAAGCCGCCATGTTTTGTGGCCAGATGACGTCACAGTGGCACGAAATTTTGGTTGACGTTTCATTTCCATAGGTTTCCTACTTCATTGGTTGTACATTATTTATTGACTTTGATATCGATTTAATAAGATTGCTTATATAAATTTTCTTACTTTATCATGCTTAAGCATACAAAAATAATAATTAAAACATATTTTATAGAATCTCAAGAAAGTCGATGCCCCAAAACTATTATCTATATATATTTAAATTCATTATGGAGCCCTCATCCGAAAAATCGGACACCATTTTTCGGTCGGAATCTATTGATCATGACACTAATCATAAATACCTCTTTAAAATATGTCATCAAAACATATTTAGACATTCTGTTATGTCTATTTAAATAAAATAGTTTTATTCCGCAGTGAGTAAAACACTATTGTAAATTCGTTAAATATTTAATAATTAAGTGATTTTAGAGAGGAAGTCACAAGGAATGCCGTTTGTAATTTTATTAACGAATACGATAACATTCAACATGCTAGAAATGGGCAGATGGCACTGTACTACGCCATATCTTTATGTTTTGCGGCAAACGACAACTTTATAAAATCAGTGTAGCAAATTTTAAAAATCGTCATATCGTTTACTTGCCAAATTTGAAGCACGAACTGGTCTTAGATTTCACATAATATCTAAATCACATCATCTTTGCACATAACAATATACTTACTTCCTATTAAAGTATAAATTCTACAAATACATTCATACTCAACAATATTTAAAATAAAATGAGACAAGAACGTTTATCGATAAAACCTACTAACATTAAAATCTTCTGGGCAGCACTAAAACCGCCATGTTTTGTGGCCAGATGACGTCACAGTGGCACGAATTTTTTGTTGACGTTTCATTTCCATAGGTTTCCTACTTCAGTGCTAATTACAGGCGACTGTGCTTAGAAGACGGGAGTGGGGACGCTACGAAGTATGGCACAAAGAGGAGAGACCGATAATATAAAATAGTATGTATATTTCTGTCTCATTCTTTGCTGGCTTCATCCTACACATTTTTGTATTTGTGTCTCTTACCTGACGTTTTTTCCGTTGCATCCGGTTTGAAATCACAACGATTCTAAAGAAGTTTCACTTCAAAAATTAATTTATTTTGTTCTTGCATAATACGGAAATAGATAGAAGGATAATAAAAATATGTCTATAATTCATTTATTGTTCATGAGAAAGATACATCATATATACCTGGCTATAATAAACTTTTCACTTTGTAACTTTTTTTGTTTGTTTTGGGATTTTTTTTCGCACTCTGTTGCTGTTTTTCAATTTTTTTTCTCTTTCGATACTCTCTTTGACGTTCAGCGTTCGATTTTACTGTTGCCCTACTGCTGTAAGTAATGTATGTTAATAATGAACAATCTCATCACATGTACATTGTACATTAACGTGTGTAATTAGTGAATTCACTTGTATTTATTTTCAATTTTACTAACTAACTTTTCTAAGTTTTTGTTGCACAGCGTTGCAGTTTCCATGGTAAGGTATTTTATGACCTGGTAGCTAAGACCTTTAAGTCATGTCTTATTTTAATTTATATTCTTATTTTTATGAAAAATGTCAATATGGAGTGAAATGAAATGAAGATGATTAATTTGAGACATTAATCAACTGGGATGAAATTAAATGAAATGAGATGATATGGGATGAAATATAATCTTAGTAAAACGGTGGTCATTTACTAAGATTTTTTCCGTGGACTTTTTGGAGGGTCCCGAGAATTTGAGTCCAGCGTTTTTGTTTCATTTTCCAACATTTGTGCACTTTTACAGATATTAAACAGTTAATAAACCACCGTTATTACACATTTAAACCTGAAGAAACACTAAATAGACAAATTAAAACAAATCACACAACTTCACTCCTCGCGTTCCCGCCAAAAAGTCCGCAGTTTCCATGGTTCTAATCTAATCCATAGATTATACACTTAAATCTAATCTATAGTGTTCTTAAAATAATAAGTCTATTATCTATGTTTTAGTGGATGGGAAAATGTAGAGGTGACTGAAGTTAGCTCCTCAAAAAACATTTTTTTTTCCTTTTTCGACTTTTTTTCTATTAATTCGTTTGTTCTTGATTGTTCGCTGTTAGTAATTGTTTGTTCTGCATTTATTTATTAAAAAAAAATAGTTAAAAAATATAGCTTCAAGTTAGCCCCGATTGCAATTTTTTATATTTTTTCATCCTTAATGACTCGTAAATATTCATTTTCGATTGTTTTTATATAAAATCCGTTTGTTTTCTTTTGTAATTACTCATTTTTTGTTTAATTATTAGTTGAATATATGTATGCAAAATATGTGTAGGTACTGCGCATGCGTCAACTAGTATAATGCTTAAACTTTTCTACGCGGTTTTGATCGTGAAAAAAACAATTATAAATACTGAAGGAGCAATTAATTGGTACACAGTTTAATTAAAAAAAAAAATTGAAATCACTCACAATGATCAGGTATAATTTTTTCTAATAAAGTACGTAGGTACTTAACGAATGTTCACGATTGACTTCCACGGTGAAGGAATAACATCGTGTAATAAAAATCAAACTCACAAAAATGAGGATTTGCGTATTTACTGGCAGTAGGACCTCTTGTGAGTCCGCACAGGTAAGTTATTTCTGCCGTGAAGCAGTAATGCGTTTCGGTTTGAGGGACGGGGCAGCCGTTGTACTTTCAAAGGTGAAACCTCACAACTCATTTCTCAAGGTGGGTGGCGGCATTTAAGTTGTAAATGTCTATGGGCTCCAGTAACCACTTAACCAAGAGGGCTGCGAGCTCGCCCACCCATCTAAGCAATAAAAGAAAAACTACGGGTGTGATTCGGCCTCAGCACAACTAATTAATTAATGTTAAACTATACATACCTACTGTGCATTTTAAAACAGATTTGACACGACTGACTGATATTATGCAGTTCACTACAACTACCGTCAACACCTACTTTGACACATGAGGTCGAAGTTATGTCCATTTCAAAATCCGTATCGATTAGATACCTTGTCTAGTATCTACTTGTGATCCGAGAGTATTGTGAGTTCATGTGGCCAAACCCGCAAAATAATCATTTCAAGTCATTGTAGCACATACACATCAAACATCACACAACATTACACCATTCATCATGAAATATGCGTTACAAGTCTCATTACAAATTAAAATAGTTGTCCCACCATTCAAATCTTAACACATTATTACTTCATTGCAAGACACACACTCGCTCACAAAAAATTCATTACATAAGAAACAAAAAAAATAAATTGTTAAAGTAAGCCTTTGCTTTAGAAGGCAGATGAGATACTGCACCCTGCTTGGTATATTTTATATTAAACAAACCAGGTCTTCAATATTTTTTATATATTTATTATCATCTAAGCTAAATAGGTAATTTCAAATATTGACTTGTAGTATTAGTTACTTAAATTACAATATTTAGATATAATTATCACAATTTAAAAGTATTTTACATATTGCTTGCCTTTATTATTGACATAACTATGTACACGATTTGGAACACTATGTACATGTTTAGATCTAAATAAACTGTTTTGTACATTAAAGTTTTAAATTAAATGAAAATCACAATGAAGGTACAGAAAGTACTATGAGATTTCATAAATACTAGCGACCCGCCCTCGCTTCGCTTCGGAAACATTAAAACACACATGAACCCAAAAAAATAAAATAATTTTTTTTTTAAAAAAAGTAGCCTATGTTCATCAGGGACAATGTCGGCTTCTAATGGAAAAAGAATTTTTCAAATCGGTCCAGTAGTTTCGGAGCCTATTCGAAACAAACAAACAAACAAATCTTTCCTCTTTATAATATTAGTATAGATATTGAAACATTCTTTATTGGTGCTCCACTTGTATTGGTCTTACCGTGATGTTATATAGCCTATAGCCTTCCTCAATAAATGGGCTATCTAACACTGAAATATTTTTTCAAATCGGACCAGTAGTTCCTGAGATTAGCGCGATCAAACAAACAAACTCTTCAGCTTTATAATATTGGTATAGATAGCCATACTCGCTCGCTTCGCTGTTCATTTAAAATTAACATTATTATTTGTTGTCATTATTATTAGGGAGTCCAACACTGATATAAATACTAGCCGTGAAGCGATTGGAGAAGATTTGGAGAAATCGCAGCATAAGCAAAAAAACTAAGATAAAGCTCATGAGAACCCTTATCTTCTCCATATTCTTGTACGCTTCGGAGACGTGGACCCTCAAGGCCCGTACCCGATTGAGAATTGACGCATTTGAAATGTGGTGTTGGCGCAAAATGTTGGGCGTATCATGGACGGAGCGCCGTACAAATGTGTCAATTCTCTCGAAACTAAACGTCAAGACCCGTCTATCTACGATCTGTATGCAGCGTCTCCTCAAGTACTTCGGACACGTGGCCCGACAAAATCCTGAGAACTTTGAAAAATTAATAGTTGTAGGTCACGTGGACACTGAAGTCGTCGTGGCCTAATGCCGAGTTTACATTACGAAATTAGTGTCATGCATGTTGAGCTCAGTTTCACGAAAGTAGTTTCGATGTATGCGAAAGTAATTTCGTCAAAAAATTAGTGTCGCGAAATCCACAGTATCGCAGTAACCATGGCGCCATCACCATCAAAGCTAAATTCTATGCTATATGCTATATTCAATGTAGCTAAAGAAATGCTTATATACCTATAAACTTAAAAAAAAGACTATCAAGAAAAAAAAGGTTGGTAGATTCGAGGATGGTCAACAAGAAGGCATTTAGGTGCAATGAAATTAGTCTCTGAATTAGCAGATGAAGATCCTGAGAGTTATAAAAACTATTATCGAATGAGTGAATATAATTTTGCTTTTTTACTGTAGGTGTTTCGGGTCCCAGAGACACCGTTGTCGCTGATATTCATTAATAAGATCTATATTTTTATCTGTACTCCATCGTTGGTTTGCCATTTTCAACGTTTGAAGCGCGTCGGAACTAACAATACACACGTCCGCACAGCGCAGGCCCTTTCGCGACATTAGTTTCACGTCGCGTTTACACTATGAAATTAGTTGCATGACATTAATTTCACCAAAAAATCGCGCAGGGCACGAAACTAATTTCCATGCATGAACTAATGCATGCATTACGAAAGTATTAAATTACACGTGAAACTGTTAGTAAAACTAATGTCACGAAATTAATTTCACGCCACTAATTTCGTAATGTAAATTCGGCTTAAAGGATAAGACGTCCGTATGTAGCGATGCAACGGTGTTCGAATCCCGCAGGCGGGTACCAATTTTTCTAATGAAATACGTACTCATCAAATGTTCACGATTGACTTCCACGGTGAAGGAATAACATCGTGTAATAAAAACCAAACCCGCAAAATTATAATTTGCGTAATCACTGGTGGTAGAACCTCTTGTGAGTCCGCAAGGGTAGGTACCACCACCCCGCCTATTTCCGCCGTGAAGCAGTAATGCGTTTCGGTTCGAAGGGTGGGGTAGCCGTTGTAACTATACTGACTGAATAAAAAAAAAAAGAAAAACGTGGAAGGAAAGAGAAGTCGAGGAAGATTGCCAACCAGGTGGACGGACACTGTCAAGGAGGCCACAAAAACCAGCGTCCCGGGCGCCATTAAGCAGGCCGAATACAGGTAACATTGGAGGAAGCTGGTGCAAAAACTGGACCAAGGTGGTCACGACCCTCAGTAATGAGGAAACGACAAAGAAGAAGAAGAAGAATCCATTAAGTACATGTATTTTCTACATGGATTACAAAGTTTCAAGTCAATCGGATGCATGGTTCAGTAGTTATAACGGAAAATCCGTAAAAACCACTATAGATTTATATACATATTACTATTGATTATGTCATTAATATTCATAAATTAAGTTTGGAATACAGGAAGATTTTTTTCTATTTTCGGTGATTTGTTACAGTGCCGACTTGACAACAAGTAGTGTGTTGATTTGTTATGTATCCAATTCGACGACCGGCGTGACGTCTGGGATTTGTACCATAACAATTAATTGGTACTAGTGGTCCCGCAGTAGTCGAAATTCGACTATATTTAATTGAAATTGTAAGCTTGTACTCTATTATGATTCTATTTTCAAAGATTATTTCATAAATCACAAATTTCGGCAAGAATACAACACTATAGAAAAAAATTAAATAAAGACAAACAATATTTAATCTATTCTCAATTTGACCACAGACGTCAAGAACAAAAATTTGACAATAAATAAATAGTATGCATGCGTGTGTGCGTCAAATACATGGTAGTGTGTGTAATGTTTTCTTTATTGATTTATTGTATATTTTATGCATTATTTAAAAAAATTATTAACACTGTACATTTCTTCTCTATAATCTCTATAAGTGTGGAAAATTTCATACCCCACCGTCCGCGCAATTTTCGTAAAAGGGATACAAAGTTTTTACATCACGTATTAATATATAGATATTTACATAACTGTATTCCGATCAAACACAATTTCAGTCTCGTTAGGGTATATCACTATTATTTTTTTCTTCTATCTACGCCGAAAGTTCGGTTTTCTTCCCGCTGTACAGGGAAGAAAGTCTAACTTCGGCTCGGGTGGCAATTTTACACGCGGGAGGAAATGTCCTACTTTTCTCCCTTGGTGCACAATGTACTATTACACGTGGTTTACGTGTGTGACCCAATATGCTTCTTGTGTGGGGAGGGTTTGCATTATTTACACTTTGATTAGGCTTAGAAATTGCATCAACTTTTACGATCTTTTCAGTGATGTAGTAGTTGTTTTCAATGATAAAATCAGGAGATTAATCTATTTCTTTCCGTTTATCTAATATTTGTTGAGACGCAAGTGACACCATAAACATAAGTTGTTTAGACTGTTCGGCAACATGGTTGAAGATTGGCTCTATCACTAGAGTTTTTACGTCAGATGTCTTATTTATAATTGCATGTTTGTCGGTCTGGTATAATTCCTGCGCGAATACCGGTTTAACGATTTGACTTTCACTGTCGACTACGATGTTGTCTGCCGTGATAGGGCTGTCATTCGCCGCGGAATAATTTCGCTCACTCAACAGTTCGACAGCTGACACAATTTTTGTTGTATTTTGTGCAGCAGACCTGCAGGGTTGTATTTCAACATCGGGAATACTGTTGTTTTTCTTAAACATGGTATGTTTTGTGTTTGGCTTTAGTATCTGAGATGATATACCAAACGTGACTCTGGAAGAATTATGTTCATCTTCATCCATTTTTACTAAAATTTTGTTGAGGATGTCGTGGGTAAGAAAACAATCGTTCACAACTGAAAGTTCTTCTCTTGGTTTCTTTTTGGACGAAATACCGGTTTCTTTCACTGTACACGATAGGTTTGACTTGAGTTCTGGAGTTGCAGCTATACTTTCATTATTAGTTCGCACGGTCAGGGGAGGTACTTCAATTGTCAGCCAACTTTGATTTGAGCAAGGAACTTCTGTTATATCTGGTTGATTGATCTTCCTGTTTATCTCCATCGCATCACCACAACTTTCTTGTGTTAAATTCGATGTGTAACATTTCGATAGCGGCATTAAATGATCAGGATTGACTAAACGAATATTTGTAGAGCTCCGGGAAGCGATTGTTGAAGGAACTCGCGTCGCAGTGTCGCTAACGTCGCCGCGGTCTGGAACATTCGAGTTCAGTTGGTCGCAGTCCTTCAAGTACACTGTACCGTTGAACAGTTTGGATTCAATCGCCTTCATTACATCAACAGTGATCGGCCTGCAAGCATTGAGCAGTACCCTGTTACGCGGCGAACTTAAGAATGCATCCGTTAATCTTTTCAACTTCTTGTTAAAGTCCGGATTCTTGCAAAGCTGTGTAGGATCATACGAACGATTTCGGGGTTTATGAAACAAGTGACTAGACATTTTCACTTTCATACTATCATCGGTTCTATTTTCGCTTTGTGCACCAGTTTTACTTTCTAAGAACAAAGTGTTGTTCATTGTATTACTGATGTCAAAATTATTTCGATTCGTAATTTTATCAACATCAGTTTCTATTTCTGAAATGTTCAGTTGTTTTAAACTGTCATTTTCGTTACAAGCGTGCGGATTGTTTTTTGACATTTTCATTTCATCTTCTTTCAGATCAAAGAGACGCTTGAAACATTTCGATTCAAAAGTTGGTGTACTATTTCCATGTTCACAACTTAACTGACTTTGTACAGTCAAATCATTTTTGGTCTGAATAATGTGAGCTGCAATAGTAAATAATTATTATCTGAAAGACTGCCGTTATATTATGTAATACGCTGAGGACTAAATTGAAATGATGTAAAAAAAGCTTTTCAAAATCCTAATATCATAATTATCTGTTAAATATGTTATACTGCGTACATAAATGTTAAATTCGCAGAAATGCAACTAATTTGTAAACTAAAACCAAATATGTATGTTTCATTTACTGGAAGTGGTGCAAATTTAAACTCACCTGTATTTACATGATCATTTCCAATAGACTGGACATTGTTGTCAGCAAATTCTATTACGTTATCAAAAATATTTAATTGCAAGTGTTCTTCTATTTCAGACTTTAATATTATATTTGTGTCTTGCAACACTTTTTCTTGTATATCTTCTGCATTAGACACATTGTTGGTTGCATCTTGGTAACATTTAGTTTCTTCTACAATCATTGGTTTACCTTCACATACTTTTGTAGCTCGTGGATCTTTACTTTCTTGACAATCATGCACGTTGCCGTAGACACCAGCAATTTTCGGTACTATTTCCTCAATTAGTTTAGCTTTCCCTTCATTTGAATTTTCGATTGTTTCGCGAAGGTAATCAAGAGTAGGGGTAATGTTTATATTTTTGTCAGTCTTCACCACATCTTCACCAGAAACAGTATTGTATGTTTCATTTTCGATCAATTGTTCTGTTTTCCCGGTGTTTAAAAGTAATGGTATTTTGATAGTTTGTAATGGCTCAGCCAGATCTTCAAAATCTCTAGGTTCGGATTTTATTTCAATAATCATTCCATTGGTTTCTGTGTTCTCGTCGCTTCTTCTCCCGAGCTTCCTTGTTTCGCTGTCCAAATCTTGGTCCACATCTATCGTTTCTATGAAAGGTTCAATGACTTCTAAGTCTGGTTGAGATTCTGGAAGAATGAATTACCATGTCAGATGATATTTCACTTAGAATTTAACGTAGTCATTAATGTCAATTAGTGTTTTTACTAATGTTTAGACATTATTAATCTCCAGAGAATGGACTGTTACAGTACCGTGCAGCCTTAATGACCATTGCTGCACACATCCTGAGAGTTTGAAACTAATTTGCCTGTCCTAATTTTTTGTTTTAGCGAAATTTAAAATCCCATTCCCATTAAACAAAAATAAACACTATTTGGTTCTAGTGAACGTGGATATTTAACTATGCTAGTTGACTAGTCTATATGGTTCAAAAATACAAATTCCCAACTTATTATGACGTATTTATGTTACTCAATTTCACCTTTATTGCAAAAACAAAAGAAGCCGTTTGATAAGCCACTATTGTCAGAGCAATATTGCCGCACTGGCGGGGCGTTCTTATGCGTTTGTATTTCGATCAGATCACGTGATCTTTTTGAAGTCTCCCAACTCAGTTAGGCCGGCGACACTATCGCGTCTACTGCGTTTTCGTATAACTTCAGAGTTCCGAAAGCAATCCGAAGTTCTTGGGATCTTTACGATATTTTTTTACGGACATCAATCTTCTATACATATAAATAAAATTGGTGTGTCTGTTTTTAATATTGAAATAGCCGCTTTTTACTACATGCATATGAATATATATACGGTACATACACCAAAATAACATTTTATACAATTTTTGTCTGTCTGTCTGTTTGTTCCGGCTAATCTCTGGAACGGCTGGACCGATTTTCACGGGACTTTCACTGATAGGTAGCTGATGATATAAAGAGTAGCCTAAGCTAGACTAGCTTTGCCTCGCGGCGTCACCCGCGGTACGAGAATAATCGCGGGTTACATCGCGGGACTCAGCTAATAATAAAATTTAATGTTTCCGAAGCGAAGCGAGGGCGGGTCGCTAGTTGTGAAATAAAAATGATTCAAGTTATTACATACATAAAGTCGAAATAGATGATACGGATTTTTATTCCCAGCCTTAGGTAAATTATCCGATATCTACCTCCTCTATTCATAAATACATTGTGCAAAATTTTAATTTTAATTATCTGCTTGAATGTTCTAGAATCTTGTAACCGGATCTCGTACTGTAAATTACATTTTGTGGTTTTTACTACTCTCTCTCTCTCTCTTTCGTTGTCACTATAGTTAGTGTTATTACGTAAACATTGAAGTGTAAAAAAATCGATAAACTTGCCAGTGTCTATAGAAGCTTCCGCGTTGTTCATCCAATTCTCCTTTTCCTGTGAATGAAATTTAAACTGATGAGATCTGCATTATTTTCTACTAATACTTTTCAGGGTTTCCCACAAAGAGCATATCAAGTCTAAAACTGAAAGCAGTGTTCTATTAGGATAATCGGTTCCACCAATAAAAAAAGGTCAGTAATAATGAAAGAAGTTTCGTAATAAATAATATTTAAACACAACGGACTAACTATTCTTCTGCTGACCCTCGAATTATGTTTTGCGTAAGGTGTCGTTATATGAGTAGTAGCAAAAACAAGGGCGGCCCATATCAAAAGATGTAACTTTTTAAACGCTTAAGTGGGTGGACAGCCTCACGGCGCAACTGGTGTTGAGTGGTTGCCATAGCTATAGCCCTAAGCCCGGTCGTGGACGGAACGTTTAGGATTAGGTTAGATTTAAGATAGCTTAGTTAGGCTTTGCAACGAAAGAGATTGTGCATGACGAGGACTAAACCAGCACTAGGAGGAGCGGGAGGACCGGGCTCTCCATTCCTCCTCGCGTCGTTTTCCTCATTACTGGGGGTCGTGACTCCCCCGCTGCATCAGTTTCTCCCGTACGATTTCCCTCCATCTGCTGCGATCCTTAGTTTCATGAAGGGCATTGTGGAAGTTGATGTTTAGAGAAGATCGTATTTGGTCCGACCATCTCGTGGGACTGCGTGCTCTGGGACGTTTGCCATCTACCTTTCTTGTCATAATCAGCTGTTCTAGATTGTGACCCTCTTTACGAGCAATATGTCCGAAGAATTCCAGCACCCTACGAAGGCATATATTGGAAAGTCTAGTTTTGATATGAAGCTCTCTCAGAATAAACACGTTGGTGTGAAAGGCAGTACATGGAATCTGTAGCATTTTTTTTCCCGCCCTTCACCAATTGACGAGTGCTCCTTCTGGAGAGGGCAGCTCCCGACGGCACCGGTTCGCCGGTGAAGCGCGAGTTGAGGCACCCTGTGCCCCGTTGTGGTGGGAGTAAGCCGACGTTGTATTTTCTACAACTGCAGGCCGCTGGTTGCCATGTCTCCCGGCTTCGGCTACAGAAGAATGCCCCCAGATATGAGAGGTACCGGTTCGCCGACGTGGCTCCGTGATTACGTCTCGAGCGTCGGGCGGCTCTGTGCACTCGGTGGACTGCCGGCCAACCCGCAATCTCCAATGTGTGGGGAGCAGCGGCCGCAAGAACGGGCCGGGGGCAAGCGAGGCTCGCGTTTTCCTTCCACCCCGCCTCACCTCCGTCGTTCACGCCTCGCTCATGTTGGACAGGGCGGGGGTGTTAGTGGATGAGACTGGGGGTCTGCGCTGGCTTGGCGGCGTTCATGCCCCTCTTCTGCTTTGCGGGGTTTCTGTCTTTGCAGGTTGGAGCGGGGCAGAAGCGGCCGACAGCGGCCTCGCGGGCTGGGCATGCGTTCGACTCCTAGTACACTTGACTGGTGTGGCCTTTTTTTTTTTTTTTTTTTCCTACCTAAGCTGAGAGCCTTGAGAGGCTATTGTCAGCGTAACCCTAACTTTTGTAGGTGAGCTCACGGGGCTCAAACCTGATGACGTTGCTAACACGAACCCTAGCAAGAGCCGTGCTTCGCAGAATCTACCACCGGATCGGAAACGCGACCCACTGAGAAGATCCGGCGAGAAACTCAGTGGGCTGTGTCTGGGAGTTAATTTAATCGTCGAGCCCTTCGTCGCAAGCGACGGGTTCGACGAGAACGGTGACCGGTGCTTGAAGTACCTAGAAGCACCGTTAGTGGATCGGGAGGATCCGAGATGACGTGTTTTGGGCGACGGGTGTGGCCAAGTTAGCCATCGCGCGCGTCGTGGGTGCTGCACTCACTTCAGCCGCTGCGGCTTTTGAGGGCGGCACCGTTCCGCGTGACGATGGTATGAGCACGGGGCGCTCATGCACCAGCAATGGTCTCGCGCGCTCAACCTTGGAGGCGCGATCCCCTAGGGTCCCGAGTTGTCTCGTCAGCTCCTAAATCATCATGTTTTTTTTTCTTCCAGAATGTCTTCTTACGGGGATGGCGAAGATCAAACTGCTCTGACGTCCAACAACACCGTCGAGGGTCGCACGCATATCAGCCAACTCCTCTCGCACACGCACGCTCCCCATCCGTAGGAAAAGCCTGCCGGACCCGAAGGTAGTGCTGTTAGGCCACAGGCGGCTGGCGTCAGTCTTTTTAAAAAACACAAAGCCTTTTCTACAACAATGTTTTATTCAAAAAATCTTCACAATAAATATTTCTTTAACACCTCTGTTTCAGTTCTTTTATTATATTCTGACACTACGCGAAACGACTGAACATTACGACTGAACTTTCTTTTCTGCACTGTGACTGTCTGTCTGACTGACTGAGACTAAGAAACAGACTGGCTGACTGAGTGTGTAAGTGATTGACCCGCTGACTGGGGCCCACGAGGCCGCCTCCGTTTTTATATTACTCTATACTGCTTGTCTAAGCAAATTAGTGGAGTGATGAAAGACTAACATGTGCTTCTTGTTCAGCACATTAACAGAATAACAAAATGATATAACAATGCGCATAGACAGGCCCGTCAAGCTGGCGGAGGTCAAAGTTGCTGCTGCCATTGCGTCGCAAGGCAGGACTCCGAACAGGAGTCTCGCCGAGTTCGAGCAGTTCCTGGGTGGGCTCGAAGCGTTGGTTCATCGCTTCGAGTCTCGCCCAGTGATACTGGCGGGGACCTCGACGCTAAGGGTACGGCGTGGGGCTCCACCCACACGGACTCGCGGGGCGAGTTTCTCTCGGAGTGCGCTTTTGCGACCGGTCTGTCTTCTGAACAGAGGTCCGGTCGCGACCAGCGTGCGGTGGAACGAGGAATCACACGTAGACGTGTCATTCGGATCTCCATCCGCCGCGCGCCGTGACCGTGACTGGCGCCTCCTCGAGGGGGCGGAGACGGTAACGGTAGGCAGCGGCTTGGCTCTGCCCCTGGCATTGCTGAAGTCCATGGGCGACGGTAACCACTCACCATCAGGTGGGCCGGAAAATAAGTCAATCGAATAGAACGAAAGATAAAGATTCTGATTAATACTACAGGATAATCGCAGACGGTAAGAAGAAACAAAATCATAAGTATTCAAGTCATAAGGTACTAAGATTTCAGACTTACGAAGTCTTCAGACATTATTACAAGTCTGTTCTCGATCAGTTCTCGCCATTCCGGAAACGCACTCGTTATTATTGACGGGTATCTGGAATAGAACATTCCATTGATTCGCTCTTTATGTTGAGATAAACGAACCGCTATCATCTCGACCAGCCACTGCTGCTGGTGAGCATCGGCAATGCCAAACGACACTTTAGGAGTGATGTCATTTGGGGTCAAAATGTACGAGGTAGCTATAGATGATAACTAATACATAATAATATGGTATTCGTACTGTTTTTAATACGCTTTTATCAGCTTCAGACGTATGCAGTCGTCGTGGCTTAAAGGATAAGATGTCCGGTGCATTCGTATCTAGCGATGCAACGGTGTTCGATTCCCGCAGGCGGGTACCAATTTATCTAATGAAATACGTACTTAACAAATGTTCACGATTGACTTTCACGGTGAAGGAATGACATCGTGTAATATAGTACATATACACATTTTTTCCCGCGGTGCACATACTATTTTTTCTCTTACCAGGCCAAAAGTTCGTAGAGTACCGAGCCGGGGTCCAGGGGCGAAGCCCGGGCGGGGGGTAGGGGGGGGCGGAGCCACCCATTCTCATAAAAAACAATTCAACCCATTTTTATTTTTAAATAAACTACTACTAATTGAATAAGAACTGTCTGATGAACTTATCTTTGTTTAATACTTCACTATTAAATTTTATTGCCTTTTGTTTATTTCACTTTTACACTAAACACAATATTGCAAATTACCCGAGCACAACAACGGCGAAGAATTTTAGGTGCGTGAGAGCGACGTAAGCACTAACGCGCATGCGCACTTGTCAGTACCCAGGGAGGAAAAGTTACACTTTCTTCCCTGTACAGCGGGAGGAAAACCGAACTTTCGGCGTAGGTAGGAGAAAAAAATCAAACCCGCAAAATCATAATTTGGGTAATTACTGGTGGTAGGGCCTCTCGTGAGTCCGCACGGGTAGGTACCACCACCCTGCCTATTTCTGCCGTAAAGCAGTAACGCGTTTCGGTTTGAATGGTGGGGCAGCCGTTGTAACTATACTGAAACCTTAGAACTTATATCTCAAGGTGGGTGGGGCATTTACGTTGTAGATATCTATGGGCTCCAGTAACCACTCAACACCAGGTGGGCTGTGAGCTCGTCTATCCCACTAAACAATAAAAAAAAGTGTTTGTAACGGAATCTTTGAACATGTTTTTGACCCTCTTCGAAACGTCGGATTAACTCGAAATTTGGTATACTTATTAAGGACCGATGACAATTCAATATAAAAAAAATATATTGTAAAAATTGAAATTCAGCTAAAAAATGAAAAATAAATATGTAATAGTTCAAAAAACTAAAAAACACGTTGAATTTTATATAAATAAAATTCAACAAAAAAATAGAAAATAAATTTTAATAAATTGAAATTGAAAATAGAGTAAAAAAAATTAAAAAAAAAATCGCAAATAATCGTTTTTTTTTTGTCCTTGTCCTTATTTTTTCATACAAAAATAATGATCACTATACTAATTAAACTAACTAAAATACACAACGAATAGTTCTAGTATGATGTCGTGCCAGGGTGCGAGTTAGTGATTGGGTTTGCGAAAAAAAACTTTACAATGATTCGATTTTATTTAGCGTAATTAAAACGACTACTTCTACGATTTCATATCGCGTTCCTTACTCTCATTATATTAATGTCTACGCTATGAATACGCGTTTTATTAGAAAATCTCTTAACTCGTTAATTTTGACTTCAGTCTTTTTAAACGTGCGATATCGTGGGGTGCAAGGCTATTTGGTTTAAGCGACATTTCGGTTAATACCTACGCGACATTTACCTTTTGTAATTAAAGGTCCGTTTTACTTGGTATTAGTATCAACAGTTCGATGTTTTTAATTGAACTTCAAATAAGTTTACTCGAAGTAAGTTTACTTGAAATAGCTGAAGAAGTTTTTTTGTTATAATATTTTTGTTTCTTACCTTACTGTAAAATTGCAAATATGTCGCCTAAACTAAATGGCCTTTGATCCCTCGATATTATTTCCGCATTTTCGAATAAGTACATTACTTTTCAAGAGCAGTGCTTCGCAGAATCTACCACCGGATCGGAAATACGGCCAACTGAGAAGAACCCGTGAGAAACTCAGTGGGCTGTGTCTGTCGGTTCGTTTATTCACTGAACCCTTTCGACGAGAACGGAGACTGGTGCTCGAGGTAGCTAAAAGCTGATCGTGGACCGCGCTAGTGGATCGGGAGGATCCGAAATGACGTGTTTAGGGCGACGGCGACTGTTTACCATTCGGTCCGCCAGAGCGGGCAGGTATGTGCGTTACGTGTAGTGGTAATCTTCTTTTGTCCTCGATGTACGAGTTAAAATATGCGACCGTCGCTTTTGAACCTGTGCCGCCAAAAGAATGCCGCGGCATATATACCGCGGTTATGAAATAGCAACAAAAGAGAACCGTTGACTGTATTTGTTTAAACAGGACCTACTACTGAACGCGGCGCGCGTAAAGCTCTCAAAGGTGCCGTATAACGATGAAAAGGCAGAGTCGTTGGCCGATGCACTGCAAGAGCAGTGCACCACCAATACTCAAAGCATCGACAGGGAGGTCGAGCGCAGAGCTTCCCTGCCACCCGCGGACGCGTTACCCCCCATTATCATGACAGGTATATAGCGACCTTGAAATGCCGAAAAGGGAGAGAACCTTTGGCGGTATTTGTTCATGGAAAAAAACGAACGGCCGAAGCCCGAGCGCGGCGCGCGTGAATCTTTCAAAAGTGCCCCTCATGACACCGCCACTGACTGCTTTGTGATGTTCGTATAGTGCCGCACTCCGCCACTGTCTGCGGGCAGTTCGGAGCCGCGGGTGACGGGCAGTTCGTTAATTAGGGATGTCGCCACTAGCGTTTAAAATTTATATATTTCTTTTTTGGTGTCCGGCCGCTTATTAAACAAAGAAGTCACGTACGTACATACGTTAATCGTACTATTTGTTTAAGTTTAACTTGATGGTCGGTTTCGTTTAGACCGGGGGGTAGGCAGCAATGTATGACAAATCATTTTGTTTTAAAGCTCCGTTATTGTGATGGAAAAACACAACGGTGGGTATTCTTTCTGCAGCTTAATGACAAACATAACTTGAGACACAGCCATGCTCTTCAAAAGAGGTCGCCCTCTCGAACTACTGCTAGTATCTCGTCACGAGTTAGGCGCGGTAACTCCATACCCACTATTAAAATCTTTGGCCAGCCCGTACCGTCGGCTTCGAAGGCTAAACAGCTTTTTTTTCTTCTTATTGGTTAGGTGGGTGGACGAGCTCACAGTCCACCTGGTGTTAAGTGGTTACTGGAGCCCATGGACATCTACAACGTAAATGCGCCACCCACCTTGAGATATAAGTTCTAAGATCTCAGTATAGTTACAGCGGCTGCCCCACCCTACAAAACGAAACGCATTACTGCTTCACGGCAGAAATAGGCACCGCCGCCCGGTGGTACCTACCCGCGCGGACTCACAAGAGGTCCTCCCACCACTAGACCTAAGCGTCCCCCTCGACACAGGGTTGATATTCGGACCCCACATTAAGTCAGTACGCGACCGAGCCGCGTTTCTACTTGGTCGACTCTACTCTATGATCTGCAAGCGAAGTAAATTGTCCCTTCGTTACAAAAGTTGCATACGTTCCGTCATGACCTAGGCTAGTGTAGTGTTCCCTCCCATGGACGTAAACTTCTCTATGGACCAGTCCTACATACCTCGCGCTCGTGGGTATGCGAAATGACAAACATAACTTGAGACCTGTGGAAATGTAAACTTACTTCCGGGCAACAGCTCTCTGTAATTTGGTTGGTCTTTGTATAGACTCGGCCGACGAAGGAGAGTTCTCGCGGGAGGCGTACCAGTACTCATATAGCGATTCCCTGGTCATCTCCTTCAGTTGATACCAACGCTTCTGCAGTAGCATCGGTGAGCACTGACAACCCCTGTAAAGGAACTATTAATTTTAGAAAATAGAATATACTGGTCTATTTTACTGGTATACTCTTGTGTGTCCGCACAGTCAGATACCACCATACTGTCTATTTCTGGTATTATAAAAACAAGGAATGTTTATAAAATTGCGAATGTACTGGTGGTAGGTTCTATTGTGACCCCGCTCGAATAGGTACCACAATCCTGCTTATTTCTGCCACAAAGCAGACACACGTTACAGTTTGAACGATGAACAGTCCATCTGTTATAGAATAAAACTGAGACTGCGAACTAATGTCTCAAGATGGGTGGCTATTGACATACCACATCGATAACGACTCTGTCCCCCTTCCGTTGAAGGAGCTCATTAGTGTTAGGACCAGGCTTCGTAGGCGTTTTAACAGAAGGCCGTCATTAAGCTTACCTCGAGTTGTAGAGGGCGGTGGCCGCAGTCCAGGCGCCGGCCAGACTGTCTCCGGACCTGTCCTCTATGTCAAACTTCGTAACCAGCTCGAAGAGATCAATCAACGGCTGACGATCCTGAGTTTGACATCTCATACCATCCTGAAAGTTAGATATCACGAAGTTCTATACTTTTACTGGTGGTAGGACCTCATGTGAGTCCGCACGGGTAGGTACCACCACCCTGCCTATTTCTGCCGTGAAGCAGTAATGCGTTTCGGCTTGAAGGGTGGGGCAGCCTTTGTAACTATACTGAGACTTTAGAACTTATATCTCAACGTGTGTGGCGTATTTGCGTTGTAAATGTCAATGGGCTCCAGTAACCACTTAACACCAGGTGGGCTGTGAGCTCGTCCACCCATCTAAGCAATAAAAAAAAAAACGTAGGGTATGTACAAATAGTTTCCAAAATTTTATTTTAGTATTGTACTTGATATTCAGCCAACTTACTTTTCCAATTAGATCTATTTTCTCATGGACGAGAGCAAAGTCAAATATAAACCAATCCATCTGGGACATTCGGTCCTTAGCAGATACATTTTCACTTTTATCATCTGCCGCATAAAGTGTCTTCAGCTTGTCCAGTACTAAAGTTTTCATGTGGTACCACCTGTTAATATTATTTAAGAAAAAAGTAGTTGTCGCTTCCAGAGAACCACTGGCAATAGCAAAGTTAGCAGCTTGGTATAATCTGTTGTTTCGCTCTCTTATATTACGTGCTTCTCTTGCAGCTGCTGCCTGTGCAGGAGTTCTGGATGCAGCAGTCCGCTGTCTGTACTCACGTTGTATTTGTGCCCTTGTTTTTGGAGCAGCAGTTATTGGTTCTGCAAATGGCGTCGCAGAGGTAGATCGAGCCAAGTTAGCAGCTTGGCGTAATCTGTTTTTGCGTTGCCTTTCGTTTTTTAATTTTCTTGCAGCAGCCGCCTGTTCAGGAGTTCTAGATGCTGCGATACGCTGTCTGTACTCACGTTGTTTTTGTGCTTTCGATTTTGAAGCAAAGATTATTGGCTGCGCGAATGGCGTTGCTAAAGTAGATGCTACAGCATCTTCAACCTCCATGGGTACACTCATAGAAGGTAGTGGCTCATTTGTGAAATCCTCTGGTTCGTCAGGTTGTTTTTCCATTGTGCGATCGTAAGCGGTTCTGCAAAATGAATCGTCGTTCGAAACAATTTAGAAAAATTCTCCCTATAAAATTCTTCGTTCAGAAAATCATTTTAAATTTATAAAATACTTGAATAAAATTTATTGTTTAAATTTCTACTCGACTGTTAAAATTTAATTTTTGATTTTATTATTTTATATCAATAAATTTTGTATTTACTTCTTTCAGCAAGTAAACTGAATAAAGTTGTTGTTCAATTAGTTACTTAATTATGTTTGCAAATTTAATTGTAATTTGTTGTAAAAAAGTAATAATTTTAAATAAACAATTTATTATAAGAATAAACTGTGATGAAATTATTGTTCATAAATCTTAAATTTAAAATTTGGAAACATCATTAAAAATTTTGTAACTCTAGCTTTTAAAAAGCCCGCCTTAATGTGTTTATTGAGAAAATTGTTCCCTTTGACGGCTGGCTGGTCCAACCTGTCATTTCAGATACGTTGTTATTATATGTGGAAGATTTAACATTTATTTTAATTTTTTGAAATCATAGCTACGCTCGATAATTATTTCGATCGAATAGTAAAGCAATTGATTTTTTACTCATCGTGAAATAGTTCTGTTAACTTACTGTTATAGTTTTATCAATTATACATAACCTACAATCGCTGCACTAGCGGACCGATGCTATTTATTTTAATGATGAAAGCACGAATATTCGACAATATATTTAATATCGAAAGAATCATTACCTTTACCGCCGCAATTATCGTTGCTATAAACAATTAACACCACATTCACTTTTTCACTGAGCGAGTAATCACTACGTTATATTCATACTTGACGAAAACATGTAAATGTATTAGTGTATAGCAGCTTAGCAGCTGTCCACGCGGATGCATCGCTCACTCAAGTAGGAGAGAGAGAGAGAGAGACAGATGTCGAACGCTACCGAACGCGCAGGCCGATTGTGCCTCTTTGTCGCTCGTTGCGCGCTCGCACTTCAAGCCTTAAATGGAACGCCTCAGAGCGAGGTAACGCCGCATGAGTCATGTTTTTTCGTGCGTGCAGCCGGCCCCATCGAATTAAAAGACGTTGTCACGTCAAAAGAAAACATGAGTCGTCTATTATCAAAGGCGGCAATCTGTGCATTTGGACCAAAAAAAATTATTGATATGTCAATACAGATTTATTTGAATATAATCGTCTCCTTCAAAGAATACGGTTCAAAACCTGCATTAAATAAAGGTTACTATTTAACCTGTTATTTATTTAAGATGTCGTTCCGAAGAGTTTTGTGACTGCCAATGGAATACAAAGTCAATAATTCGTTTTTCTGATTTACCAATCATTGGCAAAAGTCAGATTGCCGCCTTTGATAATAGTCGACTCACATATACTTAAACAGCAGTGAAAATAAGTGTCATAAGAAGAAGTGAAAAAATATCGGTCGATTTGTGAAGTAAAACAAAATAACAAAACTGTGACTTCGATTTAAAATTCTAAAACATCCACGTAACTAATTCTAATTTATAAAGTGTGTTAGATAGTATATTATTTCGTAACTGCTTGCACTCTGCGATTTAAAGATTGGACTTTGCTACCAAGAACTTTAAATTATATCATTTAGATGAACGATGATGAGTAAAAGTGGAAGCATGACTTCCTAGTGGTGGTTGGGGTAGGCCGGTAGGCCTGTCCTCCACTGCAGGCTCCGGATTTTCTTTCTTCTCTCGTCCATTAAACTTCTTTCCTTCCGTCGTCTTTGCTGATATTGGTTCAATGATTCAATGACCCACAACTACTGTAGGTACCGTAAAATGGGGCGATTAGGGATTGAGAGGCGAATCGGGAAAAAACCGGGAAAATCTTTCGACGCTCAATATTAGTTTTATATGCGTTCCAAAATCTTCCGTTTTTCTAGTTTAATAGTTGAATGTTGAAAGTTCACAAAACAACTCTGAATATGCATGATAATAGCTGCTAACTTATAAAAAATCGCGTTTCAAATTAACTTTCTGTGGTGGTAATTATTTTAGTGCTAGAAACTTTGCTCTCTTTTATTTATTTGATAATAATAGAAGACGACTGTGATTTATAAACGTTATTTAGTGTTTGAACCATCATATATATTAAGGTAAGTCTCAGTTATTATTGGTTTTAATGTATTTGATAAAATAAAAATACATGTAAAATCTGTTGTTTTTGGGGATATTGGGGACGTCTTAAGTACAAATAACAACGAAGAAGAGGTCAATTGGGATGAAAATACGTGAAATGGAAACGACCTAAGTATAAATAGGTACAGGTTTGTAGGGTTGTCTAATTAGTTATAACAATATTTTTTAAATTTGTTGGTAAAAATCTTGTTTATTCATGATGTTTTTGTCTAGAACTTTTATTCAAAATTATCAATGTGTTATTTTATTGTTTGGTAAATATTTATATGATCAGTTACGTATTGTTTTCTATTTTTAAATATACCTCGCATGTACGTATCAAAGAGTGCAAAGCCTTATAAGAGATATGATCCCTTAATATTAAAAACAGCAATAGAAGCCTATGAAATTGGGAATAAGTCTTTAGTTGAAATAGCTAAGCAATTTAATATAAGTAAGTCGATTTTGCACAGACATGTAATAAGAACAATGAAATCTCAATGTGGACAAAAATGTCTAAGTAATACATAATAAAATATTTGTTCAGAGTGGGGGTATTCATCTGATTAATCCATGGAATAACCGACACACCTAATCTCTTAACCCAGATAAAAATATCAGCCCCTAAGTACTTACCAAGAACGAAGAAATATAAACCGTTTATAAGAAAGCCCACTCGTTCGAATTTAGGTGCTTACTCTCCTTTGGGACTACAATAATGTCCACGGTAGCGTGGTCTCCGTCAATGTTCATTCGGAGTTGTCCGATTGCGCTGAACTAATTTTAAGTGATGAAATAGATGTTTTTATTAATTGTCTCACAACTTACAGGACAAATCTGTCGCGGATCATTTCCCAAGTAAATATAAATTAATCATAAGTAAATAAATGTAATCAAGTTGATGATCACTTTGTTGGTGCAACTAAATAAATAAATAAATTAAAACCAAGTAGTGCCAACCCTAGCAAATTTCTCATTTCGTCCCAATTAACCGCAATTTCCGGGTAAATAGGGATTACACCTATTTTTGCTTTTTTTGCCTAAACTGGAATGCTAGTTGCATAGTTTTAAATTGGACAACAAAGATGCCCCCAAGACTCAATCATTTTGATCCTGATATAGCATTATATACATCAACAACTACCTTAAAATTGGTCATAAAGTTGGAATTTGTCCCTAATCGCCCCATTTTACCGGTACTTAGAGTAAGAATAAATTATTGAATGGTATTGCGATGATGTGCAGGCAGGTACGGTAAGTTTGGATTGGCCATGACACTGGTGATGTTGATGTGAATAGTAGTGATAATGAAAACAATAATAAGTTAGTTTTTAAGTTATATTCGACAGGATTTAAAATAATGATAAGAATTGATTGATTAATTGAATTCATCTTTTTTTCAACATACGCAGAATTGCGATATGGGATATTTTTTATTTCTCTTGTAGGCAGCGAGGATATGACCCACCTGGTGGTGAGTGGTTACCGTCGCCCATGGACTTTAGCAATGCCAGGGGCAAAGCCAAGCCGCTGCCTACCGTTAAATTACCTTCTTCATTCAAGCGCTTCCGCCACCTTGCTTTTCCTGTCCTTCTTTTTTCCCTTTATTACCGTTTTCTTTCACTCACATCTTAACGTTTTACTGAAACATTTCATCTCATAACGTTTAATGCCAATTTATTAAATTTCAAATAAATCAACTTCATTCTATTCCGCTTTTCATTTTGAAAATGACAAAGAAGCTATTTCCTTTCATTACAAAACATACACAAAAAGTAAAAAGAAACAAAATCTGGCTTGCAACATAAGCCAATTTCATCCCACTTCATTAATGTCTCAAATTAATCATCTTCATTTCATTTCACTCCTTAATATCATTTTTCATAAAAATAAGAATCTAAATTAAAATAAAACATGACTTAAAGGTCTTAGTTACCAGGTCATAAAATCCCTTAAAAAATACCTCAAATTTAAACTTGCTACAAAGAATAAAAATATAACCAAATAGAACATGGATCTAAATCAAATATATTAAGTGTATAATCTATGGATCTAAACGTTACCGGTGAAGACTGGCTAGTAAATTGAGTGTTTCATGTGGATAGTTAAAAGGAAAAGTATATCATTGGGTACTTCTACTAAGTTAACATAAAATGACCAAACTACTATTTCGAACGAACCGGGCGATCGCCATACAGGTTTTGTCTCGATACAAGTCAAATGCTGCCCCGCTAACACTAACAACAGTGAGAATAAGAGATAAAGATCATATTACAGACGAATACACGAACGTAACTCCTAAAATACTATCTTATTTGGGTCGCAATCTACATCTTCAAAAAGGAAATCCTTTATCAATCGTGCGACAGCGAATCGTGGAATATTTTTATCGCAGGTTTACTCACAGAGGTAAACCGACATTCAGTGTATACGACAACTTATTGCCCGTAGTCAGTACAAAACAGAACTTTGATGACCTTCTAATACCGAATGATCACCCAAGTAGATTGAAGTCAGATTGCTATTACATAAACAGAGATACTTTATTGCGAGCACATATGACTGCACATCAAACCGAACTATTAAGATCTGGCTTAGATAATTTTTTGATGATCGGCGATGTGTACAGGAGAGATGAAATTGACTCTACACATTTTCCAATTTTCCATCAGGTTAGTGTTCCTAGAAAGTAATATATGCAAAAAAACAGTCCTAAAATTCCAGCACTCCATTGAAAAATCATCAATTTAATTAAAAACTAGCTAATCTCATTGGTGGTGTTCCAGTGAGGTGCAGTTAACAAAGCAAATTCTTATCCTTTGCTTGGGAAATTAAAAATGTTAAAGTACTTTTTTTTTATTGCTTTGGTGGGTGGACGAATTCATGGCCCACCTGGTATTAAGCGGTTACCGGAGCCCGACATCTACAACCTAAATGCCTCCACCTACCTTGAGATATAAGTTCTAAGATCTCAGTATAGTTACAACGGCTGCCCCACCCTTCAAACCAAAACGCATTACTGATTCACGGCAGGTAGAACAATGTCAGGAGAACAATGCTAATCTCTGAAATCGTTGAATATATTGGAATTATAGATTTATAATTTAGTTTAATCACCACACCATGTGAACATGTGTGGCATTTTAATAGATATTTCATGCTTATGTCTCAAAGTTGAAACATTGGCTGATTGGACAGTAACATGACAATATTTTTCTTACCTGGTGTATATGTCATAAATGTGAATTTCTGTTTACTATAGGTAGATGCAGTGAGATCACAGCGAAAAGAGGAGTTGTTTTGTGATAAACCAGATCTAGAAATTTTTGAGCCAGAATTTGATTCAAGTAATCCTAATGCATTAAAAAATTCCATAATGGATCCAATGAAACAAAGTTGCCATACGCTGGAAGCCACAAAGTTAATGGAATCACAATTAAAAAATCATCTTATAGGTCTATGCAAGGCTTTATTCGGGGAAAATATTAAGCACAGATGGGTGGAAGCTTATTTTCCATTCACTCATCCATCATGGGAGCTGGAAATATATTATGAAAATAAATGGTTGGAGGTACTTGGCTGTGGTATAGTGAGGAATGAAATATTGGCCAATATTGGTCCAAATAATTCAATTGCATACGCTTTTGGTTTAGGATTAGAAAGACTTGCTATGGCTATGTACAAAATACCAGATATAAGGCTGATGTGGAGTACAGATTCAGGATTTTTGAATCAATTTCAAATTGAAAATATCAACGCTAATATTACATATAAGCCAGTATCTGTGTACCCTCAGTGTACGAATGATATCTCATTTTGGCTACCGGAAACTCTTACAGTTGACACATTTACAAATAATGATTTTTATGATCTAGTCCGGGATGTTGGAGGTGACATAATTGAACAGGTAAATATATTTTTCAAACTATTAATGAACATAAAATGTGTATTTCAAATAATTCACCTAACTTGGAGAAATTGCTGATGATATTATTCTTCGAATTCTTGGACTGCTATTAAGTAATTATATATGATTGAAACCCATTTATTTATTTATTTAATCATTTATATGAAATAAGAAAATCATAAAAGGTCTCGGTATCTTACAACTGTATACCTTAATTATTTATATTACTACATGTGTTTATCAGATATTTATTTTATTGTCTGTTCAAATTTATTAGTAACTTAAATGAATAAATTCATGTTAACTTGAGACTTCAACTTTCATGTATCAAGTGGGGTAGTGGTATGGTGTTATGACCTCTATATGCTCAGGTATAGCTGTGACTATGAGAGTTCTTCTGACCAGATATCCTCCACATAGCAACAAAAAAGGTGCGTGTACTTATGTACGCGCGTAAGAAGTTATACTTTATTTTTATTAAATTTATTTCTTTTTTTTTAAATTAAATTTTAATCAATTTGAAAAAAAATGGATTAAACAACATCCTCAAACACGCATGTTGGACATCCCTTTTCTTGACATCGTATAAATTCGGTAATTCTCGGTCCGGTTCGGAAAGTTCACCTGCGGCTATATTCAGACTCGCCAAGTTACATAGGTCGTATTGTAATGAGCGATTTAGTGGGCAACTTCATTCTGTTAATTTTGTGTCACGGTGCGCGCGCATCGCATAATTTCACTCATCAATTTTTCATAACGCGCCTAAAGAAGTATAACTTCAAAAAAAATACACACACACATTGAAGACAACATTATTTTTTTGTTTAAATTTTGTGTTGCAGGTGAAATTAAAGGACAAGTTTATACATCCGAAGACCAAGAAGCATAGTCTTTGTTACAGCATTGTGTATAGACATCTAGAACGTACTCTTACACAAGCTGAGGTAAACAAAATTCATAAACAAATAGAAAATGCAGTGGTCAAAAATTATAATGTAGTCATAAGATAGTAAAAAATTTAAAAAGTGTTTATTGTTTTCATTTTTTATTCACAAATAATGTTTAACTTTCCTGTTTTTAATCCTGTTAAATTTATCTACCTTAAAATATAATGTTACTTTGAATATTCCAGCACTGAACTTTGTAATTTTTTACATTTGTCCAGAGAAGTTTTCTGTCATAGCATAAACAAATAGATTAATAATCAGTGAACGTGTAAAAAACTCAATATAAAAGACAGATTAGAAAAAAAAAATACGCATAATATTATTAGTTCTAAGAGACCATAAATAAAGGTCTATGTGTGTATTTAAATTATTGCTATTGTTGCCACTTTTTTTAATTTACAGTTTGTTAAAGTAGTTTATAAATGATGATATATTTTGATATCAGTGTACCAGTTACCTATTTTAGAAGTCTTGGTCTGGCATGGTAATTTTAGTGTTTTAATAATAAAGTAAAAAATATTGTATTTGTCATTTTACTTTGATGTTATTTTGTAATCCATCTTTTTATTTCCATTTAATTCACATATCGTATGAAAGTCATTGGGTTTGACCTTTTATTGTTATTAGCTTGGATTGACTATGTTCCTTTTGCCTACTCAATAGGACAAATAAAAAACATTATGTATACAGATTATAGTACAAGATTCATAGATTAACTAATAATTCTTATTTTTTTAATTTAAATTATTTACATAACCTCAAAGAATATGTACTACTAATTGAGACTTGCAGAATTAAGTACAAATCATAACATTATTTTCGATGCAGTTCCTGAATTAACTGTGGCTTACAATATTTCGTTAAAAACGATGATTCGTAAAAAAGTGTTTCATTTAGCTCAATTAAGTGCTATCGGCTTGACTGGATATTATATAGGACAATGCAATGGTAAAAATACTACTCAAGATTGTATAGAGGTCGATGGTAAACTCCTGACGAGCTTACCAGCATTGCCTGTGTTCGGAACTGTGTCTGCCGCCGTGCCATACACTGAAAGTGGTGGTTCGAAGGACACAACTAGGGTGATGAAGCCTTTTTCTATTTAATTAAAGAAAACTATCTAATCTATCCCTATATTTAAGCATAGAAAATAAAATATAATTTCTTAATATTATATAACATCAATTTATTATTAACATAATAACAATTTGGTGTCTAGTTAATTTTATTATATAATGGAATGTTGATAAATGATGGAACACTTTCAGGTATCTCAAATAATGAAATATGGCTTCCCCGGCCTCGACAATATTCGTTCATATGATGATTATGTGTTGTCTTACGACCGTCGCACCAGGGTACCACACTGGGTTTTTGAACATCTAACAAAAGCACACATTGCCAAAAATGATCAGGTTGATAGGAGTAAATGTGACTTTATGCCTGATGAAAGTATACATCCATTCTTTAGGTAATAAATTAAATAATCCAAATATAGATTTAAATTTTTGAGAGATATTGAGATATTTGTATACTGGATAATTTTCTGAGAATTTATAGTATTAGCCAACACGGGTAGCTGCAAATATACCACTTAATGTTTCACAGCTGCTATAGATCATAAACTACAGCCAATAACAGTACATACTTTGAATTACAAAGCTGTTGTCCCATTGAAATTAGCCAATTTACCAATCCAACCTAAATGCTAAGAGAATTATGCGTGGGATTCAGTAAAATATAATGGATTTTCATTTATATTGCAATAGATTTATTCTACTAATAACAAATGTTGCAGATCTTTAAATAGTGACTACAAAGGATCTGGTTTTGATAGAGGTCATATGGCTGCGGCCGGAAACCACAGGCTCGCACAGAAACATGTCGAACAAACCTTTTACCTAACTAATATGGCTCCGCAGGTAGGTATCTCTCACGAAGTATACAGTGATTAAAATTTACTTAGTATTCAATAGATTTTCTAACAATATAGTTACAAGATTTTCTTACAATAGACAAAAACCTTCTGAAACGATGTTTATTTTAAGAAGTAACCAAGGTTTCGGAAGTAATTGTTGGAAAATCATTAAAATGAAATAATTCTGTGGTAGACTTCAGAGCTTTAATTTTTTTAGGTTGGGGAAGGATTCAACAGACATGCTTGGAATAGACTTGAGAAACATGTTCGTAAATTAACCAAATTGTATGATCACGTATATTGTTGCACAGGACCATTGTATCTTCCGAGGTAACAGCACTGTATAATTCTTTAAATGGCATTTGAACATGCAATATTTTTTAATCGCTGTGGGATTTGCTTTGCGGATTGCTCAGAAGCTCATCTTGTGTTATTTAGATACCAGTGCTCTGAGATACTCAATGAGAATATCATTATCCAATTCAATCATATTACATCAAGCTACTTACAATGTACTAATGGCTGTCTTGCCATTTAAACTGTAAGTCTAGAATAGACACGAAGGTAGTGACAAAGCTAATGGTTTCATAATAACAGTAATGCCCTTTATGACATCTATACTAATATATAAATTTACAGTGATTTTTACGGATGTTCCATTATAACTACTGAGCCATGCATCCGATTGACTTGAAACTTGGTATTAATGTAGAAAATACATGTACTTAACGGATAGGCTAATATTTATATGAGTGTTGGACTCCCTACACCAGTTGCGGGGGCGTTAATGATGAGAATCTTTGTGGGGGTGAGAAATAAAAATGTTAATTTTAAATGCCCAGCGAAGCGGACGGGTACAGCAAGTAGCTCATAATAGTTCAATAACATAGGATTGACAATAAACATTTTTCAGGAAAGAATCCGACGGTAAATCGTATGTTCGTTATCAAGTTATAGGAGCAAACACAGTGGCGGTACCAACTCATTTCTACAAGGTAGTCGTGGGCGAGGCTCCAGATGGTACACTGGATATGGAAGCCTATGTCATGCCCAACCAGAAGATACCTGATGAGACACCAGTGTCTTCTTTTATGGTATGTCATGCATTTTAAAATTGCTGAAAGATGTGGCCCTTCACTCTATAGCAGTGCAACCAACAAACTCTCCATGTTAGGATATTAATTGGTTTAATACCTTTCAAATCTGTGTGCATGTTTACTTTAGATGAGTAGACAAGCTCACAACCCAGCTGGTGTAAAATGGTTACTGGAGCCTACACACATCAAATATTGTCACCCACGGACACATGATGTTGTTGTAACTTCAATTATATTTTATAAGATGTGCTCACCCTTCAAACTTGTTTGTATGACTATGTAATGTATGTGGTGTCTATGTAGTAGTGATTATAAAATAATATCCAAATTGATTGATTACACGGCAGTATTCATAAATTGTGAAATATGGTAATGAACTGTGAAAACTTCCCTAGAATTTGTACTCTATTTGAGTTATGCAATGAATATCAACACAAAATAAAATTTGTTTTTAGGTGCCTCCAGAAACTATAGAAAGGGCGGCTGGATTGCTATTCTTCGACAAAATACATAGAAGTAAATTAAGCAGAATAAATGGGAAGAAAGTATGATTATTAGTGAATCTGTGAACACCACTGTGTCTAATTACCAAAAGATTGAGATTTCTGTTAATGCAATAAAAAAGAATCCGTGTGTTTACCGTAGAGTGGGGCTATTTTGGACTTTAGTAGTTCCTTAGGACATTGAATAATAATTTTTTTTAATTTCAATAGTTTTTTACATTGTTATGGGAAAAAAGTGTCTGGCAACACTACATTTGACATTTATTAGGTATTATTTATAATTATTTTACAACGAATGCGTGAGCTTAAATCACGATAAAACAGTTAGAGATCATTAGAATTATCGAATACACAAAATGAGTATTGTATATTGACAAAGAGTTTTTTTTATGAAAATACAGTTTATCTTTGCCTTTGGTTTCTGTATTTCCAGTTTTTTAATTGCTTTTTTCTCAGGTAAACTTTAAATAGACAATATGGTTCGTCAGTATAAAATATTTCATTGCGATATTAAATTTTGTGAGGCATAGGAAAAATGCATATTCCGTATTATGGTTTACAAGCAAAGAACATTTTCGAAAATACTATTGCTGACGTAAAAGCAAAGATACGAACGATACGTGAAGCATCGCGTAAGTATAGAATACTTAAAAGCACAGCAACCCGAGCCTAATAAAATTAATAAACCTACTCAATAACTACCCGGACATCCTACGTAATTCAGTGAACGAGAAGTATTTATTTTCGGAAACTACGACTCGGGTTTGTCGCAATGGGACTTTCTTCAGGACACCTTCGATATGAAGATTTTTTTTTATTGTTCGATGGGTGGACGAGCCCACAGCCCGCCTGGTGTTAAGTGGTTACTGGAGCCCATATACATCTACAACATAAATGCGTCCCCCACCTCGAGATATAAGTTCTAAGGTCTCAGTATAGTTACAACGGCTGCCCCACCCTTCAAACCGAAATTACTGCTTTACGGCAGAAATAGGCGGGGCGGTGGTACCTACCCATGCGGACTCACAGGAGGTCCTAACACCAATAAAAGGGTATTTGCACATAAATTCGATATACCTTGTCAGAAATCTACGATTTTTTTTCCGTGTTCGTTAGTCATCGAGTATGTAATGGTTGTTATTAATATTGTTTTAATGTGCTATTAAAGTGTAAGACAAAGATAGAGAGCTATAAAAATTACCTAATAGTTATTCCATTTTTTGATGTTCCAAAATATGTATTAATAATAAAAAGAGAGTCGCAAATTTTAATACACAATGAATTAGTATTTAGTTACATAGGCTCATGCAACTGCGTCACGCGCTACAAATGCCCAGTGTGCTTAGTGCGAGTTTTTTATTATAACGTTCTCGATAGCGTAAAAGTTAACCCAATTTTGTATGCAGTTGGCACAGCGCCCCTAGCGGCGAACGTAGGCAAACTATCTTATTCCATACAAATATGAGTTAACTTTTACGCTATCGAGAACGTTAACCCGATTGACTTCCACGGTGAAGGAATAACATTAAAAAAATTAAACCCGCAAAATTATAACTTACGTAATTACTGGTGGTAGGACCTCTTGTGAGTCCGCGCGGGTACCACTGCCCTGCCTATTTCTGCCGTGAAGCAGTAATCTGTTTCGGTCTGAAGGGTAGGGCAGCCGTTGTAACTATACTGAGATCTTAGAACTTATATCTCAAGGTGGGTGTCGCATTTACAGTGCAGCAGTGGATCCCATTCCATACAAATATGAGCTAACTTTTACGTTATCGAGAACGTTAAAAAACTCGCACTAAGCACACTGATACATTTTCCAAATTGCACCAAAAGGAGTGTTAACTTGAAAAATAGTTTATCCTATACCTACACGTGTTATTTTCTAATCGTGTAACTTCATAAAAAGCTAAAATCCTAAATAAAATCTTCATGTGAAGATTTGTTTTATTTTTTAAAAAAAATATTCGGTAAAGTTCAAGATTCAAGTATAGATTTAATTTTCAAAATTTTAATCAAGAAATATTTATAATAGTATTGTTTACCTTCAAGTACATGCTTGGTTGTAATAAAACCATAAAAGGTAATTCAGGTAATTTCAGATTATTCCCTTTAGCCCAGAGCCATTGTAACCATATTAGCACACGTTACATTCTTTACAACTAAAATTTTCTTTTCAAAAAGACCCATAATTTTTCATTGTAATTCTACTAACTACGTAATGATGTCTGTCATAGTGTTTAAACAAATTGTATAATTACGTGTTCCTTCTAGTGTGTTCTATAAAACTATTTTTTGTGTATTAATACTTAGTGGTGTTCTTAATATGTGCAATATTATATTTAAGACATAGAATGAAAAAAAATTATTGTTTTGTAAATAATAAAAATATATCTAAATTTTACAATTTATGTTGTGTTGTTTTTGTTATTATTGTTGACTAGCGACCCGCCCTCGCTTCGCTTCGGAAACTGTAATTTATTATTGATTTCTCCACTATTTAATGGATGTTATTATACATATAAACCTTCCTCTTCAATCACTCTATCTATTTAAAAAACCGCATCAAGCGCAACCGCGCGTTTTAAAGATTTAAGCATATATAGGGACAGAGAAAGCGACTTTGTTTTATACTGTGTAGTGATTATTAATTTCAGGTTTAGGGATGATCGATATTCATCGATGTTATGAGAATAAAATATCGAAACGTCCATAATATATCTTTTAGGGCCGTCTAACGGTGAATGTACTTTCTAGCTAGTGAGTTCCTAGGTAGTACAACTATTTTAAACTAGATGACACTGATTAACGCAATCGAAGCAAGCCGCACTACATAAATGTGTGTGAAAATAAGAAAATGTTAATTGTGAAGTGTGATGTCGGAGTCAAGTCCATTAATTAAACGCTTATAATCCGTAAAACGTAGTTTTAATTAATAAACACGCATAATAAATAAAATGGTTTTATTTCCTACCAAAAACATCGGTGTTTTTAAACATCGATATTTATCGTACATCGATACTTTTAAATCGATGTTTTTCTAATATCGAGCATCCCTATTCAGGATTATAAATGATTCATTCCGGAAGGGAGATACGCGCGGTCACTGTCCTCGTCGAACCCGTCGCTTGCAACGAAGGGCTCGACGAGCGAACTAACCCATAGACACAGCCCACTGAGTTTCTCGCCGGATCTTCTCAGTGGGTCGCGTTTCCGATCCGGTGGTAGATTCTGCGAAGCACTACTCTTGCTAGGGCCAGTGTTAGCAACACTCAGGTTTGAGCCTCGTGAGCTCACCTACATGTTACGGTGAAGAATAGCCTCTCAAGGCATCAGCATAGGTAGGAAAAAAAAGGAGATACGCGGATAGCGTCTCGCCTTTATAGCCTCCAGTGACCATATAGCGCTAGTAACTAAAAAGTTTAACACTAAAGCACTTACCATTTCGCCTGTTTACTCATCTACATAAACAAAAAACTGTTTATTTATCTATATATGAGTCGTCTATTATCAAAGGTGGCAATCTGTGCATTTGGACAAAAATTTTATTGATATTTCAATACAGATTGATTTGAATATAATCGTCTCCTTCAAAGAATACGGTTCAAAACCTGCATTAAATAAAGGTTAATACTTAACCTGTTATTTATCTAAGATGTCGTACAGAAGAGTTTTGTGACTGCCAATAATTCTTTTTTCTGATTTACCAATAATTATCCAAAAGTCACATTGCCGGCTTTGATAATAGTCGACTCATATAAGGTATTAATGTCACTAAAGGAGTAAATAATAATAATACCAGATGATTTGTATAAAACATGTTTTATTTTTATATTACATTTGAAACACGTTAGATTACAGAGTACCATTTATTATGATATTAAAGTTTTATTATCAATTGTCGTCTTCTTCGTCCGAAGCGCCGTTCTGTTGCGGTTCACCATCCATGTTAGCATCGCCCATACCTACGCAATAATTGTTATGTAGAATAGAAAAACCAGTGGTTATGTTTCTGAGCTGGGCATATAGTGTTACTTCGATCTAACATCTATACTAATATTATAAAGAGGAAAGATTTGTTTGTTTGTTTCGAATGGGCTCCGAAACTACTGGACCGATTTGAAAAATTCTTTTTCCATTAGAAGCCGACATTGTCCCTGATGAACATAGGCTACTTTTTAAAAAAAAATTTTAATTTTTTTTTTTTGGTTTCATTTGTGTTTTAATGTTTCCGAAGCGAAGCGAGGGCGGGTCGCTAGTTTATAGATAAAATTAAAAATTTCAAACTCTAATTACTTTAATAGTTGTCAATCTTTCGACAAGACTTTTAACACGGTTCACCGTCCATGTTAGCATCGCCCATACCTACACAATAATTATGTAGAAAAAGCGGTGGTTAGGTTTTGTTTCTGCGCTGGGCATATAGTATAATATACATCCATAACCCTGGAAAAGACATTTTATATTTATCATACAAACATCTTAACTTGGCGGGATTCGAACCCGCGATCCCCTTGTCTAGTGACCATGTCACTTACCACTACACCAGACAGTCTTTTTTTTCATTCGTTCATTCATTCATTCATATTTAGAAATACCTTGATCCTCGTCTTCCTCGGCCGAATCACCAGCGACTTCAGCGTTTTCAGCCTCAGCGCGTTCCATTTGTCGAGCCAACTCGGCCTCGTCTGTCGCTGTCACAACTTTAGGCTGTGGAAATGCTTATTGTACAGTAGTTATTTTTTTATTTTATTTATTAGGCACAAAATACACATCACAAGCTAAAAAAGTATATTAGTGAATGAGATCCAGTCACGTTTTTCTCAAGAAAGTAGCTGAAGTCGCTGTGGCCTGAAGGATAAGGACGCTCGATGCATTGGTATAGAGCGATGCAACAGTGTTCGAATCCCGCAGATAGGTATCAATTTTATTTTTTTTTGCCTATTCTAGCAACTTGATTTACTGAACTGGGTTATTCTAGATTCGCCGAACTAGTATCCGGAGGATCCGAAATCACGCGTAATGTTTCTAATGAAATACGTTCTTAATAAATCCTCACGATTGATTTCCACAACTGTTGTATTCTTTTTTATTGCTTAGTTGGGTGGACGAGCTCACAGCCCACCTGATGTTAACTGGTTACTGGAGCCTATAGACAACGTAAATGCGCCACCCACCTTGAGATATAAGTTCTAAGGTCTCAAGTATATCTACACTGTTGTACTGTAAAAGGCCTTAGAACTCATGTCTCAAGCTGAGTGGTGGTATTTAAGTTTTTGATGTCTATGGGCTCCGGTAACCACTTAAGACTAGGTAGGTCGAGGTCGTTCACCCATCTAAGCAATAAAAAATTACTCACGCGCCACCTATCGTTTGTTGGAGGTACTATATTGTATTGAACAAAAACTTTTTTGAGATGGAATTAATAACTATAGAGTTTCAAATAAATCAGACGGACCATATTCGCGCATTGAATACAAACTAACATAAGTACATATTTAATTTGATATATAAAAAAAAACATAGTTTATGTAATAAAATATCATACTGAACAGACAAGTTCAAAATTCACATACTATTAAATAGTTACTTGGCAGATGACTCGGAGGCTTTAATTCAAAATGTTTATTTATAAATTTAGCAATCTTTTTCATATTGAAACATATAGCTAAACCAATAAAGTTGTATAAATAGGAATTTGAGAATTTACCGCCATCTGAATGTTGAAGACTCCACCTGCTTCTGTGATGTTCTCTTGAATTTTGTCGATTGCGTCTTGTAATGCTTTGAGACCGTCAGTCTTCTCAGGAGTTGAGGTAGTCATTACTGTAAGAAACCTTAGTTAAATGATTATACTTTGCTTAGTGAGACATACAGTAATCAAGTTATGTAATAATTTTCGGTAGGCAGCGGCTTGGCTCTGTCCCTGGCATTGCTGAAGTCCATGAGCGACGGTAACCACTCACCATCAGGTGGGCCGTATGCTCGTCTGCCTACAAGGGCAATTCAGTTAAGAAAAAAAATCTTTAAATAGAGTTTTTCAAATTGTGAAATATATAGGCTCCGGTAAACACTTGACACTGGGTGAGCTCATTTATCCCTCTATACAATTAATGAAATTTAATAAAGAAATTTGTGTATACTAAAATTATACCTGCAGATTTCTACTATAAGTCTACCATTGTGGTTTGGAGTACATAATGACCAATATTTCTGTCCATCAATCATCTTCTTCTTGGACTTATCCTACAGTGTGATCAGAACATACTCTAAACTCCATACCCTTCTCTTGCATATTCTCTCAAATAGTCCATCCATCTTTCTAGGACATTCAAATCTTTTTAGGATGCGCTGTTATCATACACTATCATACACAAAGTATCTAGTGCAAATATATCTAAAAACGAAAATTAAATCAAACACTTACCATACAAAGGTGGGGCAATAAGATTAATTTTGATTGGCATGTCCACTGTAGACAGAGCTAGACCAGCTTTCAAAGCTGCTCGTACAGCATCAATGCCTTCATAACCATAGCAAGCACACTCAATGTCAGCACGAATCTTCACTGCTTGCGAGGTCAGTTTCCTTTTAATATTAGCTAAGAGGACATCCTTGGTTTCTTCATCTAAGCCACATTCATCGAGTACTGATGGGTCTCTGGAACATTAACATATTGCATAGAAACAACTTTCTTCTTGTTCCAATTAGGTAATATAGCACTTTTTATTTTGTGTATTAACATATTTCAATTTCACAAGATTAAGGTCAGTTCTTTTTCTCAAAATTAATGGTTCATAATATTTTCTTCAGTTTTCATAGTCATAGAGATAATTAAACTACCTAATTAGCCTACCTTCGGACTGGCAGCACAAATCTGTTAGACCAGGGGTTCCCAAACTTATTCTGTCTACTGCCCACTTTGAGAATTAATTATATTCTAGTGCCCCCGTTTTTTCATCTTCTTAAAAACCACTATAGAGAGAACTGAGTCTGTGTCTAAGAGTCCTCCTAGATGAAATTACAAATCACCTCCCAAGCCTCTACACACCCATTTTTTCTGGGTCTATTACCCTTTCGGCCTGCAGCGCTCACAAGGGGGCGTTATCGCCCACTTTGGGAAAGGCTGTGTTAGACAGTGCACTGAGCCACTGCAACACTCAAACTGTGTAAAGCTCAGTGTTTAGAGAAATTTGAGGGAAGGGTTACTCAAGGGTAACATATAGGAAGCCCTAGTAAATATATAAGTCACAAATACATAAGGTTGTGAGCAGCTGACTAGTACACAGTAATTCATGTCCTATTGAAGTGTGATAGTTTCTGAGTGCAGAGTGTGAGAGCTGAAGAAAGCAAAAGTAGTATTCATTCTACACTAAATTGACTTTTTGGTCCATTTGGACATAATGATAATTACACAAGCACCCTTTTTCTTTTTTTTTTCAGTCTGGGGGCCAAACCTCCTACGAAGCCCCCACAATTGGGGGTACATAAGCACCAACCTTATCATTTTAACTCAAGATGTACACTTACACAGCTGCTTGTTTGAAGAAGTCATATGCTGAGGCTTTCTTCTTATATTTCTCTTCAAAGTACCAAGCTGTTTTTTTATAAAGTTCTTCCAATTGCTCAGAAGTTTCATAATGGAGGAGCTCTGCTACATGTCGCAGGATCGAGTTTACTGCTTTTGCTTTTGCGTAGCGTTCTGTGCACTTGTATATATCTTCAGCAGATACACGACGTTTCGATAAGTCTATGTATCCTGTGAATTGAAGGAAATAACAAAATTAAAAGCGATCATTTGGAATATTGGTGATTGGTGCTAGTTTGTCATATCATATTTCAATTAAATGTGTACTTTGTTATTAATACAGAGAATGACATGTCAATATTAACCCATTGGCTTTGAGGACTGAGTGGATAAAACATTGATTTGATAAATTAGTTTATGACAATATTGGTTTGTTTAATTCCTGTTTTCCAAAGCACAAATGGTAATATTTTACTGAAGCGAAAAATGGAGTGCAATTTTATAAAAAAATTTATTATTATTTTAAACAATATCTAACCTTTTTCTTTGTCCACTCTGATTACGACAACCGGTTCAGTCTTTCCCACTCGGATCAATTTGTTAATGGATCTGATACGTCTTCTGGAAAGCTCAGATAGCAAGATCATGCCCTCTATATTATTGTATTCTAGAAGGTGGACGTATGCTCCCATCTCTGCGATGGATCTAACGTTCACCATCACCACATCTTCAACTTCCGGATATTTCTCTTGATAAAATCGACACGACAAAGGCATCTAGAATAATTTGATTTTATTATAACCTATGTGAAAAGTTTGTGTCACAAATTCTGGTATTTACTATTGAGAATATTTATAACCTATATGAAAACTTTGTGTCACAAATTCTGGTATTAATTATTGAGAATACAGTATTAATTTACCTTGTGTATTTATTTAATTCGTTTTTGTCTGTTAAATATTAGATAAAGAAAGAATATGATGAAACAGTCAACTTGTTCACGTTGACGAAATTCAGCGTTTGCTTCATGTCCTTCTGTCTGGGCTTGCGTTGTGTGACATCTGTCACAAATTAGAAAAAGTCAAAGTCTATTGTATCAACTTTGTTGAAATGTATTTGCGTGAAATGAAACGTAGCGGTAGTCGTGTCGTAAAGGTTGGGTGTTGGATGTTAAATACTAAGTGTATGATCCATTGTGTTGGTGTAGCGGGACTTGCAACAAAACCCGTTGACATATTTAAATTAGAATTTATTAATGTTCTCTGAAATTATCCGCTCAGCTCATATTCACCAGAAGTGGACTCAAGTTTAGGCCCGTAGAGGCAAGTTTAACGATGGCTAAAATGTAAAAAAGGGCATCTGATCGTAAAATATTGTATCAGGTCTCTTAAAAACCGTAATTGATGAATTTTTGGTCGAAGTTACGTTTAAAAAAGTTGGACTTTCATTAGTCATTATAACAATTGTATTGAATACATAATTAAATTACTGACCGACTTTCCTATTTCTGTTCAATAGAACAAAGTTTCCGCAATTGACTTTGAATATTCAATTGATCGTTATTGACTTGAACAATTTCAAATATATTTTTTAGTTGATGAAACGGGCGGTTCCTTTGGCCTACTTAGTGTTAGAGGTCAAGGGAGCCTCAAGGCACCCCAAAGTTACTGTTCCTGAGGTTTCTGGGCTCCAATAACGGCTTAATTATAAATGGACGTAGGTTCATTAGAGCATTAAAAATCCTTATGTGAGGTTTTATAAATAATAAAAGAAAATATTAAACGCACATATACTTGGCCTAATTCATTAAGCATACGTGCGTTATTTGTCACAACAATTAACATCAATTAAAACTCTTATGAACCTATCGCATTCCGCATACAATATGAAGATTACGTCTCGATTATTCCGGGAAGATAGCATATTTGTAAGCGTTCACGCATCCTTGACAATGTCATTTTACTATTGGCCATTTGCTAATTTACGCTGCAGCAAATTAGTATGGTCAGAAAAACAAATCTATAAACTATATGGATTTAATTTAGGTGTATAATAATAGTTATTCCAGTTCTGATCATGATGCGGAGAACTGTTTGAGATTTTTCTGTAATCTGTTTCTACAATCCCATAACCGGAGTAGTTAGACCGATTATTATTAGTATTTTACCGGTGGTAGGACCTCTTGTGAGTCCGCGCGAGCAGGTACCACCGCCCTGCCTATTTCTGCCGTGAAGCAATAATGCGTTTCGGTCTGAAGGATAGGGTAGCCGTTGTAACTATATTGAGATCTTAGAACTTATATCTCAAGGTGGGTGGCGCAATTACATTGTAGATGTCTATGGGCTCCAGTAACCACTTAAAAACAGGTGGGCTGTGAGCTCGTCCACCCATCTAAGCAATAAAAAAAATGGTTTCCAAAGATTGAGTACTCTGCCAGTACTGCCAGTCTCTGAAATGAACTTTGACTCTCGGTATTTCCTTTGCAATAGTTTATCACATTATTTATAAATGAATGTTTTAAAAACACCTTAGCGGTAGATGATGGTAATGAGGGGAGCTTAGTGAAATAGAGGAATTCACAGTATATTCGACTCGCTTTTTTCTGTTTTAGATGCAATCAGTGAAGTTTTATTTGTAGGCAGCGGCTTGACTCTGCCCCTGGCATTGCTGACGCCCATGAGCGACGGTAACCACTTACCATCAGCTGGGCCGTATCATCTGCCTACAAAGACAATAAAAAAAAAGTTTGAACACGAGCGCAAATCTATAAATTCCTATCTTCTTTTTCTATGAAATAATTCGAAATTAAATAACGCAACAAAATTTGTCGTATGTTTCATGTTAAACATCTTGCAATTGTAAGACATTAAAAACGCTGTCGAGTAGCGAATTAATTGAAATATATCACGGGGCGAACAAATCTTGGTGATAGTTCGATCAGTACGCGTCTTGTCCCCATACTTACTGTGCAACATTTAGCGAAATATGTTCATTTAACTAAATTAAAATGTATTTCTGGTAAGTTCAGCCATATTCTTTGCTTATAAGATATTGTATAGCGTATTCTTAATGTATTATGTTCTGAACGTCTCTTCCTTCTTCCAATAAATGTAAAAAAAAGAGTGAATTAATTTGTTTGGATTAGACCTAGTGTATAAAATCACGCATACATATTTTCTTCAAGTTGATTATAATTACAACAAACTTATCAGACAACAGTATTCTTTATCAAAAATATTTTAGGGTTCGAAAATACTGTGATTGTATTATATGAAATTTTTAATAAATATAAAATAGAATTATCTATGACAGTAAAATATCGTTTCGCGCCTTTTTTGTTATTGCTATTAAAAGTATGGTTACCTTACGTTACAACATGTTAAATATACTACACTATACTGTTTATTATAGTTACATTAGCATTATATTTACCGAGAATGAATCTGAATGATACAATTTGTGAAGAACTAATTATATGAATCACATTGTAAAGTTGAAATTCATAATTTAACCGTTTTACATTTCGTTACATTGTCTCTTGAAATTACGTAGTTTTCCTTGATTACTCACTCACTTAATAATTATTACAGCTGTAAAAGCTGAATTCATTGAGCGACCACTTCTCTGACGTTTTTAGTAATTTGTGTTTTTCTGGACGTGATTGTGAGTAATGTATTAATTGCTGAGCCATTTGATTTAAGCCGTCAGAGACCTAATTATAGACGATATGTACACCATGATAATATACGTGAAATATACGATTATCGAATAAATAGTCGAAGGTCCTATTGCGAATTGCAATGTGGAATGTTTCGAATTAAATTATCTCTTGATAAGAAAAGCGCAAATTGTATTTTACGGTTATGAAAGCACTCTCAATAATAGCAACAGTCTTCGTTTTCGAAATTCGGCTTGAATACTGTGTGGTAACGTTTGAACGAAGATTTAACCGCCACAAAACAGATACACATGAAAATATAGGCGGCCATATTGTTTCCGTCTTGTAAAAGAAATCTCAAATTTTATTACATAACTTTACGTTACTTTTTTATAATATAATACTTTTATTAAAGTTTAAATTTATGTAGTTACTATTGTATAATGATTTTGATAAATTAAAATCTATGGTAATAAGTTCTAATGAATATTAGAATACAAGGAGGAGCTTTAGTTTCTTTAATAGAATAAAAACTTTGTATGGACGGTTTCGTCATAATATCAACTGCAAAATATTCTCTACCTACTTAATAAATCAAATTTTAATAAATACAAAACAACCAGTCCTTCGTTCTTTTTTGTAAACATACACATCAAATTGGCCATCAAATCGATTGACTGTTGTACAAAAGTTCATCGTTGTTCGCACGTGAGCTGTGAAACGAAGCGATATAAAAAAATAATAATTTGGATTGTTTAAAATGCTTTGAATTACAAACATAAACGAAGTGTAATGAAACTTTTAAAACGTCTTTCATAACGAAGGAACAAATCGAATTGTTGGTGAGTGGTCGCTACCGCTCATGGACATCAGCGATGCCAGAGACAAAACATCTAACAGCTAATTTATAAAAAAAAAATAGGACGTGAACTTTCACATCGGCGAATAATCGATATCATATTTGCAAACTACCGCCGATATTAATGTTTTGTGATACTAAGTAAATGAATGCTGCCGATAAGAGATTGCTAAGGTTCATTATCATCCATACACATCCCACAGACATCCACTGCTGGACATAGTTTTCCCTAAAGTTCACCATAATGACTGGTTCTGCGCATCCTGTGGATTCCTACGACTTCTAACAAACCATCGATCCACCTCGTGGAAGGCTAAGGTTAAAATAGGTTATATTAAGAAGCTCTTCAATAAGGACTCTTCAATAAAGAGGAAGGATTTTAATACATTAATATTAAAAAGATATATTGTGTTGTTGACTAATGTTATCTTTCTCCGAAGCTAATTTAGCGGCTTTCTGAGGAGTAGATCGTAGTTTAATTAGTCATGTTATGATTAATCTAAGCAAAAGAGTTATGATACTATATTATGAGTAAGTTAAACAAAACAATAAAAATTTTAGTTACATTATTTTCTTGGATGCTATAGGAAAATATTTATGATTATTTTCTTGCAGATAATGATTAAAAACAAAATGTAGGTTGATCCAAATCAATTGAAATTATAAAATTATTAAACTGTCATCGGTACTTGATGCGTGTGCAAATTTTCAAGTTACTCATACTTGTTGAAGTCCGTGAAAATGTCGTTCAAATATTCGTTATAAACAAACATGTACACTTACAACACTAATAAAAACATGTTGTTAAGTAAACTTGGTTACGATTTCTATGGTTTTTACGATTTTGTTCGCATCGATTTGCCATATTTACCTTGACCTTAAAACTGGTGGCGTAATTAAAACGTACTAAAACAAGGTTGCGAGTTTAAGCTCCAGTGCGTATGGGCACACAACTAGGTCGCAAAGCCGGTTTTGTACAGTTCAATTATTTATTGACCTATTATTTTATTGAGATTCGATGTATGAAGTAGGTCGTCTGATGTTTCAATATGGACGAGGTCGCATACGTCAATACTGAAAGAAATATCATTGGGGCCGCTCGACCAAGCTATTGCGAATTTAAATTATGAACAAAAAAAATTCATCTAAGATATTTCGATCTAAATTACATAGGGCTATTTGAAATTCGTAGTTAGTCTCATAATGTGACAGTTAATGAAGTTCTTTTAACATAAAAAATGTCATACAATATGTATTCTTGCCATTACGAATTACTTTCAGTTCCGTGTGATAATTAAATTTGAAACCTCTTCAGGTTATATTTAACGTTTATTATTTAACATGGAATATTTGGTGCGTCCTGTCTATTTCGGCCTATAGAATATGATACAGATTTATTCAGGACTACCCGTACTCGCCCGCTTCGCTGCGCATTTAAAATTAACATTATTATCTACTGTCATTATTATTAGGGAGTCTAACACTCATATAAATATTAGCCTATCCATTAAGTAGATGTATTTTCTACATGGATACCAAGTTTCAAGTCAATTGGATGCATAGTTCAGTAGTTATAACGGAACATCCGTAAAAGCCACTGTAGATTTATATATTAGTATAGATTTTAACAGTTTCTCCGGCAACTTAACATAATGACGCGTTACCAGCTGGAAAATTGTTTCCGTGTATATTCCACGAAAAACGATAAGAATCGCATAAAACTTTCATGTTAATAATTTTTTTGCGGTTTTAAGTGTTAACTACAGTCGATTTACATTATAAGTCGAGCGCTGGCGTTCATCTGAGATGCGCGCCCAACGATTGCCTTTCAGTGTGCTTAGTGAGAGTTTCTTAACGTTTTCGATAGCGTAAAAGTTAAGCCAATTTTGTATGCCATTGGAACAGCGCCCCTAGCGGCAAACGTACGCAAACGATCCCACTCCATACAAATATGAGCTAACTTTTACGCTATAGAGAACGTTAAAAAACTCGCACTAGGCACACAGAGCTTAAAGCGCAAAAGCTTCGCGCCACAAACATAATAAGATATTCTATTAGGATGTTTGTAACAATCAGTGTATGACTTACCGTTAATACTGCTAATAGGAGCTAGATGATAGATCAGAGGAAACTAATTAGGAATAATGCTCCTTTTGAGCATATTGTTTCTATGGACGAATGATGTGGAAGCAGTAACAGGATTTCAAAGAGGCCTGGCTCGGATACCTACATATGTATATCTTATGATTAAATCCGAAACGAAGCACTAAGAGTTACAACTATGTTGCTCTTGCTTTTTGTGAGATTTTTTTGGTGTGCATATAAAATTAACTGATTATATTATTCTTGTTTTACCTTTCAGGTTACCATACGTCTTGGTCTTCCTATCTATTCTCTTCTCATACAGCAACGGGCAAGCAGGTACACTCCAAAATATAAAATTACATTTGCACATTAAATTTATTGTCATATTTCAATTACAGTAATTCGTTCTACGGCCGCTTGTGTTGATGGGGATCTCTTATCGCCGGTCATTTAATTGAAGAGATTGTTAAGAAATATTAGCCAATTTAGCTTGACAAAGGTAGTTTTGATATTAGAAAAAAATAACATCCGTACGGGATTGTTTTATAGTATCAGCCTGTCATTTTCTAATGATTTTAAGAAACCTACTGTCTTTACGGGTGGTAGGACCTCTTGTGAGTCCGCACGGGTAGGTACCACCACCCTACCTATTTCTGCCGTGAAGCAGCAATACGTTTCGGCTTGAAGGGTGGGGCAGCCGTTGTAACCATACTGAGACCTTAGAACTTATATCTCAAGGTGGGTGGCGCATTTACGTTGTAGATGTCTATGAGCTCCAGTAACCACTTTTTTATTTATTTATTTTTTATTGCTTAGATGGTTGCCGAGCTCACAGCCCACCTGGTGTTAAGTGGTTACTGGAGCCCATAGACAACTACAACGTAAATGCGCCACCCACCTCGAGATATAAGTTCTAAGGTCTCAGTATAGTTACAACGGCTGCCCCACCCTTCGAACCGAAACGCATTACTGCTTCACGGCGGAAATAGGCGGGCTTAACATCAGATGGGCTGTGAGCTCGTCGACCCATCTAAGCAATAAAAAAAGTCCAAGGTGTTCGTTGGAACTGTTTAATACCAGACATTTGTTTAGGTTGGAAGTTGAATATGTATTTCACACATAGTGTACAAATGTCAAATACGACGCCTACGCTATGTTCATAATCTAAATTCCTTGCCAAAAGCCTGTCGTATGGATAAACAACGGGCTTTCTTAAGTTAATAATGAACTTAGTGACTTTTAGAAGATTTAAAAAGGTATTAAGTTCGAAATCTTATAAGACGCTTCATACAAGGACATTCAAGATATAGTTAGGCACGCGAATACTTGTTTATTCCTTTTGTTTGACGTGCCATTCAAGTGATTCCCTTGGTTATACACCGTTGGGTTATATTATAGGGAAATGTCGTCACTGCCGGGATGATAATGGAAAACCTACTTAGTCCTACCTACTTATGCCTTGTCATATCATTTCTTACAGATGGTTTTTAAAAGACAATGAACACTTTGCAATAGTACCTTTTAGAATTCGCTTGTGATTGCGACACTTTTTAATTGCTTTGCTTTTATTAGCTTCAGGCGTATGTATGTTTGTAACGGAGTCTTTACATGATTTCGGTCCCTTTCAAAACGTCGGATTAACACTTTTTTACAATAGAATCATTTTTTCTTACACTATTTTTAATAAAAAAATTTATTACCCTTGTAGGCAGACGAGCATACGGCCCACCTGAGGGTGAGTGGTTACTGTCGCCCATGGACTTCAGTAATGCCAGGAGCAGAGCCAAGCCGCTGCCTACCGTCAAATTTATTCAAATTTATTCAAATTTATTACCCCATAAATACTACATATTATTATAAGAATGAGAATAAAATTCAGATCTTAGTAAGAGGTATTTAAGATAGGTTTTTCCTTTCAGATAATTTCACGACAATGGCTCCGTTCGCGAGATCCTTTTGCTCTCCAAATTCGAAAGACTCAGACTTCCAGACGGTGGATCTGATAGCCGTATATCGACTGGATAGATCGGACACCACCGGTGTGACCCTAGTTCAGGGGTCTCAGGATCTTCAAATGGCGTATAGGATTGGAGGGGGAGCCAATCTAACTTTACCTCTGAAGTGAGTACAGGGATCTTCGAAAGAAAGTTAATATATCGAGAGCTATTTGGCTTAAGCAAAATGTTGCTTAATTCGCGACATTTATCTTTGTAATTAAAGGTGCGTTTTATTTGCTATCAGCATCAACAGTTCGAAGTTTTTAATTGAACTTCAATTAAGTTTTTTCCATTCAAAGAGCTGAAGAAGATTTTTTGTAATGATATCTTTTTTCGAAATTTTAAACTTTAAATTACTCTCCCGTAATGTTGCAAAAATGTCTCTTAAAGCCTTTCACCCCTCAATATACTATAGCTTTTTTTATATTATAACTAACTGTTTAACTGACCCGCTTCGCTGGGCATATAAAATTAACATTATTATTTCTCACCCCCACAAAGATTCTCATCATTAACGACCCCGCAACTGGTGTAGGGAGTCCAACACTCATATAAATATTAGCCTATCCATTAAGTACATGTATTTTCTACATGGATACGAAGTTTCAAGTCAATCGGATGGATAGTTCAGTAGTTATAACAGAACATCCGTAAAAATCACTGTATATTTATATAATATTAGTATAGATTGGATATATTGCATAAAATTCATAAAAAGGATTGATTGTATTTTTACACAGCTTGTAAATACTTTCACGACTGATATCCTGACGAATTCGATCAAAAACAAATTAGTTGTTATTTGCGCAAAAAAACAAAAGTATGTTACCGATTTCATTATCGTAGATTTTAAAGCAATAAAGATATTCGAAGATTGGTTTATCTGGTCTTTCAGAGAAGTGTTCCCGGGTGGTCTTCCGAACCGGTTCAGTGTGGAGGGAACCTTTAATGCTCGCGGACACCGAAGACCGTGGAGTCTTCTGCGAGCACGTTCAAATAACGTGCTGTTTTCTCTCATTTTAATGCCGGAACCAAGGAAAGTTGCGGTCCTAGTGCAGGGTTCTAGGGCCGTGTTCAAGAGTCCTGAGGTAAATTGACATATGAGGCTTTTAAAATCAAAGGCAGCTAAACGCCTTAATGTAGTAAAATGGATTAACTATGGTGCCATCTTGCTTAGTTAGTTCTTCTTCTTCTTCTCAGTCGTGTCACTCTTGACAGAGTGGTCGTGATCGTCATGTAGTGTTGGAAGGGGTAGACTTGATGCGTCTCACGATGTCGCGCCATCTCTCCCTGCTCGAGGCCATTCTACTGCACTCATTTAGGTTGTACAGGGAAGCGTTGATGGTACAAGACCGCGCGGGAGGCCACCAATGCGGTGGACCGACCAAATTAAAACTGCAGTGGGAGGTCCCCTAAATGAGTGCTTAGTTAGTTGGACACGCTGTATTTTCATGTTTTAACAAATGCAGCAAAATCTCTAGCAAATTCAGTTCAAAAATTTTATTTTCACTCTGTACTCGAATATAAACGAAGTTTTATCATTTAAAATTCAGATTATTAGTAATATTCTCATTCTTTATAAATCTTCTTTAAAATAAAGAATATCGTAGCTACCCGAACAAAGTTATTTCAGCTTCTCAAACTGGGAGTGTTGCCAACACTGGCCCTAGCAAGAGCAGTACTTCGATAGATCGGGAGGATCCGTAATGACGTGTGTTTAGGGCCGTTTTTTGTAGTTTACCTGAATATTTGACAGACTTGGATTTAGCTGCCGTTGATTTTATAGGCCTCATATCGTCGTTGTCAAACCAAAATCGGCTATGTGCACTTTTTGAGATTTTTACTTTTTGACCTTTTCGTATAGTTCACAGCCCTATCTACCGTATAAAAGAAACTGTTATGTGTCTCTATAGCTTTAATATTTATCTATAGCTTTCGTTTGATATAGTTCTTAAAAATTCACCTTCATCTAAAATTTTATACGAAAATGTTTTTACTCGTTAATTCAAAATAGAGTTTATGCACATAACAGATTTTGGTTTGACAGCGACGATATGTACGATTTTATTGTTATCAGAAATTGATGGATTTTTCGTCCTGTTCTATTCAGCGTATTAGAAAGAGATAGCGAAACTTCTCGGACACGTGCCAACGTATGTGCCACAATATGCGGTCCAGCTTAATCTAGTGACAAACGAACCAAACTGTTCATAAACTAAGACTGATTAATGTATTTTTTTTTCGAGACCGACCCTCGCTTGTTAAGAGAATATTAAGTGATTTATTGCAATGACACAATCGGGAACAACAGTAGCGAAGCACTCCGCGTTAAGAGACCCGATTATGTGAGTAGGTTATCTCATTGCAGAATGTGAATTCGTTTTACAAATTTAAATAATTTCTTTTTTTTTTTAGTTCATTTTCTCGAAATATTTTGTAACGAGAAAAAAGGTTTAATTAGTAAATACCTCGTTAGTTGTTCTTCGTGATCTATGTTTTGATTTGTCTTATTGTAGTTCACGATAAAGCTATTTAAATTTTAATCTCACGGTATTTATTCATTTTAAATATTAACAGGAATGGAAAATCATTAAATTTTTCATTAGAAATGAAATGCTAATGGAAAAAAAAACCATCATTGATTTAGTGTACTTGCCAAGCTCATTGCGCGCTGATCTCTAACAAGTTAATGGCGTAATTGATATTACTGTGTAAAGTGATTAAACCGCTTTATTTTTTATTTATTTATACTTTATGCACAAAACAAAACTTGTACACAGGCGGACTTAATGCCATGGGCATTCTCTTCCAGTCGACCATAGGGTGGTGCAGAGATAATCCATGGTAGGTGCATTGACAAAAGAATAACAAACAACAACAACAAAACAAAAAAAAAGAAGAAACTCAAAACAAAAATCTTCCTTAAAATAACATCTCAGTGTTATAGAATACACATACTACAATTCAATATACCTATGTATAAAATAGTAAAATACATACATACACATAATTACACACAATAATATACACATGAAAATACACAATTTAGTATTATAGTTAAGAATGGCTAAAAGTAAATATATATATATAATATAATAATAATAATTGAAAAATGAAATAAATTAGTTTGGAGTTGATTCTTCCAGTTTTTTGTGGATGTATTCGCGAACTTTGAGTTTAAAAGTAAAGCGATTGCTGATCATCCTGATTTCTTTGGGAAGCGAATTCCATAATATTATGGAATGTACAAAGAAAGAAGAATGTAAAAAATCTGAGCGATGGATAGGACATTGTAAGAGACGATTATGTGAAGAACGTAGAATTTTGTCATGGCTTGCGTTCAAGTATTTAAAATGCGATTTTAAGTAAGAGGGTGAAGAGGCAGAGTCCAAAAGAGAAAACAAGGTAGTAAGCGCTCTCTCCTCTCTACGCTGACGGATCGGTAACCATTTCAGACGAGTTCGATGCGCGGACACATGGTCATATTTGACATGGTCTAAGATTGAAAACGAATCGAATGCAATTATTGAGAAGGCGGTCTAGTTTGTTGAGGAGATCTGCATTCAGGTCATAGTAGCACACATCACCGTAGTCTACCAGCTTTAGTTCCAGTTGTGATATTGAGACGGAGAAACCGAAGAATATACGAAGCAATTTGTTCCTGACTATACAGTTAAATCATTCCTGGTTCTCTATAAGTGTTTTCTTTTTCCTTACCTAAGCTGATGGCCTTGAGAGGCCATTTCAGCGTAACCCTAACAAGTAGGTGAGCTCACGGGACTCAAGCCTGACGACGTTGCTAACACTAACCCTAGTGCTTGGCAAAATCTATCACCGGATCGGAAACGCGATCCACTGAGAAGTTTCGGCGAGAAACTCAGTGGGCTGTGTCTGAGGGGTTTACTCGTCGAGCCCTTCGTCGGAAGCGACGGGTTCGACGAGAACGTTGACCGGTGCTTGTGATACCTAAGAGCACCGTTAGTGGATCGGGAGGATCCGAAATGACGTGTTTTGGGTGACGTCGATTGTTTACCATTCGTTTCTTAATGATTGCTTTTATAACGTCAAACGTAAAGTGATCGCTGAAGTCGCAGTACGAGTTGTATGAGAATTTGGTCAGCCAAATAATATCTCTGCCACACAAAGACCTATCTGACTTCAGCCCAGGCCTGGATTTAAACTGAAAAATCCGCCCCAATACTGGAATTTAGATAAGCTTCTAGTTTATGTATTTAATTTTTCATAACTAAATAACTAATTTATTGCAGTAACTTTATTGTATGTTATATATTCCAAAAACATAAATGAATATTTGTTTTTTTCTAACAATTATAAATTTGGCACTAAGGGCGACTCATAATTATATTCCATCAAACAAATAAATACTAATTAAATTTCTTTAATTCCAGAAAATACAAAAATCGATTATTATTTCAGAACTCCAAGGAAATAAATTGATTAAGTCATTTTGATTACTAAAAGTGCCAATATTATATTTTACAAATAATGGATGAATTGAATTTCTTGAATTACCAATTAAATAGAACTTTATTAATTATACATAGAATTAACTGATTAATTATAATGAACAATCTTGAAAAGGCTAAAAAAAATTTTTTCACTTTCAAAATTTAGCCCCCCTAAAAAATTAGCCACCCTGGGCACTTGCCCCGACTGCCCTTAGTGTAAATCCACCACTGCTTCAGCCTAAGGCAAGAAGAATTAAAGTTCTATTTCATTTGTCACTTCACTGGTCACATTAATCACAATACGGTCAAAACTAAAAAGTGTTTGTTCTGTTCCTTTTAGTTATTTACTACGGGATGGCACAAGCTACACGTGGCTGTCGCGAATCGATCGGTTCATATAGCAGTCGATTGTGTTGAGGTGAGAATAAAAATCATATGAATAATCGATGATAAATCATACATTTGTAGTTATAGTGTGAAGACCCGAAGTCGATGTACATATCGACGCTTGAAAGGCAAACATGACTAAGCGACAATAACTGCTTTGTACATAAATGATGGGCAACAACCATATTCGATGCGCAAAAAAATATATATTTCTAGGTCTATTAAAATCATTTCAATCCTACAGCTACTAGCTAGATTCTACTACAGCTAGATTCGTTAAAATAAATTTTGTTTTCAGGTATTTCAACTTTAAATTAGTCTACTGTAAAGTTCACGCATTGTCGCTTAGTCACGTTTGCCTTTCAAGCGTCGATATAGTTTTTTCGCATTATAAGTGTACAATTTCCAAAAATATTCGAAATTGAATTAATATGCGGAATCATATGGTATCACCAGTATTTTTCTCACAAATACTGTCAAAAAAACGTAGTTTAGGTTAAATTTTTTTTTTAGCTTACTTATATTTCGACTACCATTAACAAAATTAATTTAAAATTTTATCTTACTTTAAAAGACAGATAATGTAACTGGTAAAAAATAAAAAATAAATGTTGTAAAGATGATTAATATTAAAAATATCAAATGTTAAACCTTTCAAACACTCTCTTGTAAAATTAGTAAGATTTGAGATTATGTGTACTGTTTTAATGCGAGAAGACCATATACGGATGAACACGCCCAATACTCACACAAATGTCTTCGCCACGTTCTCAGCGACGCTAATTATTGCGCCACCGAGTTAATTAAATTTTAACTAAGATAATTTAATCATGACTAAAATAGTTTGAGTTAGAGAGACAAAGACAGAGAGAGATGGACTGGTGGCAGGACCTCTTGAGAGTCCGCGCGGGTAGGTACCACCACCCTGCCTATTTCTGCCGTGAAGCAGTAATGCGTTTCGGTTTGAAGGGTGGGGAAGCCTTTGTAACTATACTGATACCTTAGAACTTATATCTCAAGGTGGGTGGCACATTTACGTTGTGGATGTCTATGGGCTCCAGTAACAACTTAACACCAGGCGGGCTGTGAGCTCGTCCAACCACCTAAGCAATAAAAAAAATTATTTGCGATTGATCGTTAATTGGGTTTTTATTTAATAATCAGTTGAATCCAGTGAACATCTCCGCTTACGACTTCAGCAATGCCACCTCACTGACGATTGTCTCAAACGATGACGGCACGCCGGCACCGGTAAGTTTGTTATAGGCTATGCCAGGGCGATCCAAACAACGGCCTGTTTTCATGCGGCCCGCGACGCATTTTGTGATCAGCAAATAGTTTTGGATATAAATATATAGTTTGGATAATACATACTCGTAGAATTCTTCGTTAAAACACATAATCCAATTTTTGGTATAATTTATTTATTCTTTACTAGCTGACTCGGCAGACTTCGTAGTGCCTCAATCAATAAATAAAATACCTAAGCTTTTGTATAAAATAAACTTAAAACAAACAAAAGGAATCCGTCCGACGGGGGACACATCAAAGGAAAAACAAAATTGGTATTTTTATTTAATTCCGAGCATTTTTATATTTATCTAACTTTTAAACCTTCTCTGGACTTCCACAAATAATTTAAGACTAAAATTAGCCAAATCGGTCCAGCCGTTCTCGAGTTTTAGCGAGACTAACGAACAGCAATTCATTTATATATATATATAGATTCTTGTAACATTTCCTTCCTATGACATCATTTAAAAGTGAAGCTATCTTTTACTATAATTTTTTTTGTCCGGGCTGTATATTGTTTTTGAAAATTTTTTTTGTGATGAGAACGGGAAAACAGCATTTAAAGCCCTTAATCTAATAAAATTGATATTTTTAAACAAACTAAACTTTCTTTTTACTGAATGTAAAACTTCACTTAATGACATATAAGAAAAATCCTTTTTAGAAAACTAAAGAGTTTTAAATTATGAAGGTTTTTCTTTACATATATAAGCGTCCTTTTTAAAATTTCAGATTGATCTTCAGTGGCTCTCGTTGAGTTGCGACCGCTACGTTCTGAAGGAAGATAGCTGTGAGGAGATTGTATGTAAATCATTTCTTCAATTAATGTTAATTATATTATGTGGCCAGAGCAGGCTTCCGTACCCGGTTCGGTCAGGGTTTCTCAGTTTTTTAGATCATTTACTTCTATCCGTTCACTCAAGCAAATGTAACAATCCTGCTAAAACAAAAACAAAAAATGATATAGAAAAAGAAAAATTGATTGTATATTGAAGTATGTACTTTCTTCACAAAAGAAAACCTAAGTCGAAATTATTTCTTGGAAAAAATACTCTTTAACCACGTTTCATTATTAATTTTAAGACATACGAAAACTTTCTTGTGGAACTGTTAAATATGTAGTTATCGAATATATCGAAATAAAAGTTTGATATTCCATTACAGGATAATCCAAACTACCTGATAGCAACTTCAGCGCCGCCCGTGAGTGTTGAATTTTAGTTTTTAAATGAAATTAAAACCTTAAACGATAAACGATCATATAAAACTAAGCAGAATATAATTATAAAAATATCTCTAAAATTGACCTATTGATTGATAAATGCATGATAAATGATAAAGTAGCAAAAACGCTATATTAAAGCTTTCACGACGCCGAAAGTAAGAAAGATATGGGAGTGCTGCTCTAAGTTGATCCATCACAGATATATTTAATATTTTTCTTGTATTGAAATGCCGAACGTTTTACAACTAAGAGCAGAATTTTGTTTAATGCGACGAAGATTTTTTATTTTTTTTTATTACTTAGATGCGTGGACGAGTTCACAGCCCACCTGGTGTTAAGTGGATAGTAGAGCCCAAAGACATCTACAATGTAAATGCGCCACCCACCTTGAGATATAAGGTCTAAGGTCTCAGTATAGTTACAACGGCTTCCCCATCCTTCAAACCGAAACGCATAACTGCTTCACGGCAGAAATAGGCAGGGTGGTGGTACCTACCCGTGCGGACTCACAAGAGGTCCTACCACCAGTTAGAGTTCAAAGTGCAACTTAATCCATAGACACGACCTAGTTTCTCGCAGGATTTTTTCAGGGGGTCGCAATTCGCGATCCGGTATTAGATTCAACGAATTAGCGCTCTTGCGAGGGTAGCTGTTAGAAAAACCTCTCACACTGAACCCCCAAGAGCTCGCCACTAGTCACAGCTAAGCCAGATACCTGAAAGGTACCTGTGGTAGGTACCTGAAGAAAGGTAGGCAAAGGTACCTAAAAAAAGTAGAACTGCGTTGTAATAGCAATACATAATCTACCCTATTTCAGAAAAATTTAAATGAATCTTAACAGCATCGTGAAGGCATTAACAGACCGTTATGATTGTCGGTACTTGAACCAGTGTATCATGGTTCACTTGCGGACTAAATAATAATAATAATAATGGTTGGTTCGAAGTGAGTATCAGTTAAATGGAATATTTGAAATGTTTGCAACTGATAATTATTTTTTATAAATGTATCTTTTTCATTTGATTGGTTTTGTTAATTGTATGTTTCAATGATACTATGTACACATATATGGACTTATTGTTGTCTGAAATAAAATAAATCATTCATTAATTCATTCATTAATCATTTTCTAGTTTGCTTTCGACCCATCGTCCAGAGAAATTCCTTCGCTAAACACGACTTGCAATGTGACGTGTCCAGAAGTAAGTATTTTTTTAAGAAAACACAGTATCTATTATACTATTATTTTTGTTACTAAATTTTATACATAAGCTTTTAGTTTTTGTACGTAAACAATCGTCGTTAAGAACCAAATTATTAAGAACCAAAAAACATTTTGAGACTCTTAAAACGGGCTTAACTTTACAAGAGAACCATGTAAAGTTTAAAATTTGAAAAAATATATCATAAAAGAAACTTCTTCAACTATTTGAATGTGGCAAACATATAATTGAAGTTCAGATAAAAACATCGGTTTCTTGATGCTAATACCAAATAAAACGGACTTTTAATTACAAAGATAAATGTCGTGTATTAACCAAAAAGTTTCTTAAACCAAATAGCCTTGCACTCCTTGATTATAATTAAAAAATCTATGATTATTTGAATGCTGTTTTCTAACACACTTTTATTCGTTTGACCCGATATCTGTCTGTCTTTGTCACACAATCTTTCAATGTGAACTTTAATATGAATAATATTTAAGTATCCGATTAACTTGAAAATTTGCACACGTGATTAACATCGATGACAATTTAATTATGGTCTATAATTTTAACCAAAGTCATGAGGGAAAAGAGAAAGTTTATTCTAATTTCTAGTCCGGCCTTAGCTTTATGTTTGTTAATGACATTTAATCGGATCTATTCCATTAATATTTTAGGGTCCCATGGGCCCTCCTGGACCTACAGGCGAACAGGGCGTGAGGGGTCTCCCAGGACTACCGGTATGGACCTTGCCCTTAAATTGATCTTGAACTTATCTTATACCTTCTTCAACGCTTCTATTAGCATTGTTATTGAATACGGAATGTATTTTCTCTTTATAGACTGGTATTTGAAAAATTATCTAATTTATAAAAGCTAATGTTAAATGGAAGTTTTGTAAATTTTTGTAAATTTTTTTGTAAATTTAAGGAAATCTATTCCAGGGTGCCGTAATTTAGAGGAACATTTTAACAACTGGGTGTAATTTTTTAAATTTATTCTGTCTGTATTTTGGTGAACCGAAGGTCCGTTTTAAATGCCCTTGAATACTTTTTTACCAAAAAGGGGGACTTTCATCATGAGAGACAAATTCAAAAAATTTAAAATTAACTTTACTATAGTTTTGCTGTTTATCATGTCACAAATGTTCCTAAGATAACGATTGGCTTATGAGGCACTTGAGGAATTAATTTAATTTTATTATGTTTTAGGGCTTTAGAGGCGAGAAAGGCGAAATTGGGCCCATTGGCCCAGCCGGCCCGAAAGGTGACAAAGGCGAAGTTGGGCCGCCCGGTTTAGCCGTTAATGTAAGCATTAATACCAAAGATCAGCTTGGCCTTATAAATTTGGAACAGAAAGAACGAACACAGTACTGAAACTAGAGTCCTTATTAATCATACGAACAGTATTTGTTATCTGAACATTTACAGGTAACTGGTACAGGAGTGAAGGGTGAACAAGGACCACCAGGCCCCAGGGGTTATAAAGGCGATAAAGGCGAAACTGGATCGAAAGGTAATGTCTAAAATTGTTGCATGAAAAAAATATTCCTTACTAGCTTACCTGGCAGACTTCGTAGTGCCTCAATCGATAAATAAAAGGCCTAAACTTTTGTATAAAATAAACTTAAAACAAACAAAAGGAATCCGTCCGACGGGGGACACATCAAAGGGAAAACCAAAATTGTTATTTTTATTTAATTCCGAGCATTTTCATAATTATCTACCTTTTAAACCTTCTCTGGATTTCTACAAACAATTCAAGACCAAAATTAGCCAAATCGGTCCAGCCGTTCTCGAGTTTTAGCGAGACTAACGAACAGCAATTCATTTTTATATATATATAGGTATATAGATAAAAAATATAGGAGTATGTATTTGCAATCGAAACTCGATCAAAATTTAATATATTCGAGTCGATATTTTAAAGTGGTGTTCGGACAAGGGTTGCTCAAAGTTCCTTTTTATGCCATTAAGAGCTATTTTTAATATCAATCAGAAATATGGGCCAAAATTAGATTACATCGATGGTAGTTATTAGTTATGTAGGCAGCGGCTTGGCTCTGCCCCTGGCATTGCTGAAGTCCATGGGCGACGGTAACCACTCACCATCAGGTGGGCCGTATGCCCGTCTGCCTACAAAGGCAATAAAAAAAAAAAAAAAGTTACGTGTGACAATTTTCAAGCTAATCGGATGTTTAAATGTAATGAAAATTCACATTGAAAGATTCTGACACAAAGACAGACGAATATCGGATTAGTCGTATATTAATAAAAGTGCGTTAGAAAACAGCGTTCAAATAAAATCATAGGTATTTATATTCTAATTATATATATATGCTTGGAGGAAAAGAAGGTCTGAATCTATATTCCTGGTCCCATACTGCTTTCTAAGGATCTTTACTTGAAAAACCTTACTTTGTGTATATTGAAATGAAGACAAACTGTGATGTTTTGCCCGGCTCAAAGCCTTGAAAAGTCATCGGTGAAGGAAGAACAAGGACAAGCTTTGATGCTGTTTCATTTTCAGGTGATACCGGCGATCCAGGTCCCGTTGGGTTTTCTGGTATACCCGGAGTCGATGGGAAAGACGTAAGTCGGAGTAATTGTGTCTAGCATAGTTGTAGCGACACAACACACACATATTGGATCGCACTTGAGTGTCTTCGGGCGAAATCGGAATTCCTGAACGCGTAGTTGTCACCTAACGTTAGTCAACAGTGTGCTTAGTGCGCGTTTTTTTTTTTTTTTATTTCTTATATGGGTGGACGAGCTCACGGCCCACCTGGTGTTAAGTGGTTACTGGAGCCCATAGACATCTGCAACGTAAATGCGCCACCCACCTTGAGATATAAGTTCTAATATCTTAGTATAGTTACAACGGCTGCCCTACCCTTCAGACCGAAACACATTACTGCTTCACGGCAGAAATAGGCAGGGCAGTGGTACCCACCCGCGCGGACTCACAAGAGGTCCTACCACCAGTAATTACGTAAGTTATAATTTTGCGGGTTTAATTTTTTTAATGTTATTCCTTCACCGTGGAAGTCAATCGGGTTAACGTTCTCGATAGCGTAAAAGTTAACTCATATTTGTATTAATAACTTATCTTATTCCATTAAGATAGTTTGCCTACGTTCGCCGCTAGGGGTGCTGTTCCAACTGCATACAGAATTGGGCTAACTTTTACGCTATCGAGAACTTTAAAAAACTCGCACCAAGCATTACAGGATTTGCGCGCCTTTTTAAGTACGAGATAAAATCGTAATTTGAGTATACTCATAATGAGTATAATCTTGTCACTAGATTCTAGTGCCTAGCTTCGTTTTCTCCTGTTGTTAATATTTTAATATTGTACACGTGCATCTAAAACATTACAAGTATTTTTGAAATATTTATTTGAGTTTGAGTGTTTGAGAGTTTCCCGCTAATACTGAGAAATAACGAACCACATAGTCTTTGATGTGGTCTTCGCGAGTTCGCGAGTTCATGGACATAATTAAATGTACTTTTGCGGTTAAATCTCTAACAATTACGACTCGTCTGTGACCGCGAAAACTGTAAACTGTTCGAAACATAGGAAATAATATAATAATAATAATAAAAGCGAGATTAATTATAATTTGCGTAAATTATAATTTGCGTAATTACTGGTGGTAGGACCTCTTGTGAGTCCTAGTACCGCCCCGCCTATTTCTGTCGTGAAGCAGTAATGCGTTTCGGTTTGAAGGGTGGGGCAGCCGTTGTGACTATACTGAGAGCTTAGAACAAAGTGTGTGGCGCATTTACGTTATAGATGTCTATGGGCTCCAGTAACCACTCCACACCAGGTGGGCTGTGAGCTCATCCACACATCTAATCAATAAAAATAAAAATAAAAACCGTAAAAGGAGTTCTAATTATGTGCCTAAAAGTATATTTTTTATTGTAAAATTTCAGTTCATCCATTTTTTTTTTTTTTTTTTCCTACCTATGCTGATAGCCTTGAGAGGCTATTTCAGCGTACCCTAGCTTGTGTAGGTGAGCTCGCGGGGCTCAAACCGGAGAATTGCTAACACCGCCCTAGCAAGAGCAGTGCTTCGCAGAATCTACCACCGGATCGGAAGCGCGACCCACTGAGAAGATCCGGCGAGAAACTCAGTGGGCTGTGTCTGTGGGTTAATTCGCTCGTCGAGCCCTTCGTCGCAAGCGACGGGTTCGGCGAGGACGGTGACCGGTGCTTGTATTGCCTAAAAGCACCGTTAGTGGATCAGGAGGATCCGTGATGACGTGCTTTGGGCGACGTCGACGGTTTACCAAACGGTCTACAGGATCGGGTATGTAGTTTCCGGCGGCCACGACAAGAGGGTTCTCATGTCGTGCCGCCTTCTCAAAGTGGCGCAGCGATGCCGACTGTAGATACTTACTGACGGGGTCGAGCTCCAGGTCATCGTGGAGGTCCACGTTCCTCTGGAACCATGGTGCTCCGACGGCTATCCTGCAGAATCGGGATTGTATTACCTGAAGGGGTTTCAAGTTGGTGCGGGCCGCGTGAGCGAACACTACGCTTGCATACGTCATGACGGGGCGTATGCAAGTTTTGTAGAGGGTTACCTTGTTACGGAGGGACAGTTTGCTTCGTCTACAAAGCATTGGGTAGAGTCGTCCTAGTATAAACGCGGCGCGATCGCGTACCGTTTTTACGTGGGGACGGAATGTCATCCCTCTGTCGAGGGTGACGCCTAGGTATTTGACCTTCGGGGCCCACGGTATGGGCTGGTCAAAGAGAGTGATGGGGCTAACGGCGGAGGTGTTTACGCGCCTACTGGGGAGTGGGGTGCTCGAAGTGGTATTCGGAGGGCGACCCCTTTTGAATAGCACCGCTGTGCTTTTCGTGGGGTTAATGTCTATTCGCCACTTCCGGAACCACTGTCCCATGGTGGTTACTGCGGTCTGGAGTCGCCGATGAAGCAACGACATCTTCCTACACGAGTAGTAGATAGCCGTGTCATCGGCGAAGAGCGCTAGATGGGTCTCCGGAGACCGGGGTATATCGTTGATATACAAACTAAATAGTAACGGGGAGAGTGCGGAGCCTTGCGGGACTCCGGCAGTCAGATGACGGGGACGAGAACGAGTTCCCTCTACTCGATATCGAAACGAACGGTTCGACAAGAAGTCTCGTATGATGAGCACGAGTCTGTCTGGCACTCCCATGTTGTACAGTTTGTAGATCAAACCGTTGTGCCAGACTTTGTCGAACGCCTTCGCTACATCGAAGAAGAGGGCGCCGGTCGGGATTTGTTTACGCCTATTTAGCCCTATTAAGATGTGCTCCGTGAGGCGGTGCACTTGTTGTACGCACGAGTGTTTGGCGCGGAATCCAAACTGCTCGTCTATTAGAATTTTATTCGCGGTAACGAAGTCCCAGAGGCGTTTCCGAAGGAGCCGTTCGTAAATTTTGCCTATCGCTGGGAGGAGACTAATCGGTCGGTAACTAGCGGTTTCATTATTCGGTTTGCCCGGCTTGTGTATACCGATAACGTCTGCTTCTTTCCATACCGCCGGAAAGATGCAGTGCGTCATAGCAGCATTTAAGATGGTAGCCAACATTGTTATCAGTTGGACTGGTAAGAGTTTTAACGCGCGGTTGCGGATGCCGTCGGAGCCGGGTGCCTTCTTAGGTTGAAGGTTGTCTATTACTTCTCTAACTTCGTCAGAGGTAATGGGGGGTAACGCGTCCGAGGGTGGCAGGGAAGCTCTGCGCTCGACCTCCCTGTCGACTGCCTCGGTGTGTTCGGGGTCCGCGTATTGAGTGCTGGTGGTGCACTGCTCTTGCAGTGCATCGGCCAGCAACTCTGAGTTCATCCAAATGTTCATCATAACGATTACGACGAAATAATAAGGTGTACTAGTGGGCTTAAGGGGTCGGGTAGCCGTTATGTGGTCCAATTGTGATTTAGCCTCGTATCTCAAACAAGGGGGCGGAATACACATTGCGATGTCTATGGGATCATGTAATCACTTAACAGACTACCAGATACGATATACGATACTAGGATCTGAAGCTCATTCACGCGTCTGCAATAAAAAAAGAACTTTCTCGACTATTAAAGTGACTTGAACCTGTGATACTACTGTTCTAAACAAATAATCTCAAATGGCTTTCAGAAAAAATGTATTGGCAACGTCTCTAGTTCAAATGAGGATTCTCAAATAACTATGTCTTTTATATTAGGGTATTCCTGGGTCACCAGGCCCAATCGGTCCTCCTGGGATACCGGGACCTCGTGGACCACCCGGACCATTGACCAATATCAACGCTTCTCTAATACAAGGTAGGTGTCGAGTTGCACTGTTTTTATTCATTTATTTTTATTGCCTTTGTAGGCAGACGAGCATACAGCCCACCTGATGGTGAGTGGTTACCGTCGCCCATGGACTTCAGCAATGCCAGAGGCAGAGCCAAGCCGCTGCCTACTGCTAGCTGTTAAATCGGGTAACGATGCAAATATCACGAATGAACAAAGATACACGTTTTTAAGTTTGAAAAATGTGGATCCAGGTTGAGACTCAGACCTGTTCTTGGCATTGTTGATGCTTAAAGGGTTGTTCTCAGGTGGATCCTAAGCTCCTGTGCCTTCGAAGGTCATAAAAACCGTTATGAACGGTCGAAGGTCACTTGAACGTTCATTTCATTATTTTATCGACTATTTTTATATGTATAAGAGAACGGTCGGTTCGTTCCTTGTCGTCCTTGTGTCCGTCTTTTCGGAAGGCAAAAAATGTACTGCGTACCGCTAGTCACTTACCCCCTTGTTCCATTTCTTTTCGAATTCTTATCAAGTCTCTGTCTTAGTCTGTGTCTATGTCTAGTCGTTGTAGGTCTTTTGTCCTGTCAAAGAGGTTGCACGCCACAACACATTATGACGGAAATATTGTTATATTTAAATTGTGTTATCCTGTTTAATGTTTTAAAATTATGTGCCAGGTGCTAAAGGCGAAAGGGGGTCACCTGGTCGACCAGGGAGAGACGGTGGTCCCGGACCCGTCGGACCTCCTGGAAAGGATGGCGAAAGGGTATTAAAAATTAAATTAATATAATCTTTCCTATTCATTCCTAGAGTATGCACCAATGCGCGACTCATAGTGCGACCCATTGAAGATGATCACAAGATGAATTTTTAGGGATACTGTTGTTCATCTTATATGTTTTGAGTTACAGGGTCTACCAGGGCCGGAGGGTGCCCCTGGTGCAGCTGGTCTCCCCGCTCCCAGTGGGCCGCGCGGTCCCCCTGGGGAGAGGGGCCCTGAAGGACCACAGGTAATTAACTACAGTTCATTCGGAAAACTATTTAGTTCACATTGTGTATTTTGTATATTCAAATGCAGATTCTTTAAATATTAATTTAACAGTATTTAATTTTTAGAGTAGTAAATTCAAAAGCTTACTGGTGATAGGACCTTTTGTGAGTATGCACAGATAGGTACCACCGCCCTGCCTATTTCTGCCGTGAAGCAGTAGTGCATTTCGGCTTAAATTCAGCCGTTGTTACTATATTGAGACCTCAGAACTTATAACTCAAGGTGGGTGGCGACATTTACGTTGTAGATGGTTTATGGGCTCTGGTAGCCCCTTAAAACCAGGTGGGCCGTGAGCTCGTCCACCCACCTAAGTAATACAAAAAAAGAAGCTATTTACTAGCGGACTATGTCCATAAGCTGTGAGGTAGACGTTTCTCTATCTATTAAGGGAATAAAGAAGTTATACCTTAAACAAGATTAAAAATGCTACATTATTCGTACTAGTAAAACTACAATCAGATACAAATTTATTGGTTTATTTGTATGAATATTTTTACATATGCAGGGTCCCGAGGGTCCTTCAGGTAAACCTGGAACTCCAGGCCCGCCAGGTGTACCTGCCCCCTTAATCACTGCAGCCAGTATACCGGGTCCTCCTGGACCGGCGGGGGTGCGCGGAGAGGTATGATTCCTTCTGTTTCCAATCTTTAATTGTCTAATGAGGTAGATAATATTTTTCAAAGATAATGCGGGTGGTATCGTAACCGTAAAACGGCCTATCCCAAAGTGGGCAATAACGCCTCCTTGTGGGCGCTGCAGGCCTAAAGGGGGACGATAAGAGACCCAGAAAAAAATGGGGGCCTGTGTAGAGGCTTGGGAGCCGATTTGTATTTTTATCTAGGAGGACTCTTAGACACCGACTAAGCTATCGCTATAGTGGTTTTTAAGCAGGTGAAAAAATGGGGGCGCTAAAAATAATTTAATCTCAAAGTGGGCAGTAGACCAAATAAGTTTGGGAGCCCCTGCCGTAAAGCAAAAAAATTGCTTACGGATATAAATTCTATACTTACTTCAAACTATATTCATTTACTTATTATATTCATTGAAGTCTTTTAAACCTGATAAAGGTTTTTAATATTATTAACATTAACGTGACGAAGGATTTGTAATACTGAAACAGAGAAACGGATCTCTTAGAACAAGATAATTTACAAATGATACGTATGGTACTGTGTAGAAAGGGGATCCAGGGTTACCGGGTCTTCCAGGGCGGGATGGGCTTGACGGAATTCCAGGTATACCAGGGCATGCTGGCCCGCCCGGGGCTCCCGGAGTCAACACCGTCTCAGTACAAGTAAGTGGGAGACATTGTTAAAATTAATTGAAATTCAGTGGTACTCAGGCTAGGAGTTTCTTCTTGTTTCTGTTCACTATCTGAAAGAGCTCTCGTTCCAAGTGATGTTAAGTGGCTACCGGAGTTCATAGGTGCCTAATTTGAATCCCACCATCGGTCTTTTGATATGAGGTCTAAATCTAAAATGTGGCTGTGGAACCTATTAACCGGAACGCATGACTGTCTCATGGCAAAAGTTCATAGGTGCCTAACTTGAATTCCACCATCGGCTTTTTGATATGAGGTCTAAATCTCAAATGTGGCTGTGGAACCTTTCGAACCGGAACGCATGACTGTCTCATGGCAGATATATACAGGGTGATTGATGGTGGTATCTAAACACGTGTAAACCCAAAATATATTTTTGGGAAGTCATCGTGGCCTGAAGGGTAAGTAAGATGCCCGGTGTCGACCGATGCGTAATTGTGTCATTGAGAAATGACTAATAGATTTCATCTTTATCAAGAATGCTAGAAGATATTTTTGCTTATTTTGCCGCTGTAGGCAGACGAGCGTATGGCTCATGGACATCAGCAGTGCGAGAGGTACAGCTAAACACTGCTCATTGCAAGTGTGTTAACTTTGAAACGACCATGTCCAACTAAGTATTTTAGTTATTTATAAATACTGTTACGCGATGGGGTTCGGGATAAATAAAATTTCACCAAAGTACAACTAAAAACTGTATTCAACACTTAGAAGACTTAAAACACTCAACAAACACTTTAAAACACTCAATTCGCTTGTTCCGCTTCGCTTCAGGTGATCCGTTCGCTGTTTCGCTTCGAGTGGTTCCGATTACTGACTGACTGCGACGTTTTTATAGATATGATCGAGAATATTCCACACATATCTAGTATTGTGTTTCCGCTATCTGACAATAGATGGCGTTGTACTTCTCGAGTGTTCTAGGTGCTACTAGATCTTTCAATATTCGTTACAAAATTCGGCGATAGATGGCGTTACTCTTACCAGCGTAACAATACGAATAGGAACTAGCCACGAGTAAGCACCGCGGCGTCTGTTTGTGCGCGAACATTTTGATTGAAATATTTCCTTCAAATTATTCATAATAATTTTCAGACACCGTCGATGTCGGAAAATGACGTGAGGAACATTTGCGAAAGCATCGTCAGAGGTGAGTTTAGAGCAGTGGTCGGCCACTACCATCACCTTGACTTCTCGGCTACTACTGTTCCGTACTCAGTGCGGCCATAGAGTATTATTTATTACTTGTTATTTTGCCTCGTAAAAGACGAGCAAACATTTTTGAAACACAAGCAATAAAAATATACATTAAAAATAAATAATAGTTTAAAAAAACTAAAAAAATACGCTTTTATAGAAAATCCAACTAAAAAATAGAAAATAAATTGTAATAAATTTTGAATAAAAAAAGTGTAAGAAAAAAATATTTTATTGCAAAAAAGCGTCGGGTGCTTTTCAGGATATTATCAAAATAATCGTTCTACTCATATCTGTTCATAAAATATTTATAACTACTGATACCCATAGTTCCCCACGCTTTTTTTACAATAAAATCATTTTTTCTTACACTATTTTTATTTCTTACATTTTTTTTTCTTACTCTATTGTACATATTGCATACGAACTGTCTAGGAATCTGTATTATTCTAAGATCCCACAGAAACTGTGTAAGAATTTTGCTGAAATACGTACGGTATATAGACGTCCTTACAGGTCGTATATGTATACACATATGTATTCATCACGTCTCTTTGAATTGGATACGATGTCTTTCAGAACGACTGAACGAGCTATCAGCAAGTCTAACGGCACCCACCCAGACCGTGGTTACAAAGCGTGGCCCTCCAGGAAGACCTGGTCTTCCTGGGCCTCCGGGTAAGAATGGCACATCACTACATATTATAAAACAAAGTCGCTTTCTCTGTCCCTAAATCTGTCCCTATGTATGCTTAAATCTTTAAAACTACGCAACGGATTTTGATGCGTTTTTTTTAATAGATAGAGTGATAGAAGAGGAAGGTTTATATCGACGCTTCAAAGGCAAACGTGACTAAGCGACAATAACTGCTTTGTACATGAATGATAGGCAATAGCCATATTCGATGCGCAAAGAAATTGTACTTCTAGGTCTATTAAAATCATTTCCATATTACAGCTACTAGCTAGATTCTACTACAGCTAGATTCGCTAAAATAAATTTTGTTTTCAGGTATTTCAACTTTAAATTAGTCTACTGTAAAGTTCACGCATTGTCGCTTAGTCACGTTTGCCTTTCAAGCGTCGATATGTATAACAACATCCATTAAATAGTGGACAAATCAATAATAAATTACAGTTTCCGAAGCGAAGCCAGGGCGGGTCGCTAGTCTAATAATAAATAGTATCAAGCTGGGAATTTACCATGTCATTTTAATATGCAGCATTGTTTACGTGAACTGCGTCCATGATTATCGAATACGACCAAGAGCGCAATTTCTTGTGGTAGATTAATAACTAACGTGACTATACGTCGCGCTTTGGGCGGGATTGTCCCGTTTTCAGGCTGTCCGTCCCGCTGTACCCAACTAGAACAAAAATGTCCCGTTGTCATTTATCTTTTTTTTTATTGCTTAGATGGGTGGACGAGCTCAGAGCCCACCTGGTGTTAAGTGGTGGTACTGGTGGTGGTGGTGGAGCCTATAGACATCTACAACGTAAATGCGCCACCCTCCTTGAGATATAAGTTCTAAGGGCTCAAGTTTAGTTATAACGGCTGCCCCACCCTTCAAACCGAAACGCATTACTGCTTCACGGCAGAAATAGGCAGGGCGGTGGTACCTAGCCATGCGGACTCACAAGAGGTCGTAGCACCAGTAATAAATCTGTTGTGCATGTGTTTATAAGAAACTAGCGACCCGCCCTCGCTTCGCTTCGGAAACATTAAAACACACATGAAACCAAAAAAATATATAAAAAAAATATAAAAAATTAAAAAAAGTAGCCTATGTTCATTAGGGACAATGTCGGCTTCTAATGGAAAAAGAATTTTTCAAATCGGTCCAGTAGTTTCGGAGCCTATTCGAAACAAACAAACAAACAAATCTTTCCTCTTTATCTTTATATAATAATAATATTATATAATAATATTAGTATAGATTTACCGAATACTTACTTATCCCGAATTCTTATTGTATTACAAAATACATACTAAAGTAAGTAATTTTTTGTAGCGAAATTATTTATAAATGTGGTGACTTACACATGATTGCGTAGTTCACAAGTCTCTGTGTGAACGGCGCGAGGTGCGCCGTCGCAGCTTCCTGCGCCAGTCGTCCGCAGACCTCTGACCGCGAAGCTCAGTCACATTTACTCGCATACGCCTGTCTCGATTGACTAAGTTTATATTGAATGTTTAGTGTGTATAGTTTATGTCTCCTTTTTTGCCTGGACTTTTTCTTACCGTTTGCTGTGAACTATTCAACTGTGCTTGTGCTTGTCGCTTTTCTCCTTCTGATCGTTTTTATGTAATATAATGTATATAGTAAATATTTCGGTAACGGATCCAAACCCATATTGCCTGAACCAAGACTCACGCAGCAGACCCCATATAAATATTATTTTAAGAGCAAGTTGGTGTAAGAATGAAGATGTCTATAAGAGATACCATAATAAATTATTTCAAATGATTTTTTTAACCATATTTTTATTTTGCACTTAAATATTACATCTTACCCCGACGTACCCTATATATATAATAATAAAATATGTATTTATTTATATACAACATTCCGTAGGCGTCCCGCTTTGACACGATAAAAAAAAGGTCACGTTATTAATAACCCCCGAATCCACTGGTATCACTAACCTTATTGTTCCTGTCACAGAACACCTATGTATTAAAGCTTTAGGGGTTATATACGAATTATGGGGGGCTTATGAAGTTATAATATCACGAAATAATTACTAGAGTTGTCACGAATAGTGATTTGGCCGAATACTGAATATTAATAATAATGTTAGCCGGTAGATAACTCGATTGTTGAGTTAAGCTCGCCATTTTGATAACTTTTCGCAATTATTGTATTGTATTAACTGTGTGTACAATAAAGAATAAAGAGTCGATAAAATAATAAACAAAAATCATGATTCGAGTTTTTTGACGAAATTTGATTTGAGACCTGCCCATCATTTTTATATCATACAAAGTGAATACCAAACAAAGTGGCCGAATAGGCCGAATACTGATTAATAGGCGAATATTCGTGGCATGTCTAATAATTATACCAGTCGCAAGACTGAAAATGAATAATTTAATGAAATCAATCGCAAGTTAATTAAAGAAAGTGTGTTTGGAATGTAATAGGTGTCCGAGGGGAATCAGGCGAGCCTGGTCCACGTGGGTACCCTGGAGAACCAGGTGATACGGGGAGACCGGGACCATCGGGAAGTAATGGCGCAAAGGGCGATAAAGGAGATAGGGGTGTTGAGGGAGTAGGGCTACCCGGAACCGAAGGTCCTAGAGGAGCTCCGGGTAAGTTTCACTCGGCCTTTAAGCTGGTCTCTGTCTTAAAGGAATTAAATATTCTATATATGACATCACCATACCATACCAAACAGCATAAAATTGTCATCTCTACATCTGTTGGGAGTATGAAATTATTCCTTTTCTAGCTTGGATCTTTCAGCCGTATCACCCCTGTTAATTTTTGAATAAATCACATAATTTTATAGAAGCATATGAACATCCCATCTAAGCCTACAAAAAAGGCTTATTGAAATCATTTCGATGGCTTAAAGTCTAGTTTTAAAAGACATTTAGGTACCACGTTTACTTGATTTTTAGGTCCAGTTGGTCTACCTGGGTTCGAGGGTAGGAGGGGAGAACGAGGAGATCCTGGTCGAGAAGGTAAATTTAATTGATTCTACTATTAATACAAACAGTATATTTATACTAGTCCCAAATATTACAGGGTGTTAGCACATCGTTTTCGAAACCAAAATCGGAATGGACTTCTATAAATACTTTACAGTTCATTTTCTAAGTCAAAGTAATAAAAACGTGTACCTAGTCTTTGTAAGATCATGAAATAGGTTAAGTGGCAGATACCCTACATTCTCTAGACGCTGGGCCCTATCTACCTACCTGGAATCAGTTGCTTTAATCTAATAACTATTAAATGCTATTTTAAGTCTCGCCATGTAAGAAATTTCCGTACGCCTTCCTGTCCCAAAAACGATTTCAATACACCCTGTATATCTGTTCAAACGTGCTTTACTAGCATGTAGTGTTGACAGGTAACCCATCTCGGAAATGTGGCAGGCTATCTCTTTCTCATATAAGAAAAGAACAGAAATCTCCGGCAGCTAATGGTACTTTTAGGTATCTCAAGTCCTGACCGATTCCGTAGCTTATGACGAAGTGCTCGGCGAGTAAATTAAACCATAGACATAGCCCAGTGAGTTTCTCGCCGGATCTTCTCTGTGGATTGCGATTCCGATCCGAGGGTAGATTCTGCGAAGCACGACTCTTGCTAGGGCCAGTGTTAGCAACACTTCCGGTTTGAGCCCCATGAGCTCACCTACATGCTAGGGTGAAGCTGAAATAGCCTCTCAAGGCTATCAGCATTGGTAGGGGAAATAAATATTAGTAGAAAAAAACTAAAAAACAAAAAAAAATTTTGAATTTTATATAGAGCGTGTTTTTTAGTTTTTTGAACTATTATTTATTTTTCATTTTTTAAGTTAAATATTTCTATAAAAGCGTATTTTTTTTAAACTATTAAGTACTTTAACATCAACTTCTGCCTTATCGACTATAGATGAAAGTTATATAAATTGGCAAAAATCTTATTTTGCAAATTGAATAATGGAATAATCTTAGCAAATTAGTGTATTGTCATCGGTCCTCGATAAATCTACAAAGTTTGAATGAAATCTGGCCGTTTAAAGTGGGTCAAAATCGCGTCTAAAGGCGTCAGTTACAAACATACAAACATACATACAAGTGAAGCTAATATAAAGCGTGTAAAAAGCAGCTAATACCCGTAGTTGTAATTATGCTCTGGAACAAGTTCGAGCTTAAAAGGTTTTAGAAGTGGGTAGTGATGACAGACAGGTTATACAAGTATCTACAATTTACAGGGCCTATAGGACCTCGCGGACCTCCAGGACAGCGGGGGGTTTGTGATTGTCCCGTAGCCTACTACAGCTACCCACAGGGACTCGTCAAAGGACCGTAGACCGGGTTCTTCAATTCACAAACAGTATTCTCGAAGTCCCGTTAAGCAAATAATAATCATTTGAAGAATCTCCAAAAAAAAATACTGTTTCTAGAAACCTGTACACATAAATAAAAGAAAGAAAAAAAAAACATTTCAGTGTATTTATTTCTACGTTGTATTAAATACTATAACTTTGAAGACATGAATTACCCAAACTAAATTATGAAGAAAAAAATTATATCTCCAAGACCAGATTGGAAAACAGTGAGTTGTCGCAATTGCTAGTGGACATGTAGAATGTTAGTGGTATTGATACCTAGATTCACAATGCAACTCTCAAAAGTGATAGTAAGTCACCTCCCTTTTACGATTGTCACAAACACAAATCTCATCATGGCAATTTGATTTTTGATTGTGCCTCAGTAAATTAAATAATTATTCAAGATTCTTTTTCTCAAAGGCGAAGCAATTCTATGCCATGTTTGTTAGAAAACTTAGAACTGACTAGAGAATTACGCGATTTTTTTTAGGCTTAAGTGAATGGACGAGCTCACGGGCCACCTGGTGTTCAGTGGTTAACAGATACTATAGACATCTACAACGTAAATGCCGCCTCCCACTTTGAGATATAAGTTCTAAGGTCTCAGTATAGTTACAACGGCTACCCCACCCTTCAAGCCGAAACGCATTACTGTTTCACGGCAGAAATAGGCGGGGTGGTGGTGGTACCTACCCGTGTGGACTCACAAGAGGTCCTACCATCAGTAAGAAACGACTTCCCATATTAGTGTTTTCGAGGTTCGTGTGAGTTTGAGACGAGAGTTTCGCCAATTCATCATAACTTCCAAATACCTGAACAGATTTCCATGTATAGGGTATCGTTAGAATCCTTATAATATGAGGTTATATTATCCAATGAGACGAGCTGTTTTTTTAATTTTTTTATATTATAACCAGATAGAGTGCTCTATGACAAAACAATTGTAAAGTATCATATTCCTTTATTAACAGAACTCTTGAAGACGCATCCACAGTGCAAAAGTGTGTAATTAATTGTTAGCCGGCTCGATTTCTTGGACTGTATCGATTTCCGCTTTGCAGAAGAAACATTGTTTGCTGTTGAGCAGATGCTGCATTACGCAGGCTCTGTAACAATTCAGTTTTACAGTTTTAATGAATTTAAATTTTATTTCGTGTAACACTTTAAATTTTAAATCCAAATGAAAAATAAAAATATACCAATGTAATTATGAAGGGTATGATGGTATGGTAGGTATGGAGGATCATTTCAGAGTTTATTTTATTTTATTTATTGCTTAGATGGGTGGACGAGCTCACAGCCCACCTGGTGTTAAGTGGTTACTGGAGCCCATAGACATCTAAAATGTAAATACGCCACCCACCTTGAGACATACGTTCTTAGGTCTCAGTGTAGTTACAACGGCTGCCCTGCCCTTCAAACCGAAACGCATTACTGCTTCACGGCAGAAATAGGCAGGGCGGTGGTGCTTACCCGTGCGGACTCACAAGAGGTCCTACCACCAATTTATTAAAAAGTGTCCCCTAAAAGGGAGACAATAAAGATGGCGTCATAGTAGCAATTGATAAGAATTTCAGAACAGCGCCATAAATTAGGAATAACGAATGAGGGAGGAGCTTTCCTCTCGCTCCCAATTTGATTCCACCTTATCTCCAGCGATGTGGAAGTGGATTTTTGTACATACGCTGTAATATTGAGACTGACCTGCAAGAATGATGTCCGCACGGCACGAAGGCTGTGTCGGCGGGTCTCGCGTAGCATATGGTGCAGAGCAAGTCGGACTGCGCCCCACTGGAGCCCGGGGACCGCGCCCTCGTTACTATATCGCGTGCCACTCGCAGACGGTCTACCGCTACCTCCAACGCTTTCAAGTCTGACGCTGCCACGTCTTCCGGATCTATTAATCGGAAAATCAGTTGTTTGTTTGATGCAAAAGAACAACTCAGCTCGAATTTGAGCTCGTCCAACCACCTAAGCAATAAAAAGAAATACATAAAAAGTGTGTGTGTGTGTATGTGTGTGCAAGTCACACACGGTAGAAGTGAAACTTATAACATATAAAAATAATCGCAAGGGTCAACCACTCCGCACTGCAATGGAGCAGCCGCACCCCGGAGGAACCACCTGCATAATCACAGTATCCCGACGCCAGGTAGGTATGATTTAGGAAGAGAAATACGAGAACGTCTACCAACTGTGTAACATCTCGTCACCGCGATTCAAGAATTGTTGAATTTACGTGCAGCGACATCTGTTCATAACAAACTAAATATAAATAAAATAAACATGGCGCGTAACGGAAGAAATTAAGATGGCGCGTAACCGAAAAATGTTACATGCGTTTTTTCTTCCCTACGTCGATAAAGAAGTTTCACATCAAAAAACTTAAATACATATTTACGGGTATGGCTACTAACATCGGTAAAAGGAGAAGCTCTTGTCCTTGGTTTTTCCCAGCATGAAGTCTAGACCGTCAATGCGGAACAACGGTTCCATTATCAGCGCTTTCGTCACTTTATCTAAGTGCTGTTCGAATAATCGCCAATCAGTTACAAAAGTTACCGCAGCAAGAGATTTTGATTAAGATCGATATACGGTACATATTATTCGTAGAATAGTTGAACGAGCTCACAGCCCGCCTGGTGTTAAGTGATCACCGAAGTCTATAGACATTCATCACGTAAATGCTGCCACACATATTGAGACATGAGTTCAAAGTCTCCGTTTTTAATAGAGCAACATCTGCCCCACCCTTCAAACCGAAGCGCTTTACTGATTGACGGCAGAAATAGACAGGGTACCTATCCGTGCGGACTCACAAGACGTCCTACCACCAGTAAATACGCAAATTAAATTTTTAGCGGGTTTCATTTTATTACACGATGTTATTCCTTCACCGTGAAAATCAATCGTGAACATTTGTTAAGTACGTATTTTTTTACATAAAGATGGTATATTTCTGCGGAATTCGAACTCCGGTATATTTGCATCGCTTGATACGAATGCACTGGGCGTCTTATCCTTTTGGTTACGAGGAGTAAACTATTTCGTTTAGGGACATTTGGACATGATTAATGCAAACTAGAAGCAACTTTCAAAAAGTAACTTTCGAGATAATAAGATTTTTGCTTCAAAAGTGTGTAGAAAAAAATTGGTAAGTTAATCTATACTAATATATAAATCTACAGTGGTTTTTACGGATGTTGCGTTATAACTACTGAACCATGCATCCGATTGACTTGAAACTTGGTATCCGTGTAGAAAATACATGTATTTAATGGATAGATTAATATTTATGTTATATGAGTGTTGGATTCTCTAATAATAATGACAATAAATATAATGTTAATTTTAAATGCCAAGCGAAGCGGGCGAGTACGGCTAGTTAGGATATAAAACTTTACAATAATATGTGTAAGGCGATATAGGACAACAAAATTATTTTGATTTTTCTTTGATTTACTTTTAAATTTAAATCAAAAACCAAATAACTGCATCGAACAGCTTAATTATCTTAAGCCAATAGAACTAATAATGTTATAGCACCTCCGGTGGTAATTTCGGCTCTAGTAGCCCTAAGAGACATCCCGCAACGGGAGCCAAGGCTACGTAATAATGGACCCTGTCGGTGTCAGGGAGACCGCGCGCTATAAGACGCGCGAAGCTGGCCCCCCCGCCTCCACGAATACACACTCGAGACACCACGGCCATCAGAATCTACCAGAAAAGACATGGTAATTAAGCGAAGTATTTCCTTAGGTTTTCGTGGGTAGTCTGTACTTATACTCTGTAGTACTCTATAAGATAGAAAATCTCTTTTTACACGCTTTATATTAGCTTCACTTGTATGTATGTTTGTATGTTTGTGACTTACCGGTGGTAGGACTACATATGAGTCCGCGCGGGTGGGTACCACCACCCTGCCTATTTCTGCCGTGAAGCAGTAGTGCGTTTCGGTTTGAAGGATGGGGCAGCCGTTGTAACTATACATGAGACCTTAGAACTTATATCTCAATGTGGGTGGCGCATTTACGTTGTGGATGTCTATGGGCTCCAGTAACCACTTAAGACCAGGTGGGCTGTGAACTCGTCTACCCATAAGCAATAAAAAAAAAAAAAAAAAAACTGACTCCTTTAGAAGCGATTTTGACCCACCTTAAACGGCTAGATTTCATTTAAACTTTGTAGATTTATCGAGGACCGATGACAATACACTAATTTGATAAGATTATTCCATTATTCAATTTGAAAATAAGATTTTTGCCGATTTATATAATTTTTATCTATAGTCGATAAGGCAGGAATTGATGTTAAAGTACTTAATAGTTTTAAAAATACGCTTTTATAGAAAATTTAACAAAAAAATGAAAAATAAATAATAGTTTAAAAAACACGCTTTATATAAAATTCAACTAAAAAATAGAAAATAAATTTCAATAAATATAAATTGAAAATAGTGTAAAATATATTTTATTTAAAAAAAGGATGGGGTGCTTTTTAAGATATTATTGAAATAATAATTCTTCTACTCATATCTGTAAGAAAAATATTTATAACTAATAACACTATGCACCCCACGCTTTTTTTTACAATAAAATATATTTAACACTATTTAAATTTAAATTTATTAAAATTTATTTTCAATTTTTTAGTTGAATTTTATGTACAGCGTGTTTTTTAGTTTTTTAAACTATAATTTTTTTTTATTGACATTTATATACTTCCAGTGTTTCATTTTACGTGTAATGAACATTACAATATGCGGTAGTCATTCATGAACACATTGTTTGATACGTATTAACTCAGAACAACTTTATTTTTATTTCGTTATTTTCAACCACAGCGCCGTGGCATCGCTCAATATTAATAATATATCAGGTATACCACTCATTACATTCGAATGACCACACTTTTATTTAAATGAAAATAAAGGTACAGTTTGCAAATTAATAGTTTTATTTTCATTAATATTTTTTCCGGTTTTTGCGATATGTAGGCATGATTAAAACTGCCTTTACGGCTTAAATTAATATTTTTTATGTATATTATAATATTTTCGATATTCCGAATACAATATAGTTCTCGTGGTTACCGATGACGACGAAGACGTTATTCGTTTTTGATATTTGAATATTTTTATGAAAGTTAGTAAAGTAGTAGTACTAACTCGCCAATACCAAACAAAATCTTATAACAAGCACATTCGATTTTTTTTTGCTTAGACGTGTAGACGAGCTCACAGCCCACCTGGTGTTAAGTGGTTACTGGAACCCATAGACATCTACAACGTAAATGCGCCACACACCTTGATATAAGTTCTAAGGTCTCAGTATAGTTACAACCACTGCCCTTCAAGCCGAAACGCATTACTGCTTCACGGCAGAAATAGGCGGGGTGGTGGTACCTACCCGTGCGGACTCACAAGAGGCCCTACCACCAGCAATTACGCAAATTATAATTTTGCGGGTTTGATTTTTATTACACGAAGTTATTCCTTCACCGTGGAAGTCAATCGTGAACCTTTGTCGGGTACGTATTTCATTAGAAAAATTGGGACCCGCCTGCGGGATTCGAACGACGGTGCATCGCTCAACACGAATGCACCGGACGTCTTATCCGTTAGGCCACGACGACTTCATATCGATAACAGTGTCGTGCGTATTATTTATCAGCGAAACAGTTCGCGCCATACCTGACAGGTCCGACCGAGGAGCAGTTCGTTCTGGTTGTCGCAAGCCTCAGACTTCGTCGTAAGGACGGGCGCCAGACGTAACGTCATCTCCAGCGCTCGAGCCAGTCCGTGGTACAGATCGAAGCAGGTCGCACACAGCTTTATTTGACGCGGTTCCAGCTGAGCATCCACGGTAACTCTATCCATCTGAATAAAAAAAAACATCTTTTTAATGTGTCCACCTGTTATTACCACAATAAATAATATTTAAAAAAAATACGCTTTTATAGAAAATCCCACTAAAAAATAGTTTTTTTTTAAACTATTATTTATTTTTCATTTTTTAGTTTAATTTCAATTTTTTCATTATTTTTAGATTTTTTTTTTAATTATTGTTTTTCGAGTTAATCCGACGTTTTGAAGGGGGGTGAAAATCATGTTCAAAGATTCCATTACATACTAACATACATACGTCTGCAGCTAATAAAAGCGTATTAAAAAGATTTCTATGTATGGAACAGATAGAAGAATACAAAAATAAAAATCTTTAACAAAAAAATGTTAAATACAAAGGCTCAGTAAAATTTAAGATAAACTTTCATTGTTTTTCATGATTGGGATCCTGGTAAATATAATAAATGTATTATTGACTCAACTCATAAAAACAATTGCTCTGTCATCGGTCTTCGTTACGTGTGCGTATTTGAAGTTAATCGAAGGGCTTAACATTGTGTGAAAATTATGTATAAAGTTTCTATCATGTCATTAAAGATACTAGAGGTCCCGCAGTAGTCGAAATTCGACTATAATTAATTGGAATTGTAAGTTTGTACACTATTATGATTGTATTTTATACTTCTATAATCACAAATTTCGCCAAGACTACACTGTAAAAAATGTTAACAAAGACAAACAATGTTTAATCTATTCTCAATGTGACCACAGACGTCAAGAACAAAAGTTTGACAATAAATAAATAGTATGCATGCGTGTGTGCGTCAAATACATGGTAGTGTGTGTAATGTTTTCTTTATTGATTTAATGTATCTTTTATGCATTATTTAAAATAAAAAAATAGCATTGTGCACTTCTTCTCTATATTCTCTATAAGTGTGGAAAATTTCATACTCCTCCGTCCGCGCAATTTTCGTAAAAAGGGATACAAAGTTTTTGCTTCACGTATTAATATATAGATATAGGTGAAGCTTATTAAACCGAAAATTGACAATTCTGTGCTTAAAATCTCTTCATTCAGTTCTTTTTTTATTTTATTTTTATTGCTTAGGTTTATTCAGTTCATTCAAACGAAATTCCTTCATTCAAAATAATGAGGCCTCGGGATCATAATGAGAAGTCTGTATACTACTATTATTTTTACTACTACTACTATTTTACTACTACTATTTTTTACAGGTGGTAGGACCTCTTGGGAGGCCACACGGGTAGGTACCACCACCCCGCCTATTTCCGCCGTGAAGCAGTAATGCGTTTCGGTTCGAAGGGTGGGGTAGCCGTTGTATCTATACTGAGATCTTAGAACTTATATCTCAAGGTGGGTGGCGCATTTACGTTGTAGACGTCTATGGGTTCCAGTAACATCACCACTTCATCCACTTAACATCAGGTGGGCTGTGAGCTCGTCCATCCATATAAGCAATAAAAAAAAAACGAATCATTCGGGGAATTGCATAGTATTTCCACGCTACATAATTGAAATTGTCATTAGCAATATTCAGGCACATTAGAGTATCTCTTATTTTTTTTTTTTTTTTTTATTGCCCTTGTAGGCAGACGAGCATACGGCCCTCCTGATGGTGAGTGGTTACCGTCGCCCATGGGCTTCAACAATGCCAGGGGCAAGACCGAGCCGCTGCCTACCGCTTAATACTCTCCACAAGCCTCGTTTGAAGAAGGACATGTCATAGCGCTCGGGAAACACCGTGGAGGGGAGCTCATTCCATAGCCGGATGGTACGTGGCAAGAAGGCTCTCTGGAAACGCACTGTGAATGACCGCAGTGGCTCCAGGTAGTATGGATGAACTCTACTCCGGTGGCGGGCGGTGCGATGGTAGAAACGAGATGACGGTATCATCTCGAACAATTCCTCATTAACAAGCATTTCTTCTAGAAACGATTTTAGCACACTGAGTTTCTCGCCGGATCTTCTCAGTGGGTCGCGTTTCCGATCCAGTGCTAGATTCTGCGAAGCACTGCTCTTGCTAGGGCCAGCGTTAGCAACACTCCGGTTTGAGCCCCGTGAGCTCACCTACACGACAAGGAGAAGCTGAAAGCCTCTCAGCCTCTCAAGGCTATCAGCATAGGTAGGAAAAAAAAAGAAGCGATGGCGTGTTCCGACTCAAACTGCCATTAACTTCAAAGCGGTAAGACTTCTATGTAATTCTTCAAAGAGGGCAGGCGTCGTTCTAATAATAACTTATGATTAATCTATCTAACAATTAAACCGCATTATCCAATTTACAATGAGTCAATACAACGTTTACTCGATTTGAAGTCGTCGTGGCCTAAAGGATAAGACGTCCGGTGCATTCGTGTTGAGAGATGCACCGGTGTTCGAATCCCGCCGGCGGGTACCAATTTTTCTAATGAATAACATCGTGTAATAAAAAATATGAAACCCGCAAAATCATAATTTGCGTAATTACTGGTGGTAGGACCTCTTGTGAGCCCGCGCGGGTAGGTACCACAGCCCTGCCTATTTCTGCCGTGAAGCAGTAATGCGTTTCGGTTTGAAGGGTGAGGCAGCCGTTGTAACTATACCGAGATCTTAGAACTTATATCTCAAGGTGGGTGGCGCATTTACGTTGTAGATGTCCATGGGCTCCAGTAACCATTTAACGCCAAGTAGGCTGTGAGCTCGTCCACAATCTAAGCAATAAAAAAAAATCATCAACTCACCTCTTGCATCATGGTAATGAATTCGGAAAACGCCCAATTCAATTGACTTAGCAGCGAATTCAGGAAGGCTGCCGCTTCAGGAGGATTCGATAATAGATATTGCCTGATCCTACCTTGTATGACCTCGGACGGACATGGACCTAAAATTTACAGGACATGATTTCGTAAATTTGACCTGACTCGCTGGTGGTGGTACCGTTTCCTGCATCGGAAAAACATTCAGCTACGTCATTGTCAGCTATTCATTCAGCTATGAACAAGTTTTGTATGCTGATTATCTGAGTTTTATTATCTATATATTATGTATATATTTAACGTATATAAATATGTATATCAGTCTGGTTTCATAACTCAGGGAAACTCAATTTGGGGCGGAATGATCGTGCGTGTTTTTTTGTTATTGCTTAGATGGGCGGACAAGCTCACAGCCCACCTGGCGTTAAGTGGTTACTGGAGTCCATAGACACTAACGCTGTAAATGCGCCACCCACCTTGACATATAAGTTCTAAGGTCTCAAGTATAGTTACAACGGCTGCCCCACCCTTCAAACCGAAACGCATTACTGCTTCACGGCAGAAATAGGCAGGGTGGTGGTACCTACCCGTGAGGACTCACAAGAGGTCCAACCACCAGTAAAAAAAGTTCCGGGTTATTATCGATTTGAGAGCTTTATTTATTGTTGTCAATTCAACAAGTGTACGTCAGTATACCGTCCGTGCCAGTGCTGCTTTCTACTGGACTTTCCACCCCACCTATTTCTGCTCCGAAGCATTAAAAAAGGACCTAGGCCTCGTAGCTGAAGCTGAGTAGCAACATCCACATTGTCAAATCTATGTGTTCCGGTAACCGGTAACTTAACAACAGTCGAACAGTGAGCTCGATCACTCTTCTGTGCAATAAACAAAATACTAACCCATTCTCGATCATAAGGTATTATTTATTTGTGGTTTTCTGTAATAAAAAAAAAATTCCAATAGACGTTCTCACCGAAACATTGGCTCATCAGACCGGCATCAACTTTCGCGCCCAAATTATTAACTGTAGGCTCTCTATCGCCGTACCTAGATTAAAAAGAAACCTCAAATGTGTGTGCACAGATAGGATGTTAAAAAAATTCTGTAGGTACGATAACTCTACTTCTTTCTGCGACCAAGTAGTTGTACGTATCGGTCTGTGTGGACAGTGTACAGCAAAATTGATACTTCATCTTTATGTGTTAATCTTAAGAAGCGGTATTTACGGTGATGAGTTACCACTAACATTCCTCCTCCTTGCTTCGATAATCTTCGATGTTGAGAGTCGTGGCCTCCCTTAATAACTTCTCCTGGACTATCTTGTGTCACTAACATTATCTATTAAATATTAATGGTGTTGTGAGTTCATTCACGCTAAGCTAGATCAGAGATTTCTTCCTATTTAAATCTCAAGTTGTGTACGCTACATTCAGCAGAGCATACAGTTAATCAGCTGGCCTTATGTTTCATGTGACAAATAAAGAAAAAAAACAACAAGCAGATTAGTTACTTAGCAGCTAAATGCGGCCATTGTCGATGTTTGAACCCGAAGCCAGTGCCGTGCCAGAATCTGACCAGGACCCAGTTGGACTGCGCCCATGCCCTGTTCTGGTATGGACGGAGCAACTCCTCTATCATACGCATTTGTCTGTTTGACAGAGAAAAGAAATTTCTTTTGTTCACTATTCTGTAACTGCATAAGGATACTGGATTTAACGGTGGGTAGCAGCTTGGTTCTGCCCCTGGAAATATTTTTTTGTCCTACCTAAGCTGCTAGCCTTGAGAGGCTATTTCAGCTTACGCTAAGGTTACCCTTAACTAGTAGGTGAGCTCACGGGCTCAAACCGGAGTGATGCTAACACTGACCCTAGCAAGAGCAGTGCTTCGCAGAATCTACCACCGGATCGGAAACGCGACTCACTGAGAAGATCCGGCGAGAAACTCAGTGGGCTGTGTCTATGGGTTAATTTGAGGACGGTGACCGGAGCTTGTGGTACCTAAAAGCATCGTTAATGGATCGGGGCCCTGGCGTTACTGAAGTCCATTAGCGACGGTAATTACTCACCATCAGGTGGGCAGTAAAAAAAGTTAGATGATTAAGTGGTTATGTAGACACAACAATGAGAACACCACCACCCACCTCGAAACTCAACTTCAATGTTTCGATTATTGTTTCATAACGTCTATTGCATAAGGCCACCCAAACTCCCCAATTCCACTAAATCTTTTTTTTCAATTTGGCCGTGTGCTGTATTTCAAAAAGTTTTGCAAAACGGTAATGATTGCTTTGAAAATAATAATTTAAATACAGACTGTTTGAAAGGAACTCGTTCTATCGCCCTCATTGTAGCTGGCTGTGTCGCGAACGACGCTAAAGTCTGGACTAAGGACTCTCTGGTGCTGGCCAACACAATTCTCGAATCCGCAAACTCGGTACATAGGAACGCAGCGCACGATACGACCTGTGTTTCCCAATCTGAGGACAGGAAAAGTTGATGACAAAAATTCAAGGTTTTCATTGAATGATCTCGTCTATTTGTATGGCAAGCATTGGAAAGATAGTCCTCGATTTTTTATTTAATTTTTTTATTGCTTAGATGGGTGGACGAGTAAAGCCCACCTGGTGTTAAGTGTTTACTGGAGTCCATAGACATCTACAACGTAAATGACGCCGCTCATCTCGAGACATGAGTTCTAAGGTCTCAGTATAGTTACAACGGCTGCCCCACCCTTCAAGCTGAAACGCATTATTGCTTCACGGTAAAAATAGGCAGGGTGGTGGTACCCACAACTGCGAACTCACAAGAGGTCCTACCACCAGTAAAGACTATATATTTCTTATTCCCTTGAAAGTTGAAAATAAAATATGTAAAACGAACATGATTCGGCCCATTTATCGGTTTCTATAAAAACAAATAGTAGTGGATACCAGGTATCTGCTGCACGGGAACCGTCGGATGCATGTACAGACGTAAAGTATTGCACAGTTCAAGCATTGCGTCTACGTGGTACTCCGGAACGAAGGCGAAGAGAGGCTCCGAGAATTCTGGAGATTCTTCTGAAGGTTATGAAACAAAAAATACTTAGGAACAAGGTTTTCTTTATTGCCCTTGTGGGCAGACGAGCATGCGGCCCACCTGATGGTGAGTGGTTACCGTCGCCTATGGACTTCAGCAATGCCAGGGGCAGAGCCAAGCCGCAGCCTACCGCAACTGATTCTTTGAACTTTTCCAAGATAGAAGGGTTCGTTCGTTCACTCATCTGAGTAACCAAAAATCTGGTTCGAAGGTCCAAAGCCTTTTGAATCGCTGTGTATTAAAAGACTGTGCACTTAGAAATGAGCCGCGAGATTCCCTAGACATTTTATTGATAGTGATAAAAGCATATGAATTAGCATTTGTTGTTAACCCATTGCCTGCCATGAGGATCATCGGTGCTTTATGTGGCACACTGAAGTAATTATGTCGATTTCTGTTACTAAGGCGCCGGAAAGTTAGGTCGTCTTGTACCCCAAAAAAAAACAGGTAATGTAGATTTTTAGTACCAATTATTGCTACCCGATTGCGACGCGCTAATTATATAAACTAGAGGTCCCGCAGTAGTCGAAATTCGACTCTAATTAATTGGAATTGTAAGTTTGTACACTATTAAGATTGTATTTTATACTTCTACTAGCTGACCCGGCAAACGTCGTCTTGCCATATATAAGATTTCTAGAGAATTTCTAGTGTAGAAAAAAAATGAGTAACTTATTGGAAGTGTATAAGGATGTGGAATATGAGTGAAAAAGGCCTGGAGCGCTGTGAACGATGAGGGAATGTTGTTTAAAAATAACAAAACACCAAACATTAATTGTTTTAATTTATTAAAAGTAATAATTATATATATAATTAATTCATTACATAATAATAATCTCTTAATGCTGCAGCGTGAACAATATTTTTTGTTAGCCCGTCTTTAGCTAATACAAACAAACTTGATGGTTTACCCACTCGAGAGCATGCAACGTATAATTGTCCGTGTGAAAAACATGGTGTGCTCAAATCTAAGCCACAAACAGACATTGTTTGGCCTTGGGATTTATTAATAGTCATTGCAAATGCCAATCTAATCGGAAATTGAATACGCTTAAATTGAATTGGCACATCTGTGGGTATAATAGGTATTCGTGGTATCAATATATTTTCACCTCGAAACTTGCCATTTATAATGGTACCTTCGATAACTTTTTTCATTATTTTTTTAATGACTAATCACGTATCGTTGCATAACCGTGGCGGGTTCAAATTACGAAGCAAAATAATTGGAGATCCAACCTTCAATTGTAAGTTATGTGGTGGCATGCCTGGCAAATCCAGTGAGTTCAAAAACTCTGCTGGAAAATTTACAGATTCAGTGTCATCGCAAACTGTATCAATAAATTTATATGATACCAAGTCCCTTGGCAATAACTGTGGTATCTTCAGATTTAAAATGTCAACGTCCACATTTTTTGCAGCTAACATTGCTCTTTCTGCAAGCCACTCGAGATTTATGTAATTCGTGTGTACATCGGGAAATATTTGTTCAATGAGAGCATCTTGCGAATCAATGATAGTGCAGAAATCATTCGCTAATTTTATGTATCCAGTTTCAGCTATAGTGACTTTTCCATCGCCGATATTTAAGAGTTGTTTTGAGAATGTTTCAGCGGATGGATCTTGAAGCATTTGAATGCGCATATTTACTGTCATCTGTACTATTTCAACATTACGACACAATGTCGATGATTTTAAGCAGGCGTTGATTTCATCAGCGTATGTTGAACGTGGAATGACGGGAAGTGTTTGTCTAAAGTCACCTGAAAGGACTAACCGAGTGCCACCAAATAGTTTGTCGTTGTTTTTAATATCTTTCAATGTCCTGTTCAACGCCTCAAGCGAATGTTTGTGTGCCATGGTACATTCATATTTTCCACTCTAAGCACCGCCATGTCACTGCCTTTATGGACATAATTGCAAATGTATTTGATGCTTTTCACAGAACTGCAGAACTCAACATTAATATGAGCATTGTATGTTTTGCTCAGCAGGGGTGAATATGGCACGACCTAACGATTGTCAATATCAATGTCTGTGTTGCTGATGTTTTTAATAAATGATTGTACGCCATTATCTGGATTCCTTCGACGATATGTTGGATATCCGTCGACATTTGTGATTGTATCGTTAGTGAAATCTTTAGGGATTTTTTTTGTAGATTTTCCATGTGACATGCAAGGCGATGAACTAAAAATGTTTAACTACTACGCTTGAAGCATAAACACTAATAATAGCCGAAAACTGTAGAGGTAACATCCCTACTCCGTGCTGTTTACTGGGTCAGAAGTGACACCTGTAGACATCTGGCGGGGATAACTAATTAAATGACGATTGATCAGTTTTCGACCGGAGAGGAAAAATGATTAAATTACTAAAATGGCTATTAAAAAATAAGGGTTGATCGTAGAAGGGTGAAAATTGAGGATTGTATGTATTTTTGTATGTTGTATCATAAAAAAATAGAAATCAAAAATTTTGTCTAAAAAATAAATAAATAAATTTAGGGGTGGACTACCCCTAACATTTAGGGGGATGAAAAATAGATGTTGGCCGATTCTCATAAATACCGGATAAGCACAAAAAATTTCATCAAAATCGGTCAAGCCGTTTCGGAGGAGTATGGCAACGAAAACTGTGACACGAGAATTTTATATATTAGATAATCACAAATTTCGCCAAGACTACACTATAAAAATATTAACAAAGGCAAACAATATTTAATCTATTCTCAATTTGACAACAGACGCCAAGAACAAAAGTTTGACAATAAATAGTATGCATGCGTGTGTGCGTCAAATACATGGTATGTAGTGTGTGTAATGTTTTCTTTATTGATTTATTGTATCTTTTATGCATTATTTAAAAAAAAAAATGCATTGTGCACTTCTTCTCTATATTCTCTATAAGTGTGGAAAATTTCATACTCGTCCGTCAGCGCAATTTTCGTAAAAAGGGATACAAAGTTTTTGCTTCACGTATTAATATATATATGACATTAAACTGCAGTAAGCGGTAAGCCAACAATCGCGGTGCGTGGTACGAAATAATTTGACGTTTTGCGCACGGTCGCGACGCGTCAAACATCTGCAAAATTGTGGTTGTCGCAAATTTTTACGTGATCAGGGGGCGGGTAAGGTAACGTCACCCTGCCTATCTCTGCCGTGAAGCAGTTCATCCATTTCGGTTTGATATGCGGGGTAGGGTTATAATACTGAGATAAGGAACGAATGTCTCAAAGTAAGTGGCGTTTCGTTGTTTTCGTTGTTGAGGACTATGGGCTTAGGTAAACACTTAGCACCGGTTTGATCGTGAACTCGTCCACCGATCTAAGCCATGAAAAAGATATACCGGTCGCAAGAAAAGACAGGGTATCGTGCTAATGTATTTTGACACGATAGCACCATCAATCAAGAGCTATGTTTTTTGTTCCTTGTCACATAAAAAATTATACGATCCGCTGGGTTGACGTTGGTGAGCAGTCTCCTTTTAGAATCCATTTAAAAAAAAAAAAAAAAACGATGCATTGCGTATAGTAATATTATATAGCATAGATATAGAGACTGTTCTAGAAACTTAAAAAGAACTATGTTTGTAGCGTTTTCACGCTCAAACTTCTGTAGTGATTTTGAGATAAATCGGCATGGATATCGATGGACAGTTTCGATAGATTAAAGGCCACCATTCATTCTACTGCTGAATATAATGGGGGTCAGGCGCGATAAGCAGTGTAGTCAACGCGGGAAAAACTGTGAGAGGAAAACTTACGACTCGATGGGCCCATTTGAATGTTGGAGCTTAAACGAGGAGTTGCTGTTCTGGAGGTTGGACTCTGTGGACTGAAAGCACTTTACAAGTTCCGAGGCGATTAATCAAGGGTACTAAACGAATGAATACGACACTAGAGGGCCGTCATAGTTCTCCCCCGGCCACAGACGACTGTTTTTACTGGTAGCAGGACGTATTGTGAATCTGCACGGGCAGGTACCACCACCCTGCCTATTTCTACCGTGAAGCAGTAATGCGTTTCGGTCTGAAGGGTAGGGCAGCCGTTGTAACTATACTGAGATCTTAGAACTTAAATCTCAAGGTGGGTGGCGCATTTACATTGCAGATGTCTATGGGCTCCAGTAACCGCTTAACACCAGTGGTGGGCTGTGAGCTCGTCCATCCATCAAAGCAATAAAAAAAAAATCTAATGATCACGTAAAAATTACCTCATGTCCGAGCTAGAGCTGTATTCCAGTTGCAATGAATCATAACTAGCGCCTCCGAGGATAGAACTCTTGCCTGGAAGTATTTCTTTACTTGCTACCTAATTAAAAACAAAAGAAAACCCACGTAAAACTGATTTAATCGCCATTTAAACGATAACTCAACATCTGTAAGAGACAATGCATAATTTTGATAATAATTATTCCGGTATTTTGTACTATGATGACGTCGAGATACCGCGGGCTACGTAAATGTCGCCATTTGCATTGAATGTAATATTCATTACTAAAAAAAAAAAACTAACAAAATACGCTTTTATAGAAAATCCAACTCAAAATAGAAAATAAAAAATGATTTTATTGTAAAAAAAAGCGTAGGGTGCTTTTCAGGATATTATCAAAATAACCCTACTACTCATATCTGTTCATAAAATATTTATAACTATTGATACCATGCACAAAACATTTATAACTACTGAAACCATGCATAGTTGAATTTTCTATAAAAGCGTATTTTGTTAGTTTTTTTTAAAATATTATTTATTTTTCATTTTTAAGTTGAATTTCAATTTTTTCAATCTTTTTTTGAAATATTCTTTTTAATATTGAATTGTTTTCGATCCTTAATAAGTATACCAAATTTCGTTTTGAAGGGGGTTAAAATCATGTTCAATGATTCCGTTACAAACATACATACGTCTGAAGCTAATAAAAGCGTATTAAAAATCATTTAATTTCAATGGTCAACGTTTCAATCATGAGCCTGTATCTCTCCACTGCTGGATGTAGGCCACTCCCATGGTCCACCATAATGAACGATCCTCCGCCTTCCGCGTCCAATCCCAGCATATCGCCGCAAGTCATCGGTCCACCGGGCAGGGGGACGCTCAACGCTGCGTTTACCGGTACGTGGTCTCCAGTCCAGAATACGTCTGCTCCATTGACCATCGGTTCTGTGACACGTATGTCCATTGTACCCAACGTATCCTAGCACATTGGTTTTGCGTTACCTGTACATGAGCCGCGTAATCTGGATCGGAAGCCACCCTGAGCGAATGCAGTGTCCCAGCAAAGTGTCTCGACAATTCCAACTGTCTTTGCTTAGTCCACACAGCTCCAATCACCCACGCCATTTGTAAAGCACTTGCTTCTAACTTTTCCTGGAATGATCAAAACCTTATGAGATTAAGGTATTAAAAGTAATCCGTGCATTGTAGCGTCTAAAACTGAAAATTAAAACGTATATCTTTGTATTTTTCTAATATTCTACTGGCAGTTTTTTTACTGATGGAAATGTTTTACTGGTGGTAAAACGTTTTGTGAGTCCACACAGGTAGTGCCTATTTCTGCTGTGAAACAGTAATGCGTTTCGGTTTGAAGGGTGGGGCAGCCATTGTACTGAAAAAACTGAGACTTAGAAACCATGGCTCAAAGTGGGTAGCAAGTCAATAGGCTTTGATGACCACTTAACACTAGGTAGACCATGAGCTGGTCTACTAATCTAAGGAATTAAGCAAATCTTAAACAATTCTGATATGTGGTTATGTTTCAAGTCTCTCTTTCTAAGCAATGAAAGTCAACTTTGTGTAGCATGCTTGCATGTTGACAAGAAGATTCAATTTAAATATATATAAGCTACTTACTTACCTCGTAAACACTTTTAGATCTTTCCAATTCTTTCAAAATTTTCTCCATGAATAGCTTCTTGATTTTCTCATCCTCTGATAGGCTATCATTACCTATACGTAAGAAACATATTGCCTTAGAATATGAAAATTCATTGAAAATGGTGTTGTCTATGAAATATTGTTTAAGGCTTTGTAAAATCAACATCTTTTATATCTAGAAATTTGGTGTGAAAATGTGCACTAAAAATTTACTGCTTATTACAAGGGCAATAAAAATATCGACGCTCGAAAGGCAAACGTGACTAAGCGACAACAATTGCTTTGTATATAAATGATAGGCAATAATCATATTCGATGCGCAAAAAAAATATTTCTATTTCTAGGTCTATTAAAATAATTTCAATCCTACAGCTACTAGCTAGATTCTACTACAGCTAGATTCGTTAAAATAATTTTTGTTTTCAGGTATTTCAACTTTAAATTAGTCCACTGTAAAGTTCACGCATTGTCGCTTAGTCACGTTTGCCTTTCAAGCGTCGATATGTATATCAGTCTCTGGTACCCATAACACAGGGAATCCTAAATTTGTGGCCGGAAAGTTGTGAATGACTTTTCCCAGTTGTTATTTAAAAAAAAAGCTTTAAAATCATCGATTTTTGTCTGCGATAGTACCAACATTTTTCAACGACAGCCCGTTTCAGGGTCGAGCTTTCGTTTTCGGGAATGCAGTTGGGTTTCGTTGCCAAATATAACCAACAATAACTTATAGATGGATATAAACTATTAAAAAATTCAAACCTTTCCGACAAAGTTCATTGGACACCGTCCAGATTCGTTGCTCAATATCGTGCAGACAATCGGCCATGTCCAGCTGGCTATCCCTAAGTTCGCATAACTGAAAGTAATAGGATATTAGTGTTTTAGAACTTCCAGTTTCCTTTCCAGTTTCACCAGGAGAGGTGGGCGAGTAAAGGCTCAGCCAGGAGGGGTGGGATTTACTAACAGCTGCTTGAGCGCCTCCGAAGGAGACCTAACAACTCAAGAGCAGCTGCTTCGCGAATGAATCTACTACCGGATCGGAATCGCGACCCGCTGAGAAGATCCGGCGAGAAACTCAGGGAGCTGATGCATGGGTTAGGTTGCACGTCGAAGTCTTTGTCGAGTTTGACGAGTACAGCTACCAGAGTCCCTAAGCCTGCTCCTAGTGTTAGAGCTGAAGGCGTCGTTTCATAACTAAGATTAAGCTGATGCTGTACCTTCTCAGCGTGCTTGATGGCAGCACCATGGTACATCGCCAGTAGACCGTCCATTAAACGCGAAAGGGCGGTGCTGGGGTCAATGGGGCCGGCACCCGGCATCATTGACCTAGTACCCTTCATTGCTAGTGCTGTCTCACCTATTGGTATGCTGAAAATTTTTATTTCTTTATGTTAGCAGACAAACTATAGACCTACCTCATATTGAAAAGGCTATCGTAGACCGTAGACACTTAGTCAGTAGCGTTTTTCATTAATACACACGCTCGAAGTAGTGTATATGGAACATGTATATTGGCATATGATGATTTGATGAAAGGATGTTTCTTCAACTGGAAGTAATTCATAAACAAACGTTCGGTACCTATTTTCTAAGAACAAAACACTGGGCCCGAGATCGAAGCAAGGTGTAACCGTTTGACTGGGCCAAGGTGATTTTTTAGCTGGGTTGATTCTAGAAAATGATTTTTTTTATTTCTTTTTTTTTTTAATGTTTTGATGGGTGGACGAGCTCACGACCCACCTGGAGTTAAATGGTTACCGGAGCATATAGACATCTACAACGTAAATGTCGCCACCCACCTTGAGACATGAGTTATAAGGTCTTAGTTTTATAAAATTACAACGGCTGCCGCACCGTTCAAACCGAAATGCATTACTGCTTCACGGCAGAAATGGGCAGGGTGGTGGTACCCACCCGTGCGTACCAAGACGTTCTACACGGAACAGACTTTGCTAGGCGGCAAGATTCTTCAAAATTTACCCGTACCGTAGACTGAAAGCCGTAGTAGGCAAGATGAAGAATGAGAATTTGCTAATAGTACCCTTGAGAGAATTTGCTAACACTATCCCTAGCGAAAGCGCTTCGCAGAATCTACCAGCAGATTGGAATCGCGGCCTACTGAAAAGATCCGGCGTGAAACTCAGTGGGATGTGTCTATGGGGTCATGCATAGTTGCAAAATGCATTATCACCTAAGTTCATTTTGCGCAGATGCTCTCCAGAACCAAAACGCTCTAAGTACCCCAAACAAATGTCAGAACTAACTTCTAAAAAAGCCTCATTATTACACCACGCCTATCGACAAGGACCCTAGAATCTGGATTAACTATTATTAATACATCTAAATCAAATAGTTTATAGATTGTTTTTTTTTTTTTTTAGAAGAACGGGTGAGAAACTCATTGCCTTATTTATTGTTGTTGATTTTGTTGCCAGTTTACCTGTTCGGTAAAAGCGGCATTGGTTGATGCAAAAACCTTGCCATGGAGGAGATCACTTGTGGCAAAGTGGCGAGTCCTGGTGACCCGGCCGTCATATCGCTGACACCTGGAAAACCAAATTTAGTGGGTATTTTAAATGTGCCGGTGGCCATTACATAAATTAATTTAGTACTGTATAATATAGGCTGGTGTTCTGCCCACGGCGCGCTTGCTCTCTATTAACACCAGCCAGATGATCAGATCTAGCAAGACAAGCACTTGGTGGTAGTCTGTACCATGCAGTCCATGCCACCCATTATCGAGCACATTGGAAGTACGTCGCATATGGTCGCGATCCTCAGTAGACGATATAGAAGTAAGTATATTATAGGAGAATTCAATAAAACAAAAACTGCCCTAGCCGTCGCAATGAACTGCATACAGTTGATTCCGGTAGCAATGACGTATGTACAGCAGTGTCATAACTGCGATCATATCGTTATAGAAGGTATATGTAACAAAGGATATATAGGCTTGGTCATCGAGCAATAAAGAACTAAGCGTCTTTAAAATTTCAAATAATTGAAAAATGCCTCATACTATAGCGTCATAGTTTTCGTCCAACTGTTATGCCAGTCTAAGGACCCTTAAATTTACAAGGTCTACACAACGATATGTCTCATGATTAAGTTGAGATCACACAAATTTCTTAGTCTAGATTTTTTTATTCAGCTCTTCAACCAATCACCTTCATCATCATGATTTAATGTTGATTGACAACTATGATGTGTCTACAATTAATCAGAATCATAGTATTTTCTTCGGTTTTCGCGTAGACACAATTAAAACTGCTTTTATTGTATTGTAAAAAACTGAGACTTAGAAGTGGCGTCTCAAGGTGAGTGATGAAATTTATGTGCTTAATGTTTATGAGCTATATATATAAAAATAAAATATAATACATCTTTTTATACAGTCGGTCATCCATGACCACAAAAATTACAAAGAAATCGTAAATCATATGTTGACAATAAATACGTGAGATTAAACCGTAAATATAGTTAAAATTAAGTCACAACCAGTTTAATTAGTGGGAAATTGTTATGGTATCATTACATGGTAACATTCATTAATGATTTTTTTTAATAATTGCATATAAAAAGCATGGGTTTCTTGGAAATACTTGCGTCCCACCTATAGTATGTTGATGACACTATGACAACAAATCAATAGAATAATCACAACAACCGTACCCAATTTCATTACAACCAGATGAACGGTTTAGGTAAACATAGAGGACAAACATACAACATACATTGAGTTTATCTACAGATACATATATTTAAGTATATAGATAGAGAATAACATTTTTTCGTCTTGAATTGTATTTCTTTATAACTAAATAGAGCGAATTATGATTGATAGACTAATCGATGTGCCGATTTTTTTTTTATTGCTTGCCGATACGAATAACGCCATCTGTTATCAAATAGCGAAAACGGATATCAAAACGACTAGTACTAATGGAGTTTTAATTTGTACTTCGGTAAAAGTTTTTATTTATCACGAGTCTGCGCGCGTGACACTGTAAAAAGTTTCGCCGCCTTCTATAAATTTATTATTCTTCATTTTAGACGACGTGACTGTAATAATGAAACTTTAGCTGAGACAGAGTAAGAAATAGACAGAGAATAAACATAAAATAGAACATAAAAATAGCCAACAAACATCTCCTGTTCAGTGACAAATAAAAAACAAAAGCTTACAGCCAATACCGTCTTTACCATAAGGGCACACGGGGCCCGTGCCCAGGGCCCCCATTCTCAGGGGGCCCCGAAAGACCGACAATTTCTTTCACACGTTTATTCTCAAAACATTTTTGTCGGGCACATTACACTTTTTTCACAAATCAGTAATCAGAAGGTATTTACAAGGCATATACTATGCCTTTAATCGAAGATTTTGCTCAACAGAAATCCCGAAAGAAACCGTTATCGAAATCGTAATCAAAAAACCAGCAGCATTTTAATATCATTAAAGACATATTATACCATACTGTATTTGATTACCTACAATAAATGGTCATACTCAGTAAAAAAATGTTATTATAATTCGCATTTTTTACTCTCCAAAAGGGCCTCAAATTCTTGTGTGCCCAAGGGCCCCATCCTAGTTTAAGACGTCCCGGCTTACAGCACTGCGTACACATGAATTGTAATATAAAAGGGGCAAACATACCACCTACCACTTTAATTGAATACGTACATCTATGTTACGTGTTTGTATGTGAATTAGAAATTCTTTGAGAATCGGTCACGATGACAGAGTGTAGGAATATTTATTTTAGAATACTTTGGAATATTTAGGAGCGCGGTATTGTGGGCGGGACACATTAGCAGTGCTAAGCTCAATGCTCCTTCTAGTTGAAGCAAAGAAGAATAATAATATCCGCAGAGGAACTACAATCAGCAATCAGTCAAGGGGGCATTTGGCAGAGCATGTACCGGGAGTTTTTGTAACGAATTCCATGCCAATAATGTGGAGAAATTTTTACTGGTGGTAGAACGTTTTGTGAGTCCACACAGGTAGTGCCCATTTTTGACGTGAAGCAGTAATGAGTTTCGGTCTGAAGGTTGCGGAAGCCGTTGTATTGTAACTACTTTTTATTTTTTATTGCATAGATGGTTAGACGAGCTCACAGCCCACCCGATGTCAAGTGGTTACTGAATCCCATGGATATCTATAGCATAAATGCCGCCACCCACCTTGAGAAAGAGTTCTAAGGTCTCAGTATAGTTACAACGACTGTCCCACCCTTCAAACAGAAACGCATTAGTGCTTCACGGCAGACATAGGCAGGGTGGTGGTACATACGCGTGCGGAGTCACAAAAGGTCCTACCACCAGTAAGAGAGTTTAGAACTCATGTCTCAAGGTGGGTAGCGGCAATTACGTTGCATATGTATATGGGCTCCAGTAATCACTTAACACCAGGTGGGCCGTGAGCTCATTTATCCCTCTATACAATTAATAAAATTTAATGAAGTATTCGCATACATCGTAAACTATAAAACAAAAGAATTTACAAAGACCTCAGGAACTGGCTAATATGCTTATTTTGAATATTGTGTCGTGTGCCTGGTCTTTATTTGCTAACAAAGCTCATAGAAGTCATAATGTGGGTGCTATTATTGATAATAACTGGATTGATCCGATCTGGTCAATCTCCAGTAAAAAGGTTCAAAGTGTAGTGGTGATCGATGTATCAAAGAAATATATAATTTATATTGCTGTTTACAGTTCGATTCCCTAGTATTATGGATGCCAGAAAGTGCTAGAAAGATCTTTTATCGAACGCTAGCCCATAGACACAGCCCACTGAGTTCCTCGCCGGATCTTCTCAGTGGGTCGCGTTTTCGATCCGGTGGTACATTCTGTGAAGCACTGCTCTTGCTAGGGCCAGTGTTAGCAACACTTCCGGTTTGAGCCCCGTGAGCTCACCTACTAGCTCGGTGAATCCAGAATAACCCCTCGAGGTTACTAGAATAGGTAGGAGGAAAAAAAAAGCGAACGTTTGTATTTGCTTGGTCGATAAACTTTTTTCTATTCATTTTTAAGCTATCATAAATGACTGGCACTACAATATCTATCTTTAGATTTATCTTCGAAAAAGTAGATGTAATCTGACTTTCAAAGTTCATAGTTCCCTTCTTCCTGTGGGCACGTCACTACATCGTTCATGAGCTATTCACTGCTAAAAATCTAGAAACACTTTTTAAAAAATGTATTTTTTATCGCCACACTCTTTTGAAGCCCCTACTTTATATCTCCCTACTTATTCATACAGGGGTTGGACCCATGAAAATAAACGGAAAGCAATTACTGGAAAGCGAATTCATACTTTTATCTAAGATGTTTTTGTTGACGCGAATTGTTGCTTTAATATTATTTATCCTGTTTTAAAATTTCATTTAAAGTTTCATTTACTAAGTTAGTTAATCTACTATTATAAATATTGTTTCTTCTTGTTCATTCGCGTTGTTGAGTTACTCTTCAATTTGTTACTGATATTTCTAGGTAAGATTCTCGTAAAACACATAATTCTAAGAAAGAAAGAAAGAAATCATTTATTCGTTAAGCATAGTGAAAATGAGTTATTACATAAGTTAAAAGCAGCGTGTATGCTTTGTCATCATTGACATACGAATTTTAGTGCAGTGCAAGATATTATAATATTATATAATTTACCATTCATTCATCCATAATTCGTCTAATAATTAAAAAATCCATTTATTTTCAATGTCGTCTTGAGAAAATAATTGCTCATATTTAAAACTAAAGGCGAATACTTATCATTTAATCAATCTAAATCTTTTAAATAATCTAAAATCGTCCTACTACACTATGTGCACTGTAGCACGGTGCGGGTGACAGTTGCCATCTGTTGACATCTGTCAGTAACACATGACTAGGGATGTGACGTTTAGCAACTCATTTTTATCGCTTACTATACTCTCAGCATAAATCCAGTTCTAAGTTCTACGAGTAATACTGATAAGTATTGAGTTCTTTATTCTGTGGTAGTCACCTGTATCGACACCTCCGGCCCTGTTGTAGTGAGGTTCGAAGCTCTGAACAAAAGGATTCTCCTCTCCCAAGATGTTGATCAGATCCTGTCTACAGATAATTTATGTTTATTACAAAACCACAATTTTTCGATGATAATAAGGATATACACGAGTAGATGATAGTTAATCAATAACTAAATGGTTTTCCTACTTTATGTGCGTAAGTTAAGTTTTTTTCTGCGAAATTATGGTTTGGTAATAATACTCTTATATGTTTTTTTAAAGTCAGCTTTTATTCAATATATTATAGCAAAATATTCAAAACTAGCGACCCGCCCTTGCCTCGCTTCGGAAACATTAAAACACACATGAAACCAAAAAAAAAAAAATAAAAAAATAAAAAAAGTAGCCTATGTTCATCAGGGACAATGTCGGCTTCTAATGGAAAAAGAATTTTTCAAATCGGTCCAGTAGTTTCGGAGCCTATTCGAAACAAACAAACAAACAAATCTTTCCTCTATATAATATTAGTATAGATACATTAAGATCCTAGTCTTGATTTAAACAGATAAATTCTGGTCATGTAGGGTATGAGCTCCCAAAACTACTCCGCGTAAAGTGTACTGAGTGAGTTAACAATCGATTGTAGCTAGGTGAGTTCCTAGGTGAATTCCCGAAACTACTCAGCGTAAAGTGTACTGAGTGAGTTAGCAAACGTTTGTAGCTCCTAGGTGAGCTCCCAAAACTACTCAGCGTAAAGTGTACTGAGTGAGTTAACAATCGTTTATAGCTCATAGGGGAGCTCCCGAAACCACTCAGCGTGAAGTTTTAGGGAGTGAGTTAACAATCGGTTGATCGATCTGCTTACCTAAGAGTCCTGACAAGGAACGGCAGGACTCCGCCCAAACGGTCAACATTATAGAAGTCTAGTTCGCCATCAATAAAAGTCCGCGCAGGAAGGTGTGGGGGTAAATGACTGAAATAAAATAAAAATCTAAACGTACTACACAACTGGTACAATAGAACTGATGTCTGTTAAAGTGTTATTGTTACCGTCATCTTTTTACTTAATGAAGTGAACAGACTAATGATAAAAACTGTATTTTTTTTAGATATAAGTTAGTTGGGCGTGTTTGCCTCACTGATTCGGATAGGTACAATGTACCAATTTTAATTGCTCTATTTATATAGTTGTAGTTACAATTGCTTGCCGGTTTGAAGAGTGGGATAGCTGTACCTAATACAAGAGAGACTTCCACAACGTAGCGTCTCAATGTGATTGGTGGCGTTCAAATTCTGATGCCTATGGACTCTACCGATCTTGTCTCATGGTACACTCTGGACGAGGGTTTCGGCTCGTAGTGAGCTCATCGAGTTTGGGCTCGTTTATTTCAATGAATGTTTTTCATTTTTTAAATGCTCACACAAATGAAGAAACACAACGATTTTATTTTGAGAAAACTTAACTAAGCCAGAATTACACCGATATTAACATTCTCATTTTTTAATTTAGATAATACAAAATTTTAACAAAAAAGTAAAAAAAAACCGACTTCAATAAAATAAATATGAGAATATCATCAGATTTATCATCTTAATGAAAATCAAATGGGACCACATTAGGAGTGAGTTCTGAGGTAACACATTTTTTTTTTATTGCTTAGATGGATGGACGAGCTCACAGCCCACCTGGTGTTAAGTGGTTCCTGGAGCCCAATAGACATCTACAACGTAAATGCGCCACCCACCTTGAGATATAATTTCTAAGGTCTCAGTATAGTTACATTAAAATATATCTTCGTATTGATAAACTCCTCCTATTTTGAAGTAGATTCGAAACGGCCACTTACGGATTCCCAATGGGATGTTCGTTCCACAATTTAAATATGGCAGTCAAGAGCCTGGCGTGACAGCACCATGATATAGACGGAGAGTTCCGCGATATACTGAAGAGTCTCTGTAACACCATCCGGCTTAGGGTCAACCAATAATCCGCCTTTTTTCCTACCTAAGCTGATGGTCTTGAGAAACCACTTCAGCGTAACCGGGCGAGTAGGTGAGCTCACGGGGCTCAAACCTGATATGTTGCTAATACGAACCCTAGCAAGAGCCGTGCTTCTCATAATCTACCACCGGATCGGAAACGCGACCCACTGAGAAGATCCGGCGAGAAACATGTCTGTGGGTTAATTTACTCGCCGAGCCCTTCGTCGCAAGCGACGGGTTCGATGAGAACGATGACCCGTGTTTGAGGTACCTAAAAGCACCGTTAATGGATCGGGAGGATCCGTAATGACGTGTTTAGGGCGAAGTCGACTGTTTATCATTCTGCTGCGTTATTTCCAGGTCATATGAGAAAACAGTTCTCATTGGTTAACAATTTGATTAATAGAATGCATAGGCAAACCAAACATCATTGGTTCAGTTGTTGTATTGAAAAGTGAGCCCCCTTAATAAATTAGTTTCACGGATAGGCAAAGGGCAAGCGTCCCAGAGGACGCAGTCCCGCGTGATGGTCGGACTAAATTTGATCTTCTCTGAGCATCAAGTCCCACAATTCCCTCCACGAAGTCAAGGATCGCAGCAAATGGAGGGAAATCGTACGTGAGAGAATGATGCAGCGGGGGTACTACCTTCAGTAACCAAGAAAGCGACGCGAGGAGGAGGGAGGGGGGGCGGGTATAGCTTCATGAAAAACGGATACAATTCTCACTTCCAAACATTACATTCTATGTAAACATATCTGATATTCACCATATCCAATATGCAGTTGTCCAGTACGTATCTCCTAAATTTCTCGACGAATATCTTCCTTGTGGAAGGCACCATGTTCGTTCCGTCGGTGTTGTCCAAAAGCATCAGCAAGAACTCCAACTGTCCAAAATGGTAAATTTTGTTATCAAAATCGCTTTGTTTGATTCGGATTTTCAAATAATAGACGCCTTGAATATTATGTAGTTTAATTTTACGATTTTGTTTAGTTTGAATCGATAGATTGTTACAATCGATATTTCTCTAATCAAAATACAAAAGTTGATACTGAAATCAACTGTCTGAAATTAGTGTCGGGTAGTTGAAATCGAGGATAGCCTATCTTATACTTTTAAACGAGCAATTCTTGTATATTAATATATATGTATATATTCTGAATCTCGGAAACGGCTCCAACGATTTTCATAAAATTTAGTATACCGGGGATTTCGGGGGCGATAAATCGATCTAGCTACGTTTTATTTTCAGAAAATGTTGTTTTATTCGTGTTTTCAATAATCAACTCTTCCCAACATCTATTGGTGAATAATAATACTAATCGCTTTAAAGACACAACAAGATGGCGTTATCAAAAAAAAACCGAGCAAAGCTCGGTCATCGTCTATATACTTATATAAATATACCAACAAGAGCGGGCAGTATAAGAAGATTAGCCAGTAAAATGTTTTTTTTTTTTCGATAATTCCGTTTAAACATTGTTTTACCTGTAATTGTTCTAAAGGTGCAACAGCTTTTGTAATCTTATCACAATCTTCTTTGTACTGAGCTTCTATTCTGGAGTCATCTCGAGATGTCGACAGGAATTTAGATATTTTTTCTAAAAATTTAAGTGTTTTTAACCATCTATGTCAACCTTTTATAACATTAAAATTTTATATTAATATTGCCAAGGACTTGGCGCAACATGTTTTCTCCTTCCATACTCTTCTATCATATCCTATTTCTTCGCTCACTCCCCTCTTACCCATATATTCGTCTGTCACTCAATCAATCCATTTCTTCTTAAGTCAATCTCTTCCTCTATATTCTTCCACATTCACAGTTAACACTCTCATACCAACCTCATTTTCATTTCGTCTCATCACATGTCCATACCATCCCAAACGCGCACTTCTCAGCTTCTCTGTCACAGATGCCACTTTCAGACTTACTCTAGCACATTCATTCCGTATTCTATCCATTCTCGTTACTCCACACATCCATCGCAACATTCGCATCACTGCTGCACGCAATCGCCTTTCATCTAAAATGACTGGCATTACAAAATTTATATTACAATTTGTAATACACAAATACGTAACCACAATCTCATATCTTAAAATGGGCAAAGAGACTTAAGCTATCGAGTCTATAGTTTTAAGAGTCTGAAGTTTATTGGTACTAGGACCTCTTGTGAGTCCGCGCGGGTAGGCATCACCACCCCGCCTATTTCTGCCGTGAAGCAGTAATGTATTTCGGTTCGAAGGGTGGGGTAGTCGTTGTAACTATACTGAGACCGTAGAACTTATATCTCGAGGTGGGTGGCGCATTTACGTTGTAGATGTTTATGGGCTCCAGTAACCACTTAGCACCACACTTATAAAAAAAGAGACATTAAAATCGTCAATATACAACGTACAATAACAAACAAACATACGTCAAAACTTGAATTACCAGAGCAGGTTGGCGCAAACGGAGAATATTCGATCATCCCTTTCTCTGCGACCTCTGAAACGACAAGTGCTAAATACCAGATCTGTCAACGAATCGTGAATTGAAAGCCTTGAGAAATGAGGTTGTATTGCACAATGGACCGCACACGGTTGTACGTAACGAGACCTCAATAAAGTTATAAACAAGTCCTTTCCACAAATAACTGTGCATTTAATTAACTTATTGTGTATTGTACACATTTAATCACAGTCTAGTTATGTAACAAAGTTTAACTAGACTTATAGTACTTATGTCGTCGTTAGACGTCCAAAAATGGAGATGGGCTGGATATATACTACGCCACCCCATTAACAAATGGAGCAAGCAAGTCACCCTCTGGCAACCAAGAGACGGCAAACGAAGTAGGGGTCGTCAAATCAGGAGATGGGAAGATTACTTGAAGCAGACAGCGGGACCATTCTGGCTGAGAGTAGCAAGAGATAGGATCCATTGGAAGGAATTGGAGGAGGCCTATGCCAAAAGGCACACCGAACTTAGGGACCTCTTGTAACCCTATGTTTAGGAATAAAAGGGCTATTATTATTATTATATAGTACTTATGTAGAATGCGTTCTCTATGTAGTGGATTTGATCGTACCAGCGCAGGGGACTACGCCCCGTGGCCTCTTTCATCACTTAGTAAGATTTTTGAGTTTTTCGGTCACGTTGTGAGGAAGAATGGTGAAGAACTACTGATAACCGGCAAAGTGGAAGGATAGAGTAATCAATATGGTTTTTATTTAATATACTGTTTTCTATACGCTCATAACTAATTTATTGTTTTGTTTTCGTTTCCTAGTGAAAATTATCATGAGAAAATTTAGCCATGAATATTCACATAAATACCTCACTTCTAATGAGATAATCAGAAATAATGGCTCAATACCGTGAGTGGTGGTTGATTCCTTGCATTTGAAAAAAAAAGTCTGTAATATAGTTAAAATTATTATGGCTTACAAAGACAACTAAAAAAAATATCATAATAGTTGATATACCAAATTTTCAGTCCATATGCATAGATTGGCTGGTATTAAGCTCTGTTATTTTATGTACCGTTATCTCTTTGGAAATAGGTGATAATTCATAAACAAATTTCTCATACCTATCTTTGTTTTTCAATCAATATTCAGAGTTGTCACCTTTTAGAATGCATGTGTTGATAGCGTCAATTCAAATAACATGCGAGTACTCCTTACCGACAACACGAGGATCAGTTTCCCCTTGCACGGAAGTAGGTCTTTGCCACCACGGCTTCCTTACGATGGAACGGAGGACGTTGTCATCTGGACATTTGATGTTCAGGAAGTTATCGAAACTGAAATGTAACGTAATACAAAACTAGGTACATTCCTTTTCACTTAGCTTCTTACCCATTAGACCAAAGACGCTCTGGTAGTGTTCGATGAAAATAGGCAGGGCTCTTCTCGTAAGTAATAAATAATAGTTTAAAAAAACTACCAAAATACGCTTTTATAGAAAATCCAACTAAAAAATAACAAATAAATTTTAATAAATTTGAATTAAAAATAATATAAGAAAAACGATTTTATTGTAAAAAAAAAAGCGTGAGTGCTATTCAGGATATTATCAAAATAACCCTTCTACTCATATCTGTTCATAAAATATTTATAACTATTGCTAACTATATAACTAACTATACCAGGCACCCCACACTTTTTATAACTATTATTTATTTTTCATTTTTTAGTTGAATTTCAATTTTTTCAATATTTTTTTAAATATTGAATTATCATCGGTCCTTAATAAGTGTACAAAATTTCGAGTTACTCCGACGTTTTGAAGGGGCCCAAAATCATGTTCAAAGATTCCGTTACATACTAACATACATACGTCTGAAGCTAATAAAAGCAAAAAAAAAAGAGGCTACGTCCTAACTATTATGTTCGTAAGGCTTTTGATGCTATTCCACTACGTATAATGCTGAATGCACGAAATACGTCTATTTGTGAAATAAATATGCACAGACGCGCGCCAATTCTAGTCCAACCTTTGTTGAAGTGCCATCAACGATCGTGCCAAATATCATCATAATCGAATTAATGGCATTTTAACGCATACAGAATAAACATGTAAAGCAAAATTAGGTTAACTTTCTATATACTTTTTTTTTTTTTTTATTGCTTACCTGGGTGGACGAGCTCACAGACCACCTGGTGTTAAGTGGTTACTGGAGCCCATAGACATCCACAACGTAAATGCGCCACCCACCTTGAGATATAAGTTCTAAGGTCTCAAGTATAGTTACAACGGCTGCCCCACCCTTCTAACCGAAACGCATTACTGCTTCACGGCAAAAATAGGCAGGGCGGGACAGACCCACAAGAGGTCCTACCACCAGTAACAAGAGGTCCTACCACCAGTAGCAAGAGGTCCTACCACCAGTAACAGTAACAAGACCATATATATATATAAAAATGAATTGCTGTTCGTTAGTCTCGCTAAAACTCGAGAACGGCTGGACCGATTTGGCTAATTTTGATCTTGAAGTATTTGTGGAGGTCCAGAGAAGGTTTAAAAGGTTAGATAAATATGAAAATGTGCGGAATTAAATAAAAATAATAGTTTTTCTTTTCCTTTAATCTGTCCCTCAAAAGTTTAGGTCTTTTATTTCTCGATTGAGGCACTACGAAGTCTGCCGGGTCAGCTAGTACTAATATATAAATCTACAGTGGTTTTTACGGATGTTCCGTTATAACTACTGAACCGTGCGTCCGATTGACTTGAAACTTGGTATCCATGTAGAAAATACATGTACTTAATGGATAGGCTAATATTTATATGAGCGTTCGACTCCCTACACCAGTTGCGGGGGCGTTAATGACGAGAATCTTTGTGGAGGTGCGAAATAATAATGTTCATTTTAAATGCCCAGCGAAGCGGACTGGCACAGCTAGTATTTAAATATAGCGATGAACAAGAAATGAGCAAATCTGTCAGTCTGGTCGTGATGATGTCATAAGTAAACATGCGATGTCAGTTACAAATATGGTACATACGTTATTTTGTTGAAGAACACGTATTTGATAAGGTGGTGTCTGGTTTCCGTATGCTGCATCAAACCGCAGAGAGAGTACACCCCTTCCGTTTGTTGGTTAAAGTAGATATCCTGTACAAATTCAATTCGTTACTGGTGGTAGGACCTCTTGTGGTCCGCGCGGGTAGGTACCATCGTCCTACCTATTTCTGCCGTGAATCAGTAATGCGTTTCGGTTTGAAGGGTGGGGCAGCCGTTGTAACTATACTGAAACTTTAGAACTTATATCTCCGGTAACCACTTAACAGCAGGTGGGCTGTGGACTCGTCCACCTATCTAATCACACTAAAATTCACACTAAAATTCATCACACGAATGTTTGACCGATGTGGGAATCGAACCCACGACCCTTAGTGCAACGGTTAGGGGCGTTAACCAATCTGTCAACCTGCACCACCGTATCAGTCAGGAAACTTGGAAACCACTAACGCAACGTCTTTCGGTCTTTCGAGGCCGGTCCCTTTTATTACAAACCAACCTAAATAAACTAAGAACTTTATAGTTACAGGCGAGACCAGCTCATAAAGTAGACATTCCCGAACGACGCAGTGTTCAAAAGCGTCGCATAGCGCCGATTCATCTAGAAACGTCCACAGCAAATCCAACAACAAACAGAGGCGAGGCTGTGGCTGTGACAGTAATTTCGATGATAATCCAATCTGTAAACACATAAAAATATATAAAATAGTACGTTAGAAAGCTTTTCATAAGTGTAACAATAAAATATAGATATATTTTTCTAATGAAATACGTACTCAACAAATGTTCACGATTGATTTCCACGGTGAAGGAATAACATCGTGCAATAAAAATCAAACCCGCAAAATTATAATTTGCGTAATTACTGGTGGTAGGACCTCTTGTCCGCATGGGTAGGTACCACTACCCCACCTATGTCCGCCGTGAAGCAGTAATGCATTTCGGTTCGAAGGGTGGGGTAGCCGTTGTAACTATACTGAGACCTTAGAACTTATATTTCAAGGTGGATGGCGCATTTACGTTGTAGATGTCTATGGGCTCCAGTAACCACTTAACACCAGGTGGGCTATGAACTCGTCCACTCATGTAAGCAATAAACAAAAATGCATATTGTCGCCATTAAAATGTTAGAGAGATAGACGTTCTCCCTCAATAGGTCTCTCTCTTTCTTTTAGATTACGTAACTAAATTATGATTAAAAAAAATGATTACGTCACTAGTGGGTTTTAAGAAACTGTTCACGAAAATACCGACTGTAACGATCGATAGAACTTTAAATGAATCACCAAACAAAATAACTTTTCATTTTGGACAAATATATTTTTTAATATACATCAAGTAAAATTCAGCTTCGTGGTAGGTATTATGCAATATTCATTCATAAAAAAACATTGTTTGTCTCCATCTTAGCGTTGGCACATTGTATAATTAATTGATTTTTTATATTTTTTTATTGCCCTTGTAGGCAGACGAGCATACGACCCACCTGATGGTGAGTGGTTACCGTCGCCCATGGACTTCAGCAATGCCAGGGGCAGAGTCAAGCCGCTGCCTACCGCTTAATACTCTCCACAAGCCTCGTTTGAAGAAGGACATGTCATAGCGCCCGGGAAACACCGTGGAGGGGAGCTCATTCCATAGCCGGATGGTACGTGGCAAAAAAGACCTCTGGAAACGCACTGTGGATAACCGCAGTGGCTCCAGGTAGTATGGTTGAACTCTACTCCGGTGGCGGGCGGTGCGATGGTAAAAACGAGATGTCGGGTATCATCTCGAACATGAGTTGAAATTTTGTTTTGAAAAGTGATTGTATTCCATTTTAACGGCTCAATAATTAACGATGCATAGTGTAACCATTCTCAAAGCCAAATTTAAATATTGCGTTCAAATTTATTTTTGATTGTCATTTGATTTACGTGCTTTGAAAACTTTCACCCAGAATTTGCATTAAGCACGAAATGATACTCACAAATCCGTCATCCCTACATGAAGCATAGTATTCGGCAGCTTGGTGGTCAACTTGAATGCTTCTGCTTCTGAAGCCTAAAGCGCCACGCAGTCTAGGAAGCAATTCTGCCACAACGACGTATGACAGTCGGAGCACCGTACCCAGTTCCAATACCACGATCCGTGCGAGAGACATGAGGAATGCCTGTGGAAATATCAAATGTTAAGGATTCAGCACTCAAAACTTGGATGCGTGTGGTCGCGCAAATATTTATATTACTTGTAAACCTGGCTGTGATTTAAGGGAATTCGAAGGTCTAAAGATCGATGGGGAACTCAAATGCACGAAAGGAGGAAGTTTATTTATTTATTGCTTAGATGGGTGGACGAGCTCACAGCCCACCTGGTGTTAAGTGGTTACTGGAGCCCATAGACATCTACAATGTAAATGCGCCACCCACCTTGAGATATAAGTTCTAAGGTCTCAAGTACCGTTACAACGGCTGCCCTACTCTTCAGACTGAAACGCATTACTGCTTCACGGCAGAAATAGGCAGGGCAGTGGTACCTACCCGCCCGGACTCACAAGACGTTCCACCACCAGTAATGTGTAAGTGATGGCATAATGCCGTCGAAGACATGAAGCATCGGAAAATAAAGCATGGGCGTGGAAATAAAATAAACATTTAGCCTTTCAGATCGACGCAATGGTCCGAATGCTATTGTCCGTGACTTTTATATATTTAAGCCTATCAAGATTCTGCCTATTAAGCCTATCAAGATCTTCAAGAAAATGACGTCATTTCGATTCAGGCATCTATCAAATGGCTTCTGTTCTACTATAGCTACCTACCACTAAAGTCTCTTTAGTACTTGTTTGACAATTATTTTAATAATTAACTCACCCAGACTCGTTTGTGCAATATTTGTGTTTCATCAATTTGCATCATCTATGTCTATATTGATATCTATATACAACTACAGTGGTTTTTACGGGTGTTCCGTTATAACTACTAAACCATGCATCCGATTGACTTGAAACTTGGTATCCATGTAGAAAATACATGTACTTAATGGATAAGCTAATATTTATATGAGTTGGACTCCCTACACCGGTTGCGGGGGCGTTAATGATGAGAATCTTTGTGGAGGTGAGAAATAATAATGTTAATTTTAAATGCCCAGCGAAGCGGACGGGTACAGCTAGTTATTCATAAGGATCAAGCGTTTTGAAACAAAACCGCGAAAACCGGTGATAACCCTGAGGCATATTTAATTTATTTTCTATTTTATTTTTTTATTCTCTTTGAGTTTATTCTTCAATGTGTAACAATGTTTACCCTTTTGGACATCTTCTTGAATTCCGAGCTTTGTGCGTCTACAATACAATGGGGCGACGGTCGAGGACTGTACGCTGACTGCGAACTGTGAATCCGTAAAGCTACTTCTTCTTCTTGGACCCTTGAAGTTTCAGATTTCACCTACAAAATGAAATAACACTTTCAAAGTCATAGTGTACACACACGGCCTTTGCTAATGATAAAACCATCGAATTTTGCACATACAGAATTCACATCTTGTGATTTCCTGCAAGCCCCAAGATTTTTTAGTAGAATGGTAGTTTTTGAAGTCTTCGTGACCTAAATTATAAGACGTCCGGTGCATTCGTATCGAGCGATGCAACGGTGTTCGAATCCCGCAGGCGGGTACCAATTTTTCTAATGAAATACGTACTTAACAAATGTTCACGATTTACTTCCACGGTGAAGGAATAACATCGTGTAATAAAATGAAACACGCAAAATTATATTTTGCGTAATTACTAGTCGTAGGACCTCTTGTGAGTCCGCACGGGTAGGTACCACCACCCCGCCTATTTCTGCCGTGAAGCAGTAATGCGTTTCGGTTTGAAGGGTTGGACAGCCGTTGTAACTATTCTTGAGACCTTAGAACTTATATCTCAAGGTGGGTGGCGCAATTAAGTTATAGATGGGCCCAGTAACCACTTCACACCAGGTGGGCTATGAGCTCGTCCACCCATTTATGCAATAAATAAAAAGTTTAGCTAATCTTACCTTGCTAGTCTTAGCCGTAACGCCAGACTTCAAATCCGAAGGCCGCGATAGTTCATCCACTAACGCGTCCAAGGATTTGAATAGTAATGCAAATTTCATGCATTCACGCGTCGGTGGTGCTTGTATGGGCGCAAAACCTTCCACGGGAAACCTGAGGATTATATCAATTTGAAACTGTATTTTAGATGTAATGTTTATTTTAATTTACTATTCTTTGAAGTAAATCTTCTTCTTTCTCTCTACATTATCTCACTAGGGATCGATACAGCGAATTTTTCTATTCCATTCTCTTCGTCCAGCCTATCTTCTATCTATTGTTTAAAGTAAATAAAAAAAGGTTAATGAACGCCGTTATTGCGGAGATGGGTGATCGAGTCCCATGGTCCCATCTGATACAAACTAGATACCGAAGCTCATACATATTACGAGCTGAATACCAAAATCCACCTTGAAGTATGAGGCAGAACTCACGATTATATTGCGTAGCAGCTACCCTACCCTAAAAATTAGAACGCACGACTAATTCGCGGCAAAAAGAAACTAGATTATGGTACGTACTCGAGTGGACTTAACCTACGCCCTACGAGTATAAGCTAATTGCCGATCGCAGTCCGCCGGCACAACAATCAGAGAACGCTGCTGCTCATTCTCCAGCGAATCTTTTAGCCGCCTTTTACGATATTCACGAGAAGAGACCGGTGTTATTCTAGACCAAGTACAGCCCCAATATATAGGGACCATAAATGTCCCCATAGCAACCAATAATTATATGTATGTGTGAAGAAGAACACATTCGTCGCTTCCTCATTACTGAGGGTCGTGACCACCTTGGTTCAGTTTTTGCACCAGCTTCCTCCAATGTTGCTTGCACTCGGCCTGCTTAATGGCAGCCTGCTTAATGTATGTGTTAACGGTAATTATATTGCAATGATGCTACGTCAGTCTGGGGATTGTCGGGCTGTCGATAGCACGTTAGGTTGTAATCCCACTATACATTTTTTTTATTGCCCTTGTAGGCAGACGAGCATACGGCCCATCTGAAGGTGAGTGGTTACCGTCGCCCATTCACTTCAGCAATGCCAGGGGCAGAGCCAAGCCGCTGCCTACCGCTAAGCTGAACACGTGTCTTATTAATCCTTACCCGATATAGAGACTCAACAAGTACCCTATTCAAAAACATGTATTGAAAACATTCCAAATAATGGGGCGACAAATCGATACATACACGAACGGAACGTGTCCGAAATTGGCGTACAAATGTTCCTGCATAGCTAAGGAGACGGCCGGGAAATAAGCGAGGCCGGATCCGTGGGTCACCTTGTCGAAGGCCACGCCCAGCGACACACCGTTCCTAGACAAAATCAATGTGGATTACACAAGCTATCTTTTTATAGCTCCAACGAATTGCCAAATCACACATTCTTTTGGTCACGATCAGATGAGAAAATCCATCTAATGAGACGGCCATGTGACCTAATTTAATCTAACAAATAATAAGCAAATAAATCAAACAACAAGAAATGTATGTATATTTAGTTTAAAAATCAAAATAAAAAAAAAACACACCCAATTAGAAAAGTAAACCAACAATTAATTCCATTTTTTTTTTTTATAATCGTCAGAAAGTTATAGAATTATTGCATTATCTTTTTTTTAAAACCTTACTTCTGCTGAAAGCCTTGAAACGCTAACATGTAGGTGAGCTCACGGGGCTCAAACCGGAACTGTTGCTAACACTGGCCCTAGCAAGAGCCGTGCTTCGCAGAATCGACCGCCGGATCGGAAACGCGACCCACTGAGAAGATTCGGCGAGAAACTCAGAGGGCTGTATCTATGGTTTTTTTTTTTTTTCTTTTTATTGCTTAGACTATGCTATGGGTTTGCATTTTCGTTGTTAATTGTAGAGTATGCAAATTTTATCTCCCGGTTTCAAGTTGGTGAGAAAAACGTACAAATCTTATGTTATAAATAAAGAGACGTAAACCCGTACTAAGCTAATAAAAGTGTTTTGAAAATTAATTTTAAAAACCTGTAATACTCCATAAGACCTCTATCCAAGTCTATACACGCCCCTATGACGTCACCGGATAACCACGGTTGACCGTAAGCGGACGTCGCGACATTCCATTTTCTGACTCTGCTCCCGTCGTACGCGTACGAATGAGCTGTGTCTCCAACTCCTGTGTCCATGGAGAACATGCAGGATGAGGTGCACCAGCCAATCTGATAATTAGATGGATTTTTTTTCTAAATTTAGAGAGAGAAAGAGAGAGAATACACTTTGTTGCACACCAAAACACCATTTACATACAAAAAACAATAAAAAAGCAGATACATTTGTACAATAGGCGGTCTTATTGCTAAAAGCGATCTCTTCCAGACAATCGTTTAATTTACAGAAATTCTGGAAATTATAAAAATATAGCAGGTATGTTGCGGTGTACTATAGACAATACATTATCATAGAAAATATATACATACAATAATCAAAATATATACCGTTTACTAACTGATTTATATACCAATATACATACTTACATACAATACATACTAACATACTTACATACACATAATAAATCAACAGTATGGAAATGATAAATGATAATGACGCAAACAAACAGAACTAAGCAGATAAGTAGTGTTCCTTCACCATTCTTTTCAAACAGTTTAAAGTTGGAGCATTCCACAATCGAACCGCCAGGACGGTGAATAAATTATCATAGAATGATGACGAATTTACTTCGGAATCAGCAAAGTTTGGTGAACTATTCGCCAGGCCGTGATATATTTGAATTTCGGTGACCTCTGTAAACCAGACAAGTCTTGCGCCGATCGACAAACAAACAAAAACAAACAGATAACAATAATTTAAGACGTATTCATGGGGCTAGAAGAATTGTATATTATCGCCATTGAACCTTGTAGAATATAATTCGAGAAATTTATGTGCTTTTCTACAAGTCTTAACCCAAATAGAATGTAGAATTGTCTAGGCTCCCTGAGCGAATACTTTACGCCTGTTATTACCAAGTTCCATAGAAAATCGAGGACTCCGGTGCCGAAGGTAAAATTATGGCGATTAAGTGTGCCTTAAAAAAGCCTACTTAAATAAAATGAAATTTCTCATTTTTTTCTTAAAATTTGTAGTTTTTCTCCGTTGTTACCCTAATGCGAAGTCGTTTGTGAGCACCTGTGTGCTTAGTGCGAGTTTTTTAACGTTCTCGATAGCGTAAAAGTTAGCTCATATTTGTATGGAATGCGATCGTTTGCGTACGTTTGCCGCTAGGGGCGCTGTTCCAACTGCATACAAAATTGACTTAACTTTTACGCTATCGGCAACGTTAAGAAAGTCGCACTAAGCACACTGAGCTGTTAAGTATTCGAAATGTCGAAGGTGTCTACGCGAGACACTTTGGCTTTATTGCTTCTATAATAAAACCAATTGAATTCTTGCTACTTGCTTTAATTACAATTTACAATGCTTTGGTTCTGATTGCACGTCGATAAATATAATGAATGTGACCTTTCTCGAAAAGGAAGGATCTTGTGCAAATAATGATTACTAGAGGTCCCGCAGTAGTCGAAATTCGACTATAATTCATTGGAATTGTATGTTTGTACACTATTATGATTGCATTTTATACTTCTATAATCACAAATTTCGCCAAGACTACACTCTAAAAAATATTAACAAAGGCAAACAATATTTAATCTATTCTCAATTTGACAACAGACGCCAAGAACAAAAGTTTTACAATAAATAGTATGCATGCGTGTGTGCGTTAAATACATGGTATGTAGTATGTGTAATCTTTTCTTTATTGATTTAATGTATCTTTCATGCATTATTTTAAAAAAATATTAGCATTGTGCACTTCTTCTCTATATTCTCTATAAGTGTGGAAAATTTCATACTCCTCCGTCCGCGCAATTTTCGTAAAAAGGGATACAAAGTTTTTGCTTCACGTATTAATATATAGATTGTGAGGTATCTTAAGAATGTTGTTGAATGCTGTCAGCGCGCGGTGCCGTTAGTAGTAAATTTTCTGGTATGACGTTTTGGCTAGCTTGCTGTGCTAAACGAGTCAGGCGCCGCGACAGAAGGTAATATGTCGACATTAATAATAGTAATAATAAATATCTGGGACTAAATCACGCACGGTCATCCAGACCTAAATTAAGATTCCCTGCGTTTTGGGTACCAGAGCCTGACAAAAATACTTAAATATTTTTAAATACATACATAAATAGATAATAAACACCCAGACATAGAGAGCAAACAAACCTGATTATCAAACGGATGTTTGCCCGATGTGGGAATCGAACCCACGACCCATGACGCAACAGCCAGTGGCACTAACTACAGCACCACCGAGTCAGTTACTTAAAGAACTAGAGATTAAACCGTAAAAGTTGTTTTAATTATATCTATAACTAGCAAAAACCGTAGAGAATAAATACTACACAATAAAAAGGTAAGCCTTTTACTGGTGGTAGGACCTCTTGTGAGTCCGCGCGGGTAGGTACCACCACCCTGCCTATTTCTGCCGTGAAGCAGTAACGCGTTTCGGTCTGAAGGGTAGGGCAGCCGTTGTAACTATACTGAGATCTTAAAACTTATATCTCAAGGTGGGTGACGCATTTACGTTGTAGATGTCTATGGGCTCCAGTAGCCACTAACACCAGGTGGACTGTGAGCTCGTCCACCAATCTAAGGAATAAAAAAAAAGTTGGCCAACTAACTTGCATTATTCCTTTGGTCCCTAGTTGCACTTCATACATCCACTTGGCAGAGTACACGCAGGCGGTCGCCCTGATCGTTGCGAAGCTTGACATCCCCTGAACGCTAACTCTCTCGTCCCCGACCAGGACTAAGCGACCTGTCCCTGTAGAAATAAAGATTGAAGGATTACTGTTGGCCCGGAGGCCTTTCCAGTGTCACTAGGACAGTTGGGCGAGCAAAGGCTCAGCCAGGAGGGTGGGATTTGTTAACAGCTGCCCGAGCGCCTCCGAAGGAGACCTAACAGCTCAGGATGCCTATGTCTACGCTAAAGGCTTCTATTCTCAATACAAATATAAATAATAGTATAAAAAAAACTAACAAAATACGCTTTTATAGAAAAATTCAACTAAAAAATAGAAAATAAATGTTAATGAACTTGAATTAAAATTTGTGTAAGAAAAAATGATTTTATTGTAAAAAAGCTTGGGTGCTTTTCAGGATATTATTAAAATAACCCTTCTACTCATATCTGTTCATAAAATATTTATAGCTACTAATACCGTGCACCCTACGCTTTTTTTCAATTTATTTTCAATTTTTTAGTTGGATTTTGTATAAAAGCGTTTTTTTTTACTTATTTTAAAGTATTTATTTATTTTTAATTTTTTAGTAGAATTCCAACTTTTTCAATATTTTTTTGTAATATTGAATTGTCATCGGTCCTTAATAAGTATACCAAATTTCGAGTTAATCCGACGTTTTGAAGGGGGTCAAAATCGTGTTCAAAGATTCCGTTACATACATACGTCTGAAGCTAATAAAAGCGTATTAAAAAAAAAAAATTACCAATCTTGTCTGCATTTTGGCATGACATAAAGCAGCAGTTAGCGACTTTGCCTCTGGTATTGCTTACGTCCATGAGCGACGATAAACACTCACCATCAAGTGGTTCGTATTACCGACTGTCTACAATGGCTTTAAAAATAAAAAAAGATAAGAAGCGAACATCGCGTTATCCCAACAAATCATATCTCTTGAGGAATCCACTACAACATTTAGAACAGAGACAATTATTAAAATTTAATTTCCTAAAGTGCCTCGCGCCAGAAATTGGCCCCGGGTTTTCAGAATTTCGCACTCAGCCGTGACGGGCACATCTCAAATAGAGCCGCAGATTAGATTGGTTAGCATGTTATTTATGTTAGCAAATGTTTTTTTTTCCTTAGGCACGAATAAACGTCAGCCTAATGAACAAGTTATAACATTAACAAATAAATAAAACCTTTTTTTTTTTTTTTTAACGCTGGGGAATCCATTTACGTTTTTGTAACGGACCGGGTTATTATTAAATAAATAAAACCTACGGATTAGTTGTTTTAGAAAACATTAAATTTTCCTAAAATTCATTTCATTTCCCTAAAAACCTCACAAACTCATATAATTTTACCTGTAGACGCATCAAAAACAACCAGCTTCGGTCCGATGCGACCAATTCTGTCGTCTGTGGTTTCGCTGGCCTGTGGAACGAAATACAGGAAAATGGGTATTGGACTTAATACGCTTTATAGTTAAAGCTGTTCCGATATGTAGGATCTTGAGTATTTTTGCCGCGACGCAGCCATTGGGACAGTCGTTATACGTGATACATTTCAACGGAGATCTCATATCTCAAGTTGAGAGTTGGAATTCACACTGCCGTTTACATATCGACGCTTGAAAGGCAAACGTGACTAAGCGACAATGCGTGAACTTTACAGTAGACTAATTAAAAGTTGAAATACTTGAAAACAATTTTTTTTTATTGCCTTTGTAGGCAGACGAGCATACGGCCCACCTGATGGTGAGTGGTTACCGTCGCCCATGGACTTCAGCAATGCCAGGGGCAGAGCCAAGCCGCTGCCTACCGCTTATTTTAACGAATCTAGCTGTAGTAGAATCTAGCTAGTAGCTGTAGGATTGAAATGATTTTAATAGACCTAGAAATATATTTATTTTGCGTATTGAATATGGTTATTGCCTATCATTTATGTACAAAGCAGTTATTGTGGCTTAGTCATGTTTGCCTTTCAAGCGTCGATATATAGACGCATCAGTTTCCTCAGATAGACTGCTCAGAGAATCTTAAGAAAAGTGAGAGGTGTGTCGAAACAATAGATATTTATTGAACATGGCTCCAGACTCAATGGCTTACGATGTAATCACAAGGTTATATGACCGTGTAAACGAGATAGGGAGATGGTACCAAGACGTACGCATTTTAGTACGCGTATTTAAGATATACATTTATGCTTTTTTTTTCATTTAAAGGCATAGTAGCATAAGCAAGTAACATCATCATCATCTTGGCCTGTCCATTGTCCACGGCCGAACATAGGCCTCTTCAACTGATGTCCAGGCGTATACCATCCTATATTTGCTGGTAACTTAAGTGGCTATTCCAGACGGGCTCAACCTGGGAGTATTTGCTAACCTAGCAAGAGCAGTGCCGAATCGGTATCGCTTCACTGAGAAGATCCGGCAAGAAACTCAACAAGTTAAACGTTGATTTTCTTGTCATTTCAGAAATGAGATATCTAGGAATAGATTTGAAGGAAACAAAACCCTCATTCTTGTATTTAGCTTTACTATTAAAAAAAAAATTCAACTTTGATAAGACAACGTTAAAATAAACTTGTTTTATAGAAGAAGAAAAAAATGTGAAATTAGGTTATTACTTTTTATTGTCATTTCGAAACACAAAAGAAGAAAAGAATGTTCTCGAACATTTTTCATATGACGAAAAACGTGCAAAGAAATTATGTTAATTTAATTGAACTTGCATAAAGTAACTCACGTCAATCACGATTGGGACGTGTTTCTTCGAAGACTTCGGCTTTTGTGTTGATTTCGCTTCCAACATCTTAGGCAGGGCTTCACGTACATGATTAATGTATTTACTTCTCCTGTAATAAAAATACATATTTTTATGAAAACCATATGCAATCCTGCACTAGGAATGGGTATAAAGAGAAAAAGCATTAAGTATAACAACCATTTCTTAAATGGTATATATAATACTTTTTAGGTTTTTGAGAGCTGCGAAAATAAGTTAAAACTACTTTCACAGTGATAAAAAAAAACGCTAAATGAAATCGTAAACATCCATTAACCGTAATTTCCGGGTTTCTTAACATATACTAACCAGTGATTACATTTTATTTCAAGACGATTCTGTGGCATTTTCGATTCAATCTAAGTTTAAATACGGTTCGAAATCAATGCGTAACCCGAGCCCCATTGTCTTAGTAGCCCCCTTCTCTTCTTCAAGTGTTAACGCAATTGGGAAAATCGTATCGTATGAGAGACAATAAGAACATCAGTCCAGTCCAGTGGCTCTCAACCACAATGTCGCGACACATTGTCGCAAGGTCCCGTCAACTGTGTCGTGAGATTTACAAATACGACTTTTTTTTCTAAGGTATCCTGGGCGAATCTCATTTCTAATTATTTTTTCGACGCTTAATCGATTAATCACGTAACACTTAATTAATGTACTTATACGTTCACTTACACAAGTTTCCTAAAACTACCAGTAACTATGTAAGGGTGTCGCGAATCTGTAATAGAGGCATGGCAAATACGCGGGAGGAAATGTCCTACTTTTTTCCCGTGGTGCACATACTATTTTTTCTCCTACCAGGCCGAAAGTTCGACATTGTAAAAAACTAAGCACCCGTGGAGTACCGAGGCGGGGTCCAGGGGCGAAACCCTGGCGGGGTATTGGGGGGGCGGAGCTCCCTTCCACTCATAATAAAAAGAATTTAACTGTTTTTTTATTTTTAAATAAACTACTGCTAATTGAATAAGAACTATCTGATAAACTCATCTTTGTTTAATACTTCACTATTAAATTTTATTGCCTTTTGTTTATTTAACTTTTACACTAAACACAATATTGCAAATTACCCGAGCACAACAATGGCGGAGAATTTTAGGTGCGTGAGAGCAGACGTAGATATTAACGCGCATGCGCACTTGTCAGTACCCAGGGAGGAAAAGTTAGACTTTCTTCCCTGTACAGCGGAACGAAAACCGAACTTTCGGCGTAGGTAGGAGAAAAAAGATATGCGAGTGCGTCGCTGTCTAAAAAAGGTTGAGAGCCGCTGGCCCAGTTCACTCACTGCGACTGACGATCCCCATTATCCTTCAAGACCATATCGTTTCCGAACACCCGTTTGATGGTATCGTGGACTTCTCCTTTCTCAGCGGAGCCACTGCAGACGCCGAACATAGATTTGAAAACGTTCATCATCCCTCACGAATTTAAGGCCAGCTGAAGTAAAGAAAATATCGTGGTTAGAGGCCCGTCAAAAATGCATTTGCAAAGATCGGTACAGATCGGTACGGTAGGTAGAAAAAAGATACGTCTTTATCCTGCAAGGTATACATGTTACAAAGACATACAATAATAGGATAATAATTAACTAAAACTCAATATGTTTATTAATTGTTCAACACCACGTAATGTATTCGAAAAGTCTAAATAAAAAAGCGAGATTCAGCACTTATAGTAGTTTTAATTATGTCTACCTCTCGCGAAAACCGAAGAAAGTAACAATGAAGATAATAACGTGAGCATCAGAATCTGATGAGCACGACTCCTGGTACATTAATATTAAGCGACGTCACTAAGCCGTTGTTGAAATCAATAAAACATATAAAATTCTTCTAAATAAATGCATCTAAAGATGTGCTCATTAATGAATACCAATTTTTTTTAATTGCTTAGTGGGGTGGACGAGCTCGCGGCCCACCTGGTGTTAAGTGTTTACCAGAGCCCACAGACATCTACAACGTCAATTCCGCCACCTACCTTGAGACAGAAGTTCTAAAGTCTCCGTTTTTACAGTGCTAGGGCTACCCCACCCTTCAAACCGAAACGCATTACTGCTTCACGGCAGAAATAGGCAGAGTGGTGGTGCCTACCCGTGCGGACTCACAAGAGGTCCTACCACCAGCACAAATGTCTATTTAAAGAAATACGAGACTAAATAAAGTATTTTAGTGTACCATTTATAAAAGTGTAAGATCGGGAAAAATAATGAAATCGGCGAATTCGAATTGGCTAAATAGTCAACGTGAGCTTTTCCAATTCTGATAGCACAATGGGCCAATCTCGAAAATCTCCAAATCAAGGCAGCGCGCAGAAATAGCGCTAGGTTTCCCAATTTCCCCGGTTGTTGGAAATGCAATTTGTCGGATTGTACGTTTATACAAACAGGCTAAGGCTACGAGCACAATGGGCTCAAAGTGGAATAAAAATATATTAATATTATCTGTCTTCAGTCCACGTAAAAGTTTTCTTGGGAAGATTACTAGTGGTGGGTACCCGTGTTCTTCCACAGCAGAATTTCAGAGGTGAATTAGTTCCTCTGGGCTACTGAAGCCTTAGTTTGGGTTAGTTGACCGCCGTCCGTAGCTCGGCGTTATATTTTTACGACTGGGTATACTGACGCCAACCCTCCTCTTTTCTCATCGGGGCTTGGCACCGGCAATGGTAGAGTTCAATCCACTGCGTGGAGGACAGGAAGGAGTGGAGGAAGATAGTCCTAACAAAAGTGCTCTCCGTAAAGGTCACGACCTTCGGCTCTGAGGAATACGACGCACGGAGTCCAAACAAAATCAATTTATATGGAAAAATATACATGTGCATCATTTTATTTGGGAATTTTTCACGTACCATACAAATGCATGACACTGTATCGTGTTCCTAGGATATCTTTCCTTTTTTTTGTGTAAAAATCTACAACGCTCTTTTGAGTTTCGTTTATCTTCCAGTATAATAATTAAACACTTTAAAATATGTAGCTAGGTACTTCAATTTTCTACCTTTATCGACGATGAGTGTAGTATGAAAAAACAGCAAGAAATTTCTAATAACTTACATTGTACATTAAGAAATGTCGTTTGAAATAAAATCGTTTCGGTTTTTTGTAGTTATTGTATTAGGAAATAGGAAAACATGTAAGATTAAATAATTGGTGTACTCATAAAACAAAGAGATTATATTGAAAATCAAATGACATTCAACTAATGTCATATTGATCACAAATTCCAGACGTTTGGGAATAAATATTGTTGACAAGATGTTCTGATTAAAGTTCTTACTTGAATGTCTGTATACGTATTCTTGAGGTGTAAGTTGTTTTTTTTTATTAACTTGAAAATACGAAAACCTTAAAGGACAAAGTCGACCGCTATTCGACCTTCGCAAGGACTACTAAAGGACCCTTGAAATAACAATAAATTAATTACCTCACGCTGAGGAAAATAATTATGATAACTTATTAGGCTAGCTCACGGGCCAATTAGCGGAAAGTCGTTACTGGAGCCAGATCAGTTGGTTGATTCAGCGAAGCACTGCTCTTGCTAGGGCTAGTGTTAGCAAATTCTCGTAGACTAAGCATGTGAGTTCGCCTACCCATCCGTGCTTACTTGGAATTGCCTCTTAGGCTACCAAAGATTAGTTAGGGAAAGAAACTGGAGCCAAAAAAAATAATCAGAGTCTTGCCAACCACCTTCAAGTTCAAATCAGAGCATGGCAGAAATAAGCAAGTTGGTAGGTCACGTGGGCTCAGTTTGTTTAAGCCATTCGTACTAAGGTGACTATTTATTGGTATTTAGATCATTCTTTTTAATCCGCCATCTAAAGCAAAGTCTTCCATCCAATGCCTGTTGTGCTTATTGGAGATTGTGGATCATGCGCATCAGTGTGCAACGGGTGGCTATCACAGAACACAAGATATTTGGCAGATGCCTGAATATCCCTATAACGTTTGCCTATTTCCGCCGTGAAGTGTGCCGTGAATGCGTTTCGGTTTGAAGGGTGGGGCAGCCGTTGTAACTGTACTTGAGATCTTAGAACTTATATCTCAAGGTGGGTGGCGCTTTTACGTTGTAGATGTCTATGGGCTCCAGTAACTACTTAACACCAGGTGGGCTGTGAACTCGTCCACCCACCCATCTAAGCAATTAAAAAAACGTTATTTTCAAGATAACTTTGCTTACATACAAGTTCCGAGAATTCAAATCTGAGTTGTCTACCGAGCAATTGCACCCGATTGGTAGAAGATGATTATTTTTTTTAAGTTCTATTACATGTTATGCTAACATAATAAAAATGTTTTTTTCTTAAAATCGAAATATTACTGTCCTCGTGCTATGCACGCGTGTGTTCGAATCCCATCCTTGTCACCACTTTCATATATGAATTAAAACACTTAATTAATAATTATTTAATATGAACACGCACATAACAGAATACTATTAGGAAAAGACAAGGAGGAAGTTAATTAAAGAGCGAGATAGCTACATTTTAGAACGACAGATGTCGAATGCGTATAGGTTTGATATCTCACAAGTGTTATCAAGACCCGTGTTGTTCTAGGTGTATGTGTGAAACGCACATTCATCAGGATCGGTAAATGTTTACGAGCTACGCGACCTTGATCGATTGAATAGAACCTGTAGAGCGAGACAAACACATCGATTACACATCTCCGGTGCTCTAACGTCCTTGGAATTTGGTAGAATTTAATTTAGGAGAAAAACAAAGACGTGTAATCTTATGACTGCACTTTCAATGGCAGTGATTCATTAGAGTTGAAACTGAAGGCAATGAACACGTCAGTGATTTTAGGTTATTAATAACGTGACCATTCTTTTTTCGTGTCAAAGCGATATTTCGTATAATATAAATAAATACATAATAATATATAGGGTACGTCGAGGTAATATGTAATATTTAAGTGCAAAATAAAAATATGGTTTAAAAAATGACTTGAAATAATCTATTATGGTATTTTACCTTACTGACATCTTAATTCTTATATCAACTTGCCCTTAATATATAAATAATTTCGCAACAAAAAAACTACTTTTCTACAGCAAAATTAGTTACTTTAGTATGTATTTTGTAGTAATAAATACATGCACAACAGATAAAATATGAAAGCGGGACATTTTTGTTCTCATTGGGGAGAGCGGGACGGACAGCCTGAGAGCGGGACAATCCCGCCCAAAGCGGGATGTATGGCCACATTAGTTATTAATTACTTAAAAGCGCTGAGTTCGTCCAAAGTACGTTTCCAGAGATCTTTTTTGCTACGTACCAACCGGCTTAGGAATGAACATCCCTTCACGGTATTTCCTCAGCGATATAATATGCCCTTTTTAAAGCGAGGTTTGCGAAGAGTATTCAGTGGTAGGCAGCTACTTGGCTGTGCCCTTCGCATTGCTGATATTTGTGAGCAAAAGTGTCAGCCAGAAAAAACAAACACCATACAATCGGTTAGCTGATTTGACAATCAAAATAAAATTGGCATTTTAAGCGTTCTGTATTAATTTACTAGCTGAACCGGCAGACTTCGTAGCGCCTCAATCGAGAAATAAAAGACCTAAACTTTTGTATAAAATAAACATAAAACAAACAAAAGGAATCCGTCCGACGGGCGACACATCAAAGGAAAAACAAAATTGTTATTTTTATACAGCCCACCTGGTGTTAAGTGGTTACTGGAGCTCATAGACATCTACGACATAAATGCGCCACCCGTCTTGAGATATAAGTTCTAAGGTCTCAGTATAGTTACAACGGCTGCCCTACCCTTCAAACCGAAACGCATTACTACTTCACGGCAGAAATAGGCAGGGCGGTGGTACCTACCCGTGCAGACTCACAAGAGGTCCTACCACCAGTAAGATGTATTTTTTATTTGAATTGTTTTGGTAATTTTAAGTAGGTATGTTTTAATGATACTACTATGTACACATACGGACTTATTGTTGTCTGAAATAAAATAAATCAATTGAGCCCGCCGAAAAATCGAAACGGAATTCTCTTATTCTCTTTGGTCGTCGTCGTGGCCTAAAGGATAAGACGTCCGGTGCATTCGTATTAGCGATGCAACGGTGTTCGAATCCCGCAGGCGAGTACCAATTTTTTTTTAATGAAATACGTACTTAACAAATGTTCACGATTGACTTCCACGGTGCAGGAATAACATCGTGTAATAAAAATCAAACCCGCAAAATTATAATTTGCGTAATTACTGGTGGTAGGACCTCTGGTGAGTCCGCGCAGATAGGTACCACCGTCCTGTCTATTTCTGCCGTGAAGCAGTATTGCGTTTCGGTTGGAAGGGTGAGGCAGCCGTTGTACTGTTAAAAGTGAGACCTTAGAAATTATATCTCAAAATGAGTGGCGCATTTACTTTGTAGATGTGTGTGGGCTCCAGTAACCACTTAGCACCAGATGGACTGTGAGCTAGTCCACACATCTAAGCAATAAAAAAAGGTGAAATGTGAAAATAGCTGTAAAAAACCGTTAAATGCAGTGTGTGTAATGTTGGCTAATACTTATGCCGTGACAAAATTCAAGACCCCATCGCCATTGCGCAAGCCATTCAAAAACATTTCATCAAAATCTATACTTATATTCCATTATAACTACTGAAACATGCATCCGATTGACTTGAAACTTGGTATCCATGTAGAAAATACACGTACTTAATGGATAGGCCAATGTTTATATGAATGTTGGACTCCCCACACCAGTTGCGGGAGCGTTAATGGTGAGAATCTTTATGGGGGTGAGAAATAATAATGCTAATTTTAAATGGCCAGCGAAGCGGACGGGTACAGCTAGTATAGGATAAGTTGCTAAGGTCGAGTCAGCGAAAAGGACGAAGAAAAACCATGTCGAAGTAATATTTTTCAGTCTAACGGACACTGGCGCAATAAAAGTATTTACACCCCTTGTTTATGTTGTCGATTTATTGTGATCTTAATATAAGCTCCGTACTTCGCTCGTCCACCGAAGACTCTGCTTGACAAATAATTCTTAATAACAAAGTCACAATATAAATAGCAAATAAGCTGTAAATATTTTTTTATAGTGGGTGTCTTTACTAACATTAAGTAGTTTAGACATAAACAATATAAATGCTGCCAGCCAGCTTGAGACATGAGCCATTTTGACGGTTGCCCCACCCTTCAAACCGAAACGCATTACTGCTTCACGGCAGAAATAGGCAGGGTGGAGATACCTACCCGTGCGAGCTCAAAAGACGCCCACCACTGCACGAAAAATGTTTTGTAACCTTAACTTTTCCATAGGAGTAACATTTTTTTGTTTTTAAATACGTTATTTATTTTTGTGGTAAACAATTCGTCCTTCATATCCTTTTTTACTCACTTCTAGCCACCGGAACAGAGTTCATCCATACTACCAATAGACAACTAGACCCAATGCGTTCATCCTTTACTAACGGTGATTTAGGTACCACAAGCACCGGTCATCATTCTCGTCTAACCCGTCGCATGCGATGAAGGGCTCGACGAGTAAGTTAACCCACAGACTCAGTCCACTGAGTTTCTCGCCGGATCTTCTCAGTGGGTCGCGTTTCCGATCCGGTGGTAGATTCTGCGAAGCACGACTCTTGCTAGGGTTTCGTGTTACCAACGTTGTCAGGTTTGAGCCCCGTGAGCTCACCTACTAGTTAAGGTTATGCTGAAATAGCCTTTCAAGGCTCTCAGATTAGGTAGGAAAAAAAAGCGTTCAGTGCATTTGCAAAGGTCGTTCTTGCCACGTAACATCTGACTCTGGAATGAACCGTCTTCTAAGGTGTTTCATAGCATGTCCTTATTCAAACGAGGTTCGAAGTGAGATCTTAGCTGGCATTGCTGATGTCCGTCATCGACAGTGATTATTTACAACGAGGGAAGGCAATAAAAACGACAAACAAACATTTGTTTCTTTATTTTTCAACTGTAGATATATAAAATTCGATGAGGACTACGTTCATGTTTTTCTCAGTTCAAGGTGAATATTCCACGCTGTTCCCGCAGTTGACAATAAAACTTAGATCATAATAATTTTGATGGAAGTCCGAAGTAACCGAAAATGTTATTGCTATTCAGGGTATTTTGTAAAAATATTTTTTTGTATTTTCTAACCTTCACTGTTCATCGCTGCTATATTGAAATAATATAAAGACTAGAAATATTAATTGGGAAACTCTTTATTGACGTTATAAACAATTTTAACCGTCTTCAAAAGGAGGAGGTTCTTTTTTTATGTTTGTTACCTCATAACTTTTGACTGGGTGAATCGATTTTGATGATTTTTTGTTTATTAGAAAGTTGACGCTTCCTGTGTGGTCCCATTTCAATTTAGTCCAGTTCTGATAATGGTATCCATGAGAAAACCATATAAGTCTTAATTTTGAATTAAGTAAGTGCGCGACAAATACATGAATAACTCAATAACTCAATATCACGCCAACTAATTTGTTTTGGAATATCTTTTTGTTTTCTATTTGAAGTCAGTTTTTCTTAAAGCATGTCTATTTACAATTATTTTTAAAGTTGTTCTGATTATCGGTCTACTGGTAGGACTACGAACCGTGAGCTAGTAAATATATTAAGTATTAAATATATATCTTTAAAATGGTGTTAAAAATACAGAGCTTTTGTATGTAGTATGAGCATGTATTGTTTGGTCCTAGTTTTTGTATTGAATAGGCAATGGGTAAGTACACCATACTGCCAAGTAGTTTTATTAGACATATTATAAACTACGATAAATCATATTTTAATAACGAAGATAGCTGTTACAGAATATTATATTATGAAGCTGGAGCACGAATGTCTTTGTTGTTTACGGCTCGTGCCATTTACCTCTTTTTTTTTTTTTTTTTTTTTTTTTTTTTTTTTTTTTTTTTTTTTTTTTTTTTTTTTTTTTTCCCTACCTAAGCTGATAGCCCTAGGGGCTATTTCAGCGTAACCCTAACTTTAGTAGGTGAGCTCAAGGGGCTCAAACCTGATGACGTTGCTAACACGAACCCTAGCAAGAGCCGTGCTTCGCAGAATCTACCACCATTGAAAACGCGACCCACTGAGAAGATCCGGCGAGAAACTCAGTGGGCTGTGTCTGAGAGTTAATTTACTCGTCGAGCCCCGTCGAGAACGGTGACCGGTGCTTGAAGTACCTAAAAGCACCGTTAGTGGATCGGGAGGATCTGAGATGACGTGTTTTGGGCGACGTCGACTGCTTTCCATTCTGTCCGCAGGATCGGGAATGTAGTTACCAGCGGCCACGATGAGAGGGTTCTCGTGTCGTGCCGCTTTATCGAAGTGGCGCATCGACGCCGACTGTAGATACTTACTGATGGACTCTAAGTCCAGGTCGTCATGGAGGTCGACGTTCCTGACGAACCACGGGGCCATTTACCATGTCATGGCTTAAAGGTCTTGTTAGCAGGCCATTAAATCTTTAAAAAGTAGCGTCTCAAGAATTCTTTTTTTCATTTTATTATGTTTACAGGTAAGGCCAAACAAAGCACTGTTATTCTAGAGATTGATAAACAAAAACAAACGGGCCTTGTTGTATTCACTTCAAAAGACAAAACACATTTGTTTGTTTACATTCGCATTGATCCAAAACACGTGAGTTAGGGATGTGAACGAGTATAAATGTTTGGAAAACAATCGTTTTTATTGTTATTAAAATAGATTATGAATGTTTTGTTATTCCATTTCTGTTCTGGGTCTTTGATTTAAACAATTTGGTGTTGAATTTACAAGTAGTATCCTATTTATAACACAATAGATATAGGTTTGTTACAGAAAAAGACAAAAAAATATAAAAATTCCGTACGTTTTCAAACTAAGTCCTTTCAGCGGTATAAAACCATTAACAAAGTTTTTTTTTTTTTTCAAACTCTGCACTCCACTTATATCGGTCTTTAAGTTCTCAAGATATGTCAGTACTTTTATTTAGAGAGGCTTAATAATAATATTCTGTTCATTTATTAATTAGATTCGAGTTTGCGACATCTCTATTTTCGAACTTCTTAGATTTGTTTTAAATAAACTCCAAAAGGACAAACAATTGCATTTGACACATGTGTAAATATGAGTATTAGATGCTGAGGTGGTACTTATTTAACTTCACGTCACTTAATGGTCGCGGCTTGGCTGTGCCCCTAGCATTGCTGATGTCCATGGGTGGCGGTAGCCACTCACCATTAGCTGGGCCGTATGCTCGTCTGCCGGCAAGGGCTATAAAAAAAAAACATAATACAAATCCCCTTTATTACATAGAGCTACAAGAATGTTTTATTTATACTATAAACTTATTACAGTAAAATAAAAACAAAAGCTATTATAATAAAACAAAATTAACATCGAAATATTATTTATTTATTTATTATTAATTACGATACAAAAACTTAACGACATTAAAAACTGGAGAAGAAGCGAGATTCGATCAGGAATCATATTAAATTTGCGTAAATTTTAAATTCGAGTTTATGTTATTACTTAGTTAGTCATTAGTTAGTCAATTAGCTCTTTAAATATTTTTTTTTATTGCTTAGATGGATGGACGAGCTCACAGCCCACCCGGTGTTAAGTGGTTACTGGAGCCCATAGACATCTACAACGTAAATGCGCCACCCACCTCGAGATATAAGTTCTAAGATCTCAGTATAGTTACAACGGCTACCCCAACCTTCCAACCGAAACGCATTACTGCTTCACGGCGGAAATAGGCGGGGTGGTGGTACCTACCCGTGCGGACTCCCAAGAGGTCCTACCACCAGTAAATCCAACTACTACTTAAATACTCTTAAAGTACTTGTTGTAGGTGCTGCAAGAACCCGTGGTCCTATCTTCTTCTTTAACCTGTGTCCTCCCAATGCTGAGTGTCAGTCTCTTCAAATGCATCCAATTCTTTTCGGTATCTTGCCTATCGTACTGTTCACTTAACAAACAAAATCATTGTTTTATTTTCTTTTTTTCCTACCTAAGCTTGTAACCTAAGAGGCTATGCCAGCGTGACCGAGCGTTACCATCAAATATTACTGTTTGAAGAACGTGATATTTGCTATTTTAACAGCCTTTTAATAATTGATTGGTAATAGTAACGCCATCTATCGCCGAATAGTCGAACAAATATCGAAGGATCTAGTAGCATCTAGAACGCTCGAGAAATACAACGCAATCTATTGTCAGATAGCGGAAACACAATACTCGAAATGTGTGGAATATTCTCGATAATTCTAGGGATGTGGCATCGGCTATAAAAGCGTTGCAGAGATGGCACGCAGTCTGTTAGTAATCGGAACTTCTCGAAGCGAAACAGGGAACGGATCACCTGAAGCGAAGCGGAACAAGCGAATTGAGAGTTTTAAAGTGTTTTAAGTGTTCTAAGTGTTGAATACAGTTTTTAAGTTGTACTCCGGTCAGAATTTTTTTTTATCCCGAAACCCAGCGCGTAACATTATCATGGTGAAAAGCAGTAGGTATATAATAAAAGTAAGCGAAATATTTAATAGTTTCCTAGCAGTCTTGATCACGTCACATCCTTATTTAATGAATACATAAATAGATGCAGTAAACATTTCGTCTTTATGTAGCGCATGGCACTTAGTTTGCAACGTGTCTGTTGTAAAGCACTGTTTACGTCGTAAGAAATGGCCGTGCAGACTAGATAAGTAATATTTATGGACCAAAAAAAAGTCGACACAAATTATCTAATGCTTTAAACCAGTCTTTCTCAAAGTGGGCGATAACGCCCCCTGGGGGGCGTTTGAAACCTAGAGGGGGGCGTTAAGGGGCCCACGAAAAAATGGGGGGCGTTGATGTGGGTTAGGGGGGCGCTGTAAAATTTGTAATTTCATTTACTTTATAGTATTTTAAATTTTACTAAAATTAAAACTCACCTACTACACAATAACGAATAATTAGCTTATATTTCTACCCTGTATGCTGTTATAAAAACTTAAAATAATTAACATAGATTTCATTTTCGAACACCCAAACTCGTGACTGGTTTTTTGTTTCGGGTTCGTACGCGTATATCCAGGATTCGTCACCTGATACAATGTTGTATACAGCATTTGAGAATCCTGCGTGGAATTTCGCGATATGTCACATGTCGATCTTCCTCAATCAGCTTACGCACAGCCTCAACGTTTTCTTGGGTGACTGCAGTTTTGGACGACCTTGACGGGGATCATCACTGAGCTTGACACGTCCACGTTGAAACTCAGCAAACCAGCGATAAATTGTGGTTTTGGATGGGGCTTCATCACCAAATGCAGAAATCATCCGGTCAACACACTGTTTTTGTGTTAAACCACTTCGAAAGTCATAATAAATCATCGCTCTTAAATTTTCTCGAGTCAATTCCATTTTCTCAACGACTAAACAAGTTTGACAAAACCTCGTGACAAGACCGAGAATCTTTTTTTAAATAAATAAATGGTATTCGATTTTTAAAACCAAGGAGTTTTTAATTAAAAAGATTTCAATATGACAGGAACAGTGGAAATATTCCATTCCCGATACTTTTAGTGCAGCCTAGTATACGGCGGATGCATTAACACCTCCCAGCCAAGCTCTCTTAATTTTTGCTGAGTGGCTAAAGATGTGTGAGGTCTAGCGTTATCGTGATGAAAAACCACACCCCTTCTGTTGATTAATTCCAGCCGCTTTCTCTCAACTTCTTGCTTTAATCTCATCAGTTGTTCGCAGTAGAGTTCAGAATCGATGGTTCTGCCTGGTGGTAACAGCTCATAATGTATAATGCCCTTCCAATCCCACCACACACACAGCATCACCTTGTTGCGAATTAACCCGGGTTTCGCCAGAGTCTGTGAAGCCTAACCGGCCTTAGACCACAACCTTTCTCGTACGTTCTTGTCGTACGTGATCCACTTTTCATCACCAGTTATCAGCTTCTTCAAAAATGGTTCGGTTTCATTACGTCGTAATAAAGAATCACAAATGAGTACACGGTTCATTATGTTTCTTTCAGTTAGCTTTTTTGTGTACCCAGTTTTTTTCAAATGCGCCATAACTATTTTGTGGTCAATTCCCAGTTCTTCAGTTACGTTGTAACTACTGATATGCCGATCTTGCCTAACTTTTTCAAAAATGCCATCGATTTTATCCGTAATAAGGCGACCAGAGCGACGTGCATTTTTGACATCAAAATTTCTGGATTGAAAACGCTTAAACCAAATTTGTGCTACTCTCACAGACACAGCACTAGGTCCATAAACATCGCAATTTTTTTCACGGCTTGCGTTGCTTTTTTACCTTTTTTGTAGTAAAATTTTAAAATGTATCGAATATCTTCATTAGATTCTTCTTCACTCACCTTGACAGAACGAAAAATAAATAAAAATCACACCTCTTCCTAATTTTAATTTGGAATTATCTTCTTTCGAATTTATGCTTTTAATGATACCAAAACCAGCCAGATACAAATAGTATAGCCAAAGAGATTTTATTACAAGTTCATACATTTTTAAGCTATTGCATAGCTTTTATCCCGGGCTTGAGCGCGAACCGACCGAATCATGAAATTCCGTAACGAAAAAAACCTAACACCCCTCACTCCGCCTACCATGTAGCTCGCGTTCAACACATTCACACGTTGCGCTTGTGTAGTGTTTGTGAATAACCGCGTGGCGTGATGTCACACTGCATGCGAATCATGAAAAGTCTGCCCATCTCTCTATCGCGCGGTTTAGCTTATGACTGTGAAGGGGACAGTTAAGGTTTTGCCTTTATTAAGGTTTAATATGGCGTGGTCTTGTTTTATTGTTATTTTTATATTAAATTATCATTGTCTAATTATAATGTCATAAGTTGATAAAAAATGCTATGCCATAGCTTTACCGCCGCAGTTCCCGAGTGCCACACGTTTTTTTTTTGTCAGGTGGAAATCGCCGGACTTCCGCCCTTCACTGGGGATGGAGGGCGGGGCATGTCCGAATCGAACCGACTAAAACCTCCTGTCGCTCAACAACCAGCATCCAAACCTCGCATGAGACAGAGCTCATGAAAAGGCAAAGAGGGGAAAGTGAAGTGTTTAGTGCGGAGCACATCTCTCCCATCACCCTCCCCCTCGGGATGCCGGACTGGCGGTCGTCGGCGCCACGACCACCAGCCCTCTCGGTCGGCAGGCTGTCCGAAGCCCACCTAGATGGCGCCGGTTAGAATGGTCTATCCTACGGAATACCCCGCTGGATCAGAACCAGGGTGGGTTGGGGATAGCCAGCCGGCCTTCCATCACCCGGATGCTCATACGTAAAACGTATGCAGAGCAGCTTGCACGACGTGTTCTTAGGCCCCCTTCGCCGGTCCCCAGACTGACATGTGAGGGAGACCCGAAACACTTAGAGGGCCAGGGCTTGGGCGAGATTCGCCTCCCTGAACCCCGCTCGACGGGGGCGGGCCTGTGCATCTCTCACGCGGCCCGCCGCCTCCTTTTGCGAGATGGTGCACTCGCAGAAGTCGAGCATCGCCTTCCACGACTCGTCGCAACCGAGCATCGATGCCAGAACACTCTGCAACGACAAGTCGTTTCCTATTTTTGCGACGAGGACACGCCGCCACCCCTCCCATGCGGGGCAGGCGACGAGCGTATGCTTTGCCGTGTCCAAGTCGCAACCACAATGGTGGCACTCTGCCGTCGGCTCGGCTCCGATCGAGTATAGGAACTCACCGAAGCAACCATGCCCAGTGAGTACCTGCGTGAGCCGGAAAGTGAGGCGTCCTCTGTCACGATTCACCCAATTCACAAGAACCGGGCGAATCGCCTCGACGGTCCTACGACCAGCCGAAGGATCGGCCAGTCGCCTGGACCATGACTCCAGCACGGCCGCCGAGATTGGGCCCTCTGCGCTATGACCACACTGGGGCTGGGACGCGCCACGCCCCGGGCACGAAGGTTAGCTCGCTACTGATAGTCAGCGGCGAGCGCCTCCGCCTCCCTGACCCAAGGCGGCGTCCCAGCCAGTACACACGCTGCCTCGAAAGAGATGGTGCGATAAACACGGATGATCCTGACCGCGATGATGCGTTGCAGCCGTTGCAGCAACTTCGCTACCCCCACGGCCAGTGACTGGCCCCACGCGGGCGCCTCGTATAAGGCCATTGACCGCACCACCCCCGTATAGAGACGGCGCGTCACCTGATCAGGCCCCCCGATGTTGGGAAGAAGCCGGCTTAACGCGCCGGCCACCCCCAACAAACGAGGGACCAGGTTCTGAAAGTGAACACGGAAGGTCCAACGACTGTCCAGAATGAGGCCGAGGTACTTCAACTGCACCCCGACCCGATACGGACGCCTCCAACCACGATATGGGCATCGACAGGTGGCACTCTCCGGGGCCTGTGGAACCACATGGCTTTGGATTTACTGAGTGTCACGTCGAGGCCCAATCTCCTGATTTTGCCGACGACATGCGCCACCCCAACGGTGGCAAGACGAACAAACTCAGCAAAAACCCCCCCGGGACACGACCAGCGTGTCGTCTGCGTAACAGATTACGCTTAGGCCCGGGAGGAGGGCACCTCTCAGTACCCAGTCATACCCGATATTTCACAAAAGGGGGCCGAGCACCGACCACTGTGGAACATCGCGCACGACCGGGAGCCTGTGCACGATCCCACCGTGTCCAGTACACGTGACCGATCTGTCCTCCAAGTAGGAAGCCACCAGTCGGCGGCACTCCGTGTCTTGCCAGGGGCATTTTTTTAAATAAATGAACTGTTATTGCGGCATAACTATAATAGTTAGACATATGCTGTCGCGACACTTTTTGTAAATAATAATGTTTTCTACAAAGTCGTAGTACATTATTTTATTCTATCATCAATAGTTTTCGTAGGTACGCGACGTAAAGAATATTTTAGGATTTTTTTTTACACCTTGAGTTAAATTATTGGAATTTTAGTAAGGATACCTAATTTTTTTCAAAAAAGATTATAGCCTATGTCACTCGGGAATAGTGAAGCTTCCAAACAGTGAAAGAATTTTTCAAATCGGCTTAGTAGTTTCGGAGCCTATTGAATACAAACAAACAAACAAATCTTTCCTCTTTATAATATTAAGTATAAGTATAGATATTATTTATTACAAATAATAAAAACGCGGACTTAGGCGGCGGTTTTTATTTGAACCAGTTCTAAACTATAAACTAAAATTCTATGAAAAATTACCCATATTTATCTATAATACGAAATGATATTAATTTATTTTTCGTAGTTTACTTCCTTCTTGCGTCGATAATCCTCAGTGCTGAGGGTCGTGGCCTCCTCTAATAACTTTCTCCTGCATCATCTTGCGCCATTACTGCCTGTCCTCGGCTGTGTGGATAGCAACGTGGACTGAGATATTGAGAGTGGAGCGTATTTGGTCCGACCGGCGCATTGGATTTCTGCCTCTGTGCCTTCTCCCGCATACCTTGCCTGTCACCAGCAGCTTTTCCAGATTGTCACCTCTCTTTCTGGCGATATGTCCAAAGATCTCGAAACTTCTCCGCGCGCATGTAGTCCTGAGGCGCATTGGAATCTTGAGCTCGGTAAGAATGGATTCGTTGGTTGTGTTCTGTCCAACGAATCCCGAGCATTTTCTTCCAGCACCACATCTCAAACGCGTCGATACGTTGGCGATCGGCTTTCTTGAGGGTCCAAGTCTCTGCACCGTAGAGAAAAATGGAAAAGACGAGGGAGGTGACGAGCTGCTTTTTGGTATTCCTCGAGATGTTTCTGTCCGCCCAAACACGGTCCATTTGGGACATAGCTCTCTTTGCCATACTGATTCGCCTTCTGAGATCCTTTTCGGAGGATCCATTACTAGGTATGACGGAGCCCAGATAAATGAAATCCTCTACGACTTCCAGGTTTAGCTTATTCGTAGTTTAATAAGTTATTATTGTTAGTAGTATTATTTACTAGTCGAAATATAAATTTTTAATTATCTTATGATGAGAATCTTATATTAATGAGAAAGATATTGAACAAAAATAGTTTCGTTCTAATAAATTAGCATAGTAATAGTACAGTGAACTAGCAATTTATTTTAGTGATTCTGAATTTAAACAAACATATTGATGAGAAGAATTCATTTTTACTTTGCAAATTTGTAAATACACGCTCTGTAGCAATGTATGGACATATAATAATATGAAGAAACAATAATAGCATCTACAAATACATAATTATGTACTACGTGGTACTACATTTACTAAAATTAATACAACATTTATTAATTAAATTAATGAAATTGTGGTTTTAAAGTTTTAGGGGTGTATAAAAAATGGGGGGCGCTGAAAAATAATTGATTTTCAAAGGGGGCGGTAAAAGAAATAAGTTTGATCATCACTGCTTTAAACAATAAAGTCATGAAAGTTTTGCAATCTTAAAGGGAAAATAGGTAGTCGGCAGAATTGCACAGTTTTGATTGAAAATTGAACAAGTAATCTTTTGTTAATTTGATCTTGTTTTTTTTTTATTACCAGATGGGTGGAAAAGCTCACAGCCCACCTGGTCTTAAGTGGTTACTGGAGCCCATAGACATCTATGACGTAAATGCGCCACCCACCTTGAGATATAAGTTCTAAGGTCTCAAGTATAGTTACAGTGGCTGCCCCACCCTTCAAACCGAAACGCATTACTACTTCACGGCAGAAATAGGCAGGTGGTGGTACCTACCCACGCGGACTCACAAGAGGTCCTACCACCAGTAAAAATTTATTTATTGTGGTACGGTTTTTTTTTCCTACCTATGCTGATAGCCTTGATCAGTTTCTCCTTGACGTGTAGGTGAGCTCACGGGGCTCAAACCGGGAGTGTTGCTAACACTGGCCCTAACAAGAGTAGTGCTTTGCAGCATTTACCACTGGATCGGAAACGCGACCCACTGAGAAGATCCTTCGAGAAACTCAGTGGGCTGTGTCTATGGGACTGTGGTACGGTATTTAAGTACGAACACATATAAAAAAGCCTCAAAATTAAATTTGTCTACTGTGACTGGTAGGTGGCACAATTCTGACGCGAAACAGTGAGTTTTTCACTCTTTTTCAGAAACGGTATGCCACGGGGCAAATCGCATCTATTAATAAAATGTATTGCAGTTTTCTTTTACTACAAGTTCATTTTTTTATTTAAAAAGTAACATTGTATTTTGAATATATTACCTTTGGTCAACCAGATCTTCAGCATAAAACATGTGATAGAAGAATATATGGCATTTACTACCATTACACTATATAATCATTATTACTTATTATAGCTGATAAATACAGTACCAGGCAATAAATATTGCACATAGATATTTAGAAAGAGACAGTCAACTGATTTTGTTTTTGTTGTAGAACGTTACCTGTGTACGACGAAACACTAACGATCCGGTATCCATGGAGACTAAATGTCCTTTTAGGTAATGTGCGACAGATATAACGCTTTACGAAGCAAAAATTAACCGTCTCTTTCCCACGGTCGATGTGCAATATTTATCGTCGGGTACTGTAACACCTTGTGAGCCTGCACGGGTAAATACAACCACCCTGCCTATTACTGCGTTACGGTTTGAAAGGTAATAGTTGTACTATAAAATTGAGACTCAGAACTCAAGGTGGATAGCACATGTCTTAATGTGTGGTTGCTGCGTTTTTGTTGTTGATGTCTATGGGCCCCAGGAGCCACTTAACACCAGGAGGGCCGGGAGCTCTTCCACCCATCAAAGAAATAAAAAATAAATTAGTTTTTAGATACACTTAACAGTTATAGAACATGGATCGACATCTTGTTAAGATATCCACAAATACGTTTGCCGCGATTCTTGTAATGCGATTTTGCAATTGCTGCGTTTGCTGTAAGTGGGGCAGTTTTGCGATGGAGCAACTGTGGTGCAACGAAATTCAGACTTACGACCTTGGGTATGAAGGTGGATATCGGCATTCACATCAAGGTGTCAAATTAATGATTGAAAGCGCTCAACTCTTCATCTTTTTATTATGCTTTTATATAGACTAGTGGTCCCCTGGTAGTCCAAATTCGACTATAACTAATGGAAATTATAAGTTTTGTACACTATTATGATTCTATTGTCAAGGTCTAATATACTTCTTTAATCACAGATTTCGTCAAGACTACACTTTAGACAAATATTAATAAAGAGAAAACAATATTTAATGTATTCTCAATTTGACAGACTATAACTGACAGACTGCAAAGAAAAGTTTGACAATAAACAAATAATATGCATCGTGTGTGTGTCAAATACATGGTAGTGTGTGTAATGTTTTTTTTATTCATTTAATGTATCTTTTATGCATTATTTTAAAAAAAAAATTAGCATTTTGCACTCCTTCTCTATATTCTGTATAAGTGTGGAAAATTTCATACTCCTCCGTCCGCGCAATTTTCGTAAAAAGGTATACAAAGTTTTTGCTTCACGCTTTTAAATAGATGTCCACTTGACAAAAGCAGGGCACTAAGCTCGTCTACCGCTTTACGCTAAAAAGAAAGCACTTCTAACATTTAGAGCCCTGAATATTTCTGCGTTGATAATTGGCACTTAGCTTAATGGAATCTCCATTTAAGTTAATTAGTTCTACAAAGAGCCGATTAAATGCAGTCTGGTTTCGGGATGGATCGGTTTTAGACGAGATTACGAAGAATAGAGTTCCATTATGTTTAAATTATTCTAAGAGATAAGGTATAATCTTGTGTTCCTTGTCTAAGCCACAGTAATAAAATACTCTTTTCATGTTTTTTTTTTATTGATTTGATGGGTGGGCGAACTCACAGCCCACCTGGTGTTAAGTGGTTACTGGAGCCCATAGACATTTACGACGTAAATGCGCCACCCATCTTGAGATATTAGTTCTAAGGTCTTAAGTATAGTTACAACGGCTGCCCCACCCTTCAAACCTAAATGCATTACTGCTTCAGAGACCTTAGAATTTATATCTCAAGGTGGGTGGCGCATTTGCGTTGTGGATGTCTATGGCCTCCAGTAACCACTTAACACCAGGTGGGGTGTGAGCTCGTCCACCCATCTAAGCAAAAAAAAAGCAGCTGCTGTATTGCCTGCAGATCCAATCTTCATTAAATGGTTGTTCTACTCAAAAGAAAAGTTCTTAAGAACTTATAGTGCCGATTTGTGATCCCACATGGGAGTGTCTTAGATATCCAATTTTTATGGTGACGCACTCATGGCTTCCGATTCGAAGTGCCTTCTTCAGTCGGCAGATCGATTTCATGACTAAATGTAGGAATTAACGTTCGCGTTGTGACATCTATGAATCGTACTATTCATAGTAAGATAATTAAATGTGTCCTAACATTAATTAGCTAAGAATGATCACATTGTTTCCCTAAACCCGTTTCAGTTTTAAATGAAAATCAAATTTCTATTGACCCGGCTCACAATAGAAATCCATAAAATGATATTTCATTAACCTGTGTGTATGAAACCGGGATTAATTGCCGTGAAACTGCCTGCAGGGCTTATTAAGTTAGTAATTGCAGTTGTTATGTTGTCGCTTTTGGTTATTTTTGCCCAAACAACTCTTTTAATATGCAACGTTATAATTAAATTTTAAATAAATCCACTAACAATTTCTTAAAGTATTCAAAACGTCAAATATAATAAAATAGAAAAGAAATAAATGTAAGATCAAGCTGTAAAAATAGATTTGTTGATAAAAAGTCTTCCATATAAAAATTAACCTAACTCTAATCGAGGTAAATATGTATATTAGCTATTTCAATCACGACGTTCAAGTGTCATATACCAATCGCTCGTTTGTAATCACGAAAAACTTTATAAACATTTGGAACGTCGGATAAAATAAAATAAAAAATCTATACATTTGGACGACACATCATTGAGCAGCCTCCGCATTTCTTAAAAAGCGTTTTTAAACATCAAGTACAATAATATTACATAACTAGCCGTACTCGCCCTAATTATAAGCGTAAACAATAAATGATTATATTATTATTTATTACTAGCTGTACTCGCCCGCTTCGCTGGGCATTTAAAATTAAGATTATTATTTATTGTCATTATTATTAGGGAGTCCAACACTGATATAAATATTAGCCTATCCATTAAGTACATGTATTTTCTACATGGATACCAAGTTTCAAGTCAATCGGACGCATAGTTCAGTAGTTATAACGGAACATCCGTAAAAACCACTGTAGATTTATATATTAGTATAGATAACTCATCAAATCTCGATCGCTGTTAAGTTCAGCCGGCAATCGGTTTCATTTTACGTAATACCAACTCAGCCACATTCAGTAGCTGTTCAGTTAATGTTGATCGGAACGTGTTGACATAGCAAATGCCGTAACGTTAGATTTATAATTGCAACGCGGGCCTTATATTCGATGAACTTGAACTGTATTATTTGTGGATCAAGGCCTAATATTGAACGATCACTCAGGCAGCAGCGTAAATATCTTGATACTTCATAAAATTTCAATTTTATAGGAAAACATTTGCGCCATATTAGAAAGATTCCTGCGGATGGCGAAAATTTACCAATTCCATGTCCAGAGCTGTTATTTTTGATCGGAGATTGACTTTCGGGCCACCGGGTTGATCTTCGTTGAGGAGTTCTCGCTTGGATTTCTTATCAGTTGGAGCAAACAGCATTGTCTAAAACGTAGAATCTGGCATTGAACGTGCAAGCACTCACAGAGTGACACCTGTTACACATTACTGAATATTAGAAAGGTTGATCACTGTCCGAAGATCAATACATGTGTGTGTAAAGTTAACATCAGGAAGGGCGTATTGCAAATCCGTCCGAGTATGTACCACTACCCTGTCTATTTCTGCAGCGAAGCAATCATGCATTCCAGCTTAAAGAGTGGGACAGCCGTTATATTATACAATTGAGAATTAGACCACATGTTTCAAGGTCTTTTTTTATTGCCCTTGTAGGCATATGAGATACGGCCCACCTGATGGAGAGTGGTTACCGTAGCCCATGGACTTCAGCAATGCCAGGGGCAGAGCCAAGCCGCCGCCTACCGCTTAATACCCCCCACAAGCCTCGTTTGAAGAAGGACATGTCATAGCGCTCAAGAAACACCGTGGAGGAGAGCTCATTCCAAAAAAGATCTCTGGAAATGCACTGTGGATGAACGCAGTGGCTTCAGCTAGTATGAATAAGCTCTACTCCGGTTGCGGGCGGTGCGATGGTAAAAAAGAGATGATGGTATCAAAATGAGATGACGGTATCATGGGTAAGTGGCGGCGCTTATATTCTGATGTTATTGTACTTGGTATCATTTAACAACAGATGGGTTGAGAGCTCGTTCGCCTATCCATTCATAAAACGTAATAAATTCTGGATGATTTCAAATTGAATTCTAAAGCAATCTTGTTTTTTCAAAATGAAGGGAACATCTCATTACTAAATTTCTTTCACTAAACTTATATTCATATTATTCTTGTATTCTTCTACCCACTCATTTAAAGCTTTCCTTCGTTAAGAACGGTTAGCTGGTAGAAAACTCAATTGTTGAGTTAAGCTCGCCATTTTTTATATCTTACGCAATTACTGTAATATTAACTGTGTGTACAATAAAGAATAAAGAATAAAGAATTCTTGGCTAATTAATACGTATACCTACATCACGAGTCCTTGTGGGATTGAAGAGTGAAAGTTACCGGAGGAATCAATCACTCAAGTTACCCGAACTCATTTATCAATAGCACCAAGTATTTTCTTTTAACGTAATAAATTTGGAGATGCGTGAGTTTGTTATTATAGTGATTATTGGAGAGACGAGATCACGGCTCGGCTAGTGTTGAGTGGTTTCTAAATTTCATAGATATCACAGCGCGAATTCAATCTCTCATCTCGACTGCTATTTCGTACGAAAGGCTGCGACAGATTCTCTCACAATCTGTCACCAGCGGAATAAAGAGGCGTCAAAATTCATGCTTCTGGGGATTTTGTTAGCTACCTCATATTATAATCAGCCCCATACTACTGGTGAATTTTGCATAGGTGACTTTTTTTTTTATTTTATTTTTATTGCTTAGATGTGTGAACGAGCTCACAGCCCACCTGGTGTTAAGTGGTTACTGGAGCCCATAGACATCTACAACGTAAATGCGCCACACACCTTGAGATATTTTTTTTTTTTTTTTTTTTTTTTTTTTATGATTGAAAGTTTACTGGTGGCCCGGAGGCCTTTCCAGTTTCACCAGGACAGGTGGGCGAGCAAAGGCTCAGCCAAGAGGGGTGGGATTTGCTAACAACTGCCCGAGCGCCTCCGAAGGAGACCTAACAACTCAAGAGCAATTGTTTCGCGAATGAATCTACTACCGGATCGGAATCGCGACCCGCTGAGAAGATCCGGCGAGAAACTCAGCGGGCTGATGTTTGGTTTAGGTTGCACGTCGACCTCTTTGTCGAGTTCGACGAGTACGGTTACCGGGGTCCCTAAGCCTGCCCCTAGTATTAGAGCTGAAGGCATCTAATGCAAAGGTTATTGGATCTGATGGATCCGTAAGGACGTGTCTAGGGCGTCGACGGTGACTGGCTCCTGCATGATCAGGATTCGGGGGGTAGTCAGCGGCGGCAACGATAAGGCGATTATCATGACGCATAGCCTTATCGAAGTATCGTTCCGACGCTGACTTCATGTATTTCCGAATTGATTCGAGGCCCAGGTCGTCGTGTAGGTCAACGTTCCTCACGAACCATGGAGCCCCGACAGCTAACCTGCAAAAGCGGGATTGTAGGGATTGGAGGGTGTCTATGTGTGTGCGGGCCGCGTGAGCGAACACCACAGTCGCGTAAGTCATGACGGGCCTTATGCAAGTTTTGTAAAGTGTCACCTTGTTCCGAAGGGACATTTTACTCCGCTTACAGATCATGGGGTAGAGTCTACCGAGAATAAACGCGGCACGGTCACGGACTGATTTTATATGCGGGCGGAATGTCATCGATGCATCCAGGGTAACGCCCAGGTACTTGACCTTCCTGGCCCAGGGTATGGGTTGTCTAAAGAGAGTAATCGGGGGTGTGAGATTCCTCCTCCTAATCCGGGAGGAAATCCGTGTGGAGCTTCCCCTCTGAAATAGCACCGCAGTACTTTTCGCTGGGTTGATGTCTATGCGCCATTTTCGGAACCACTGTCCTAGGGCTAGGGCTGCGCTCTGAAGCTTCTTCGCGATTAGGGACTTATTTCTACTAGAATAGTAAACAGTCGTGTCGTCGGCGAATAAAGCTAAATGGGTCGGCGGCGACCGGGGAATATCGTTGACGAATAAGCTAAATAGGAGGGGTGAGAGGACAGAGCCTTGCGGGACTCCAGCTGTGAGAGGTCGTGGGGAGGAGCGGGTTCCCTCGACTCGATATCGAAAAGAGCGGTTCGACAAGAAGTCCCGTATGATGAGCACGAGACTATCCGGCACGCCCATGTTGAATAGTTTGAAAATCAAACCGTTGTGCCAGACTTTGTCGAACGCTTTTGCGACGTCGAAGAAGAGAGCTCCCGTGTATAACGGTTTTGGTCGATTAAGCCCCACAAGAATGTGCTCCGTGAGGCGGTGCACCTGTTGAACGCATGAGTGATTTGTACGGAATCCGAATTGTTCATCGATGAGAATGCCCTTGGATGAGACGAAATCTCTGAGGCGCTTGTAGAGCAGACGCTCATACAGCTTGCCTAGAGACATGAGGAGGCTAATCGGGCGGTAACTCGTCGGATGATTTTTTGGTTTACCGGGTTTATGTATGCCGATAACGTCCGCTTCTTTCCACACCGCGGGAAAGATACAGTTCGCCATAGCGGCATTGAAAATAGATGCCAACATCACGATGAGTTGGACGGGTAGAAGTTTAATAACGCGGTTAGATATACCGTCGGAACCGGGAGCCCTGCGAGGACGTAGGTCTTTGATCAAGTCTTTAACTTCCATCGGGGTGACGGGTGGTAACGCATCCGAGGGTGGCAAGGAGGCTCTGCGTTCTACCTCACTGTCTACTAATTCTACATGAACAGGGTCCACGGATTGAGTGCTGGGCGTGCACTGGGTTTGCAATGTATCGGCCAGCAGCTCTGCTTTTTCGTCATCATCAAAGGCCGCGAGTCGGCCTGAGGGGCCTACGAGGGGGGGCATAGTTACTACCGTATCCGATTTGAGAGTACGAGCTAAGCGGTAGTAAGACCTTTGGGAGGGCGCGAGTCCTTCTAAGAAATCAGACCATCTGGCATCTCGGACTTCGGCGATGCGAGACTTTACGTCGCGTTGTAGGGCACGCATTCGAAAACGATTTTCCGCGGTAGGATACCTGTCGTAGGCGCGTATCGAGGCGTTCTTAGCTCTAAGGAGTTCCCTAATATCGTCGGACAATTTGAAGCGGTGAAGGAAGTCCTCCGCTACAACTTGTTTCGATGACCTATCTAATGTCGAGGTGATGTGTGATGTTAAGATGTCTATGGCTTCAGCGGTATCCTGAGGAGACGGGGTAGAGTCCGGGTTAAACGGGAGCGATGGTGGATCAGATTCAGCCAGGCTGATGCCCAGCGTGTGCCAATCCACCACAGTCCTCGTGACGGGAACGGAACCGGGAGCGCGACCGAGCTTCATAACGACGGGACGGTGGTCTGAATCTAACTCTGAAACTACTTCGATCGAGTGTAAGCGCAGAGTTACGTTTTTTAATAACGCTATGTCGAGTATATCCGGGCGATGCGCGATATTTAGCGGGTAGTGAGTCGGGGTTAACGGAGCGACGATATCGAAGGCGAGATCATCGACTAACGCGTCAAGCCGCCTGCCATTCGGGGTTGTGGTGTGTGAGTTCCACCTGATGTGTTTACAATTTAGGTCGCCCGCCAGAATGACAGAGCTCCCCATACCGAGCAGCGCCTCGATATCACTGCTTAGAACGATCTTATCCGGTGGAAGATAAACGGACGCGATAACGATCGGCCCGTGTCCCGTCAGTGAGATTCGGCACACTGATGCTTCGATATTAGCGAGCGCGGGAGGATCGAGCGGGACGCAATGCAGGGCTCTTCTATAGTAAATGACGGTACCACCACCACGGGCAGAGAGCCTGTCGTTCCTGACCATGTTATAGTTCGCGATTTTAGGGTCACGGCGCGCGGGCTTAAGTAGGGTCTCCTGCACTAAAAAGATATCAATTTGATGGTCACGCAAAAAGTCAGAAACCTGATCACGTTGATTTGCGAGACCGTAAGCGTTAAATAATCCTATCGTCACGGATAGGGGCTTTATTCTACTTATATACGCCATTGATTACCGGCGGAGTGAGGGGAGGACGTACGTATTTAATGACGCGTATACGTCGGCGTATTCCTGCACAACGGCGATAAAGTGTTGTGCAGTGGAGGCAGCGCGAATGGCGTCGCCCAAAGCGTTAACGCGCTCAAAGTTGATCGACTGAAAGAAGTCGATCGCTAAAGCGAGATTTTCGGACGCGGTCGGAGGGCAAGTCGCGGGAGAGGGACGAGTCGCGGGGGCAGGACGAATCGCGGAGGAGGGAGTTGTAGCCGTGTTCGTGTACGGCAGCGGTTTCGCCCAGGCCGAGACACTGGGCACCGCCGCCGGAACGAACGCTGGCTTAGCCTGCGACGCAGAGGGTGCCGAGGCTTTGATGTCTGGGCCGGAAGCTCGGAGGCGGTTTTGGCGGGCGACGCGGCGATTTATTTTAGGGGCTCGGGGGCATCCGCGGTAATTTGCGGGGTGACCCTGTGTTCGACACAGGACGCAGCTAGGCGGTTCCGTCGCGGTTTTTTGATCGCGAGTGCATAGGGCCGTGGCGTGATCGCCTAAACATTTGACGCATCGGGGGCGCGCGTGACAGTTACGGGAAGAGTGCCCATACAATTGACAGTTATGGCACTGGCTAGGAGTGCCTTTTTTATGGGGGGCTTCGACAGCGATACCAGAGAGCCTACAGACGGTCTGTGTGTTAAAGATTTTCTTACCCTCGGGGGTAGGCTGGAGAGCGACCAGAACCATATTATATGGCTCCCTACCGCGACCGGTGTGCATACGGTGCACAGAATTCACTGGTAGGCCTTGTTCTAACAGGTCGGCTTTTACGAGCTCTACATCTAACTCTTTAGGGATTCCGCGTATTACAACGCGGAGTTCGCGCTCCTCCTGAAGCGTATAAGTGTGGAAGCTTATACGCTCCTTACGGAGGTAAGAGGTGAGGGCCCTATGGTCGTCGGGTGTCGTTACCTTAATTTGAATCCCATTCGCGAGGTTACGGGCGCTGATAAAATTAATTTTTTTGGCCTGAAGGGCCAGGGAAACTCGGTCCCAAGCTGCCTTCTCTTGAAGGATTACCGGGGGAGGGGTCTGAGTTTTATTTTGTGCCACTGGACGCGGCGACGGTGTGGCACGGGCAGGGGGAGCGACGGGAGTCGGAGGGCGAGGGCGCGACGCGTTCGCGGCTTTACTAATTTTAGCGGCCGCGGGAGCTCGGGACTCCGCAGCGCGCTTCTTACCCTTTTGTACCAGGGTGAATCCATCCGTCGATGAGGCGGGGGCGAGGTCGACCTCCATGTCCGAATCAGAGTCGGAGCACGAGGAGGCAGCAGGCTCGGGAGCAGGCGACCTACGGGCAGATGCAGGACGTCCGTCGGACCCTACGGAACCCGCGGATGATCGCGCCAGGGGAGCGGCGGCCACGGCGGACGACGCAGCAGTTTTACCCACTAGTATAGGCGACGCGGGAGCGGCAGGCATGGCGGACGCTGCGGTGTACGACGCGGGAGCGACAAGCACGGCGGAATCCGCGAGAGGGCTCACGGCGTGATCGGCCTTGAAAGCCAGAAACTCAGAAGTGAGCTTTGGGTGGCGAAGTCGGAGGAATTCTGTAAATAAAGCTTCCATGATGTCTGACCCAGGTGGGGCTGTCCCGGGTCTTAAACACACTCGCCTTGCGGCGAGGCCCCAACTTCTCGGTACTTAGCGGTTCGATTGAACACAGGTGGCGATGCGGCACAATTACTGCAGGAAAAAGAAAGAAAACCAAAAAAAAACGAAACAACAAAAATAAACCAAAACAAAACAAACACTTCCAGGAACACACTTTGTCGGCAGATGTGCCACGAACAAAAGCCGGGTGAACAAAGGCCGGGCTAACAATAAAACCAGGCGAACAATGGCCGGGCGATTGAGTGGTCGATGAGCACGTCCGCAGGCGGCGGGTGCTTCTGTCGGACTGACCTTGAGATATAGTTCTAAGGTCTCAGTATAGTCACAACGGCTGCCCCACCCTTCAAACCGAAACGCATTACTGCTTCACGGCAGAAATAAGCGGGGCGGTGGTACCTACCCGTGCGGACTCACAAGAGGTCCTACCACCAGAAGTAAATATCAAACGCTAAAATCAATTTCACGGAGCATTTATGAAATGATAAACAACATCAAAAAGGATTTACTTTTCAATTAGTCACTTTATCACCAATTCCGAAGACAGATTGTCCAATCGAAAGGTTTGAAAAGAAACTCATGTTATTTGTCATATATATGTATATGAAAACACAGGAAATTTCAAAAATAATAATGGGTGCCTAAGTAAACATGTTATAAGGAGACCTACGAACAAATAATGGTGAGCACTGACAATGGTATAATGAAATTGGTGTACGCATCGCATCAAAACATATTTATTGCGTATTAAATTCCCGACTACATATGCGAGACTCTTCAGATGAGATCATTAATGGCATGTTTATTGGCACGAGAATGATAACGGCGGATAGCTAAATGCCAGCAGCGTCTTTCGTAATACCTGACTTTAGTTCTGATCAAAAAACCAGGCTGCTCTCCAGAGTCACGCAATTTTCCATAAAACGACCAAGGTGGGAAGCCGAATTTTCTCGTCTCACTTTACCGGGGTGGCGTCTTTTAAAATCGGCCGGGTATTTCGGACCCGGAGGGCCCCGCCCCTTCATTTCAGGCTCCCCGTTTCATTCATTCAGTCGCAGTCGCCCGTGCGGCTAGACGTCAGAAAAGCGCGCGCTAAAACAGTTTTTCAAAAATAAACATTAGAATTGATATTTAAAAAAAAAGCGGAACGTTGGTCCTGATTACGAGCGACAGACAGTACTTAGGTAAGTTAACATTTAAAACTTAAGTTTAAATTCCGATTACCCAAATTCATTTACTAGTTTTTTGAGTGTGTCATTGAGGTGCTTCGATGGTTCCACGTGAGACGTGAGACGTTTCTTACGTAGAGTTGTAACTAAAATATGTTAATTAATACATTATTAATTTTTTTCCTATTTTATTTATCATTATTTTTCTATATGCGACAGGTGTTATTGCTATGATATTGCGAAGTAATAGACACGAATACACTTCTTTATGTTTATTGACACAGTTGAAGAAGGGGTGAGCGTTAAAAGGGTTGCTCTGTCAAAATTTAAGTATTTTTAACAACTAGGTCATAATGCTCTCTACCTAGATCGATTGACAAAACTAATTATACGAACAATAAATTACTTCGTTAGGTATGCAGACGGTTTTTCTTATTAATTATGAACAAATATTCAGTGATAGTGGTTGAAATAGTATAATATCGATATCGTTTTATTACGTACATGATAAATAAAATAAATAAATAAATATTAACTAACAATCACGCCACGTTAACTGGTCCCGTGATAAGTTCGTAAAGAACTTGTGTTACAGGTACCAGATAACGGATATAAATGTAAGATTTTTACTATACACATACATATATTTTTAATATACATCCATAACCCTGGAAAGGACATTTATATTTATCATACAAATATCTTCCCTTGGCGGGATTCGAACCCGGGACCCCCTTGTGTAGTGACCATGTCACTTACCACTACACCAGACGGCCGTTATGATGTGGACAGTTTAGCTGACGGTAGCTAGGATGATTAATAAGCTTACAGGGGTAGGTGCCAAAATCTTGCCTATGTGCACTTTTTGGTGATTTCGTGTTTTTTTTGTTTTTGTTATTGCTTAGATAGGTGGACGAGCTCACAGCCTACGTGATGTTAAGTGATTACTGGAGCCCATAGGCAGCTACAGTGTAGCCGCCACTCACCTTGTGATATTACTTGGCATTTAAAATTGACATTATTATTTATTGTCATTATTATTAGCGAGTCCAACACTCATATAAATATTAGCCTATCCATTAAGTACATGTATTTTCTACATGGATAACAAGTGTCAAGTCAATCGGATGCATGGTTCAGTAGTTTATATCCGTAAAAACCACTGTAGATTTATATATTAGTATAGATTGACGTAATAAAAATAAACGTATTTTGTTATACCCCCTCTGGCTTGAATTTTTATTTTCTTTTTTTTATTGCTTAGATGTGTGGACGAGCTCACAGCCCACCTGGTGTTAAGTGGTCACTGGAGCCCATATACATCTATAACGTAAATGCCGCCACCCACCTTGAGTTATAAGGTCTAAGGTCTCAGTATGGTTACAACGGCTGCCCCACCCTTCAAACCGAAACGCATTGCTGCTTCACGGTAGAAATAGGCGGTGTGATGGTATCTACCCGTGCATACTCACAAGAGGTCCTACCACCAGTACAAATCGCAGAGACTCGCGTTATGTACCTACGTCACACAGAAAATTACATATCGAGGGGTGAAGGCTATTTGGTTTAAGCGACATTTTTGCAACTTTCCAAGAGAGTCATTTAAAGTTTGAAAATTTTGAAAAAATATATCAAGCCAAAAAAAAAATTCTTCAGCTATTTGAATGGGTTAAACTTAATTGAAGTTCAATTAAAAACATCGAATTGTTGATACTAATCTATATATAGATAAAAATGAATTGCTGTTTGTTAGTCTCGCTAAAACTCGAGAACGGCTGGACGGATTTGGCTAATTTTGGTCCTGAATTATTTGCGGAAGTCCAGAGAAGATTTAAACGGTAGATAAATATGAAAATGCTCGAAATATACATAAAAATAACAATTTTGTTTTCCATTTATGTGTCCCCCGTCGGACGGATTCCTTTTGTTTATTTTAAGTTTATTTTATACAAAAGTTTAGGTCTTTTATTTATCGATTGAGGCACTACGAAGTCTGCCGGGTCAGCTAGTACCAAATAAAAAGGATCTTTATCTACAAAGATAAATGTCGCGTATTAAGTGAAATGTCGCTTAGAGTAAATAGCTTTTCACCCGTCGATATAATAAGGATGAATTGAATTAGAAAAAAACGGGTCTTGCAATACCGAGAACTGATCAAAGATCGGATTACAAACTTAAATCCGCGCGCTTTGTGACTGGGGCTCATATTTTCTTTTAGGTGAACTACTGTCATCTATATTTTAATACTTGAAGCAAAAACTTTGTATCCCTTTTTACGAAAATTGCGCGGACGGAGGAGTATGAAATTTTCCACACTTATAGAGAATATAGAGAAGAAGTGCACAATGCTAATATTTTTTTTAAATAATGCATAAAAGATACATTAAATCAATAAAGAAAACATTACACACACTACATACCATGTATTTGACGCACCCACGCATGCATACTATTTATTCATTACTTCAGTGTATTTATTGTCAAACTTTTGTTCTTGACGTCTGTTGTCAAATTGAGAATAGATTAAATATTTTTTGTCTTTGTTAATATTTTTTATAGTGTAGTTTTGGCGAAATTTGTGATTATAGAAGTATAAAATACAATCATAATAGTGTACAAACTTACAATTCCAATTAATTATAGTCGAATTTCGACTACTGCGGGACCTCTGGTAGTCACAAATACGTTAATTTAATAGCGTATTTTGGCATCATAATTATGTCGCGTATCTCAGAATCGGTGCACACATAACTCTTGGAACCGCACAAAGCTCTGTTACTCAATTTTACTTACTCTAATTAGAGTTTGTGCTAACAGATTCGTTTTGTGGGCATGTGTGCCGTTACTTTCTCAAATAACATTCATTAAATTTGTCTTAGACGCCTCCAAGTACTATTAAACAATTCATTGCAAATTAAATAGAAAACACATTATATTTTATTTATTTATTACACTTCATGTAAAATTTACATTGGCGGACTTAATGCCTAAGGCATTCTCTACCAGTCAACCAAAGGTAGTGCAGAGTGGATAGTGATAGGTGCAATGAAATTTATATTAAGTTACAAAAAATATATACATACATAAATACATACACACATACATATAATAGTTATATAGTATTAAGAGGAATATATTAATAAATTTCCTTAACAAATAACTTCATCTTAATAAGTTCATGATGATTCCGCTAACATTATATATATTAGTTGAACAACCTGCCATCTTATTATTTATTTAAGTTTTGTTTATTCCCTACTATAACCTACCTATATACCTAAGAGGCTATTCCAGATAAGCCCGGACAAATAGGTGAGCTCACGGGCTCAACCTGAGAGAGTTTGCTAACACTAGCCCTAGCGGACATCTTATCTGATGGTTTTGAAGTCTGCGTGCCCAATAAAGCGCTGTTTGTATCAAAGGATTGGACTATATTTCTCTTATAATCCTGCAGATAGGTGTTTCTCGAAAAATGCGTATCTAGGATATGTTCTCGAACGAATTTTTTTATTGCTTCGATGGGTGGACGAGCTTACAGCCCACCTGGTGTTAAGTGGTTACTGGAACCCATAGACATCTACAACGTAAATACGCCACCCACCTTGAGATATAAGTTCTAAGGTCTCAAGTATAGTTACAACGGCTGTTCCACCCTTCAAACCAAAACGCATTACTGCTTCACGGCAGAAATAGGCAGGGTGGTGGTACCTACCTGCGCGAACTCACAAGAGGTCCTACCACCAAAATTTATTCCACCAGACCAGACCTTCCACCGCGAAAGAATAATATCATGGAACCCGATCAAAAACTTCGACTTCATGTGTCAAAGAGGTCCTATAATTTAATTTGGTGATAGAGTATGAACTCTTCTTCTTATTTCTCTTTACCTTATCTCACTCGGTGGGGTTGCCGCAGCTAATTTTTCTCTTCCATTCTCTTTTATCAGCCGTCAGCTCAACACTCACTCCTCTCTCTCATATCGTCATTCACACACTCCATCCATGTCAGCTTCGGTCGACTTTTCCCCCCTCTATTTTGCACTACCATTTCCATACATCTCCTAGTCACATGCATCTTCTCTCTACGCATCACATGTACATCCATGGAGTACGGACTGTATAAGATAAATAACGCGTTAGTTAATTAACGGAAGCTATTGTTCTATTCATAAATATTGTTGTTGTTGTATCGATTAATTATTATCTGTTATTAAAGAGATACTGGTGGTAGCAGCGTCTTGTTTGCCTCTCCAAATTCATTCCGTTTTAATCAATATTTATTACATAATGTCATTCGTGCTATTCCAATTGAGGTGTACAAATTTGCTATCCATGCTCTCAGGTAAGGTAAGGTAATAAATTTTTTTGGCAATAGCTGCTAGTTCTCAACACGAATCTAATAAAAAGTTACAACAAAAGTGGCATGTCTGTATAAATGTTTCGAATGTGGTTCTCGTGAACCATCTTACCTTGAACTGAGATGTCTAACGAAATTTCCACAAAGTAGGGTAAACCATACTATTTTGGCAAGCTCAGAACTAAGAGTTTGTTTCATTTGAAAATATTATTCTGTAGAATATTAGTTTTAAAATGAAGAGTAATAAAATAACTTGGACCTTATTCGTATTCTACTTTCTTGTTTTATAAAAATGTACGTGTGTAGGTCGGAGGAAATTATTAATAAGCAAAGTGACTAGAAATAATTCTTCATATGTATTTGAAAAAAAATATGACAAAATAAACAATATAAAAACAAAAACGAAGAGGAGTTATCAATTGCATCACTGCCGATTAAATAGTTACATGTTCTAAATTTCGATAGATTTTTCTTCAAGTTAAGGTTTTCTTCTTAAGGTCTTACTTCAATTTAACTACGAATTCTTCTTTATCAAAATGTATTTTGTGTATCTCGTGATAACTAACAATTTCGATAAACTAGATATTAGATTAAGTTTTTGAAATGTATGTAAATCTTTAAGTATTTATCTTCCCTGAAAATATATTTTCACAAAATCGTGACTTACACATGAAAATATTTTTCATACACCCCTTGTATCTCTCTGTGGTAGTCGATTTGATGTTGTTGGATGACAGCAATATGCCTTGCCTACTGCCACTTCAACTTCGCAATCGTTTGGGCTAAATCTGTTATAAGCTTTCTCTTGAATACTTCTTTATTCCGGATTCGATCAGGTAGAGATGATTCGAGAACATGCCTATTGTTTTTGAGTAGCTTTGGTCTTTAGATAAGAGACATTGTGGGCAACCGAGATCTCAGTACCATCTTTCATCAATGTCAACATATTATTATATTGGTCAAATCAAATTCAGATTGCTTACAATATACTACAGTGTCATTTAATGTACAGCTTACCCTAATTTACAAGTTAAGGCTCGTGATGAAAACCTCTCGTGTATTTTAATCGTGTAGCATAATTAACATTTTCATAACACGCATTCATTTTTAGGTTGAATGTCAAAGTTTTAACGAAAAAGGGTTTAATCGTAGTTCTTTATAGCATGTACTCCTGGCATTAGCCTGCATGCCTGGAGGCCACCACTTGCCTCAAGCCATCTAGTAATCTCTATATATAAAAATTAATTGCTGTTCGTTAGTCTCGCTAAAACTCGAGAGCGGCTGGACCGATTTGGCTAATTTTGATCTCGAATTATTTGTGGAAGTCCAGAGAAGGTTTAAAAGGTAAATAAATAGGAAAATGGTAGGAATTAAACAAAAATAACAATTTTCTTTTTTCTTTTTTGGGAGTATACGACGGAAGAAAGATCTTCCACCGAGCGAGTGAATTTGCTTGGTAGACAGACGGTCCAAATGTTGTTGCTCGGAACTTGTATATATGCAAGCTTATCTTGAAAATGTCGTAAGCGAGATTCAGACATCTGTCAAATATCTTGCGTTGTATTATGGCTACCCGCCACACTTTGATGTGTCCTCGTCGGAAAGATTCCTTTCGTTTGTTTTAAGTTTATATTATACAGAAGTTTAGGTTTTTTATTTATCGATTGAGGCACTACAAAGTTTACCGGGCCAGCTTGTAACAACAATAAAGTAAAGTTCAAATTCTTTAATTTCTCAAGAGATCCATACTCAACAGCAGCAGAGATCCATACTCAACAAGTAGCAGCTATTAGAATAGCTGCTACTTAGAATTACCGCATTTTCAGTGCATTTACAAAGATAATCTTTCCACATACCGTCTGCGATGAGCTTCCTTTTCATGTCTATCGATTGCTGTAAAAATAATTTTGACGTCACAACATCTTTTAATTCGACGGAGCCGGCTGCACGCACGACAAAACATGACTCATGCGGCGTTGCTTCGCTCTGAGGCGTTCCATTTAAGGCTTGAAGTGCAAGCGAGAGCGCGCAACGAGCGACAAAGAGGCACAATCGGCCTCCGCGTTCTGCAGCGTTTGACATCTGTCTCTCTCCTACTTGAGTGAGCGATGCATCCGCGTGGACAGCTGCTATACAATAATACATTTACATGTTTTCGTCAAGTATGAAGTTCAGTGAAAAGTGAATGTGGTGTCAATTGTTTATAGCAACTATAATTGCGATAATTGAAAAATGAAACCATTCCATCAGTATTTTCTTCTGACGTTGTCACGTTCAACTATCGTCAGTAAACCAACTTTACAGACAACCGATTTTTTCAAAACAGCCTTGATAATCTACCTTAGCTTTAGGTGGTGGCTTGAATGTACAGGCATCAGCCTTATGTCTGATGGCAACAAAATAATGGGATACGAGCACCAAAACTTTTTCAACCAGCGTCTGGTATCAATTTTACTAAATTTAGCTAAATCTTCAAAGCCATAATCGACAAGAATGTGGGCCTGAACTCAGAACAACCTGGTAACTGACGTTTCCAATTTTATTATTTTATTCGATCTTCACGAGTCGTTGATAAAATTTAAACTACTTTTACGGATTTATTCCGTATTTTCTTTTGTTATTAATATAGTAATGTAGTATATAGCCATATAGTATTACTTCCCACGTTTCGAATATTTTACAGTTTTCGTGGTCACGGACGACCAAAACTAAAGTAGAGTAACTTACTTGGGTCTGCGTATCCAATTATAAAAAAAAAAACTATCCTAATATATATTAGTTGTTCTAATGTAATTGAAACTTTAATGTTATGTCCGAAAGTAGTCGCGTTCTGCTAAAATAATTTTTATTAATTTACTAGCTGACCCAGCAGACTTTGTAGTGCCTCAATCGATAAATAAAGAGACCTAAACTTTTGTATAAAATAAACTTAAAACAAACAAAAGGAATCGGTCCGACGGAGGACATATCAAAGGAAAAACAAAATTCTTATTTTTATTTAATTCCGAGCATTTTCATATTTATCTAACCTTTTAAACCTTCTCTGGACTTCCACAAATAATTCAAGACCAAAATTAGCCAAATCGGTTCAGCCGCTCTCGAGTTTTAACGAGACTAACGGACAGCAATTCATTTTTATATATAGAGAAGAAGAAGATTGCTTAGATGGGTGGACGAGCTCACCTGGTGTTAAGTGGTTACTGGAGCCCATAGACATCTAAAACGTAAATGCGCCACCCACCTTGAGATATAAGTTCTAAGATCTCAGTATAGTTACAACGGCTGCCCTACCCTTCAGACCGAAACGCATTACTGCTTCACGGCTGAAATAGGCAGGGCGGTGGTACCTACCCGGGCGGACTCACAAGAGGTCCTAACACCAGTAAGTAATTTTTATTACTTTATTAAAACTATGATTATGGATTAACGATACAACCATTGATATTCGCACTGTTAATTAAATGATAAAAATAAGTTCAATGTTCATTATCAACTAGTGAACTTGTCAGGGTGTCCGCGCTTGAAAGTCCTCATGGCCATGACGATCGATAGCTTCAATAAATAAATAATTTATCGGATATCCCCATCATCACACAAGGTTTCTTGTACGATGGTTATTCTTGGCTTTGTTTGTTTTTCAATTTGTTTTGAGTAGAGCTTTTGAGTGATTAGGGTTGTCCGTTTCAAATTTTGCTATTTGAATTAATAAATTATTGTATTTATAATTTGTTTTTCAAAATTTAATATTACAATAGAGATTTCGATAAAAATGAAAGAATGAGACAAAACGGTAATCTTTATCTTTAGTCCTTTAATCGATTTTATTTGTTGAAATACTATTGACGAGCTTTAGCTATTATCAATGGAAATGTTTTCCCTGATTTTACAGGAAAATTTTTTAATAATAAAACAAAAACAGAAGGTGACTAAAACATAAAATGAATCCTAATTTCCATGTTCAGTCAACGATCGACTAATCAAATTAAAAACAAAAATACACGGAAATAAAAAAAAAATGTACATACCATTTTTCTTTTAAAAATCCGAAGGAAAGCATCTAACGTAAATCACAATTATTACTTATTGTTAGCCCCTGTGCTCTCCAAAATTTCAGTATTCTTAGCATACCCATAATTAACTTATCCATAAAATCTTGAGAGATTGTGTTCTACTGAGGACGTATTGCTATTTTAAGATCCCTCAAAGTAGCCAGAACAGTATTTTGGTTCTTAATTTGATTTCCAAGCTAATGCTTATTCTAAGCTATGCTGTGTATGGTTGAAGCGAACGCGCTGCTCACCCCCTGACATTGATTTCAATGTCACATGCATCTCTTATGAAAGAGGCTAAGGCTCTTATGAAAGAGGCACCCCGTTTTTTCCAAAAAGGTACCTATCGTGTCATTGTTAGTGACCAATTCAAATAACCTAAACGTGCTCTCAAAATATCTCCATAGATATTGTGCTAAGGGTATCTCTCTCCCAAGCGTCTTCTCACTTAGCTCTTCCATTACTTCGATTTAGTAAAAATCAGAACTTAACTGCAAATAAAATTATTCATTCAAATTTTGTGGCTTAAGAAGTGGTTTAAGAAGAATTTAGTAGTTAAAGAAGACTCTGGCAGGGAAAAGTGAGAATTTATTACTATAGGTATCAGTTTTGTCTTGTGCTTATTATGATCCCTTGAATTTCTTGAAGCCTCGTTCTTACGTCAGAAGCAGTGGCCCGGTTAAGAAGGTATGTAAGTAATAACGAACTTTTTTTTTATTGCCCTTGTAGTCGGACGAGCACACGGCGCACCTGATGGTGAGTGGTTACCGTCGCCCATGGACTTAAGCATTGACAGGGGCAGAGCCAAGCCGCTGCCTATTGCACATTCCTTGACACAGTTTTCCTTTTACGTTCATTTCCTGCGAGTTTCATATTCAGTGTGCTCTACTTATTTATACCGATATATTTTCCGATTATTTCCGATTATTCCGGTTATTTATACCGATCTATTTTCAACTCGGTATACCAACTACAAATTTTTATAATCGTAATGTTTGGACCCTGTATGTGTAAGTTTACCCAATTACAATTAAGATAACAGCCCTTACAACTTGAATTAGGTCCGCAAGTGCATAGTTTATTGGCAGTGACAATTCACACTTAACACCATAAAAAAGGAAGGCAAAAATTTAACAAAACCCTGATTTACAGTTTAATTTAATGACTTATTGAAAAAATTACACCTTTTTCCTAATGACATCTATTTTTTTAACTCTACCTAATAAAAAAGATCTAATCAATTCTAGAGAGCCATACCGTACCGTACCGTAATAAAAGGATGATCTTTTTCCGATTTGTCATACCCAAAGCCATCGAAACTGTTGGTAAGTTAAATCCAAGTACTCAGAGAATGTGGTACCATTCGACCTAAGCTAGAAAAATATTTATACTAAGAAACAATTACGGTTTTACTGTTATTATTACTTTTACGATTTAATTTTTTTGTCCTTTATGGTAGGCGGCGACTTGGCTGTATCCCTGGCATTGCTGACGTCCATGAGCGACGGTAACTCGTACCATCAGATGGGCCGTATGCTCGTCTGCCTAGAAAGTAAATTAAAAAAAAAACTCAGTTTTGTATTGTCAATTTTTTACAACACTGCGAATACTTTACAGTTTTCGTGGTCACAATCGACTAAGGTGGCATTCGTCAACCACATAGGACAATAAATGATTTCAATGAAATATGCGAGATTAAAACGAAAAAGTAGTTTTATTGACGTCTTCGTCTCCCGAACGTGGAACAAAAAGCAAAAAAAGGCTTAATCAATAGCGAGCAATTTACACGTAAAAGATAATATTGATCCAACAAAATTATATATTTCATAATAGATTCTCTCATACATTATTTTAGCGAAACTTTAACCGTTTCCGCAGCGCACGCAGTGGAAGCTCTCAAAAGGGAAAAACCCCGATTTTGAAACATTCTTTATTGGCGCTCCGCTTGCATTGGCCTTGGCGTAATATTATATAGCATATATATAGCATTCCTAGATAAATGGGCTATCAAACACCGAAAGAATTTTCCAAATCGGACCAGTAGTAGTTCCTGAGATTAGCGCGTTCAAACAAACAAACACTTCAGATTTATAATATTAAGTTTAGATTAAATTACTTCATCTTCACAAAAATGTCTCTGTTTATGGGTTCATTTCAACGTTAATTACTGTTGATAAGACCTCTTGTGAGTCCGCACGAGTAGGTACGACCACTCGGCCTATTTCCGCCGTAAAGCAGTAATGCGTTTCGGTTTGAAGGGTGGGGCAGCCGTTGTAGCTATACAACGTTAGAACTCATATCTCAAAGCGAGTGGCTGCATTTACGTTATAGATGTCTATGGACTCCGGTAACCACTTAACACTAGGTGGGCTGTGAGCTCGACCACCCATCTAAGCAATAAAAAAAAAACTTATTATTATCGTTTGTATACTCTCGCAAATGTCCCGTTATGTGTAAGTGTCATTCACACAATACGCGATCGCGAACTCGACCTTGTGTCTTAACTTGGACGTCAAATTTATGAATCATAGTCACGGTAAATCATGAATCATGGCTTTATTAGCTAAGATTATGGGTTGGCCAGACTACCTCACGTCGAAGTGTATCACCAATTATATTATTATTGTTATATCGAACATCCTCCATTTCTGAAGAAAAACTAAACTCCGGAAATTCAGATATTACTTTAGTTACTATTCAGAAACACGTTTTATCAAAATAAAACAATTCACAGTGCATCATCAAACCTGGAGAGGGTTCGTGCAAAAAGCGTTCTTTCTTTTCAAAATTCAAAGCACACTTTCGATAATCCGAATCGACAGTTTGTTATTGAGTGTTCAGTGACGTCAAGAATAGAAACAACATGGCGGCTGCAGTTTTCGTGCGAAAACAAAAAAAAAATTGAAAATAAGATACAATTCTGCAAAAATTATAAATGAGCGAGTGATTCTTATCTTTCTGAGTATATTCTTATCGGATAAACGTCATCATTGATTAGATTATTAATCTATATATTAATACGTGAAGCTGAAACTTTGTACCCCTTTTTACGAAAATTGCGCTGACGGAGGAGTATGAATTTCACACTCTTATAGAGAATATAGAGAAGGAATGCAAAATGTTAATATATTTTTAAAATTATGCATTATTAATACATTAAATCATTAATAAATACATTGCACACACTACTATGTATTTGACACCCACACGCACGCATACTATTTGTTTATTGTCAAACTTTTCTTATTTCTTATATTCTGTGGTCAAATTGAAAATAGTTTAATATTGTTTATCTTTAATATTATTTGTCTATAGTGTAGTCTTGGCGAAATCTGTGATTATAGAAGTATAATAGTCTTTGACAGTAGAACCATAATAATGTCCAAGCTTATAATTTCAATTAATTATAGTCGAAAATCGACTACCGGGGGACGACTAGTTCCTTTAAAAACATTTGCTATTGGCACATTGGCTTTCTATCTATTGACATTGTTTGTGAAATCTCGCAGAACTATCGCGGTGTGGTGTAGTTACATAACGTAATTTACACTCCGACCTCATGTCTCAAGATGTGTGGCGACTTCCAAATCGCTATGTCCACGACCATGGTCAAAATAAATGAGAAGTCAGCTCGCCAAAAAGAAGACAAAATTCAACTAACATTCAAAAATACAAGTCGATTGTGAACAAAATTACACTGTAAAAACCCGAAAAGAAAATTACCTCCTACCCTTAAAGCTTGATTTTTTAGTGACAGAAATAGACAGCGTGGGTTCGAAGCACGCGCCACACGTCGAATCTAGAACGTTCTTCATATACATACATATGTATACACATGTAGATCGACGGTAATGAATTTTCGCGGCTTTGATTATTTGTTCGACGTTTATCTGACGTACTGGTGGTAGGACGTCTTGTGAGTCCGCGCGGGTAGGTACCACCATTGTTACCGTGAAGCAGTAATGCGTTTCGGTTTGAAGGGTTAGGCAGGCGTTGTACTGTTAAAAAATGGAACCTCATGAACTCATGTCTCAAGGTGGGTGTCGGCATTTACGTTGGAGATGCCCATGGGCTCCGGTAACCATTTAACACCAGGTAAGTTTTTCGTAAGCAATTAATAATAAAAAACTTATCTGAAACTTTGTAGATTTATTTTGAGCGCTGCAACGAATATTTCGATTCTACAACTAACGTAGGATAATTAGTGCATATCGACGCTTGAAAGGCAAACATGACTAATCGACAATAACTGCTTTGTACATAAATGATAGGCTATAATCATATTCGATGCGCAAAAAAATATATATTTCTAGGTCTATTAAAATCATTTCAATCCTACAGCTACTAGCTAGATTCTACTACAGCTAGATTCGTTAAAATAAATTTTGTTTTCAGGTATTTCAACTGTAAATTAGTCTACTGTAAAGATCACGCATTGTCGCTTAGTCACGTTTGCCATTCAAGCGTCGATATGGATTTCCCGCCTATCACATTAAAACGTATAGGATGATCTCTATGATGATGATATAGTGATGATCGAAGTTTTGGATAGGAGACCTACATTAATTGAAGTCAGTGATTGAAATTGTCGTTTGTTATTCGAGTCTAGTGAAAGTAATTTCTCGCAGAAATTTCTATTAAAACTTTTCATTCTTGAGTACGACAAGATCCGATAAGAGACCCTTTGGTTAATACTTCGATTGACTTTCTTAAATGGAAGTCAATTTTACGGACGGCTAGGGCTTTTGAAGTTTGTTTTGTGTTTAAATAAAGCCAACGTTATTTATTATTGTTCATAATTATTTAGATTTTCTTTTACAAGATATTGTGTAGAGTATATTTATAAAACCGATAAAATACTAGACAGATCTTTATACAAAATAGAAGTCGTCGTGGCCTAAAGGATAAGACGTCCGGTTCATTCGTATCGAGCGATGCACCGGGCTTCGAATCCCGCAGGCGGGTACCAATTTTTCTAATGAAATACGTACTTAACAAATGTTCACGGTTGACTTCCACGGTGAAGGAATAACATTGTGCAATAAAAATCAAACCCGCAAAGTTATAATTTGCGTAATTACTGGTGGTAGGACCTCTTGTGAGTCCGCACGGGTAGGTACCACCGCCCCGTCTATTTCTGCCGTGAAGCAGTAATGCGTTTCGGTTTGAAGGGTGGGGCAGCCGTTGTGACTATACTGAGACCTAGAACTATATCTCAAGGTGTGTGGCGCATTTTACGTTGTAGATGTCTATGGGCTCCAGTAACCACTTAACAGCAGGTGGGCTGTGAGCTCGTCCACACATATATACAATAAAAAAAAAAAAAAAAAAATTCTTATATATTTTGATGTGCTAATTACTAAATAATAATGTAACAAACACACATTATTAAGCTTAATGTAAAATATATAAAAAATATATAAACGTCTAAAAGAACAAAATAAAAACACAAGTTTAAATTTGTTGAATCTATGACTCGGACAAAATAAACCATTTATTGTCTCCTTTAATCTCGTCGCCATTTTATCCGTACGTGACCGGATGTCAGATATATCGACCGGATAACCTGATTTGTGCTCATACTAGCATAATACCCGGATATAGAACGGGGATAAGTTAACAATAAAATACGAGGTGTATTGGGTTTTATCTCGCGGATCTGGTGATTGTAGATTTTTTTATATTGCCGTATAACGATATCTGCAGCAGACGGGTTCTTATCTGAAGACCCCGCACCGGCAAACGTAATGAGCTCCCTTGGTTACATGGTGCGATGACTTGGGAAGGGTGGCAGGCAATAAATCGATAAGGAGAGCTGAAGACCGTGCTTTATGGTGTAAATTGGGTGAGATCCAAGTCCAGCAGTGGACAACTGTGGGCTGCGGATGATAATAATGAATTAGAGCCCATAGACCAGTGATTCTGAACCTTTTTTTTGTTGCGGCACATATTTAACGATTTCAAAATTTGGCGGCACACAAAGAAAAAGATAAAAATTATTTACTTACTACCGAATCACATACATTTGCCAATTTTAACGAAAGAAAAGGTGCAGTAACTACTATGCAACACCTTGTGAAGCCCAACTATCACTAAACCAACACGTTTTGTACGCAGAAGTGGCAAGTGTGCGCCGACTTGAGACATATTCCTATTGCTATGCACCCCGCTTCATCATAATTTGGCACTAAGAAAAATCACGTTTCAAAGTAAATAATAAAATAATTTATTTTTTTGTGGATTTCAATATATATTCATGTTAAAAATATTTTTCTTTTTAAATGATATAATTTAATAATATTAACATTATTATATATTTGCAAAATTTGGCGGCACACTTTTGAAATTTGGCGGCACACAAAAGTGCCGCGGCACAGTGGTTGAGAATCACTGCCATAGACAATATTACAACTAGCACGTATATGAGACACATTAGCACTATTCGTTATCAAGTTGTTTACTGAGTTAACCTTGAATAAATCAAGCCGCCATCTTATCCGTGTGTAACATGCCGTTAGATACGACGTCCGGATAATTTGATTTGTAATAATGCGAGCTGTGTACCGGAAATAAAATGTTGGGTTCTTTATGTCGTGTGCGATTTCGTTGAAGTTTTTTTTATGTTCATTTTTATGGTGTGGTTATGTTACTGACGATCTCACGATAAGTCGGATGTGAAAGAGGACGGAGTTCTTAGAAACCAAGGTTTAAATAATAGCGTCTATCTTATAGCATAAGTTCGAATCCCGAATTGTAAGAAAACTACCCTTCAAGCACGGGATACATGATTGCTTTGCGGCAGAAATAGCCAAGACCTTTGTATCTTCTCGTAATTACTTCCATATCTTATCATAAATAAGTCGACAGCATAAACCGCATTAAGGCGTACCGTCTCAAGGTCAATGTCATAAAAAACTAACCAGCCAAGTAGCAATTGAATCTCAACTATATCGTCCAATTTATTGATAGATCAAAGGCTTAGTATAGCCCATTAGAACTCGTGGAATCGGATAACCGAGTCGCCGGATAACCGGTCCGGGACCCGGGTAGAAAGTGGGATATCAACTGTGATTTATAAATAGGACGAACGGTCGTTCCAAGCGTTTTGACGGTTATGGTCGGTGATAGAGATCTTTTTGATGACGTCATCATTACAGTGCCAAAGTGAATAGTGGCTAGAATGTAGTAGTCTTTTTTATTATCAGATTATTTATCTACAGATATAATATGAATATTATATGAAGTTGTAAATAAGACAAAATAAGTAAATTATGTACAACATGGCTTTCCAGTTAATGTACATATTGGATACTTATAATTGAAACAGAAAATAAATATTTATTGGTTTTCGGATCTTGAAAGTTAAAACTACTTTTACGGTTTATGGTACTTTACATTTTACATAACGACAACAATAACCACGAGATTAAACCGTAAAACTAATTTTAATTGTGTCTATAACTCGTGAAACTAAAGGTAATGTTATAACTAAAAGTTTTAAAACTTAAAGGGCAAATGTCGTAATCATAACCATTCTTGCTTTCAAGTAAATTAATTTATCAAACATTCGTATAGATCAGCGGTCGGGGAACTTTTTTAATTATTATTCCAAAATATTTTTGTGTAGGTTGATATTATAATTATTACCCCGTGGCGAAGAACAAAAAAAATATATGAAATCGCTTCTTTTTAGCATCTTACATATTATTATAGCCCCTATGATAATTTTGAAAAGAAAACAATAACTAAAAATTTAATTTAAACATCATTTATTCAATTTATCAATGTAATACCTAGTAATACATAACGGTAATAATAGTAATATAGTTATATGTGATATACAGTTGAGGAAAAAAAATCGCCTCCACAGAAAATATAAGTAAATGATAATTTCTTGTTATTTTATAATTCATATGATATTTTTCTTGTATTATTAGACGAAAAAACTAGTTTAAATTTTATATATAGCCCCCCCATAAAAAAAAGCTTTTTTTAATTTAAATGATTTTTTTCGAGTTTGAAATCACGATCCTAAAGAAATTTCACTTCAATATATACTTTTTACACACAAAAGTTTCATTTTTACCCCCCAAAATTTCATTTTATCCCATTTAGGGTAATTTACCCTGGTTCCCCGACCGCTGGTATAAATTGATAAAAAAAATACGTATTTAGAATTCAACTTCATTATTTATCATAAAATTGCTCATAGATTATCGCACAACATATTTTATCGCAGTCAATGTGTGGCGTTTAGCCATCATATAACACAAGATATTTGACAGATGCCTGAATCTCGCTTACGACATTTTCAAGATAAGTATAAATATTCACAAGCTTCGAACAACAGCATTCCATACCCGATCCGGTGGACCAAATGGTAAATGGTCGACGTCGCCCTAAGCACGCCATTACGGATCCTCCCGATCCATTAACAGTGCTTTTAGGTACCTCAAGCACCGGTCACCGAATCCGTCGCTTGCGACGAAGGGCTCGACGAGTAAATTCACCAATAGACACAGCCCACTGAATTTCTCGCCGGATCTTCTCAGTGGGTCACGTTTCCTATCCTATAGTAGATTCTGCGAAGGACTGCTCTTGCTAGGGCCAGTGTTAGCAACACTCCCGGTTTGGTCCCGAATAGGTAGGAAAAAAAACAACAATATTCGGACCGTCGGTCTATCGAGCAATATCACTCGCTCGGTGGAAGATCTTCCCTTTATTGCTAGTAAGCTCAAATTTATATAGCTTGTGTTAGGGTATGAGCACGGCTATTCCACTGCGATGCAGTACTTTGATCCACCGGATAAGACCGTTCTAAGCAGTGATATCGAGGCGCTGCTCGGTATGGGGAGCTCTGTCATTCTGGCGGGCGACCTAAATTGTAAACACATCAGGTAGAACTCACACACCACAACCCCGAATGGTAGGCGGCTTGACGCGTTAGTCGATGATCTCGCCTTCGATATCGTCGCTCCGCTAACCCCGACTCACTACCCGCTAAATATCGCGCATCGCCCGGATATACTCGACATAGCGTTATTAAAAAACGTAACTCTGCGCTTATACTCGATCGAAGTAGTTTCAGAGTTAGATTCAGACCACCGTCCCGTCGTTATGAAGCTCGGTCGCGCTCCCGATTCCGTTCCCGTCACGAGGACTGTGGTGGATTGGCACACGCTGGGCATCAGCCTGGCTGAATCTGATCCACCATCGCTCCCGTTTAACCCGGACTCTATCCCGTCTTCTCAGGATACCGCTGAAGCCATAGACATCTTAACGTCACACATCACCTCGACATTAGATAGGTCATCGAAACAAGTTGTAGCGGAGGACTTCCTTCACCGCTTCAAATTGTCCGACGATATTAGGGAACTCCTTAGAGCTAAGAACGCCTCGATACGCGCTTACGACAGGTATCCTACCGCGGAAAATCGTATTCGAATGCGTGCCCTACAACGCGACGTAAAGTCTCGCATCGCCGAAGTCCGAGATGCCAGATGGTCTGATTTCTTAGAAGGACTCGCGCCCTCCCAAAGGTCTTACTACCGCTTAGCTCGTACTCTCAAATCGGATACGGTAGTAACTATGCCCCCCCTCGTAGGCCCCTCAGGCCGACTCGCGGCGTTCGATGATGACGAAAAAGCAGAGCTGCTGGCCGATACATTGCAAACCCAGTGCACGCCCAGCACTCAATCCGTGGACCCTGTTCATGTAGAATTAGTAGACAGTGAGGTAGAACGCAGAGCCTCCTTGCCACCATCGGATGCGTTACCACCCGTCACCCCGATAGAAGTTAAAGACTTGATCAAAGACCTACGTCCTCGCAAGGCACCTGGTTCCGACGGTATATCTAACCGCGTTATTAAACTTCTACCCGTCCAACTCATCGTGATGTTGGCATCTATTTTCAATGCCGCTATGGCGAACTGTATCTTTCCCGCGGTGTGGAAAGAAGCGGACGTTATCGGCATACATAAACCCGGTAAACCAAAAAATCATCCGACGAGCTACCGCCCGATTAGCCTCCTCATGTCTCTAGGCAAACTGTATGAGCGTCTGCTCTACAAACGCCTCAGAGACTTCGTCTCATCCAAGGGCATTCTCATCGATGAACAATTCGGATTCCGTACAAATCACTCATGCGTTCAACAGGTGCACCGCCTCACGGAGCACATTCTTGTAGGGCTTAATCGACCAAAACCGTTATACACGGGAGCTCTCTTCTTCGACGTCGCAAAAGCGTTCGACAAAGTCTGGCACAATGGTTTGATTTTCAAACTATTCAACATGGGCGTGCCGGATAGTCTCGTGCTCATCATACGGGACTTCTTGTCGAACCGCTCTTTTCGATATCGAGTCGAGGGAACCCGCTCCTCCCCACGACCTCTCACAGCTGGAGTTCCGCAAGGCTCTGTCCTCTCACCCCTACTATTTAGCTTATTCGTCAACGATATTCCCCGGTCGCCGCCGACCCATTTAGCTTTATTCGCCGACGACACGACTGTTTACTATTCTAGTAGAAATAAGTCCCTAATCGCGAAGAAGCTTCAGAGCGCAGCCCTAGCCCTAGGACAGTGGTTCCGAAAATGGCGCATAGACATCAACCCAGCGAAAAGTACTGCGGTGCTATTTCAGAGGGGAAGCTCCACACGGATTTCCTCCCGGATTAGGAGGAGGAATCTCACACCCCCGATTACTCTCTTTAGACAACCCATACCCTGGGCCAGGAAGGTCCTGGGCGTTACCCTGGATGCATCGATGACATTCCGCCCGCATATAAAATCAGTCTGTGACCGTGCCGCGTTTATTCTCGGTAGACTCTACCCCATGATCTGTAAGCGGAGTAAAATGTCCCTTCGGAACAAGGTGACACTTTACAAAACTTGCATAAGGCCCGTCATGACTTACGCGAGTGTGGTGTTCGCTCACGCGGCCCGCACACACATAGACACCCTCCAATCCCTACAATCCCGCTTTTGCAGGTTAGCTGTCGGGGCTCCGTGGTTCGTGAGGAACGTTGACCTACACGACGACTTGGGCCTCGAATCAATTCGGAAATACATGAAGTCAGCGTCGAAACGATACTTCGATAAGGCTATGCGTCATGATAATCGCCTTATCGTTGCCGCCGCTGACTACTCCCCGAATCCTGATCATGCAGGAGCCAGTCACCGTCGACGCCCTAGACACGTCCTTACGGATCCATCAGATCCAATAACCTTTGCATTAGATGCCTTCAGCTGTAATACTAGGGGCAGGCTTAGGGACCCCGGTAACCGTACTCGTCGAACTCGACAAAGAGGTCGACGTGCAACCTAACCCATGCATCAGCCCGCTGAGTTTCTCGCCGGATCTTCTCAGCGGGTCGCGATTCCGATCCGGTAGTAGATTCATTCGCGAAACAATTGCTCTTGAGTTGTTAGGTCTCCTTCGGAGGCGCTCGGGCAGTTGTTAGCAAATCCCACCCCTCTTGGCTGAGCCTTTGCTCGCCCGCCTGTCCTGGTGAAACTGGAAAGGCCTTCGGGCCACCAGTAAACTTTCAATCATAAAAAAAAAAAAAAAAAAAAAAAAAAGTACTTTGATCTTAGTTCAGGAGCGACACAGCCGGTTGTTATTTACGTTGTCGATATCCAGGAGTTCCAGTAACCACTCAACACCAGCTAAGCCGTTATTAGCTCTATTATCTGTGTATGACGTACCATAATCTTTTGTCGCGAAAGCCGCTCGTGACCACGTGCTAAGTGCGTATAGCTTTAGAAGCTTTTGTATCTCTCTGGTTTTGAATACGGTCGTTCTTACACGCAACCTTTTGATATGAGTACACCGCGGCTTATCCTTTAGGCCGCGACGGCGTATTCACTATTCATATGCGTATTCATGACGATACATTGGACCTTAAAATAAAAATCCGTACTAAATGAGAGGTTCACTGGTGGTAGGACCTCTTGTGATTTCGCACTGGTAGGTACCACCACCCTGCCTCTTTCAGCCGTGAAGCAGTAATGCGTTTCGGTTTGAAGAGTGAGGCAGTCGTTGTAGCGTTACTGAGAACTTAGAACTCATATCTCAAGGTGGGGGGCGGTATTTACGTTATAGATGTCTATGGGCTCCGGCTACCACTTCGCACCTAGCGGGCTGTAAGCACGTCCACTTATATATGCAATAAAAAGAAAGAAGATAAAAAATCTCAAGACAATTGCGACACTACATAATTGGAGTAATTTGAAATTCGTTAACTACTTACATAGTCAGGTCATAAATTCTGTCACATGTTTAATGTAAAATAATTTAAACAAGTTTATTCATTATGTAACCATTCATATACCAAAATGAACTTAACAAAACATAGATTCTTATGACACTAAAGTTTATTCAAAATGACCTCCGTGATTTTGAATACAGGCCTTCAATCTGCGCGGCCAGTCGTCTATCGCAGCACGAACGAGGTCCATGTCAATATCGGCGGCTGCCTTAATCAAGGATGTCTTGAGTGACTCCAAATTGCGATGAGGCTTTGAGCACGCCTTTTCCTCCAAGTGTTGCCATATCTTGTAATCTAACGGATTCAAATCTGGACTGGAGGAGGGCCAGTCTTTGTGCCGGATGAAGTCGATTTCACGCGCCGCCAGCCAGTCTTGTGTGCTCTTCGCTCTATGAACTGGCGCCGAATCTTGTTGGAATACCCAGTGCCTGTTATTGAACATGGTATGAGAAACAGGTACCACAAGGTTCGTCAGGACTGTATTTGGATACACAACTGCATTCGTTTTTACACCTTTCTCACAAAAATGTACCTCTGTTAAGCCCCAATAAGAAACTCTCAACCATACCATGAGCGAGGATGGAAAATGACCTCGTTGGACACGCGGAATACGGTTGCTCGCTTCTTCATTACTGTGTGCGTACACCTTATCATTTTTTTTGTTGTAGCTCTCTTCTATGGTAAAAAATTTTTCAGCCGAAAAAAGAATTTCCCGATATTTTTTTCCCGCGTACCGCTTTTTTTTTTTTTTTTTTATTGCCCTTGTGGGCAGACGAGCATACGGCCCACCTGATGGTGAGTGGTTACCGTCGCCCATGGACTTCAGCAATGCCAGGGGCAGAGCCAAGCCGCTGCCTACCGTTAACAAAGCGCGGCATCTCTTCAGTCTCAGGTCCATTAGACGAGCATTCAAACGATTTCCTGTTTTTCTTCGATATGCCCGAAGCCCTAAGTCTTCATTTAACACCCTTTTCACCGTGGTTCTGCTTAACCCCATCTGAAGGGCCAACAGTTTCTGCTTACGTTTGGGATTTCTTTGAATTCGCGCCTTCACAGCTTTTATCACTGCTGGAATCCTAACAGACCGACGGCGACCACTTGTTGACCTGTCATCTACACTAGAGTCTTCATTGTATCGTTTGATGGTACGATAAACGAATCTTTTGGTTATATTCAAATTTTTCAGTATGTTAAAAATTTGAATTGGCGCGTAACCGCAACGATGCAACGCAATAACTGCAACACGGTCTTCTTTAAGCGTCCACTCCATATTTAAAAATGAGTAAAATTCTAAATGTATACTATTTTTATTTTCATGAACAATTCGAAATTCGGGTTCAATAAACCTTTTTGTGGCCAGCATTCTAAAAGAAAAGTTTTTACTGTGTGACAATACTTATGACCTGACTAGGTATATCTAAAAGAGCAAGGTTTAGCTTGAACGAGTGCTTTAAGGCCAAGCGAAAACATTTTGAACTGTCCTTGGCCGATTCAGAGATAATTTCGCATCCTTGTATTCGAGAGCAACTCGAGTCACCCTCGATTCGGAGGCTGGAGAGAGCTCTTGAGGCACACGGTATGAGGTGGCCGGTTTAGGACGATTGACCTTCAAAAGATTTTTTGTTTGATTTTTTAAGCACAGTATTTTGTTGTAAAAATGATCTCTATTTTTAATCGGTAAAGTGTGTGTGTCTGTGAATCATTTACAAGTACATTTAGAAGGTAACGAATTGTGCCCTTGATAATAAGTAGAGCTGTATGCATATATGTATGATGTCAATAAAAATATTTTTTTTTTTTTTATTATTGCTTAGATGGGTGGACGAGCTCAGGTATTTCAGGTAATAGGTTTCAGTGAAAGATTTGTAAAAGAAAGGAATTCCTTTTACAGATTAATTAATCTGTCAAATAAATTTTGCTAATTACCTGTACCAATCACGACCACTCAAGTCAAGAGTTGAGAAGAAGATCTGTACCAATATACTCGTAATAAAATAGTGGAATCCTCCTCGTCGAACCCGTCGCTTGCGACGAAGGGCTCGACGAGCGAATTAACCCCTAGACACAGCCCACTGAGTTTCTCGCCGGATCTTCTCAGTGGGTCGCGTTTCCGATCCGGTGGTAGATTCTGCGAAGCACTGCTCTTGCTAGGGTCAGTGTTAGCAACTCTCCGGTTTGAGCCCCGTGAGCTCACCTACACACGTTAGGGTGAAGCTGAAATAGCCTCTCAAGGTTATCAGCATAGGTAGGAAAAAGAAAAAAAAAGTGGAATCCTGTGTATCTGTAGATGTAAGAAAAGTAATAAAACATTATTTATAAAGGAGAAATACGAAGCTTTTCGCTCGTAAGCTATAAATAAATAATGAGGAACAAATCACATACGGTTAGCTGACCCAAACCAGAATTTCACGTACTGCGGGAACCGGTGACCGACAAACACACTTAAATAAGTTTAAATATCATTAAAAACACTTTTACGTTTTTTTTATTTCTTTTCCGACCTTTCCAACGCTTTCTATGTATGTAGATCGTAGTTACGATTTTTTTTAAATGTCGAGGTTTGAAAATAATGATCATAATCTAAATTTCCAAATTTTTTTAATAAATAAATTCCCGTCTCTTTTTACCTTTTCGGAAATAATATAAAAAACATTCGAGATTAAGCCGTAAAATTAGTTTTAATTTTTTTTAAATCCTAAACATAAACCTATCAGAACAACTATCCTAATAACAACTCTAGTTACTCTCATTTATTCGAGATTTTAAAGGTATACGCTACTAAAATACTATGTACTTTATATAATATATAATGTAGGATTGGTAACAACGGAATACATGAAAAGGGTAAGAAAGGGATGAAGATTTTTTTTTTTTTATTGCTTATATGTGTGGATGGGCTCACAGCCCACCTGGTGTTAAGTGGTTACTGGAGCCCATAGACATCTACAACGTAAATGCGCCACCCACCATGAGATATAAGTTCTAAGATCTCAGTATAGTTACAACGGCTACCCCACCCTTCGAACCGAAACGCATTACTGCTTCACGGCGGAAATAGGCGGGGTGGTGGTACCTACCCGTGCGGACTCCCAAGAGGTCCTACCACCAGTGATTACGCAAATTATAATTTTGGGGGTTTGATTTTTATTACACGATGTTATTCCTTCACCGTGGAAGTCAATCGTGAACATTTGTTGAGTACGTATTTCATTAGAAAAATTGGTACCCGCCTGTGGGATTCGGACACCGGTGCATCGCTACACACGAATGCACCGGACGTCTTATCCTTTAGGCCACGACGACTTAAAATGACAGACAGAATGACAGAGAAAAGGAAAATGGCGAAGACGTTTGAATCATAGACCTATATTTGAATGAGAAAAGCGTAAAAAAGGTGTCAGATATTTTTTTATTATCACTACATAGTGTAAAACAAAGTCGCTTTCTCTGTCCCTATATCTGTCCCTATGTATGCTTAAATCTTTAAAACTACGCAACGGATTTTGAAGCGGTTTTTTTTAATAGATAGAGTGATTGAAGAGGAAGGTTTATAGAGGATAAATCAATAATAAATTACAGTTTCCGAAGCGAAGCGAGAGCGGGTCGCTAGTTCTATTATAATACAGAAGATTTGAGAAAAGGACAATATAGGTGCCAAAAAAGAATAGTCTTATTTTATGTGCCACGGTCCCAATTGAACATTTTTAAACACAACAATATATCGATACGTACACCCTAATGATTCGAGACTTCGAAATCAAATCGTTTCAACTTTATTGACTTTTAAATAGGATTAACTGCTTAGATAATGTTTGATGTTCGGAACATTGAATTTTATGAGCTCACCCGCCCTACTGTGTACCGAAGCCGCCTTTTATATTTTCATATAAATTCTCAAACTGTTTCGAAAAGTTTTCATGTTCAATTGTTTCTATTATGTTGCTTTGTTAAGAAAAACCATGGAAGCCGTTTTGGGGAAGGCTTTGGGGAAGGCTTTTGGGGAAGTCTGCGGTGAGTCGAGACTGAGCTTGAATGCTGCGTGATGAGGCAGTGTAGGTGCGTGCCGTAGGACCAGGAAGCGCGGTGAGTCGGCTGTGATGATACTGTTGAGGCTGCGATGCTGGCTTGCTGTGGGACGACTGTCGATGACTTGCTTTTATCTGCGAGAATGCAGGGATTGCGGTAGCCGAAGTTCTTGATGCGCTGATGATGAATCAGAAGGTTGCGTGCTCACATCACGTCGGGTTCACCAGTTTGGGGAAGGCTTAAACGACAAAGGGAAGATCTTCCACCGAGTGGATGATATTGCTCGGTAGACCGACGGTCCGAATGTTGTTGTTCGGAACTTGTATATATGCGAGCTTATCTTGAAAATGTCGTAAGCGAGATTCAGGCATCTGTCAAATATCTTGCGTTGTATGATGGCTACCGCCACACCGTGTCAAATACTCGTAGCTAAAACGAACAATAAGCCGTTTCGGAACAAAAACTTCTTTGTTCCAACGTTATAAGTGCCAAAATTGCACAAACACCCCGTATATTTGCTGTAAAAGAAACCTGCCTAAAACAAAATCAAACAAACAACACAAAAATTAATCAAGCATTTCATTATTCACGTATTTTTCCCTTTAAATAATTACGAAAAGCGATTATTAAATTTCCTTTTAATGAACTTGCTTATACCTACACTCTTAAGCTTGAGGTTTCATCAATGTAGCGTATATTCAAGTATCTATTTAAGTAATAGTAAAACATTTAAAAAAAAAACGAATCGAATCTCAAAATAAATTTCCAAATTTCGTATTTTTAAGCCGTTAAAATAAATAAAATACTTTCTAAACTAAATAAATTAAACTTATGGCCAGTGGTTACTTACACAGTAATTATTTCAATTACTGTTATTTCCAAAATATAAAACCAGTCCTAGCGATTCTTTTTCCTGCTTGACTTCCCGATATTGGATATTTACAAATGATTTATCACTATCCATTTAAAAAAAAATACATTCACTCTCACTATTTCAGTTGAATCTCTAATACTGTTGATCAAATAACTAAAAATGATTCGGTCATGTAATTCATAATAGAAAATTCGTTTGAAGCTTTTGACAGGAAATTCGCAAGCATTTTTCTGTGTTTTTTTATTCATTTAAAAATTAAATCAGTCAATTCAATACGCTGTTACGAGGCCCCGTGTCTAGTGCGAAGGTCGAAATGTAAAAGATTAACAGTACGTGCCTGGTTTATGAATCCGAGCCGGAAAAGATCCCGTGCCTCCCGGGGGACGACAGTCCGGGATTGTGCCGCTTCCAATAATGTGTGATTACCATAAAACATTGAATTTTAATGACGACATTACGGACAATTTGTGACTGTTGTCTAGAGACAAATACATTATTTTAATGATGATTGCGTTATTAATTATAGCTTTTGCCCGCGACTTCGTCTGCGTGGAATAGTTCACAAATAATGCTTTATTATTTGTGAACAAATTTGGTCAGAATAAAAAACGTTATAATAATATTTTTATTTAGTAATCTGTGGTTATAGTGAGTCAACCTTAACATACAGACATATGCTGTCACGGACTTTTTTTTAGATCGTTTAAAGGGGAACAATTCTATCATACATTATTTTAGCGAAACTTTAACCGTTTCCGCAGCGCACGCAGCGGAAGTTCTCAAGAGGGATTAAAACCCTGATTTTGAAACATTCTTTATTAATGCTCCGCTTGCATTGGTCTTAGCGTGATGTTATATAGCCTATAGCTTTCCTCGATAAATAATAGGCTATCTAACGCTGAAAGAATTTTCCAAGTCGGACTAGTAGTTCCTGAGATTAGGGCGTTCAAACAAACTCTTCAGCTTTATAATATTTATTTAATTAATTATTTTATGTGAGAAGGACAGAGGTTTTTCTTAGACTCTGATATATTTTTAATTGAATTCATGCAGTCATATTCTGTTGTTTTTATATCAAACTCAATAACGTTTTTATGGCCTTTGCATAAAATGCTCGATATCCTCAGTAGGGGTCACAGCCAAACGGCTGCCCATTGCTGAACCAGCCAATTCACTACAACTAGCGCTAATTTCATCAAAAATATGAACAGTATAATAAATTAACAGCGTCAGATCACTTTCAATAATATAACAGTATTTTAACACATTACCTTAGAACACGATCCCAGTAGAAATCAATTAAACCACATACTGACAAACCATTCCATAATTATTTTTATTGCTTAGATGGGTGGACGAGCTCATGGCCCACCTGGTGTTAAGTAGTTACCGGAGCCTATCTATGTAAATGCCGCCACCCACCTTGAGATATGAGTTCTAAGGTCTCACACTTTAAAAAGTACAACGGCTGCCCCGCCCTTTAAATCGAAACGCATTACTGCTTCACGGCAGAAATAGGCAGGGCGGCAGTCCTACCCGTACGGACTCACAAGGCGTCCTACCACAAGTATTTGGCTCACTGCTTCATTCTTGCGGAATGTGAATAATTAGTGTACTCGGCTTTTTAAATGCGGTTGATCATCCGACCGTCAACTGGCTTTGCCAGATTGCGTACAATCTATATATTAATACGTGAAGCAAAAACTTTGTATCCCTTGTTACGAAAATTGCGCGGACGGAGGTGTATGAAATTTTCCACACTTATAGAGAATATAGAGAAGAAGTGCACAATGCTAATATTTTTTTAAATAATGCATAAAATATACATTAAATCAATAAAGAAAACATTACACACACTACATACCATGTATTTGACGCACACACGCATGCATACTGTTTATTGTCAAACTTTTGTTCTTGACGTTTGTTGTCAAATTGAGAATAGATTATATATTTTTCGTCTTTGTTAATATTTTTTTATAGTATAGTCTTGGCGAAATTTGTGATAATAGAAGTATAAAATACAATCATAATAGTGTACAAACTTACAATTCCAATTAAAATTATAGTCGAATTTCGACTACTGCGGGACCTCTATTAATAATAATAAGCCTTTTTATTTCTGGCTTTACAATCTTAGTGGTGGATATAATATTAAATTAAACAACAAATTTGACTCTTATTAGTAAGTTAGCTTAAATTATGTTAGTAATATAATAAGGACGCGTATTAAAATAATTATAAATTAACAAGAAATTCCGGTTTGGGTAAAGGCCTCCTCCAAAAATGCCCATTTTTGTCTGCCTTGTGCTATGAAGTGCCATTTTATGCCAGCTGATCTTTTCAGACCTTCTTCCCAGCGGGCTAAGGGTCTCCCATTCTCTCTCTTGTCTAGTGGTCCTTTCCACTTGGTCACTCGTGTGGTCCACCTTCCGTGAGACATTCTCGCTACGTGTCCAGCTCAAATTCCATTTCAGTTTTAGAGCAAAAGTCACAGCGTTTTTAACTTTAGTGATGTCTCTTATCTTTGTGTGTCTTATTTTATGAATTTTCCTTATGTTTAACATGCTTTGCTCTAAGCCTCTGTCTGTGACATGTATTGATTTTATTCATGACTTGTATAGAGAATTTCCAGGTCTGAATTCCGTAAGTTAAGCTCGGTAGTAAACATGAGTTAGCTTTTGCTTTGAGAGTTATTGTTATTTTTTTATTTGTTTCCCAGGTAAATATATAATAATTTTCTACATATTCTTGGGCTAATAGTTATAGGTCTTATTCGTCTATTAGTCATTATTTTTGTCTTAGTTAAGACATTATTGCGTTTAAGGTACATATAAATACAGAATATCGAATGTATTGAATGTAGTTGTTGAATTTCGATAACGCAAATTAATATAATAGATAATAATAGTATATCGTACAATATACAAAGAAAATATTCACGAATTTTGGCCAGAATAATAATAAAGACTAAGGTACGCACGCTACGCTGAGTGTGGTACGTCTTTTCTCAATAATACATGAGTGTAGTCATTGTTATGGTCTGAGTTCTATTGCAAGGGAATAACGCCCATCGCCCAGTTTGTATAGAATAGAGAATCGCTTGATTTTTTTGTTGTTGTTGAAATACGCAATGATGACCGAAATTATGACAGTAATTCTTTAATCGAAAAGCTGGGAGTCATGTGACAATCTTTTTACTATTTTCCAACTCCGTTTTGCATAATCATCATTGGTGAACCCGTCGCTTGCGACGAAGGGCTCGACGAGCGAATTAACCCATAGATACACTAAGTTTCTCCCCAGATCTTCTCAGTGGGTCGCGTTCCCGATCCGGTGGTAGATTCTGCGAAGCACTGCGCTTTGCTAGGGCCAGTGTTAGCAACACTCCGGCTTGAGCCCCGCGAGCTCACCTACACACGTTAGGGTGAAGCTGAAATAGCCTCTCAAGGCTATCAACATAGGTAGGAAAAAAATCATTAGTCTACAGCTGTCCACTGACGACGTACTCCTCTTCTTATTGACCTTATCATCGTGTCATGTACTTTTCTTCGGTTTTAGACGTAATTAAAATTATGGAATCATTCGCGGCATCGGAAATGGTAAAGTAAGACAGTAATAAAGGTGAGATTAGGCCGTAAAAGTAGCTTTAATCGTGTCGTGCAGTGTTGAATTATAAGAAGTTTATTTTTTTTCTTCCAAGCGGTCTTCCGCTATTGTGCTACGGTCCGTTTTTCTACTTAAACTTCTCCACATTGCCTGGTATACGCCTTTACCACATCCAACCAGCGTTTCTTGGGCCTATATTTATTATAAGAAGCACTCACTGATAGTTAAGTATCTTACGAACATCTCAGTTTTACTCCTAAGAACCAAGAACATAATAATTGTAATTAGAGATTCTTTAACAAAAACCGACTTCAAATATAAAAAAAAGATATTCTAAAACAAATTAATATACACTAAAAACAATAAACATTGAAATCGGTTGGCGTGATATTGAGTTATTCATCTATTATTGTCGCGCACGTACTTAATGCAAATTTAAGACTTGTATGGTTTTCTCATGGATACCATTATCAGAACTGGACTGGACTGGAACCACACTGGAAGCGCCAGCTTTCTAATAAAAAAAAGAATCATCAAAATCGATTCACCCAGTCAAAAGTTATTAGGTAACAAACATAAAAAAAAGACACAGTCGTCTTGAGAACCTCCTCATTTTTTGAAGTCGGTTAAAAATAGTGACCCTTGATGATGATCCTAGATTAGATTATGTCCAATGGTTTCATTTATTTCTTTTCTTCAAACTACACGACTGTCATCAAACCCATTACGGCAATAGAGATATCAAATAGCAGTTAACTTTGTCTACACAACTTAAAAAAACCGTTCACAGTTTATAAACTATAAAATGATTCAAAGCTAAATAGCATTTAATGAATAAATTATATTAAGCTTGTTATTTAAACGAACCATCTGCACCAGACACACGCTTATGAACGAAGTTTGAATTATTCTGTGAGCATATAATATATTCAGTGAGCATATTCTTCACTGCTATAATAGTATCCATACTGTTATTATGACTGTGATAGTGTGTGTGTTTGTTTGTTCTTTATTCGCGTCGAAACGAAGCGATAGAATTTTTTTTTTAAATATTGTAGCATAAAAACGTAAGCTATTACTTATTCCGAAAAAAAAAACTTATTCTTACGGGTAACAAACTTTTTTTTTATGGCTTATATGGTCCACCCACCTTATGGACCTTAGAACTTATATCTCAAGGTGGGTGGCGCATTTACCAGATGTCTATGGGCTCCAGTAACCACTTAATACCAGGTGGGCTGTGAACTCGTCCACCTATCCAAGCAATAAAATTTTAAAATAAATTGCGAATCATAATTTTGTCTTAACATAATTCGATTGGTTGTACCACAAAAAAAAAATCGGACACAATTTTCATTTCCCAAATAACTTTATTCGTATTATTCAATCTCAATCGACTTCTTCAGCCAATCTACCGGCAAATTGCCGAAATCGCGTCTACAAATCACCGAGCTCTTTCGACAAAAGGCGTACATTACACACCAATAATTATTCCATCGAAGTACGACAAGTAATCGAATTATATAAGCCATGTAAACGTTCACAGGAAAGGCTAGATTTAAGTGATTCGAAAACATTCAAAAAAAAACAAGACCACGCTATATTAAACATTAATAAAAACAAAACCTTAACTGTCCTCTTCACACTTGGGCAGACTTTTCATGATGCGCATGCAGTGTGACGTCACGCCGCGCGCTTATTCACAAACACTACATAAGTGCAACGTGTGAATGTGTTGAACACGAGCTACATGGTAGGCGGAGTGAGGGGTGTAAGGTTTTTTTCGTTACGGAATTTCATGATTACAGTAAGCCGCGCTCAAGGCCCGCGATAAAATCTATGCAATAGCTTAAAAATTACTAAAACAACTTTAAGGTTTATTTTACGGTTATTCTTTAAACCGTAAAAGTGGTTTTAATTGCGTCTACGACACGCGTGACCCGAGGTTACTATGACGTTGTTCGTCTTATTATCACATCGCTTTTAATACATAAATTCTTATCTAAATTGTTTATTTCTTAAAAAAAAACAACGAATGTAATGTGATATTTGTATCCTTATCGTATTTTAAAATTTAAATTTTAGAGAAAAAGCTTATAAAGATCATATCGCAAAGGCTTAGATATTTGATTAAAGCGCTTAACACGCGACATTTTATCTTTGCAATTAAAAGTCTTATAATAAAAATTAAAAATTATTTGGTATTAGCATCAACGATTCAATGTTCTTGATTGAACTTCAAATCGATTTCAGTAACATTGTAAAAATCGTAAAACACGTATTTTTAAATCATAGAACCAAAAACGGATGAAGTAAAAGAAAATCGAAACGAAGATCCTGAAAATTTTATGGAAGGCAGCGGCTTGGCTCTGCCCCTGGCATTGCTGACGTCCATGAGCGATGGTGATAACTTATGGGCCGTATGCTCGTCTGTCTACAAAGGCAATAAAATAAATAAAAAAACCCTATCTATGGCACGTTGCAATGGTTATGCTACTGAAGATATAATCCAAGGGAAGTTGATATCAGGCAGGCAAGTTTTTTTGCGTATTATTTTTTTAATGAAACAATATGGAAAGTGAGAGATAAATAATTTGAAACATATACAAATTTAGGTTAGACAAAACCATATATATAATATATATACCTATACATACTATACTTTATTAAAAGTTAGCTTTTAAAACATTATAAAATGCCACCATAGAATAATCAGTCTTCAATTTCTGAACGTCAAAGTGTCAGCGAGCGACGTCCGCCATGACACCAATTCTCTTTCAAATGTAGCCGCCAAGAGCAACGCGTCAATTTTATATTTCTCTGATATTAAAGTCTTTAACTTATAGTAAGAAGGTTCAATAAATATCTCAAAACAATAAAAACAGTCCACGCTCAATTACTACAACGCAACAATTAGGAATAATTATTTATTTCGTATAATCTACGGTTACAAACAAAAAGCCGTATTCATAGACGGTTTGGTAACGCAAAATCACTCGCAACTTAACTTGAGATACATAGCTTTAAACATGACTGCGGCGATGTGGGTCTCCGAGAATTCCAAGTTAATTCTTCTCGATAGTTCTCTCTGATATTCACCAGGCGGTTATTTAATAAGTAGTAGAGAGTAAAGACAGTCGAACGAAGCTTAGTCGACTAAGCTTTTCAATTGTGGAGTCGGACAGCGAGATAATCGTGGGCTCGATGTCAGACTCAAAGCAAATCTCAGTTGTTTGGGTATTTATCGGTTTTATTTATAGTATGTATGTATAGTATGTAACTAAACTTGAGATCTTAGAACTTATAGTGTGTGTAGTTAACTCTTGTTTTCATGTTATTCTCAAATACTAGAGGTCCCGCAGTAGTCGAAATTCGACTATAATTGGAATTGTAAGTTTGTTACACTATTATGATTGTATTTTATACTTCTATAATCACAAATTTCGCAAAGGCTACACTATAAAAAAATATTAATAAAGACAAACAATATTTAATCTATTCTCAATTTGACCACAGACGTCAAGAACAAAAGTTTGACAATAAATAGTATGCATGCGTGTGTGCATCAAATACATGGTATGTAGTGTGTGTAATGTTTTATTTATTGATTTAATGTATCTTTTATGCATTATTTAAAAAATATATTAGCATTGTGCACTTCTTCTTTATATTCTCTATAAGTGTGGAAATTTTCATACTCCTCCGTCCGCTCAATTTTCGTAAAAAGGGATACAAAGTTTTTGCTTCACGTATTAATATATAGAAACTTTTTTGGTCGTACTGTTAACATTTAAATTTAGCCTATTTTTCCGCTGTTTGTAAAATTGCTGTAACATGTCATAGTAATTTATAAGAGATTGCTGTACATGCCTGTAACTGACTTACATACCAGTACTTAATTTTGTACATGTTAATTTTAAGCTTGAATGTTTTGTGTGTATTGCTTTTGGTGTGTCTAAATAAATAAATAAATAAATAAGGTAGGTGGCGTATTTACGTTGTGGATGTCTATGAGTTCCAGTAAACACTTAACACCAGGTGGGCTGTGAGCTAGTCCCCTCACCTAAGCAATTAAAAAAAGTATCTGTACGAGTATATCAACATTGCGTATCATATAGCGTATTCATATACTAGATATATACTAGCTATTTATATACCAGTTCTATGTACTAGGTATTTATTTACATCCACCAAAGCGATAAGCTAGTATAACCAACCGAGATATATTTTTTTAGTTGAACTAGACTTGGGTATTTCGGAATACAAACTACTTAGTCGATCTGAAGGTTGAAATAAAAGCCGAATCAAGTCATTATCGATTATCGAATCTCCAAATGGGCAATCGGAGAGCCTTGGCTTTTCGTTAGCATCATTCCAAATATGACTGTATATTATTTGCTTGTAGTTAAAGTTTAATTATTCTTTATTTAAGGATGTTTTTAAGTGAAACTTCTTTAGGCGCATGAGGGTAAAATTTTTACAGAACGTCACGCAGGTATGCAACGGAAGTGACATCAAACTACTATTGAAATTAAGTACTTGTCAAATGTCAGTAGTAGTAGTTGTTGTATTTTTCCAACTGGAAAGGCAAATGTATCATACCATACAGCCTAATATTTTATAATTTTTTTGTGAAAAATGTTAATAGGAAATGAAATGAAAAGAATTTGGAACATCAATCAAATAGCATGAAATTAAATTAGTCAATTCAATTGGCAAAATATTAGTCATTTACAATTTAGAAATCTAAACATAATGTGACTCTCAACACTGAGGTTTGAGATTGACATTTGACAGACTTTTGGCGGGAACATATCTTCCTTTTTCCCTTCCTCGAAGTCTCGGAAATCTAAAGTTTTAGATTTGTATAAATATAAGCAAGACTCATAAATTAGTTCGCCAGAAATGTTTCACTTCTGACATGTGTACTTTGTACGCACGCATATTTTTTATTATACTAGACGGGTAAGCTTGATGTTAAGTTGTCGTTGGATATGTGAGTGTCGTCACTTTGGAGACGAGGGGTGATTTTTTTTTCTTTTTTAAATTTATTGCTTAGAGGTTTACAGCAGAAATAAGAAGGGTGGTCGTACCTACGCGTGCGATAAGACATCTAATTACCCAAATTATAGTTTTTGCTGGTTTGATTTTTATTACACGGTATTATTCCTTCACCGTGTTCATCAACTCTCCAATAATAAAGTATCTGAAGCTTTTGCAGTTATCTTATAATAATAATACTGTTTATAAAATCAAAAGACGAGGGTTATGTAAACACTACTAAATCATATTTTAAGATCCTATTCGTAAAATGCACGAATAAAAAAAAACAATTTTAAAATTCAAACAAAGGGCCGTACGCAATTTTAATCATTTACGCTACGTACTGAATGAGGTTGGGTGGTTTGCACATTCGTAGCGCGTCGTAGATTAGCTACGAGAAGCCTACGCACCGTAGCACAGCTACAGAACACGTAACCGAATATTTTTGTTATCTATATATTAATACGTGAAGCAAAAACTTTGTATCCGTTTTTACGAAAATTGCGCGGACGGAGGAGTATGAAATTTTCCACACTTATAGAGAATGTAGAGAAGAAGTGCACAATGCTAATATTTTTTTTAAATAATGCATAAAAGATAGATTAAATCAATAAAGAAAACATTACACACACTACATACCATGTATTTGACGCACAACACGCATGCATACTATTTATTGTCAAACTTTTGTTCTTGACGTCTGTTGTCAAATTGTTAATATTTTTTATAGTGTAAGTGTAGTCTTGGCAAAATTTGTGATTATAGAAGTATAAAATAAATTCATAATAGTGTACAAACTTACAATTCCAATTAATTATAGTCGAATTTCACTACTGCGGGACCTCTAGTATGATTAGTTACGTGAATGTGCTTATTTTATTACACGTGGATTTTTAATGAGTATAAATATATTAGTTACATAAAACTGATCAGTTAGCGTAATATACAATCTACCAACACCTTAGTCGTCCGTGGCAACGAAAACTGTAAAGGAGAAATAATATTCGGAATATACATCGGAAATAATATTATAACAAAAAAAACGCGAGATTAAGCCGTAGTAGTAGTAGTAGTAGTAACTGCAGCAGTAGTAGCTGTAAAGTAGTTTTGGTTACGTCTAGTCTACCACGACTCGGAGAAACTGAGAGAATACTAAAGTCGTAGATCTTAGATCTTTTTTTTTTGCTTAGATGGGTGGACGAGCTCACAGACCAACCTGGTATTAAGTGGTTACTGGAGCCCATAGACATCTACGATGTAAATGCGCCACCCACCTTGAGGTATAAGTTCTAAGGTCTCTCTCTAAGGTCTCAGTATAGTTACGATCGATCGACGTTATAGTCAGATTGTTGATCATCCTGTCGATTGAAATGATGCGATCATATTCTGAACAGTTCTACTAATGTAGTAATGTAGTGATGTAGTGTACGTGAGGTATTCTCGACTTGTACGGGTAGATACAACTTGCTGACTATTTCTGTTGCGACGTGGACCTGTGTGCCGTTTTCATGATGGAAAATTCTAGATCGAGATTTCAATCTGAAATTAAGGCTATTCTTAATTATTCAGTATTGTTTTATATTTATTACTAGCGGACCGCTCCGGCTCCGCTCGGGTCTTTAACAAAAATTTCAACGATATTTGACGTTGTTTTATTTTTAAATAAAAGAACAGTTATTGCGGCATAACTACGAGTATAATAGTTAGACATATCGACACCTCCTACGTATATTATCGTAACCAACAAATTTACGAAAATGACATTTTTAGATTTTCAAATACTTTATAACATCGTTTATCGTTTCATCTAATAAAAAATTTTTTATTTGCAATAGAACCAAAGATATTGAGAGTGCATATTGTCGTATGTTCATATTTACCGTAGTAATATATCGTATAGTGCAGTTAATGTGCTGTACGCGGGAGACGAGGGATCTTTAGCCGCGCGAAGGAATGGTAAGTAGTAGTAACGATTGAATACGCTGGAGAGGAGCACCAGCGCAGCTAATATCACATTTTAAAAAAATGTACTGATTTATATTATTTAATGGACAGTAAGTATAAGATTAACTATCAACTATGTCATCTAGGTCAAAACGAATGATTGATGCAGTAATGAAACCGGTAAAACAATGTGATAATTTGATTGGCAAAAACCGGTAAACGCTAATAATTCAACTTATAGTGATGATGTGTGTACATCCAACCCTTTTGTGGAGAACGCTACGAGAGTACAAGGTAATTTATATGTTATACAATATGAATAATGATTTTATGATTTATTTAAAATATAATAATATGAAATAGTATAATACCCACAGTAAAATATCGTAAGTATATATATACTATACTATACGTTGAATTTAGATCCTTCTCCAATATCGTAAGTAAATACTTACGATAGTTTACTATTGAAAAAAATATAAATGAGTCCCGTATCTGTTCTTACGATATTTTACGTTGGAATTTCCTATACTTTTTTTATCCTATGTCACACTTAAGATATTGTACTTCGATATGAAGCATAACTTACTATAGTATTCTTTTCAAAAAATCTCAATAAAAAGATATTTTAGTTTTTCTTTTACACAGTTACCGCCCCTTTTTGACGCAGATATTGATGAGATAAACCAATAGATGGATTTGTCCTATTTTGGGTCCTATGTGTCATATGAACTGTAGACTAAAATGGTCAACGAAAATGAGTGATGATGAAAGAATATTGATTTTCAATAAGCTTTAAGATTTAGGAAACCGTGAAAAGCAGTAAGCCTTTATTGAAAACTTGGTTGTCAAACAAAAAACTAAGGATTTTCACTGATATGGAGTCTAGGCGTAGGTTTACTTTGATATATAGATTCCCAAGGGCTGTTTTAGACGACCAGGAAAACTATTTAACTGTGTACAAGAAGATGTTTCTAAACACATTTCCATTAAGTAAACAATTTGTCTATAAGTCTTTAGAAAATAAAGGTAAGTAAGGTAAGTGGCTTGATAGAAGCGGATCTGCGAGGGCCTCATACAAATCATCGCAAAGTAATAACTAGGGATGTTATCAGAAGTATATGCGATCACATAAAATCTCTTCAGCCTGTAGAGTCTCATTACTCTCGCCAAGGAAGTAGTAAAATTTACCTAGACGGAGATCTTAAGTTCCATCGCTTGTTTGAGTTGTATAATAAGTGATTTAATACACTAACATACTCTCCAAAAGCTAGTTCTGAACGGCAATATCGCGACATCGTTAAAATCGACTTTAAGATTAATTTTTATATGCCAAAGAAATACCGATGTGACAAGTGTCATATCTATAAGAATATATCTAGTCTGACACTATATGAAGCACATTATATGAAGCACATATGAAAAATAAAGAGATAGCTCGCCAAAAAAGTCAACCGATAAAGAACTGGCCAAAGTATCAGATGGTAAACTATTAGTCGCCACTTTCGACTTTCAAAAGTTCTTACTGCTCCAAATGATACTATAAGTATCCTTTATTATAAAAGAAAGGTTTAAATGTTTAATTTTACAGTTTTTAATGTGGCTGAACAGGAATGTGCTTGTTTTATGAGGCATGAAGTCCAAGGGAATCGCGAGGCAAACGAAGTGGCTAGTTGTTTGTATGAGTACATCTCCAAACGTAAGGATCAAGGTACAAGCAAGCTTCGGTTGCTGCTTTTATTTTTAAAGTGACAATACATCATTGTTTTTTAGAAGTTGGTCATAACCAAAATTAAGGCGATAGCGTTCACACCTTTATAGAAAAATGTGCCAAGAATATATTTGCTTATACACCATTTGAGTGTTTTTGTTTAGTACACTGGGCTAAGCAAAAAAGAAAGCCTTATATTGTAGAAGAATTACAATACACCGATTTTTTTAATTACAAAACGTTTTTAAAGGGCAATGGGGTTAAAAGTAATAATGGAGAAAAAGTTCAATGGAATAAAATAAGAGAGGTGTTTAAAACCTGAAGATCCTTATAAATTATTATATAAATATGATTTACCTGCCGAAGACTACCATAATTTATGTATAAAAGCGTCTACCAGGAGACAATGTGTAATCGATATTGATGTACTGTATGCCAATAGGCTGCCGATGATACCTCAGGTAAAAAAAGATGGTTTAATGAGCATGTGCAAATCTCAAATCATACCCAGCGCTCATTATGATTTTGTCCAAATCCTACCAGATACTGGTAACGACAGTTTTCCGGATTTAGATACAGACTAATTTTGTAAAGTATAGTATTAATGTAAAATTTTTTTAATATTACATAGTTTTTAATAATTTAAGTTTATTTTTTGTACTGAAAATTTGAATCTATGTGATTTTAGAGACTGCACAATACTGATTGAATTTTTTACGAATATTCAAGTAATGAATAAATATTTTTATTTTCTTAGAGGGAATGTTTATTTGGACTGTTTTGATTACAAAATACATTATATTTCAGTATAATGGAAGATAATTATTTTATTTTAATTATTCCCCTTAATAACACTTATGCTATGAACGTCTTTGTTCCATTGTATATTATGGTAACTGTAACCCAAGACACATTATTATTTGATTAGTTCCAATGTAAGTTATCGTACGTGTAACATACCCTACTTAATCCTACATATATATCAACGTAAAGTATAGTAAGTACTTCATACAACGAAATACCATTGATATTTACCGTAGTAGAAAACCGTATGTGACTTTTAAGAAATTCTAGCAAAAAATTCAAAAAACCTTTTTAGTAGTAATATTCCGTTCCTAAAAATATATCTGTATGCCAATTTTGATTCTTAAATGAGCTGATTTGACTTCACTATCATCAAAAATCTGCTTGCATAACTTTGAATTGCGATACTGTAAAGTTGATAAAATTGAGTTACGATATTATACGTAGGAGGTGTCGATATGCTGTCGCGACATTTTTTGTAAATAATAATGTGTTCTACAAAGTAGTAGTACATTTTTTTATTCTATCATCAATAGTTTTCGCAGGGCACGCGATGTACAGAATATTTTAGGTATTTTTTTACACCTTGGGTTAACATTATTGGAGTTTTAGTAAGGATCACTATTTTTTTCAAAAAAGGTTATAGCCTATGTCACTCAAAAATAGTGCAGCTTCCAAACAGTGAAAGAATTTTTCAAATCGGTTCAATAGTTTCGAAGTCTATTCAATACAAACAAACAAACAAATCTTTCCTCGTTATAATATTATAGTATAGATAAGAGTATTTGCTGTGCCTAGGTTCCGGTAACTGCTTGGCGTCAGATGGGCAGCTTATTCGTTTGCACATCGCGCAAAAAAAATATTGTTTTTAATTGCTTTTATGAAAATTCCATTATTTTTTCAAATCACTTACGAAGTAATCTGCGAACAAAAGTATATTATTTATTATACTAAATCGCCTAATTATCTGAAAAAAGTTTAACATACAAGTATAAGCTGTGTATCATATATTTAACTTAGCTATAATCGCCAAAAGGTTACGAACGAAAAGTTTCCCGGCAAAAGTTTGGACGGTTTTTCTCGCAATTTACTGAAGGCCTCTCTCTTAAAAACGGCTGGGACTGTTTTTGTACTGTAATTTGAGCTCCGTATCCTCGCGTCGTTTCCTCACTGCTGAAGGGTCGTGACTATCATATTTTGACACAATTGTACTTCTTGTAATGTCCCTCCAGCATCCCTGATCATTGGCTACTTGAAGGACTTCGTGGAATGGGATATTTTTATAGCTTAGATGGGTAGACGAGCTCACAGCCCACCTGGTGTTAAGTGGTTACTGGAGCCCATAGACATCTACAACGTAAGTGCGCCACCCACCTTGAGACATAAGTTCTAAGGTCTCAGGTATAGCTACAACGGCTGCCCCACCCTTCAAACCGAAACGCATTACGCTTCACGGCAGAAATAGGCAAGGTGGTGGTCATTGGTCAAAGCTACATATGTGTCACATTGTTGGTGCTTTGATATAATAAGCCTTTGCACAGATTTACACCAAAATACAGATTAAAAATTAATAATAATTTTCTCTTTGTTTCAGATGACAATCAAGCTGTAAAAAATAATTAAAAATCCGGCTTAAAGCAAACGAAATACGCAACAAACGTATTGTTTTTATTTTTTTGTAAATAAATAAAACAATATTATCAAATCGTCGATTCGAATCTAATTTAAAAATAAATTCATTTACGTCATCATTAACTAAATGATACAGATAATAAATATTCACTAGTGATTGGGGTTCATCAAAACGGTTTTTTTTTTATATCGACTAGTGTAATAGTAGTAATTATTCGGAATTCAAAATGAGTATCGATTCGACATCGTCGTTGAAACGTTTCAATTTAGAACGCGCGACGAACTTTATGCGGCAGTTCCGGGACCCGGATTCGCGGGAGCTAAAGAAACTGTCGGCCAACCAGTTCATGGAGGTTTGGAGCCATTACGATAAAGACGGTAAGTTCACATTTGAACGGTCGTTTGTTCTATTGTCGTCTTATGTGAGAACGGTCAATTCGTTCTTTTTGTGTTTTTGATCTGTCTATGGACGTCAAAAAATGTACTGCCGTGCCGCCGGTCACGCACGCCCTCGTTCCATTTCTTTTCGAATTATTTTCAAATCTCTGTCTTAGTCTGTGTCTATGTCTAGTCATTGTAGGTCTTATGTCCTGTCAAAGAGGTTGCACGCCACGAAAATGTCGTTAAATAAAAAATATTGGAAAAAATGGCAACGGAAAAACCATAAATTAGTGAGGATTTTTAGCGGGAACGCGAGGAGCGAAGTTGTTGTGAATTGTTTTATTTTGTCTATTTAGTGTTTTTTCAGGTTTAAATGTATAATAACGGTGGTTTATTAACTGTTTAATATCTGTGAAAGTGCACAAATATGGGGAAATGTAATAAAGCCGCTGAACGTAGCTTCTCGGGAACCTTTAAAATATCCATTGAAAAAGGATTTTTCTTCAGTGTCATGGAGTGAAATCTGTCATGGAGTAAAAAGACGTTCAGTTTTGTATACTTTATTAATACAATTTAATTTTTAATATGAATTTTAAAAGAGTTTAAGGACTTTGAATGTTCTTATCTTATTATGCATATAACAGAAATCGCAATTAACCTTTTTATTACTTACTAGCTGACCCTTAGACTTCGTAGTGCCTCAATCGATAAATAAAAAACCTACACTTTAGTATAAAATAGACTTAAAACAAACAAAAAGAATCCGACGGATGGGGGACCCAGCAAAGGGAAAACAAAATTGTTATTTTTATTTAATTCCGAGCATTTTCATATTTATCTACCTTTTAAACCTTCTCTGGACTTCCACAAATAATTCAAGACCAAAATTAGTCAAATCGGTACAGCCGTTCTCGAGTTTTAGCGAGACTAATGAACAGTAATTCATTTTTTAATATATAGAGATTCATTCTGAAGTACTTCATATCATTATACATATATAAGTAGGTATGTATGTCAGTCGCTGGTATCCGTAAACAGAGCACTCTATTTTGAGGTCGGGCTACTGTGCGTGATTTGTTCCCAGTCATTTATTTATTTATTTATATTTTATATTCAAAAATACATTTAAGATATTATCATAATAACGTTTTTTGAATTTAAATCAATTCAATACTTAATAATCCTTTATAAATGCTTGTTCTTGACCTCCCATTACACTGTTTCCGACTTGTTACAATAAGATTAATGATCTCCATCCAGTCTTCTTGCTTCCGCCACGGCTACCCCGCAACGACAGTACAGTCGTTAACGAAACTAGGACCGGAATCTTAACCGGATAATCGGAAATGTTCTCCGAGGACATCACTATTGTAATTTTATTCCGTTTTTCTTTACGAGTAGCGGCAACCCTGCGGCTTAATCCTCGTTAAATCTTTCTACAATTAATTATTCTGCACGTCCCATTGTTTCGGGGGATAAAAACTCCAAGTCTCCGGGCAATAACAGTATATTTCTATATAATCACGGTGCTTCGTTGCCTCGCTTCTGTCTTAAAGAACGAGAAACACATTTTTAGTTCCAGTAATTTGTTAGGGTTGCCACGTGTAGTTAGGCAGTAGAAGCGTTTGAAAGTTTTTTTTTGACAAAAATGTTTTGTATGTAAGTTTGTATGTTAAAACTTTTTTAAGTCTAAATCAAGATTAGGACCACTTCCTATCATATAACAGAGTTGAATTTTAAATTTGTGTTCAGGTTTGATGATAATGCACTTATGATAAGCTTTATTTTAATGGCATCGGTCAAGAGCATAGCAGACGAAATTTCACTGGTGCCCAAGCATACCTGTCCTTAATTAGAGTTTTTATTGCATAGTTGAGTGGACGAACGAGCTCACAGCTCACCTCGTATTAAGTGGTTATTGGAGCCCATAGACATCTACAACGTAAATGCCGCCACCCACCTTGAGATACGAGTTCTGAGGTCTCCTACCCGTGTGGACACAAGAGGTTTTACCATCACTAAAAACCTCACCAGTCAAAGAGTTATATCACTTCAATGTTTTTTTTTATGTTTGATTCTTAGTGGTTACGGGAACATGGGTAGGTAAACGCAGACAAACCCATTGTTTCCAAAAAATATTATTTAGTTTCTTTTTAAAGTATTCTCGTTATATTTATTATGACTCTTTTAGTTCGTCTCACTGGTAATAAAAGTATAATAGTCAAGAATAAAGATATTATAATAAATAACCAAGTATAAACACATAGTTTAATAAAATACAATGAAAATATATTATTATGTACATAAACATTTCCTGTTCACAAGTCAAGTTCCGTGGAACAAGTCTATTGTCACGAGAAAAAGGTTTCGACGAGAATACAAAGGAATAAATACCTACAAGCTTCCTGTAAAACGCATCGAACGACGTACACGGTTAGCCGAGAATAGTGGTGTGAAGCTATCGATAGCGTAAACATGAAATCGATTTTTTTTCTCGATTTTAAACTATGAATTCATTCGGACGCGATGAGAGATGAAAATTAACGTTCTCTTTGAAGAGTACTTTCGTTGTGTGGATCGTTTTTTGTTTTATCTATATATTAATAGGCGAAGTAAAAACTTTGTATCCCTTTTTACGAAAATTGCGTGGACGGAGGAGTATGAAATTTTCCACAATTATTTATACAGAATATAGAGAAGAAGTGCACAATGCTAATATTTTTTTAAAATAATGCATAAAAGATACATTAAATCAATAAAGAAAACATTACACACACTACATACCATGTATTTGACGCACACACGCATGCATACTATTTATTGTCAAACTTTTGTTCTTGACGTCTGTTGTCAAATTGAGAATAGAATATGGTTTGTGTTTGTTAATAGTTTTTAATAGTGTAGTTTTGGCGAAATTTGTGATTATAGAAGTATAAAATACAATCATAATAGTGTACAAACTTACAATTCCAATTAATTATAGTCGAATTTCGACTACTGCGGGACCTCTAGTATATATTAAAATTTAATGTTAAAACATGTTATTGGTCAAACTGCACTTTGGTCTTTACTTACGGAGTTGTTAATTTTAAAATTCTGTCATTTGTTAATCGGTTAGTGTTTTGTTATCTACTACATTTGTGTCTCTTTCATGTTTATATATAATATGTATATAATATGGGCCCGATGAACATACGTGTAATTACGGAATACAAGTTTCGTAACGGTAAAAAATTCTACAGAAACAACGAACACATGACTCGTTATTTTTAACGTTTTTGATATAGAAATTATTATTTAAATATATACCCCATGGTTTCTTTAAAACTAAAGTCAGCAATGATGAATTAAAGGCGATAGTAGAAGCTGACGATGCTCAATAAACCGCTGGGTTAGCTACTTTCGATGTTAGCATCAAAACAATATTGGTCCATTTGCGTCAAACTGCCAAGGTGCAAAATCTTGATATGTGGGTGCCGCACGAATTGAACTATCGGAAGAGCGACGTACGCATTATGTTATGCCTTGTGTTCCTTAAAGGATACCGAAACGAAGGGATTTTGAACCAGATTGTTACTTCACGATCTACTACTACTTACGATCAAAAATGGTTTTTTTTTTAAATCATCATGTTCATCTTGTTAGATGGCCTGGTTCGGCCCCCAGGCAATGCACTAAACGAAAACTTACCCCTAACAAAATTGGCGGTGTTGTTTGGTGTTCTAGTGCCGGTATATCTCATCACACATTTTTCGGAATTTCAGGAATAACATCTTGTAATAAAAATCAAACCCGCAAAAGTTATAATTTGCGTAATTACTGGTGGTAGGACCTCTTGTGAGTCCGCACGGGTAGGTACCACCGCCCTGCCTATTTCTGCCGTGAAGCAGTAATGCGTTTCGGTTTGAAGGGTGGGGCATCCGTTGTAAGGTGGCTGGCGGCATTTATGTTGTAGATGTCTATGGGCTCCGGTAACCCTTAACATCAGGTGGGCCGTGAGCTTGTCCATCCAATTAAGCGATAAAAAAAAAATTAGAGCTTGGGTGTAAAAGCAAATAAAATCTATTAAAACACAATCCGAAATGTCTTGTGAATTTTCGGCATAGGTTAGGAAATTTCAGTTTGCTTAGTTAATTCAGGGATATCATTCAAAGCACAATTACCCAAGGGCGGTGAAAAGGGTGAACTCTTTACGAGGTGCCTCACGGGGTAGCTGATTTACGTAGTATTTTGAATGTCACAACTTATAATATATACGCAATATGTGTTTGGCATTACTGAGAATTTTTCAATACAACTAATAGGTTATAGCGTGGATTTTTTTCCAATTCATTATATTGGATTTTATTTAATAATAATAATAAATCATTATTTCAATTAAAATCATACATTCTGTTAGTATTACATATCTGATTGTATTTTTTTCTCTAAGTGCCTGATGTAACTATTATTAACTAGCAGTGACTATTAACTGGCATTTCCTCGATCTTGCTCGACATGATGTTTAGGAGACTTGCCACTGTCACGCACTCGAGGCAATAACGACGTACTTCTTTCCAGTAAAGAGTCATCTGTGTGAGATGTCACCATAGTATCGCAAACATTGCGGATGCTCTGAAAAAGCGCGGCACTGACAACATTTTTCTAAATTTGAGGTACATTGCGGATGCTCTGAAAAAGCGCGGCACTGACAACATTTTTCTAAATTTGAGGTACATTGCGGATGCTCTGAAAAAGCGCGGCACTCACAACATTTTTCTAAATTTGAGGTACATTGCGGATGCTCTGAAAAAGCGCGGCACTGACAACATTTTTCTAAATTTGAGGTACATTGCGGATGCTCTGAAAAAGCGCGGCACTGACAACATTTTTCTAAATTTGAGGTACATTGCGGATATTCTGAAAAAGCGCGGCACTGACAACATTTTTCTAAATTTGAGGTACATTGCGGATGCTCTGAAAAAGCGCGGCACTGACAACATTTTTCTAAATTTGAGGTACATTGCGGATGCTATGAAAAAGCGCGGCACTGACAACATTTTTCTAAATTTGAGGTTCAGATTGAATTTACGTTGCCACTTAAGTGACGCGTCACATATATTTAAACACAAACCCTATGACCAAGTCCCGCTGCCAAAAATCGATAAACTACCTTGAAACTTTAAATATAGTTGTTCAACAGATAAATAAATTTATTACCTTTACCGAATTGTTCTCAGCCCTGACCCGAACTAAAAGTAGTAACTTAATTAGATTTAACTTTAGTTTGACATTAAGCTATCGATTAGCTGACTACAGTAAAACCGAAATAGATGTGTATTGTAATCGATTTTATTGTATCGATGTGTTTAACTTCTAACACCCTCACTATTACAGAAAAAAACTCTTCCGGATTGTCGATAGCCCTGATCCTTCGTTTGGAACCTCTGGGTCTATAGAGAAACTTTGTTTTCTCTTTGTATTTTGTACTGTTTATTCCATGTATAACTCTTTGAGATTACCTTAAATGCATACCTCGTCACACTCTGTACATTTTGCAATTGTGTTCAATGACAATGCTCTAAAAGTCCTCACTTTTCTAAGGTATTGTGTAATAAAAATGAAACCCGCAAAATTATAATTTGCGTAATTACTGGTGGCAGGACCTCTTGTGAGTCCGCGCGGGTGAGTACCACCACCCTGCCTATTTCTGCCGTGAAGCAGTAATGCGTTTCGGTTTGAAGGGTAGGGCAGCCGTTGTAGCTATAATTGAGACCTTAGAACTTATATCTCAAGGTGGGTGGCGCATTTACGTTGTGATGTCTATGGGCTCCAGTTACCACTTAACACCAGGTGGGCTGTGGGCTCGTCCACCCATATAAGCAACAAATAAAAAAGGTACTGTCTTTGGTATGAGCTCAACTCCACGTTGTTTCCCAAGTACTCTGACAGTTAAAAAAACTTTAGCGGTGTCCTTAGCAATATTAGACTCGACAACCCGTCGGTCGGCATTTTCAGGGTTGCACCAGGAGCCTGGTTGCAGTGTTGACCGGGGGAACCCCCTTACTCTGCGCTGGTTGTTATCCCGGATAGAGATCGGATGTCAGACGAGAGAGTGCAGGGGGGGTCCTCACAAATAAGTTCACTTGTCGTTACGTGGATCTTAAGATCATCAGCTTTCAGTAACAATTAAAAAAGTAATAATACCTTATGACTTCAAATCGTGAAGATATATGTTAAGTTGCTCCTTTTCATTATTTGACAAGATTGCCCTTGATGTTCTCTTCTTTGATTCTATACTACTATTTATTTACTATGCACTATGTATTTTGTTGTACATTAGAACATTATTAAAATTTATCACCAGCCCACAGCTGGAGCTGGCGTCTCCCAATTTACGTCGCTCACTATGGACCTATTGTTACGCGCTGGGGTTCGGGATAAATAAAATTCTTTTTTTTTTAATGATTGATAGATTACTGGTGGCCCGGAGGCCTTTCCAGTTTCTCCAGGACATGTGGGCGAGCAAAGGCTCAGCCAGGAGGGGTGGGATTTGCTAACAACTGTCCGAGCGCCTCCGAAGGAGACCTAACAACTCAAGAGCAATTGCTTCGCGAATGAATCTACCACCGGATCGGAATCGCGACCCACTGAGAAGATCCGGCGAGAAACTCAGCGGGCTGATGCATGGGTTAGGTTGCACGTCGACCTCTTTGTCGACGTCGACGAGTACGGTTACCGGGGTTAAATAAAATTCTACCGAAGTGTAAGCTAGCACTGTATTGATCACTTAGAACACACACAGAACACTTTAAAATACTCAATTCGCTTCGCTGCAGGTGATCCGTTCGCTGTTTCGCTTCGAGTAGTTCCGATTATTAACTGACTGCGTGCCATCTCTGCAACGCTTTTATAGCCGATACCACATCCCTAGAATTATCGAGAATATTCCACAAAAGTCTAGTATTGTGTTTCCGCTATCTGACAGTAGATGGCGTTGTACTTCTCGAGCTTTCTAGGTGCTACTAGATCTTTCGATATTCGTTAGACTATTCAGCGATAGATGGCGTTACTCTTACCGGCGTAACACTATTATAGACCAATTACGAGTATACCCAACTTATTTTGTATCTTGTATGTCAAAATTTTAGATCAACAATGAAAACAATACAACTAATTGCGTCACCTTTAATTGATAGCAATTTACTTCCAATTAATGTCAGGTAATAGCCGTCGACAATTGAATGGCCGTCGGATGAGTTCTTCGATTAATTAAATCGATTTCTGTATTAATTTTCGACTAAGCCTCACGTTTTCGGGACAATTTCCATTACGTATATTTTTTATTGCTTATATGGGTGGACGAGCTCACAGCCCACTTGGTGCTAAGTGGTTGCTGGAGCTCATAAACATCTACAACGTAAATGCGCCTCCCACTTTGTGATATGAGTGTTAAGGTCTCTGTATAGTTACAACGGCTGCCCCACCCTTCAAACCGAAACGCATTACTGCTTCACGGTAGAAATAGGCAGGGTGGTAATACCTAGCCGTGCGGACTCACAAGAGGTCCTACCGCCACCTCTCTTAAAAACATATTTTCTTTGCGAGTCTACGATTAAAATTTGACTTAATATTATTTAGTAATTAGTTTTACGATTTAATAAATATTTTTTTACTGTCATTATGTTATTTTAAAAGTTTTCGAATATTTTACAGATTTCATGGTCACGGATGACCGAGGTGCTATTTCGTCGACGTTTGAATAATTTAATTATCTCTTATAAACCTATTGTTATAAATAACCTTACCCCGTCTATATCTGCCGCGAAACTCTCATGCATTAGTGAGGATTTGTAATCACGGGTCTGGCTCGCTAAGTCAGTTTTAAAGCTGTTCCAAAATAGCTATACCCTTGTTAACGCACGACCCAGCCCGTACCCTCATCGCGGCAAATCACGACAAATGAATAACACAAAGATATAGTTAGAGAATTTGAGGTACATTAGAATTTGTTATGAATAAATTTTATATGCATCGACGCGATGAGCCGACAAACTTAATGGCGTTGAACGATAAATTACCGCATACTTTGAAAAACATTGAAAATTGTTCACTAATTACAGAATGGACAATGTTATGGTTAATGTCACGTCCTTAGCTCGCGAATGGGGTTATCATCGGCATAAATATACTTCGAATTAACTTAAAAAAATACGTCAATCGCACTAGCCGTAATTCCTAAAGATTTCTTCGTGGATCTTTCTATTAAAATATACACAATACCATAGACTGACATAGACAAAACTGCTAGTAGTAATAACAGGGGACTAGTATTAACTAGGTAACTAGGTTTACCTGTACTGTGAGAACCAGAGACTGATATACATAGTTGTATTATATTTATGTCGGAGAAGCCACAATTATTAACACCCATCGTCAGACATCGTAGGGGCGAATAGGGTGATCGAGCTAACAGAAACATTAAGTACACCAATCACGTTTGCCGTCTTAGAACAATTTAAAAATCTTCTCTTGACGTTAGCAAACGAAAACGAATGATAGTTCTTAGGACGGAGACACCGCTCTTCAAGAAGTCTGGTTGGCAAGTGTGACAGCGTTTACGCGCCTCCATCGGCTAAGCTCTGTTGTAGCACGAAGTTAGCCGAGTTCCGACGATGAAGCGATCGTGCTGCCACCTCTCGGGAATCATGCTGCGTTTGATTTAGCTACTAAACTAATGACCGTCTCCGACATAATATACGTTTTTCTGTGGTGAGCTGAGGGTCGTGGGTTCGATTCTCACATCGAGCAAACATTCGTGTGACGAACAGATTTGTTTGCTTTTTGTCTGTTTTGTTTGTGTATAAGTATCTATATCGATCTCTGGTAGCCCATTACACAGGAATCCTAATTTATGGCTGGATAACCGTGCTTGATGTGTTCCCATTATTTATTAATATTATTATTATACCTTTAAACGAGCAATTCTTATATATATTATAATCTGAATCTCGGAAACGGCTCCAACAATTTTCATAAAATTTAGTATACAGAGGATTTCGGGGTCGATAAATCGATCTAGCTACGGTTTATGTTCAGAAAATGTTGTTTTATTCGTGTTTTCAATAATCAACTTTATCGATAATGAACTTTATGACTCTTCCCGACATCTATTGGCGAATAATAATACTATTTTTCTTAATTGAGAGCAACTAGCTGCTTTAAAGACACAACAAGATGGCGTTATCAAAAAAAATCGTCTGGTATATTATTAAATGGCGTACAGCGTCAAATAGATTTTAATTAAATTCATAATGGCGAAAGTGTTTGAAATAACAAAGTTAAAACGTTAGCTACGCGCCCCGTCAGCCACTAGCCACAGCCGACATCTGATTGGCACTCACACAGAGGGATTGTTGAAAACTCATTTCGCTCGGAAATTTGCACGAAATCATTTTAGTTTCGCGGCTAAATAATGTTAGAATAATATCGCAGTTTCGTCGTTACAAGTGATTCAGTTATTTTTATTACTGAATTATTATTAATGATTTTTTTTATTGCTTAGATGGATGGACGAGCTCACAGCCCACCTGGTGTTAAGTGGTTACTGGAGCCCATGGACATCTACAACGTAAATGCGCCACCCACCTTGAGATATAAGTTCTAAGGTCTCAAGTATAGGTACAACGGCTGCCCCACCCTTCAAACCGAAACGCGTTACTGCTTCACGGCAGAAATAGGCAGGGCGGTGGTACCTACCCGCGTGGACTCACAAGAGGTCCTACCACCAGTAAATGAATTCGAATTGTTTCAAAATGGGAACATTCTCGAAATCGGAATCTCGAAGTTGTAGGAAAATTTAGATCATCAAAAAATATTACGCCCAAAAAAACACTGTCGTTCACACAGAGAACCAGTTCAACGTGTCTTAATCCCATCTTTAAATGCAAAAGCGTAGCAGCTTTAAGCTCGACACAAAGCTCTACAATCACGAGTGGAACACAACGAGAGCTGGTAACGCGGTCGAGGTGAAGAATTCGCTTCGAGTATGCATTGTGTCTAGTTGGCTGAAACCTTGGAAACCTTGAAAAAATATTACAAAATGTACCTATTATATGAATTTTAGTATATAAGTCGCTTTTTATAGAGCGCCATTATTTTTGAAGTTAAATAGTGGATATTTACCGTAGACAGCAGATTGGCTCTGCCCCTGACGTTGGCAGAGGCAGAGCCAATGTTTACTGGTTGTAGGACCTCTTGTTTACTGGTGGTAGGACCTCTTGTGAGTTTGCGCGGGTAGGTACCACCACCCTGCCTATTTCTGCCGTGAGGCAGTAATGCGTTTCGGTTTGAAGGGTTGGGCAGCCGTTGTAAATACTGAGATCTTAAAACCTATATCTCAAGGTGAGTGGCGCTTTTACGTTATAGATGTCTATGGACTCCAGTAACCACTTATCACCAGATGGGCTGTGAGCTCGGCAACCAACTAAGCAATTAAAAAAAAGTCCGTGTGCACGTACCTTAAATCCCGCATAAAACCGAAGCGGTGACTGAAAATCAGCGTTTTTTTATTTTTATTATTTAGACGGATGGACGATTGAAGTCGTTGTGGCCTAAAGAATAAGACGTCCGGTGCGTTCGTGTTGAGCGATGCACTGGTGTTCGAATCCCGCAGGCGGGTACCAATTTTCTAATGAAATAGGTACCCAACAAATGTTCACGATTGACTTTCACGGTGAAGGAATAACATCGTGTTATAAAAATCAAACCCGCAAAATTATAATTTGCGTAATTACTGATGGTAGGACCTCTTGTGAGTCCGCACGGGTAGGTACCACCACCCTGCCTATTTCTGCCGTGAAGCAGTAATGCGTTTCGCTTTGAAGGGTGGGGCAGCCGTTGTACCTATACTTGAGACCTTAGAACTTATATCTCAAGGTGGGTGGCGCATTTACGTTGTAGATGTCTATTGGCTCCAGTAACCACTTAACACCAGGTGGGCTGTGAGCTCGTCCACCCATCTAAGCAATAAAACAAAAGTGCTTTATTTACTATTTAAAAGTACTTCTATCCGACTAGAGTAAAAAAGTTTAATTTATTTAAAACAGTTAGTTGGAACATAGAAGATTCTATTGTAAATGCTAAATTAATTTGTAACTTTACAATTTGATACATAATTGAATGAGAAAGCACTCTTGAAATCGATCGAGGTGATTAGCTGACCTTGAATTTGGGTCAATGAGTGATACATTTTGGAGACGATTTCTCGATTTTATGATGATGAGTAGTATCTTCAGTATTGAGTATCCTGGAACTGAAGATGAACTTACTTCACAGTTAAGGCTGGTAACTATGGCTTGATAAACTGATGGAAGGGCATTTTGTGCGCCCGCACGGGTAGGTACTACAACCCTGTCTATTTTTGCCGTGAAGCAGTAATTCGTTTCAGTTTGAAGATGGGGCAGCCATTAAACTATTATATAAAACTGAAATTTAATACTCATGTTTCAAAGTGGATCGCGGTGTTTACCTTGCTGCTGTCAGTGGGCTCCGGTAATCGTTTAACACCAGATGAGTCGTCAGCTAGTTCTCTCATCCAAGCAATAAATAAAACTTGTAAAAAATCAGCATCGTCAGGAGTTTAATTTTCTTTTTGCTGTCGAATATCAATTAATGAGCTAACAGCTTACTTAGTATTAAATGCTTAGCAGAACTTAAATATGAAAATAATTCTTAAGCGCCTTTTTCTTTTAAAAAGAACCCTTAAGTCAGAATAGCTAGCATATGTCTCCGACACATCTGGTGTCCTAAAGTTTTTTAGAACCGATTACCATCTGACGACCTCGTCTGCCGTCTATAGTAACAACGCACACATATAAGTAAGTACAAATACACTAGTACACATACGAATCTGTCTCTACATTTTATTTTATCATTATACGTCGGCACGATGAGATAAAGAAGGTGTTTGATTCAATGTGACGACGGTACATTATTGTGGTCACTAAACCAGCGTTTTAATTTCGTAGTATTTAGTTATAGTTTAGCGGAACTATTCCTATTTAAAATATTTCTTACTGGTGGTAGGACCTCTTGTGAGTCCGCACGGGTAGGTACCACCGCCCCGCTTATTTCTGCCGTGAAGCAGTAATACGTTTCGGTTTTAACGGTGGGGCAGCCGTTGTAACTATACTGAGACCTTAGAACTTATATCTCAAGGTGCGTGGCGCATTTACGTTGTAGATATCTATGGGCTCCAGTTACCACTTAACACCAGGTGGGCCGTGAGCTCGTCCACTCAACTAAGCAATAAAAAAAAAATTGATTAATTCTTCTTTACGTTTTAAGTTCAAGGGGTTATGGTCAATTTAAACACTATATTTATGGTGCCTCATTATAAATGCTTTGTTTAAAATTGTATGAAAAAGTAGTGCTCGATTTTTGGTCAACGTTGTTCTATATGTGATCAAAGCAATGAAGGAATGTAACTGAACAAATCATTGTTCGAAGACAAGAACATTATTATTATGTAGAAAGTATTATGTAGGAAAATGAAAATCGTGTCGCGTGTCTTAAAAGTACTTAAGTTTTACAAGACAGTTTAAATAGCGGTTAAATAGTTCTCAATACCTTTTTATTGTATAGACACGTGAACAAGCACAAGAGATTCTTAATTTGTAACTATACTTGAGACCTTAGAACTTATATCTCAAGGTGGGTGGCGCATTTACGTTGTGAATGTCTATGGGCTCCAGTAACCACTTAACACCAGGTGGGCTGTGAGCTCGTCCAACCATCTAAGCAATAAAAAATATATGATTTTAATTCATAAATACATCTCCTTTTAAATGGGTACCGGGATCTAGAGATATGCCTGAGACATGAGGTTAACGTCTCCATTGTACAGTAAAACGGCCATTACAACCTTTAGACCGGAATGGATTACTGCTTTGTGGCAGGAACAGGTACAGCAGTAGCTAAACGTAGGGCGTATTGTAAGGCCGCTGGCGTACCACTGCCTGGCCTATTTATGCAGCAAGGCATTTACGCCTCATCATCATCAGTATGTATCTCTCCACTGCTGGATGTAGGCCTCTCCCATAGTCCGCCACAATGAACGATCCTCCGCCTTCCGCATCCAATCTTTCCCAGCATATCGCTGCAAGTCATTGATCCAACAGGCAAGGGGACACCCAACGCTACACTTACCGGTACGTGGTCTCCAGTCCAGAATGCGTCTGCAGCATCGGCTATCGGTTTTGCGACACGTATGACCGACCCATTGCCATTTCAGCTTGCTAATCTTTAGGGCTATGTCGGTTACTTCGGTTCTTTGACGTATTTTCTCATTTCTGACTCGATCCATCAAAGAAACTCCGAGAATACACCTTTCCGTAGCATACTGAGCGACTTTGAACCAGACCTACGGTCAATGTCCACGTTTCAATATTTACGCAACGCCGTCTAAAATGCAGTCCATGTTGAAACTTATATCTAGTATTTAAGCTAGGTCTGTCTAGTGTTTCGGTCGGGCGTCCTCAGGGTGGCGCCGCGTGTCTGGTTGTAGTGTTGACCGCGGGAAGCCACCTACTCTGACCGGGTTTTGACCCCGGACGGAGATCGGAAGTCGGATGTAAGAGTGCAGGGGAGTCGTTTAGTGGGTAGGGCCCTAAAATTCCTTGGGCCCGCGGTCTCCTCCTTATACCTTGCAAATCGTTAAGTCTCGCGCACCCCCTAGGCGCGGGGACGCCGTAGGAGGTTCGGGCCCCGACCCGAAAAAAAAGGTGTGTCTAGTGTTAAGGTAATAAACCTTTGAAGAAAAACGACCACGTGGATTACCAGCTCATGAAAATGATAAATGTGGACTACGATCATTATATACAATTTTTTATCTTAGCATGTAACTCAAATAGCTGATTTTCTGGCCCAACAACTCAAGGTCCAAGCTACCAAGTTACTCGGAGAAAATTGACTTTGCGGAATCCTCGATCATTATCCCAAATTTACATGCCTTTCATTCCAGTGAGGCCATTTCGACGTAACTTTTAAGTTACCTTTAACTTTGAAAGCTTTTGAATAGCGTTATTATGAAGTTCATCTTTTATTAGGAAAGTTCTTTATACTTTTTTAATGATTTAATCAGGCGGTTGCCTCAACCCGCGTCTGAAAATATTGTCGATAAATAAATGTTAAACTCTAAATGGGTAATTTTTTTTTTAATTGGTTGCAGGTCGTATATGGGTACTGACCGCTTATTTGTTTTTACGACAGCCATGCTATCCAATCCGAAGCATTTACATTAAAAAAAACATGTAAGACATTTCTTACATTTTTTTTTTAATGTAAATGCATACTTTTATGAAAGCCAATATGTTTATTATATAGAAGTCGTTGTGGCCTAAAGGATAAGACCTCCGGTGCATTCGTGTTGAGCGATGCACCGGTGTTCGAATCCCAGGCGGTTACCAATTTTTCTAATGAAATACGTACTTAAAAATGTTCACGATTGACTTCCACGGTGTAGGAATAGCATCGTGTAATAAAAATCAAACCCGCAAAATTATAATTGCTTAATTACTAGTGGTAGGACCTCTTGTGAGTCCGCATGGCTAGGTACCACCGCCCTGCCTATTTCTGCCGTGAAGCAGTAATGCGTTTCGGTTTGAAGGTCCACCTTTGTGCTGTAAAAACTGAGACCTTAGAACTTATGTTTCAAGGTGAGTAGCGGTATCTACGTTGTTGATGTCCATGTCAACGGTACGCACTTGTCACGAGGTGGGCGGTGAGCTTTTCCACCTATCTAAGCAACAAAAACCATGGTTTCCGGGTTCGATCCCCGGTAAGAGTCGATCAATATTTTAGTAAAGACCTTATATAATTTTTTTTTTCACGGCAGGAATAGGCAGGGTGGTGGTACCTACCCGCGCGGACTCACAAGAGGTCCTACCACCAGTTAAAAACCGTTATATTGCAAATACTTTACTAAAATGTCTTTTGTGATAGTGCGCTCGTCCACCCCTCTATGCAATAAAAAAAAACAACAAAATGTGTGCAATTCACACGTGGTAGAAGTGAAACCTTCCAAAATTAAAATACAATTATCCTAAACGTCTTAAGTATATGTAAAATTTTGTCATTAGTAAATAATTGTAAGGTAGCGCCCTCTGTGAATTGATATTTTAATTTCACGTATAATCCTAAATTAAAATTCACTACAAGAGCTTTCATACACACGTTAGTATTAAAAAATCTCACAGATGGCGCTGTATTAAATAGTATGTATATTTCTGTCTCATTCTTTGTATTTGTGTCTCTTACCTGTCGTTTTTTCCGTTGCATCCGGTTTGAAATCACAACGATTCTAAAGAAGTTTTCACTTCAAAAATATTCATATTTAACTTATTTATTTCTTGTTTAAAGGTAATGGATACATTGAAGGAACAGAGCTCGACGGTTTCCTCAAAGAGTTCGTCTCCAGCGCCAACTTCGTGGACATCAGCCCTGACGTAAGTTTCCAAGACTTTATAAATCAATCTAACTCATTTGAAACCGCTCTGACTTATAGAAATTGCACGAAAATCGTTATTATCATCCCGGTTAAACTATTTCTTTTTTTTTTGCTTAGATGGGTGGACGAACTCACAGCCCACGTGGTGTTAAATGGTTACTGGAGCCCATAGACATCTACAACGTAAATGCGCCACCCACCTTGAGATATACGTTCTAGGGTCTCAAGTATATTTACTATATAACTATTCTGGAACCTCCAAAGTGGTTTTTAGCTATTTAATTACAATGTGCTATAAAAATGAACCCGACCAAAGTTGCAATTACTGAACAACCAAGACATAATCCTCAACTCTAAAGATGAGTGGTTCATTGCTGGTGTCTACGGACACCGGTAACACTTAACACCAGATATGCTGTAAGCCCGTTCAGCCGTCGAAGCAATAAATAATCGCTACATACTTATGTACGTCATATTTTACTAGATTAGATCTTTTTTATTATCTACTAGCTGACCCGGCAGACTTCGTAGTGCCTCAATCGATAAATAAAATACCTAAAATTTTATATAAAATAAACTTAAAACAAATAAAACGAATCCGTCCGACGGGGGACACATCAAACGAAAAACAAAATTGTTATTTTCATTTAATTCCGAGGATTTTCATATTTATCTACCTTTTAAACCTTCTCTGGACTTCCACAAATAATTCAAGACCAAAATTAGCCAAATCGGTCCAGCCGTTCTCGAGTTTTAGCGAGACTAACGAACAGCAATATATATACCTAGTCAGGTCATAAATTCTGTCACATATTTAATGTAAAATAATTGAAACAAGTTTATTCATTATGTAACCATTCATATACCAAAATGAACTTAACAACACATAGATTCTTATGACACTAAAGTTTATTCAAAATGACCTCCGTGATTTTGAATACAGGCCTTCAATCTGCGCGGCCAGTCGTCTATCGCAGCACGAACGAGGTCCATGTCAATATCGGCTTATTTTCATTTAATTCCAAGGATTTTCATATTTATATACCTTTTAAACCTTTTCTGGACTTCCACAAATAATTCAAGATCAAAATTGGCCAAATCGGTCCAGCCGTTCTCGAGTTTTAGCGAGACTAACGAACAGCAATACATATACCTAGTTAGGTCATAAATTCTGTCACATGTTTAATGTAAAATAATTGAAACAAGTTTATTCATTATGTAACCATTCATATACCAAAATGAACTTAACAACACATAGATTCTTATGACACTAAAGATTATTCAAAATGACCTCCGTGATTTTGAATACAGGCCTTCAATCTGCGCGGCCAGTCGTCTATCGCAGCACGAACGAGGTCCATGTCAATATCGGTGGCTGCCTTAATCAAGGATGTCTTGAGTGACTCCAAATTGGGATGAGGCTTTGAGCACGCCTTTTCCTCCAAGTGTTGCCATATCTTGTAATCTAACGGATTCAAATCTGGACTGGAGGAGGGTCAGTCTTCGTGCCGGATGAAGTCGATTTCACGCGCCGCCAGCCAGTCTTGTGTGCTCTTCGCTCTATGAGCTGGCGCCGAATCTTGTTGGAATACCCAGTGCCTGTTATTGAACATGGTATGAGAAACAGGTTCCACAAGGTTCGTCAGGACTGTATTTTGATACACAACTGCATTCGTTTTTACACCTTTCTCACAAAAATGTACCTCTGTTAAGCCCCAATAAGAAACTCCCAACCATACCACGAGCGAGGATGGAAAATGACCTCGTTGGACACGCGGAATACGGTTGCTCGCTTCTTCACTACTGTGTGCGTACACCTTATCATTTTGTTTGTTGTAGCTCTCTTCTACGGTAAAAAATGTTTCATCCGAAAAAAGAATTTCCCGATTTTTTTTCCCGCGTACCGCTTCAACAAAGCGCGGCATCTCTTCAGTCTCAGGTCCATTAGACGAGCATTCAAACGATGTCCTGTTTTTCTTCGATATGCCCGAAGCCCTAAGTCTTCATTTAACACCCTTTTCACCGTGGTTCTGCTTAACCCCATCTGAAGGGCCAACAGTTTCTGCTTACGTTTGGGATTTCTTTGAATTCGCGCCTTCACAGCTTTTATCACTGCTGGAGTCCTAACAGACCGAGGGCGACCACTTCTTGACCTGTCATCTACACTAGAGTCTTCATTGTATCGTTTGATGGTACGATAAACGAATCTTTTGGTTATATTAAAATTTTTCATTATGTTAAAAATTTGAATTGGCGCGTAACCGCAACGATGCAACGCAATAACTGCAAGACGGTCTTCTTTAAGCGACCACTCCATATTTAAAAATGAGTAAAATTCTAAAAGTATACATTTTTATTTTCATGAACAATTCGAAATTCGAATTCAATAAACTTTTTTGTGGCCAGCATTCTAAAAGAAAAGTTTTTACTGTGTGACAATACTTATGACCTGACTAGGTATATCATTATTATACATAAAATATAACTATACACCATATAATACGTATAATACACCACAATATCAAAAATGTACAGTGTCTTGCGATCAAAATTTTAAGGAAAGGTAAGAATAGAAATATTGCTTTTATTACTCAAATTTATTTAAAATAAAAATCTGAATTTATAGTTTATCACGCCTGAATTGCTCTCATAATTAAGTCTTTTGGTATTTTACGTCAAAAAGTCTTACAATATGAAAAAACATGGATGTATTTCAGTTAATTTTTAAACTACATACATCTGATTCCTCTCCTGCTTCTCCTGCCTGCCTGTAGAGGTAATAATATACATAAGGCAGATATTTATTTTTTAATGTGTATACCATATAAAAATACATATAAAAATGAATTGCTGTTCGTTAGTCTTATTAAAACTCGAGACGGCTGGACCGATTTGGCTAATTTTGGTCTTGAATTATTTGTGGAAGTCCAGAGAAGGTTTAAAAGGTAGATAAATATGAAAATTCTCGGAATTAAATATAATAAAAATAACAATTTTGTTTTTCCTTTGATGTGTCCCCCGTCGGACGGATTCCTTTTGTTTGTTTTAAGTTTATTTTATACAAAAGGTTAGGTCTTCTATTTATCGATTGAAGCACTACGAAGTCTGCTGGGTCAGCTAGTAATATATATTTAATAATGGTCGCCAATAACGTAATATTCATAAAAGTTATTCGCTAAATGTCGCCTTCACGCCGCGGTCGCCAACCGAAAAACAAACCTATAAAATATGAGACTACAATTGAAGTTCGGTAGTATTGAGACGTAATCTATATTAATTAATTTGTTTATTGCGTCGGGCGGCGATAAGTCCTCGTTAATTATACCGTATAGGACAGAGTGAGGTCGAATAAATTTCAAAGAATCTTGTTAAATAATAAAATATCTACTGGCGTATTTTTCATACAGCGCCGTTCCCAATTTATCGCTTTATTATGCCAATTCAAGATCTACTAATACTATTTTCAAAGATGAAAATCCACTAATCAGAGCAATGGCTAATAGAGATTATTTAGAGGGAGGCAAAGAGGGAGAAACCAAGAATCAAGGAACTGGTTATGAAAAGTCGCAAAAATAAATTTCATGATACACTTAGATTAAGAAAGAGAAGATGGGAATGGGGATAGTGAAGTCTAGCTTGATCATCATAGTAATGTAATTAAGTTTTAATTAGTATTTCGGCGAACAGATTTTATTGATTCTAAGGCCTAATGATCTGAGGATTATCTGGTCAATCCACTTCATAACCGATCTTCTTGGTGTGGTCGAGGTAAAAACGAGACGACGGGATCATTTCCAACAATTCATCAAAGCACTATTTCGTGTCAGTCACATATATGTGGTGTCAGCACTGTTGTCCGTTGAGAATTCCTTCAATGGTGGTAGGACGTCTTGTGAGTCCGCACGGGTAGGTACCACCACCCTGCCTATTTCTGCCGTGAAGCAGTAATGCGTTTCGGTTCGAAGAGTGGGCCGGCCGTCATACTTTAAAAAACTGATACATTAGAACTCATATCACAACTCATATCACGGTTTTTACATTGTAGATGTATATGGACTCCCGTAAACACTTAACACCAGGTGGCCCGTGGGCTCGTCCACTCATTTAAGCAATAAATAATAAAAAAACAGGGCCTAATTCTAGATTCGATTATGCATGTGCTTTCCAAATAATGCATTATCATCGAAACTGAACCAGCATCTCAAAATTTAAGTTCATAAGATAAGAAGTGAATCTAACTTAGCTAACAAAATTTTACTTAAGCAAACATACAAACGTAACAGGTTTAATAAAAACACATTATAAAAAAAACCAAAAAGATCTTTTTATTTCATTGAAACCTCATTAGAAATCAGCATAAACACAAAGCCCATTGAATCTTACAAGGCCAGAGGCGCAATCACTCACATCGAATACAGAATTAGCTAGGAAATTTGTAAGATCGACTTTATCTGTAACACTTTCCATTGGTACATCTTTAGTAACTCCACTCAACACATCGGGAGAATGTCTTCGGCCGTGAGCTTGACTTATCATTCTACCGATAGCATTAGAAGGTTTTTTCATATCCTCAAGTTCGGCTAATGTTAGCGCTCTCGGTGTACCTCTGTGCTGCGTTCTTGTTGAATCTGTTGTAATTCCTAAAGATTTATCTCTCTCTTTCTTATCTTCTATGTCTTCAGATTTTATTGGCACCGTTTCAAATTTATCATTAACTGATTTAGTTACACTAACATCAAAACTTTTCGATTCAACATGAATCGTATTTATCAAAAAAAGTAACAAAATCAATGTTTTCTTCATCGCGACAATTAGGGTACTGGTTGTATAAAATGCGCGGTAATTATTTTATATTGGACGTTGTTATGCAGAAAGTATTCAAGATTCTTAGGTAGTGATAATTTTATTCGGTATTAATCAGAACACACTTTTTTTTTTCGGTCCGGGGGCCGAACCTCCTACGAGGCCCCCGCGTATAAGGGGCGCGTGAGGTATGTGACACTCAACGATCTGCATGGTGTTGTGAGCAGACCGCGGGCCCAAGAATTTTAGGGCCCACCCACTAAACGACTCCCCTGCACTCTTACACCCGACGTCCGATCCCCTCCGAGGCCAGAATCCGGATGAGGTAGGGGGTTACCGCGGTCAACACTACAATCAGACGGTGCGGCTCACCCCAAGGACGCCCGGCCGACGGAGCCTTCGAGGCGAATCGAAGGCTCTGAAATGTCGGCCGTCTCGGTACGGTAGCCCGTCAGGCCGCCCAGACGGTGCCGCTGATGTCCTGGAATACCCCACTGGACCAGAACTAGCCTGCCGGGTCGCCAACCGGTCGCTCTATTTACTCCTCGGCAGCGCGCTAGAGTGCTGGTAGCGCGCCGCGCGGCCTCTACCCCCTCAGGTCACCCCTTGACCTTCACTGGGGGGAGGCCGCTACCTACAGGGGCCGGGACGTACGGGCGTATTCTCGCCTCCGGCCCACGGCTCGACGGCGACGGATCAGTGCGGAAAGGGAAGAGCTCTCCCTCTCGCCTCCTTCTGCGAATTGGTGGACTCGCAGAGGTCGAGCATCGCCTTCCAGGACGCGTCGCTGTCGAGCATCGTAGCCATGACGCCCGGCAGCGAGAGGTCCTCTAAAGTAAGAAATTTTTTTTTGTATGTTTAAATCGTTTTTCATAATTTTAGAAAACTCGAACCATTTGATGATTTTTGCATACTAAGACATATACTACCTTGATAACCATCTTGATACAATCTATTTGAATGAAAACAATTTGTTTCAATGAAATTAAAATAACTATTCTATTGGTTATGAAATTGGTTTTAATCGATTACAGGATTAATAAAACATTCGTACTAAAAAGTTATTTTATTAATATTATTACACTAAATATTTTTTGCATGGTCTTATCCAAATAGGAACACACAAGGAAGTGGAATCGCTTTAACTATAAATTAATTAAGCAACTCAAAACAATAGTCTTATCAATATGGATGATGATTGTAAATGCGCATTTACTATGAGAAATACTTGTGTGTAAAGTTTCGGGAATAGGCAGAGTTCATGTATCTTCAAAAATCAAATTTGACAAGCTGATTGCTTCAAGCGAGCATTCCGATGATTTGCTTGGTGTCTTCAAGAAGAAGAATAGGACAGTGATATTAGTATTGGAAACCGTTGGTAATGTAGTAACTAAAGAATAACCCATAAGGAACTGGCAAAGTCGTCAACTGAGTTGAATATTTTTTCTTGTAGGTTAGTGATGGTTATAAAAATGTTCAAGGGCATCCTCCACATTAATAATAGGTCAAGTAGTGTAATTGTTTAATGTATATTGCGAATAAAATTATTTCCTTACATTATATGTTAGATTAGTTTTCGTTATCGTGTTTTTTTGTCATATAGTTAGTTGTAAGGACCATTGTGTACAAATTCAGCACTTTGTCTTTTTTTTTTTTATTGCTTAGATGGGTGGAGGAGCTCACAGCCCATCTGGTGTTAAGTGGTTACTGGAGCCCATAAACATTTACAACGTAAATGCGCCACCCACCTTGAGATATAAGTTCTAAGGTCTCAAGTATAGTTACAACGGGTGCCCCACCCTTCAAACCGAAACGCATTACTGCTTCACGGCTGAAATAGGCAGGGCGGTGGTACCTACCCGTGCGGACTCACAAGAGGTCCTACTACCAGTAATTACGCAAATTAAAATTTTTGCGGATTTCATTTTTACTTCGATCTTCTTACTTACTAAGGCGCCAAAATATCCAGTAGACTCCGGGAAAGACGAATCCGAAGATATTGAGAATGAATATATTTCTAAAAGATCCAAAACACTCAAAAATACATTAAAACCAAAGGAAGGCATAGTTAGGCAATGTAAGGGCTTAGTAACAGAACTCGATGGGTAGTTACCAAAAGAATTTGTAAAGTATTGAAAAATTCAGTAATAATATAGTGTCGAAAAAAAAAACCCGATCTTAAAAATGAAGGAAGTTTTAATTATTTCCACGACTGGTGAAAACATAAGAAAATACTAAAATACCTATACTTAGTAATCGATGTATTTGAAAGAACTTATAGATAAATCACAATATAAATATGTTTATACAATATAACACGAACGGAACGAAATTAGCGTCAACAAAAGCGTTGGTATTAAAAAAAAAACCATTACCGGTCCCACAATTCCATTAGTGCAATAACAAACAGAAATATAATTACAGATACATTATTCTATTGTGCCTTTACAATGAACGATTATGTTGAAAATTATGAAAGGAAAAAATGGAGTTTATTTCAATGCGATCTTTATTTGTCACGCCATTTATAGCGTTTTATAACTGTTACATACTTTTTCTCGATTATTCGAATCCAGACTCGTATTACTTCAGATCTATCGAACAACAGATGTGCTTCTTCAATCTTGAATATAATTTTTTTTTTATCACATTTTTCATTTTTTATCACATTTTTTATTAATAATCAACATTATAATACACATAGCTGGGGATCGACTAAATACTTAGACTAGAACCTTAAGATCACCTAGTCTTCAACCGTAGTATCATCATTTGCTAAAAAATCGATACGGTACCGGTAAAATAGGGCGATTAGGGATTGAGAGGCGAATCGGGAAAAAACCGGGAAAATCTTTCGACGCTCAATATAAGTTTTATATTCGTTGCAAAATCTTCCATTTTTTGTAGTTTAATAGTAGAATGTTGAAAGTTCACAAAACAACTCTGAATATGCATGATAATAGCTGCTAACTTATAAAATATCGCGTTTCAAATTAACTTCCTGTGGTGGTAATTATTTTAGTGCTAGAAACTTTGCTCTCTTTTATTTATTTGATAATAATAGAAGACGACTATAATTTATAAACGTTATTTAGTGTTTGAACCAGCATATATATTAAAGGTAAGTCTCAGTTGTTATTGGTTTTAATGTATTTGATTAAATAAAAATACATGTAAAAATCTGTTGTTTTTGGGGATATTGGGGACGTCTTAGGTACAAATAACAACGAAAAAGGGGTCAATTGGGATGAGAATACGTGAAATGGAAACGACCTAAGTATAAATAGGTACAGGTTTGTAGGGTTGTCTATGTAGTTATAACAATATTTTATAAATTTGTTGGTAAAAATCTGGTTTATTCGAAGTGAAATTGGGAATAAGTCTTTAGTTGAAATAGATAAGCAATTTAATATAAGTAAGTCGATTTTGCAGAGACATGTAACAAGATAATGAAATCTCAAGGTGGACAAAAATGTCTAAGTAATATTTAATATTTGAATAATAAATATTTAATATTTGTTCAGAGTGGGGGTATTCATCTGATTAATCCATGGAATAACCGACACACCTAATCTCTTAACCCAGATAGAAATATCAGCATTGTCGATTGCACCTATAATTGAGGTGATGTCTGCCATGTACTTTTGTCAGTTTTTCAATTTTTTTTGTTGATGATCACTTTGTTGGTGCAACTAAATAAATAAATAAATTAAAACTATATATAAAAATAAAAGAAATGCCAACCTTAGCAAATTTCTCATTTCGTCCCAATTAACCGCAATTTTCGGGTAAATAGGGATTACACCTATTTTTGCATTTTTTGCTTAAACTGGAATGCTAGTTGCATAATTTTAAATTAGACAACAAAGATGCCCCCAAGAGTCAATCATTTTGATCCTGATATAGCATTATAAACATCAACAACTACCTTAAAATTGCTCATAAGGTTGGAATTTGTCCCTAATCGCCCCATTTTACGGTACTCATATTGAAAAATCATTTTTATGACATATTCAACTGTCAAGATATAGTTTTAAAGGATTTGGCAAAGGAAACTTGTAAAAGCTAGATAAACAGCCAAAGTATACAAACATACATAGATGATGAGAGATGTGATAGTAAAATTTTATAGCAACAGATCTTGTGTTCAACAGCTTTCTTTATGAGCCTTAATTTGGAAATAAGGGGCATGGTTTATATTTTGTTTTATATGACATTTTCATATCGAATTTATTGTTCATTAATATTTCTAAAACATTTAAGTAACTGTTTATCTTTTCTTATATAATTAAATCACTCTTTTATTATATTTAGTAACTAGTTAATATTTTAAAAATATGAACTCCAAAGTACATGATTCTAGTAAAGTTTTATTTGTTTGACCTCTATTATTTATCTATCAGAATGTATGGATGTCTAGTATATCTATATATTAATACTTGAAGCAAAAACTTTGTATCCGTTTTTACGAAAATTGCGCGGACGGAGGAGTATGAAATTTTGCACACTTATAGAGAATATATAGAGAAGAAATGCACAATGCTAATATATTTTTTAAATAATGCATAAAAGATACATTAAATCAATAAAGAAAACATTACACACACTACATACCATGTATTTGACGCAACACGCATGCATACTATTTATTGTCAAACTTTTGTTCTTGACGTCTGTTGTCAAATTGATAATAGATTAAATATTGTTTGTCTTTCTTAATATTTTTTATAGTGTAGTCTTGGCGAAATTTGTGATTATAGAAGTATAAAATACAATCATAATAGCGTACAAACTTACAATTTCAATTAATTATAGTTGAATTTAGACTACTGCGGGACATTTAGTATTCATAATTATCTAGCACTAAGCTGCGGATACACTCAAGAACGCGTTTACCCCAACGGTTATCCGGCTAATATGGCCAGCCCATTGCCATATTAACGCGTTCTTGAGTGAAGACCGCGTATTGGAAAACGCATTGCGGGACGCCCTCAGGCTCAGTGGAGTGATGATATGTGCAGGGTGGCTGCCAGGAACTGGATGAGAGAAGTTGAGGATCGTGCTTAGTGGCGAGTAATTGGAGAGACCTGTGTCCATCAGCAGACTGCTATAGGCTGATGATGATGATGATGATGAAGCTGCGACTTGACTGCCTCCCTGAAATTGCTGATGTCTATGAGCGATGGTGACTGCCTACCGTCAAGTGGGCTGTATGCTCATTAGTTTCATCTTTTTTATCTCATTTATGGTGGTCAGGACATTAAAAACAAAATTATTTATATTGTTATCGGTTCTTCAGGAGTATGCAATTTTTTAAATCAATCTGATGTCTTGAAGTCCCTAAAAATGACGTTCGAAAATTACGTTACATAAAAACAGATGTGTACATATATATATATATATATAAAAGAAATACGAACTCGGTAATGTAAGTAAAGTCGAGCACTTTGTATTACTAAGATAACGTTGTGACCTACAGCCTATCAGATATACAGACAACACTCCAATTATATGTATTATACAGTCCGGAGTTGACCAAAACCGAGGCTCTCTGAAGGCTCTCTGCCGACAAAAATACTGTGACCATAGACTTCGTTCAAAAGTGGACAGTATTTTTTATTCAATTCTAGTTCCGCATTCATTTGTTGTGAACAAACATTTCATCAAATAGGCCGTCCGCACGGTGCTGCTGGTTTTCCGGGATATCTAGTTGCATCAGAACCAGCCTCAAGGGTTACTCTCCGAAACCGCGTTCTACCATCCTCCTGGCGCCAACGCGCTAGAATGACGGTAGCGTGCGGCCACAACCATCTCTAGTAGCCCCGTGACCATAACCGGGAGGAGATTCATCTCCTCATCATTACAAACTACCCGCCTTAACGGTTGTAGAGAAAAAAGAAACAGTGAAGTAGTCTGAAATTGAAATTGCGCCTTTGATCAGTGCTCGGTAATGTAGATTTAATTCTATATTTTATTTCGCACTTGTATGTTGATGAGCGAGATTGATACGGTCTACGTGATTGCGAGTAGTCACCTTCGTTGATGGACGTTAGCAATTCCATAAACCTTTGTCAAAAAAGCCTTTCAATTTCTCTGTGCTTTTTTTCCTACCTATTCTAGTGACGAGTAAATGAGCTCACGGGGTTCTAACCTGACGAGTTTGCTAACACTAGTTCTAACTAGATCAGTGCTTCGCAAAATCTACCACCGGATCGGAAATGCAACCAACTGAGAAGATCCGGTGAGAAACTCCGTGAGCATTGTCACCCTTAAACGGAATATGTTATGCAAGTGTCACTAGTTTTTGGCTGGGATCCAGAACAGTGAAAATTATCAGCACTCGTAGGTGGGTCTTGTGTTCATTGCTCGAATGGTAAACAAAATAATAATATTTATAGAAACATCTAGACTATTCTAGACGTCCGTGAGTAACGTTATATATTTACGTTCTGGATGTTTAGAGTAATGGGTTTCTTGTTTTTAGATTTATTACTATGGCTCGGTTTTATCGTTAAAATGAATATAATATATGTATATTCTTTTTTATGTATTTGTATGGATCAGCTTGTTGGACAACGAAAGTGGCGGATGAAAGGCGATTGCATGCAGCAGAGATGCGAATGTTGCGATGGATGTGTGGAGTAACGAGAATGGATAGAATACGGAATGAATATGTTAGAGGAAGTCTGAAAGTGGCACCTGTGACAGAGAAGCTGAGAAGTGCGCGTTTGGGATGGTATGGACATGTGATGAGACGGAATGAAAATGAGGTTGTTAAGAGAGTGTTAACTATGAATGTGGAAGGATTTAGAGGAAGAGGTAGACTTAAGAAGAAATGGATGAATTGTGTGAAAGACGATATGGGTAGGAGGGGAGTGAGCGAAGAAATGGTATATGATAGAAGAGTATGGAAGGAGAAAACATGTTGCGCCGACCCCAGGTAACTGGGAGAAGGGCAGGATAATGATGATGATTCTAATTCTCACTGCCATCCGAATGTGGTATTAGTTGTCGTCAATTTTTCAAAGTTATTAGGAAAACAAATCCGAAAATCTCTGTCTCTTTCTCTCTCAGTCAATTTCAGTTTGGTGTATCAGTATTGAATTTTATAAAATTGAAAAGCTTAGATATTTTTTTTTTATTGCTTATATGGGTGGACGAGCTCACAGCCCACCTGGTGTTAAGTGGTTACTGGAGCGCATAGACATCTACAACGTAAATACGCCACCCACCTTGAGATATAAGTTCTAAGGTCTCAAGTATAGTTACAACGGCTGCCCCACCCTTCTAACCGAAACGCATTACTGCTTCACGGCCGAAATAGGCAGGGCGGTAGTACCCACCCGCGCGGATTCACAAGAGGTTCTACCACCAGTAATTATGCAAATTATAATTTTGCGGGTTTGCAATTACGCAAATTATAATTTTTATTACACGATGTTATTCCTTCACCATGGAAGTCAATCGTGAACATTTGTTGAGTACGTATTTCATTAGAAAAATTGGTACCCGCCTGAGATTCGAACACCGGTGCATCGCATTAGACTACCGGTCCATTAGATATTTATGTTATGTATAATTCTCGAAATTACTTAGAAAGTTCGAAACAAAATAAATCACGTATTAAAAAACAAAAAAAAACACTATTGTGACTATAAAGTGAATTTTTGGAACGAAGTTCCTTACGGCAGGCTTGGAGGGGATAGGGATTTTGCTGCGCGACCGAACTGACAAAAATGTGATAGTAAAACCGTAAGAAAAAATCCGTGGAAAAAAGTGCGTGGAATAAAACCGTTAAATGAGACGTGCGCAGGCGCGACAGTCGCATACACAAGCGAGTAGTGTATAATACCTTTCTCTTTCTCCCTCTTTATTTTACTTTTACATACTTTCCTGCACTTAAATAAAAACTAATCAGCAAAATTTAAGAGAAAAATCAAGAAAACCTACATAAAATTGAGCACGATTTTTTTTTTGCAAATTGTGTCGATTCTACATTAGCCGAAGGAACTTCGTTCCTACCTGGTGTCCCACGACACAACATCTTTTTTTTATTAATTTCTAAATTTGTGATCAAGATAAGACATAGCTTTTAAGTAAAAACTTATTTATTATTTTTTTATCCACTCATCGATTTTAAATAAATAAATAAAAGTTCATAACGTATCATACGTAATCCATACGTAATCAGCATATCTTCAATACGTAACATATGAGATAACGAAAGTTCCATTAATGTAATTCTGGGAGGAATTCTCAGACTCAAATGCAGTAACATGCCAAGTTCGCCAATTGTTGTTCTTTTTATGTGATCCGGTAACATCAGTTATTTCCCGATCGCAAAAGGATTTGCCGAAACAAAATCACATGTTCATTTTTATTATACAGAGCTTGTTATTCGACTGTTGCTATTTCGTTACGAAGTTACCTAATTTACAAACTATAGTGTGTAATGTAGTGAGTGTATTGTAGTGAATCTATATATTAATACGTGAAGCAAAAACTTTGTATCCGTTTTTACGAAAATTGCGCGGACGGAGGAGTATGAAATTTTCCACACTTATAGAGAATATAGAGAAGAAGTGCACAATGCTAATATTTTTTTAAATAATGCATAAAAGATACATTAAATCAATAAAGAAAACATTACACATACCATGTATTTGACGCACACACGCATGCATACTATTTATTGTCAAACTTTTGTTCTTGACGTCTGTGGTCAAATTGAGAATAGATTAAATATTCTTTGTCTTTATTAATATTTTTCTATAGTGTATGTAGCCTAGGCGAAATTTGTGATTATAGTATGTGTACAAATTTACAATTCCAATTAATTATAGTCGAATTTCGACTACTGTGGGACCTCTAGTTATACAAAAAGTACAAACTTTAAAACAATATAGTGCTCAATAAATTTTTATTATTAAAAACCTTACGCAAATGTATTAATAAATTTATAAATTGGTCGCTTTATGACAAAATCGTTTCTTGTAAATATGAATGCTAGGTACAATATTTAGACAATTTTATGAAAGAAGAGTTATCAAAAAATTAGCGTCCCCATACGTCGAAGAGGTAATAATATCCGTATCCTCTAGCTGATTGGAATCGGACCGTGACGTTGTTCTGACTGAGCCCGCCAGACAGGATCCAGGCTGATGCGTACTGAGTTGCCCCAACTTCCGTGGCCTGTATAGCCGTAATGCGCGTCGTTGCGTTACCGCGATACACTATGTCTTGGTATTGAATAGTATTCGGCCTAGCTGGCTGGTATACGTAGGATCTGAAAAACAAAAAATTTTTTGTCTCAATCACGTGATCATAATAATAAATAGCTGGGAACAAACCACGCCCTGTACCGTACTGGTGGTGCAGGTGGTAGGACCTCTTGTGAGTCGGCACGGGTAGGTACCACCATCCTGCCTATTTTTGCCGTGAAGCAGTAATGCGTTTCGGTTTGAAGGGTGGGGCAGCCGTTATAACTATACTGAGACCTTAGAGCTTATATCTCAAGGTGTGTGGCGCATTTACGTTTTAGATGTCTATGGGCTCCGGTAACCACTTAACACCAGGTGGGCTGTGAGCTCTTCCACAATCTAAGCAATAAAAAAAAATACCCCCCACGACCTCAATTTAGGTTTCCCTGTGTTATGGGTACCAGAGCCTGATAAACACACTTATATATGTTTAAAGTTATACATTTATAGATAATAGACAGCCAGAAAAACACCAAACAAACTTGTTCGTCAAACAACGTTTGCTCGACGTGGGAATCGAACCCACGACCCTCGGCGCTACAGTCAGGCCCGCTAACTATTGCACCACTGAGTCAGCCTCTCAGTTTGATCAACGAGGAAGAGAAGAGGTGCCACAATAAGAATTGTACTATAAGTTAACCCGCAAAATTATAATTTGCGTTATTACTGGTGGTAGGACCTCTTGTGAGTCCGCACGGGTAGGTACCACCTCCCTGCCTATTTCAGCCGTGAAGCAGTAATGCGTTTCGGTTTGAAGGGTGGGGCAGCCGTTATAACTATACTCAGACCTTAGAACTTATATCTCAAGGTGCGTGGCGCATTTACGTTGTAGATGTCTATGGGCTCCAGTAACCACTTAACACCAGGTGGGCTGTGAGCTTGTCCACTCATTAAAAAAATAAAATAAAAAAAAAGTTACGCACGAATTTAAATCTAATACTTAATCCAGAATACACTTTTTATTGTTACTAGAGGTCTCGCAGTTGTCGAAATTCGACTATAATTAATTGGAATTGTAAGTTTGTACACTATTATGATTGTATTTTATACTTCTACAATCATAAATTTCGCCAAGGCTACTCTACTCAATTTGAGCACAGACGTCAAGAACAAAAGTTTGACAATAAATAGTATGCATGCGTGTGTGCGTCAAATACATGGTATGTAGTGTGTGTAATGTTTTCTTTATTGATTTAATGTATGTTTTGTGCAATATTTTAAAAAAATGTTAGTATTGTGCACTTCTTCTCTATATTCTCTATAATTGTGGAAAATTTCATACTCCTCCGTTCGCGCAATTTTCGTAAAAAGGGATACAAAGTTTTTGCTTCACGTATTAATATATAGATTTATTCAGTACTGGTATACGAGTCTACAATGTTGATTGAACTTCAAAGTTTCGTTAAGTGCTTGATAAATTAGAAATGCTGAAATTACGGAAGCAATAATGATATAATTAACACTCGTCTTAAGATAACGCTTAATTTGAATACAGTGACCACTAATTTTTTAATCAACTATTGATTTACGATAAAGAGGCATGTTCGCATGAATCATAGCTGATTACGGGTTTTTTTGAATTGACGGAAACATTATAATCAAATGAATACAGTTCGTTTAACGATTGATAAAAATATTTATTGAGCGACTTAATAATAATAGTAGTAGACAAACAATATGTGCACAGAATAAGTTGTTAAATGAATAAATAATAGTTTAAAAAACTAACAAAATACGCTTATATAGAAAATCCAACTAAAAAATAGAAAATAAATTTTAATAAATTTGTATTAAAAATAGTGTAAGAAAAAATGATTTTATTGTAAAAAAAACTCGTGGGGTGCTTGGTATCAGTAGTTGTAAATATTTTATGAACAGATATGAGTAGAAGGGTTATTTTGACAATATCCTGAAAAGCACCCCGCGCTTTTTTTACAATATAATAATTTTTTCTTACACTATTTTTAATTCAAATTTATTAAAATTTATTTTCTATTCTTTAGTCGGATTTTCTACAATAGCGTAATCAAAATCAGCGGGGTCAAAATCATGTTCAAAGATTCCGTTACATATTAACATACATGCGTCTGAAGCTAATAAAAGCGTATTAAAAATACCGCTTACCGCCTCTTAGTACGTTTTGTGAACACACAATCTTTCGGGACAAATAAATAGGAAGTACCACTCACCATCAGGTGGGCCGTATGCTCGTCTGCCTACAAGGGCAATAAATTTTTTTTTACAACAAACCTTTGAAAAGTAATTAAAATAGATTTTACCTGTACAAAAGTCTGTCTCCTGTACTAACGTAGCCAACGATTAGGTTGGCTCTCGTACTAGACGGTAGTATGGCCGCATTGGTAGCAGCCAACACGACTAACGCGAAGACCAAAATTGTATTCATCTGCCAAAAAAAATAAAATGTTTAATAAAAATTGTTATTGTAAAATTTGAGAACCACATGCACATCTAGTCAAAAGGCACATGATTTTAAACTATAGTATTAGGATATTAGGGAATTATTCTCAAATTCCTGTTTCGTACAAAAACTTTTTTTTTTCTAATTAAAGCAATGCTTTCGCAAATTTAACAAGCAGTTAAAGTTTTTTTTTATATTCACCATAATAATATCCTAAATGTTTAAGATGTTCATATCACAAGTTCGAAATATATTTTTTTGTTACGCTTATTAATAATTAGGGAGACTATTAATCAGATATAACGAATACAATCATTGTATACAAAATATTTGGTCTCATGATAATAAATATTCAATATCATATACATAGTGATTCTTTATCAATAAAATTTTTATCAGTTGCTCATCGTATGAATCATAGTTGATTAGGTTTTTTAAGAATAGGTTTTATTGCTTTCGACTGCACGTAGTTCTTACTGCCGGCCATTGCCATCGACAATGCCAGGGACGCAACCTCTGTCTCTCGTAAAAAATAAAATAATTTGGGTATATTCCAATCCGTATGAAATCTGAAGTAAATTGAGGTCGAAAAAAATCGAGCTGCACATACGTAGATGCGGTTCTTTATTATGTAGAATGTGTATTTATTTATATGCGTATCTTTATTATTTAGAAGCCAATTTACCGTTACTAGAGGTCCCGCAGTAGCCATAATTAATAAACTTGGAATTGTAAGTTTGTACACTGTTATGATTGTATTTTATACTTCTATAATCACAAATTTCGCCAAGACTACACTATAAAAAATATTAACAAAGACAAACAATATTTAATCTATTCTCAATTTGACAACAGACGTCAAGAACAAAAGTTTGACAATAAATAGTATGCATGCGTGTGTGCATCAAATACATCGTATGTAGTGTGTGTTATGTTTTCTTTATTGATTTAATGTATCTTTTATTCATTATTAAAAAAATATATTAGCATTGTGCACTTCTTCTCTATATTCTCTATAAGTGTGGAAAATTTCATACTCCTCCGTCCGCGCAATTTTCGTAAAAAGGGATACAAAGTTTTTGCTTCACGTATATAGATTTTGATATAGGTATAATTACACCTTTTGTTTTCAGTGCCATTGCCCAATGTTCAATTTAACTTCATTACCCCTCACCGTCGTCATGACCTCTATATTTTTTCCCCCTTTAATCCCTCATAGCCTTAGAGGTTATTATACCATACACGACCTCATTCGTCTGTGACAATAGCTTGAATTTAACGATATCAATGAACCACATATAGACAGAGTACTAAGTCATTAATACCTCATTTAATATTTCACAATATAATATTTAAAAATGCATTTCACTCTATGTCTAACCCAGCCTTTGGTTGACTGTTAGGGAATGCCTTAGGCACTAAGTCCGCTACTGTACTATTATGCATAAAGTTTAATAAATCGATAAAGACAAAAATTCTGTTAATTGCAGTCAAAGGTACATAAAGACTATATTATGTTTTTACTAGCTGACCCGGCAAATGTTGCATTTCCATATAAATTATTTCTAGGAAAGATAAATGACCTAGATACCGACTACAGCGCCATCTGCCGGGCTGGTTTGTGAATCTAAGCCATCCAAGGTGCCACCCAAACGCATACAAAAAAAATCATTCAAGTCGGTCCAGCCGTTTAGGAGTTCAGTGACAAACACACGCACAGAAGAAATATATAAAGATGAGACAACGTGATAATAACATAAGCATAATAAGAAATAAAATTTACCTTTTAAATGTGCCACTGATTGTTGACAGCAACGATTGTTACACCAACTCTGCGATGAAATACCCTACTTCTTAAGTTGTTATATATCTGTATGACATTATGTGATAAGATAAAATATCAACATGCAAGATAGTGTGACGAATAGATATCATTTCTATGAGGAGTACACTTGTAACACGATATGTCACGGTGGAGGGTAAGCTATGCGCTTTCGCCCATTACTGGGAAGATACATATATAAGACTTGTGATTATGATCTTATGATCTTAGAAGTTTTAGGCTCAACGCGCAGAAGTATGACATCTTAGGTGACTTACGTCTGAAACAAGAGCACAGTAGTTACGAAAACTACATAGTACACTCTTCCTAGTGTCTTAGAGTAATCTATACTAATATATAAATCTACAGTGGTTTTTACGGATGTTCCATTATAACTACTGAACCATGCATCCGATTGACTTGAAACTTGGTATCCGTGTGGTAAACACATGTACTTAATGGATAGGCTAATATTTATATGAGTGTTGGACTCCCTACACCAGTTGCGGGGGCGTTAATAATGGGGGTGAGAAATAATAATGTTAATTTTAAATGCCCAGCGAAGCGGACGGGTACAGCCAGTTACCTATAAGACAACGACAAAATCATACAATGACTATTAAGATTAATTATTACGCCTGAAATAATCGGGTTTTTCTTCTTCTCAGTCGTGTCACTCTTGATAGAGTGGTCGTGATCGTCATGTAGTGTTGGAAGGGGCAGACTTGATGCGTCTCACGATGTCGCGCCATCTCTTATTTTAAGAATTTCGAGTTTAGCCTCGTGTAGGAGAAGTATGTGCTGTTTACATTTATAATAAATACCAATGAAACAGAATGCGTAAAGGTAATAAATAGATTATGTTCATTTCATTTGAATTTTAATGATTATTCTAATTGATAAATCATTATTTTAATTGATAGTAATATTTTTTTCATAATTCTGGGAAAGGAAAGAAAGTGCTAAGAAAAAAAAAAGAAAAAAAACCAATTAATTATGTTGCGTTCTTATCGATGAAATATTTACCGCCAATAATGAACAAATCTGATGTTATTCGGTGATTATTGATCGGTGATAATGTTATTAAAATTCGTTACTGATCTTTTCTCGAATACTCATATATGCAGTCAGTTATGCTCTTCACTGTAATTAATAAACGATACGGCCGATTCGTTGGACGTTCTTTGATTTAACTTCAATCTGTTCGTTGCCGAACTTCAAAAGATTACTAGCTAAACCAATTTAACAATTTCCTGAAAATTTCATCCAAATCGGTAAGGCCGTTTCGGCTTCAAACATACATAAAAACATCGACTTTTATATATGAATAGACAGACGAACGTATGTAGTTACGATTCGCCCGGTATTAAGTGATTATCGGACTTAATCGGTACCCGGTAAACAGAATTAATGTCTGCTATAGTTTTATCATTTAATACCAGTGTACGAGGTGTCTTAGTAATGGGCGGTTCCCCTAGAAGGTACAGCTATGTTTTACTGGTGGTAGGACCTCTAGTGAGTTCGCACGGGTAGGTACCACCACCCTGCCTATTTCTGCCCCGTGAAGCAGTAATGCGTTTCGGCATGAAGGGCGGGACAGCCGTTGTAACTATACTGAGACCTTAGAACTTATATCTCAAGGTGGGTGGCGCATTTACGTTGTAAATTACTATGGTCTAAATATCCAGTAACCACTTAATACCAGGTGGGCTGTGAGGGCGTCCACCCATCTAGGAAATAAAAAATAAAAAACTACATTTGGGACGCAAAATTGTTTCATGGCAAATATGTGCGCAGCAACCTAATAGCATTTTATGCAGCTCAAAAAATACCGTACAACTGTGATAGTTGGTTCTTTTGCAACCTAACCGTCAATAGCAAATCCAGCTATATCGTTTAAATACGAATCAAACATGGCTTGCAAAGCGAGGCTTAGTTTCAGAAAACCTGCCGTCAAATAGGCAGGAAAATTGGCCGGTAGACTTTTTGGTATTGATATTAAAAAGCCGCCATAGATAAAGGTCGGATCAACTGTATGTAATCTTTAACAGGTGGTAGGTAACGTCTTTAAGCTGATGATGGAATTTTTGAAAGCGAGGCTTAGTTTCAGAAAACCTGCCATCAACTAGGCAGTAAAATTGGCCGGTAGACTTTTTGGTATTGATATTAAAAAGCCGCCATGGATAAAGGTCGGATCAACTGTATGTAATCTTTAACTGGTATTAGGGCGTCTTTAAGCTGATGATGGAATTTTTGGCAGTATATTTGTATTTTTATGAATGCTATGATTTCGTACTATTTGAAGGAACATACATGCTAAGAACCTTTAACTACTCTTTTAAAAATAATTGTACAAACTTTTTTTTTAATAGTTAGCATGATATTTCTACGAGCTTCGAGAACATTTCCGATAGTACCAGTCGATTCGAAACCGTTTTCGCTATCTGCCGATAGATGACGTGACTTCTTGCATGTTCCCGATAGTGCCAGTTGTTTTGATATCCGTTTCAGCTATTTGATGATAGATGGCGCACTTGTATCGGCCTAACAGTATTTTATGTATTTTTTTTAATAACGACAAAACCGTGATTAAAAGATCTTAATCTTTGAAACTATTAGGACTAAGCAATAATAAATCATGGTTATCACACTAACATCTGCTACGCGTAAAATAACTAGAATACTTTTTTAATTTTCATACGAAAATGTTATTAGTGAACTAGGTATAATAATCTAAGTGTCAAAACACTCATACAGCTTAAGTGACAGCGAACACAGAAAGCTAAAAAAATACACGTAAAGACACTTTTGCGACTTACCTAATGCTTTGATTAGTCCATACACGACACTATAGATTAGAACCCATCATTAAGCCTTATCACAGACAAATAATACAATTGAAATTATAGGTAGTCTAGATTTTTATTTTGAAATTAATTTATAATGTTGCCACAGTAATTTACAGTCCGAAAAAAAAAGATAAGGAAGCTTCGTAATAAATACGCGAATCATTAATTAAAAAAATGGGGAGAACGAATTTTTTGTGCAAACGAAAAAACAAAAACTTCGTGTCTTTGCATGTAAACGTCCAGAATATGCATTTTAGCGTCCCCAAACTTGTACTGTAAAGCTAAATCCTCTTCGCGGCGCGTTCACGAACTGAAGATTCACGAAAGTGAAGCCGACGCCGCCTCCGGTGCGGCGGACGCTAGCGAACTGCGTCGATCCTCGGACGCGGACGGCCCTGACGCGTCTACCGGCAGGCGCCGTGTACCTCACGTTGACAGCCCGCGAGTTAGTTGTAGCAGCACGGCTCACAACAAAGCTGAAACAAACAGATCATGTTTTATAGGACTGTACACCCTTAATTCCCAAAGTGGTCGATGGTCCATTGCTTAGGTGGGTGGACGAACTCACAGCCCACCTGGTGTTAAGTGGTTACTGGAGCCCATAGACATCTACAACGTAAATGCGCCACCCACCTTGAGATTTCAGTTCTAAGGTATAGTTACAACGACTACCCCACCCCTCAAACCGAAACGCATTACTGCTTCACGGCAGAAATAGGTAGAGTGGTGGTACCTACCCGCACGGACTCACAAGAGGTCCTACCACCAGTAACCGTCAGACCTAATCTTCACATTTTTTGTCGAGTTATGGGAATACGGTCCATAGGGAAAGCGGCGCGTCAGTGGACCGTACACACTATGGGGGGACGACATTAGAAAAGTTGCTAGACCACACTGAATTTATGTCCCCAGAGACAAAACAAAATGGAAATCTTTGGAGGAGGCCTACACCTGAGAGGGGTATATGCATTTAAAAATGATAATCCCAAAAAAAAATTAATTGCCTGGAAAAAAGGGCTTTTTTATTTTATTTATTTTTATTTATACGTTAGAAATGTACCAGCTGCAAGGGGTAGGGCAATAGGAACCAGCTAAATTTTGAAAGAGGTCTATGACTGACAAAATCTTGGACCCTCTGTTGTATACCGATGGTGCTAGGACGTCTTGTGAGTCCGCAAGGGTGGGTACCATCACCCTGCTTATTTTTGCCCCGCAGCAGTTCTGCGTTCCGGGTTGAAGGATGGGGTACTATTGTACTATAGAATTGAGACATACAACTCACGTTGCAAGCTGGGTGAGGGCATTTGAGTTGTTGATGTCGATTGAGCCCAGGTAACCAGGTAACTTGAAGTCGTCGTGGCCTAAAGGATAAGACGTCCGGTGCATTCGTATCTAGCGATGCACCGATGTTCGAATCCCGCAGGCGGGTACCAATTTTTCTAATGAAATACGTACTTAACAAATGTTCACGATTGACTTCCACGGTGAAGGAATAACATCGTGTAATAAAAATCAAGCCCGCAAAATTATAATTTGCGTAATTACTGGTGGTCGGACCTCTTGTGAGTCCGCACAGGTAGGTACCACTGCCTTGCCTATTTCTGCCGTGAAGCAGTAATGCGTTTCGGTTTGAAGGGTGTGGCAGCCGTTGTAACTATACTGAGACCTTAGAACTTATATCTCAAGGTGTGTGGCGCATTTACGTTATAGATGTCTATGAGCTCCAGTAACCACTTAACATCAGGTGGGTTGTGAGCTCGTCCACACATCTAAGCATTAAAATAAATAAAGAAGCTATATACACCGGGTGGTCCGTGAGCTCGTCCTTTTTTGTTATTGATTGGACGGGGTGTCCAATCAATAACAAAAATGAAACTTTTTCAGTACACCCGTCACTAATTTTATAATATCTACCATATATTTAAACCATTAACAGTAACTTACATTCTTCAAAACATTCTCGCTCACGACTCGGTCGTGCGCGGACGTGCTTTCCGATCCGTGGCCCGCTTGCGAGCTGCGTCTCTGAACTCACAGTTGTGCTCGACAGTGTAGTGACCGTGAATACATCGTGCTTACAATTCGGTAGTGCGGACGTGCCGATCCGTTGGTCGCTTGCGATTTGCGTCTCGGAGTCCATTTTTGTGCGCTAAAGTTTTGTAACCGCGAACCCACCCTTTACCAACTGCCTTTTTCAAGGCAAAACCAATCGCTACGATCAGGCTTCCTGTGGCACTCACAGGCTAGCGATTTCCTAACCTTTCCCAAAACAACAGTCTTTTTCAAGACTAGACCCCCGCTCGCGATTCTGCCTGCTGTAGCACTATACAGCCCGAGCGGGTTCCTTTCCTTTTCCCCGCCGATTGCCGTTTTCACGGCATAGGCATTCCCCCCCCCTGCTCCTTGCTGTCCTGCAGCACAGGGGGGTTACAAATCCTATCCGGGGCCTCGCCTTTCGGCGAGTTCAACAAAAGTCCCGGGGCCGCCCCCCCCGGGCAAGAAGACCGAAAATGCAGCAAGAAGAAAGTGTCAGTGAAAGTGCTAGTGACATTGTCGGGTTCCTCCGGGATAGGTACCCGTCAATTAGGGCCGAGTACTTAGCGTATAGGGCCTCCCGTGGCAATCCCTCCCCCCCCGCGTCCGTCGCCGCGTATTTCAACCGTGCCTCGGAGGCACGCCGCGCGCCCCCCGCCGCCGCGTTAAGTTCGAGCGCACGTTCCGACGATGCGACTCACGAAGCGCCTAGCGCTACCCCCACCCCCGCGCCCGCGTCGGTTACGTCATCACGCGCTACGTCCGCCGCGACCTCGATCGTTTCAAGTTCAGGCTCCGATACCGAATCGGAGATGGATTTCGAATCCGCGTCAAGCCCTCAGCCTGGAACTTCGGATGGGTTCCAAACCGTAACGCGCGGTAAAAAGCGTACTCGCGCCGTGGAGTCCCGGAACTCCACGACAAAACAGACGAAATCCGCGTCCGCCTCTCGACCGAAAGTAGTAGTTACACCGGAGTCGGACTCCGCGCGCCGCGTAACCCCACCGCCGCGTCCCAAGCCCGCGCCCGCTCCCAAAGTAGCTGCCCCGCCCCCGCTGATACTTCAAGAGAAGACAGCGTGGAATCGCGTGTCCCAGGCCCTTCAGGCAAATAAAATTAACTACACCCATGCGCGTAACGTCGCGCATGGGATTCAGATCAAGGTCGCAACGCCGGGCGACCATAGGGCCCTCTCAGCATACCTCCGAAAGGAGAACATAGGTTTCCACACCTATGCTCTTCAGGAGGACCGCGAGCTCCGCGTAGTAATACGCGGAGTCCCTAAGGAGCTAGAAATAGACTACATTAAGGAGGATCTGACCGCTCAGGCCCTCCCGATAGTTAGTGTGCACCGGATGCACAGCGGGCGGGGCAAACAGCCCTATAATATGATACTCGTGGCGTTAGAACCCACCCCGGAGGCCAAAAAGAAGATCGCATGTCTCACGACAATTTGCGGCCTATCCGGGATCTCGATCGAAGCCCCCCACAAGCGTGGCACTCCCGGGCAGTGCTACAGGTGCCAACTCTATGGCCACTCGGCGCGTAATTGCCACGCGCGCCCCCGCTGCGTGAAATGCCTCGGCGATCACGCTACGTTAGACTGCATTAGAGATAGGGAAACCGCGACCGAACCTCCCAGCTGTGTCCTATGCCTTAAGCAAGGGCACCCCGCGAACTACCGTGGATGTCCCAGGGCTCCGCGAAAACGCCCAACCCACCCAGCTCCGCGAACCGTCGGCCCAAAGACTTCGGCACCTTCAGTGCCGAAACCCGCCTTCGTGCCGGCTGCAGTTCCCACGGTCTCGGCGTGGAAAAAGCCGCTGCCGTATACGAAGGCGGGAACGGAAACCGCACCCCCGCCCCCGCTCGTGACACGCCCCGCGCCCCAGCCCCTGCTCGCACCTCGCCCCGCGCCCGCGTTCCGTCCCCCGCAACCCTCCGCCGTCAACGACTTCGCGCTCGTGCGTGACTTCGTCACCGCGGTCAACTTCGACCGTCTGCGATCGTTCGCAGACGCGATACGTAGGTCGGTAACCCCCGAACAGCGGCTCGCGGCCGCTTTCGATCACATGGACGTCTACGAGTCCGTGTCGCGTACGTTATAAAATCTTTACCGGTAACCAATGGCGCAAAAAGGTAGAGAAAAACCGTATTCCCTTACGTTAGCATTCTATAATGCTAACGGACTCGCGCGGCAACGCGATCAAATTTTTGAATTCCTCCGCGACAATCTTGTAGATATTCTATTAGTGCAGGAAACCTGTCTGAAGCCCTCGCGTCGTGACCCGAAAGTCGCGAATTACGTCATGGTTAGGAATGACAGACTCACCGCCTCCAAAGGCGGGACTGCCATTTACTATAGGCGGGCCCTGCACGTTGTCCCTCTCGATACTCCCTCGCTCTCACATATCGAGGCGTCAGTGTGCCGTATCTCGCTGACGGGACACCAGCCGATCGTCATCGCATCCGTTTATCTCCCCCCGGACAAGCCCCTCCTGAGCAGTGACATCGAGTCACTGTTCGGCATGGGAGACTCTGTCATCCTGGCAGGCGATTTAAATTGCCACCACACTAGGTGGAACTGCCATCGTACAAACGTTAACGGTAGGCGTCTCGACGCGTTTATAGACGACCTCACCTTTGAAATAGTCGGTCCCCCAACTCCAACATGTTATCCGTATAACATCGCGCTCCGTCCGAGCACTATAGACCTGGCATTGCTTAGGAACGTAACTCTGCGCTTGCGTTCCATCGAAGCAATGTCAGAGCTCGACTCAGACCACCGACCTGTCGTTATGCAGCTCGGTCGCCCTCACAACCCAGTCACTGTTACGAGGACCATGGTGGATTGGAATAAGCTGGGCACGTGCCTAGCCGACGCCGCTCCGCCAATCCTCCCTTACGGCCCGGATTCGAATCCATCCCCCGAGGACACCGTCGAATCCATAAACATCATTACCGATCACATCTCTTCCGCGATCATTAGATCTTCTAAAGAAGTCGATGTGGAGGACAGCTTCCACCGCATCAGACTGTCCCCCGATCTTAGGAATCTCTTAAGAGTTAGGAACGCGGCAATCCGGGCCTACGATCGTCTTCCCACGCATTCAAACCGGATTCAGATGCGTCGTCTACAACGCGAAGTCCACTCCCGCTTAAGCGACGCGCGTAACGATAATTGGCATAGTTATTTAGAACAACTCGCGCCCTCCCACCAAGCATACTGGCGACTAGCTAGGACTCTCAAATCCGAAACTACCGCTACTATGCCTCCCCTCTTACGCCCTTCAGGCCAACCACCGGCATTCGATGACGATGACAAGACTGAGCTGCTGGCCGATGCACTGCAAGAGTGAGTGTTGAGTGCTGGTGGTGCACTGCAGTGCACCACCAGCACTCAACACGCGGACCCCGAACACACCGAGTTGGTCGACAGGGAGGTCGAGCGCAGAGCTTCCCTGCCGCCCTCGGACGCGTTACCCCCCATTACCACGGACGAAGTTAGAGACGCGATCCACAACCTCCAACCTAGGAAGGCACCAGGCTCCGACGGCATCCACAACCGCGCGCTAAAATTTTTGCCAGTCCAACTGATAGCAATGTTGGCTACAATTTTAAATGCCGCTATGACGCACTGCATCTTTCCCGCGGTGTGGAAAGAAGCGGACGTTATCGGTATACATAAGCCGGGCAAACCGAGAAACGAAACTTCTAGTTACCGTCCGATTAGTCTCCTCTCGACGATAGGAAAAATTTACGAACGTCTCCTTAGGAAACGCCTCTGGGATTTTGTTACCGCGAACAAAATTCTCATAGACGAACAGTTCGGATTCCGCTCTAAACACTCGTGCGTACAACAAGTGCACCGCCTCACGGAGCACATTCTGATAGGACTAAATAGGCGTAAACAAATCCCGACCGGCGCCCTCTTCTTCGACATAGCGAAGGCGTTCGACAAAGTCTGGCACAACGGTTTAATTTATAAACTGTACAACATGGGAGTGCCAGACAGACTCGTGCTCATCATACGAGACTTCTTGTCGAACCGTTCGTTTCGATATCGAGTAGAGGGAACTCGTTCTCGTCCCCGTCAACTGACCGCCGGAGTCCCGCAACGCTCCGCGCTCTCCCCGTTATTATTTAGTTTGTATATCAATGATATACCCCGGTCTCCGGAGACCCATCTAGCGCTCTTCGCCGATGACACGGCTATCTACTACTCGTGTAGGAAGATGTCGCTGCTTCATCGGCGACTCCAGATCGCAGTAGCCACCATGGGACAGTGGTTCCGGAAGTGGCGAATAGACATCAACCCCACGAAAAGCGCAGCGGTGCTCTTCAAAAGGGGTCGCCCTCCGAACATCACTTCGAGCATCCCACTCCGTAGTAGGCGCGCAAACACCTCCGCCGTTAGTCCCATCACTCTCTTTGGCCAGCCCATACCGTGGGTCTCGAAGGTCAAATATCTAGGCGTCACCCTCGACAGAGGGATGACATTCCGTCCCCATATAAAAACGGTACGCGACCGCGCCGCGTTTATTCTAGGACGACTCTATCCAATGCTTTGTAGTCGAAGCAAACTGTCCCTCCGCAATAAGGTAACTCTCTACAAAACTTGTATACGCCCCGTTATGACGTATGCAAGCGTAGTGTTCGCTCACGCAGCCCGCACCAACTTGAAGCCCCTTCAGGTTATTCAATCACGATTCTGCAGGATAGCCGTCGGAGCGCCTTGGTTCCTTAGGAATGTGGATCTCCACGACGACCTGGAGCTCGACTCTTTTAGTAAGTATCTACAGTCGGCATCGCTGCGCCATTTTGAGAAGGCGGCACGACATGAGAACCCTCTCATCGTAGCCGCTGGAAATTACATACCCGACCCAGTAGACCGAATGGTAAACCGTCGACGTCGCCCAAAGCACGTCATTACGGATCCTCCTGATCCATTAACGGTGCTTTTAGGCACCACAAGCACCGGTCACCGTCCTCGTCGAACCCGTCGCTTGCGACGAAGGGCTCGACGAGCGAACTAACCCATAGACACAGCCCACTGAGTTTCTCGCCGGATCTTCTCAGTGGGTCGCGTTTCCGATCCGGTGGTAGATTCAGCGAAGCAGTGCTCTTGCTAGGGTCAGTGTTAGCAACTCTCCGGTTGAGCCCCGCGAGCTCACCTACTAACGTTAGGGTGAAGCTGAAGTAGCCTCTCAAGACTATCAGCATAGGTAGGAAAAAGAAAAAGAAAAAAAAAAAAAAAAAAAAAATTACATTCTTTTCAGACCGAAACTCAAAATTGGTTTCCGGATAAATAAGAGAAGACGTTGATATTATTATATTAATTAGGGCTTTGAAAAAATTAGTCATTTATAAACAACTAGCTGTACCCGTCCGCTTCGCTGGACATTTAAAATTAACATTATTTTTTCTCACCCCCACAGATTCACATCATTAACGCCCCCGCAACTGGTGTAGGAAGTTCAACACTCATATAAATATTAGCCTATTCATTAAGTACATGTATTTTCTACATGGGTACCAAGTTTCAAGTCAATCGGATGCACGGTTCGGTAGTTATAACGGAACATCCGGAAAAACCACTGTAGATGTGTATATTAGTATAGATTGCAGAAAGTCGTACTCACCTCCGTAAGAGTCTATCACTTGAAGTAATACTTCCGATACTCAAAGCGTTAGATCTATCAGTGGATCTGGGGTCAGCCACTTCATTAGTCGACACCGCGACGATCGCGGTCAATACGAACAATAGAGCGAACTTCATCTGTGAACGAAGACAACCAAGCAAATAGAAAATAGTACAAGTCGCCGATATGCACTCTTCACTTTTGATTGTTAAAACTAGAACTCTTCCCGCAAATATACTCTAAGAGTTTTCTTAAAGAAATAAGTAGACAGTGGCTTTATACTCAATTTTTCTTTGACCATCTATCGATAGACTATTCTTTGTAAGTGTAAATTAAATAATAAAGGGTTTGGAAAGCCAAACTCTTCAGCATAGCCAAAGGGTTTTTGGCAATTACATTTGAAACATATCTCTGATTGAAAGTTCGCGTTTTCTATTCATCCGGTCCTACAAAGAAGATGTGTCTAAATCTCAACTGTATTATATAGATGTCTTCTGTCATGTATTATGTAAATATTCCATTCTAGGATTCCATATAGCTACTTCAGGGTAGAGATCGGGAGGACGGAAATATCTATAATACCTCCCAAGAAAATCCCACCAAAAATATAATCGAAAAGTTTCTTACCTTGCAGGAAACTTGTACTGGTACTCAGAATCAATAGTAAGTTATGATGGTTTTTTAATATCGAGTCGTTTATTTATACTCAATATGATTTTCTGATATGAGGACTTTTTGTTTATCAACGGTCCAAACGAAAGTAGTAACATAAATAAGGATTATTAAACAAGTCATGCGATAAGAAAAGTTATTTTTGTTTCTGTTTTGAGGAAGGAAGCTGACGCATTCTATGATTGTGTTAATAAAAAAATTGTGTTACGTATAAAAACGTAAAATATGCAAAAATATTTTAAGCCCGCTCAGAAATAAACTAAATACTTTTTAGATCCTCCCTTTTCGCGTCGTTATCCTCATTACTGAGGGTCGTGACTCCCCCGCTGCATCAGTTTCTCCCGTACGATTTCCCTCCATTTGCTGCGATTCTTAGTTTCATGAAGGGCATCGTGGAAGCTGATGTTCAGAGAAGATCACATTTGGTCCGACCATCTCGTGGAACAGCGTCCTCTGGAACGTTACCCATCTAACTTGCCTTTTTAGATCCAGTGACTTCATTTATTAATAACGAAAATAATACCATGTTTTACATGTGGTTCTTATTATTTATCTATTTTTTTTATTTGTTGCTAATATGGCTGAACGAGCTCAAGGCCCATTTGGTGTTAAGTGGTCACCGGAGCTCATAAACATCAACCACGCAAATTCCGCCACTTACCCCGAGACATGAGTTCTAAGGTCTCAGTATAGTACAACGGCTGCCCACCCTTCCAACCGCAACGCATTACTACTTCACGGCGGAAACAGGCAAACTACCCCCGCGGGCTCACAAGACTGCCTATTACTAGTATCTAAATAAAAAACTAAACTAACGTAATGTCTGTACTTTTAATTTAACACCATCTTTATCGTCATCACTTCACACGTGGCCACTGCTGGACATAAGCCAATATCAATTTGCGGCACTGACCTCTGTTTTTCTGCTTTCCTGATCCGCTTCCTGAGGGCCACTTTTCATAGCCCATTGTTCCATCTGACGCACAGAAACCGCAAACTTTACTGGTGCCAACTTTAATTTTAACTTTAACTAAGTAACTTTACGTCTTGTGAGCCCGTAAGGTTAGGTACCAGGACGGTGCCTATTTCTGCTGCGAACCAATAACGCATTCTGGTGTGAAGAGGTAGCTATTGTTCTTTAAAACTGAGATATAGAACTTATGTCTCACAGTGGATGGCGGCATTTATGTTTTTTCGTTGTTGCGTCAAAGAGCGATATATCTTACGTATTCGCCAAGCAAAGCACAGTATTTCAGTATTACTTCTTCCTAGTATTTGCAAGACCTTGGAGGTTATAAATCCCATGAATGGCCCTCTTATCCAGAATGAAAATATATTCAGCTTATTGCCCCACAGAAAGATGCCATAGAACACTATGCAAGTGGCTAAAATACCAAACGTACCAAACTTCGTTAGCATAAGTTCATAATTTTTTGGTATATAACGCAAAATCAAATTCTACCCGCTAATTTGATTATGCGAGGATCGTATTATTTGAAATTCGCCGATATCAAGAAAAACAAAGGATTAAAGTAAGAAGTTCCAATATCTCTCCAATTATATAAATAAAACACCTACTAATAATAAAATTTTATTCTTTTAATATCTTTTTTTATTGCAATGCTGCCACCCACTTTGAGATATGACATCTAAGGTTACATACAGTATAGTTACAACGGCTGCCCCACCCTTCAAATCGAAACGCATTACTGCTTCACGGCAGAAATAGGCAAGATGGTAGTCAGTGGCGTAGCTAGGTAACCAAGGGCCCTGGGGCAAATTAAAAAATCGGGTCCCACTGCTATGTCAGTTGATTAGGTTTTATCAAATAAAAATATGAAATATACAAATACTTTAAAAATGCTAATCTACTTAAGCTGTTTTTTGTGCACTGCAGGGCAGGTAATAAAAATATTAAACAGTAACAACATAAATTACAATTAATACTTGGTGTAGGTTTGGCTAATAAAACGAAATAGAGAAGATCCAAGGGTTTATTATACAAAGGTCTGGCTTTTTTTTTCGGGCTGGGGGCCGAACCTCCTACGAGGTCCCCGCGCCTAGGGGCCGCGCGGTGTATGTGGGACTGGTCCGCGGCTGCGAGACCGCGAGCCCAAGGATGTTCTCAGGGCCCTACCCACTAAACGACTCCCCTGCACTCTTCGCCCAAGCGTCCGATGCCCTCCGAGGTCAGAACCCCGATGAGGTTACCGCGGTCAACACTAGAACCAGACAGCACAGCTCACCCCAAGGACGCCCGGCCGACGGAGCCTTCGAGGCGAATCGAAGGCCCTGAAACGTCGGCCGTCTCGGTACGGCAGCGCGTCAGGCCTCCCAGACGGTGTCGCTGGTATCCCGGAATAACCCGCTGGACCAGAACCAGCCGTTGTAACTATACTTGAGACCTTAGAACTTAAATCTCAAAGTGGGTGGCGCATTTACGTTGTAGATGTCTATATATAGTATCCAGTATACACTTAAGCCAACTACGAATTTATATAAAACTAGCTGACCCGGCAGACTTCGTAGTGCCTCAATCGATAAATAAAAGACCTAAATTTTTTGTATACTCTTAAAAAAAACCGTCCGACGGGGGACATATCAAAGGAAAAACAAAATTGTTATTTTTATTTAATTCCGAGTATTTTCATATTAATCTTACTTTTAAACCTTTTCTGGACTTCCACAAATAATTCAAGACCAACATTAACCAAATCGGTCCAGCCGTTCTCGAGTTTTAGCGAGACTAACGAACAGAAATTCATTTTTATATTATTATATATCTAATATATAAAATTCTCGTGTTACGGGGTGCGTGATTGAACTCCTCCGAAACGGCTCGATTTCGTGAATCTTAACGTGCATATCGGCCAGGGTGGAGAATCGGACAACATCTATTTTTCATCCCCCTGAATGCTAAGGGTGGTCCGGTCCATCCCTAAATTTTTTATTTTATTTTTTGGAGAATTTATTTTGTTTTTATTTTTTTATGATACAGCATACAAAAATACATACAACCATACATTTTCACCCCTCTACGATCATCCCTTATTTTTTATTTGTTAATTAAAAACTTTAATTTATTTTGCAAGAATTTTGTTTTGTCTTGTCATGACTTAGAATAAAAAATTTCATATTACTCTGAATTTTTCACCCCTCTACGATCAACCCCTATTTTTTATTTGTTAATTATAAATTTTAATTTTTTTGGCAAGATTTTATTTTTATTTTGTCATAACTTAAAATAAAAAAATTCATATTACTCTCAATTTTCACTCTTATACCCCGATTATCCATCCCGATTTTTATTTTTTTTATTCTATGTACCTACAGATCCGCAATAAGGTTGCAAGATGGAAATCAAATATTATAATTGTAGTACGATAAATTCTTATTCAGAGTTTATAATTGCAAGTTGCTTTAATTGATTTTTTTTAAATTCAATTTGATCTCCCGTCCTCACCGGTCGACTGCTGATCAACTAACAATCGATCAGTTATCCCCGCCAGGTGTCACCACTCATCCAGCAAACATCACGTGGTAGGGATGAGGACGAAGCCGGTCTCCTGTCTTACTCACTATACATTTTTCAGCCATGTTTTTTTGGTTTTATTTGTGTATCAATAGTATGTTCAGTAGGTCTGAGAATCGGCTACTATCTATTTTTCATACCTCTAAGTGATAAGGGTTGTCCACCCCAAACATTAATTTTTTATTTTTATTTTTTGGATAATTTTTTTTGGTTATTATGTGGTTGAATGAGGTTTTTTGTTCTACACTAGAATTTTCCTAGAAATCTTATTTAAGGCAACACAACGTTTGCCGGGACAGCTAGTACTAATATATAAATCTACAGTGGTTTTTTACGGATGTTCCGTTATAACTACTGAACCATGCATCCGACTGACTTGAAACTTGGTATCCATGTAGAAAATACATGTACTTAATGGATAGGCTAATATGAGTGTTGGACTCCCTACACCAGTTGCGGGGGCGTTAATGATGAGAATCTTTGTTTAGGTGAGAAATAATAATATTAATTTTAAATGCCCAGGGAAGCGGACGGGTATAGTAAGCGGCACGTAAGTTGGCAAGGTTTTGGTGTAGTGGGGGTAATGTCGCGCATGGTGCACATTGCAACAAAAAAATGATCACTTTTACTGCCCGCATATAATTTAATTTAATTTTATTTTATTTTTTATTTGCCGTAATTTGTTTTTAAGCCTTTGTGTTTAGAAGAAAGTTAAAGAAAAGAGAGGAATTCGTGAAGTGTATTAGGTGTTAAAAATAAAATAATAAATTAAAAGTTAAGAAGTTTATTTAAAAAAATATACTTAATATTAAAAATGATGTGTCGCCGTCGTCACTATCATTTTCTAATAGTGCTACCCCTTAGATTAAATTTATGGTAGCACCTGAGCTGGTGGAAGGAGTTGGCTCCTCATCGTTGACATAACGAAGAGTCGCTGTCGTCACTGGCGTAAATAATAAAACGCTCAGTGACTGAATCAACTATATGGTCATTGGTATTTGGTCCTGGCATTGCAAACAAATTTAAAAGAATAAAACCCGTAACAAAAACTAAATTTAAAACAATAATAACAACTCGTAACAAAAACTCAATATAAACAAAGGGCTACTACAATTTAGTAGGCGCATATGTAACCAGGAGCGAACGGAACGTGGACGCGGTGCGGGAGGGGAGGGTCGACTGACTCACCAATCGTGCGCTCGGAACGGTGCTACCTTTCCCCGCGTCCCGCTTGACAACCAAAGAGACCTAAAAAACGACTTCTGCGCATCTTACGACTCTTGCTAAGTTACGTGCCGGGGACTATACAGCTAGTTACTTACAAAGATAAATGTCGGGTTTTAAGCGAAATGTCGTTTAAACCTAATAAACTTTTAACCCTCGATATATTATTATATATTGTGGAGACCAATGTATGTGGATATTTTTATATTTAGTATAAAGAATTTAATAAAGACAGTAAGCGTCCGTTCGCGGTCATAACAAGTGAAACGTGGAAACGATAAGTATAGATGAACTCGGAAACAAAGTCTGAGACTATCAAAGGCTGTATGGTGCCTAAATACGATAATTTTACGAAACTAGTGATACTGCTGTCTATTATTATTAGGACTAAGCAATAATAAATCATGGTTATCACACTAACATCTGCTACGCGTTAAATAACTAAATACTTTTTTTAATTTTCATACGAATATGTTATTAGTGAACTAGGTATAATAATCTAAATGTCAAAATACTCATACAGCTTAAGTGACAGCGAACACAGAAAGCTCAAAAAATACACGCACACTTTTGCGACTTACCTAATGCTTTGATTAGTCCATACACGACACTATAGATTAGAACCCATCATTAAGCCTTATCACAGACAAATAATACAATTGAAATTATAGGTAGTCTAGATTTTTATTTTGAAATTAATTTATAATGTTGCCACAGTAATTTACAGTCCGAAAAAAAAGACAAGGAAGCTTCGAAATAAATACGCGAATTATTAATTAAAAAAATGGGGAGAACGAATTTTTTGTGCAAACGAAAAAACAAAAACTTCGTGTATTTGCATGTAAACGTCCAGAATATGCATTTTAGCGTCCCCAAATTTGTACGGTAAAGCGAAATCCTCTTCGCGGCGCGTTCACGAACTGAAGATTCACGAAAGTGAAGCCGACGCCGCCTCCGGTGCGGCGGACCCTCGCGAACTGTGTCGATCCTCGGACGCGGACAGCCCTGACGCGTCTACCGGCAGGCGCCGTGAACCTCACGTTGACAACCCGCGAGTTAATTGTAGCAGCACGGCTCACAACAAAGCTGAAACAAACAGATCACGTTGAATAGGCTGTACACCCTTAATTCCCAAAGCGGTCCACGGGTGACTCGGCGGGAGTCTAATTTTTTTTTTATTGCTTAAATGAGTGGACGAGCTCACAGCCCACCTGGTGTTAAGTGGTTACTGGAGCTCATAGACATCTACAACGTAAATGCGACACCCACCTAGATGTGTATATTAGTATAGATTGCAGAAAGTCGTACTCACCTCCGTAAGAGTCTATCACTTGAAGTAATACTTCCGATACTCAAAGCGTTAGCTCTATCAGTGGATCTGGGGTCAGCCACTTCATTAGTCGACACCGCGACGATCGCGGTCAATACGAACAATAGAGCGAACTTCATCTGTGAACGAAGACAACCAAGCAAATAGAAAATAGTACAAGTCGCCGATATGCACTCTTCACTTTTGATTGTTAAAACTAGAACTCTTCCCGCAAATATACTCTAAGAGTTTTCTTAAAGAAATAAGTAGGCAGTGGCTTTATACTCAATTTTTCTTTGACCATCTATCGATAGACTATTGTTTGTAAGTGTAAATTAAATAATAAAAGATTTGGAAAGCCAAACTCTTCAGCATAGCCAAAGGGTTTTTGGCAATTACATTTGAAACATATCTCTGATTGAAAGTTCGCGTTTTCTATTCATCCGGTCCTACAAAGAAGATGTGTCTAAACCTCAACTGTATTATATAGATGTCTTCTGTCATGTATTATGTAAATATTCCATTCTAGGATTCCATATAGCTACTTCAGGGTAGAGATCGGGAGGACGCAAAATATCTATAATACCTCCCAAGAAAACCCCACCAAAAATATAGTCGAAAAGTTTCTTACCTTGCAGGAAACTTGTACTGGTACTCAGAATCAATAGTAAGTTATGATGATTTTTTAATATCGAGTCGTTTATTTATACTGTATATGATTTTCTGATATGAGGACTTTTTGTTTATCAACGGTCCAAACGAAAGTAGTAACATAAATAAGGATTATTAAACAAGTCGTGCGATAAGAAAAGTTATTTTTGTTTCTGTTTTGAGGAAGGAAGCTGACGCATTCGATAATTGTGTTAATAAAAAAATTGTGTTACCTATAAAAACGTAAAATATGCAAAAATATATTAATCCCACTCAAAAGTAACCTAAATCCTTTTTTGATCCTCCCTTCTCGCGTCATTATCCTCATTACTGAGGGTCGTGACTCCCCCGCTGCATCAGTTTCTCCCGTACGATTTCCCTCCATCTGCTGCGATCCTTAGCTTCATGAAGGGCATTGTGGAAGTTGATGTTTAAAGAAGATCGTATTTGGTCCGACCATCTCGTGGGACTGCGTCCTCTGGAACGTTACCCATCTACTCGTACCTTGCCTTTTTAGATCAAGTCACTTTATTTATTAATAACGAAAATAATAACATGTTTTACATGTGGTTCTTATTATTTATCTATTTTTTTATTTGTTGCTAATATGGCTGAACGAGCTCAAGGCCCATTTGGTGTTAAGTGGTCACCGGAGCTCATAAACATCAACCACGCAAATTCCGCCACTTATCCCGAGACATGAGTTCTAAGGTCTCAGTATAGTACAACGGCTGCCCACCCTTCCAACCGCAACGCATTACTGCTTCACGGCGGAAACAGGCAGGGTGGTGGTACCTACCCCCGCGGGCTCACAAGACTGCCTATTACTAGTATCTAAATAAAAAACTAAACTAACGTAATGTCTGCACTTTTAATTTAACAGCATCTTCATCGTCATCAGTTCACACTTGGCCACTGCTGGACATAAGCCAATATCAATTTGCGGCACTGACCTCTGTTTTTCTGTTTTCCTGATCAGCTTCCTGAGGGCCACCTTTCATAACCCATTGTTCCATCTGACGCACACAAACCGCAAACTTTACTGGTACCAACTTTAATTTTAACTTTAACTAAGTAACTTTACGTCTAGTGAGCCCGCAAGGTTAGGTACCAGGACGGTGCCTATTTCTGCTGCGAAGCAATAACGCATTCTGGTGTGAAGAGGTAGCTATTGTTCTTTAAAACTGAGATATAGAACTTATGTCTCACAGTGGATGGCGGCATTTATGTTTTTTCGGTGTTGCGTCAATGAGCGAATTATCTTACGTATTCGCCAAGCAAAGCACAGTATTTCAGTATTACTTCTTCCTAGTATTTGCAAGACCTTGGAGGTTATAAATGGCCCTCTTATCCAGAATGAAAATCTATTCAGCTTATTGCCCCACAGAAAGATGCCATAGAATACTATGCAAGTGGCTAAAATACCAAACGTACCAAACTCCGTTAGCATAAGTTCATAATTTTTTGGTCTATAACGCAAAATCAAATTCTACCCGCTAATTTGATTATGCGAGGATCGTATTATTGAAAATTCACCGATATCAAGAAAAACAAAGGATTAAAGTAAGAAGTTCCAATATCCCTCCAATTATATAAATAAAACACCTATATACTAATAAAATTTTATTCTTTTAATATCTTTTTTATTACTTTGATGGGGGACGAGCTCACAGCCCACCTGGTGTTAAGTGGTTACGGGAGCCCATAGACATCTATATCGTAAATGCTGCCACCCACTTTGAGATATGACATCTAAGGTTACAGTATAGTTACAACGGCTGCCCCACCCTTCAAATCGAACCGCATTACTGCTTTACGGCTGAAATAGGCAGGAAATACCTACCCGTGCGGACTCACAGGAGGTCCTACCACCAGTAAATATCATATCAAACATATCACTGCCATCTCTCCCTTTTATTTTACTAAACTTATTTATATATTTATTTATAAATTCTATACAGTAAGCTGTCTTAAAACATTCGACCGTAGTTTTGAGAAATACAATTTCTTAGGCGGTACATGCACAATGTCTATTGACATGTCCATATCGATTAATCTACAGTAGATCTAGTATTCGATATTTTATATTTATGATTTTTGTTTGTTTTCTTAATTTTGTTAACCGTATCTTAGCCTTGCTTATGAACATTTTGATACGCTTAAGAAAGAGCGTGTTCTAAATTCGGCGGGTCGGTCTTTCTCTGCGATGAATCTGTATTCTGCATCAGTAGTAAAGTTGCGACGATATAAAAGCCCATTTGAATAATGAAACATTTTGTTATCTGGATTAGGCAAGAAAATGCTTAATTTTTTTTTGGCCAGGTGGTTGACTTCCTGCGAGGTCCCTGCGTCTAAGGGGCACTTGAGGCATGTGGGACTGGACGGTCCGCAGATTTTAGCAACATTTATCTCGAAATATGTCTATCGTCATAACAAAAAATCAACCTCTATTTTGACATAGAAAAATGAAACTTACTGGTAAACCCACAACGACGGAATAACACTTAGCACCAAGATATGGGTATATTCTCATAATTATATAATAAACTGTGATTTTCTTTTAACATAGCATTTTTACTGGTGGTAGGACCTCTTATGAGACCGCGCGGGTAGGTACCAGTGGCGTAGCTACCTAGGGGCTAGGCGGGGCAGTGCCCCGGGGCCCTCAAGCTCAGGGGGCCCTCGAATCCTTACCAGAAATCTCGATCGAACTGAACTTTTGGAAACTTCTCCTATTTTCAAAATAGGCAGTAACAGGTTGCAACCCCACTTTGATGATGACAACTCAGTTGAGAGAAATTCAAAAGTTATGCATAGGGAATTCTCTTTTTATTGTGAATTCGACTTAATATTTTTTTACGAGAACGGTTAAAAAATTAATGCTGTATCAGGAGTAAGTAAGCTCGTAGAGGCTGCGCGACGTGCTACCAGCACTCTAGCGCGCCGCCAAATAGATATGATACATCGAGGCGGTGTATCGCGTCCCGACCCGACAGGCTGGTTCTGGTCCAGCGGGGTATTCCGGGACACCAGCGACACCGTCTGGGCGGCCTGACGCGCTGCCGTACCGAGACGGCTAACGTTTCAGGACCTTCGATCCGCCTCGAAGGCTCCGTCGGCCGGGCGTGTTTGGGGTGAGCTGCGCTGTCTGGTTCTAGTGTTGACCGCGGTATCCTCATCCGGGTTCTGACCTCGGAGGGCATCGGACGCTTGGGCGAAGAGTGCAGGGGAGTCGTTTAGTGGGTAGGGCCCTGAAAACATGCTTGGGCCCGCGGTCTCGCAGCCGCGGACCAGTCCCACATACACCGCGCGGCCCCTAGGCGCGGGGACCTCGTAGGAGGTTCGGCCCCCAGCCCGAAAAAAAAAGCCCGACCTTTTTATAATAAACCCTTGGATCTTCTCTATTTCGTTTTATTAGCCAAACCTACACCAAGCATTAATTGTAATTTATGTTGTTACTGTTTAATATTTTTATTACCTGCCCTGCAGTGCGCAAAAAACAGCATAAGTAGCTTAGCATTTTTAAAATATTTGTATATCTCATATTTTTATTTGATAAAACCTAATCAGTTTACATAGCAGTGGGACCCCATTTTTTAATTTGCCCCAGGGCCCTTGGTTACCTAGCTACGCCACTGACTACCATCTTAAGCTGTATGAGTGTTGCTGTACTGCGTTTCGGTTTGAAAGGTGGGGCAGCCGTTGTAACTATACTTGAGACCTTAGAACTTAAATCTCAAGGTGGGTGGCGCATTTACGTTGTAGATGTAGATATATAGTATCCAGTATACACTTAAGCCAACTACGAATTTATATAAAACTAGCTGACCCAGCAGACTTCGTAGTGCCTCAATCGACAAATAAAAGACATAATTTTTTTGTATACTCTTAAAAAAAAAACCGTCCTACACATCAAAGGAAAAACAAAATTGTTATTTTTATTTAATTCCGAGTATTTTCATATTAATCTACCTTTTAAACCTTCTCTGGACTTCCACAAATAATTCAAGACCAAAATTAACCAAATCGGTCCAGCCGTTCTCGAGTTTTAGCGAGGCTAACGAACAGAAATTCATTCTTATATTATTACTAGCTGACCCGGCAAACATTGTTTTGCCATATATAAGATTTCTAGGGAATTTCTAGTGTAGAAAAAAACGAACTTATTGAAAGTGTGTTTTTTTTTATGATTGAAGGATTACTGGTGGCCCGGAGGCCTTTCCAGTTTCACCAGGACAGGTGGGCGACCAAAGGCTCAGCCAGGAGGGGTGGAATTTGCTAACAGCTGCCCGAGCGCCTCCGAAGGAGACCTAACAACTCAAGAGTAGCTGCTTCGCGAATGAATCTACTACCGGATCGGAATCGCGACCCGCTGAGAAGATCCGGCGAGAAACTCAGCGAGCTGATTCATGGGTTAGGTTGCACGACGAACTCTTTGTCGAGTTCGGCGAGTACGGTTACCGAGGTCCCTAAGCCTGCTCCTAGAGCTGAAGGCGTCTAGTGCAAAGGTTATTGGATCTGATGGATCCGTAAGGACGTGTCTAGGGCGTCGACGGTGACTGGCTCCTGCATGATCAGGATTCGGGGAGTAGTCAGCGGCGGCTACGATAAGGCGATTATCATGACGCATAGCCTTATCGAAGTACCGTTCCGACGCTGACTTCATGTATTTCTGTATAGATTCGAGGCCCAGGTCGTCGTGTAGGTCAACGTTCCTCACGAACCACGGAGCTCCGACGGCTAATCTGCAAAAGCGGGATTGTAAAGATTGGAGGGTGTCTATGTGTGTGCGGGCCGCGTGAGCGAACACCACACTCGCGTAAGTCATGACGGGCCTTATGCAAGTTTTGTAAAGTGTCACCTTGTTCCGAAGGGACATTTTACTCCGCTTACAGATCATGGGGTAGAGTCTACCGAGAATAAACGCGGCACGGTCACGGACTGATTTTATATGCGGGCGGAATGTCATCGATGCATCCAGGGTAACGCCCAGGTACTTGACCTTCCTGGCCCAGGGTATGGATTGACTAAAGAGAGTAATCGGGGGTGTGAGATTCCTCCTCCTAATACGGGAGGAAATCCGTGTGGAGCTTCCCCTCTGAAATAGCACCGCAGTACTTTTCGCTGGGTTGATGTCTATGCGCCATTTTCGGAACCACTGTCCTAGGGCTAGGGCTGCGCTCTGAAGCTTCTTCGCGATTAGGGACTTGTTTCTACTGGAATAGTAAACAGTCGTGTCGTCGGCGAATAAAGCTAAATGGGTCGGCGGCGACCGGGGAATATCGTTAACGAATAAGCTAAATAGGAGGGGTGAGAGGACAGAGCCTTGCGGGACTCCAGCTGTGAGAGGTCGTGGGAAGGAGCGGGTTCCCTCGACTCGATATCGAAAAGAGCGGTTCGACAAGAAGTCCCGTATGATGAGCACGAGACTATCCGGCACACCCATGTTGAATAGTTTGAAAATCAAACCGTTGTGCCAGACTTTGTCGAACGCTTTTGCGACGTCGAAGAAGAGAGCTCCCGTGTATAACGGTTTTGGTCGATTAAGCCCCACAAGAATGTGCTCCGTGAGGCGGTGCGCCTGTTGAACGCATGAGTGATTTGTACGGAATCCGAATTGTTCATCGATGAGAATGCCCTTGGATGAGACGAAGTCTCTGAGGCGTTTGTAGAGCAGACGCTCATACAGTTTGCCTAGAGACATGAGGAGGCTAATCGGGCGGTAGCTCGTCGGATGATTTTTTGGTTTACCGGGTTTATGTATGCCGATAACGTCCGCTTCTTTCCACACCGCGGGATCTTTCCCGCGGTGTGGTGTTACAGTTCACCATAGCGGCATTGAAAATAGATGCCAACATCACGATGAGTTGGACGGGTAGAAGTTTAATAACGCGGTTGGATATACCGTCGGAACCGGGAGCCTTGCGAGGACGTAGGTCTTTGATCAAGTCTTTAACTTCCATCGGGGTGACGGGTGGTAACGCATCCGAGGGGGGCAAGGAGACTCTGCGTTCTACCTCACTGTCTACTAATTCTACATGAACAGGGTCCACGGATTGAGTGCTGGGCGTGCACTGGGTTTGCAATGTATCGGCCAGCAACTCTGCTTTTTCGTCATCATCAAACGCCGCGAGTCGGCCTGAGGGGCCTACGAGGGAGGGCATAGTTACTACCGTATCCGATTTGAGAGTACAAGCTAAGCGGTAAGACCTTTGGGAGGGCGCGAGTCCTTCTAAGAAATCAGACCATCTGGCATCACGGACTTCGGCGATGCGAGACTTTACGTCGCGTTGTAGGGCACGCATTCGAATACGATTTTCCGCGGTAGGAGACCTGTCGTAGGCGCGTATCGAGGCGTTCTTAGCTCTAAAGAGTTCCCTAATATTATCGGACAATTTGAAGCGGTGAAGGAAGTCCTCCGCTACAACTTGTTTCGATGATCTATCTAATGTTGAGGTGATGTGTGACGTTAAGATGTCTATGGCTTCAGCGGTATCCTGAGGAGACGGGGTAGAGTCCGAGTTAAACGGGAGCGATGGTGGATCAGATTCAGCCAGGCTGATGCCCAGCGTGTGCCAATCCACCACAGTCCTCGTGACGGGAACGGAGTCGGGAGCGCGACCGAGCTTCATAACGACGGGACGGTGGTCTGAATCTAACTCTGAAACTACTTCGATCGAGTGTAAGCTCAGAGTTACGTTTTTTAATAACGCTATGTCCAGTATATCCGGGCGATGCGCGATATTTAGCGGGTAGTGAGTCGGTGTTAGCGGAGCGACGATATCGAAGGCGAGATCATCGACTAACGCGTCAAGCCGCCTGCCATTCGGGGTTGTGGTGTGTGAGTTCCACCTGATGTGTTTACAATTTAGGTCGCCCGCCAGAATGACAGAGCTCCCCATGCCGAGCAGCGCCTCGATATCACTGCTTAGAACAATCTTATCCGGTGGAAGATAAACGGACGCGATAACGATCGGCGCGTGTCCCGTCAGTGAGATTCGGCACACTGATGCTTCGATATTAGCGAGCGCGGGAGGATCGAGCGGGACGCAATGCAGGGCTCTTCTATAGTAAATGACGGTACCACCACCACGAGCAGAGAGCCTGTCGTTCCTGACCATGTTATAGTTCGCGATTTTAGGGTCATGGCGCGCGGGCTTGAGTAGGGTCTCCTGCACTAAAAAGATATCAATTTGATGGTCACGCAAAAAGTCAGAAACCTGATCACGTTGATTTGCGAGACCGTAAGCGTTAAAAAATCCTATCGTTACGGATAGTGTAAGTGTGTAAGGATGTGGTAAATGAGTGAAAGAGGCATGTAGCGCTGTGAACGTTCGAATCTAAATGTCAAAACACTCATACAGCTTAAATGACAGCGAACACAAAAAGCTAAAAAAATACACGTAAAGACACTTTTGCGACTTACCTAATGCTTTGATTAGTCTATATACGACACTATTGATTAGAACCCATCATTAAGTCTTATCACAGACAAATAATACAATTGAAATTATAGGTAGTCTAGATTTTTATTTTGAAATTCATTTATAATATTGCCACAGTAATTTACAGTCCGAAAAAAAAGACAAGGAAGCTTCGTAATAAATACGCGAATTATTAATTAAAAAAATGGGGAGAACGAATTTTTTGTGCAAACAAAAAAACAAAAACTTCGTGTATTTGCATGTAAACGTCCAGAATATGCATTTTAGCGTCCCCAAATTTGTACGGTAAAAAAAAATGCTCTTCGCGGCGCGTTCACAAACTGAAGATTCACGAAAGTGAAGCCGACGCCGCCTCCGGTGCGGCGGACCCTTGTGAACTGTGTCGATCCTCGGACGCGGACAGCCCTGACGCGTCTACCGGCAGGCGCCGTGAATCTCACGTTGAGAACCCGCCAGTTAATTGTAGCAGCACGGCTCACAACAAAGCTGAAACAAACAGATCATGTTGAATAGGCCGTACACCCTTAATTCCCAATGCGGTCCACGGGTGACTCGGTGGGAGTCTACATTTTTTTTTTATTGCTTAAATGAGTGAACGAGCTCACAGCCCACCTGGTGTTAAGTGGTTACTGGACCCCATAGACATCTACAACGTAAATGCGCCACCCACCTTGAGATTTCAGTTCTAAGGTATAGTTACAACGACTGCCCCACCCCTCAAACCGAAACGCATTTCTGCTACACGGCAGAAATAGCCAGGGTGGTGGTAGCTACCCACACGGACTCACAAGAGGTCCTGCCACCAGTAACCGTCAGACCTAATCTTCACATTTTTTGTCGAGTTATGGGAATACGGTCCATAGGGAAAGCGGCGCGTCGATAGACCGTACACACTATGGGGGGACGACATTAGAAAAGTTGCTAGACCACACTGAATTTATGTCCCCAGAGACAAAACAAAATAGAAATCTTTGGAGGAGGCCTTCACCTGAGAGGGGTATATACATTTAAAAATGATAATCCCAAAAAAATGTAATTGCCTGGAAAAAGGGAATTTTTATTTTATTTATTTTTATTTATACGTTAGAAATGTACCAGCTGCAAAGGGTTCATAGGAACCAGCTAAATTTTGAAAGAGGTCTATGAGTGATAAAATCTGGGACCCTCTGTTGTATACCGATGGTGCTAGGACGTCTTGTGAGTCCGCAAGGGTGGGTACCATCACCCTGCTTATTTTTGCCCCGAACCAGTTCTGCGTTCCGGGTTGAAGGGTGGGTATCCGTTGTACTATAGAACTTAAGACATAGAACTCATGTTGCAAGCTGGGTGGGAGCATTTGGGTTGTTGATGTCGATTGAGCCCGGGTAAGTAATTAACACCGGTTGTTTTGGTCCACCCCGTCCAATCAATAACAAAAATGAAACTTTTTCAGTACATCCGTCACTAATTTTATGAAACCATTAACAGTAACTTACATTCTTTTCAAACTGAAACTCAAAATTGGTTTCCGGATAAGTAAGAGAAGACGTTGATATTATTATATTAGGGCTTTGAAGATAACAGTCATTTATAAACAATTGCAGAAAGTCGTACTCACCTTCGTAAGAGTCTATCACTTGAAGTAATACTTCCGATACTCAAAGCGTTAGCTCTGTCAGTGGATCTGGGGTCAGCCACTTCATTAGTCGACACCGCGACGATCGCGGTCAATACGAACAATAGAGCGAACTTCATCTGTGAACGAAGACAACCAAGCAAATAGAAAATAGTACAAGTCGCCGATATGCACTCTTCACTTTTGATTGTTAAAACTAGAACTCTTCCCGCAAATATACTCTAAGAGTTTTCTTAAAGAAATAAGTAGGCAGTGGCTTTATACTCAATTTTTCTTTGACCATCTATCGATAGACTATTCTTTGTAAGTGTAAATTAAATAATAAAGGGTTTGGAAAGCCAAACTCTTCAGCATAGCCAAAGGGTTTTTGGCAATTACATTTGAAACATATCTCTGATTGAAAGTTCGCGTTTTCAATTCATCCGGTCCTACAAAGAAGATGTGTCTAAATCTCAACTGTATTATATAGATGTCTTCTGTCATATATTATGTAAATATTCCATTCTAGGATCTAAACGCATAGCTACTTCAGGGTAGAGATCAGGAGGACACAAAATATCTATAATACCTCCCAAGAAAACCCCACCAAAAATATAGGCGAAAAGTTTCTTACCTTGCAGGAAATTTGTACTGGTACTCAGAATCAATAGTAAGTTATGATGGTTTTTGAATATCGAATCCTTTATTTATACTCCGTATGATTTTCTGATATGAGGACTTTTTGTTTATCAACGGTCCAAACGAAAGTAGTAACATAAATAAGGATTATTAAACAAATCATGCGATAAGAAAGGTTATTTTTGTTTCTGTTTTGTGGAAGGAAGCTGACGCATTCTATGATTGTGTTAATAAAAAAATTGTGTTATCTATAAAAACGTAAAATATGCAAAAATATATTAAGCCCACTCAAAAGTAACCTAAATCCTTTTTTGATCCTCCCTTCTCGCGTCATTATCCTCATTACTGAGGGTCGTGACTCCCCCGCTGCATCAGTTTCTCCCGTACGATTTCCCTCCATCTGCTGCGATCCTTAGCTTCATGAAGGGCATCGTAGAAGCTGATGCTCAGAGAAGATCACATTTGGTCCGACCATCTCGTGGAACAGCGTCCTCTGGAACGTTACCCATCTACCTTGCCTTTTTAGATCCAGTGACTTCATTTATTAATAACGAAAATAATAACATGTTTTACATGTGGTTCTTATTATTTATCTATTTTTATTATTTGTTGCTAAAATGGCTGAACGAGCTCAAGGCCTATTTGGTGTTAAGTGGTCACCGGAGCTCATAAACATCAACCACGCAAATTCCGCCACTTACCCCGAGACATGAGTTCTAAGGTCTCAGTATAGTACAACGGCTGCCCACCCTTCCAACCGCAACGCATTACTACTTCACGGCGGAAACAGGCAGGGTGGTGGTACCTACTCCCGCGGGCTCACAAGACTGCCTATTACTAGTATCTAAATAAAAAACTAAACTAACGTAATGTCTGTACTTTTAATTTAACACCATCTTCATCGTCATCAGTTCACACTTGGCCACTGCTGAACATAAGCCAATATCAATTTGCGGCACTGACCTCTGTTTTTCTGCTTTCCTGATCCGCTTCCTGAGGGCCACCTTTCATAACCCATTGTTCCATCTGACGCACACAAACCGCAAACTTTACTGGTGCCGACTTTAATTTTAACTTTAACTAAGTAACTTTACTTCTTGTGAGCCCGCAAGGTTAGGTACCAGGACGGTGCCTATTTCTGCTGCGAAGCAATAACGCATTCTGGTGTGAAGAGGTAGCTATTGTTCTTTAAAACTGAGATATATAGAACTTATGTCTCACAGTGGATGGCGGCATTTATGTTTTTTCGTTGTTGCGTCAATGAGCGAATTATCTTACGTATTCGCCAAGCAAAGCACAGTATTTCAGTATTACTTCTTCCTAGTATTTGCAAGACCTTGGAGGTTATAAATTCCACGAATGGCCCTCTTATCCAGAATGAAAATCTATTCAGCTTATTGTCCCACAAAAAGATGCCATAGAACACTATGCAAGTGGCTAAAATACCAAACGTACCAAACTCCGTTAGCATAAGTTCATAATTTTTTGGTCTATAACGCAAAATCAAATTCTACCCGCTAATTTGATTATGCAAGGATCGTATTATTTGAAATTCACCGATATCAAGAAAAACAAAGGATTAAAGTAAGAAGCTCCATTACCCCTCTAATCATATAAATAAAACACCTATATACTAATAAAAACTTCAGAGGTGTCAAGGGACACCCGGATGGAACGAAGTTCCTTTCGATTAATTAGTGAAGGAATTGTAATTTTCTTTTTAAGTTATAATAATAAATTACGGCATTATGAAGAAGAAAAAAACAATACTATGAACTAAATTACTATTGTTGAAACACTATCTCGAGAAACTGTACTCATTACGCGGACCAATCGGATACGAGCAATGTCACGCGATAAGCGCCTACACGTTGATTGGTCAGAATGACGGATCTAAAAAGTGTCGTGACAACTTTTCGTAAGAATTTTTTCCGTCTAGCCCCCTTTCACAACGCGCGATAAGGAACTTCGTTCCAATAAAATTTTATTCTTTTAATATATATATTTTTTATTGCATTGGTGTTAAGTGGTTACGGGAGCCCATAGACATCTATATCGTAAATGCTGCCACCCACCTTGAGATATGAGTTCTAAAGTTACAGTATAGTTACGTTTTTGATTGAATTTTACTAAACATAGATGAAAGGCGGAACCATTAGGTTAATTAGGGTAACGCAACGAAGAACATTAGCTACTACTACTAGAATTAGTTGAATAGTAATTAATAAGGATAATATTTTCGGTATACCGGCAACAGGAATGATGTTCGCAAATTTAATATGCAGCGTTCCTTAAAACAACAAAACTGTTATCACGTTTCACGTTTTATCAGACTAATTAATTGTATTCGACCATATACATATTATATGTAAAGATCATAATCAAACAGGAAGGCGATACGATTAAATCGTGTACTTATTGATAATTTTTCACACTATTGTTTTGAATTACATATGGGAAATCCCTTATGTATGTATCCTCCCAGCACAAAGGATATTCTCTCCTGGTTAAGTTTATAATAAAACGGAAGTATAACTAGCATCAAGATATAGAAATGAAGATTAAGATTAAGATAGCCTTTATTAAAAATCTAATTTAATTTACTATTTTTTATTATTATTTTAATAACTAGGTCACCAGTGCGATAGATATTAAATATATATATATATGTACACATATTATCTAGTTTTATAAATCCACACCGGTTTTTTGGTCATCTTGCTGTACAGAATAGGCCTCCCCAAGGGTTCTCCATAATGTTCTATCCTCCGTTTTTCTCATCCATGTCGTTCCTGCCACTTTTTTGATGTCATCTTCCCATCTATACTATTGTCTCCGCTATTTCACTTTTTATATCTTGGACACCATTCTGTCACTCTTTTGGCACATTTTTCTGTTTTATCTCGAATTAGATGTCCAGTTCATTTCCATTTCAGTTGTTGTGTTCGATATTTTATATCTAAGGTCTTTATTTAATTTTGTTTTCTTAATTTTGCTAACCCTATTTTATTTACCGTTAACCGTATTGATTTCCTTTATTGTGAGGTCTTTGGTCGATTTAATTTGGCTGAGGTATGAATACTCATTTACGTATTCTAGCTGTGTTGTTAAGTTTGATAGGAACTTTATTGTTATTTGTAATCAGCTTTGTTTTACTTGTGTTCATTGATAGTTCAACCTTTTCACTGTCGTATGCAAGTTGTTCAATCTTTTATTGTAAAGTTTCTGGATTTTCGGTTATACGTATGAGGTCGTCGGCAAATCTCTTTTTTTAATTTTTTTATTGCCTATGTGGGTGGACGAGCTCACAGCCCACCTGGTGTTCAGTGGTTACTGGAGCCCATAGACATCAACAACGTAAATGCGCCACCCGCCTTGAGATATATGTTCTAACGTCTCAAGTATAATTACAACGGCTGCCCCACCCTTCAAACCGAAACGCATTACTGCTTCACGGCAGAAATAGGCAGGGTGGTGGTACCTACGCGCGTGGACTCACAAGAGGTCCTTACCACCAGTAATTACGCAAATTATAATTTTTGCGGGTTTGATTTTTATTATTACACATTGTTATTCCTTCACCGTGGAAGTCAATCGTGAACATTTATTAAGCACATACGTATTTCATTAGAAAAATTGGTACCCGCCTGAGATTCGAACACCGTTGCATCGCTCAACACGAATGCCCGGACGTCTTATCCTTTAGGCCACGACGACTTCAAAAACACTTCTCATTCAGTAACACTCCATTAACATTTATACCGTAATCGTTCCATTTGAGTTCACATTGCCCCTTTGCCTTGCAGGCAGATCCACTTTAGAAGAAGGCTGTGCCAAAGTTGCTTAAGGCGTCGCTATACGGTGACAAAAGACTTAGATATTGACCATATTTAAAAAAAAATAGCTTTATTTTAAGGTATCTACGTAAAAATTTGAGTAACAAGCATTGAGCGATTTGTGGAACAAGAAGCCGCTTGGGTTGAACCAGTTCTCAAAATAGCGGCACTGAATAGGTTTTTGGATCTAGTTGTAGTTCTAGCCTTGTATATGGTATTTGAGAACTTGTCTAAAGTCACCTACCCGTCCGGCCGTTACTGGAATAGGCTCTTGGGCTCATAGCGAACAAGTAGGAAAAAAAAATTGTTTGAACATTTTGACACACTTAAATTAGGAAAGAGCGTGTTCTAAGTTCGGCGGGTCGGTCTTTCTCTGCGGTGAATCTGTATTCTGAATCAGTAGTGAAGTTGCGACGATATAAAAGTGTCTTTACCATTAAGGCCCATTTGAATAATAAAACATTTTGTTATCTGAATTAGGCAAGACAATGTTAATTTTTTTTCGGCCAGGTGCCGAACACCCTGCGAGGTCCCTGCGCCTAGGGGACACGTGAGGCATGTGGAATTGGTCCGCAGATTTTAGCAACATTTATCTCGAAATATATCTTATGTCATAACAAAAAACCAACCTCAATTATGGCATAGAAAAATGAAGCTTACTGGTAAACCAACAACGACGGAATAACACCTACCGCCAAGATACGGGTATATTCTCATCATTATAATAATATATACTCTGATTTTTGGAACAAAGTTCCTTACGGCAGGCTTGGAGGGGATAGGGATTTTGCTGCGCGACCGAACTGAAAAAAATGTGATAGTAAAACCGTAAGAAAAAATACGTGGAAAAAAGTGCGTGGAATAAAACCGTTAAATGAGACGTGCGCAGGCGCGACAGTCACATACACAAGCGCGTAGTATATAATACCTTTCTCTTTCTCCCTCTTTCTTTTCGTTCTCTCATCCATTCTCTTTCTATTTTGTAATTATTTTTATTATTTCTATTTTTCTATTTCTATGTAATTTTATGTTGTCAAACAAAAATAAAGAGACATATTTTGTTATTTTAGTTGATAATTTGAATTACGATGTTTTTTTTATTTTAAGTAATTTATTATCTCCTAAAATACTGAATTTCCTAAATACTTTCTTGTACTTAAATAAACTAATCAGCAAAATTTAAGAGAAAAATCAAGAAAACCTACATAAAATTGAGCACGATTTTTTTTGCAATTTGTGTCGATTCTACATTAGCCGAAGGAACTTCGTTCCTACCTGGTGTCCCACGACACCACAATATAATTTTCTTTTAAGATAACATCATTAAATTCGCCAACTACGAATTTATATAAAATTATTGAGCCTATCTTAGTTGCGGATTTCGCTGGATGTGGTCCTGAGGACAGGACCGATCATTGTGGCGAACCTTGGGGGAGGCATAAGTCCAGCTGTGAGCTTTCGTGGACTGATGATGACGATGATGATGAATTGAGCTTGCGAAGTAGAATCTCCCTAATGTCAATTTCTGAATCAAGTAGGAAGTGGGATAGTGAGATTGTACAGCTTAAAGTGATTTTTTTTTTCCTACCTAAGCTGAGAGCCTTGAGAGGCTATGTCAGTGTAACCCTAACTTTTGTAGGTGAGCTCACGGGGCTCAAACCTGATGACGTTGCTAACACGAACCCTAGCAAGAGTCGTACTTCGCAGAATCTACCACCGGATCGGAAACGCGACCCACTGAGAAGATCCGGCGAGAAACTCAGTGGGCTGTGTCTGGGAGTTAATTTACTCGTCGAGCCCTTCGTCGCAAGCGACGGGTTCGACGAGAACGGTGACCGGTGCTTGAAGTACCTAGAAGCACCGTTAGTGGATCGGGAGGATCCGAGATGACGTGTTTTGGGCGACGTCGACTGCTTTCCATTCTGTCCGCAGGATCGGGAATGTAGTTACCGGCGGCCACGATGAGAGGGTTCTCGTGTCGTGCCGCTTTATCGAAGTGATTAAAGTGAATGAAACAACAGAGTTCATATAAATAAAATTTAATTAACAATCTTGAATACAAATCCATTAATAAACTATAGTATTGTAAAACCACTGAGTCACAAACAGATGCATATGTGTTTGACGGCTGGACAGATGAGGCTTAGCGTCCCCAAATCTGTACATTGAAGTGATATCCTCTTCGTGCTGAGTTTCTGAACTGGAGAGTGACGAAAGTTGAACCGACCCCGCCCCCGACAAGGCGGACGGTCGCGAACTGGGACACCCCTACTTCCCGGGCTCGGACGGCCCTGACGCGTCTACCGGCAGGCGCCGTGTACCTCACGTTGACAGCCTGCGAGCTGGCTGTCGCAGCACGAGTCACAACGAAGCTGAAACATATCATTTCATATTAAATACTAGTTTTTGCCCGCGACTTCATCCACGTGGAATAGTTACTCTGGCGAATACATTACTTACGCTATATGTATCTACATATAGCGTAAGCTCTCAAAAGGGAAAAATAGCCCGATTTTGAAACATTCTTTATTGGTGCTCCGTTTGGTCCTATTTGTCCTATTGGTCTTAGCGTAATGTTATATAGCCTATAGCATTCCTCAGTAAATGGACTATCTAACACTTTTAGACAAGAACTTTTAACAATAATTTTTCAAATCAGACCAGTAGTTCCTGAGATTAACACGTTCAAACAAACAAACTCTTCGGTTTTATAATATTAGTTTAAATGTGTAGATATTATACGATATTAAATAATGATGGCTCCAAACTCGTGTCGACACTGAGAATTTGCAAATTATTCCAAAAAAACTCACCTCCGTAACAGTCTATCATTTGGAGCAATACTGCCGATTGCCAAACCGTTTGCTCTGCTAGTAGAGCTGGGGTCAGCCACTTCATCAGTCGACACGGCGACGACCGCGGTCAACACGAATAGAAGAGCGAACTTCATCTGTGAATGAACGAGCGAAAAGGAATTGAGATAGTAATAAACAATACTTTAGATATTGTTTAGATTGCGAATTTAAGTTATATATACTTCAAATTTGTTGTGGGCACATTGCAAGTGCTAAACAGTAAAAGTGGTAGTAGTAAAAATATGAAAATAAAAATTCTCACCTTGTAGCAAAGAAGTGAACTGAAATTCAAATTGAAAAGTCAGTTGTGATGTCTATTCGAGTTTCAGCGCGTTTATTTATACTCCACAATATACGAGTAGATAAGATATATTATTTTGTGAACCAAAAACAGTATTATAAATAAAGATTACCGGACTACTGCACTTACAACATGAAATGATACATTTGGTATTAAAGAAAGACAAGTTCTAGAATTGGAACTGAGCCATATTTCTATTGTGATTATCAAAAGTAATGGTACCCAAAATGATGCCTATTAGTGATGCCTATTTCTGCCGTGAAGCAATAATGCGTTTCGGTTTGAAGTGTGGGGCAGCCGTTGTACTATACTGAGACCTTAGAACTCATATCTCAAGATAGGTGGCGGCATTTACGTTGTAGATGTCTATGGACTCCGGTGACCGATAATATATCAGTTGGGCCCTGAGTTCATTCACCCACCTATACAATAATTTAAAAAAAACACATTAAGAGTACATAGCTTGACATAATGTACGTCAAAAATATTTGCGAAGTAAAAATTAATTTTCAATATGATCTACATAATAATCAGATATTGATATTATTGTCAGTACACGATTTTTATGTATATCGTCGTTGTTTTGGTTATCGCGCGGGAAGTCCCTTGAGAATGTATTCTCCCACCATTGGGACTGGGTGTGGGTCACTACTGACCACTGTACGCCGTTTCTTCGAGATGGCCTTGTATGCCAGGAGTATCCGGGATAAAGTATGCTACCGCTTGTCTTTAGCTCCACACGGGAGTTGATCTAGGAAAGGCCACCCCGCCCTTGTAGACAGACGAGAACAGAATGCGCTACGGCTCCGGGAATTTGAGTAGCAATTAATGGCACGAGCCCCCTCTCTGGGCGAGGGTCCTGTTATGCCGGTTTTCATAATGTTGAGGTGTCTCATTAAGTTCAAAAATAGACAAGAATACAGCACACCAGTGGAAGTTCCATATGAAAACAAGAACCGATAGGACGTATGTTCAAATCAGATGTATTTGACTTTGATCCGATATTCAATGTTGCCTTGGTCGAAACGAGGCTTTTATTTTAATTATTAAACAGTATATGGACGAGTAAAGGCAAAAGCTTTGAAACTGAAATTACCTGTGGCGGGTAGCCATCATACAACGCAAGATATTAGACAGATGCCTGAATTTCGCTAACGACATTTTCAAGATAAGCTCGCATATACAAGTTCCGAACAACAACATTCGGACCGTCGGTCTACCGAGCAATATCACCCGCTTGGTGAAAGATCTTTCCTTTCGTCGTAAACCCACATACCTCTACTACAAACCTATACTAGGTTAAATTAAATTAGATCTCTCTACCTCTACCACAAACCTATACTAGGTTAAATTAAATTAGATTAGATTATTTTTTTTATTAATTTTTCCTTTATCGGGGCTTCGATCTTTATACAAATTTTATAAGACACAATTTGGGGATTTCGTTTCCTATAATGTTCGCATAGATATGTATTATTCATGGCATATATTTAAGGTGAGTTAGGTCCGACGTGTATTATTAAGTTTTGGTATATATATACCCACATGTATATACATAAAATATTACTTAAGTAGAACTCCACTTAACATCAGGTGGGCTGTGAGCTCGCCCACCCATGTAAGCAATAAGAAAAAAAAATTGCTCCCAGCTGCACGATAACCCCCAAAGGAGTCCAAACAGCTTAGGGGTCGCTAAATTGCGAATGCATTGACTACCGGATCAGAATCGCGACTCGCTGACAAGATCCGGCGAGGATCTGAATGGGCTCATGCTCTATGGGCTAGGTTCTACATTGAACTACGCGACGAGCTCGACGAGTATGGTCCAGAGTCTCTATGCCTGATCCTAGTCTCAGAGCTACAGGGATCTAGCAAAAATAGATGAAGAAAAAGAAAAATAGAAGAAGAAGAGGGTCAAATCTAGGTGTCCCTTAACCGTATTATTGGTGAAGAGATCCGTAGACGCCACCGATTGAATCTACAAACTCTCTGAAGCTGTCCACTGCAGTTTCAGAAGAGAATAGCGATGTTATCGATGGACCTTAATGTTATGATAAGATTTACTTAACGTGCTTAGTCTTAACTCTGATCTTACTCTAACACAGTAAGATGAAACCGGCTTCAAATTTAAAGTCGTCTCGTGCCAAGCATCAATAACAATTATTGAACTGTGTTTTATCATTTTACCAGCATTCTGGCTGAGTCCTTACTCGCCCAACTGTCCTGGTGAAGCTGGAAAGGCCACCGGGCTACCAGTAATCCCTCAAACATAAAAAAATGAACTATATTTTCTTTCGTCGTCTTTGGTTACAAAAACATGTTCATCGAATTATGGCGGAAACAAACTTTACGATAATGCTGTTTTTTTTCCTTAGCGTTGATATTGTGTTAACCAGATCACGGTCCATCTGATCTAAACTGGTCTGTGGAGCCTATAGACATGAGATCTGAGTCTCAAAGGTGTTGTATAATTTCTGTCCCTACTCTTCTAAATATTGGATTAGGTGTAATGGTGGTACGTATTCGTGCAAGATGACGTGTTACGTGATTAACAACAGTTTTATTAATAATTTTATTATGTATTGTATTTTATTTTTGTTTATATTTTATTAGTTATATATAAAAAGAATAACATCTTTTTTTTAAATATCCTACCACTAGATAAAACCTATTCGCATATAAAAATTAGGGCCTTCCATCAAGCTCGCAAATACTGTCGCCATTAATAGATACTCCGGTTGTTATAACATTCAATGTTTTCAATGTCAATCAATCGCTGTATGAAGTCTGTGGACTGTCTGAACTACGGCCGAGTCCTCTTGCTAGATCTATTGTTTTGCTAAAATAGCCAGACAAGTTCACTCTCTGCCACTGCCTTGAGTAAGTTTCAAGTGTCTCAAGTCGACGCTTTGCAAGCTAGACTAGAGCGGGATTACACCGTTCAAAGTGAAACGAATCCACTTAAATAAATTTTAATTAACAATCTTGAATACAAATCCATTAATAAACTATAGTATTGTTTCTTAAATTTAAAACGTCTGAGTCACAAACAGATGCACATGTGTTTGACGGGTGGACAGATGAGTCTTAGCGTCCCCAAATTTGTACATTGAAGTGATATCCTCTTCGTGCCGAGTTTCTGAACTGGAGAGTGACGAAAGTTGAACCGACCCCGCCCCCGACAAGGCGGACGGTCGCGAACTGGGACACCCCTACTTCCCGGGCTCGGACGGCCCTGACGCGTCTACCGGCGGGCGCCGTGTACCTCACGTTGACAGCCTGCGAGCTGGCTGTCGCAGCACGAGTCACAACGAAGCTGAAACATATCATTTCATATTAAATACTAGTTTTTTCCCGTGACTTCATCCGCGTAGAATAGTTGCTTTGGCGTATATCTACATATAGCGTAAGCTCTGAAAAGGGAAAAATACCCCGATTTTGAAACGTTCTTTATTGGTGCTCCGTTTGGTCCTATTTCTCCTATTGGTCTTAGCGTAATGTTATATAACCTATAGCATTCCTCAGTAAATGGATTATCTAACACTGAAATAATTTTTCAAATCGGACTAGTAGTTCCTGTTATTAACGCGTTCAAACAAACAAACTCTTCAGCTTTATAATATTAGTTTAAATGTGTAGATATTATACGATATTAAATAATGATGGCTCCAAACTCGTCTTGACACTGAGAATTTGCAAATTATTCCAAAAAAACTCACCTCCGTAACAGTCTATCATTTGGAGCAATACTGCCGATGCTCAAGCCGTTAGCTCTGTTAGTGGAGCTGGGGTCAGCCACTTCGTCAGTTGACACGGCGACGACTGCGGTCAATACGAACAGAAGAGCGAACTTCATCTGTGAATGAACGAGCGAAAAGGAATTGAGATAGTAATAAACAATACTTTAGATATTGTTTAGATTGCGAATTTAAGTTATATATACTTCAAATTTGTTGTGGGCACATTGCAAGTACTAAACAGTAAAAGTGGTAGTAGTAAAAATATGAAAATAAAAATTCTCACCTTGTAGCAAAGAAGTGAACTGAAATTCAAATTGAAAAGTCAGTAGTGATGTCTATTCGAGTTTCAGCGCGTTTATTTATACTCCACAATATACGAGTAGATAAGATATATTATTTTGTGAATCAAATACAGTATTATAAATAAAGATTACCGGACTACTGCACTTACAACATGAAATGATACGTTAAGTATTAAAGAAAGACACGTTCTAAATTTGGAACTGAGCCATATTTCTATTGTGATTATCAAAAGTGATGGTATCCAAAATGATGTCTATGAATGATGCCTATTTCTGCCGTGAACCAATAATGTGTTTCGGTTTGAAGTGTGAGGCAGCCGTTGTACTATACTGAGACCTTAGAACTCATATCACAAGATAGATGGCGGCATTTACGTTGTAGATGTCTATGGGCTCCGGTGACCGATGATATATCAGTTGGGCTCTGAGTTCGTTCACCCACCTATACAATAATTTAAAAATTCCACGTTAAGAGTACATAGCTTGACATAATGTACGTCAATATATTTGCGAGGTAAAAATTAATTTTCAATATGATCTACATAATAATCAGATATAGATATTATTGTCAGTACACAATTTTTATGTATATCGTCGTTGTTTTGGTTATCGCGCGGGAAGTCCCTTGAGAATGTATTCTCCCACCATTGGGACTGTGGTGTGGGTCACTACTGACCACTGTACGTGGTTTCTTCGAGATGGCCTTGTATGCCAGGAGTATCCGGGATAATGTATGCTACCGCTTGTCTTTAGCTCCACACGGGAGTTGATCTGGGTAAGGCCACCCCGCCCTTGTAGACAGACAAGAACAGAATGCGCTACGGCTCCGGGAATTTGAGTGGTAAACAATGGCACGAGCCGCCTCTCAGGTCGAGTGTCCTGTTATGCTAGTAATCATTATGTTGAGGTGTATGATTAAGATCAAAAATAGACAAGAACACAGCGCACCAATGGAAGTTCCATATGAAAACAAGAACCGAATAAAACATGGACGGATGTTCAAATCAGATGTATTTGACTTTGATCCGATATTCAATGTTACCTTGGTCGAAACGAGGATTTTATTTTAATAATTAAACAGTAGATGGACAAGTAAAGGCAAAAGCTTTGAAACTGAAATTATCTGTGGCGGGTAGCTCTCATACAACGCAAGATATATGACAGATGCCTGAATTTCGCTAACGACATTTTCAAGATAAGCTTGCATATATACAAGTTCCGAACAACAACATTCGGACCGTCGGTCTACCGAGCAATATCACCCGCTCGGTGAAAGATCTTTCCTTTCGTCGTAAACCCACATACCTATACTAGGTTAAATTAAATTAGATTAGATTAGATAGAGAATAGATAGAGATAGAGATTTAGATTAGGTTGGATTAAAGGTAGTTAGTTACACTTCTTAACAAGATTATAATATAATGTTGCTTTGTGGCGTCAAAAACTCACGCGATGATTGTTATTAGCCATCAGGGGTAAGATTTCCTCACGGCTGCACGATAACCTGCAAAGGAGTCCAAACAGCTTAGGGGCCGCTAAATTTCGAATGCATTAACTACCGGATCAGAATCACGACCCGCTTAGAAGATCCGGAGAGAATCTCGGTGAGCTCATGCTCTATGGGCTAGGTTCCACATTGAACTCTGCGACGAGCTCGACGAGTATGGTCCAGAGTCTCTATGCCTGATCCTAGTCTCAGAGCTACAGGGATCTAGCAAAAATACTAGAAGTTCGGGTGAATTCGTTACGACGTATCTAAGAAGACGACGCTTAATTGCTCCTGCATGGACCATGTGCAGAATGTAGTCTGCGACGGCCAAGGTGGCGTTGCTATCGTGCCTTATCAAAGTAATGTTCCGACGCTGACTTCAGCTGTTTCCGGATGGGTTGGAAATAAATCGTCGTGACAATCGACGTTTTTTACAAGCCATGGCTCTCCAATTGCTACCCTGCAAATACGGCACTGAAGGATCTAGGTGCAAGTTGCTTGGGAGAACACTATACTCACATAGGTCATTACGGCACGGACACAAGTTTTATTAAGTGTTAACTAACTATCAAATAACAGTCTACTCCGCTTGTAGATCATGGGGTAAAGTCTGCCGAGGATAAAGGTGGCGCGGTATGGACAGGCTATAAGTGGGGCCGGAAGTCATGGAGCTATTTTGGATAATATTAAATATCACGAACAGTATCAAATATCTGGGATTCGTCAGTACATAGCGGAGAGTACAGATTGGCCAAAAAGGTGATCGAAGAAGAAGAGGGTCAAACCTAGGTGGCCCTTAACCGTATTATTGGTGAAGAGATCCGTAGACGCCACCGATTGAGTCTACAAACTCTCTGAAGCTGTCCACTGCAGTTTCGTGCGAGATGACATGTTACTTTATTAATAACAGTTTTATTATAATATTTTATTACTTATATATTTTATAAAAGGTATAACATATTTTTTTAAGTATCCTACCACTAGATAAAACCTATTCGCATATAAAAATTAGGGCCTTCCATCAAGCTTGCAAATACTGTCACCATGAATAGATACTCCGATTGTTATAACATTCAACGTTTGCAATGTCAATCAATCGCTGTATGATGTCTATGGACTGTCTGGACTGCGGCCGAGTCCTCTTGCTAGTTTTGCTAAAACTGGCAAACAAGGTCACTCTCTGCCACTGCCTTAAGTAAGTCTCAAGTGTCTCAAGTTGACATTGCGCAAACTAGACTAGAGCGGGATTACACCGTTCAAAGTGAAACAAACGAATCCTCTTAAATATATTTTAATTAACAATCTTGAATACAAATCCATTAATAAACTATAGTATTGTTTCTTAAATTTAAAACCTCTGAGTCACAAACAGATGCATATGTGTTTTACGGGTGGACAGATGAGGTTTAGCGTCCCCAAATCTGTACATTGAAGTGATATCCTCTTCGTGCTGAGTTTCTGAACTGGAGAGTGACGAAAGTTGAACCGACCCCGCCCCCGACAAGGCGGACAGTCGCGAACTGGGACACCCCTACTTCCCGGGCTCGGACGGCCCTGACGCGTCTACCGGCGGGCGCCGTGTACCTCACGTTGACAGCCTGCGAGCTGGCTGTCGCAGCACGAGTCACAACGAAGCTGAAACATATCATTTCATATTATATACTAGTTTTTGGAATCTAGGAATCCTTAATAAATTATTATAATGTAACCCTAGGTGTAAAAACAATTACTTAAAATATTCTTTACATCGCGTGCTCCGCGAAAACTATTAATGATAGAATAAAATAATGTACTACGACTTTGTAGAACACATTATTATTTACAAAAAGTGTCGCGACAGCATATGTCTAACTATTATAGTTATGCCGCAATAAGTGTTCTTACGTCAAATATCGTTGAAATTTTTGTTTAAAGACCCGAGCGGAGCCGAAGCGGACCCCTAGTATTAAATATGTGTATATATTATGGCTCTAAACTCGTCTCGACACTGGGAATTTGCAAATTATTCCAAAAAAACTCACCTCCGTAACAGTCTATCATTTGGAGCAATACTGCCTATTGCCAAACCGTTTGCTCTGCTAGTAGAGCTGGGGTCAGCCACTTCATCAGTTGACACGGCGACGACTGCGGTCAACACGAACAGAAGAGCGAACTTCATCTGTGAATGAACGAGCGAAAAGGAATTGAGATAGTAATAAACAATATTTTAGATATTGTATGTTTAGATTGATATATACTTCAAATTTGTTGTGGGCACATTGCAAGTGCTAAACGGTAAAAGTGGTAGTAGTAAAAATATGAAAATAAAAATTCTCACCTTGTAGCAAAGAAGTGAACTGAAATTCAGATTGAAAAGTCAGTTATGATACCTATTCGATTTTCAGTGCGTTTATTTATACTCCACAACATAGATAAGATATATTATTTTGTGAATCAAAAACGGTATTATAAATAAAGATTACCGGACTACTGCACTTACAATATGTAACGATACGTTTAGTATCAAGGAAGTTCTAGAATTGGGACTAAGCCATATTTTTATGGTGATTATCAAAAGTAATAAAGAAAGGCTTGTGAAGAGTATTAAACGGTAGGCAGCGGCTTGGCTCTGCCCCTGGCATTGCTGACGTCCATGAGCGACGGAAACCACTTACCATCAGGTGGTGGTGGTGGGTAGGTACCACCACCCTACCTATTTCTGCCGTGAAGCAGTAATGCATTTCGGTTTGATGAGTGACGCAGCCGTTGTACTATACTGAGACCTTAGAACTCATATCTCAAGGTAAGTGGCGGCATTTACGTTGTAGATGTCTATGAGTTCCGGTGACCACTTGATATCAGTTGGGCCGTGAGCTCGTACACCCACATATACAATAATTTAAAAAAAAACACGTAAAGAGTAGCTTGACATAATGTACGTCAAAAATACATTCGAGGTAAAAATTAATTTTCAATATGTTCTACATAATAATCAGATATAGATATTAGTGACAGTAAGCGATTTTTATGTAAATCGTCGTTGTTTTGGTTATCGCGCGGGAAGTCCCTTGAGAATATATTCTCCCACTATTGGGACGGTGGTGTGGGTCACTACTGACCGCTCTACGCTGTTTCTTTGAGGTGGCCTTGTATGCCAGGAGTATCCGGGATAAAGTATGCTACCGCTTATCTTTAGCTCCACACGGGAGCCTATCGAAATCAGAGCGCCCCACCCCTGTCCACAGACAAGAGAAAAATGCGCTATCGCTGCGAGAATTTCCGGAACGGTAGCGAAGATACCTCATTGTTCCCGTTTTCAGTATTTTGAGGTTAAACAATAATATTCATTAAATAGAAACAGAAGTGAACAACATTATGATTTGGTCCAATGGGTCCTATATTAAATGTAATCGTGGGAATAGAATAGACACTGGAAGTCAAAGATATAATACTATATACCTAGTCTTGCCTTAAATACTGTACTGTATAAAAATAAAAAAAATCTATTGCAAATTATTAATATATTTATTACTTTTACAGTGTGTTAGTTTAATACATAAATATAAAACAATTTAAAGTATAAAAAGTTTATTCGAAGTGGTCTCTCCATTGGCTGCAATACAGTCCTTTAAACGTTGAGGCCAGTTATCAATAGAAGCACGCACTCTTTCCATGGGAAAATTTTTCACTGCCAATCGTACGGATTGTTTTAGGGACTCCAAATTATCATGGCGTTTAGAGCAAGCCGTAATCTCTAAAACTGACCATAAATCATAATCCAGCGGATTAAGATCGGGACTAGACGACGGCCAGTGTTCAGCTCTGATGAAGTCCGAAACGTTCGTTTCCAACCAAGACTGCGTAGACCGAGCTTTATGACCCGCCGCCGAGTCTTGCTGGAAGGACCGTTCTTGATTATTGAACATGGTGTTGTTAAGGGGCTTCACTACCTTCTCAAGAATGGTATCTTGATACAATTGTGCCGATGTTTTGATACCTTTTTCACAAAAGTGTGGCTCAGTCACTCCTTCATAGCTAATACCCCACCAAACCATCACTGAAGTCGGATAGTGCCCACGTTGCACTCTGTGAACTAATTGGGAAGCTTCCTTAGAGCTTTGAGCATCAATACGGTCATTTTGTTTGTTAAAATGTTGCTCAATTGTAAAAAAATTCTCATCCGTAAACAAAATTTTTCTATGAGCTCCCTTTGCGTACCGCTTCAGTAGTTGTTTCGATTTTACCACCCTATTCTCTTTTAAATTATCAGTTAAGAAATGACCAGTACGTCTTTTATAGGCTGCAAGTCCTAAGTCATCTTTTAAAATACGCGACATGGTTCTAGGTGCTATCTTCATCTCCCGAGATAAAATCTTTTGCTTTCGGATAGGATTTCTTCGAATTCTTTCCCTTACTGCTTTGACCACCTTTTTCGTACGAACACTACGTGGACGGCCAGATCTTTTTCTGTCACAAACAGAGGAGGTCTCATTGCACCTATTAATAGCCCGGTACACAAACATTTTACTAATACCAAGCGTATGGAGAGTTTTAAAAATTGCATTTGGCTCCATACCTACTTTGTGTAATGCAATCACAGCGATTCGGTTCTCTTTATCACCCCACTCTATTTTAATATCGCAAAATATTGTACAATGTATTGACGCCAAAATAAGAAAACCCAATGAGCAATCATATAAAAATGACAGATTCCAAATTCAAATGTAATATTTTGTTTATTTTTAATTGTAACAGTATTTATGGCCAGACTAAGTATTTTATAAAGTCTTATGGGATAATCTGGAGGAGGCAATAACTCTCACAAACTCAGAGACTCGTAGTTGATTGATGTAGTTAGTGAATTGACCTTTTAACACCCGATGCTTATTTCAAATTAAAAATATGTTTTTGTTTATTAACCGACTTTCAAAACGGAGGTAATGCCCAGTGGTCTTTTTAATTTTATTATTATAGAGTACCGGTATCTGTACGCTGAAAAAAAGATAATTTTTTATAATCCAAAAAGACCCTGGGTATGAAATTAAACGGTAATGTCAGGAGAGAGCATAATAAAAAGACTTAGATCGACTGTGAAAGAGGATACCTATGCAAGGCAAGGGAGGGGGCGCAGAGATGACGTATGACAGGCCTAAATGGAAAAAGACGCATGCTGTGCTGACACAGTACGGTGGAACTATCCCACAATAGCTAGTCCAGGAGCTCCATCGGCAACACTTCACCATCAGATAGGCTAGTGTGCAAGGAAGCTACGTTGTGGAGCAGCTTGTGGTATCAACCTGCTTGTACATAGCACGAGCTACCTGTCCGTCAGTAGCTGGAATTGTCCCTTAGACTACCAGCGAATAGGTACTGGTGGTGGTAGGGCCTCTTGTGTGTCCACCCGGGTCCACCCTGCCTATTTCCGCCGTGAAGCAGTAATACGTTTCGGTTCGAAGGGTGGGGCAGCCGTTGTAACTATACTGACACCTTAGAACTTATATCTCAAGGTGGGTGGCGCATTTACGTTGTGGATGTCTATGGGCTCCAGTAACCAACCACTTAACACCAGGCGGGCTGTGAGCTCGTCCAAAAAAAGATAGGGAATAAAAACGGGCTGGCCTTTGGATCAATCAAATCAAATCAAATTTTTTTTATTCAACATAAATGAAAGTACATACTTGTTGAACGTCAAAAGAACTACCGCCAATTCACAAGAACCAGCCTCCGTCCTGAGAAGAATTGGCAAGAAACTCAGCGGGCATGTCTTTTTTTTTTTAATATTAGTTTTTTTTTTAATATCACATTTTTTTTTAATATTCATTTTTACAATCCTTCGGGCGTCTCCATTAGGGTAAACACTGCGAAACCCCAACTGTTCGGGTCTGAGAACGATATACGGCGACATCCTTCTCAGCAAGCAGCAGCCATTCAAACAACATGCTCACGTGCGACAGCAGGGTCATCGGACGATAACTGAAGGTCCCTCCATCTATTCCTGCCGGGCTTAGGCAGGGCTATCACTTTGCCCGATTTCCAGTTTCAGCTACAACGTCATGCTCAAGATAGGGCTTAAATTTTGATTGTTTTTTGTTTGTATGAACGAGTCTAAGCGTCAGGTTTTGAAGTCGTCGTATCTTATAGATAAGACGTCCATTGCAATCGTATCCTAGCGATGCACCGGTGTTAGAATCCCGCAGACGGGTATCAATTTTTCTAAGAAAATACGTACTTAACAAATGTTCACGATTGATTTCCACGGTGAAGGAATAACATCGTGTAATAAAAATGAAACCCGCAAAATTATAATTTGCGTAATTAGTGGTGGTAGGACGTCTTGTGAGTTGCACCACCACATTTTGGCTATTTCTGCCGTGAAGCAGTAATGCGTTTCGGTTTGAAGGGTGGGGCAGCGGTTGTACTATACTGAGACCTTAGAACTCTTATAGCAAGGTAGGTGGCGACATTTACGTTGTAGATGTCTTTGGGCTCCGATGACCACTTAATATCAGTTGGGCCGTGAGCTCGTACACCCACCTATACAACAATTTAAAAAAAACTACGTCAAGAGCAGGTTGACATCATGTACGTCAAAAATACTTTCGAGGTAAAATTAATTTTCAATATGATCTACATAATAATCAGATATAGATATTATTGACATTACAAGATTTTTATGTATATCGTCGTTTTGATTGTCGCGCGGGAAGTCCATTGAGAATATAGTCTCCCACTATTGGGACGGTGGTGTGGGTCACTACTGGCCACTCTACGCCGTTTCTTCGAGGGCGCACGGGTAGGTACCACCTCCCTGCCTATTTCTGCCGTGAAGCAGTAATGCGTTTCTGTTTGAAGAGTGAACTTACATCTAAAGGCGGGTCGCGCATTTACGTTGTAGAAGATATCTATGGGCTCCAGTAACCACTTAACACTATCTAAGATATAAAAAAATAAAATAAAAAAAGGTTCGAAACCGAAGCTAATCAGTACGCGCCCAAATTGTTTATAGCTTAAACATCAATTATCTTTACTCTTAAATATGCTGGTGGCATTAAGACCCACACAGTGATTTTTAGAGACCTTCTTAACTTCTGCCGTTAAGCGCCCCGTCTGTTCCGTCTTGAAGAGTAAAGCAGCCGTATTAAGCTTTGAGGAATAAACTTGCAGTAAGCAATCCCTATATGTTTTTTTAGTTCTCTAAATAAATTAATTAAACTCACAATTTTATCGCATTCTACAATTCATATGATATAAAGCCGGTCACTAGATTTACCTGCGTGCAAGTGTAGGTGTACTTGAACCATTGCGAAGGAGATCTGTGTACGCCATTAGCACAAACTCTATGCAACCTAGCCCACTGAGTTTCTCGCCGGATCTTCTCAGTGGGTCGCGTTTCCGATCCGGTGGTAGATTCTGCGAAGCACTGCTCTTGCTAGGGTCAGTGTTAGCAACTCTACGGTTTGAGCCCCGCGAGCTCACCTACAAACGTTAGGGCGATGCTGAAATAGCCTCTCAAGGCTATCAGCATAGGAAGGAGAAAAAAAACCTTCCAATCGTGTTTCAGAAACGGATAGCGATATTACCTTCTCGATTATATTCTATACATATTACCTATTACATAGGTAATACCGTAATAATACATAATGCTAAGCCGTAAGAGTAACGCTATATATCGCCGAATAGCCGAACGAATTTCGAAGGATCTAACAGGAAGTACAACGCCATCTATTGTCAGACAACCCACATCGAAAATACTCGATTTGTGAGAAATGCTCTCGACGATTCTACAGATGTCGTATCGACTATAAAAGCGTTGCAGAGATGGCACGCAGTTAGTAATCGGAACTACTCGAAGCGAAACAGCGAACGAATCACCTGAAGCGAAGCGGAAGAAGTTAATTAAGAATTTTAAAGTGTTCTGTGAGTGTTCTAAGTGATAAATACAGTTTTAAGTTGTACTTTGGTGGAACATTTATTTATCCCGAACCCCAGCGCGTAATAATTTATAATACATAGATATTACTTATTAAATAAGTAATACCACTATATTGGACCTGAAAGTTTAATGTTAAGATAAGATTTACGAAGCGTGCTTTCTCTTAGCTCTGGATCCAGTCTTGCGCCGCCTAGAATTTATCAAGACGAAATCCACTTACAACTTTAAAGTCGCCTCGTCTCCAGCATCAGATATTGATGCCCGAATTTTGTTGTTCGCAACTAGTACTCGTACGAAAATAAGTATAGAATTGGGAACGGGTCGTAAGTCCAAAATAAAACTGATTTTCACTATTGTGGTGTTATTGTTCTCATCCCAAATATTTCGGATTATAAAAACATACATACTGAATTATCTTTTACATCTTGCTTACTCGATCGTTTTCGCCATCTTGCTTTTTATTTTTATTGTTGACTACCTTTCTTACCACTTACCTTACGTACTCTTTTCATACGTTTCGTTCTTACCTATCCTACATAATCAAAGTTATCTGTGTCAAAAGTCTTGTGTTCTGTGATGGCTAACGCAAAGACGGGTACCACTATACTATCTATTACGGCCGCATTCCGATTTGAAGACTAGAAACACTATTGGTGATAGGATTAGGTGAGTCCGCACGGGTAGGTACCACCACCCTGCCTATTTCTGCCGTGAAGCAGTATCACGTTTCGGTTTGAAGGGCGGGGCAGCCGTTGTAACTATACTGAGACCTTAGACCTGATATCTCAAGGTGGGTGGCGCATTTACTTCGTAGATGTCTATGGGATCCAGTAACCACTTAACACCAGGTGGGCTGTGAGCTCGTCCACATCTAAGCAATAAAAATAAAAAGAGAAAAACAATCGCTGCACGAAGTCTATGAACTGTCTAGACTACGGCCGAGTTCTCTTAGTAGATCTATTGTTTTGCTAAAACAGACCGACGAAGTCACCTTCTACAACCGCCTTAAATAAGTTTCAAGTGTCTCAAGACAACACTTTACAAACTAGACTAGAGCGAGACTAGACCGCTTAAAATAAAACAAACGAATTCACTTAAATAAATTTTAATTAATAATACAAATAACTTTTTAGACTATAATATTGTTTCTTTAAATTTAAAACCCACTCAGAACCTGACAAACAGAGATACATATGTGTTCGATGGATGGACGGATCACGTGAAAGTTAAATCCTCTGCGCGGTGAGTTTGTGAAGCGTAGAGTGACGAAGTTCCAACCGACCCCGCCTCCGACAACGCGGACCGTCGCGAACAATGTCATCACCTCCTCCTGGGCTCGGACTGCCGCGATGCGCATATGGCCGGGCGCGGTGTACGTCACGTCGACAGGATCCGCGGTAGGCCTCACACCACGGGTCACATAGAAGCTGAAACATATCATTTCGTATTAAAGTCGTCGTGGCCTAAAGGATAAGACGTGCGGTGCATTCGTGTGTAGCGATGCACCGGTGTTCGAATTCCGCAGGCGGGTACCAATTTTTCTAATGAAATACGTACTTAACAAATGTTCACAATTGACTTCCACGGTGAAGGAATAACATCGTGTAATAAAAATCAAACCCGCAAAATTATAAATTGCATAATTACTGATGGGTAAGACTGCTTGTGAGACCGCACGGGTAGGTGCCCACCACCCTTGCTACTTCTGCCGTAAAGCAGTAATGCGTTTGGGTTTGGAGGGCAGAGCAGCCGTTGTAACTATACTTGAGACCTTAGAACTTATATCTCAAGGAGAGTGGCGCATTTACGTTGTAGTTGTCTATGGGCTCCGGTAACCACTTAACACCAGGTGGGCTGTGAGCTCGTCCACTCATCTAGACAATAAAATAAAATAAAAACCTACGCCCCCTAGGCCCGGGAAACTCGTAGGAGGTTCGGTTCGCAGTGCATTGCTACTGTTACCGCTTGTCTTAAGGTGGTCAAGAAGTAGCTCCACACGGAAGCTAATCGAGTCAGACCGCCTCACTCCTGTAGACAGACGAGAGAAAAGTGCGCTATGGCTTCGGGACTTTCCTTAACCGTAGCGAAAATACCTCATTATTCCCGTTTTCAGTATTTTGAGGCTAAAAATTCATATTTATTAAGGTTAAAAAAAAATTCACGCCATAGTAGGAAATAAAACGAAAGTAAACAACATTATAATGCAGTCCAACGGGTCCTATGTTAAATGTAACCGCGGGAAAAGAATCGTTCTCGGGAGTCAAGGATATATGTATGTATACGGACTTATGAGACAATCTGGAAGAGGCATTAACTCTCACAAAATCAGGGATACATGTATGAATTACAAATTAAATTTCATTTTATAAGCTGTTATAGTTTGAAAAGTTTTATCACAATGCACCTCCGTTTATTCGGTCTCTGTCTAATCCCCTTGCACCCCTTGTAGCCCGACATGTATATTATTAATGAATATTTTTGGAACGAAGTTCCTTATGGCATGATGCGGAGGGGTAACGTAAGATTTTTATCAGTAATGCACACAGTATACGACCTAACTTTATACTAACGTACAAATTAGTAATGCACACAGTGTACGACTTAACTTTGCAATAACGTACAAAAAATAACATATTTTTTTATCATTCATTGACCACAATCTGAGAGCGTTCTTTTGCGCAATACTCTTATGCAAACAACCGCGAATGAAATGTATCACAATAAATTCGCACGTTACCGAATGACCGTGGGTTGTTGCGAAACCTCCAGTTTCATTTTCTTTATACCTCGAATAGAACCTAAAATTAAATTTTTTTTGATAAGGAACTTCGTTCCTATCCGGTGTCCCACGACACTACACATCTTTTTTTCTTCATCTAAATCTGAGAACGATATACGGCGACATCCTTCTCAGCAAGCAGCGGCCATTCGAAAAACTAGCCCACGTACGATAGCAGGGTCATCGGACGATAACTGCCGGCTACCGTCGAACCTCTTTTTTTCCTACCTATGTTGATAGCCTTGAGTGGCTATTTCAGCTTCGCCATAACATGTAACTAACACTGACCCTAGCAAGAGTAGTGCTTCGCAGAATCTACCACCGGATCGAAACTCAGTGGGCACGCCTAACCTTGCCGGTCTTAAGCAGGGCTGATGCTTTGCCCAATTTCCGGGTTCAACTTGTCACGCTCAAAATAAGGCTTATATTTTGATTATTTTTTGTTTGTATGGACGAGTCTACGCATTAGGGTTTTTGATTGCGAGTGCAAAGGGCCGTGATGTGAACGCCCAAGCGCTTGACGTATCGAGGGCGCGCGTGACAATTACGGTAAGAGTGCCCTGCAGCTGACAATTGTGGCAATGGCTCGGAGTGCCTTTTTTTTGGGGGTTTCTACGGCTATTCCGGAAAGCCAAGAGGTTTTTTTTTATTGCTTACATGGGGGGCGAGCTCACAGTCCACCTAGTGTTAAGTGATTACTGGAGCCCATAGACATCGACGACGTAAATGCGCCACCCACCTTGAGATATAAGTTCTAAGGTCTCAAATATAGTTACAACCGAAATGCATTACTGCTTCACGGCAGAAATAGGCAGGGTGGTGGTACCTACCCGCGCGGATAAGAGGTCCTACCACCAGTGCAGACTGTTCGAATTTGCTTACCTGATATTCTATGGCTCCCGCGTCTTGTGTGCATGCGGTACACGTAGCTTCGAGTAACCCTTGTTCAGGAATGTTGGCCTTAATAAGCTCAGCATCTAACTCCTTGGGGATGCCACGTATGACTGCACGGAGTTCACGCTCTTCCTAGAGTGTATAGGAAGACATGCTCTACCACCACCTTGAGTAAGTCTCAAGTGTCTCAATTCGAGATTGTGCAACTAGACTAGAGCGAGACTAGACCGCTTAAAAGTAAAACAAACGAATCCACTTAAATAAATTTTAATTAATAATACAAATACATTTACAAACTAAAATATTGTTTCTTTAAATTGAAACCCACTCAGAAACTTATAAACATATCGTCTTCTCGCATTAAAACTGTATAATATCAAAACTTACTAATTTTGCAGGAAAGCGTTTTAAAGGTTTAAAATTTGATATTTTTAATATTAATCATCTTTGCAACATTTTTTTTTTTTTTTTTTACCAGTTACATTATCTCTCTTTTATAGTAAGATAAAATTATGTATTAATTTTGTTAATAGTAGTCAAATATAGGTAAACTAAAAAAATAATTAAAACTAAACTACGCTCTTTTGACAGTACTTATGAGAAAAATACTGGTGATTGATACTAAATGATTCCGCATATTAAATCAATTTCGAATATTTTTGGAAATTGTACACTTGCACAATGCGAAAAGACGATATGCTTTCTTTTGGATGGGTGGACAGATCAGCCGAAGCATCCCCAAATCTGTACATTAAAGTTAAATCCTCTGCGCGGTGAGTTTATGAACCGAAGAGTGACGGTGTTCCAGCCGACACCGCCCCCCACAACGCGGACAGTCGCGAACTGTGACGCTCCCACTTGCCGGACTCGGATGGCCCTGATGCGCATACTGTTGGGTGCTGTATACCTCAAGTCGACAATCTGCGAGGTAGCTGTCACACCACGGGTGACGGAGAAGCTGAAATATATGATTACATCTATACTATCTTCTATACTTAAATATATAAAAATGAATTGCTGTTCGTTAGTCTCGCTAAAACTCGAGAACGGCTGGACCGATTTGGCTAATTTTGGTCTTGAATTATTTGTGGAAGTCCAGAGAAGGTTTAAAAGGTAGATAAATATGAAAATTCTCGGAATTAAATATAATAAAATTAACAATTTTGTTTTTCCTTCGATGTGTCCCCCGTCGGACGAATTCCTTTTGTTTGTTTTAATTTTATTTTATACAAAAGCTTAGGTCTTTTATTTATCGATTGAGGTACTACGAAGTCTGCCGGGTCAACTAGTAATATTATAAAGAGGAAAGATTTGTTTGTTTATTTGTATTGAATAGGCTCCGAAACTACTGAACCGATTTGAAAAATTATTTAACTGTTTGGAAGCTACACTATTCCCGAGTGACATCGTCAATAATATTTTTTGAAAAAAAATTAGGGTTCCTTACTAAAACTCCAATAATGTAACCCTAGGTGTAAAAAAATTACTTAAAATATCCTTTATATCGCATGCCCTGCGAAAACTGTTGATGTTAAAATAAAATAATGTATTACGACTTTGTAGAACACATTATTATTTACAAAAAATGTCGCGACAGCATAACTATTATAGTTGTGGCGCAATAAGTGTTCTTTTATTTAAAAAATAAAACAACGTCAAATATCGTTGAATTTTTTATTAAGGACCCGAGCGGAGCCGGAGCGGGCCGCTAGTATTAAATATATGTAATGGTAGTAGGTCTTACTGGTGATAGGACCTCTTGTGAGTCCGTGCGGGTAGGTACCACCGCCCTGCCTATTTCAGCCGTGAAGCAGTAATGCGTTTCGGTTTGTAGGGCGGGGCAGCCGTTGTAACTATACTGAGATCTTAGAACTGATATCTCAAGGTGTGTGGCGTATTTACGTCGTAGATGTCTATGGGCTCCAGTAACCACTTAACACCAGGTGTGCTGTAAGCTCGTCTACCCATCAAAGCAATAAAAAAAAGCAGTTATTTTACGATATCAAGTAATGATGGTCACAATCACGTCCCTACTCCGGTAATTTGTAAATTATTCCAAAGAACTCACCTACGTAACAGTCTATCATTTGAAGCAATAGTTCCAATGCTCAAGACGAGAGCTCTGTTAGTGGAACTGGGGTCAGCCACTTCATTAGTTGACACCGCGACGACCGCGGTCAATACGAACAAAAGAGCGAACTTCATCTGTGAATGAACAAAGGAAAATCCAAAAATAGATACATACGATTGGAGGATGTGGAGGTGCGCTCTATTTTAAATATAGGTAGGTGCTTAAAAAAAAATAGTTTTAAAAACTAACAAAATAGGTACGCTTTTATAGAAAATCCAACTAAAAAATACAAAAATAAGTTTTAATAAATTTGAATTAAAAATAGTGTAAGAAAAAATGATTTTATTGTAAACAAAGCGTGAAGTGCATGGTATCAGTAGTTATAAATATTTTATGAACAGATATGAGTAGAGGGGTTATTTTGATAATATCCTGAAAAGCACCCCACGCTTTTTATACAATAAAATCATTTTTTCTTACACTATTTTTAATTCAAATTTATTAAAATCTATTTTCTATTTCTTAGTTGGATTTTCTATAAAAGCGTATTTTGTTTGTTTTTTTTAACAATTATTTATTTTTTATTTTTTAGTTGAATTTCAATTTTTTCAATCTTTTTTTTAATATTAACTTGTCATCGGTCCTTATTAAGTATACCAAATTTCGAGTTAATCCGACGTTTTGAAGGGAGACAATATCATGTTCAAAGATTCCTTTACAAACATACACATACGTCTGAAGCTAATAAAACCGTATTAAAAATAATAATATAATAATTCTCACCTTGCAGAATAGAAGTGAATTGAAATTCAGATTGAAAAGTCAGTTGTGATACCTATTCGACTTTCGGTACCTTTATTTATACTCAACAACATAGATAAGATATATTATGTCGTGGATAATCGAATCAAAAGTAGTAAAATAAAAATGGATTACTGGACTACTGTAATTACATTGTGACAAGCAATATTAATCAAGTAAAATAGTTATGCAAATTAGTTGTGTTTAAAAGTACATGGGAGTCGCTTAGTGCAGTAGGGCCTTAAAAATATCCTTGGGCCCACGGTCTGCTCCATCTACAGATCATCAAGTCCCACATAACCCTTGCGACCCGGCACAAGAAAAAAAACAAACTCAATTCAACTTGTTACTTTTCTAAAATATAAATAGGAGTTTTTGCTTTAAAATTATAACGTCGTTATCTCGATTTCACAAACTATAGGTATTTTCAATCATTATGTCCAACTGTGTCCACAAACACATCTCACTCTACAAAGCTAACTTGAACATAAACAGAAGACAGGAACCTGACATTGTGTACGTTAAATATGCTTTCAACATAAAAAAATATTCATAAGGATATCTACTTAAAAATCTTGCATTGATAATATTTTGGTGTATTTTTTTTTACGTGGACATGCGGGAAATCCCTTGAAAAAAAATCCCCTCCTCGCTTCTTTGGTGTAAAGGTCTTCCCATAACAATTATGTGGCATTTCTTTAAGTGCTTCGCCGAAGCTTTTTTATTTATTTATTTTTGCATAGGTGGGAGGACAAGCTCACAGCTCACCTGGTGTTATGTGGTTACCGGAGCCCATAGACATCTACAACGTAAATGCAGCCACCCACCTTAAAACATGAGTTCTAAGGTCTCAGTATAATTACAACGGCTGCCCCATCCTTCAAACCGAAACGCATTACTGCTTCACGGCAGAAACAGGCAGGGCGGTGGTACCTACACGTGCGGATTCAACAAAGGTTCTACCACCAGTAATTACGCAAATTATAATTTTGGAGGTTTGATTTTTATTACACAATGTTATTCCTTTACCGTGGAAGTCAATCGTGAACATTTGTTAAGTACGTATTTCATTACAAAAATTGGTACCCACCTGGGATTCGAACACCGGTGCATCGCTACATACGAACGCACCGGACGTCTTATCCTTTAGGCCACGACGAGTAGAAGCTTTCCTTTGGTGAAGGGAATTCTTGGAATACAATTTCGTATGCTGGGTGTTCATATGTTAAAGTGACAGTGGGTAGGGCACATTGCTCATAGAAGAGAGATCCGCTGTGGCCGAGTTCTCTAGTGTCGACCGCATACCGGAAGACAGCGCTAGTAGGCCTCTCACAAAACGGACCGACGACCTATTGAGGTTTGCGGGAATCCGCTGGAGGCAGACAACGTAAGACCGGTCTTTGTGGCGAAGCTTGGTGGAGGTCTATGTTCACCAGTGGACGTCTGTGGCTAAAAGATAGATAGAGTTTTCATAGAACCTCGAGGATTATTCACTTTCGGTATCCAAATGCATGAGGTTTCGGGTTCAGGTACCATATTGTTACAATAGAAAATAATAAATAAGGCAATTGAGGATACCAACTTGTTAAATGAACTCAGATGTCGTGTTAAATTCGGCGAATCCGATGTGCACATTGACTTGTGTTTTGTGCTAGCTTTAGAACGTAATAGCATCCTACTGATGTCGGTAATTCGAGAGGGGAACAAACAGATCCATCAAGACACCAAGTTTATACCAAGAAAATCGGTTGTCTGTAAAGTCGGCTTACTGACGATAGTTGAACGTGACAACGTCATAAGAAAATACTGATGGAATGGTTTAATTTTTCAAAAGAAAATTTTAATGCCCCCATATATCTCAAAGAACGTTTCGAGTTCCTACGTGATACGCATAATTTTTCCCTGAGATCATCAGATAGCCTGAGACTGAAAATGCCGGCGCATTCATCATCATTCTTTGATCATTCATTCACCGTCCAGGCGGTTCGATTGTATTGTACGGCTTTGGAGCCGTTCAGAAAACGTTTGTAACATACCGTCACACAGAGCGTCAGCGCTAAGAGCGCTATAGCGCTATAGCAGTGACGGTATGTTACCACAGTATTACAACACATCACGGCGTCATAGCGCGGCGTTAGTTTAGCGCTCTGACTTTAAAAGTAAACCGATACATATTCGACTTAGAGTAACGTAATAGGGTACAGGTACTACCATTCTGCCTATTTCTACCGCATAGTACCGTCATACGCCACGTTTTCTGAACGGCTCCAAAGCCGTACAATACAATTGAGACTTATTCTCATGCCTCAAAATGATTCACGGCAATAACTTTATTTTGCTAATGAGCTCTCGCGTACCATCAGTTCCTTTGCCTTTTCCCAATTAGCTCTCTAGCTCTTGATCAAGCTGAACACTGTTTGTCTAAAGATTGTCTTGTGCGAAGGTGATATTTGAAGGTATTCAGAACGATGCTTGGGTTGGTCCGCGACATTCTAATTACGGCAGCAACGATTTTCAAAGGACCGGCCGGAAAATAAATTTGCTGTTCATAATAAACAGTAGAGACATAGAAGTTTTTGAACACTTTTTAACACACCGTTAAAATTATATCCATAATAATATCATCAACCGGACTCATTCCAAAATCATTACACACATCGCTCTTAGAACTTGATCTTAATAAATATTCATACATCGCTTTAAAAAAATCTGTAATAATCGACACCTGTTCCATAGTGCGACGAATCCTTACACCCACTACTCAAACCCCTACAACACTAAACAATGAACCAACTCACTTGGCGTAAGCCCGTGCTAGGATCGCTTTTTTTTAAGCTATTGCATAGATTTTATCGCGGGCCTTGAACGCGGCTTGAGAACGGAATCATGAAATTCCGTAACGAAAAAAACCTTCCACCCCTCACTACGCCTACTATGTAGCTCGCGTTCAACATATTCACACGTTGCGCTTGTGTAGTGTTTAAAAGTAAGAAGTCTAAACACCGATTTATGTTTTTTTTTTTAATTCCTACCTAATCTGATAGCCTTGAGAGGCTATATCAGCGACGCCTTAACTAGTAATGACGTTGCTAACACGAACCCTAGCAAGAGCCGTGCTTCGCAGAATCTACCACCGGATCGGAAACGCGACCCACTGAGAAGATCCGGCGAGAAACTCAGTGGGCTGTGTCTGAGGGTTAGGATCGCATTTGTAGCGTGCAACACTCGGTCACACTCGGACGTCATCGGATGCGATCGGAGTTCCCGAACGCGCAGGTGTCCCGTGACGTCATGCTACGAGATTCGCGCGCGCGTCGATTTAAGTTGAATGTAAAACGTAATTTTAGTTTTAATTTCGACGCTTGAAAGGCAAACATGACTAAGCGACAATGCCTGAACTTTACAGTAGACTAATTTAAAGTTGAAATACCTGAAAACAGATTCTATTTTAACGAATCTAGCTGTAGAATTGAAATTATTTTAATAGACCTAGAAATATTTTTTTTTTGCGCATCTTTTTTTTTTTTTTTTTTTTTCCTACCTAAGCTGATAGCCCTAGCGGCTATATCAGCGTAACCCTAACTTTAGTAGGTGAGCTCACGGGGCTCAAACCTGACGATGTTGCTAACACGAACCCTAGCAAGAGCCGTGCTTCGCAGAATCTACCACCGGGTTTGCGCATCAAGTACGGTTATTGCCTACCATTTATGTACAAAGCAGTTATTGTCGCTTAGTCACGTTTGCCTTTCAAGCGTCGATTTGTATTTTGTAGTGCCTAGCGTTGTTTACTCTTTTTAGTTTATATTATAACATTGTACACATTAAAGATATTGTGGAAATGGTGTGTTTGACTTTTATATTTATGTCCGGAGTAAAATATCCCGCGAATACGAACAATAGATAACAAACCAGACATTTACCAGCATTAGCTGACAAAAAAATATATATATCCATAACCCATAATAATAATTAAATGTGATTTCTATTACCACCAGCTGATGTCGTTTTGTATGGATCCCTTGTCACCACCGCCGCGAACTCCGTGAGGTGCACTGAACACGTAACAACTAAATTTTTTGCCACATTCCTTACTTCACGTCAATGTCGGGGAGTTCCCTCAATAAATCCGAAAAAAAAATACATTCCAAAGATAATTCTTTAATAAAAATTATCTTCAAGATAACGAACACTGATTTCTATGAATGCATGCATTAAAATAAGGTCGCATATTTTTTTTTTTTTTTTGAATAATTTAACACGGAGTTCGTTTTGAAATTATTATTATTATATCAGATGGTTAGACGAGCTAGTCGCGCTTGATGCTAAGCCATGGATTATTTCCGGTTTCAGAACGTTCGTATCATTAAAGGCTTCGTCAAACGTTAGCGCGCGTCAGAGCGCTACGCTATGACGCCGAGATGTGTTGTACTACTATGGTAACATACCGTCAAACAGAGCGCCAGCGCTATAGCGCTCATAGCGCTGGCGCTCTGTTTGACGGTATATTACCGTAGTAGTACAATACACCTCGGCGTCATAGCGCGGCGTTAGTTTAGCGCTCTGACGCGCGCTAAGTACGCGTTCTGTTTGACGAAGGCTTAAAACTGTAGGGTTGGTATTCAGGGATATAGGTATAGGTATAGGTATAGGAGACTACTGAATAAAAGCGGTAGTAATAGACAGTGTCGGTTGAAATGGGGTAATCCTTTTGATAAACTACCTGCTACTGGACTCTTATCAGTTGGCACCGATCAAGTTAATGATCAATTCAACAAAATATTTAGTTAAAACATATAAATAATAATTTAAAAAAACAAAAAAAATACGTTTTTATAGAAAATCCAACTAAAAAATAGAAAATAAATTTGAATAAATTTGAAAAAATGATTTTATTGTAAAAATAGCGTGGGGTGCATGGTATCAGTAGCTATAAATATTTTATGAACAGATATGAGTAGAAGGGTTATTTTGATAATAGCGGTAGGCAGCGGCTTGGCTCTGCCCTTGGCATTGCTGAAGTCCATGGGCGACGGTAACCACTCACCATCAGGTGGGCCGTATGCTCGTCTGCCTACAAAGGCAATAAAAAAAAAAAAACCTGAAAAGCATCCCACGCTTATTTTGTTAGTTTTTTTAAACTATTATTTATTTTTAATTTTTTAGTTGAATTCCAACATTTCTTTTTCCAATTTTTTTTGAATTGTCATCGGTCTTTAATAAGTATGCCACATTTCGAGTTAATCCAACGTTTTGAAGGGGGTCAAAATCATGTTCAAAGATTCCGTTACATACTAACATACATACGTCTGAAGCTAATAAAATCATCTTAAAAAGAGAGATCGTTACTGGTCTTCGTAGTCTTAAGAGATTATATCGAGCAATGTAATATAGAATACGGGGAAGGCTTACAACCGGACGCGCTGCCCACCTCAAGGACGCCTGGCGAGCGGAGCCGTCAAGGCGATATTCGACAACCCTGTGTCGCTCGTCACGGTACGAAAGCTCGCCAGGCCGCTCCTGCCAGTGCCGCTGGTATTCCGGAATACCCAGACCAGACCAAGCTCTAGCTTTTTTTTTCGGCAAGGGACCGTACCTTAGGTGAGGTTTTCGCGCCTTGGGGGCACGCCGGGTATATGGGTCTTTTTTATTGCTTAGATGGGTGAACGAGCTCACAGCCCATCTGGTGTTAAGTGGTTACTGGAGCCCATAGACATTTACAACGTAAAGGCGCCACCCACCTTGAGATATAAGTTCTAAAGTCTCAGTATAGTTACAGCAGTTGCCCCACCCTTCAAGCCGAAACGCATTACTGATTCACGGCAGAAATAGGCGGGGTGGTGGTACCTACCCGTGCGGACTCACAAGATGTGACCTACCACCAGTGAACAGGTCTTGGCGGTCTGTAAATGTTGGGTGCGGCTGAGGACCCAAAAAAAGCCTGTCACGATCCCGTGATACACTGCTAACCTGATACTCTTCTACAGCAGTTCCGTATTTTTTCTGATGGTCTTGAGAGATCATATCAGCGTAACCGGGCGAGTACGTGAGCTCACGGGGCTCCAGCCTGACGTTGTTGCTAACACGATCCCTAGCAAAAGCCGTTCTTCGCAGACTCTACTACCAGATCGGATACGCGGCCCGCTGAGAAGATCCGGCGAGAAACTCAGTGGGCTGTGTCTGTGGGTTAATTTACTCGTCGAACCCTTCATCCACGAGAACGATGATCGTTCCGTAGATCTGCTGTCATGCAGCGCGCTAGACTGCTGGTAGCGCTCCCCGTGACCTCGCCCCCTCAGCTTGTCCTATAGCCCTGTAAGGAATTTCCCTAGACCCAGTCAACAAAATAACGTTTGCTTTTATCACTAATATTTCGATATGATTTCCTTAAAAAATTTTTTTTTATCTATACAGTATTTTTAGCGTACACTATGTCAAGCTATTTAGAAGTACTTTCTAGAAAACGTTTCATCATTTTCGTTTCATTTTCGGGTTGAAGGACTGTATTAATAAATATTCAGATGCATTTCTTGACTACATTAACGACACAGCGCAAGTCAAAGTTTACATATCTGTAAAATAAATAAAAAAACTGACCTCCTACATACAACTCTCAGGGTTTTCTATTTTCAGACAAATGTAATGGAATCCATACGTACTAAGATAGCGTCTCCATAAATAGCCATAGCTAAGCAAACATACCGAAGCTACACTTATTTGTGATTCGTTTGCTAGAATAAAGTTATTTTCTGATCATGACAAATATACTTTTTTTTTTTAAAACAATCACTCCACGTTAACTGCTCCCGTGCTAAGTTCGTAAAGAACTTGTGTTACAGGTACCAGATAACGGAAATAAATGTAAGATTTTTATTATACACATACACATATTTAATATACATCCATAACCCTGGATAAGACATTTACATTTATCATACAAATATCTTCCCTTGGCGGGATTCGAACCCGCGACCCCCTTGAGTAGTGACCATGTCACTTACCACTACGCTAGACGGCCGTTACTGTAACTATTCTGAGACTTTAGAACTTACATCGCAAGGTGGGTGGCGCATTGACGTTGTAGATCTCTATGGGATCAAGTAAGCACTCAACACCAGGTGGGCTTTGAGCTCGTCCACTCACCTAAGCAATAAAAAATAAAAATAAAATGTAACATACCGTCACACAGAGCGTCAGCGCTAAGAGCGCTATAGCGCTATAGCAGTGACGGTATGTTACCACAGTAGTACATCACATCTTGGCTTCATAGCGTAGCGCTCTGACGCGCGCTTTTAAAAAAAAAAAAACAAAAAAAAAAAAAACAAAAAAAAAAAAAACTGTAATTGCGATTTTTGTTTAATACAGAATAGCCAAAGGAAATTAATTAATTCATCTTCTGTACTACTAAAAACATTTAAATTTATACATATATAGAGCATGTAGATTACGCAGTATATATATGTATGAGTTCATGTTTTTGAATATAAATTCGTTTTATACATGTATAAAAAGATAAGAACGAAAATAATACTCGTGATGCCATCTATTATCATATACGTTAATTAACATGTCGTGAAAAGTTGTTTGATTTTCAATTAATATTTTTAGATACCGTTACAAAATAGAATTACTGTAATTAATACGTGAAGCAAAAACTTTGTATCCCTTTTTACGAAAATTGCGCGGACGGAGGAGTATGAAATTTTCCACACTTATAGAGAATATAGAGAAGAAGTGCACAATGCTAATATTTTTTTTAAACAATGCATAAAAGATACATTTAATCAATAAAGAAAACATTACACACACTACATACCATGTATTTGACGCACACACGCATGCATACTATTAATTGTCAAACTTTTGTTCATGACGTCTGTGGTCAAATTGAGAATACATTAAATATTGTTTGTCTTTATTAATATTTATTTTTATAGTGTAGCCTTGGCAACATTTGTTATTATAGAAGTATAAAATACAATTATAATAGTGTACAAACTTATTATATAATTCCAATTAATTATAGTCGAATTTCGACTACTGCGGGACCTCTAGTTACTTTAATTAGCCAAATTACAATTAATATTAATATGGTTAAAATTAAATATTATACTGACATGTTAAAACTGTGTTCGCCCTCGATTTTAGTGACCAGTAAATTTTTTAGAGTCTTGAAATGAAATAGAATGCTAAGGAGTAAACTCGAATATTCTACGCATAATGACGCAGCAGACCACAGCATAAGATCTTAAATGCATATAGTCAAATACTACTTCTCGATTCGTAGTAGAATCTTTATTTAGTTTTTAGTTTTTTTTGTATATGCATTATACTAATGATTGAAAACAGTATTTTCTTCAGTTTCGGCGAGTTGCTCAAAATACTTGAAATATTAAGATTTGTCGACTATTAGTAGATCACTATTAATCATCCGTGAGCTTGGTGAAATATTTGAAATGTCTAAAATAATATAGAGACAATAAAAAACAAAAGATTAACCCGCTAATGTAGTTTTAATTATGATAAAAAAGGCACAACCGATAGCAGATTTAAGTGGCAACGCACTCAAATCCGAATTATATTATTTATGATAATGATTATTTATAAAACTGTGTCATCAATGCAATATTTTATCTTTGAATACGACAGAACATTTAGAACCGAAATAAAGTAACAGTAGGTACCTTATGTTTGAGCCTGCGGCGCGCATTGTGCGGTACCGTAGGTTTCGTGGAGTCGGAGTGGTGGAGCTCGATGGGGTTTAGTCGGTAGTCGGTTTTGCGGGGCGGGTCCTGCGTGGTAGACGCCGCGCAGCGCCTCGCCCGCCTTTCTCAAGGCGTAGTCTCCCGGTAGGAATTGGAAGAAGAGGAGGACTTTGGTCTTCCTCTTCCCCCTCTTCTTCTCTGGAGGCGCCGGAGTCCGACATAACCCGGTCTATTACCCCTCTCGACCGGGTATCCGTAAATGGATACCCCAGCGCTAAAAAAAAAAAAAAGGTACCTTATGTTTGTATGGAAATCATAAACTAAAGTAGCACTACATTTTTAATACGCTTTTATTAGCTTCAGACGTATGTATGTTTCTAACGGAATCTTTGAACATGATTTTGACCCCCTTCAAAACGTCGGATTAACTCAAAATTTGGTATACTTATTAACGAAGAAAAAATGATTTTATTGTAAAAAAGCGTGGGGTGCTTTTCAGGATATTATCAAAATAACCCTTCTACTCATATCTGTTCATAAAATATTTATAACTACTTATACCATGCACACGACGCTTTTTTTACAATAAAATCATTCTTTCTTACACTATTTTTAATTCAAATTTATTAAAATTTATTTTAAATTTTTTAGTTGGATTTTCTATAAAAGCGTTTTTGTTTTTTTGTTTTTTTAAACTATTATTTATTTGGTCACGGAAATCTTAAGCCTGTTCTTTAATTATAACATATAAATTTAAGTATACACATATCGATGGCTATTCTAAGTATACGGGCTACTTTACTTTTCCTGAGCTCTCCAGTTCAGTTTCAGCCTTCCGATTGAAAACCACGTCGACAACATTGACCGATGAAGCAACTGGCTCGTTAAGGGACGTTGTTGTTGAGACTATTTGATATACATGTGACCGTAGCTATATTAAAACAAAAAGATATTTAACAGATGCCTGAATTTCGACAAGGATATTTTCTAGATCGGGGGCGCAGCCCAATACGTTGGTCCGACCAGATCCGCACCGCTCTGGATTCCACATTTCACAACGCCCTCCACACCGCCAGAGACAAGAATGGATGGAGAAAAATCGTGCGTGCGAAGGTGATACAAAAGGGTGGTCACGACCCTCAGCAATGAGGAATACGACGCAAGGAGGAGGATTTTCTAAATAAGTTCCGAACAACAACATTCAGAGCGTCAGTCTACCGAGCAATTTCAACCGCTCAGTTAAACCGATCTTGCCTTTGTCGTTAGGCAGTGGTTTGGCTCTGCCCCTGGCATTGCTGACGTCCATGAACGACGGTGACTACTTTCCATCTGCTGGGCTGTATGCTCGTCTGCCTACAAAGGTTATGAAAAAAAATAATTAAAAAAAAAACCGCCCAAATATATTAAAGTCTGTTCACCCTATCAATGCAAGAGTAATATCACTTAAATTTTTTGAATTGTCGACTCTTTTTATCCTTTAAAATATCAGGTAAATGGTTATAAATTTTAATGGCCATACAATAAACATTTTTTCTGATAAACTGTCAATCTCTGATTTGGTACTTAAGGTAAAGGATAGTTTACGACAGGAAATTTATGTTGCACAATCTACATACTTATATGTATATAAAAATGAATTGCTGTTCGTTAGTCTCGCTAAAACTCGAGAACGGCTGGACCGATTTGGCTAATTTTTGTCTTGAATTATTTGTGGAAGTCCAGAGAAGGTTTAAAAGGTAGATAATTATGAAAATGCTCGGAATTCAATAAAAATATCACTTTTGGTTTTCCCTTTGATGTGTCCCCCGTCGGACGGATTCCTTCTGTTTATTTTAAGTTTATTCTAGACAAAAGTTTAGGTCTTTTATTTATCGATTGAGGCATTACGAAGTCTGCCGGGTCAGCTAGTCAAAAATAAAATATTAATATTAAGAAACAGTCGCTTGCCACACTGTACACACTAGTACATATAGACTATAGTAGTAGTAGTAGTATATATATAACTATACCGAGACCTTAGAACTTATATTTCAAGGTGGTTTACGTTTTAGATGTCTATGGGCCCCAGTAACCACCTGATGGTGGGCTGTGAGCTCGTCCACCCATCAAAGCAAAAAAAAAAGATAGTATATGTATAAACGCCAGCAATCGGCTTTACCTGCGGCTATAGATGTTTAGCTTTTAAAATATAGTACATATAATAAACAGAGCGTTCAACAGAAAATTGCGAGATAGCTAAATACATTCCACGTCATCAGAATTCAGATCTGACCGCTGGCTCTCTTTAAATATTCAGTACGCCTTCAGCTCTAACACAAGGAGCAGGCTTAGGGACCTCGGTAACCGTACTCGTCGAACTCGACAAAGAGTTCGCCGTGCAACCTAACCCATGAATCAGCCCATGGATCTTCTCAGCGGGTCGCGATTCCGATCCGGTAGTAGATTCATTCGCGAAGCAGCTACTCTTGAGCTGTAAGGTCTCCTTCGGAGGCGCTCGGGTATCTGTTAGCAAATCCCACCCCTCCTGGCTGAGCCTTTGCTCGCCCACTTGTCCTGGTGAAACTGAAAAGGCCTCCGGGACCCAGTAATCCTTCAATCATAATAAAAAAAAAAAGAAATCTTAATGACGTGTGTGGGACACAAAACGGATGAGCGCGATGCGTTCTGCAAACTATTTCTGCATCTTGGGTTTCTCTCGTTACAGAAAAATTACGAGGCAAGCTTTAAATAGGTTTAAAAATCATTGAATTATAATTAAAACTGGTGGTAGGAAGAACATCTTGAGAGTCTGCTCGGGTAGATACCACCACTCCGCCTAATTCTGCCGTGAACCAGTAATGCGTTTCGGTCTGAATGGCGGGGTAGTTTTTGTACTATTAAAACGGAGGCCTTATAAACTTATGTCTCGAGGTGGGTGGCGGCATTTACGTTTTAGATGTCTATGGGCTCCGGTCACCACTTAGCACTGGGTGGGCCGTAAGCCCGTCCGCCCATCCAAGACTTCCACTATTAAAGGAGAAGAAAGAAGAAAAAATCAAGTACACAAAAAAATACTTTATTCAGAATGAAACTAAATAAAAACAAAGAATAATATTAAAGATCGTGTCCCCACAATAATAATTCCGAACCTTTATACTTTGATATACACTGCTGGTTATTTATGAAAGCAACGTTCGAAGGTTGCCACTTAATCATCGTCCCCAAATCTCCAACTGATAACGGTACCCTCTTCCCGGTGCGTTTCTGAATTCTATGTTCACGGTGTTGAATCCGACACCGCCGCTGAATACCCTCACGGTTGGAGACTGCGATATTCCGCTTTCTCTGGCTCGAATCGCGGTTATCCGGGTACCAAACGGCTCCTGGTGCCAAAAGAAATAAGACCAGGACGTACTTGACGACGTACGGGTGACATAGCGACTGAAAAATAATAAATGCACACTGCATATCAATACTAATATTATAAAGAGGAAAGATTTGTTTGTTTGTTTGTATTGAATAAGCTCCGAAACTACTGAACCGATTTGAAAAATTATTTCACTGTTGGAAGCTACACTATTCCGGAGCGACATAGGCTATAATCTTTTTTAGAAAAAATTAGGGATCATTACTAAAACTTCAATAATGTAACCCAAGGTGTAAAAAAATTACCTAAAATATTCTTTACATCGCGTGCCCTACGAAAACTATTGATGATAGAATAAAATACTGTACCTACTACGACTTTGTAGAACACATTATCATTTACAAAAAGTGTAGCGACAGCGTATGTCTAACTATTATAGTTATGCCGCAATAAGTGTTCTTTTATTTAAAAAAATAAAACAACGTCAAATATCGTTTAAATTTTTGTTAAAGAGCCAAGGGGAGCCGGAGCGGGCCGCTAGTAATATTATAAATGGTAAGTGAAAACAAGCAAAGGGGAAAGGGGGTGACTGAAAATCAGCCCTGTTCGTTTCATCTACTTTGCACAGCATTAGCTGAGGCACCTTCTTTTTTTTTCGGGCCGAGGCCGATCCTCTTACGAGGTCCCCACACCTAAAGAGCGCGCGGGGAATGTGGGGCGGGCCCGCGACTACGAGACCGCGGGTCCAAGGATGTTTTCAGCGCCCTACCCGCTAAACGACTCCCCTGGACTCATCGCCCAAGCGTCCGATCCCCTCCGAGGTCAGAACCCGAATGAGGTAATGGGGTTAACCGTGGTCAACACTACAACCAGACGGCGCAGCTCACCCCAAGCTTTTATTTATCTAAATATAATAATCTGGATCTGTGTGAAAGGCAATAAATGATTTTATTATTATTATTATATAAATACTATTGTATCAGCAAAAGTGTTTGGTTTGTTTTTTTTTCCTGCCTAAGCCGGTAACCGGGCTATGCCAGCGTAACCGGGGCTCACAGGGCTCTAACCTCAAAACGTTGCTAACATTAACTCTACTAAGAACAATGGCTTCGAAGAATCTACCATCGGATCAAAATCGCGACCCACTAACATGAGCCGACGAGAAACTCAGTGGGGAATAACCATAATTCAAATGTCTAGTTGAAGGTAGACTCGTTTCCATCCAAGATTACGGCATAGACAAGACAGTTTCAGCTTAATTTAATTACGATCGAACCAATTTAATGGTTTTAACACATAAATATAAAGCTTAGAAACCATTTAAAATCCCACAGCACAAAATCTACTATATTATTTAACCAACCTTCAAGCTGTCGTCAAAGAATAATATTTGCATCTCTGTAGTAGATCTAATCATTGCACCTCTGCCCAACTATGTCAAGGACAAAAAAGATACATAGGTATCTATCACGTACTACATGGTACTAGATACATAGATACTTACCGAAGTAATAAACGGTCTTGGAAACTAATGAAGCCGAGGTTTAATTCGGATCTTCTAGAAGATTTGACGTTCGCCTCTTCGTTGGCCGACACTACAGCCGTAACAGCCAACACGAACAAAATAAGCTTCATCTGTGAAATGGCCATCAAAATCGAACTATTGTGTTCTATAACATAGAAAGCTTACGAACAAGATTAGATGAATGTTATGTTTATTATGTTCGAACCATTGATGGATTAAAAAACCATATTCGTCTCCACTCCATGTCCTGTCCTGCCGGCTAACTTCGGTCGTAAAATTTGATTGGTTATTGTACACTGCTTTGTATCAATAACTTTAAACAATGCGCGTAAAGTTAAATTTGCAAAAGATATGTTTATATGGGTAAGAGACCGGGTTATGTCGGACTCCGGCGCCTCCAGAGAAGAACAGGGAGAAGAAGAAGACAGGGGTCCTCCTCTTCTCCCAGTTCCTGCCGGGAGACTACGCCTTGAAAAAGGCGCGCGAGGCACTGCACGGCGTCAGCCACGCAATCCATGCCCTGTCCTGCCGGCTAACTTCGGTCGTAAAATTTAATTGGTTATTGTACACTGCTTTGTATCAACAACTTTAAGCAATGCGCGTAAAGTTTAATTTGCAAAAGATATGTTTATAGTTAACTATAACTACGTAGATATAATTGGTGAGTGTTTCGGGACAGTTTTGAGTGCTACTTTTGTATTAAACTGTGTATCTTGGGTTTTTATATTATATCTATGGTTCGAACGGCATGATTTAGGGTATCCGCTCAATGATCGACGTTGGATCGTAATAACTAACACTTATATTCAGTTTAGACAAGGTTTATATTTAGTTTATGAATTTCGGTTTTGATATATTATTGGAGTTTTCAACGAATAAAATTGACTTTCTAAATTTGACGACAAACAAGGCGCAAAATCGTACCTTGAAGGTTTTTTTGTGCCTATTTATATTTAGATAAGAGTTTTCTCACGATGGGAAACCAGGCTTTTATCGGCCCTTATTGATTGCTCGTGTCAATTTTTAGAAAAGTAGTCATTTGGAAGGCAAAGCCAAGTTGGCGTCCAAAATGCTGGGAGTCCTCAACAGAGCGAAGCGGTACTTCACGCCTGGACAAAGGCTTTTGCTTTATAAAGCACAAGTCCGGCCTCGCGTGGAGTACTGCGCCCATCTCCATTTGACTCCCTACAGAGGAGGGCCGATCGGATTGTCGATAACCCCATTCTCTCGGATCGTTTGGAACCTCTGGGTCTGCGGAGGGACTTCGGTTCCCTCTGTATTTTGTACCGTATGTTCCATGGAGAGTGCTTTGAGGAATTATTCGAGATGATACCGGCATCTCGTTTTTACCACCGCACCGCCCTCCACCGGAGTAGAGTTCATCCATACTACCTGGAGCCACTGCGGTTATCCACAGTGCGCTTCCAGTGCGCTTCTTTTTTGCCACGCACCATCCGGCTATGGAATGAGCTCCCCTCCACGGTGTTTGCCGAGCGCTATGACATGTCCTTCTTCAAACGAGGCTTATGGAGAGCATTAAGCGGTAGGCAGCGGCTTGGCTCTGCCCCTGGCATTGCTGAAGTCCATGGGCGAAGGTAACCACTCACCATCAGGTGGGCCGTATGCTCGTCTGCCTACAAGGGCAATAAAAAAAAAATCATTTCTCATCTATTACTGTCAGCGGTATAGATCTATAAATATAAAAGTCGATCTGTGTATGTATCTTCCCTATAGACTTCGAACCCGCTTGATCAATTTCGATGAAACTTTTCAAGAATCTTCAGATTGGCCTAGTAAGTTTTACCGTGATGTTTGGTAGCGGTAGGATCAAAGTCAAATCAAATCCAAAAAGCAAAATGGCCCACATTTGACTAGTTTAAATGAATAATAATTTTGAATAAATTATTGTACGTAATTAATAGGGTTTGGGCGTGATCTATCAGAACAGTGCCCAAAATTGCCCAAAAAGTGCCCAATTTACACTGGTGGTAGGACCTCTTGGGAGTCCGCACGGGTAGGTACCACCACCCCGCCTATTTCCGCCGTGAAGCAGTAATGCGTTTCGGTTCGAAGGGTGGGGTAGCCGTTGTAACTATACTGAGATCTTAGAACTTGTGTCTCGAGGTGGGTGGCGCATTTACGTTGTGGATGTCTGTGGGCTCCAGTAACCACTTAACACCAGGTGGGCTGTGAGCTCGTCCATCCATCTAAGCAATAAAAAAAAAAAAATGATTGAGACGAGTGGTTAAGTTTAAATCTTGAGTTCTGTGATTATTTAAACTTACATTTTATTGAAGCAACGGAATACCTCTAGAGCTTTGTATATTTTTACACCACACTTAATTTATTCAGAATGTAGTTATCGTAACTAATGAATATCACAAATGGCCAGATGCACTCAAATTTGTACGTACTTCTAAGAAATCTTCAAACCTCGTTCGATAAATTATATGTGATACAGCGATCGGGAAAAATCGAGGAAGCGATTTCGAAACAAAAAGGTTTGAGACGCGTAAAGAAATTTTTCATGCTTATTAAGTTTGAACACCACCTTCAATTTACAAAAATACCGCACTAACATACACTAGATATCAAATGAAAATTGTTCTATTCTCACCTTGCGGGCTTGTTGCTTCGTTCTCCGCTTTGTAAGCCCAATCACGCTTATATATACTCAAAATCATTGATAAGATTATTTTCTAAATGACTTAAACGCAAATGCTGACATTAATTCTTTGATTCTTTGTTACTTATAAATAGTGGGTTAGTAATTCGCCGGATTTTCTTCTACGTGTTGAGGATGCCTACCAATCGCGGCGTGCAGGGGTTGAATCGACTAACTAAAAAAAAAACTTTAAAAAATTAAAAACGTTCGTTCTATAGAGCTGTGAGCTTCATCATCATTATCCTGCCCTTCTCCCAGTCACCTGGGGTCGGCGCAACATGTTTTCTCCTTCCATACTCTTCTATCATACCTTCTATCATACTCTTCTATCTACCATTTCTTCGCTCACTCCCCTCCTACCCATATCGTCTTTCACACAATTCATCCATTTCTTCTTAGGTCTACCTCTTCCTCTAAATCCTTCCACATTCATAGTTAAAACTCTCTTAACAACCTCATTTTCATTCCGTCTCATCACATGTCCATACCATCCCAAACGTGCACTCCTCAGCTTCTCTGTCACAGGCTGTGAGCTTATCTGGCTTATTATAATTTTAAAATTAAAATTAAACCATCAATATAAAAATCAGTTCAATTGTTATAATAGTATTGTGAGGTGACTAACAAATAAATACTACAATATGTATTTCATTTCTAGACGTTAATAAGAGCTATATGATAATAATGATGATTATTTTATTTATATTATATATATTATATTATTATAATTATTATTTAAAAATTAGAAAAGAAAGCTACAAAAATGTGTTAGTGATTTTTTATTCTTAATTATTGATTCCTTATTAGTCTTTGTATGAATTAGAATTATATAGTAAATTAAATATGTATTCAATTTATTTGAAGTCAATTTTAAAAAAATATCGACGGAAAATTAACAAAATTATGATGTTGATGTATCTGATAAGTGTTCCTTATCTCAATTTAATCCGCTGTTTTGAATTGGGTGCAAATATCGTTCAAATATACCGCTATATACAAACAGACATGCACATATATGTATGTATATGTGGGCGCAAACGCCACAATTGGCAATAAATAACATAATAAATATATAGTTTAGTTTATTTACTTATGGATAACGACTTTAGTAATATTAAGACATTGTTATGATTATTATTCTAAATGATAAAATGTTGTTTTGATAAATATCACAATAATGTAGGGTAGACACCGTAACGCCACAGTATAAAACGGCGGTGCGTGAACAGTGTCGCCTCAGTCTGTCTCAGGCAGTCAAGTTGGTCGGTCGCTCTGTCGGTCTGCCGGTTTTATTGACTTTTATTGCAATTATTGCAATACAATGGGTTCAACGGAATAAGAGTGATGACGGAACTGCCGCTCAGCCATTCTCGGCGCCGTCATCAGAAGTGGGATCAGAACGCTACTCTCACTGGCGTGTCATGTTCGAAGTAAAGCAGAGAAACATAATGCAGTTAATTAGAGCTTTCAGAATACCAACAGCAGCTTTTCAGCAGTTTTGGAAAAGCTACCGACGCGGAGATGTTGATTATAGGTAGCAGCTCAAAAGTGGGACAGGGATGCAAAGGCATTGGGAGGATGATGCTCCCCACCTGCCATTAAAATAAAGCAGATTGAAAATGGTCCGCTGAATGATGAATTAAGAGAAGTTGAATCATCTGGTAAGAAATGGATGGACGAGCGGTCTCTGCAATCCAATGTGTTTTGATAAAGGTAAAGGTTTGGAAGGTTTGGTAATGGTGAATCAGTCCTCTAAATGTTAGAGGATCCTGATAACTGACAAATTGACCGTATGGGCAGAGCGATTTGCTCTGCTGTAAAATGACTTAAGTGTCTACTTTTATTTTCCTATCCAATTATCCTTCCTAAAAACGCTGGCGGGCCACCATGCGAATCCTTAATCCTGGTCTTGTGTGTTGGCTAGATCCCGTATGGGTGATGCCTTGTGTGTTGGCTAGATCCCGTATGGGTGATGCCTTGTGTGTTGGCTAGATCCCGTATGGGTGATGCCTTGTGTGTTGGCTAGATCCCGTATGGGTGATGCCTTGTGTGTTGGCTAGATCCCGTATGGGTGATGCCTTGTGTGTTGGCTAGATCCCGTATGGGTGATGCCTTGTGTGTTGGCTAGATCCCGTATGGGTGATGCCTTGTGTGTTGGCTAGATCCCGTATGGGTGATGCCTTGTGTGTTGGCTAGATCCCGTATGGGTGATGCCTTGTGTGTTGGCTAGATCCCGTATGGGTGATGCCTTGTGTGTTGGCTAGATCCCGTATGGGTGATGCCTTGTGTGTTGGTTATATCTCAGTCGGGGCTATGTCTTGTGTGTTGGCTATATCTCAGTCGGGGCTATGTCTTGTGTGTTGGCTATATCTCAGTCGGGGCTATGTCTTGTGTGTTGGCTATATCTCAGTCGGGGCTATGTCTTATGTGAAATAAAACAGCGCAAGGGACGCGCTGGAGTCAGTATGGCCGTGTGGGCGCAAACGCCACAATTGGCAATAAATAACATAATAAATATATAGTTTAGTTTATTTACTTATGGATAACGACTTTAGTAATATTAAGACATTGTTATGATTATTATTCTAAATGATAAAATGTTGTTTTGATAAATATCACAATAATGTAGGGTAGACACCGTAACGCCACAGTATAAAACGGCGGTGCGTGAACAGTGTCGCCTCAGTCTGTCTCAGGCAGTCAAGTTGGTCGGTCGCTCTGTCGGTCTGCCGGTTTTATTGACTTTTATTGCAATTATTGCAATACAATGGGTTCAACGGAATAAGAGTGATGACGGAACTGCCGCTCAGCCATTCTCGGCGCCGTCATATACATATGCCCATAAATAGACGAAAAACACAGATGAGTTCTGAGCACATCATTATATTAGGATAGGATCATTTTTACCATAAAATAAAACGAATGAGTAATTGTTTTAATAATTTTTATTATTACAAAAAATGTACCATTGCACAAAAAACATATTAGAACAAGAAACAAAATCAAATATAAGAACAGATTGGTAAAGTAAATTTTATTCATTAATGAGATTTATGCAAAAATCTTAACTGTTATTTTTAAATTATTTATTTAAACAATTTAACATTTTTAAAAAATCATACGCAAATTTTATTTCAATAATGTAATAAACATTTTGTTCCTGACTGTACTACGTGTTACGCTTACCGCTCTCACGAGAAAACACTGAAAATCATTAGCACTCACCGTCCCCAAATTTCCAAGTCATAAGTGAATCCTCGGCCCGGTGCGTTTCTGAACTCAAAACTCACAAACTCGAAGCCTACGCCGCCCCTGGAAATCTGGACAGTTGCGCACTTGCGTAGCCCGGACTGCGTTAATACGGGTGCCGGGGGGTGCAAAGAGACCATAAAAGTGAAGCCACGACGGGTCGGTTGCCATACGAGAGAATCTCGAGCTGAAAAGACGGTTCGTACATTACATCTACATCCACGGAAAAGGAGGGCTCTGAAGTGAGAGGATCCCATCATTAAAGTCGTCGTGGCCTAAAATATAAGACGTCCGGTGCATTCGTGTTGAACGATGCACCGGTGTTCGAATCCCGCAGGCGGGTACCAATTTTTCTAATGAAATACGTAATCAACAAATGTTCACGATTGACTTCCACGGTGAAGGAATAAAAATCATGTAACAAAAATCAAACCCGCAAAATTATAATTTGTGTAATTACTGGTGGTAGGACGTCTTGTGAGGCCGCACGGGTAGGTGCCTATTTCTGCCGTGAAGCAGTAATGCGTTTCGGTTTGAATGGTGGGGCAGCCGCTGTAACTATACTTGAGACTTTAGAACTTATATCTCAAGGTGGGAGGTGCATTTACGTTATAGATGTCTATGGGCTCCAGTAACCACTGAACACCAGGTGGGCTGTGAGCTCGTTCACCCACATAAGCAATAAAAAAATAAAAATAAAAGCAATGTGCTTCAGTTGACTTAGTCTCCGGATTTAATATAAGTTCTTCTTCTCCTTTCTTCTTCTTTGAAGAAGAAATTAAAGAAGGAAGGCAATTAAATGGTCTTGTAAGAACTTAAATGCTACGCAGGGTTTGAAGAAAGCATTCATGAAGTCAAAATCAAAATAAATTCCTGGTCTAAAATGAGTGAAAAGCTTTATTCATTTATCACAGACTACTTTTCATTCATGTAGATCATATTTTTTGAACTGGCAATGTAATCCAAACCCTAGTTTTAGTTCTAAGACCCTATGTATCAGCTAAGTTTCAATGGGTTATTTATTGTGTGTTGTGAATAAATATTATTATTTTCCAACTTTTGAACTGTTTGAACTGTTGAACTTTGTTATCAAGAACGCTTACAATATAGTCTGTAACCACTTTGAATTTATATCTATTATTTTTTTCCTACCTAATCGTTGCTAGTCTAAGGGACTATTCCGACAACGTGTGGACGGTTAGGTGGAGCTCACAGCATTCAACCTGAAAGAGCTTGCTAACACTAGCACTAGCAAGAGCAGTGCTTTTTATTTATTTATTGCTTAGATGGGTGGACGAGCTTACAGCCCACCTGGTGTTAAGTGGTTACTGGAGCCCATGGACATCTACAGCGTAAATGCGCCACCCACCTTGAGATATAAGTTCTAAGATCTCAGTATAATTACAACGGCTGCCCCACCTTTCAAACCGAAACGCATTACTGATTGACGGCAGAAATAGGCAGGGCGGTGGTACCTACCCGCGCGGACTCACAAGAGGTCCTACCACCAGCTTAGGTGAATCTACTACCGGATCAGAATCACAAGCCGCTGAGGAGATCCGGCGAGAAACTCAGTGGGCTATATCTATGGGTGTTGCTATAAACGGACAGCCTTTTCAATCTATTGATGGCTGGATTGCACTCGGAATCAAGCACGGTCTACCTTGACCGAAACTATGACACTAACCTACGCAGCAGCCTGTCCTGGGGACCAATAAACCCGACGCTCAGATTAGATCTGCTACCGGATTTAACATCTGCACCACTAGCCGCCACCACGGCTACAGCAGCGAACGCGAACACAACACAGAGCTTCATCTGCAAACACAAAAGAAATCGTCACCATAATTTGAAGCAGCCGTGGATCTCAGCCTGGTCTACTAAATCTCTCCTGTCCGATTTACTTGAGGCGCCAAAACACCACCCCCAAGTTTCCGGTATCCTGTGTGACATTGTCCCACCATAAAAATAAATGTACCACATAATTTCATGTTCACCCTGACGGGCCACATGCGGTCATGTGACCACGAAAACTGTTAAGTATTAGAAATGTGGGCAACAATATAAAATAATGACAATAAAATAGCTAAAAAACTACTCTACGAGGCGCGAAAATCGAACTAAATACTAAATAGAGAACAGGTATTGTTACCCGTGAACTTTTAACAATTACGAATGGTATGACAATCCCACACATTGTTACGAAACTGTTATTTTTCTATACTTAATATTATAAAGAGGAAAGATTTGTTTGTTTGTTTGTATTGAATAGGCTCCGAAACTACTGAACCGATTTAAAAAATTATTTCACTGTTGGAAAGCTACGCTATCCCCGGGTGACATTTTTTTTTTTTTTTTCCACAGGAGAAAATCGCCGGATCCCCACCCGCGCGGCAGGTGGGGTATGTGGGAGTTGAACCTCACTAAAAACTCCTGCCGCTCACAACCGGCGCCCTACCTCGGACCGGGCCGGAGCCCAGTCGGGGCTATTGAAACGGCGGGACAGGGTTGACGCAGAGCACATTACATCCATCCCACCGTCCCACGGACGCCGGACCGGTGGCCGCCAGCGACACGAGCACCGGTTCCCTCGTTCAGCGGGCCGAGAGCCCGCTTTGATGGCGCCGCGTTACACCTTCCCCCAGAGCGGTCAGGAGAACGCGGTCTACCATCACCCGGCTTCCTATTGCGGGTGAGCGTGCAGAGCACGCCACCCCACGTCTGGGTCCCTCCCTGCACAAAACGGGTGGGACCCCTAGCTCTTAGGGGGCCAGGTCACGGATACGACCCCGGTCCCGACCCCCTGCTCGGCGGCGGCGGGTTTCTGCGTAGTGAGGAGAGCTTTCCCTCAGTCGCCCCGCCGCCTCCTTCTGCGAGATGGTGCACTCGCAGAAGTCGAGCATAGCCTTCCATGACTCATCGCTGCCAAGCATCGACGCCATGACGCCAGGCAGCGATAAGTCAGGTCCTATCTTTGCGACCAGGACACGGCGCTGCACCTCCCAAGCGGGGCAGACAGCGAGCGTATGCTCCGCCGTGTCCAGGTCGTGTCCACAATGGTGACACCTCGTCGTCGGCTCAGCCCCTATCCGGCGCAGGTACTTCCCGAAGCATCCGTGCCCGGTCAGCACCTGCACCAGACGAAAGGTGAGACGTCCTTCGCCACGATTCACCCAGTCATCAAAGACCGGGTAAACCGCCTCGACGGTCCGTAGCCCCCACGTGGGGTTGGCCAATCGCCTCGACCACGACTCGAGCACGGACCGCCGAGAATGGGCCTTCCGCGCCCGCAGCTCACTTTCGGGGAGACGCGCCACGCCCCGAGCACGAATGCGCCACCGATGCGCTGCGCCACCGATAGTCGGCAGCGAGCGACTCCGCCTCCAGCTCCCATGGCGGCGTCCCCGCCAAAACACACGCCGCCTCGAAGGAGACGGTGCGATATCCGCGAATGAACCTGATGGCAACGGTGCGCTGCGGCCGGCGCAGGAACCGAGCCATAGTGGCCCGGTTGCGTGGCTCAGCCCACACAGGTGCACCGTACAGGGCCATCGATCGCACCACCCCCGCGTAGAGGCGGCGCACAACCTGATCCGGTCCCCCAATATTCGGGAGCAGCCGGCTCAAAGAACCGGCTGTCCCCATCAATCGGGGGACCAGCTCCGCAAAGTGAGCACGAAAAGCCCACCGGCTGTCCAACACGAGGCCGAGGTACTTCAACTGCACCCCGACCCCTATCCGAACGCCTCCAACCACGATGTGGGTGTCAACGGGTGGCGCCCCCCGCAGCCCGTGAAACCACAGAGCCTCGGATTTATTGAGCGCCACGTCGAGACCCAGCCTCCTTATCCTTCCGACGACGAGGGCCACTCCCGCTGTGGCGAGACGGGCAGACTCCCTATAATCATCCCCCCGGGCCACGACCAACGTGTCGTCCGCGTAACAAATAACGCGGAGGCCCGGGAGGAGGGCGCCCCTCAGCACCCAGCCGTACCCGATATTCCACAAGAGGGGGCCGAGAACCGACCCCTGCGGAACACCACGCACGACCGGAAAACGATGAAGGGTCCCACCGTACCCGGTACATACGACCGACCTGGCACCGAGGCTGTGATTTTCGATAGCACGTAACAATGAATGCGCGTAGTGAACGTATTATCGATACAAGACTTAACAACGATGTTACAAGCTTGAGTAGAATGTATGACCGTATCACCTACGCCTCGTACTTCGTTTGTGGACTGTATTAATCGCGTATTTAATAATTGGCATAATGATTTTGAAATAAAGCACCGTTGGCTTCCGCTGTCGAGTAGTGCTCGCGCTTTATGATAGGTACCATGTACATCGGCTACTTCGACAACAGCCGTGGATAATAAAATAGACTGCACACTTACAGATTCATTGCATTGTGTTTGCATGTGTGATTTGTTTACCTGGATACGAAGCGAGTCAGTGCAGGCAGCGGGGGTCGCGGGCGCGGGCACACGAGGCGCTCGCACATCATCGGTTATTTTATCTCCTTCAGTACTCGTTGTAGCATGGAACGATATATCACTAGCAGAGTTATCATTATGAATTAGCGAGTTATGTTTTTTGTCGCATTTTCTACACGGCCCAAATCTGCAGTTATTTAGTGTGTGTCCCGAACGTAAACAATTCTTACATAAATTATGTACCCGTATAAGTTTTAACTTTGATTCTAAATCGCTTTCTATAAACTTATTGCAAGAATAAAGTGGATGATTCGCGTTGCATTTAACACACAGTGCTTTACCGCGTAATTGACGATCGTACGATTTATTCGGGCTGCTGGAAGCATTGCAGTGTGTTGTATAGTTATATTTATGTTGTTTTTTGTTTTCAATTATTGTTGATGTCGTATCTTTACTATGTGAAAGCTTCAATGTTTCCAACATGTCCGCGCGATGTTTGAGAAACCGAATTAATTCATCCAACTTTATCGTATTTTTAGAATTATTTTCGTTCGAGAATAAAGTGCACTTGTGGGTCTCCCATTCGCGTTCAGTTATCCTATCTAGTTTTGACACGATAATATAATTGATCAGTGTATCCCAACTGTCTGTGGGTTCACCAAGTATTTTTAGTGCGCGTAAATTCTTTGAAATAGTGTCGATTAAATTTCTAATTAAAATAGGAGATTCTTTGGCTAGTGTGGGAAGAGTAAACAAAGCCTTTACGTGGTTGTGCACTAACAGCCTACAATTGTTATACCTATTTAATATCAACTCCCATGCAACCTCATAATTATCAGAAGAAAATTCGATGGAATGAATCACTAGTTCTGCATTACCCTTTAGACAAGATTTTAAGTAGTGAAATTTTTGTATGCTGGAAATATCTTTACAATTATGAACAAGCGACGTAAATGTATCTCTGAACTCAAGCCAGTGCTCATAGGCACCGTCGAAAGTAGGCATGGAAATAGTGGGTAGTTTTACTGGTGCTTCGCGATTAGAATTGTGACAAGACTTGGAACAGCTCATGACCTCATCATTATTTAGCATAGATTCTGCGTGAGCTAATGTGCTATAGTAGCTGTTCTCAAAAAGTTCTCGTTGATCACACTGACCCGCTAATTCACTTTCAGAAACATTTTCTTCAATCTTTGTTTGAATGTCGTTAAATTCGGAAAACAAAGTAGCGGCACCTTGAATTCTCAACTTTAAATCTATACGAATTTCATTATTAAAGACACGTTCGTCACTATTCTCTAGCGATGTTACATGGTTTGTAAATTTAGTCAGTCTGCATTTAATTATGCCACGTTTTTTAACAAGGGTGCGAACTAGATCATTACTTTCTGCACTTAGCAGGTTGGGGGATTTATCACGAGATTTAACGGAATCAGTTGGCATATTGGTGGTAAATGAAAAGAGATGTACTTACAGTTATTAGTCAGGCAGTCTAAAACCACGACACTGGTGCTAGCAACGTCACCAGCTTCGTGATTGACGGTAAACTGCGAAAACTCGAAACTTCTATGCGGCAATCGTACTGAAATCAGTTTAGACACAGTATTGCACAAAGAGAACAGGAGGTGATGGAATGAAGGAATGATTGACCCCACCGGATTGCGTATGATATTCGATGAAAGCCAATAATACTTCGATACCGATGTGCGCTTGGCCTCCAGTTGTCCTTTGTGTAGGCCGTAGTCCAAAACTCATCCAAAGCAGCGCGTCTTCGTCTTCCAGCAAATAACTACCGCCACTTGCAATGATTCCAATGGTCGCTGAATCTTGAATTTGGCTCGATGGTCCAAAAAATGGTGCGGCTTGCGATTTTATTTGCTGGTTGAGAGGCTTGGTGAATTCAGGTTTTGAGAAATAAAACTGTTTTGTCTGTGGCGTATTTTTTCTACAGTTAGGTGTTTATTGTTCGAACTTTTTTACATGAATAAAATGGTGTGTTACACGAATCGAGGATTGGGGGGTAAGGGGAACAATATGGACGACCAATCGCGTTACTTGCAAAATTTGCATATCATCGTCCTCTACTCGTCCATCAGTAATACGAGTACGATCTCGAACACAATGTCCATATAAAAAAAATATGTTAGGGGTGGACTACCCCTAACATTTAGGGGGATGAAAAATAGATGTTGGCCGATTCTCATAGATACCGGATAAGCACAAAAAATTTCATCAAAATCGGTCAAGCCGTTTCGGAGGAGTATGGCAACGAAAACTGTGACACGAGAATTTTATATATTAGATGATGATGATTATTATAATTATTATTTAAAAATTAGAAAAGAAAGCTACATTAAGGTGTTAGTTGTTTTTAATTCCTATTTATTGATTCCTTATTAGTCATTGTATGAATTTGTAATTATATAGTAAATTAAATATTAAATTTATTTGAAGTCAATTTAAAAAAAATATCGAAGGAAAATTAACAAAATAATGATGTTAATGTATCTGATAAGTGTTCCTTATCTCAATTTAATCCGCTGTTTTGGATTGGGTGCAAATATCGTTCAAATATATCGCTATATACAAACAGACATGCACATATATGTATGTATACATATGCCCATAAATAGACGAAAAACACAGGTGAGTTCTGAGCACATCATTATATTAGGATAGGATCATCTTTACCATAAAATAAAACGAATGAGTAATTGTTTTAATAATTTTTATTATTACAAAAATTGTACATTGTACAAAAAACATATTAGAACAAGAAACAAAATCAAATATAAGAACAGATTGGTAAAATAAAATTTATTCATTAATGAGATTTATGCAAAAATCTTAACTGTTGTTTTTAAATTATTTAACAATTTAACATTTTAAAAAATCATACCCAAATTTTATTTCAATAATGTAATAAACATTTTGTTCCTGACTGTACTACGTGTTACGCTTACCGCTCTCACGAGAAAACACTGAAAATCATTAGCACTCACCGTCCCCAAATTTCCAAGTCATAAGTGAATCCTCGGCCCGGTGCGTTTCTGAACTCAAAACTCACAAACTCGAAGCCTACGCCGCCCCTGGAAATCTGGACAGTTGGAGACTGTGATCCCACTTGCGTAGCCCGGACTGCGTTAATACGGGTGCCGGGGGGTGCAAAGAGACCATAAAAGTGAAGCCACGACGGGTCGGTTGCCATACGAGAGAATCTCGAGCTGAAAAGACGGTTCGTACATTACATCTACATCCACGGAAAAGGAGGGCTCTGAAGTGAGAGGATCCCATCATTAAAGTCGTCGTGGCCTAAAATATAAGACGTCCGGTGCATTCGTGTTGAACGATGCACCGGTGTTCGAATCCCGCAGGCGGGTACCAATTTTTCTAATGAAATACGTAATCAACAAATGTTCACGATTGACTTCCACGGTGAAGGAATAAAAATCATGTAACAAAAATCAAACCCGCAAAATTATAATTTGTGTAATTACTGGTGGTAGGACGTCTTGTGAGGCCGCACGGGTAGGTGCCTATTTCTGCCGTGAAGCAGTAATGCGTTTCGGTTTGAATGGTGGGGCAGCCGCTGTAACTATACTTGAGACTTTAGAACTTATATCTCAAGGTGGGAGGTGCATTTACGTTATAGATGTCTATGGGCTCCAGTAACCACTGAACACCAGGTGGGCTGTGAGCTCGTTCACCCACATAAGCAATAAAAAAATAAAAATAAAAGCAATGTGCTTCAGTTGACTTAGTCTCCGGATTTAATATAAGTTCTTCTTCTCCTTTCTTCTTCTTTGAAGAAGAAATTAAAGAAGGAAGGCAATTAAATGGTCTTGTAAGAACTTAAATGCTACGCAGGGTTTGAAGAAAGCATTCATGAAGTCAAAATCAAAATAAATTCCTGGTCTAAAATGAGTGAAAAGCTTTATTCATTTATCACAGACTACTTTTCATTCATGTAGATCATATTTTTTGAACTGGCAATGTAATCCAAACCCTAGTTTTAGTTCTAAGACCCTATGTATCAGCTAAGTTTCAATGGGTTATTTATTGTGTGTTGTGAATAAATATTATTATTTTCCAACTTTTGAACTGTTTGAACTGTTGAACTTTGTTATCAAGAACGCTTACAATATAGTCTGTAACCACTTTGAATTTATATCTATTATTTTTTTCCTACCTAATCGTTGCTAGTCTAAGGGACTATTCCGACAACGTGTGGACGGTTAGGTGGAGCTCACAGCATTCAACCTGAAAGAGCTTGCTAACACTAGCACTAGCAAGAGCAGTGCTTTTTATTTATTTATTGCTTAGATGGGTGGACGAGCTTACAGCCCACCTGGTGTTAAGTGGTTACTGGAGCCCATGGACATCTACAGCGTAAATGCGCCACCCACCTTGAGATATAAGTTCTAAGATCTCAGTATAATTACAACGGCTGCCCCACCTTTCAAACCGAAACGCATTACTGATTGACGGCAGAAATAGGCAGGGCGGTGGTACCTACCCGCGCGGACTCACAAGAGGTCCTACCACCAGCTTAGGTGAATCTACTACCGGATCAGAATCACAAGCCGCTGAGGAGATCCGGCGAGAAACTCAGTGGGCTATATCTATGGGTGTTGCTATAAACGGACAGCCTTTTCAATCTATTGATGGCTGGATTGCACTCGGAATCAAGCACGGTCTACCTTGACCGAAACTATGACACTAACCTACGCAGCAGCCTGTCCTGGGGACCAATAAACCCGACGCTCAGATTAGATCTGCTACCGGATTTAACATCTGCACCACTAGCCGCCACCACGGCTACAGCAGCGAACGCGAACACAACACAGAGCTTCATCTGCAAACACAAAAGAAATCGTCACCATAATTTGAAGCAGCCGTGGATCTCAGCCTGGTCTACTAAATCTCTCCTGTCCGATTTACTTGAGGCGCCAAAACACCACCCCCAAGTTTCCGGTATCCTGTGTGACATTGTCCCACCATAAAAATAAATGTACCACATAATTTCATGTTCACCCTGACGGGCCACATGCGGTCATGTGACCACGAAAACTGTTAAGTATTAGAAATGTGGGCAACAATATAAAATAATGACAATAAAATAGCTAAAAAACTACTCTACGAGGCGCGAAAATCGAACTAAATACTAAATAGAGAACAGGTATTGTTACCCGTGAACTTTTAACAATTACGAATGGTATGACAATCCCACACATTGTTACGAAACTGTTATTTTTCTATACTTAATATTATAAAGAGGAAAGATTTGTTTGTTTGTTTGTATTGAATAGGCTCCGAAACTACTGAACCGATTTAAAAAATTATTTCACTGTTGGAAAGCTACGCTATCCCCGGGTGACATTTTTTTTTTTTTTTTCCACAGGAGAAAATCGCCGGATCCCCACCCGCGCGGCAGGTGGGGTATGTGGGAGTTGAACCTCACTAAAAACTCCTGCCGCTCACAACCGGCGCCCTACCTCGGACCGGGCCGGAGCCCAGTCGGGGCTATTGAAACGGCGGGACAGGGTTGACGCAGAGCACATTACATCCATCCCACCGTCCCACGGACGCCGGACCGGTGGCCGCCAGCGACACGAGCACCGGTTCCCTCGTTCAGCGGGCCGAGAGCCCGCTTTGATGGCGCCGCGTTACACCTTCCCCCAGAGCGGTCAGGAGAACGCGGTCTACCATCACCCGGCTTCCTATTGCGGGTGAGCGTGCAGAGCACGCCACCCCACGTCTGGGTCCCTCCCTGCACAAAACGGGTGGGACCCCTAGCTCTTAGGGGGCCAGGTCACGGATACGACCCCGGTCCCGACCCCCTGCTCGGCGGCGGCGGGTTTCTGCGTAGTGAGGAGAGCTTTCCCTCACTCGCCCCGCCGCCTCTTTCTGCGAGATGGTGCACTCGCAGAAGTCGAGCATAGCCTTCCATGACTCATCGCTGCCAAGCATCGACGCCATGACGCCAGGCAGCGATAAGTCAGGTCCTATCTTTGCGACCAGGACACGGCGCTGCACCTCCCAAGCGGGGCAGACAGCGAGCGTATGCTCCGCCGTGTCCAGGTCGTGTCCACAATGGTGACACCTCGTCGTCGGCTCAGCCCCTATCCGGCGCAGGTACTTCCCGAAGCATCCGTGCCCGGTCAGCACCTGCACCAGACGAAAGGTGAGACGTCCTTCGCCACGATTCACCCAGTCATCAAAGACCGGGTAAACCGCCTCGACGGTCCGTAGCCCCCACGTGGGGTTGGCCAATCGCCTCGACCACGACTCGAGCACGGACCGCCGAGAATGGGCCTTCCGCGCCCGCAGCTCACTTTCGGGGAGACGCGCCACGCCCCGAGCACGAATGCGCCACCGATGCGCTGCGCCACCGATAGTCGGCAGCGAGCGACTCCGCCTCCAGCTCCCATGGCGGCGTCCCCGCCAAAACACACGCCGCCTCGAAGGAGACGGTGCGATATCCGCGAATGACCCTGATGGCAACGGTGCGCTGCGGCCGGCGCAGGAACCGAGCCATAGTGGCCCGGTTGCGTGGCTCAGCCCACACAGGTGCACCGTACAGGGCCATCGATCGCACCACCCCCGCGTAGAGGCGGCGCACAACCTGATCCGGTCCCCCAATATTCGGGAGCAGCCGGCTCAAAGAACCGGCTGTCCCCATCAATCGGGGGACCAGCTCCGCAAAGTGAGCACGAAAAGCCCACCGGCTGTCCAACACGAGGCCGAGGTACTTCAACTGCACCCCGACCCCTATCCGAACGCCTCCAACCACGATGTGGGTTTCAACGGGTGGCGCCCCCCGCAGCCCGTGAAACCACAGAGCCTCGGATTTATTGAGCGCCACGTCGAGACCCAGCCTCCTTATCCTTCCGACGACGAGGGCCACTCCCGCTGTGGCGAGACGGGCAGACTCCCTATAATCATCCCCCCGGGCCACGACCAACGTGTCGTCCGCGTAACAAATAACGCGGAGGCCCGGGAGGAGGGCGCCCCTCAGCACCCAGCCGTACCCGATATTCCACAAGAGGGGGCCGAGAACCGACCCCTGCGGAACACCACGCACGACCGGAAAACGATGAAGGGTCCCACCGTACCCGGTACATACGACCGACCTGGCCCCCAAATAGGACCCAACCAGCCGGCGGAGGTAGAGGGGCACTCCATGCCTCTCCAGTGCCCCCCCTATCACGGTCCAGGGCAGAGTGTTAAATGCGTTGGCGATGTCAAGAGACACCGCCAGCGCCACCCCACCCCGAATCCCCGGGTGACATAGGCTATATTTATTATATTTTCAAAAAAAATTTGTTATCCTTACAGAAACTCTAATAATGTAACCCAATGTGTAACAAACATTACCTAAAATTCTTAAATCGCGAGCGCTACTTCCCAAGCGAAGCCGGGGCGGTCCGCTAGTACAAAAATAAAAGGACAGTGTTTTTTTTTTTTTTAACACAAAATTTTTCCATTTAACATTTTAATTAAGGCTCAGCTGTGGTGAGTTAATAATTAAAATACTTTACGGTTTTTCGCACTCACTATCACATTTCAGCTTAATATTGTGATTCCTAACCCTTAACTACATCAGTAGAAAACCAGGTGTAATCCCTTGCGGTGGGTCAAGACAGACCTAAATTCCACTGCCGGGCTGAAGTCGCGACTTCAACTAGATCCCGACACAGGAAAGAGATGAATATATATCTAAGATGTCCTATTCAAGCACAGCTCCCGTTGTGAAAGTGTTAATGCAAACACATACCGAGAGCATTTATTCATTACACTAGCGACCCGCCCTCGCTTCGCTTCGGAAACTGTAATGATTTCTCCACTATTTAATGGATGTTATTATACATGTAAACCTTCCTCTTCAATCATTCTATCTATTAAAAAAACCGCATCAAAATTAGTTGCATAGTTTTAAAGATTTAAGCATACATAGGGATATAGGGACAGAGAAAGCGACTTTGTTTTATACTATGTATTGATTACAAATTCTTTGTAGTCATGTTGCAGTCACATTAAATGTTTTGAATAGTTTGGCTCCTTGTTTAATTGTACTCATTCGTCTATGATAGAGACAGTTTAAATGATACTGGTCGCTAGGAGCCCGCACCGGTCATTGTGGTCAATATCAAAGCAGGTCTGTATCCAGTAACATGCTCTGCGTCAACCCTGTCCCGCCGTCTCAATGGTCGCAAGTGACGTAAAAAAAGAAAAAAAAACTACAGTAAGTTTCTCACCTCGTTAACAAAAACTGGCTTGAAGCTCTGACTCTATCGAAAGAACAAATGTGATACTTAAACAAATTTAGACACGTTCGGTTTTATACTCAACATGGTTGATAAGATATTGCCTTTTTTTTTTGTTTATTTGTATCATATTCGAGAAACGGTATGAAAAGCGATTGCTTCATTTCAAAAAATTTTACGACTATAATTTGGTCGTCTGCTATATAACAAAACTTTAGAAAGTGCTAGAGTTTCAATACTGATTTTCTACATGAAGGAATGAATCTTTAAATATAAAAATGAATTGCTGTTCGTTAGTCTCGCTAAAACTCGAGAACGGCTGGACCGATTTGGCTAATTTTTGTCTTGAATTATTTGTGGAAGTCCAGAGAAGGTTTAAAAGGTGAAAAAATATGAAAATGCTCGGAATTATATAAAAACAAACAAATTTTGTTTTTCCTTTGATGTGTGTAGGACGAATTCCCTTTGTTTTTTTTTTTTAAGTTTTATTTTATACAAAAATTTAGGTCTTTATTTCTCGATTGAGGCACTACGAAGTCTGCTGGGTTAGCTAGTTCTAAAATATTTTTGTAACCTTTAACAGAGCGTTTAAGTCAACTTTTAGTTTACAGAATTTAAGTCAACTTTTAGGTTACACCTACTAGGTGGGGTTGGCACAAATCATTTTTCTCTTCTATCAGCCGTCATCTCAACACTCACTCCTCTCTCTCTCTCATATCGTCATTCACAAACCCCATCCATGTCTTCTTCGGTCGACCTCTTCCCCCTCTACCTTGCATAACCATTTCCATACATCTCCTAGTCACATGCATCTTCTCGCTGCGCATCACACGTCTGTACCACGCTAACCATCCGCTCTTTATTTTGTTAATTACCAGGGCTACCTTTCTATAAAGGATTTTTTGTGAAGCACCACGTCTTCAATTTATTTCTAAACTATTCACCAGATTGTCATCAAGCTTGGTGTCTTTAATGAAGTTGAAATCATTGACAGACAACGTGGGTATAATTTCAACTAATTAATGTATTTCATGCCTATAGCAACAGTCATTGAGGAGTATGACCAGGTTTCACGATTACATTTTCGATACCTGAATAAAATATAATTACTTAGCATATCACACTTTCAAAATAATCTTAATATCCAAAACGATTAGAATCTTGATTCGAAGAAAGGAAAACGTATATTATCATAATTAAGGTTTTTTTATCACTGATCTCATTTCTTCGTAAAGAAACCAAAGTTCGAATCAAGAAAGATTCATAGATAAATTAAAATTAAGCAATTTCGTCGGGGTTTTTTTTCGTGACCTAATTTTTAATTTGTTGCTTAGATGGGTGGATCATCTCACGGTCCATCTGGTGCTAAGTGGTTACCGGAACCGGTTTAGATATGAGAACTAGAAATAAAACACCTGCTCCGACTGCGCACGGAATGTTTTGCTGAAACTATGATTTTGCTGCCTTATGGTTTTTAATTTATTTATTTTTTATTGCTTAGATGGGTGGACGAGCTCACAGCCCACCTGGTGTTAAGTGGTTACTGGAGCCCATAGACATCTACAACGTAAATGCGCCACCCACCTTGAGATTTAAGTTCTAAGGTCTCAAGTATAGTTACAACGGCTGCCCCACCCTTCAAACCGAAACGCATTACTGCTTCACGGCAGAAATAGGCAGGGTGGTGGTACCCACCCGCGAGGACTCACAAGAGGTCCTACCACCAGTAATTACGCAAATTATAATTTTGCGGGTTTGATTTTTATTACACGATGTTATTCCTTCACCGTGGAAGTCAATCGTGAACAATTGTTAAGTACGTATTTCATTAGAAAAATTGGTACCCGCCTGAGATTCGAACACCGGTGCATCGTTCAACACGAATGCACCGGACACCTTATCCGTTTGGCCACGACGACTTCAAAATTATTATTAATTTATATCTTTGTTCGTATTGATTAGACAGTATGAACACGAGCTGCGTGCCTCCCTCTTGAAAAATGACGAACTTCCCATACAGTATTATAACATCTCTCTTGGTTTTGGGTATTTAAAAAAAAAGCCTATGTTCATTTACGTATTTAATATTTACTTCGGTTTTGCGAGTCGTAGGCATGATTATAACTACTTTTACGGTTTTCGTTCGTGACAAAAAAAAAACTGTAAAGTGTAAAACGTCATATTATGCTTAAGGACAATAAAAAACGCAAGATTAATACGTAAAATCAGTTTTAATTATGTCATTTATTTATTTAAGAATTGCCAACAGGGTTTACAGTAAGACATAAAATAACATTGACATGTATAGAGCAATTGATAACTGCAACTCTAATTAGAGGCAATTACAGCATGCATTACATTAATATATCAACAGAGACTTAACAATAATAATAATAATAAAAAAAAACAAAAGAAAGACAACAAGGACAGTAATACCCGAGTACTCAGACCAAGGCTGGGGCTGAGGTTCAACAACAACTTTTTATAATTTTGTTCCTGAATATTGGAAGGGAATCGACAAATATGTCAAGGTTTTCAGCTTTACTGACTAGATTATTGTAAAGGTTAGTTAGGCGAGGAGCAGGTGAGTGCTTGCCTAAATGGGTTCTGCTAAATCATCATAAATTTATTTGTAATCAGAAGCGAGTATATAAAATTTCGTGATCGACTTTGAAAAAGGCAGACTTTCGCACAATTCTTACTTCAAGACAGTTTGATTCCGAAAAATCCTTCGTTGGTGGATGCTAGTAATTAATATAAGAGGCGTTTGCCACCAAATTTTGCTGTTTGCAGTCTCAGAAACTTATTCTCTGCATTGATGAATCATTTACTCAATTAGAGGATATTCCAAAATACCTGTATGTCCAATTAAAATTTCAATTCAACTCAAATGCACCAAGGAATAAATCAAATTCAAAATAGAGTAGTCTTAAAAATCTCACAGAAGCTCCGCTCGTGACCGAGTTAAAAACTGGTAATGCAGTAATGCGTCTACTTGCTTCGTTTTTCTGGACGATAACGACTTGCCCACATCAAAAATTTACAAATATCAGATAAATAGACAGATCAGTGTAAGTGTCGTCCATGGGTCCAGACTATAAACTCTTGTTTTGAACTTATCACACGCTCAGTCTTAGTTAATATATTTTGTACATATCTCTGTAGGTGTTAGTACATTAGAGCACTACTTAGTCTTTTATCATTCTTCTTTTTTTTTCTCCACCTTATCCCAGTAGGTGGCACAGCTAATTTTTCTCTTTCATTCTCTTCTATCAGCCGTCATCTCAACACTTACTCCTCTTTCTCTCATATTGTCATTCACACACTCCATTCATGTCTTCTTCGGTCGACCTCTTCCCCCTCTACCTTGCACTACCATTTCCATACATCTCCTATTCACATGCATCTTCTCTTTACGCATGTCCATACCACGCTAACCGTTAAGTCATTTATTATTAGTCATTTATCATTAACAAAATAAATAATAATACAAACAAAGTTTATTTTCTTAAAGAATAATTTTATTATACATAAAAATTTGAAATGCTCTATCTGATAATAACATCTCGCAAGAAAATATTAGTATATACATAGATTTAACGGTACGAAGTTTGTAGATTAACCTCGATTTCGTATGGCTAAACTGTACACATGAACTTAGACCTAAATGTTATTGTTATTTTCTTTACATTGTGTTCTTAACGTCCCCAAATTTCCACCCTGTAGTTCAATCCCCTGCCGGCTGCGTTCGTAATGTCAAAAGCGGCAAAGGTGGAACCGAGTCCGCCGTGAGTAAGCCTGATCGAACCGGACTGTGATGCCCCAACTTCTCTAGCGCGTATGGCGTTGATGCGAGTACCGGTAGGCGCAAACAAAGTCAATGGGTGAGCCCACGATGACACCATAGAAGCACGGACGAAATTCTCACTAAAAAAAATTTGAAATACTATTATTAGTCCTATTTTTATTGCTTAGATGGGTGGACGAGCTCACAGGCCACCTGGTGTTAAGTGGTTACTGGAGTCCATAGACATCGGCCCATAGGCGCTAGGATCGGGTGCTACATGGGCTAGAGGCGCCTTTGCAAACACTAGTATGTAATAATAAAGGATTAATTAGTTAGCTCATAACAAATCCGGTGTCACCAGCGCTCGACAGCGGTGACCAAAGAACAATGATGTAAGTCAAGTCTTAGGACCAATTATTACACGACACTTTCACATGTCAACCTGATCAACTTACAACCCAGAGAGCGTAAACGAATTGAAGAACTTAACGATGATCTTTTCGTTTTTTATGTGACTAATTAAAATTAAAAGTACTCTTACGTTTTTAACTCAGTTTTTTTATATATAATATTTCTGACATTTCGAATACTGTACGTATTTTCGTGGCACAACTATCGTGTTCTTCGTCGACACTTGAATATTGCGCTAACTGGACAATATAATTTCAGCTAATAAATAAAATAATAATAATAAGCCTTTTATTCCATGCAAATTAGTAGGTTGCGTACATATTTTAAATATAAAGAAGAAGAGAAGAAAAGAAAAAAAGAAAAAGAACCTTCACCTTCACTTGAGCTAATAAATAATACAGTGCTTATACAATACGCAAAGTTAAACCGTAAAAGTATTTTTAATTATAGCTACCACTAACGAGAACTGAAATTTTTTTTTTAACATAATTACAAGTACAAACCTTCGCAAAAGTCTATCTTGGTTTCCGATAACCCCTAGGTTCAAGGTAGATCTCCTAAAGGAATCGAAATCTTCCTTTTCAACGGCTGACACCGCTGCGACGACAACCAACAGGAGCAGTAGTGTAGATTTCATCTGTTGATATAATAACAGAACTAAATTATTTATAGTGACGTGTTGGGAAAACGAGATATGGAGGACGCGCTATAACCACGAGTTGTATGATGTTTACAAAGATCCTAACATCATAACAACTATAAAGATTGGACGCCTACGATGGGCGGGACATGTGGTTCGAATGGAGAGTACCAGAATGCCAAGACAATTGCTCTATGGCAAACCAGAGGGCCGCAGAAGTCGTGGCAGACCCAAACTTCGATGGTTGGATGGCGTGGAGCGCGACCTCAAAAATATCGGCGTCAAGAACTGGAAGGAGAAAGCCCTGAACAGAGCAGTCTGGAGAGACATACTGGACCAGGCTAAGGCCCACCCTGGGCTGTAAGGCCTAAGATGATGATGATGATGATGTTGGATTGATGAATTGTGGGAATGAGTTGCTCGCTTCGGGCGAATTTCAATATTGCAATAATTGTTACGTTATAATACCTCTAGTAAAAATGAAAATTGAAAAAAATTATCTAATATTTAAAAAAAAAAACATGCCCGCTGAGTTTCTTGCCGGTTCTTCTCAGGACGGAGGCTAGTTTTTGTGAATTGGTGTTAGTTCTTTTTGACGTTCAACAAGTATATACTTAACTGCTTCAGAATAATGTTTTATTGTTAATATTATATTTATTAGAAATTCTGACGATAGAATAAAAGAATGTACTGCGACTTTGTAGGACACATTATTATTTACAAAAAGTGTCGCGAGAGTATATGTCTAACTATTATAGCTATGCTGCAATAAGTGTTCTTTTATTTTAAAAAATAAAACAACCTCAAATATCGTTGAAATTTTTGTTAAAGACCTGAGCGGAGCCGGAGCGGACCGCTTGTAGATAATAGCTTTAGTTACTAATAATGTTTCTTACCTTGAAGCTTTGATTCGGTTCTCAGGTGTGAGTGACACTTTGCTCAATTCTGAGACGTTATTTTATACTCGTGTTACTGATTAGATATTGTTTTTGGATATAATCGAATCACATAACGATCATACTTCGATTACGATATGGAACACTTTTTTTTTCAGAACACCGAAATTCTCACACATTATCATCTGTACTCAGCGATTTATAATTGATATTTCATAACTTTGAGGGTTACTTTAGTAATCCATCCATATATATAAAAATGAATTGCTGCTCGTTAGTCTCGCTAAAACTCGAGAACGGCTGGACCGATTTGGTCTAATTTTGGTCTTGAATTGTTTGTGGAAGTCCAGGGAAGGTTTAAAAGGTAAATAAATTTAAAAATGCTCGGAATTAAATAAAAATAACAATTTTGTTTTTCCTTTGATGTGTCCCCCGTCGGACGGATTCCTTTTGTTTGTTTTAAGTTTATATTATACAAAAGTTTAGGTCTTTTATTTATCGATTGAGGCACTACGAAGATGGCGTTATCAAAAAAAAAAAAAGGCTCGGTCATCATCTGGTCACTATTATGGCTTAATTTTTTTTTATTGCCCTTGTAGGCAGACGAGCATACAGCCCACCTGATGGTGAGTGGTTACCGTCGCCCATGGACTTCAGCAATGCCAGGGGCAGAGCCAAGCCGCTGCCTACCGAAATTTCGTATTGTATTTGTTTTGTTCATTCCGAAGATTCAAATAATCAATACAACTACTTTCGTCGTCACGGAAGACTAACAGCCTGGCCACGGGACATTCGCCGATGCGAATATTCGCGCGGTGCGAACGGCGAAGCGTCTAGCGACTAAAACAAGCGCATAGAAATGTACCTAACAAGCCACGCGCACCGGCGACCGGCGAAGCGACCGGCGAAATGTACCGAGCGAATCGCGCGATGCGGCGGGCGAGCAAAACAAATGCATGAATACGGACGGCGCGAGCCACGGAGTCGAGCGGTAGTCGCGGCGAATAGTGCAGTGATTAAATGAGTTTAGTTGTTTTCGCCGCGAAAAATTAACGCCGAAATTTTTATATTTTTTATTTATTTTTTATTTTATATTTTTAAAGTCGTCGTGGCCTAACGGACGTCCGGTGCAATCGTGTTGAGCGATGCACCGGTGTTCGAATATCAGGCGGGTACCAATTTTTGTAATGAAATACGTACTCAACAACACTCAACGTTCACGATTGATTTCCACGGTGAAGGAATAACATCGTGTGATAAAAATGAAATCTTCAAAATAATAATTTGCGTAATTACTGGTGGTAGGACCTCTTGTGAGTCTACACGGGTGGGTACTACCACCCTGCCTATTTCTGCCGTGAAGTAGTAATGCGTTTCGGTTTGAAGGGTGAGGCAGCCATTATAACTATACTTGAGACCTTAGAACTTATATCTCAAGGTGGGTGGCGCATTTACGTTGTGGATGTCTATGGGCTCCAGTAACCACTTAACACAAGGTGGGCTGTGAGCTCGTCCACCCATCTAAGCAATAAAAAAATAAAATAGCTGAAATACTAGCTAGACCAGCTATTTGGAAGTCTAGCCACCCAAAGTATTTCTCGTACTTCTTGTGGAATTCTCCATCTATATATACTACGATATGTATACGATACGTATACTCCGATTCTTATTCAAATCATGTACTTCACAATCTTTTCCAAATAATAGGTCCTGAACCAAAAAACTATTAATTTGTAAGCAATATCGAGATAATTTCGATATAGACATTTCGCTGTCGGACTTCCTTACTAGTCGCGGCGGCGAACGTGAGTACCCGTGGCCTGCAAACGGTGCTGCGCGAATGGTCGCCTCGCCCACCGCTTCGCTGTTCGCACCGCCGATCCCCGTGGCCAGGCCGTAAGATGTCATTCGCCGCAATTTGAATATTGTGTTAAATATAGACCAAATTTTTATTTAAAAAAAACTAGTGAAATTTACGTTCCTTTGCACGCAGAAAGAACTAACGGTATCTCGAAGTCTGGCAGTTTACTGAGTTAATTAATAGTAAATTAATATAAACCATATTAAGCCGTTACGTGAACTATGAAGGATTTATTACTTGCAAAACTACATTTCAATACCAAAAACAAATATAAATCAGCTCCTTTTGACTGACGCACCCAATAGTCTCATAGGTGGTGCATACTTGTTTTTTTAGATCTTATGCCGCTAAGCCTATGTAGGAAGGGGCCATGGAAAGCTGCTATCTACACACCCTCTAAGTCTCTGTATTCCACAGTGCGCGGCAAAAATAATCTGTGGAAGCAATTTCCTTAATAAAGTAGGTAGTACTGTAGGTGTACGTAATAGGCAATTGAAAATTTTTTTACGAAATCAAAATAGATCGAATCTTATAAAGGTAATCAATCAGATTTAGCTTGCCGATTTTTTTTTTGTATAAATTATGATACAGCATTTGGCCTTATCATTATAACTACCTACCGACTTACTAGCTAACATTAATTAATTATTGATTATGTCGGCGTAACGTCACTATTTAGCCATTTAGTGATCTGTAAGCGGAGTAAAATGTCCCTTCGGAACAAGGTGACACTTCACAAAACTTGCATAAAGCGCTTTATTCACGATCCATCACGGCTGTACGTCAGCTCAAGGCCGCGGTGGTGGATGCAGCATACAGACTATCGTGCGCGCATCAAGCGTGGAGAGAATAAGTGGAACTTATATCGTTCAATAAATTTTGAAAGTTTTAAATCTGCTGTAGTACAGCAAGTCTATTCACGATCAAGCACGCACGACTCAGGACCACTCTGACGTACGTCAGCGTTATTCACTGTCTATCTGCAAGACGTACGCGGTGGTGGGGGCATTCGCTGGATGCAAAATTGGTCGTGCAAATCCAGCAAACAATTACTATTATTTTTTTTTTATTGCCCTTGTATGCAGACGAGCATACGGCCCACCTGATGGTGAGTGGTTACCGTTGCCCATGGACTTCAGCAATGCCAGGGGCAGAGCCAAGCCGCTGCCTACCGCTTAATACTCTCCACAAGCCTCGTTTGAAGAAGGACATGTCATAGCGCTCGGGAAACACCGTGGAGGGGAGCTCATTCCATAGCCGGATGGTACGTGGCAAAAAAGATCTCTGGAAACGCACTGTGGATGACTTCAGTGGCTCCAGGTAGTATGGATGAACTCTACTCCGATGGCGGGCGGTGCGATGGTAAAAACGATTAATAATATCTAATATTCATAATATTATATTAATAATAATTATCGACGTACGTCAAGCCTATTCATGGTACTTTTGCACCGTGCATCGTGCATGGCCTTGGCGGGACGTACAGCAAGATGGAACATGAATAAAGCGCTTTACGCGTGTGTGGTGTTAGCTCACGCGGCCCGCACACACAGGCACCCTCCAATCCCAATCACCGGTAACCTTACTCGTCGAACTAACGGGATCTTCTCAGCGGGTCGCGATTCCGATAGATTCATTCGAGAAACAGTTGCTCTTGGGTTGTTAGGTCTCTTTTGGAGGCGCTCGGGTAGCTGTTAGCAAATCCCACCCCTCCTGGCTGAGTCTTTGCTCGCCCACCTGTCCTGTGCAACCAGCAGTAATCGTTCCATACAAAATAGTCTTAGGTTGCGCAAAATGATTTCGATACGTATCTATACTAATATATAAATCTACAGTGGTTTTTACGGATGCTCCGTTATAACTACTGAACCATACATCCGATTGACTTGAAACTTGGTATCCGTGTAGAAAATACGTGTACTTAATGGATAGGCTAATATTTATATAAGTGTTGGACTCCCTACACCAGTTGCGGGGGCGTTAATGATGAGAATCTTTGTGAGGGTGAGAAAATTAAATAATAATGTTAATTTTAAATGCCCGGCGAAGCGGACGGGTACAGCTTACATTTGTTCGCAATTCGGTAGGCAGCGGCTTGGCTCTGCCCCTGGCATTGCTGAAGTCCATGGGCGACGGTAACCACTCACCATCAGGTGGGCCGTAGGCTCGTCGGCCTACAAGGGCAATAAAAATAAAAATAAATTACAGTGCAACCTTTGACTTACAAACTTGATTTATTTTTACTCGTGATGTGTGTTTTACTGGTGATAGCGCGTCAAGACGTCAAGAGCCTGCACGGTTAGGTGTCATCACTCTTACTATTTTGCCGTGAAGCAGTAATGCATTTCGGCTCAAGGAACGGGGCAGCCGTTGTACAATAAAACTGAGTTTTGGAACTCATGTCGAACGGTGGGAGGCCGCATTCACGTAGTTCATGTTTATGGTCTCCAGTAACCACTTAATACCCAATGGGCCGCGAGCTCGTCTACCCATATCGCATCATATTATTATCTGTGTTCAAAACGAATTTCACGAATGTAATTCTCTGATAAACTTGGACACTAAGCTCAAATGTATGCTTAATAAAATTCTCGTGATTATATTTTTAAAACTTATCATAATAATAATTGGCATATTTTTTTTGTTCAAAACTTGAATATTTTTTTGGTGGAAGTTAATTTTTTTTTTTTAACTGCTTAGATGGATGGACGATCTCACAGCCCACCTGGTGTGAAGTGGTTACTGGAGCCCATAGACATCTACAACGTAAATGCGCCACCCACCTTGAGATATAAATTCTAAGATCTCAGTATAGTTAAAACGGCTGCCCTACCCTTCAGACCGAAACGCATTACTGCTTCACGGCAGAAATAGGCAGGGCGGTGGTACCTACCCGTGCGGACTCCCAGAGGTCCTACCACCAGTGCTTTATAATAGACAAACGAACTAACAAGTCTCACGTTCGGGTATAAGAAACCCACACGGTCACTTACTCGTATGATTCCACATGTTCGGGTATTAGGAACCCACACCTCTGTCTATTTATACCAATGAGTCGTCTTTTGCTTCCATTTTAAGAGCTGGAAATTCGTCTATACTAATATTATAAAGAGGAAAGATTTGTTTGTTTGTTTGCATTGAATAGGTTCCGAAACTACTGAACCGATTTCAAAAATTCTTTCACTGTTTGGAAGCTACACTATTTCCGAGTGACATAGGCTATAATCTTTTTTGAAAAAAAAATAGGGATCCTTACTAAAACTCCGATAATGTACCCCATGCCCCGCTAAAACTATTGATGATAGAATAAAATAATGTACTACGACTTTGTAGAACACATTATTATTTACAAAAAGTGTCGGGACAGCATATGTCTAACTATTATAGTTATGCCGCAATAAGTGTTCTTTTATTGAAAAAAATAAAACAACGTCAAATATCGTTGTAATTTTTGTTAAAGACCCGAGCGGAGCCGGAGCGGACCGCTTGTCTTATAATAAAATTGTGACTCGCGGAGGTGGAAACAATCACGTTGGTTTGTTTATGGTTTTCGGAAACATAAAGCCAGGTCCGCAAAGATCATTTTTTTTTCATGAATGAGCGATTATTGGTGGCCCCAGAGGCCTTTCTAGTTTCACCAAAGACTTAGCCAGGAGGGGTGGGATTTGCTAAGAGTGCAAGCATCATTTATTGTAATGAAAAACAGATATATCAGTACCCCTCCCTCCTCCTTTACCCCTCCCCCTTCCGTCCTCTATCTCGGGCTATGTCTCGGGTGGGGATTGGACGTTTGGATTAGGAGTACCCATTGAATACGTGGCCCCCACATACCCTACCAACTATCAAGGGACCAAGTAGGAAATTGGGTTCTAGGCACAAAAAAGTAAACAAAAAGACATCTAATTACTTGTACTTTATTATAAGCAATTATCAACCCAAATTAAAACTTAATATGAAATAAGGTATAATATGCTACAAAATTTTGAGCATCAAGTATGATTGTATATATATTTTGTCACCGTTTTTATCCACGTGAAAGCTTTAAAACAAAAAACTATTGCAGAATGGGATTGACTTGCCGCGTTCCTTAATTACGTATTATTACAGCGTCGTATTGTATCTAGCAAAGCAGTTCATTAAAACAAAAATAAAATAAAAAATATATGTTACGGTAAATGTACACTCTTGGGAATGTACATTTACCGCTGTACGCTTTTACGTACGCTTTTACCGGTAAATGTGCTGCACATTTGCCAAAAAGTTAGATATATGTGAACTGAATATAATGTACACTTTTACCGGCAAATGTGTACTCTTGCCTTCATCATCATCATCATCATCAGCCTTTATCTGCCCACTGCTGGACATAGGCCTTCCCCAATGCCTTCCACATAATGCGGTCCTCCGCCTTCCGCATCCAACGACTTCCCGCCATGCGCACTAAGTCTTCAGTCCACCTGGTTGGAGGACGCCCCACGCTCCTTGTACCCATCCATGGCCTCCATTCGAGGACTTTCCTCCCCCACCTGGCGTCGTTGGCTCGACAGATGTGACCAGCCCATTGCCACTTCAGCCTGCTAGCTTTGAGAGCTATGTCGTCGACTTTGGTTCTCCGTCGAATTTCTTCGTTCCGGATTTTGTCCCTTAGAGAAATACCTAGCATAGCTCTCTCCATCGCCCGCTGTGCGACTCTTAACTTATGGGCCAGCCCTGCCGTCAGTGTCCAGGTTTCCGCGCCGCTCTTGCCTTCACGTCTTAGTAAATGTACACTCTTACCTCCATGTTTTAAGAAAAATTGGAATACAAATAAATTAATAATGTTGTTGCAGTAAAAAAACATTTATTTATATGAACATAATACAAAAAGCTTTAATAACGAAAATTATTTATTATTAAAAAATGTAAATGACAAACAAAACATACTTTTCTTTGCACATTATATAATATGTCGCAGGTTAGGTTAGGTTAAGGTGTAGTGAGGCGCATTTCTCGCATTAGAGATTTCATATTTTGTATGCCATGTTCACATATACCAAATCGACATGGTCATTGTGAATTCAAGTGTACATTTCCCTTTTTAAAAATTGTAAATGTTAGTTGAATGCACATTACCTAAACGAGGAGGCTAATGTGCACATTTACCGGAAAATGTGTACATTTGCCGCAATATCTACTTTTACCGTAACATATATACATATATTATATTATTTTTTCTGTTAACTTCTTTCTATTGTAAGTGTAAAATGACAATAAAAGAAAAATATTATATTTTCGAACGAGAAATGCGATTGGTAGTTTCATTGACGCACGTCACGCAGCCTGGAGAATGCTTCAACGAGGAGTTGTAAAGTAAATACGTATTTATCGTCCCCAGATTTGTACGTTGTAGGAGAATCCTCGGCCGCGCGCGTTTCGGGCCTCAAGATTGACGTTGTTGAAGCCGATGCCGCCACCAGCGACCCGGATAGTCGGGTTCTGGGTTTGCCCCACTTCCCGGGCCGTGATGGCAGATATGCGAACGCCGGCGGCCATAGCGATCCTGTGGAAGTGAGACTGCGAACTAGGCGACGCTGGTCTATTGAAACGAAACCTGAAATATTGACAGGAAGGAAATTAAAGAGCACGTTATTTTTTGACCAATCTTTGTATCAACACACAATCTGTTTTCTTCAACTATCAAAAAGCTGATGATATTTGAAATAGCCTTAATCCGGTCAATGATAAAATTCTTTTGCTGGTTTTAGGGATTCTTGTGAGCCCGCACGGGTAGGTATCATCACTTTATCTATTCTGCCGTGAAGCACTAATGCGTTTCGGTTTGAAGAGTGGTGCAACCGTTGTACTGTAAAACTGAAACTTAGAGATCTTGTCTCAAGGTTGCGGCATTTACGTTGCTGATGACTATGGGCTCCAGTATCCACAACACCAGGGCCGTGAAACGTGTAGAAGTTCCGAGCAACAACATTCGGATCAGGGCCCTGCAATACTTTAAGACAAATACTATTTCTATATGGAAACTAACGACATCTTGTAGCGGGTGCCCCTAAACATTTATATGTTGTTAAAATTAAGGCATTTAATTATTGTATAACTAAATACAGAAAATAAAAAAATCATAAATCATACAAGTCTTCATTTGCTATAGACAAATTGACAAAATTTTATCAATATGTGGCTTCTGAAAATTTACAAAATCCTTCATTAAAAGTAAGTAAAAGGATAGGTAATAAATACTGTTACTGCCATCTACAGGAGCAATGAGAAACTAATCGAAGCGAAGCCATCTAGTGGCCGAAGCCCGTAAACATTTTTGTTTAGTGCTTGAGTTCAAATTGTCGGGGCAAAAGTTAAATTTGTATGAATTTGGAACAGCGTCCCTTGTAGCAAACGGAGGGAAACTGTTCCAACTGCATACACCTCCCTCCTGGCTGAGCCTTTGCTCGCCCACCTGTCCTGGTGAAACTGGAAATGGAAAGGCCTTCGGGCCAACAGTAACCTTTCAACCATAACAAAAAAAAAAAAATTTTTTTTTTCATACAAATTTAAGTTAACTTTTGCGCGATCGACAACGTTAAAAAACTCCTCACTAAGGGCACCGAAAACGAAAACTGTAAAGTATTCGTTAAAAAACATAATAATCTAAGATAATTAATACGTGAAGCAAAAACTTTGTATCCCTTTTTAAGAAAATTGCGCGGACGGAGGAGTATGAAATTTTCCACACTTATATAGAATATATAGAAGAAGTGCACAATGCTAATATTTTTTTTTAATAATTCATAAAAGATACATTAAATCAATAAAGAAAACATTACACACACAATATACCATGTATTTGATGCATACACGCATGCATACTATTTATTGTTAAACTTTTGTTCTTGACGTCTGTTGCCAAATTGAGAATAGAATATGGTTTGTCTTTGTTAATATTTTTTATAGTGTAGTCTTGGCAAAATTTGTGATTATAGAAGTATAAAATACAATCATAATAGTGTACAAACTTACAATTCCAATTCATTATAGTCGAATTTCGACTACTGCGGGACCTCTAGCTACAATAAAAACGCGATATTAATTCCTACAATTAGTTTTGACAATTACAAATTGCTTCAAAATTTACATACGAGCGTATTAAGCTATCTTGAGAAGTAATTGTCCCAATCACCAAGTCAGGTCTACCGTTAGATCTCACGCCTGCCTCTTCATCTGCTGCCACCGCAGTGACAATCACCAAGACGAACAGAAGAGTGAATTTCATCTGCATGCGGAAACAAACATTATATACACAACCCAGCCAGCCCACCTGGTGTTAAGTGGTTACTGGAGCCCATAGACACCTACGACGTAAATGCGCCACCCACCTTGAGATATAAGTTCTAAGGTCTAAAGTATAGTTACAACGGCTGCCTCACCCTTCAAACCGAAACGCATTACTACTTCACGGCAGAAATAGGCAGGGTGGTGGTACCTACCCGTGCGGACTCACAAGAGGTCCTATCACCAGTAATTTAAATCGAAAATTCTAATTAATGTTAAATGATAGAATAGTCATAGCGTGTTTAAATCATGACTAGAATACTGATTCCTGATGGTATGCACGAAGATTGAAGGCGACGCTTAATGGCAGACTAGATGATGACCTTTTTTTTTTTTTTTTTCGGGTAGAGGGCCGAACCTCCTACGAGGTCCCCGCGCAAAAGGGGCGCGCGGGGTATGTGAGACTCAACGATCTGCATGGTGTTGTGAGCAGACCGCGGGCCCAAGGATTTTAGAGCCCACCCACTAAACGACTCCTCTGCACTCTTACACCCGACGTCCGATCCCCTCCGAGGTCAGAACCCGGATGAGGTAGGGGGGCTACCGCGGTCAACACTACAACCAGACGGCGCGGCTCACCCCAAGGACGCCCAGCCGACGGAGCCTTCGAGGCGAATCGAAGGCTCTGAAACGTCGGCCGGACTAGATGATGACCTAGCTTTGATCGATTTTTTTTTATAACGCCATCTTGTTGTGTCTTTAAAGCGGTTACTTGCCCTCAATTAAGAAAAATAGTATTATTATTCGCCAATAGATATCGGGAAGAGTTTATTATTGAAAACACGAATAAAACAACATTTTCTGAAAATAAATCGTAGCTAGATCGATTTATCGCCCCCGAAATCCCCTGTATACTAAATGTTATGAAAATCGTTGAAGCAGTTTCCGAGATTCAGATTATATACATATATATTTTAATATACAAGAATTGCTCGTTTAAAGGTATAAGATATGGAGATAAACAAAGAAGGTTTACTTTCTAAGGGAAACTTTCTTTTTGTGCTTGTCGGGGTTTTTGTGCAATTTCATACTGTTACCTACTATATACTACTAATATATATACTATATACTTATTATAGTACTGACTTGCAATAATGACAAAAGCTTAGCACTAAAGTATACGTGTCTTTCTTATTCATTCAAATACAATGAAAATTTTAATGCTGGTTGTAGAATTAGTATAAAATGTAATGAATGTACCATGAGTTTTTTTTTTTCTTCTTCTTTACCAGTTTTTGTTTAAATTATTGTTATTGTTAAATTGTAATAAAGTCATATAATAATACTTTGAAAATGGCCTACCTTGCCAACTTGTAATAAACTCCCTGGTTTCTGATCCTTTAGTATAATACATTTGAACATGCTTTGCATGCATTATTTATACTAAACGTGTCCGATAAGATATTTTTTGTGGCGTACGGTACTAATTTTGAAAGAAGATGCCGATTTTTTGATAATTTTTTTTTTTCTATCAGTACTTAGAAAGGAAATTGTTTCCGTTGATAACGAGCATAGGCATTATCAGGGATACAGCCAACCAGCCAAACAGCCAACTTTACACCATTAAACTCGGTCAAAATACTAAGGATAAAAGACAGGAATAAATAAATATGAAAGTAATAATATATTGCTTTTTTTTCGTTTATATGGTTAGCAAATCAAGGTTATCGATAAGTGTGAGTTTTTTATGTTAATTTTTAGTTTAGAGAATCTCTCAGGACCCCTTAAATTAAGGAGTTAACAATCTCGGAATTCACAATCCACGCACGGTAATCCGACCCCAATTAGAGTGCTCTGTGTTATGGATACCAGCGACTGACATACATACTTAAATATGTATAATGATATGGAGTACTTCAGAATGAATAAACAATAAAAAGGTTAATTGCGTTTGCTGTTATCTATATATTAATACGTGTAGCCAAAACTTTGTATCCCTTTTTACGAAAATCGCGCGGACGGAGGCGTATGAAATTTTCCACACTTATAGAGAATATAGAGAAGAAGTGCACAATGCTAATATTTTTTTTAAATAATGCATAAAAGATACATTAAATCAATAAAGAAAACATTACACACACTACATACCATGTATTTGACGCACACACGCATGCATACTATTTATTGTCAAACTTTTGTTCTTGACGTCTGTTGTCAAATTGAGATTAAATATTGTTTGTCTTTTTAATATTTTTTATAGTGTAGTCTTGGCGAAATTTGTGATTATAGAAGTATAAAATACAATCATAATAGTGTACAAACTTACAATTCCAATTAATTATAGTCGAATTTCGACTACTGCGGGACCACTAGTATAATATAATTGCTCATACTCACATATTCACACAAACACACTAAACTTCCACAAGCACATTACATTAATATACACGCAACTTTTTGTTAAGTCTATATCTCATTAGAAAAATATTTAGTTTTAATTCGCTGATCGATTGTTACTTCTTAAAGTTTAAAGATAATAAATAAATTGAATTGCTACCCGACACTTAGAAAAATTAAGCAGTGTCTATGTATACCTTGACCCCACCATTGCTTAGATGGGTAGACGAGCTTACAGCCCATCTGGTGTTAAGTAGTTACCGGAGCCCATAGACATCTACAACGTAAATACCGCCACCCACTTTGAGGTATGAGTTCTAAGGTCCCAGTATAGATACAACGGCTGCCCCATCCTTCAAACCGAAACGCATTACTGCTTCACGGCAGAAAAACTTCACTTACCACCAGGTGGAAAAAAACATGGCCCTGACCTGAAAACCACAGTCACCCAAAGAGTTACCGACATAACTCGAAGGTTTATATGGTTGAAATAGGCAGGGCGCGAACTGAAAGACGCCCTACCGGGCTGAGTTCATGCTCTCCTACCTCTCCTAGTGGAACTGGAATAGACTCCAGGCCACCAGTAATCCGTACCTCATAAATAATGTAGCATGGGTACGCTTACTTCAAGGTAGACCGAAAAACTGTTGATGGTCGCGGAATTCCACTAGGTACAGACAGCATAGAATCAGTCAATGTGGTAAGCTTAGGGCATTCTATGTCCAGAAGTGGTCATGTGATCGTGTTCTATCCATACGGACACATCCATAATGTTTTTTCTATGTGGAAGTCGTTTTGTGTTAGGTATATTTATGGTCAATATCCCCGATTCAGCGCTGGCCTTTGGCATTGACTAAATGGACAAGAGTATCCAATAACAAACAATAATCTTTTGGAAAAAAAAACAACATTAAATTAGCAAAACATTCACCGGAAATGTGTCTTCATAAAGCATTAAAAATAATATTTATCAGATAGCTAATTTAAAAAAGTATGTCTTTTCTTGAATTTGCGAATACTATCTTCGAAAATAAGAGATTCAAAATAAAGATTAGCAACTTATAGAGAGTTTTATCTAAGTAACGATAAGAATGAGGATTAAGTATTAATTTGGATAGCTGACGCCTATGGAAAGGTGTGTTGCATTTTTCGATAAGCCGATATACTTCCGCTTGCTCCAGGTGGCCAATGAAAAAAACTAGTCAAATATAACAGATTAATTTGTAAATATTCAAGGTAGTGGCAAAAAGAACTATTTTATATTGGGGACTAGATGAAAATGTCCGGCTTTATAGCAACAAATCACAATTCAAAAACCCCACAAAATAGCGCCAGCGTAGCAAGAGTTATGATATTATTATAGCAAAGTAAAGGAAATGGAGTGAAGTGGACTTGAAAATTGTATTATGATAAGTTTTGGCGCTATTTTTACAACATGAATTACACCACTTGCCACGACGGCGCCGCCCTAAAAGGTCACTTTTCTTGTTCATACACAGAAAGTGCGGTCAAGACTTTTCCGGTAATTAGATACCCGATCCCGTGGACGGAATGGTAAGCAGTTGACGTCGCCCTAAACACGTCATTACGGATCCTCCCGATCCATTAACGGTGTTTTTAGGTACCTCAAGCACCGGTCACCCTCCTCGCCGAACCCGTTGCTTGCGACGAAGGGCTCAACGAGTAAATTAACTCATAGACACAGCCCACTGAGTTTCTCGACGGATCTTCTCAGTGGGTCGCGTTTCCGATCCGGTGGTAGATTCTCTGAAGCACTGCTCTTGCTAGGGTCAGTGTTACCAACACTCCGATTTGAGCCCCGTAAGCTCACCCACACGTCAAGGAGAAGCTGAAATAGCCTCTCAAGGTTATCATAGGTACGAAAAAAACATCTACCCTCCATATACATATGTATATATGTAGTTATAAACGAAAATAACAAAATTAATTTATAAAAAACAAATGATAACTTTATAGAAAACAATGCTTAAGACTAGCCCTAGTAGTGCTTCGCAGAATCTATCATCAGATCGAAATCGCGTTACTATGGAAGAGCAGCCGATCGGCGTATAAAACGTTCCGACCCGACAGGCTGGTTCTCACCCAGCGAGGTATCCCGGAACACTTGCAGCACCGCCTGATTTGCCTATCGGGTCGTCGTATCTCGGAGACTGACGACATCAATAATGACGAGGCGATCGTTGATGTCGGATCTCTAGCCCTAAAACATCCTTAGGCCCGCGGTTCCAGCGTCTGTCGACTGTCAAGTCCCACTTGGGGGTGCCTGCATGCACGGGGTTCGACCTTATGCCCAAAAAAACACTTTTACAATATTTTACATACCTAAAATGCCTCCACGGAAAGGTGGATGATACAAGAAAGCGCGGGAAGTCATCAATGCTGTGGATCAACCAAATTAAAACTACAGTGGGAGGTCCCCTAAATCAGTGCAGTAGAATGGCCTCGAGCAGGGAGACGGCGGGACATCATGAGACGCGTCAAGTCTGCCCCCTCCAATACTAAATGATGATTACGACCACTCCATGAAGAATGATATGGTTGAGAAGAAGAAATACGTAGGAGATATAGCTTTTAGACACATAACGTATTGTTTATTATGTGGTCGATTTTGCAGATTCTGTGGCTTATAATAAAATATGTACTTGACCGTATGGATTAAAGTCGTCGTGGCCTAAAGGATAAGACGCCCGGTGCATTCGTATATAGCGATGCACCGGTGTTCGAATCCCGCAGGCGGTTACCAATTTTTCTAATGAAATACGTACTCAACAATTGTTCACGATTGACTTCCACGGTGAAGGAATAACATCGTGTAATAAAAACCAAACCCGCAAAATTATAATTTGCGTAATTACTGGTGGTAGGACCTCTTGTGAGTCCGCGCGGGTAGGTACCACCACCCTGCCTATTTCTGCCGTGAAGCAGTAATGCGTTTCGGTTTGAAGGGTGGGGCAGCCGTTGTAACTATACTGAGACCTTAGAACTTATATCTCAAGGTGTGTGGCGCATTTACGTTGTAGATGTCTATGGGTTCCAGTAACCACTTAACACCAGGTGGGCTGTGAGCTCGTCCACACATCTAGGCAATAAAAAAAAAGTTAGTTTCACCTATTCAAATCCACGAACAGAAGATGTTAAAATATGCTTTTATTTTGGTTGCAGGCGGTGTCTGATGAAATGCTGGTGGAGCTAAAGGCATGCTTCATGGAGGCTTACGATGACAATCAAGACGGAAAAATTGATATCCGAGAAGTATGTATTTTTGTTGTCAAGTTATTTTTCTCCGTACATCGATTCTGTTTTACTCTGATTACGTGGATACTCACCAAACGTTTCGATATTACAGCTTTATACAGTCCCCTTCAAAGCAAATATCTCCAAATATGGCAAGTTTAAAACATGCCTAAATTGTTCCTTAGTTTTTTTTTTTTATTACACTGAGCAGTTAGGCCATAGTCAAGGCCCACGTGCAACCTCACATGCCACTTTGAGATGAGAAGTCGTTGGCCCATTTGGATTTTATAGCTGCTGTAGGGCTGTTCAAACCTGAACTCATGACTTCTTCGTGGCAAAAGTAAGTCGACCGTGCAAGGTCTCTGTATGTCCTACCAATTTAAAGCAAGCCATTTGGTTTTCTAATGTAAGCATTTTGAAACCAAGATAAATCACGTATTTAGTTTAAAAAAACACGCTTATTAGCAAATCGAACTAACAATTAATTTCGTCTTTTTTTTCTACCCTGCCGATTATTATATTATAAAATTATTGCATTGTCATCAGTCTATGATGCGTGAGAAAACTTTCGACACAAATTGATGATAATATTAAAAATAATATTTATTAATTTCTCTCTTAAAGGTATGTATATAGTGTTATACTAGTAAATATGAACTATAAAGTATAAATTATTTCTCTCTTAAAGGTATATAAATTAATTAATAAAATTTATTTTGTTAGCCTTTGAAACAGCTGAAGTCAGGCTTGATTCAAGGCTGAGGCTTCAGCTTTGAATCAAAAGCATGTGTTACTGATCTCCAGACTCCCTCCTGCTAGCTTAGATTTGGATTGGTTATGTCGTGAGCAGATGTGGCTAATGATAATTACAGTTCATTAATTACGTTACCACGTACAAAAATAAATACACGCGAATCTAATGAAAAGCGTGATAAAATTAAAAAACCTTGCAAACTAATTTTTATTAATTTGTTTCAGTTGGCGCAGTTGCTACCGATGGAGGAGAATTTTCTACTGCTATTTAGGTTTGATAATCCACTCGAATCCAGTGTCGAATTCATGAAGGTAACAATTTTTTTTATTCATATTTCTCCTATCGGTAATGTGTCTTTTGAGCCTGCACGAGTAGATACAACCAACAGCCTCTGTCTCTACTACAAGTACTATACAATTGTGTATTAGATCCCATCGCCAAATGAAGTCCAAGTTTCAGGTATGGAACAATTGCCATACCGCTTTTGAGGAGCACGTGATTGATTTCGCCAAAAATATGCAAGACCGCAATACGATAAAGCACGGATTGTCGTTGTTTTTCAAAGATAAATAAATTATTGTTACAAATGACACAGTTTCTTATATTAATACCTACGATAATAATAAGATTTAAGTGCATTGCCTTTCGATTAAGATTTTGTCGATTATTATTATTTTCGGTAATTTATACCTACGCTGTGACGTGAAAACGGAACTTGCTTATCAATTTCATTTGCATTCAAATGAAACTACTTTTAATAAATTAATAAGTGAGAACAAATCACGTACGCTCATATGGCCCCAAATTAAGATTCCCTTTTTTTTTATTGCTTAGATGGGTGGACGAGCTCACAGCCCACCTGGTGTCAAGTGGTTACTGGAGCCCATAGACATCCACAACGTAAATGCGCCACCCACCTTGAGATATAAGTTCTAAGGTCTCAGTATAGTTACAACGGCTGCTCCACCCTTCAAACCGAAACGCACGCGTAACCGTAACCATAACCGAGGAGGAGAAGGAGGATCCTAGAACAGACTATATGTGAATTTTTAAGCATTGTACATACAAGTTCCGAACAATAAATTTCGGACAGTTTCCTTGGTCACAGATGACTGCGAAGAAACTGTATAGTAACCGAAACTTTGGAAACAATATAATAACAATAATAATTGTAAATAGACATGCTTTAACAAAAACCGACTTCAAATAGAAAAAAATATAGTTATATTCCAAAACAAATGAATATACACTAAAAGTAATAATCATCGAAATCGGTTGGCGTGATATTGAGTTATTAAGTTATTCATCTTTTTCTTATTTTTATTGCATAAATGGGTGGACGAGCTCACAGCCCATCTGGTGTTAAGTGAGTACCGGAGCCCATAGACATCTACAACGTAAATGCCGCCACCCACCTTGAGATATGAGTTCTTAGGCCTCAGTGTAGTTACAAAAGCTGCACCACCCTTCAAACCGAAACACATTACTGCTTCACGGCAGAAATAGGCAGGGTGGTGATGATACCTACCCGTGCGGACTCACAATAGGTCCTACCACCAGTAAAAATAGTAACCCGGAAAACAGTATGAGAAAGTACATATACAATAGTATTCACTAACACTAAACAAGGCAATTATTTTTGACGGAAATAATCAATTGAAAATAACCTGACCTGTTAAATCATTTCACTCAAACGAATGTATTTTTTTTTTGTATTTTTTTGTTATAGTATTATTATTTTAAAAGATCTGTATTGTGATCTTCTAATTGCGTCTTTCGGCTGGTAATAATGATATTATGATAATGAATGAATGTAACATAAATACCTACATAACATTTATCTTTTAATAAATTCAATCTGAATTTTTTTCTAGATTTGGCGGGAATATGACACCGACGGTAGCGGCTATATCGAGGCCGATGAACTCAAGGTAGAAATTTGAAATATCGCTCTCTCTCTCTTTCAGATTTCAATAGGTTCTCAACACAGTGGGATCAGCTGTCCTTGTCCTTTCAATCACAAAAAAGACTTATGTAGATATAATCTGTGTAATGACGCCATTTTCTGCAATCCTGCTTATTTCTGCTGCAAATTAATAATGAAGCCTTTCTCTACACTTAATGTCAAAATTACATTCATTATCTAGTTCATAGACTCCGAAGCAAGAGTAACAAAAATGCACTCACTACATAGATACATAAGGTTGAATTTTTTATTTACATAAAAAGCCTCGAAACGTGTTTAGGTGTAATTTTACTTTCTTGAACTCGAGACGACGGTTACTACTACTACTACTACTAGTACCCAATAGATAATACTGATATCTGACTACTAACCACTAATTACAGCGTACAGTGGCGTGCAATGGTCGCAATGACCGACACGTTTTTTTTTTTTAAATTCCCCTCCGACATCTAAATCAAAGGCGCGCCGACAAATTTACAATCAAAATGACGACATATCACGGGTCGTTAACGTATTTTTTTTTAATCTTTCAGAATTTTCTACGTGACTTATTAAAAGAAGCGAAGAAAATCAACGACGTCTCTGAAGATAAGCTGATTGAGTACACCGATACAATGGTACCTATAATCTTTTAATAACGTGTACAGTAGAAATTCGTTGGCACTGTAGATAGTGAAAATAGTGAAGTTATACCAGTTGCTTTGTAGCTTTTTAATGTACCTACTTAGGTATATTTTAGAAAACGTGTATGCATTTATTATTCATACAGGTTCAGATGCAAGTATCTGATTTATCGAATAATAATGGTAATTTTGTTGCAATAAAAAAAAAAGGTCCAAAGGCAAAGAACTCTACAGTACATTCTTATTTTCGGTTGCTGCTTGGAAAATAATAGTAAATAGACATGCTTTAACAAAAACCGACTTCAAATAGAAAAAAAAAAAGATATTCCAATACCAATTAATATACACTAAAAATCGAATCGAAATCGAAATCGGTTGGCGTGATATTGAGTTATTCATCTATTTGTAGCGCACGTACTTAATGCAAATTTAAGACTTATATGGTTTTCTCATGGATACCATTATCAGAGCTGGACTAAATTAAAATGGGACCACACGGGAAACTTCAGCTTTCTAATAAAAAAAGAATCTTCAAATCGATTCACCCAGTCAAAAGTTATGAGGTTACCTCAAACATAAAAAAAAAATCATACATGCGAATTGAGAACCTCCTCCTTTTTTGAAGTCGGTTAAAAATAGCTTTCAGCGATAATACCTAATATCCTTTTTTATAGTGCTAGTAATATATTACCTTTAATTTGGTATATAATAAATAATGGAATAGGTACTCGATTGTAGTAATATTTAGTTAATGTTTTTTTTTGTCAGACTGACAAAAGATCTTGTTGTCCGCTGCCCACGCTTAGGATTCTAAAAAATTCGTAGCGTAAAATTCTAATATCAATTAGTACAATAGCTATCGGACTCTTCAAACTGGAAAGCATTCTTGCGGCAGAAATAGGCAGAATGTTCTAAATGCAGTGTTCAAATTATTATTATTTTCATAGTAAAGTTCTTTAATAATAAATTCCGATCCTATTTAAAAAATCAGCATTAATCGAAAATCCATCTCGGACATCCATCTGAGCCCCCTGTGCCCATCATTTTTATTTAACCTGTCATATATACATATATGTTATGTCAAACTAGAATAATAATTAATCACAACATTTCTGAAGCAACTCAACTAACACTACTCCATTCGCGAATTTGAGAAACATTACATCATCAACCTAAAAGCCTGCATCGTAACAATACTATATTTATTTTCATCATTTAAACAGTTACAGGTATTCGACTCAAACAAAGACGGCAGACTACAACTATCTGAAATGGCAAAGTAAGTATAAGTATAATAGGTATAAGTATAATAGGTATATGTTTAATATATTAAATACCAAAACAGGAAGTCGTATTGCGTATTGCGAATCAAGTATTCGGATAGACATTATAATAAGTATACCAGGAACAGATAAACATCAAACCGCTTCACATGATTAGTGTGGAAATTAATAGGGTGCAAGAAAATGTTTCTCGAAAATGTAACGATTATAAAAATATATTACTATAATACTAGTGGTCCCCCGGTAGTCGAAATTCGACTATAATTAATTGAAATTATAAGTTTGTACACTATTATGATTCTATTGTCAAATACTATTATAATCAATTAGTAGACTTCTATAATCAATTATTTCGCTAAGACTACAACACTTTATACAAATATTAATAAAGACAAACAATATTTAATCTATTCTCAATTTGACCACAGATTATAAGCAATAAGAAGAGTTTGACAATAAACAAATAGTATGAATGCGTGTGTGTGTCAAATACATGGTAGTGTGTGTAATGTTTTTTTTTATTGACTTAATGTTTTTTTTTGCATAATTAAAAAAATTATTAACATTCTCTATAAGTGAGGGAATTTTCATACTCCTGCGTCCGCACAATTTTCGTAAAAAGGAGTCCAAAGTTTTTGCTTCACGTATTAATGTATTTTAATTTTTTTCGGTATTCGCGTGGCACAGATATAATTATAGCTATTTTGACAGTTCAATCCCGCGTTTTTTACTGTCACGCAGAGACCTCGGAAACTGTAAAATATTCGAAATATTAAAAATTATGTAACGAGAATTAAAACAGGCGAGATTAAACCGTAAAAATAACTTTGATTGTGTTGTAGCATTAGCTATTGTAGAATACGCAATATCTGAATATATACAAGTTCGGAACAAAAAATTCGGACCGTCGGTCCACTGAGCAATATCAGTCGCTCGATGGAGAATCGTCCCTTTGTCATCTCCTCCAAAATGTCATATCACTGTCTCAAAATAAACGAATAACAATATTCTTTTACCTGGCCAGGTATAAATACTTCATGTTTTTTGAACCCCTTAGCCGGCAATGTAAAACAAATGTAGCTGCTTTTTTTTTCTTACCTATACTGATAGCCTTGAGAGGCTATTTCAGCTTCACCCTAACGTGTGTAGGTGAGCTCACGGGGCTCAAGCCGGAGTGTTGCTAGTACTGGCCCTAGCAAGAGCAGTGCTTCGCAGAATCTACCACCGGATCGGAAACGCGACCCACTGAGAAGATCCGGCGAGAAACTCAGTGGGCTGTGTCTATGGGTTAGCTGCTAGCTCTTGGATCTCACACTGGAACGTTGATCCGAAGTGTTATCCGATTTTGAATGTACATTGCGTGTTATGCTAGAATGACTAGTAACCCATTCGTATTTTCAACGTCAAACTAAAAAAAACCTAATTAAACCTTGAAATTACTTTGTATGTATGATTCAGTAACACAATACCTGTGAGAGTATTACGTCCAACGATGAATGTCTTATGAAGCAGATTTTTAGATAGAAATTACGAGCAGTCTACTTTCTAGAATAAGATGTGTAAATATTAACAAAAACTTGGGTCAGCTTAAATCTTCTATCTTTTGTTCATGTACCACTGGCGTAGTGATTCTCATTCTAGTTCAAGAGTAGAAAAGACAGTAAAGATGCAATCGTAGAGTCAATCCTGAATTTGATTAATAAGCTCACTATAGACTTTGACTTCGTTAATCCGATGACATGACAGTAACTGTCTTTATTAAACTATTCGCTGATATGTACGCCATTATATAACATAATTTTCGTATATAATTTTATGTTTTTACATCTAATTGAACCTATCTTCGAGGAAAACGGATGAAACTAATTTCGTGCCCCAAACGTGTTCAAAGGGCTTTGAGCTTCCGGAATGTTTACGTTGAAAAAAAACCCATTATACTTCTTAAATTATATGTCGGATACCGTGTTGTTTCACGAGAATCGTGTTGTTACCAAGATAATATATTCAATTTTACGGGTAAAAGTTGCGTAGAATATTGAACTTTAATGATAGCGGCTTGGCTCTGCTCCTGACATTGTTGAAGTCCATGGGCGACGGTAAACATCATCATCAGGTGGGCCGTGTGCTCGTCTGCCTACAAGGGCAATAAAAAAATAAAAAAAATTTAATAGGAAAAGGCGTGCTATAAAAAAATTGATCTATATAGGCTAAAGAAAAAACCGAAGCCTAAAGACACATTTTTACATACTCTTAATTCTGTCTATATATATGTAGATACCTTTCGCCAAATATTATAAATTACTCCTTACTTTGCTATATGGAAAGTGGATTAGAGTGCAATTAAATGACGTTTATTTGAGTTGAGTACTTCAATGGGCATTTTCGAAGATACCAGGAAACCACGTCCAGTGATATTGCTTCATATTCCCACTTTTTTTTCCCTACCTAAGCTGATGGTCTTGAAAGATCATATCAGCGTCACCGGGCTAGTAGGTGAGCTCACGGGGCTCAAACCTGATGTTGTTGCTAACACGAACCCTAGCTAGAGCCGTGCTTCGCAGAATATACCACCGGATCGGAAATGCGACCCACTAAGAAGATCCGGCGAGAAACTCAGTGGGCTGTGTCTGTGGGTTAATTTACTCGTCGAGCCCTTCGTCGCAAGCGACCGATTCGACGAGATGACCGGTGCTTGGGGTATATTCCCACACTTGTATACCTCCAGAAAGCAATTAAAAAGCTACCAGTATACCTACCACTATCTTATTTAAACCCACAGAGATTCTTAATTAACAAAATATAATAATGCTACTTGTTTTTTATCGACATTGTTTGCATTTTTGGCAATGCCAAGAACACAGCATAGCCTTCGCTTACTGCTAAATATCCCACAAACATCATCTGAAACAGAACATGTCATAGCGCTCGGGAAACACCATGTTGATAAGGGGGCAAATCTGTGAGAAAATCCAGATGATACATGGCAAGAAAGATCTTTGGAAACGCACTGTAGATGAACACAGTGATTCGAAAAACTATGGTTGAACTCCGCTAACGTGGCGGGGGTGCAATGATAAAAATAGGGAAAATCTCAAACAACTCGTCTAATGTTTATAAGATATTTAAAAAAAAAAAACTCATCCACAGATTACTTCCAGTTAAAGAGAACTTCCTTTGCAGACAGGTGTTCAAGGTAAGTGACAGTTCGTTACGCGCCAAAAAATTCACATCCATTCTGTCAAAAGATTATCCTTGCTTGGTTAAACTAAAAAAGGAGGCACATTAATTTTGTAACAAAAATACGCACCACGATTTTAATTACCGAAAATAATTGAAAAATTATAATTGTAAATCGACATGCTTTAACAAAAACCGACTTCAAATAGAAAAAAAAAGATATTCCAAAACAAATTAATATACACTAAAAATAATAATCATCGAAATCGGTTGGCGTGATATTGAGTTATTGAGTTATTCATATATTTTTCGCGCACGTACTTAATGCAAATTGAAGACTTATATGGTTTTCTCATGGATACCATTATCAGAACTGGACTAAATTGGACCACACGGGAAGCGTCAGCTTTCTAATAAAAAAAGAATCGTCAAAATCTATTCACCCAGTCAAAAGTTATGAGGTAACAAACATAAAAAAAACATACAGTCGAATTAAGAGCCTCCTCCTTTTTTGAAGTCGGTTAATGGTGTAACAATATTTAAATTAACGTCTGTTAGCACTTTCAAACACGTGCGTCAATCGTATAGTTCTCAGAAATTCTATGGAAATTTAACTAAGGACACAGTAATTTTCGAGCGTGCTACGCAATATAAGCATGATCTTTCGTCGTATACACGGGACGATTATAGGTATGATGATATAAAAAAAAGTTTATAATAGATTCACTTTTTTTTTTTTCCTACCTATGCTGATAGCCTTGAGAGGCTATTTCAGCTTCGCCCTAACGTTTGTAGGTGAGCTCGCGGGGCTCAACCGGAGAGTTGCTAACACTGACCCTAGCAAGAGCAGTGCTTCGCAGAATCTACCACCGGATCGGAAACGCGACCCACTGAGAAGATCCGGCGAGAAACTCAGTGGGCTGTGTCTATGGGTTAGTTCGCTCGTCGAGCCCTTCGTCGCAAGGGACGGGTTCGACGAGGTGCTTGTGGTGCCTAAAAGCACCGTTAATGGATCCGTAATGACGTGCTTTGGGCGACGTCGACGGTTTACCATTCGATAGATTCACGATTGGCTAATCAAGATTATAGTAATTTTTCTAGCTAGTTTCGAATCGTCTGACTGGCATTTTTCTTAAAATTTAAAATCTCTAATTATTGCTATATTTATTTAAAAAAAAAGGAAATCATTTATTGAACCCTGCCGTCATCATTTCGGTCAGGATCAATTGAATATGCTATTTCGAAAAGGGCACATGTCGCATATTTTGTCAAATACGTTTTTTCATATACATGTAGTTTTGAGGCTTACCTACGCCCATTTTATAATAAATCCAGTAATTTTCAATTGCTAATTAACACTAAAATAAATCTCGAAAGTTAATATTTTAAATTTTACACTGCTTTAGAAAATAATCAGTTTTGTTTTCATTTCCTGAACATTTTACATTTTCAGAGATGTGCCCTTTTCGAAACTGCATATTCAATTATGCATGGTGGTACAACTATACATATACATACAATACTATTAAGAGTACGACCTCATTTCAGTGGGCTCCGAAACCACCAGGTTTTAATAACATCGTGTAATAAAAATGAAACCTGCAAAAATTATAATTTGCGTGATTACTGGTGGTAGGACCTCTTGTGAGTCCAGGCGGGTAGGTACCACCACCCTGCCTACTTCTGCCGTGAAGCAGCAATGCGTTTCGGTTTGAAGGGTGGGGCAGCCGTTGTAACTATACTGAGACCTTAGAACTTATATCTCAAGGTGGCGCATTTACGTTGTACATGTCTATGGGCTCCAGTAACCACTTAACACCAGGTGGGCTGTGAGCCCATCCACCAATCTAAGCAATAAAAAAAAGGTAGACAACGTCGTCCATCCATCTACGAAATAAATAAAAACAATAAAAGAAACTCTTGATGGTAAGCGAAAGAGAGCTTCAATATAACTATTTCAGATCTTTTAATTCTTATTTTATTATCGTATTAATAATTTTTTTAATTGAATACTTTTCGTAATTATACATATAGTGCATTTGTGTATCGATATCGTAAAATCGATTAACTACTTACATTCTTTTTAGATAACGCTTTCGTTTGGTCGATTATATCAGACCAATCTGTATCTGGATAATTGTTCGAGAATTATAAAAATTTTAAATCGATTTTTTTTTGTTGCAAGAAGAACATATCATGTTCATATTTTTGATAATTAAAATCGTGGCGTATAAAAAGCATCGTGATTCAGATGAATTATTACAAAATAACATTTTTGATATACAACATTACATTTAAATAATATAGTCTTCGTTTCTCACGAGTCGTAAATATGATTAGTTAAAACCACTTTTACGGTTATTTTCGCATATATTTTTTGTCATCATATTATATCCGACGAATCGAATAGGTAGGTACAGTACCCGGCGATAAATATTGCACATCGACCGTGGGAAAGAGACGGTTAATTTTTGCTACGTAGAGCGTTATATCTGTCGCACATTACCTAATTGACATTTACACCGGTCACTCACATGCGTATTCACGCAAACCCGCAAGTGTAGGACGACATTTGCGAATGAGTATGCAAAGTTTTCGCTGCATTCGTGGTTTTCCAAGCTGTGTCGGTTTTTTAACAGACATCAAAGCGCGCGAACCTCGAACCTTCGCGTAGTCTCCCACACATTCGCTTGCCCAGTTGCGCCGACGATTGCGAAGGTAACGGACGTATCGCCATTTTCATAGTTCGTGACGTCTAGCGTATCTTCATCAAAAGAAATCCCATAAAAACAGCATGGCTGTTAATGATGTCTGGGAAAGAATTCAAAATTCTTTTTCTTTTCAATGTTCTATTGACGAATTAAAAAGGAGGAGAAATTCGTAAACAAGTGTAGGAGGAAGCGCAAACGGGTTCGCAAATTGAGTATGCGAACCCATTTGCACAGCCGCTAGGTTTGCGAATGAATGTTTGACGGCCCTTCAATCCATGGAGACTATCCATTGTACATTGTACATTGTACGAATGTTTGCGCGCATGTCAGTGGCCGGCATTAGTCTCCATGGATACAGGATCGTTGGTGTTTCGTCGCACACAGCTAACGCTCTACAACAAAAACAAAATTAGACGACTGTCTTTCTAAATATCGATGTGCAATATTTATTGCGTGGTACTTTAAGATTTTCATAATCACAGTCGACATTAATATGTACACTAATAATATGTATAATAACAATAAAAACTGGAGACTAAACCGTAAAAGTAGCCTTAATTAGGTACACAAAGTATTATTTTTTTCCCTTATTTTACTTATTTCGAAATACTAAGCATGTCGTTTGTGATACTTCTTTTTCATTTGCTCTTATATCACAATAGTCTTCAGCAGATAATTATTTTAATTACTAACTACTTACTATTTACTCATATAGTTTTTATTACCACATTGAATTTAGTTTTTAATCAAAATACAATGTACTACACATTATTTTAATCGTAATTTGCATGGATACCCTTTTACAATATATTTTGTTCATTAATTCTTCTATCGTACGTTTCCCATTTTTTTGCTTTTGCTTCATTGAAACCTTAAAAATGACTCATTCGCATTAAAAACAAATAATTGATAAATAGACATGAAAAAATGAAATCACTCCGATTTTTTTTATTTTTTTTGTGGCAACTTTTTCGGTTAGGCAACGATTTGACATTTGACAACTTTTTGACATTTCAACTTTGAAACTATGCTCCGAGAGCGAAATAGGTTTACTAGTCAATACTAATTTATAATACTAACAAAAATCGGTAGCTTTATAGTACACTGATGGCACAGAGGAATTGAACGTGCCTCTAAAAGACTCGCTATCTAAGGATCAAGATTGAGACCGGATCACTGTTTTCCATTTTATTTATATACGAGTCTGTGCTCAAAAGTAATCTGGTCGGTAGCCAAAGCCCCTTGCATATAGATATTTTTCTACATTTAAAATGAAACACCAATTCTTGCAGTAGGTAATTAGCAAAAATAAACAGCTATTGTCAAATATTGAATGTCTGCCTAACACGTGCACGCGTTATCTAAATCACGCAACCTCTTTTAACTGATTTGAATAACAATTCAATTAAATACTGAGATCTTGCGTGACGATCATTATCGAATTAATAATATAACAAAATACTTTTTTTTTAAAAACCAAAGCACGCAAATGTTGCCAACTACAAAAAAACTCGTAGTAATTAAAAACTCAAATAAAATTGAAATATAAAATGTGTTTACAGTGATTCTATAGAAAATTACAGTAGCATGAACACTATCGTTTATTTGCCTGTCTGTTTGTCTGTCTGTCTGACACTAATGCTTATGTCTTGCACTGCACACACATAGGAGGGCATCGAGGTGAGTCCTCACACGTTTCTTTTGTGATGATACTGTCTTCATTTCAATGGTACAATCTGTACAGCAGATTCACACTGGCTCCATACGTAATCTATATTAAATTACCTTTCAATACATGAACCATGAACTCGCTTGCCTATCTTGAATAATAAATAAAGAAGGACTTATGATAAAAAATCCTTTGTCTGTTAGTTTAACTAAAAATGAAATAAGCACTGTAGTCAGTTAAACTAAGTGATATTTTTTAAACTTTTCGACAGTATCGTTATTAAAGAATTTTTTTAACTTAGTCTAAGGATAGCCGTAGAATTTTATTTAAATACACACAATAAGTACGCTTTTAATACAAAATAAATACATATAAACACGTATAAATTTTTAGTTAAATAGCTTACAAATAGTATTTAAACTTTTATTACTGAAAATAGTTTTCATCGAATAGTGTAGGTAAATAAAAACGTTGCAAATGCGTTTCCTTGTTATTGACGTTGAGAAGAAGAGCAGTCGGACCACCTGATCGTAAGTGGTTATCGCCACCCGTGCAAGGTCGCTACCGGACCTCACTTGTATATCTAAATATTACTAATAAAATGTTATGGCTAACATTAAAAGCTTTTGTCTAATTATAAACAACACTAATGGCGTATATGATTTCTATTTAGGTAGCCTATATTTTTTATTAATATTTACAGGGCGCAACCAAGCTAACGAAAGATGACATAGAGAGAGTGTTCTCTTTATACGATCGGGTAAGTTTTAATAGTTTAAGGTCATTGATATTTAAGATATTTTATTTAGCTATTATTATTATTAAGCTATTTATTTTGTAAATAAACGAATATTTTTTTTATCTTTATTTATTCCGTTTTGTTTTTCCTTATTATTTTTCCTTTATTTTCGTTCCATTCTAGGTAAGCACGTCACAAAGTTAATCTAAAATCGATTTAGTTCTATTTAAACTATGAGTGTGTCCACGACACTGGCCAATGACAAAAATTTAGATCAATGTCTCATAAGTTTAACACCATAAAGGTTTAAATGTCTTCTGTCTCGAAATTATTTTGAAAGATCTTTTAAAACTGGAAGTGTCATAGCAGCGTTCAGGGAGCATTTGTATTTAACGTGTTATTTACAGAACCAGTCGTAGCCAGTCGTAGCAAAGAAGATCTTTGTTAATGTAGAACGGATAAGTAGTTTAAATAAAATTCGTCCCGTTGACAATTGGTGCGATGGTAAAATAAAAATGGCGGGATAACCTCAAACAGTTTCTTGGAACACTCCGCTCGGAGTCCTGTCTTTTTGCCACGATTTAATAAAATAAAGTAACACTTTAAATAATATTTCAGGATAACAACGGCTCAATAGAGAATGAAGAACTACGAGGATTCCTGAAAGATCTTTTAGAATTAGTCAAAAAGGTAATTTTTAATTAACAAATTATTAACTATGTAATAATAGTTTTAAAAATAGAAAAAGAAAGTAGGATTATTTTTTTTTATAAATAATTTGAATCATTTAATTATAATTTCATTTCAATTTATATTACATATTCAAGTAAATCAAACTTCATTGAAGTTTTATATAAAAAATCAAAACTGACCACATTGGCATCACAAAAAGACGATTGCCATATTGAAAATTAAAAAATAAGAAGAAGGATTTGTTTTGATGAAAGCGTCCTGCGTTCGTTTCAGGATTACGACGCGCAAGACCTTTTGGAATTCGAGGAAACCATCCTCCAAGGTGTCGAATACAGCAGCGAAGGGAAGATCAGCAGAAAGCAGCTGACCATGATCCTACTGGCTCTCGCGAAGCACAACCAGGAAGAAGAGGTCGTCACGCCGTAAACAAACATGAAAACTGTCACCACTCCGTCCCGTATGCTTACCGGCTAAATTTCGAATTTGTAACAAGCCAATTGTAGAAATACCCAAAGGTTAACCGAGAAAGCTTTAAAGCCGCAGAGGTACTTTAAGCTTCTTTTAAAACACGTTAAATCAAAACTAATTTCATGAATTAACTATGCGTTTATTATTGTCGTTATATTATAGCATTTCCTTCGGTGTTCGCGAGCTGCAGAATTTAAAGTGTTTTTTCGATTTATTCTCTTGTTTATTATGGCTGTGGTCTGGTTGAAGACAGATTTAACGCTCTCGATAGCATAAACGTTAAGAGTTAACTTTTACGTTATCGAGAACGTTAAAAAACTCGCAATTAGCGCACTGAACATAACCTTTTTCTATTTTACGATGCCGGTATCTCTCCAACAAACTAATGATTCTTGAATGGCGAAAACTCGGGATTTTTTTTGTATAAAAAAAAAACACTTCGATGTTGTCTGTCATCTCAAGTTGTGTTGTCTTGAAAAACGTAAACGATTTTATTTTTTTATCGCCTACACGGGTGGACGAGCTCACAGCTCACCTGCTGTTAAGTGGTTACTGGTGCCCATAGACATCTACAATGTAAATGCGCCACCCACCTTGAGATATGAGTTCAAACGTCTCAAGTATAGTTACGCCAAATAAACGCCATTGGGTATTCCTTCAATTTCTTCGACTTAAACTGCTTTCCCCTTATTGAATCTTATATGACGTGACCCGAGATCATGGTCGTTATGATGACAAAACGAATTTCAGGACGATTTTTTTTTTAATAGGGAATCATCTAGAGCAGTTTTCGTGCGGTACAACCAGCGGAAATGTCATAAGTGTTGTGATTTTAAGCGATTTTGTTTTTCGGTATTGTAATCCGAGTGTTAAGACGAAGATTTAAAATTAACAATATTTTTAATACATTTAAAAACGTAGCCCCTATTTGTTGTGACAATCATTTCGTTCTAAAAATAAAGTTAAATATTTAACGACACGAGTTTTGAACATGCAATTAACAATTCTATTTATTATATTGTGATCTTAAAACGCGATCAGTAATGACGTATATATAATCATTAATTATTTATAACTAATTGTAGTTGCTTGTAACACTACAAAGTTAATGTTGTTTTGGATAACGTAAGCGACTGTGTGTATGCACTGTGTATTTTATTTGCAAGCAGTAAGACAAAATTTAATGGAGGTAGTCTGAAAACGAAGCAATTTAGTAAGTTTTCAATATGGAGGGTAGACCTAAAAAGCACCATCCTGTATAGGGGACAAGTTGAAAAAGTGTTCACCTATAAACAGTAAGTTATTTTTGGTAAACTCACCGAAATAGCGCTAGCTAGTGTAGCAAGTGTGAGGAAATTATATGAATAAAACAGTTTTAAGCAGAGTGAAGTGTGCTGGGTTGAAGTGAAGTGTGGTAGTATAAATAAGGCGCTGTTTTTAAAAATCTCTCCACTTGCTACTGTGGCGCCATCTTGATTGGCTCCGTTTCAGCGGACACTTTTTAATACACTAAAATGGTGCTTCTTATTTCTAGCCTCTATAGTTTTCAAATCCCGCATTCACAAATCTCATAATTTTGAAGTGAAACTTTTTAGATGTAGAGTAGCTTTTTCAGCATTTTTGTTTGTTGAAATCCATCTTTTTCCACCACATTACGGGAGATGTTCGTCGTCACTCTCTTGGCAAAAGGTATCGTGACCGTCATGGTTTTGGTGGCGATTCTTACAACGCGATGCGACTCTTTTCGGCTTTACGTCTGGTGCTTACGTGCAGAGGGCAATCCATTGCAGCTTTGCCCTGGTCAGTCCACCTTGCGGAAAGCCTTACTGCTCACTACCACCCCAGGACACATGTCCCACAAACTATCAGGAAACGAAACTACACCTTGCGCAACATCTCACAGCCCGTTTATTCAGCTGATTAAGGTGTTTACCCAGAATGACGAAGCATGATGACTTTCACGGGTGAGACGTAGTGGCTCTGATAGTAAATTCAATAGGGGTCGTCGACATGACGGTTCATTCTAAAATTTAATGTGCTAATGTAGCTGTGAATTATTAAAAACCGTTTAATATTTGTGTGAAAGTTAGTCGAGTTAGTTACTTTTATGGTCGAATCAATCAACGTCGTACATACTTCGGATATTGTATTATAATTGAGATTCCACCGCATAAATGACATAAATCGATTTCATGAAGACATCCATCCATTTGATTTTGTCGAACTGCTTGTATTGTTAAAACTTTGTATCTCGATGTTAGTTAATGTTAATGTACCCGCAATGCCAAAGAAATTGCCAAATATATATATTTTTTAATAAACAATAATATTTTTCATTATTTAAAAGGCTAATTAATTTTATCTCTAACTCCTTGAATACTTACTCATTAAAAGAACTATTCAGCACATTAAAAAAAAACAACATTATCTGTGAATTATTGAAAAACAATTCAAAAATATTCTCCGCAAATTAATTTTTTTTTTAAAACGATTTCTTAAACGGTCATGTCGTTAAGTTATTTATTCCGAACACAAGTATGTCTGCATCTCTTATCTTTAATGTCTTTATTGAATTTAAATCCACTACCTAAATGCACCTTACTGAATTCGTACATACCACGAAGACAATTCCAATTGCTTTTTCTATGGATATCAACTTAAAAGTTTTTTTTTAAACTAAATAAGCCAAAAATAAAATGTCGTTAATTATAACACACTTTGAATATAAACCTTGAGGTGCCCATGATTTTGGTGGAATTTCGATCATTACCGTAGCTCGGCTTTTTTTTATTGCCCTTGTAGGCAAACGAGCATACGGCCCATTTGATGGTGAGTGGTTACCGTCGCCCATGGACTTCAGCAATGCCAGTGGCAGAGCCAAGCCGCTGCCTACTATTATATATATTTTGATATCAATCAAATTGTATTGAAAAAAGCCGTGTTACCGTAATGATCGAAATTCTACCAAAATCATGGGCACCTCAAGGTTTATATTCGTAGTATATTTACATTTTCCCTTTGTGTTTTTTGACATTCCGAACAGAACTATTAATTTTTCCAAAACAATCATTGGCAATACAGCTCTTCAACAGCTGCTGAATAAAAAAATTGTTTGACACGCAATTAATAAATTGTTACCTAACTGTTTTCTTATTGTCTGTACTTGTAGAGAAATTATTTACAATACGTGCTAGCATTAAAATCCTTAATTTCGGGCAAATTTTTTTTTACGTGTGATTCGAAATCACATTATCCGATAAAGCTTTGTAAGCCGGAACAAACTCTTATCACGATGAAAGAGCTTTATGGAATACGATTAAAATATATCTCCCCAATTCTACGAATTCTTCGATATATTTTTAGTAGAAAAATGTCTTTAACTTAACTAAGCTTTATATTATAATATATATTATAATCGTGAACTTAATATTAACATGAGAATTTTGGAACTAAATTTGAAAATAAAAAAAATTAATAATTTTAATTAAGTTAATAAATTTTAAATATTTTTTTTTATTTTTTTTTTTAAATTTCTTATTTTTATAAAGTTGACGGATCATCAGCTGAAAATAATATCCATAATGTTCCTATTCTATAATAAAGTATTTATGAGGTCGAATATTTGTAATTTCGTGACGTAAGTGAAAATAACAAATGATAGAATACTTGCAATTAAATTGAGATAGTGTAGCTTAAATATTTTTATTGGTTAGTTGGGTGGCCGAACTCACGGCCCACCTGGTGTTAACTGGTTACCGGAGCCCATAGACATCTATAACGAAATGCCGCCACCCACCTTAAGATATGAGTTGTAAGGTCCCACTTTTAACAGTACAGTTAAATCATCTAAGATAACTATCGCTCCAAATACAGTAATACTATTAATGTACACAGTATATTATTATGTTCCATCTCAGTGAGGCCTAATTTGAAACAGCGTTAAAAGAGGCAATCTTTAAGTAAATACCTAATGAGGTTAGAGAACGATGGGTTGAAAATTGGTCAGGTATCATTAAATTTATTAATTAATAATTATGTTTAAAAAAAAAAAACGAACACACTTATAATTTTTTTTTCGATTCACTACTAAAAGTTTCCGTGTATAAAATTCAATACTATTATCATTATTAATTAATGTTTTGTGTATAAAAAACAGGCCTAAACAAATGCTAATTCATAATAACTACATGCCTAAACTTCAACTTATAGATACCTACTTGAAAATCAATAAATTAATTTTATTTTAATAAAAAGCAGTGGAGCTTGCAAGAATGTGTCAGACTAACTAAATTTGATACTTTATGATTTAAACAATCTAGGTTTACCTAAGTATGTAATCGAATTCCTTAGTAATGTAAAATTTTTGACGTTTGACATTTCAACAAATTTGATGTTTCAGAAAGATTTGATGCAGTGCTAACTGAAGTTTCAACTTACAATGTAATTATGAAGGATAGAGCTAAGGAGAACTAACTGTCTTTATGTACGAGTCAGGAAAAAACTGTATGTAACAATTATAAACAGAGTGAATTGTGCTGGCTGGAAATTTAAATATGGTAACTTTTTGAGCTATCTCTGAAATTACACGACTTACTTGATACTTCTTGAGATACAGACAGTGTGCTCCTTATTTCTATCTAAATAAAACATAGTGTATTTTTACTATTGAATAGTTTACTTCTGAATAGTGTAGGTACTTCTTGCGAGTGACGAAATAGCATACGGCTCAACGTACCACAGACTTTTTTTTTGGTACTGTACCACAGACTATTAAGAGAATTAAGAGATGCAGTAATGTACACACAGAATAGATTATTATAGATTAAATAAACACTAACATTGAAACCTATTTAATTTTCTCGAATGCTTTTCGCATACAGGATACAAAACTGATGTCCGTAGATTGCAAACACATTAAGAAATATTTTCCTTGCAACAAGACGATAATTGCGTTTCGTTTTTAATAAAAATAAGTGTGTCGCTATGTAATGTTTAGTTTTAGTATTAAAAAAAAATCGTTTTTTTTTGCGTTTCTTTGATATTCTATGCTTCCTTTATTCCGATGTTTCCCTCAAAAGTTGTAATAAATTAAAATTCCTTCAGTTTTACCTTTAAGAATTAGTAATAATGAACTTATTAACAATATTCGTTGTAATTCTGTACACATACATAGATTTCCGAAATATATAAAATGTATGCAAACTAGAATTGCTTTTAAAGATATTGTATAACTAATATAATATATGTATGTATAGCATTTATGTAACTAACACTTTTACAAAGTTTACATTAAGATTTTCGTTGCCAGTTTCTTTAAACAACTGAAAGCCCACACAGTGATCTATGGTCATGGGAGTAATTAACAACCGCTATCCTACCTTAAAGAAGAGAAAAAAAAAGCATTTTAATGCGAAAACTTTTTAGAAAAAAATAATACTTGCCTCAGGATCGAACCACGGCACACTTGTACGGATATGATGCATACCAAACGTCTTATCGATTTCGCCACAAAGATTCACGAAACTGTATTTTTGACCGACTTCAAAAAAGGAGGAGGTTCTCAATTCGATTGTATGTTTTTTTTTTATGTTTGTTACCTCATAACTTTTGACTGGGTGAATCGATTCGGATGATTCTTTTTTTATTAGAAAGCTGACCCCTGAAAGCTTCCCGTGTGGTCCCATTTCTATTTTGTCCAGTTCTGATAATGGTAGCCACGAGAAAACCATACAAGTCTTAAATTTGCATTAAGTACGTGTGCGACAAATAAATGAATAACTCAATAACTCAATATCACGCCAACCGATTTCGATAATTATTGTTTTTAGTGTATATTAATTTGTTTTGGAATATAACTATATTTTTTTCTATTAGAAGTCGATTTTTGTTAAAGCATGTCTATTTACAATTATCATTTATCAGTCATCGTTTAAGCTGTTTTCCAATTCGAAATTTTTATTAAAATATACGCCGCGAAGCAATATACAAAAAGCACATTGTTTTAATGAAAATATTATCTTCAAAAATCCGAAATAAGCAATGAAAAATGATAACAATACCATAATATTTATTAGAGTTATTGTCGCTATAAAAAATTTGATTCTGATGATTTATAAATTTCCTATTTCATATACGGTGTTTTATTAAAGGAATAACTTCATTTTAAATTAAACTAGCGAACCCGGCGAAATTTGTTCCGCGTTAGAGGCAATAAATGAGCAGACTTTTGATCAAGGTCAATTTTTTATTTAGATAATTAATGTAAATTAAAAAAGAAAGTATTTTAATAATTATTTATTGGTCATGTATTTTAGTTATTATTATAGTATTTTCTTGTTCTTCTTCTGTCCTTTCACTCGCAATGTTTCGAATCCTAGTTGCATTACGGTTTCGTCGGGAAAGATTTGATCGTGTTGGTCGCGGCATGGCTTTCTTAATGATTACCTATATCGGCACAATAAGCTAATCGAAACTCGAAATAAACACATCAACCGGTCAACTTCAAAATTCTACTATAATTAACCATAAACTACATTACGTTTATCTGTCAGTTGCGTTTTGTTATTCCATATCTGTTGCGTTTTGTTATACCACATTTTATGTCACATCCCACAGAAACGTGATAAAATTTTTCAGCCAAATCAGTTCAGCCGTTCTTGAGTTATATGATTATTCTAAGTGTCATGTCGCGCTAACATGACCAAGATAAGAACGATTCGGATGCGGCATACCTATTTCCTTAATTAAAGAATCACAGTACAGGGATGTGGTATAATGTGAATTAAAGTTTCATGGAATTCATAGTTAGCTATAACCGTCAAAAATTGTCCATATCGAAGCGACAATACGTGAACTTTACAGTAGACTAATTTAAAGTTGAAATACCTGAAAAAAATTATATGTTAACGAATCTAGCTGTAGGATTGAAATGATTTTAATAGACCTAGAAATATATATTTTTTGCGCATCGAATATGGTTATAGACTATAATTTTTTTATTTATTGCTTAGATGTGTGGGCGAGCTCACAGCCCACCTGGTGTTAAGTGGTTACTGGAGCCCATAGACATCTACAATGTAAATGCGAACCTTGAGATATAAGTTCTAAGGTCTCAATATAGTTACAACGGCTACCCCACCCTTCAAACCGAAACGCATTACTGCTTCACGGCAGAAATAGGCGGGGTGGTGGTACCTACCCGTGCGGACTCACAAGAGGTCCTATCACTATTGATTACGCAAATTATAATTTTGCGGGTTTGATTTTTATTACACGATGTTATTCCTTCACCGTGGAAGTCAATCGTGAACATTTGTTATTTCATTAGGAAAATTGGTACTCTCCTGCGGGATTCGAACACCGGTGCATCGCTTCAACACGAATGCACCGGACGTCTTATCCTTTAGGCCACGACGACTTCAAATTATCATTATCATTTATGTATAAAGCAGTTATTGTCGCTTAGTCACGTTTGCCTTTCAAGCGTCGATATGAACTGTTGAAGAAGCAAACACTTAACGTTCAAACGTCCTGTATTTCGCGATTCCCGACCCGGGTTCAAATCCTGTGGCAAATGTAGAATTATACTCCCTGTAATTTGACGAACAAATTCCAGTCTAATATCGTGCCATGAAGATCAAACCTATCTTCTTTTTTTTTGCTTAGATGGGTGGACGAGCTTACAGCTGATGTTAAGAGGTTACTGGAGCCCATAGACATCTATGACGTAAATGCGCCGTCCACCTTGAGATATCAGTTCTAAAGTCTCAGTATAGTTACAACGGCTGCCCCGCCCTTCAAACCGAAACGCATTACTGCTTCACGGCAGAAATAGGCAGGGTGGTGATACCTACCCTCGCGGACTCACAAGAGGCCCTACAATGTACCATACCACTTATCTTTGTGTGTATGCGTAATTACTGGGTAATTAATAACGAACCTGCCACGATGCATACGTAGGACAACAGTTTCTATGATACAGTTATTGAGGCTTCCACCTGGTTTCGAGATGAGCACCAATATTTTCATTGTGATGGATATGGTGGTAAAATGGTGATCGTTTATCGAAGGTCGTGGTGCGTACAACTCCGCCTATAAAATTAAATTCAACGTAACAATAGCCAAGGCGAAATCAAAATATTTTCAATCTAATCGTAAGTACTATTTCTAGAAGAAATCTCGTGAAATTAATTTCAATAATGCAAAATTTAAAACCTTTATATACTCCTTCCTTCTCCTTGCATCGTGTTCCTCGGTGTTGATTTACACATGGATCATGAAAAATTAAGAATAACTCTAAAAAAAACGCAGAAGTACAAGCTATTTAAAATTGAGGTTGCGAATAAATATGCATTTTCATATTTTTTATTAATGTTGCCAGAAATTCATATATTCGACATATTATGTGTATATTGTATTTGATTATAAATTTTAACGTATTTAATGTATACCAGCCTTTAGTTCCCATAGTACAGGGAATCCTAGTTTATGGCTAATTGACCGTGAGGTGATTTGTTCCCAATTATTTTAATATAACTAATAAATGGTTTTATATTGTATTCTCCCATTGCCAGACACTGTTTAACCGTTAATGTTGAAAATGTATAATATAGTATTTGTTATTAAATGTTTATATTTGTAAGTGTGTTTTGATATTCCCCCTTTACGAACACTTTCGTCATCAATGGTTTTTACAATCGATATTATTATAGTAAAGTTTGACAGAGTTCTGTCTGGCCGGTCAACGTCATTATCGATTGAGAAGAAAATGGAAATCTAATAATTTCTTACCATCTAGGCATCTGTTTGTTTGCTCCTATCTCACAAAATCCTATTTAGAGACGGGTACATTTGCAAGGTCTGCAAAATTGATGATACCTAGTAGTAGTATTCGATAAAAATAAAATTAAAAACTTTATAATTATCATACAAGTTTATGTATTAAAAAAGGTGGCATAACGTTGACGGTTATAAAAGACGTGTCATACACATGAATACAGGGTTAGGTACAGGTTAAGTCGACCTATTCCCGTTATGGGCGTGTAGCTTTAGTTTCTGACTGATTTGACTATGAAACAACCTATCCAAAATCTAGCCGATTTATAGATTATTTGAATTTAATTGTTTTTTTTATAAAAAATACCCGATTTTCGGCTATCAGCTCATATTTTATATTGAAATACGTGATTTTGAATATTAAGTCACCTCGCAGGAAATTTTCATAGCATTCCCCATTTAAATAAGGGCAGAAAATAAGGCCCAAACAATGATGGAAATAGGAAATATTATTATAATACATAAATAATTGCTTGCGACGATGGGCTCGGCGAGTAAATTAACCTACGGACACAGCCCACTGAGTTTCTCGGCGGATCTTATCAGTGGGTCGCGATTCCGATCCGGTGGTAGATTCTGCGATGCACAGCTCTTGCTAGGGTCCGTGTTAGCAACAACGTCAGGTTTGAGCCCTTTAATTTTATTTATTACACTTCACTTCTTTATGTATGTACGGACTTCTGACTTAGCGCCTAAGATATCAAGCAGTCAAGCAAAGGTTCTGCAAAGGAAATAATGGTAGGCGAATTAAAACCTAGATTAAACACATAACACAGTGGTGGTAGAACCTCTTGTGAGTCTGCACGGGTAGGTACCACCACCTCGTCTATTTCTACCGTGAAGCAGTAATGCGTTTCAGTTTGAAGGGTGGCGCAGCCGTTGTAACTAACTATACTGAGACCTTAGAACTTATATCTCTAGGTGGATGGCGCATTTACGTTGTAGATGTCTATGAGCTCCAGTAACCACTTAACATCAGGTGGGCTGTGATCTCGTCCACCTATATAAGCAATAAAAAAAACTCTTGACGCTGTAGACGAATGGAGGGTGTCAACGCCTACGAATTTTTAAGGAGCAATGTTGAAATTTTTATTTACGTTTACCTACACCATTTACACACTTTAATAAATGGCCGCGCCAAGCTAACTTATTCGCAACATAAAAAATTAAGAAGAACCTGTATAAAGAAAATACAGACTCCAGATCGATTTGGAAGTTTTATTCAAGAAACCCAAGCATCCAACAGAGGGTAATCGTGAAAAGCTTGCGCAGCACGAAACGATATTTTCCGAGACATCCTCACTCTTCCCAAGTCAGGCAACGAATGCATAATAATGCATATATATTAAGTGTATAATCTATGGAATGCATATTGCATGTGTCTGTCTTAGGTCTATGGTCTGTCTCGATTCCACGGACTCGAGCGATGATATTCCGACTCGATTGTTATGTACATTCGAGTACATTCGCGGGAAGAATACCTGTTTGATAATTAAAAGTGATGAATGTATATAGGTGATTTGTATTATTTTCTATTTGCTTGGTTGTGTTCGTTCACAGATGAAGTTCGTTCTATTGTTCGTATTGACCGCGGTCGTCGCGGTGTCAACTAGTGAAGTTGCTGACCCCAACTCTACTCTAAAATAAGTAAAATGAGATGACAATAGGATTAAAGTTGATTTAACGATCTGACAACGGTGAGACGTTCGTTATTAAAATCCAATTATTGAAATCAACTCTCCTTTCATGTTCAGTTCATAATTAATTATTTTTTATTTTATAAGATATCAATGACCCATTGAGGAGAGCCAAGTCATCAACACAGAGAACCACATCTAAGGCAATCAGGTTAATGGAAAATTATTGTGACAAAAATCGTGATCTACTATTACGAAAACAGCGAAATTTTCCCTGTAATTTACATTTAAAGGTAGATTCAGAAAATATCAGTTTTAAAATAATGACCAAATAATAGGTTTAATGAACAGGTTTAAACCTATACTTCATTTTTTCAGCTTTAATGTCATTTCATCTGTGGTCGCCTCATCAGAACAAACGGTGCAATATTGATGATTTTCTGCCTAAATTTAGAGAGTAAGCTCGGAAGATACTCTCAATATTGTTCCTATTTAATTTAAAGGTTTTTTTTCCTCCCTAAGCTGAGAGCTTTGAGAGGCTATTTCAGCGTAACCTTAACTAGTAGGTGAGCTCACGGGGCTCAAACCTGACGACGTTGCTAACCTGAACCCTAGCAAGAGCCGTGCTTCGCAGAATCTACCACCGGATCGGAAACGCGACCCACTGAGAAGACCCGGCGAGAAACTCAGTGGACTGTATCCGAGGGTTAATTTACGTACGACAGCCCGTCACTGTCGACGAAGGGCTCGACGAGAACGATGATCGGTGCTTGAGGTACCTAGAAGCACCGCTAGTGGATCGGGAGGATCCGAAATGACTTATTTGGGACAACGTCGACTGCTTTCCATTCTGTCCGGAGGATCGAGAATGTAGTTACCGGCGGCCACGATGAGAGGGTTCTCGTGTCGTGCCGCTTTGTCGAAGTGGCGCATCGATGCCGACTGTAGATAGCTACTGATGGACTCTAAGTTCAGGTCGTCACGGAGGTCGACGTTCCTGACGAACCACGGAGCTCCGACGGCTATTCTGCAAAAACGGGATTGGATGATTTGGGGTGATTTTAAGGTAGTGCGGGCTGCGTGAGCGTACATTATTACACTTGCATAGGTCATGACGGGGCGTATGCAAGTTTTGTACAGTGTCACCTTATTTCTAAGGGACAGTTTACTTCGCCTGCATATCATCATATCATCGGGTAGAATTTAAAGGGTTTATCAAAAGCCATTATGACATTCAATAAAACTTTACTGGTGGTAGGACCTCTTGTGAGTCCGCGCGGGTGGGTACCTCCGCCCTGCCTATTTCTGCCGTGAAGCAGTAATGCGTTTCGGTTTGAAGAGTGGGGCAGCCGTTCTAAATATATTGAGATCTTAGAACTTATATCTCAAGGTGGGTGGCGCATTTACGTTGTGGATGTATATGGGCTCCAGTAACCACTTAACACCAGGTGGGCTGTGAGCTCTTCCACCCCCATCTAAGCAATAAAAAAAATGTAAATATTTTCTACTACAGTAAAATCTTCAGTTTTCATGCCCAATATAATTTAACCATATCAGTTTGTCTTTATTGTACAATTAGAAAGAAAAACTAGTTACTTTATTTAGGATTAACTAATACAAAATAAAAATAGCTTTTAGGGAAATTATTTTAATTTTGTGGGGAGAATCTATACATCAAAATTCATATCAAAATTGGCAACACTGTCTAGACCGCATTGCGAGAGCGAGGATCTTTATCTCGAAAAAATAGAGAAATACATTGTAAATAATGGGTGTTACTGTTGAAACTATCAGTCCAGGAGACGGTAAGTCTGTATACCAGTAATAGAAAAGTAATCCTTAATTATTAATTGAACAATGCTAAGAAAACTCCCCAACGTTCTGTGAGCTTTTATTTGCCAATGTCGAATCTAAATGAAACAACATGAGAATTCTAACCAGATACTTGAATATATCGTGTAATGGCACAGTTAATAGTAGCTTTATTTAGTTTGTCACAGTTTTTCTTGTGTTAGGTTATTTTCAGCAAATAGTTCGAGGCGTCGTAACGCGCAAGTCACGCTTAGCGTTGTGCGGTCCGATATTCTCATGGCATCAACTCCCATCAATTATAGGGACCGTTTGATACGAATTAACCGCATAGTTTCATAATTTCGATGAATGTTGCCTTAATTATATAGAAAATTTCATCAATTAGTATATTTAACATCATATTCAAAATTGTTATTGCTTGCTACATTAGGCCAAAAAATTATTAGTTTCAATTTTTTTACCACAGTATGTACTTCTGAAACCAGAGTATTTTAATCTTTAATTTTGACCACCTATATTTGACATAAAGTAAACAATAAGTTTAAAAAACCCCTATACATTTATTAAATTTACATTGAAATTACTGTTAATTGATTTCATCAAATGCTTAGGATACTTTTCATTAATGTTTCAGAGTCGACCTACCCCAAATCAGGACAGACTGTAGTTGTTCACTACACTGGAACACTTACGAACGGCAAAAAGTTTGACTCATCGCGTGACCGTGGCAAGCCCTTCAAGTTCAGGATCGGAAAATCTGAAGTAATCCGTGGCTGGGATGAGGGTGTGGCAAAGGTAACAACAAAATAGAAATCCAATAACCTATACCTCGTTTTGCTTTACATATTCTGTGACCATGGTCACATGCACAGATATTTCATTGGTCACTTTCCAATCTCTTCTTCACATCTAAACAGCTTTGGCAAATGGCTATATCCCTAGACTCGAATATCTCGAGCACATTGTCATGTTACAAATATTTGCCTTGTGATTTATCTGTAATCCACACTGGCCATTTCTTTCAAGAAAGCTATAAATTTAATTCATCATGGTTAGATAATTAGATATTATAGACAGGGTACACACTACACATAGAATGAATGGCCCCACAAACTGAAGAACTGTAGAATCTTTAAAATAATTCTTGATAATTTCTGTCTTTAACCTGTTCATAATGAAAAATTTCTCCTTCATGCTGGTAACGATGTAAATATGATATCAAAATTCCTGCAGTCTGTATGAGTCTTGTAACTTATAAGTCTATCTATTCTAACTTTAGCGTCCCAATACATTTTTGAAAATTTATTGTACGTGCGTAAAAACATTGAAGAATTCCCCAGAGTCTGCGATTTGCACAATGTGAACACTAGGAACAAACATAGGCTTGCGTTGCCGGCGGCTCGAATTAAGAAAATAAGCAACTCTTTTAGAGGGCTGGGTGTACAGCTTTTCAACAAGATCCCACTAAACGTTCAACTACTACCTGTTCATAGATTTAAGAAAACTGTTAAGGAACGTTTGTGCAACAAGGCATATTATAAAGTTAAGGATTATTTACTAGATGGCACTACGTGGGAATGAGGCGCTCGCTCCTGGCCTTTTCATTTTTCATTATTATTATTTTTTTTTTAATTGTATTTTTTGACTTGTTTTTTCTTTTATTGTGAATATTTCTATTTATTTAAAAAAAAAAGAAGAAAATATTTGAGAAAAAACAAAAAAAAAGCCCGCTGAGTTTGTTTCGCCGGTTCTTCTCAGGACTGTGGCTTTTTTTGGAACCGGTGGTAGAGTTAACATTGTTATTTGTATTTTGACATTCAACAAGTGTGTCATACTGACATCTAAGTTGAAATAAATTATTTTGAATTTGAATTTGAATTATCAATAAAATTAGTTATTGCATCACAATTCTATAAATCGTATTAAGATATAAAGCAAAGTGAAAAGATGACAAATTTTTTTTCAGATGTCTGTAGGTGAGCGTGCCAAATTAACCTGCTCTCCTGACTATGCTTACGGTCAGCAAGGCCACCCTGGAGTCATACCTCCCAACTCTACACTTATTTTCGATGTAGAACTTCTACGTCTCGAATAAATACAATTTGTAACCAAAAATTATTACAACATCATTGTTATGTCAATTGCCCTTTGAAACTCTAAGTCACAGCTTATCACATTATTTTTTATCACATACTCTCATTGAAGAGTTTATACCAACATTATGTGTATTTATAGTGGAAATATATATATACTTATGCTATCCGTAAGAATTTCATATTATAGGTAAATAAGTTTATGGTAAGACTTATAAATGAAATTCTGAAGATCATCGATTCTATTTTATCTGACAACACTTACATTCCTTAAGAGCATTTTGTCATTGTAATTTCATCACAATACTTCTTATTTACATTTACGGGATAATTGTATCTATATTTATTGTAGTAATCCGATATTGTCTCAAACTGTTTAGCACAATCTGCCAACAAAGTGTTTCATAGTAATCTGAAATGATTTTAATATTATAAACAATAAAATTAATGTAAAATAAACTCTGAATACATACTAAAAATTGTTTTATTGTGCCTTACTGCTATGAAATCCAGTACAATGTAGTTCAATGTTTTTAATTTAACATTTTCAACTTTCTACTACATAATACATTGTCATGATATTATCATGGGCAAAAGCAGCTAGCTGTCTTTTTTAATTTCATTCAGTATATGGGTGCACGAGGTCAGAATCCCATAATATGTGTGATTACTGGAGCCTGTAGACATCAACTACAAGAATTCTGCAATATACCTCGAGACTTGAAGTCTTAGTCTCAATTTTACCTCTTTGCTGGTAGCCTTAGGGACTATTCCAGCTAGGCCGACGGGTAAATAAGACCATGGGCTCAACCTGAAAAAATTTGCTAACACTAGTCTTAACGAGAGCCACTTCCAGAACCACTGTCCTAAATTAATAGCCGATATCTGGAGTATATGCATAGGCATGAACATCTTCCTACTCGAGTATTCTTTGATTTCAGTAGGCTAGATAGCCGTAACATCAGCGAAAAAGGCTAAGTGGGTTATACATAGTTCACCATCTAGAGGTTCTCTCTGCTGAAGGGATTGTAGTCGAGAAAAATTTACGCACTACTGATTTAGGTGATTCCAGTCAAACAAACAAAATATTGGAATAACTTTGAATTCCGCTTTTTAGGTTGTTTACTTGTTCCGCGATTTTCAAGTCGTCGTGACATAAAGGATAAGACGTCCGATGCATTCGTGTTGAGCGATGCACCGGGCTTCGAATCCCGCAGGCGGGTAACAATTTATCTAATGAAATACGTACTCAACAAACGTTCACGATTGACTTCCACGGTGAAGGAATAACAACATGTAATAAAAATGAAACCCGCAAAATTATAATTTGCCTCATTACTGGTGGTAGGATCTCTTGTTTTTTTTTTTTTTTTTTTTTCCTACCTAAGCTGATAGCCCTAGCGGCTATTTCAGCGTAACCCTAACTTTAGTAGGTGAGCTCACGGGGCTCAAACCTGACGATGTTGCTAACACGAACCCTAGCAAGAGTCGTGCTTCGCAGAATCTACCACCGGATCGGAAACGCGACCCACTGAGAAGATCCGGCGAGAAACTCAGTGGGCTGTGTCTGAGAGTTAATTTACTCGTCGAGCCCTTCGTCGCAAGCGACGGGTTCGACGAGAACGGTGACCGGTGCTTGAAGTACCTAAAAGCACCGTTAGTGGATCGGGAGGATCCGAGATGACGTGTTTTGGGCGACGTCGACTGCTTTCCATTCTGTCCGCAGGATCGGGAATGTAGTTACCGGCGGCCACGATGAGAGGGTTCTCGTGTCGTGCCGCTTTATCGAAGTGGGGATCTCTTGTGAGTCCGCGCGGGTATATATAGACCACCCACCCTGCCTATTTCTCCCGTGAAACAGTAATGCGTTTCGGTTTGAAGGGTGGGACAGCCATTGTAACTATACTGAGACCTTAGAATTTATATCTCAAGGTGGGTGGCGCATTTACATTGTAGAGGTCTATGGGCTCTAGTAACCACTTAACACCAGGAGGTCCACGATTCACTTTAACTTTACCATAAACAGTAGAGGGAGATACATTAAACGCCGTTCTGTATTAAATGAACATTACCACAGAGCATCTATTGTAGAAATAAAACAAAACAAAATCGATATTTATATTTACTTATGTATATCATTTATTTCCATATTCGACAACTGGTATCAGTATCGATAGATTTTGTTTTCTATTAAACTCAAATATAAAACTTACTTAACTAATAACACAACGTAAATAATAATTATCTCATATTTATAAACCTATTTATTTGTGTAAAAAATAGTATTTCAACATATCGATGGCCCCTACCACTTATTCGAAATTATAGTTTGGAAAGTTTAATTAACTGAACGGATTGTATTCATCCACGATGCACTACTTAATTTAAAATGTAGTTTAATAATTAAAATAATAAAGTCTTAGTATGTAGCAGGTCGTACTAAAAACGCATTTTGTCTGGTTACTCCTTACTACTGGTTTGCGAATTTGGCGGGAACGCGATGTGTCACATTTTGGGAATTATTTTATTTTGTAAATTTTAGTATTTCTCGGGGTTTGAGGGTGTAATAATGGTAGCTAATTAACCTTCTAGGGCCTAAGTTTGCAAGCTGGACAAAATAAAAACAAAATCGCTGAAGTTTCTAGGGCTCTTCCAAAAAGTACAATAAAATCTCAGTAAATTCCCAGTTTTATTAAGATGTTATTTTTATAATCTAAGGGGGCGTCCATTAATTACGTGAGCTGTTTTAGGGCGGGTAGAGGTTATCAAGCTAAATCTTTCCAAATCTCACTTGGGGGGATCTCTTGGCAAATATCACGTAATTATATTTCTCCAGAAAACGGTGTGTTGACAAAATACTTGGATAAATTGGGTCCAGTAGTCACTCTTGAGGTCGTGCACGAGTCTCCATGGACTGAATTAGAATAAATATTTTCTTAATTTTCGTTTGATATTCATTATTTAATTTTATTTAATATTCACGAAGTCTTTGCTAGTCTTCAATAAGAGTAATAGATCAATTTTTTTTTCCTCAATAATCCAACACGTTTACCGTCCTAATAGAAGTTTTGAAGAATCTCGCGTGAGATTAGAGGAGGGGGCAGGGAGTTGAGAAAAATCTTACGATATCTCATCAAGGGGGGAGAGGGGGTCAAAAAACTCTCAAAAACGCCTTACGTAATTAATGGACGCCCCCTAATCCAGCACAACTAAAGTGCTGCCCTATCTCAATTCTTCAAACACCATTTCATAATGAAATTAAATGTTTCATTCAAAAATAAATTTCATTCCAATATCATACAACAGACACACAGCATTATTACAATACTTGGGGCTGCAGGGGGCGTGCCTTTACCTGTTAAAAGAATCCAACAGATAAATTAGTTTATCCTGAATGCCTCGTTTAAAATTTAAGGCGGATCCGACCTGAGTAACTTTAAAGTTAGAAGAATTAAATAAATTTCACTTTCAAAGCGAAACTAGTTTTGTATATACATTAAATTACTAATTATTTTAATAACTATCTCAATATTAGGAATAAATTATACAATGACAACGTACTAAACCTTAATTATACAAACAACCTATAAGTGATTTTAGATTTATATAATCTAGATTAGTAACTAGGAAAATTCTAATTGTAAAGAATGATTTTTAATTAGACAAAAAGCGGTCTAAAATGTCTTTTCATCAACATATACACTCAACACAACAGAATAACACAGTTCATTTTGACCTCTTTCATTTACAATATTAAATTTCTGAAAAAAAAAAATTCAGTGTCAATAGTATTGTTATTACTGTTATTCCATTTAGGGGCCATTTATTTTAATTTTATATTTATAAAACTAAGTACTTATTTAAGGTTTAAAATGAATAAGGCATGTTCATTAAAACGCTTTTGTGATTAACACTAAATGAAATAAGTCAAATTTACTTACTTTTAAGCATCTTTAGACTGTTTACTCTAGGTATATTGGATTACATAATGATACAAATGATATTATAGTAACGTTTAGATCTATTTCGTAATATTACAGAAAAATATTCAAATTGAAATCTTAAGGGTAATTTTTAGTTCATCTAGATTTAAAAAAAAAAACCTGTTCTAATCATTAAAAATAAAAACTTCAGAGGTGTCAAGGGACACACGGATGGAACGAAGTTCCTTTCGATTAATTAGTGAAGGAATTGTATTTTTTTTTTAAGTTATAATAATAAATTACGGCATTATGAAGAAAAAAAAAACAATACTATGAACTAAATTACTATTGTTGAAACGCTATATTTTGAGAAACTGTACTCATTACGCGGACCAATCGGATACGAGCAATGTCACGCGATAAGCGCCTACACGTTGATTGGTCAGAATGACGGATCTAAAAAGTGTCGTGACAACTTTTCGTAAGAATTTTTTCCGTCTAGCCCCCTTTCACAACGCGCGATAAGGAACTTCGTTCCAATAACCGTAAATATCTTACATTTGTCTACTTTCGAGACATTGTAGGGAAACTAAAATTATGTTTTACTGAAATTTCTTAGCAATGTCATAAATATAGTTTTTTTTTTTTTTGTAAAATGTAATCAGTTACTTTATCAAAATTTTGTGATACCAAAACCCGAAAAGCCAAAAGGGCAGACTAGATAAGACAGGGTAAAATACTCATTTGCGAATTATTCAAGAGTTTCAAATCCATGAATATAACTATCTTAAACATATATTTAGTTTTTCTATTCAAATATTTACAATCCTAGTTTACAATGTATGAAAATAGTACAGTTTACCTTAAAACTACTATATTCAGTGGTCGTATTTATCTTATTTCTTGATTTCTAACACCGACCACAATGCTTTTGCAATGTTTTGATCGCCATCTATGTGTTTCGTTCGCATTCTCCGTGGTTGACGGATTTTTTTTCCAGTTTGCAACCCTCACGATATGGTCATATTAATATTTACATTATATTCAACAGTAACTAAATAGTCTAATTTAATTTCGCGTTTATTTTTTCCTAAGTTTCTCCTTTGTGGTGCGTCCCGAAAGATCGAGTCTCGAGGGGTGAAAAGCTATTGAATTTTGTTATAAGCTACATTTCGCTTATTTTCATTTTCATCTGTCACGCATCCGCAAGGTTATTTAGGTACGCGACATTTTTAATTTTGATTAAGTTTATTTGCTATCAGCATCAACAGTCCGATGTTTTTAATTGAACTTCTAATAACTTTACTCCATTCAAATAGTTGAAGTTTTTTGTTATCGTGTATTTATTTTTGCAAAATTTTAAACTTTAAATGGTTCTCCTATGAAAGTTGCAAAAATGGCGCTTAAGCCAAATGACCTTTCACCTCACGATATATTATATAATATCACAATCAATTATAATAAACGCGAAATTAAATCCCGTAAAATCGATTTTAATCACACAAAGTTATTTGACGTCTTTCAGGTGGTAGGCAGGTCGGTTCATTTCCCATTTTGCTGAATTTCGTGATTGATGTTAATCGCTAATGCGTTCGACAATACAGCCGCTTATTAACGATCAGTCACAGTTGAGAACACTCAAAGGAACACAAAACTCAAATTTACAATGAAAAAAAAAAGCCTAAATTTTATCTTTTCAAAATTTCAACAATTTTTTTATTATATATAAATGAATATATACACAAAAATTACATTATCATCATAAAAAAATTTAGTCTCATTATCTCTCATTCAAGTCATAAATTGCAAACGGAAGGGTGAAGATATAATGAATATTAAGAAGGTACTTAAAGTTTAAATTCAAGAAATGTTTATTTAAGGCATTATGTACTACCGATTCGGAAAAAAAAATACACTGTATTCACGTTAACCAATATGATGTTTTTTTTATTAACCTACGCGTTGGGCAACGGCTTCAGCGGGCCTAGACTCAAAAGACCATCCGCACCTAACGCCTGAAGGCTACTCGTCAAACCGTTTTGCATATTGTGCACGGACACAACAGGTATACCGAAACAACCATTGTCCTGTTCCCTATTAGCTAACGGTATGAAACTGTATATCCCTAAGTTGCCCAAGCGCTTCAGATTGTCCTCCTGTGACAGATCCACGACCGGTATCCCGACCTCCCGGTTCGGGCCTGTCACGTTGTGGAACACCCGTTTGTGATGCTGCAATTGCAAGAGTTTTGGATACGACGACGGACACTCGTCACACTTGAATATCGGCAATTTACATTGGGGATGCGCGTTCGTCATGTGCACCGCTAAAGAGTTGTGGTTCATGAACATTTTCTTGCAGATCTTACACGAGAGCATTCCGCCTCCGACTTTCGCTTCGGGAATGGAAAAGCTGCTCGTTTTAGAGGTATGCTTGATGCTGACCCCGGCCCCTAAGTTCGGAATATGCGGTATAGGTCGCTCGGGTGTCGGCGATCTACTCTTCTGTTTCTGTTTTATGCTAATACCGCGAGATGCCAGCACGTTCGCCATTGCATTAGCCTCTTTGTTCACAGTTTTCTTGGTTATAGAAATTTGGCTGCCGATTTTATCTTTCGCGCCCTGTACGCTGTGGATCATGGGTAGGCCTTCGCGCTGTTTCTGCATCGCCATTACTTGGCAGTCCTCATTGTCATGTTTGTCAGGTAGTAGCATGTTAGGCCGCTTTTTCATGGTAGGCGCGGGACCCATGTTTCCAGGTCTTTTCAACGGCATCCGTGTGCCAGGCTTTACGCCTCGTACTTGTCCGTGAACTTGTATTCCTGGTCGAATAGAAGGTCTCTGACCACGAACGGTGGGCATTCGTGGTCGCATATTTACTAATTGGGCGCCCGGAGCCATCCTTATTTGACCTGGCGGTGGCATTTGGTTTATCGCATGCCCGGGCGTGGGTTGCTGCTGCTGTTGCATCTGATGCTGCGGTTGCTGTGGCGGTGGCATTTCTGTTGACCCTGCCTGACCAGACATACCCATCATCTGATTAGCAGGGAACGTCTGTACATTTTGTATCTTAATGGCGGTATTTTGAGGCGGTTTCATCGAACCGCTCGGACTTGACGACGGGATGTATGGAATGGATCCTGGAGGACCCATTTGACCTTGTGTATTCATTAAACCAGACGATTGACCGTAAACAGCCTGTTGCATGCTTTGAAGTGGCGAGGCCGTAGAATATTGGGAAGATGCAGCAGAATATGAATTTTCTGTCTTTGTACCCGGATACGTCGAATTCGGCATCGAAGTGGGGAATTGTCCGTAGCCCTGCTGACCCATGTAAGTGTTCTGACCAGGGTATTGGCCGGGCATCTGCTGCGGCCCGGGCGCGCTGTACATGTTACTAGAAGTCTGCGAAAACGGCGACCCCATAGTTTGTCCACTTGAATAATTATATAGCGGAGGCGCTTGTCCCATTACACCATTTCCTCCAGGATAGGCTTGTATATTAATCATAACGTTTTGCTGATGCGTGAACCCGGGACCGCTGCCTCCTATACTTGACAGTTTTCCGACTTGATCGGCCAAATGTTTCACAGGTAGTAAACTAGATAATATATTGGAATTTTGAGCATACGGCATCAATGTCGACGAAGAGGGAGTGATAAGGCTTCTCGTGTGTCCTGTCAATCTTTTGTGGTTGTCAAGCAGCGATATATCCGTGAACCTGGTGTTGCAGACATCGCAAGTGTGTTGGGGTCCAAGTGTGTCCAGCGAAACGTATTCACTGGCCTCCGACAAAGAGAGGTTTTCCTTCTTCGCAGAATTAGCTATTAAGCTTTGAAATATTTCATCTGCCGTATTATCCAAGATGTTCATGGAGTTCAGGTGCGGTTTCGAATCCGGCGCGTTCCAGTTGAAATTGTGTTGTTTCTCTAAAGACGGAGCCGTTGTTATTCTCGGCGATAAATGCCCAGAGTTATTGTAACTGGGCTGAGAGCTTTGAAACGATTGCGAGATCGAGGGACAGGACACGAGCGGTGCGTTTTCGATTTTAGGTACGATCGGTTTAATATCGGGCGCCGGCGTCGTTGAAACGACACAACAATCGTCGTCCTCGTCATTAGAATCGCCATTGATCTCTATAATCGTTGGTCCAGTGTCTTCTATTTTCGTGACGGGAAGTAGTGGCACCGTCGCACTTGTGGGAGCTGTTTTACTGTCCGAAAATATCGGTTGAGAGGGCTGGTTTGAGGATCCGTCGGGATCGTCTTTGACAATTGCTATTAATGGTGTGGAACAATTGTTCCTGTCAAGAGAAGGAGTGACGCTTCTCTCTGTCTTTATCTGACCAGAGAATAAAGGAAGACTCGGTTGTGGTTGATGGTCGCCGCTTTCGACCTCTTGTTTCACCTTCACGTTCTCCATGGTTTGTTCTTGTGACGGACGCTTCTCGGGAGTGGGCGTTCGAACCGATGCCACGGTTACCGGTGCAGATGTTTCTATTGATTGTTGAGGGGCTATTTTAGCCAACATCGGTAGATTATCGCCTCTTTTAGGCGTTTGTTTTATTACTGGTCGACCTGATGGTTTTATTTGCATAGGAACTGTTTTTATTGGGGCGGCCGGTACTGTTTCAGCTTTTGCTGTAGCGTTCTGCTGTAGTCTTTTTAACGCAGTTGAAATCTTAGCCTTAGCAATTGCTTTTTCAACTAGACCATCCGAATCGTCGCTGTCTTGGCCCTTAGCGTTGTCGGGTTGTTCGTCGCCGGAATCATTCTCCGCGGCCGAGCCTTCCTGCTCACCTGGCTTGCCTTCTTGTCCTTCGTCGTTATCACCTCTGCTGTCTTCATTTGCACTTCCCTCGTCTTCGTCATCTGAAGTCTTGAAGTCCTTTAAACCGTTCACGACTCTAACAGAATCACCGTTGTTTCCAAATTTCAATTTTAGTTTGATTTGACCGCGGTTGTTAATTTTTTGCAGGTCATCGCTCTTCGGGGCAACATTGGAACCGGGCTCTTGCTTTATTGGCGTGCTATTCTTCTTTATTGTAAAACCTAGTCCACTCAGTTTGTTCAACGCTGAATGTGAACTAGTATTTGTGTCAGTTTTCTTGATAATAATACCCGTATTCTTGAGTATTTGAGAAATATTCGATGGTAGCTTTTGAGGGGTAGCTTTAAATGGTGCTGGGGGTTCCTCTTCTTCATCGGACCAGTTTTCGTCCCCAGAGGGCGGGCTATACTCGTCGTCGGAAGGCAGCTTGTCAATCACGACAGACGGCAGGGAAACGTGTTGGATTAGGTGCTTCTCTAGCTCGTCCCAATCGGAAAAATCTTCCTCGCAAGTGTGACACCTATGCTCTTGTTTAGGTTTCTTTATAAGAGCACCAGTAGACTGGAGTCTTTTCAGTAGCTCTGCGACATTACTGGCCACCTTTGGACCTTCAGCCTGTTGAGAACTGGAATCGGCCGAATCTTGATCTTCACTATCATCTGGAAATTAAGATACACGAATTCATTATTAACATATAATATTTATATATACAATGCATTATGAGTAAATAGTCCATGAGGTAAGTGGTGGGAGGAATCGAACAGAGAGTACAGGTGTTTCGGAACGCGGCAATGAACTCAAGTGATACTCCTCTGTACGCTCGCGTTAGAGTGCGTACGTACGGACACTCGTAAGAAAACACACAAGAGATGAATCTACCCAAGATCATTACCGAGACGGACGCTCTACGGTTAAAACACTCAGAAAATTAACAAGCATGCCAAACAAATTGTACACAAGATATCAGTTTTTTTAAATTTCGAATACCCAATGATGCTCTGGATAAAATGATGTAATTTTTTATTTACAAGATGATGATGATGATGATAATGATTTCTTTGAGTTAGTTCGATTGTACTGAAAACGAATTTAATTCAAATAAGACGGATAGACGTTAGCAACGAGAAAAATATCAAATCTATGTTTATAGTAGAATATAAGGAAACCTTTTCAAAAATATAGTATAAGTATAAAATATATATTTAAGTTCATGCAAATAATTAAAGAAATAAAAAAAAACATTTAGCTATTATCCCAGAATATTCCTGACAGTTATGGAGAGACAACTAAAAATTAATCAATCGAAAATGATGCTCAGTCGTATGTGGCGGATTATAGCTTTGATGTGTGACGAACCCATAGGCACCAGAACATGAATTCGCACCACCCGCCTTTAGACGTCTGGTCTAAATCTCAAATGTATGTTATAACCCGCGGGGGGCTATTAAACGGCCTACCACAGATGATTAGTTGTGATTTTTGATACATTGAATTATTCACTGACTCAACTTGAGGTTAATATGTGTTAAGTATGAATATCATTGATGAACAAAAAATTGCAAACTACGTCAGAGATTTTAGCACCAGCGTGGTCACAGCTCTCGATACAAGTACACCAGGCGTCTTATTCTTTAGGCCAAAAGACCCTGGAAATATATATATATATATCTGTCATGGATAACGACTTTTAGCAATATTAAGACGTTGTTTTGATGATAAAATGTCGTTTTGATAAATATCACAAAAATGTAGGGTAGACTTCGTAACGCCAGAGTAGTCAGTCGGTCGGTCGGTCGGTCGGTCGGTCGGTCGGTCGGTCGGTCGGTCAGTCGGTCGGTCGGTCTTATTACTTAAAAGGTGTTGTTGATTTTTATTGCAATAAACTGAGTTCTACCGAATACGAATGATGACGGAATCTCAGCCGCTCAGCCATATCTGGTGCTCCGTCATATCTCTATTATCTATACATATAAATAAAATTGGAGTGTCTGTTTGTAATATTGAATACTGAATATATACTTAGTCTGGCCATAAATACTGTTACAATTAAAAATAATAAAAAAATCTATTGCAAATAACGTTTATTACTTTTACAGTGTGTTAGTTTAATACATAAATATAAAACAATTTAAAGTATAAAAAGCTTATTCGAAGTGGTCTCCATTGGCTGCAATACAGTCCTTTAAACGTTGAGGCCAGTTATCAATAGAAGCACGCACTCTTTCCATGGGAATATTTTTCACTGCCAATCGTACGGATTGTTTTAGGGACTCAAAATTATCATGGCGTTTAGAGCAAGCCGTAGTCTCTAAAACTGACCATAAATCATAATCCAGCGGATTAAGATCGGGACTACGCGACGGCCAGTCTTCCTGATGTAGTCCGAAACGTTCCTTTCCAACCAAGACTGCGTAGACCGAGCTTTATGACCTGGCGCCGAGTCTTGCTGGAAGGACCGTTCTTGATTATTGAACATGGTGTTGTTAAGGGGCTTCACTACCTTCTCAAGAATGGTATCTTGATACACTTGTGCCTCACTGTTTTGATACCTTTTTCACAAAAGTATGGCTCAGTCACTCGTTCATAGCTAATACCCCACCAAACCATCTTGGATAGTGCCCACGTTGCACTCCGTCAACTAATTGGGAAGTTTCCTTAGAGCTTTGAGCATAAATACAGTCATTTTGTTTGTTAAAATGTTGCTCAATTGTAAATTTTTCTATGACCACCCTTTGCATACCGCTTCAGTAGTTGTTTCGATTTTACCACCTTATTCTCTTTTAAATTATCAGTTAAGAAATGCCCAGTACGTCTTTTATAGGCTGCGAGTCCTAAGACATCTTTTAAAATACGCGACATGGTTCTAGGTGCTATCTTCATCTCCCGAGATAAAATCTTTTGCTTTCGGACAGGATTTCTTCGAATTCTTTCCCTTACTGCTTTGACCACCTTTTTCGTACGAACACTACGTGGATGGCCAGATCTTTTTCTGTCACAAACAGAGGAGGTCTCATTGCAACTATTAATAACCCGGTACACAAACATTTTACTAATACCAAGCGCATGGAGAGTTTTAAAAATTGCATTTGCCTCCATACCTACTTTGTAATGTAATCACAGCGATTCGGTTCTCTTTATCACCCCACTCCATTTTAATATCGCAAAATATTGTACAATGTATTGGCGCCAAAATGAGAAAACTCAATGAGCAATCATATAAAAATGAGAGATTCCAAATTCAAACGTAATATTTTGTTTATTTTTAATTTTAACAGTATTTATGGCCAGACTGAGTATACGGTAGATACACCAAAATTAAATTTTTTATAACTTTTTGTCTGTCTGTCTGTCAGCCTGTCTGTTTGTTCCGGCTAATCTCTGGAACGGGTAGACCGATTTTGACGGGACTTTTACTGATAGGTAGCTGATGATATAAGTAAGATAAGAATAACTTAGGCTACTTTTTTTAAACTAGCTTCGCCCCGCGGTACGACAATAACCGCGGGTAACATCGCGGGACTATCAATAAGAAACTTGAAACTTGGTATCCATGTAGAAAATACATGTACTTAATGGATAGGCTAATATTTATGAGTGTTGGACTCCCTACACCAGTTGCGGGGGCGTTAATGATGAGAATATTTGTGGATGTGAGAAATAATAATGTTGATTTTAAATGCCCAACGAAACGGACGGGTGAAGCTAGTTTTTATATAAATATAGCATCACTATCAGTGATTACTATTACAAACAGCTTTTTTCGAGCTAGACGTAAATAAGTTTATCCAAGTCTGGTGCAAAAACTGAAGCTAATGATTACAGATCAAACTCGGGGGAGTTCCCCGCTAAGTATATCGAGACAATTATGTTAAAACAAATTTAAATATATAAAATGTATTTCGATGTTACACTAAAGCTATGTGATGGCTTTGTTCAAGGCCAATCAACAGTTGATGTGGTGGATTAATTACAACATGTTCCTGCAGCTTGGGAAAAATACGACGCTATGGGAGTTTTTGTGATTTAGGACAAAGGCCTTTGATTGCATTCATCACAAAGCACACATGAAGATTTTACGGTGAGATTTAAAGAAGCAGATTAAACTTTTAACTACCGAATGGTAAACAAATACTGGACAATTATTTGGCGCACGGTTGCATATACCTTGTACTGTGGGTGGGGCCAGAACTGCGGTGCATCATCTCTTTTTAATTTGTGTAAACGATGGTGTTAATTGATGCTGATAAGGTGCCTCGCTTATTTATTGAAGTCGAAGGATTTAAATAAAATGTTGACAGTGCACAAAGTTGTTTTTTTGTTATCAGAAGTTATCGCTGGACTTCCACTAGGGATTGGGGGCGGTAGAAGGGGATATGTCTATATTGAACCGACTAAAATCCCCCGCCGCTCAAGAGCCTGGTTCCGAGTTTCGAATGACTCTCACTCATTTGAACCACGCTGGGGGCAAGAACCAAAGTGGTTCGAGGAATGCAGTCAATTGTTGAACGTGCGGAGCAGCCTACACCTGGTCTCCTTGATTTTTCCTTGCCGATTCGTAGATCAGACTGCAACGGAGATGCGAAAAACTTAAGGAGGCAAGTTTTGGACGAGATTCCTATCCAGACTCCCGGTTCGACAGCGCGGGTTGATACGAAGGAAGAACTCTCTCTCACCGGCCCACCGCTTTCTTCTGTAAGACTGTGCACTCTTCGTAGACTATAAAGCACTTAAGATATGGTTTACTGATAATAATTGACCCTTCCTTTTATACTCGTATTACAGGTCATTATGAAGAAGCCGTATTACACAATTCTGGCATTTGAATTGGTAATTTATGTATGGCTGGTAATAAATTTTAATTTAAAATGAATTTTATTTTCATCAACTCAGTTTCATTCAGTCATTTTTGTCTTGATTAGTGTTTTATTTTCATCGAGATGAACACGATAAAAATATAAGTAATTACGGAATACGAAATGAGTGATGCTGGCAGCGCAGCACAAACTGCAAAAACTGAAGTCAACAACAATGAATAGAGGGCGATGGTGGAAGCTGACTATACTCAATCTACCGCTGAGTTAGCACCAAAACAATATTGGTCCATTTGCGTTAAATTGGCAAGGTAAAAAAGCTTGATTAGGGCATTCCGCACGACGAACTAAATAATCGTCAGTATAACAAACGCGTTAAGCTATGCCTTGTTATATGGTTGGCGGTATATCACGGGTTCACTTCGATAAAGCGGCACGACACGAGAACCCTCTCACCGTGGCCGCCGGTAACTACATTCCCGATCCTGCGGAAAGAATGGAAAGCAGTCGACGTCGCCCAAAACACGACATCTCGGATCCTCCCGATCCACTGACGGTGCTTCTAGGTACTTCAAGGTCACCGGTCACCGTTCTCGTCGAACCCGTCGCTTGCGACGAAGGGCTCGACGAGTAAATTAACTCTCAGACACAGCTCACTGAGTTTCTCGCCGGATCTTCTCAGTGGGTCGCGTTTCCGATCCGGTGGTAGATTCTGCGAAGCACGACTCTTGCTAGGGTTCGTGTTAGCATCGTCGTCAGGTTTGAGCCCCGTGAGCTCACCTACTAGTGACGGTTACGCTGGAATAGCCTCTCTAGACTACCAGCATAGGTAGGAAAAAAAAAAAAAACACGGGTATATCAGCGGGGTATCCCGGAACACCAGCGGCATCGCCCGGGCGACATGGTAGGGCCGCCGTACTGCGGAGACCGGCGTAGTTGGTGGTCGACTATTGGTGTCCTAGGGGTAGCGCCCCGAGTCTGGTTGTAGTTAAGCAATGTTTCAAACGATTTTTTTTATTGCTTAGATGGATGGACGAGCTCATAGCCCACCTAGTGTTAAGTGGTTACTGAAGCCCATAGATATCTACAACGTAAATGCGCCTCCCACCTTGAGATATAAGTTCTAAGATCTCAGTATAGTTACAACGGCTGCCCTACCTTTCTGACCGAAACGCATTACTGCTTCACGGCAGAAATAGGCAGGGCGGTGGTACCTACCCGCGCGGACTCACAAGAGGTCCTACCACCAGTAACATTACATTATAAAATTACCCCTAAAAAGTCATGGTCCCTGTTTAATGGTCAAGTGACGCTATAATTCATCACAGCTTCTTATCAAATGGCGCTACTGCGGATGTGTACTTTGAGGAAATGGACACATTCATGAAGAAGTTCGCAAATATCCAGCAAGCCTTTATTAATCGATCGTCCCCGCTGTTCCTACACAAAAACACTTGATCTAATGCAGCACAACAAATGGTCTCTAAACTATAAGAACTAGGATTGGTAGTTTGCGTCTTCAACATACTCAGCAAAACCTTGCACCGAAAGACTTCTACTTCTTCCAAAGTTTGGACAACTTCTTGGCAAGGAAAATTTCAATACCCGAAAGGCAGTACAAAATGTCTTTGAAGAGTTTATTGGCTGATTGAGTTCTTTAATAAGGTCATTAAAAATTACCACCGAGCTAGGAGAGGTGTGTCGATACCATGGGTGCATGTTTTATACGATAAAAAATATTTGTAAACAAAATAACTAACTTTCTGTACACTATGCAACTAGTAGCTGCAGGGTATAATGTCACTACCCTGTTTCTGTGGAATTTGTAAAAGACAAATAAGGTATTTACAAAAGCCTGGCCACCAGCTTTCTCTAAGTATTAAATCAGTGTACTGCTATTGAAAAACCCGACAATAACGGAGAGTAGAGTATATTGTAAGCCCATGTGGGTATGGTCACTTTTATAATTCTATTTTTATCACAAAACTGTCAAACGGTCATTCACATTGTGATATGATATGTATGCTCTTGTAACCACCACCACAGCAGGTGCATCATAAGCTCATGAGCACAAAAATATATTTTGCAGAACCCCTCCAGACCAGCTCGACTAAAAATCGCTCCTGAAATACTTTCTTTAATCTATTTTTGGAGGGACTATAAACATATTGTGTTGTTTTACGGTAAGAGAAATGGATGATTTAAATCTCGTGACCAAGAAAATAATTTTCTTTAACATATTCCATGGCATAAAAATTTCAAAATAACTTAATCATCTTATTGGTGTTAGAGCACATTGTGACCCGATTTGCAGACATTGCATTATTGTTCTTTACTTGGACTTTATGTTATGAAGTAGGTTCATGTTAAGTTATTTAGTCAGGTCACCTCCAGGTTAGCACGAACCCATTACAATTTAGTAATAAAAAGTCATCAAAGTTTATACCTCAATGGTGCCGTCTATTTAGTGTCGGCATTTTCAAAAGTGAAAACTTACACATTATACAAATGGTGAAAAGATAAATGCAATAGATATAGTAACGTATATAGCAATTCTACAAGGTATTGCTTTGGATATAAAAAATAAATAAAAATTAAGTCAAAAGTAAGCTTTAATGCATAAAATAATTTGTGTCAAAGCAATCCAAAACACAAGAAGATACAAACATACATGATGCATTAAATTTAATACTTTCATAAGAAATTTGGCAATCGTATAAATAAATATTTGTTTGGTACTTAACAGTCACCATTTGTGGTTTTCAGCAATGACTGATAGAGAACCACATATTTTCACGTAGTGTCTAGCCAATTGAAAAATAAAAAAGAACAAAACAAACCTGACTCATCATTTGGTGGTGGCGATGGAAAATCAGTAACATGCTTTGTTGCCATAATTATGATACCTGTAACCAAGTTAAACAAATCATATTCATTACGTCAATCGTGAAATTACATCGACCACCTATCAAACATAAGCAGGCATGATAGTAGTATAAAATCAGGCAACATAGTAGAATATCTTATCAACATTTGTACTTTTTAACACAAACAAAAATCAAAAGTATGCATGTTATTTATAACAATATAGATCTCTCCTCAATGAAAACCTCTACAGAATGAGACACTACAAGCAGAAAGTCTTTGCTTGCTCAATTGTTGATATAAACAAAAAAAAGCATTGGTAGAAGAACTATTCCTTATAGTTGACTAGCACAATGTAAACACAACTTACAAAAACAACTAAATAAAAACATTTAAATCGTTTTGTGTGAAGACAACAAGTCTGTTTTTGTTTTTTTAAAATAATGTGTGTACTATGAGCATTCAACATGGGAGTTATAGTCTAGCTGAATTTTATTGTTAATAATTTACACTTCATTTTTGCTATGCCTACTCAAAACTTAGATTTTTTTAAACAATATCTTTACATTTTTAATAGAATCTATAATGACCGGTTTTCTTTTTCATTAAAATTCATTAATATTCAATAAATAAGAAACAATTCAATTACAAAAAAAATAAAAGCTAGCTAGCCTTTTTTCATTAAAAAAGATTTCATTGCATTTGTTGTAATAAATATTTAAATTAACTTCATCAAAATGCACACAATAACTTTCGAGCGACATTACGCAAATTAAAAACATGCACGAATTTCAGTTAAATAATAATTATTTACTCACAAGCATCGCATTACTTGGTACGAAATCGCAATTTCATTAGTTAATCCCTTGAAATTAACAAGAAAGTATATTTCTAGAAAATCACAAGTTCAAATGCATTGCATCTGCATCTTATTAATACAAGCACTAATTTTTATCTCTAACACGGCGTTCAAAACACTCATATCCTGCACACTGATCACTTCTTCAGGTGATAACCTTGAAAAAACAGTTCTGTGTAGAAAATGCAAATATTTTTATTTTCCGCTCACTTCTATCTATGCCTAACAAGAAAATACAAAATGGCGAACGGCGGCAGGCAGCCCCAAACGTTAGCTGTCAGAGAGAGCGTACCTAGTCTACGCGCACAACACACACACACACATCAAGTAAAGTTTGTACAATAATTGGTACAACTCAATGCCGAAGCCGGTCTCTAGTTATGCAAAGTAAATAATAATATTACAACAGTAATCAATTATGTTAATTAGGAATGTTATACCGATGCCGAGTTCTGTTGTTGTGGGACACACAAAATAAATAGGCAAAAGATTTCATCGAATGAACCGAATAAGCCCGGCGCGAGACTAAAATTATTCTCGTTTTACCGAGAGGCACAAGCGGGCGTCAGACGCTCCGATGCCAAGTGCCAGTTGGCGGGGTGCCAAGAGTGGATGACTGGCAAATACCAACCGCGCACGGTTTTATCACTCGCTGTCCCGCTCTTGCATGTTTCGCTGTACATAAATTTGTCCTCGTTACTCTCACAGACTTGCTACAGCAAGCATAAGCATAAATAAAATAGGAGCTATATGAGCATTATTACCAGCGATACGAGTGCCCCTCGAAATGGCCTCGCTCGCCCGCGTTCGACTTGTCGAATTCAAACGACGAGCGAACTGTATAATAATAATACGTAAAGGCAACTGTCTGACGAAACGATTCACAACAGGACTTTGAACATTTTACTCGTGTTATTATTGCTGTCGGCTTTTGGTTTTATTACCTTCTTGAAACGTTAGTAGGTATACTAGGTTAGGACTACAAGAAACTTATATTAACATAAAGGTATTTTATTATCTTAGTCAGAAATTTATTATTTCGAATAATTAATAATACTTAATTCTATAATATTGTATAGCTACTATAAATCGTGTGCCAATGTATTTTATTTTTATTACTTTTTATTAATTTTATTATACTATTATATTTATTATATTATTATTTAATTAATTTTATTAATTTAATATAGCTTTTAAATAATGCACTAATAAGTAAAAATTCAATCAATTTTAAAGTGTTAATAATATAATATAATTTTAATGATAACATATATGAATAAATCTACTTCTCCACACGTGTCAAGGAATTATTCCTTAAAAAAAACGTTATGAAGGTGGAAGTAAACAATTTTTACGGAACAATACGCAACATTACAATATAAAGGTAGAAGTAAAGAAGTGTTAAACAACAATATGCATCATTTCTTAAAAATTACATAGTGATGGTTGTAGTAATGTAGTATGCAACATTAGTCTAAAAAAAAAACATTATGGAGATAGCGAATACATCTTTTACTTAAAGTTATTTAAGATATTCAGTAAATATTATCTATTTTGGTACATTTCAGACGGAATAAAAAAAAACAGGGTCAAATGATTGTCGGAGTAATGTGGAATGAATGTAAAAAAGTTCAGCTCAAATTTATTATGTGTAGGAATTAAAACATTTTTTATATAAAGTTTATATAATATAGCCTACCCAAAAATGTTCATAAATTAATAATATATGATCTTTATAGTATTTTTAGAGATGCGGAATAACTATTAAGTTTCGGTTTAAAAATATTCACAAACTGAAATTTCATTCATAAATTTATAAAAGGAAAAATGATATTAAATCACTTTGCGGAACTCTAACACTTATACACATAGCACGTGTACATTCGTCATAGGTACTAATGCTAAATAACTGTACGAGGAAATGGTCGAATAGTAATTTGCGAGTAATGGGCGATTACCATGTAAATATGGGCGGTTGGCTGTCGAATTATGGGCACATATAATTTACAGCCAAATAATAATAGAAGATAATATAAATAATTGTAAATATTATATAGACGTACATGGTATTTCTACTTGAATTAAAACAGCTCTCCATGTTGACTAATGCGGCTTATAAAAAATATGTAACTACGTCGACATAGAATTTCTAGATAATTCTACAGGTATCCCACTTCTAGTTTACTTATTATAAATTCTAGATCCATTTAACGGAGAAGTAGATTTAACAGATAAAAACTAACACAAATGGGATGGAACTGAAAATGCAATGCAAGCTGCAACGTCATGGCCATAAAGGTCATACCCGCTTCCTTTGATACAGAAGTATTTCATAATGGCCGATAGTTAGGACTACTAAGGGCATTGCTGAGATGGAGATTGGGATGGCGGCAGTAAACGTTATTAAATCACTTTTAATAACATTGATAGTAAAGATGTTATCAACGGAGATAGCTTTTTTTTTTTGTCTGGAGGAAATCACCGGACTTCCGCCCTCCACTGGGGATGGAAGGCGGGGCATGTCGGAGTTGAACCGACTAAAACCTCCTGTCGCTCAACAACCAGCATTCAAACCTCGCATGAGACAGAACTCATGAAAAGGCAAAGGGGGGAAAGTGAAGCGTTTAGTGCGGAGCACATCTCTCCCATCACCCTCCCCCTCGGGACGCCGGACTGGCGGTCGTCGGCGCCACGACCACCAGTCCTCTCGGTCGGCAGGCTATCCGAAGCCCGCCTAGATGGCGCCGGTTAGAATGGTCTACCCTCGGAATACCCCGCTGGGTCAGAACCAGCGTGGGTTGAGGATAGCCGGCTTTCCATCACCCGGACGCTCTTGCATAAAACGCGTGCAGAGCAGCTTGCACGTCGTCTTCTTAGGTCCCCTTCGCCGGTCCCCAGGCCGACATGTGAGAGAGACCCGAAACACTTAGAGGGCCAGGGCTTGGGCGAAATCCGCCTCCCTGGCCCCCGCTAACGGAGATAGCTAGACATTTACTTTAAACGAAGATGGACTGCATCAGTCACGTGGTGCAAAGGAAACTCTGAAATTCGAACGACCACTGTAGAGCTGACGAACCCTAGACGAGCTGATCGCGACTCTGAAAGCAATGAAAGTGTATATTATTTTGAGTTTAGCAAAATATCAATAGCACCTTAAGATAGTTTGGAATCTATCTCCCAAACAAGTGAACTTTGTTAGGCGCCCACTAAAACCTCACCATGATTAGAGAACTGACGAATTGGTCAAATTCCCCCAAAGTGAACAGTCCTTGTATATTTATCACAATAAATTTCCTTTGTCTCCCTTCTTCTTCTTCTTCTAGTGCCTCTCCCTCCTGAAGGTTGGCCGTTAGCTTCCTGTATTCATTTCTATCAGCAGCCAGCCGGAACAGCTGTTCGACGGAGGCAATACCGGTCCACTCCCGGATATTCCGGAGCCATGACTTCTTTCTTCGCCCAGCACGTCTCTTTCCGTCCACTTTGCCCATCATTATCAATTGCAGCAGCATGTATCTATCGTTCCTGAGCACGTGGCCGAGATATTCTCTTTGTCTCCCATAGTATATTAAACTAGACCTACCAGGTTGCTCCTTAAATTTGTTATGTACAAATACAGGTCCCATTTTCCCATGATAAAGAGTTGTGTCCCTGTTTGGTCCAATAACTAAGATATCTGTAGTAATTCTTCTTAAAGTAAGCTTTACTATGCGTTGCTCTAAGCATGAGATAGTAAACGAAAAATTCGCTTTGGGTAGAATTTACATATGATTCGTTCTTAGGAAAAATTTCTATCGCAATAGGAAGAAGATCTATGCCAAATTTAAAGTCCATCTAATGGATAGTTTCGACGATAACGTAATTGATGAGTGGCATATCTTTCATTCCTACATAGATTTACATATATTTACTTTTATTTATATGTATTAGTCTTCGCATAATTGATTTGGAAGGGACTGAATGGAGTGAGTTTTCGCATTAAAGCAAATATTTTCATAAAGGATCCGGAAGGGCTGACGGAAAATAATTGTATTTTAATCTGATGGTTACTTCTTTTTCAGCAGATATCTACTAAAACTGGACTTCTCATCTTGACGAGATGTTCGCTTAAGACTCATAAAAGATCTGGAAGGGCTGACGGAAAATAACTGTATTTTAATCTGATGGTTACTTCTTTTTCAAGAGATATCTAATAAAACTGGACTTCTCATCTTTATGCAATGTTCGCTTAAGACTGGCCTAGAATAAGCAGCAATATAGATAATAGATACAGAGATAAAGGATTTACTAAACTGCGGAAAACACAGTTAAATTACATCTATGTTCACCAAAACCATATATTTTCCCAATTGTTACCCCAAGAGCAAGTATTCTGGATAGATTAAAATACCTATGCAGATTCATGAAAACAAAATGTAAAATATATTTAAATACCAAGTGACTAGTTGAAAGAATGATAATGATTATTAAACTATATATATATATATCCATTTATAAAATTAAAATCGATTGTGTACCTCTCAAGAGCAGAATACAGTAGAACTGATATCACATTATATTTAAGAATAGGCTGTACATAACCGTATTCAGAAAACAATGAAGCGAATCATTATATTATTTTCCAAATATATTTTACTGTAGCGTAAAATCCTCGTATCTACGTAGCGGTACCAGGGGATCTGTCCTTTCGTACACCCTCCGGACCGCGGTGGAGAACTCTGGGATGGGGTCGGGCTGGGATCGATTCAACCTTTCCAATCCTACAGAGTCGAACTCTGTTTGTTTTGTACGAAGTGATCGGATAGGAAAAACCATTTTCGATAAAACTATTCCTATTACGTATTAGGTAGAGGGTTAAACTCAAAGCGTACCTTATCCACCTAATGCATTTTTTAATAATAGAAACCTAGAATTTTAAGTGTGCGAGTCAATTTGTTTAAATTCGTAATAAATTTCAAGTTCGTTTTTATAATAACAACTATTATTAATCGAGCGCTTATCGCAAAAGTGTCAAAGAAACTTCCAGAAATTATTAGTAGAGTTGTTATTATTATTACGGTAAGAAACCTTGAGCTCACAGCGATATGAGTCATGACTTATGCTATCGACCGCGCGCTCTGTACCGCCCGCGCCATGCCAGCCCACCACAATCCGGTTTTAAAAGCGAAGCGCTCCGTCCTTATCGCACTCGCTTTCGCACAAAATAGAACTGTACTCTTTGCACCTACAGTCAGCGCCACTCTGCTAAAGTATAATAGTAATAATATTTTGTGGTTCACTGAGTTCACTCACTATTTCACAGAATTTAGATAAAGATGAATTTATGAATGTTACGTAACAATTTTGTTTGTTGCTCGTTCTCTTATCGATCTCTTAACGATTTATCTTTGTCTGAATGTTATTTATTCTTTATGACAACTGAGCGTATTCATTATTATTATTATTTGGTACTTGACCGTGGAAATAATGTACCTGAAGTTTTTGGTGCTTTTCAGATTAATGACATCCGCGTTTCATACGGGTGTTTCGGCAACTGAATATTGATTGTTTTTTTCCCGTAGACATTTCCAAAATATAAGGCGGTTATCTTCATTGCTTTGATAATTAGTGACATTAGATTAGTGACATTAGTGTACTACGGTATCTCGATTCAATTTTAAATACCAGCTATCACAGCTAGGGGCTTCAATTTAACTGTGGTAGGGATATTGTAAGCCCGATAGACTATGGATACAACCATTCTGCCTATATTTGTCGCGAAGCAATCACTCTTTCCAGTTTTCAGGCGATATTAACTTGGCGGTGTATATGGAGCGCTTAAAAACGGTGGGTGAACTCATTATTACGTAGACATGTCTAAATGTAGATCACGTAGACGTGTTCAAGGCGCGCTTAATATTAAGTGATTACCAAAGACCATAGACATTAAAGCCGCCACTAATTTTGAGAATTGAGGTCTATGTCTAATGTTTATGTCTAATTGTTTAGTAATTACGCATGTTCGCGCCGACGTTTAGACATATTTCATAGATATAAAACCTCTTTGCCATTGCACTCAAGGCACGCAAAAACGTCACAATAAAACAGTCAATCAAAAAATCAGAGTTTAATTTTACATAAATTAAATTCCAAATGTCCATACGAGACATAATATGGCGACCGTGACAGGACAACAATTCAAAAAAACCAAACCAAAAAACGCGAATCTTCTTCAAAAACGAGACGACGCGTACCAATCAAAAGGTTCATCGCGAAGAACATTTTGGGCATCAAGATTGGCAGCATCAGCCTGGACCTAGCCGGCCTCGGTTCGTGAAGCATCATTCAAGCATTCAAGCATTCAAGCGACACCGAAGCTCAGCGCTCAGCGTCTCGAGAGTTTGCGTTGCGCCCTGCCTACAAGCGTGTCGCCTCTTTACGTCACAGCATCGGTACGACGGACGAGCCATATCGTGCGTTATCAGTGCCGTCAGCTTTTCGCACGCCAACTGGTATGCCGACGCAGTAAGGAGCGTGAGATATAACTTATTTATTTACAATTTATTGGTTTCTTACCTCATTTTGCAATATGCATATTTATTGCGGTAGACTTGTTGAATTCCACTAAAATTTGTAAATATTAACTAGTTTACATTGTTTTATATTTCAAAATGCCTTCAGACGGTGAAAAACATGGTTCCATCCGCGGATCTTTAAAAGAGCTCACGACTAAACGTAGCTCAATTAAGGGTCAGATAACCAAGTTTAAAAATTATCTCGACAAGCTGATTCTGCAGTCAACATTATCAAATGTTGAGCTAACTGAACTATCACTTAAACTTGGCAGATTTGAGGGACTTTCAACAAAGTTTGATGCGTTGCAAAGTGAAATCGAGGTCTTAAATTCTAATAATCTTGACTTCGAAATCGATGAAAGAGACAACATTGAGCAGGAGATTATAACAAACATTGTCAAAGCAAAAAATATTATCGATCAACAAAATTCGATTAAACATGAAAATAGACGCAAATCGATCTTCCAGGAAGCTCAGTGTAGTCTCGATCATCACAATATTGGTGTAAAATTACCGCAAATTCAAATATCTAAATTCAATGGGTCCTATTTTCACTGGTTGGAATTTCATGATACTTTTGTAAACCTAGTGCATAAAAACGAACATATAACGAACATACACAAGTTCCATTATTTAATTTCATATTTGGAGGGCGACGCAGCGCGCATAATTTCTAATCTCGAAGTGTCCTCGGCGAACTATGCAGAGGCCTGGGAACTACTTTGTGCGCGATACAATAATAAACGATTACTTATTAACCAACATCTTAAATCACTATTCAATATTCAGTCCATTACTCGCGAATCGGAAAGGTCACTACGTTTCTTGGTGGATCATGTAACCAAAAATTTACGGGCGCTATCTAGCTTGAAACAGCCGACTGATCATTGGGATATGCTTATTATCTTCATGCTCTCTTCCAAGCTAGATAATACGACGCTAACCAAGTGGGAGGAGACGCGTAATGGCATCGACGATGTACCTACTTTACAACAATTCTTTAAGTTTTTGGTCGATCGTGCTGACGTTCTCGAGGCTTTAAATAGAAACAAATTTGATAACCCTACCAAGACATTACTAAATACTTCGCGTCACACAGCCCCTACTAATAATAATAAACCAATCCATGTGAAATCGTTTACCAGCACCACTCAAAATTATTCATTTTCTTGCATTATTTGTAAAGAAAACCATCGAATCTATAATTGTCCTATATTTATAGCAAAAAACATAAAGGAAAGATGGTCTGAGGTTGAAAATTTAAAATTATGCGCTAATTGTTTGAGAGCTGGCCATTCAGTGACTGACTGTCGATTAAGCAGCTGTCGCGAATGTAATGAGCGACACAATACACTTCTCCACCAGTCTAATACTGCAGTCGTAAGTAGCTCCGCTTTGTGCGGCTACGACTCTAGTGATGTGCTACTATCCACAGCATTAATCGAAGTATCCAATCCAAACACTAAAGAAAAATCTATTATACGTGCCTTTTTAGACTGTGGAAGTCAATATTCGTTTATCACTAAATCTTTAATGCAAAGGTTATCACTTAAATCTAGATCCATTGATATACTAAATGTAATCGGAATCAGCAATAAATCAGCGGATACAATTAAAGAAAGTTGTACTGCGCAAATATCGTCACTACGAACTCAATTTAGTGTGACACTTTCTCTATTTGTCCTCGACCAGTTAACAGGTATATTACCTAACACTCCTATCAACATCAAACATTTAAATATACCTAACAATATTAAACTAGCCGATCCTTCTTTCTACCAACCTGGTCCAATCGACCTGTTGATTGGATCAGATATTTTTTGGGACATTTTGGGTAGCGAAAAACGTTCCATAGGCCCTAGTAATGTTAAGTTAATTAATTCTAAATTTGGTTGGTTGGTCGGCGGCAACATAAACAACATATCACGAAACAACAATGCATTTATTCATCATTCGTCCAAACATCATTTATCCAAACATGATTTAACCACACATCATTCTATTATACATTGCAATCATGCTGCAGTACATAACCCATCTAATACAACAAACATTCATGAAATGTTATCCAAATTTTGGGAGATAGAAGATCTGCCTCAAAACAAAAAAATAAGCATAGAGCATAAGGCTGCAGAAGATCATTTTGTAGAAAACACCACCAGATTAGAATCAGGTCGATTTTGTGTCAGATTACCTATGCTTGAGTCCCCGGACTGCCTGGGTGACTCATACAATACAGCAAAAAAACGTTTCCTTAATCTAGAGAAAAGGTTCCGTAGAAATTGTAAGCTAAAGTCACAATATACAGAGTTTCTACGTGAATATGCCAGTTTAGGTCACCTATCTAAATCTGATACTCCAATACCGCCACTATCATACTTTTTATGTCATCACGCCGTATTCAAGGACAATAGCGAAAGCACAAAAATCCGTGTTGTTTTTGATGGGTCAGCTGTCACCGCATCCGGATTTTCCGTTAACGACATACTTCGGGTAGGTCCAAGTATTCAGGATTCTCTTTTCTCCATATTGATAAGAGCACGACAATACAAATATCTATTAACCGGCGATATAGAGAAAATGTATCGCCAGGTATTAGTTCACGAAGACGATCGTGATCTCCAACTAATACTTTGGAGAGAAGATGAGTCTATGCCTATCGAGACTCTGCGCCTGAATACTCTCACTTACGGAACCGCAAGTGCTAGTTATCTAAGTACGCGCTGTCTGTGGCAGGTAGGTGAGGAATGTACTGACGAAACTATTAAGACAATTATACAAAGAGATTTTTTTGTCGACGATCTCATAACTGGTTCAGATGATGAGCTCACACTACGTTATATTCAAACCGCAATATCACAAGCTCTTAATTCAGCATGCTTCAAACTTCGTAAATACAAATCCAACTTACCTTCTATTTTTGACAATTCATTAATTGCCGTTCAAGAAAATCTTGCGTTGAGTGAATCTTCGAGCACTCTTGGAATCGGGTGGAGTCCTTCTAGTGACTGCATACATTTTCCCATAAAATTTCCACACAATACAAACAACGTAACAAAGAGAACGATCATGTCTGACGCGTTCAAAATATTTGATCCTTTAGGTATTTTAAGTCCATGCATTATTAAGCCTAAAATGATTTTACAAAAACTGTGGATCCTCAAGCTCGATTGGGACCAACCTGTTCCCCATGATGTTAAAACTGAATGGTACGATTTTATTGATAATTTAAAATTTATATCAGAAATACAAATCCCAAGGAGGGTGCTTTGTGACTCACCTATCGCAATCGAAGTGCATTCGTTCAGTGACGCATCACAAAGAGCCTACGGGGCATGTATTTATATAAAATCTATAGATTGCAATAATGTAGCTACCGTAAACTTATTATGCTCGAAATCTAAAGTAGCTCCTTTAAAACCTGTGACCATTCCAAGGCTCGAGTTATGCGCAGCTTTATTAGCGGCTAAGTTATGCAAGAGTGTACTCGATTCTATACGATACGTACCATCTCGTTCTATATTCTGGTGCGACTCAAGCGTAGTGCTAGGGTGGCTGAATAGCAATCCCGCTAAGCTCAAGACATTCGTCGCCAACAGAGTAGTTGAAATACTAGAAACATCAAAATCATCATCCTGGAGATACGTACCTACCGATATGAACCCTGCCGATTTAATATCCCGCGGTGTTAACGGAAATAAACTTCAAAACATGAGTTTATGGTGGTCAGGTCCTGCTTACCTTGGTCACGACGAAACACATTGGCCAGTCTTGAACCCCACTAAACTTCATGAAGAGCTACCTGAAATAAAACAAAATATTAAAACCAAACACTTACCCAACATATACGCTAGTCCGGCTGCCATCCTGGAGCCTGTAATAAAAATCGAAAATTACTCTAAAATAAATAAATTAAAAGGTACATTGGCATACATAAATAGGTTCATTTACAATTTAAAAAATCCCAAAAACAAATTAACCGGCAATTTATCAATCGAAGAAATAAACAATTCATTTACTCACCTTTGCAAAATAGCACAAAAACAATCATTCACTACAGAATACAATTCACTAAGCACAAATAAAATATTAAATCCAAAATCAAAAATTTTACCTCTGTCCCCATTCATAGATAAAAATTATTTAATACGGGTCGGTGGTAGAATCAATGCATCGAATTATTCTTACGACAAGAAACATCCAATACTCCTTGACTCATCGCATCATTTAACCAAGCTCATATTTGAGCACGAACACATACGTAACATGCATGCCGGTCCCCAACTCCTGCTTGCAACGGTAAGAGAATACGTATGGCCCCTTAATGGTAGGCATCTGGCTCGACGCACAGTCTATAAGTGTGTTCGGTGCAGGCGAATTCAGGGTAAAACATTAAGTCCGAAAATGGGCGATCTTCCAGCTCCGCGTATAAACCCTGGCTTCCCGTTTCTGTCTGTAGGTCTAGACTTTGCCGGCCCGTTTCTCATACTCAATCGTAAAGGGCGCGGCGCTAAATTGATTAAATGTTATTTGTGTGTGTTCGTTTGTTTACGTTATAAATGCCTGCATCTGGAAGCGGTCAGCGATTTATCCAAGGACGCATTTATAATGACCTTGAGAAGGTTTATCTCACGTCGAGGTAAACCAATAGAAATATACTGTGATAATGGACGTAATTTTGTAGCAGCAGCAAAAGAGCTAAGTACTTTTTTACAAAATAACAAGGAACCTCTATTTGATTTTGCAACACAAGAAACCATTAAATTCATTTTTTCTCCTACTTATGCTCCTCACTTCGGCGGTATCTGGGAGGCCGGAGTAAAATCTGCTAAACACCATATTAAGCGCGTTATAGGCAATGCGCATCTAACATTTGAAGAGATTTCTACTTTGTTTGCGCAAGTGGAAGCTATACTCAATAGTCGTCCCCTGTGTCCGCTATCATGTTCCCCTGACGACCTGCTCTCCCTTTCTCCTGGGCACTTTCTTATCGGAAGACCACTGACTTCCCTGCCATCGCCTGCTCTGCAAGATCACAATCAAAACACGCTACAACGTTACGCTCGAGTTGAGCAGCTTCGCCAGCACTTCTGGCAACGCTGGCAAAAGGAGTATATCAGCGAACTTCAGCAACGAACGAAATGGCGCACCAACGCTGCCCAGCTAAATGTGGATGATCTTGTCCTTATTCAAGAGGATCATGTCCCGCCTATGGCTTGGCCTCTCGGAAGAGTTCGACGCCTATTCCCGGGCCCAGACGGAATTTCTCGAGTGGCAGACATATCAACAACACGAGGCTGCGTTCGGCGGCCCCTAATACGTATTTGTCCTCTGCCCTCAGCGCAAGATATTCAAGGTTGAAAGCTGACCTTTCAACGAGGGGGAGGATGTTCGCGCCTACGTTTAGACATATTTCATAGATATAAAACCTCTTTGCCATTGCACTCAAGGCACGCAAAAACGTCACAATAAAACAGTCAATCAAAAAATCAGAGTTTAATTTTACATAAATTAAATTCCAAATGTCCATACGAGACAACGCATATTTGAGGAGTTTGATTTTTATGTTATTCTTTCATGTGGAAATCACTCGTAAACATAATACTAACAATTCAATTCAATTTAATAATAACTCAAGCGCTTGAGCCGTGGCTGACACACATCACATACCAGAACCTGGCCGACCGTGTTCGTTTCACAATGCGCTCTAACACCTTCCGCGCAAATGAATTAAAAAACTACGACTCGAGGCTGTTCCGGTCACCTCTCTTACGCCAGCTGAAGGACGTGTGTCTATCGCATCTATGCAGGACTTAAATGTCAGCGGTGCGGTAGACATTGGCTGTTGACGGAGGAGCGGACGAAATAGCTTCCCAGGATAAAGAGCAGATCACGAGGATTCTTGAAGAGGCGATTCTGGAACTACGTGAGATGCCTCTCCACACGAGACCCCGGACTCCCAGAATAGCTCAGAGTCACCTTAACCTATTTAACCGCCTATTTCCGCCGCGAAGCAGCAATGCGTTTCGGTTCGAAGGGTGGGATAGCCGTTGTAACTATACTGAGAACTTAGAACTTATATCTCGAGGTGGGTGGCGCATTTACGTTGTAGATGTCTATGGGCTCCAGTAACCACTTAACACCAGGTGGGCCGTGAGCTCGTCCATCCATCTAAGCAATAAAAAAAAAATGTCGTTGAGGCCGTTAACGAGATGCTGCTTCCATATTTGGATAACAGCAGTAGACTGATATGAATTCAATCTTGTTTGGCGCCGCAATGGCAGTATGTCGGTATATCGGCGCCAAGCTCCAGCCAAATCGGCAGCTGACAGTTGCATCGACGCCATGCAATGCCAAACGCACAACAATTGGGAGATCGCATAGACCTCCTGAAGCAGAAGGTGGCTGCTTGGAGCAATCGAGTCCGGCGGTACTCGGGACGAGTTCAAAGGTATCGCCAGAATCGCCTCTTCGTGAGTGATCAGAAGTTCTACAGATCCCTCGAACACCCCAGTGTTAGCGCCGCCACCGAACGTCCTGCTAGACAGAAGATGGTCACATTCTGGCGCAACTTGTGGTCAAGACCTGTGGAACATGTGGAGGGTTCTTGGATGCAGGTCATCGAGGAATCGTGTACGGGCTAACCGCCGATGAGCCGGTAACTATCAGCAAAATAACATTAAAGTTGGAGTCTGTAGTTCTTCGCACTGGAAGTCTCCAGGCTGCGACGGACTGTAGCTTTACTGGCTGAAAACTTACCGGGCTTGTCACGAAACCCTTACCATACAGTTCCAGGAAGCCCTAGATACGAAAGTGCTCCCCAACTTCTTCACTACTGGGATTACTCATCTCATTCCAAAATCTAAGCCTGCCGCGGATCCGGTGCAGTACCGGCCAGTAACGTGTCTTCCTACCACCTATAAGACACTGATATCCATTCTGGAAACTAAGATCTCGCACCACACAGCTTTCGAATACAATCTGGTGCCCAGAACGGGTGTAGGCGTGATAGTCGCGATACTAAGGAACTCATCCTGATCGACGCGGTATCTCGCCAGCAGGTCAAACGCAATCGACGAAACTTCTATGCCGCTTGGATAGACTATAAAAAGGCATTTGACTCGGTCCCCCATACATGGCTGAAGAGGGTCCTCGAGCTGTATAAGATAGACGATACAATTTGAAACTTCCTCGGGGTCTGTGTGGGACAATGGAGTACAATGCTTACTCTGTCCGGTGTGCGGCTATCAGCTGCGGAAGACCGAATAATGGTGAATCGGGGTATATTTCGGGGCGATTGTCTGAGTCCACTGTGGTTTTGCCTGGCCCTGAATCCTTTCAGTTCATTACTGGAGACTTCAAGGACAGGCTTTCAATTCCGAAGGAGGGGCTTGAAGGTGTCCCACTTGTTCTACATGGATGACCTCAAATTGTACACTCCTCATTCTGCAGGACTGAAGTGACATCATTTGTGATTTCAGTAGTTGCATCAGGATGGAGCTGGGAGTCGACAAGTGTGCGATCCTCCATGTAGGGAGAGGAAGAACTGTCTTATCGGATCGTTTACCCGTATCCGACGGGATAAGCCTTCGGGCATTCTCCAAGGGCGAAACATACCGGTATATAGGCATGTCGCAAAATATAGGTATTGACGTGGCGATCGTCAAATAGGCTGCATGCGACGTGTTTTCTGAACGTCTGACAAAAGTGTGTAAGAGCCTCTAGTCGGGCGTAAATAAGACACGGGCGTTTAACGGCTGGGTGATGCCCGTCCTGTTGTATACCTTCGGCGTGCTCAGGTGGACTCAGACCGAACGTAATCGTACGTTTCGGACATATTTTTCGGAAATTTTAGCGGTAGGCAGCGGCTTGGCTCTGCCCCTGGCATTGCTGAAGTCCATGGGCGACGGTAACCACTCACCATCATGTGGGCCGTACCGCTCGTCTGCCTACAAAGGCAATAAAAAAAAAAAAAACAAAATGATGTCTGCGAACAATTATAAAATTGTATTCTTTGATATAAAGTAAGGATTTCCGGACTGTTTTGGCCAAGACACCCCTTTTCAAAATTAACTGATACCTACCTAAAAGGCTCATTTCTTTTTTTTGTAAATAACTTTTATCAATCATTAAATAATTTTTAATAAAATGTTAACAAAATATAAAGACGTAAAATTTAAAAAAATTACAATTATAATTATGTAATAATTATTGATATAAATTACGTAAAAAAACGATTATAAGTTAACTAGTGTACCTTTTTGAATGTTTTCAAACTACAATAATGATAGTTTCTACTAAAATATTAAGTAGTAATTCTTCTAAAAAGTTGGTACACGTAACATGTTAGTACATAACTCATACAGTATTTTGAAAGTTTCAAATAAGAACTTTTATAAATTCGCCGGCGTCTGGGAAACCGATATCACTTTGAGAGCCCTTGATTTATAATACTGATTGTATTTATAATCAAATAATAAAAAAAGGGAAATCAAATAAGATATGAAATACAAAAGAACCGTCTGTATTAAAAATATTAACTAAATAGCGATTAACAACAAGCTAACGATTAGTAAAGATTGCAGCCGGCGATAAATAAAGCAATTAAACTTATTTTTGTTTAGTATAAGCGATGTTTTTTTTAATGCCATTAGATTATATGGGTATTTAATTTAATTATTTGTTTAATTTCATAATTTACGTTTTATTGCCTTTGCTATGAAAATCAACTGAGACATTTAAATATCACTTTATTTTTATAACCATATTATCGTTCTGTGAAGTATCTTCATCAAGTTTTTACATTGTTAATGCAATTATTTAAACGGGTTCTTACCACGATTTTCAGAAGTAATGAGTTTGCTACATATGCACTTGATATTGAGCGTGTAACTGTTAGTCTAAAATAGATAATCTCATTGTTGTCAAACAATTGTAAACCTATTATTTTCAATAGAAATTCTAGCACACACCGTTGGTACTTTCCTTTCTACATATGTGAAGTCGTCGTGGCCTTGAGGTTAAGACACCCGGTGTCGAGTGATATAAATGTGCCGGTGTTCAAATCCCGCAGTCAAGTACCAATTTTTGTGAAGTTTTTTGTTCCTAAATGTTTTAGACACGTAATTAAGCGAGTTATAAACCTCAAGTCTTAAAGAGGTAGCATTCACGTGATATCTACCGCGGGCTCCGGTAACCACTTAACACCGCACGGAGCTGGTCTATGTCAATAATAAATAAATAATAGTTGAAAAGGTGAGTTTTGGTGTTTTTTGAAAATGTTTTTTTTTAATGAAGAAAAAAAGTAACAAATTAGACATCTAAAAATCAGATCTCTAATCTCGGTAATGACCGACGATAATAACGAACAAAAGAATAAGACCACGAAAATAAAGGAATGTATAATAATTTGTCGGGTTTCGAAATGACTGACGTGCCACACTGTTCGTATGGGGCGCATCGAAATCGTTTTTTTTTTAGTTTGGTAGTATGTACCTGCTGTCGCCATCAGAGCGAGCGAGAGCAGTTGGCCCCCTAAGCCAGTTCTATCAAATACTCACTCTTCCAGAGAGCTAGACTCTTAAGCAAGGCACAATGCGTCGTGTTTCATTCTCTCTGAATAGCAAATTTAATTTGCAGAGCGGTGCAGGTCTATTAATCATTTTTTTTAAATGACGACGCCAGGGATAGCCGAGCGACCGTTCCGTCGTATTTTAAATAATAATTATCTCACTTTGATTAACTCTCTTATGAAACAATTATATTGCTAGAGTCTTCAGGGTTATGCTAGCTTGACCGGAAGTGTAGACGACAGGATTCAGCCCGGAGACTAGGCTAACACTAGCCCTAGCAAGATCAGTGCTTCGCTGAATCTACCACTGATACCTAAGTCATTCCCGATCCTGTGGACAGAATGGAAAGCAGTCGACGTCGCCCCAAACACGTAATTTCGGATCCTTCCGATCCACTAACGGTGCTTTTAGGTACCTCAAGCACCGGTCATCGTTCTCGTCGAACCTGTCGCTTGCGACGAAGATCTCGACGAGTAAATTAACCCATAGACATAGCCCACTGAGTTTCTCGCCGGATCTTCTCAGTGGGTCGCATTTCCGATCCAGTGGTAGATTCTGCGAAGCACGGCTCTTGCTAGGGTTCGTGTTAGCAACGTCGTCAGGTTTGAGCCCCAGCTCACCTTCTAGTTAAGGTTACGCTGAAATAGCCTCTCAAGGCTGTCAGCATAGGTAGGGGAAAAAAACAAAAACACAGAAGATCCGGCGAGAAACTCAGTGGGCTTGTCGACTTCGTCCACCTTCCCCCCTATTATAATGCCCTTACGACGCTTACCTTGCTCGTTTTTTATTCTAGACATAGTAGCATTCGTTAGTTTCAATAACAATGAAAACAAGGTCTTAATATAGCAGGGGTCTTTTCCTACGACAGTGCCGTCTAGGTTAGGTTACAGGTTACTTTGTTTGCAATATCTAAAAATCACGTCATTCTCCACTATACCTATAGATTTATCACGAAACACCCTAGTCTAATAATTAGAGTCTTCGAGAGTGGTATCCTTGAGAAAATGTGTTCATTGTGTTGTCCTCGACAAACGTAAATGACAATTCAATTATTTAATATTCCCGTTGGTAAATAGGTATAATATAAAGTCAGCGTAACGCCACTTCGCGATAACCCAATAACCTCTTTATCATGAACGCCGCTAAATGCACACCTGTGATGGGTGCAGCTGCCACTTTCGACCCACTTCAGCGTTGGACGCTTTCAGTTCTGATGCTAGAAACTGCCAAAGCAAAAGTAATGGGACATGTAAAATTAAACGAAGAGTTCTACGTGGTGCTTAGCCCATAACATCAGCTGGCTGTTTCTCGCCGGATCATCTCGGTCACAATTCCGATTCAAAGTGCCATTCGCGGATTAGCTTCTGTTAAATATATCTGAAAAACCAAGCTTTGTATTACATTATGATAAATATAGTTCAAAAACAAACAAAAAAACATTTTATTTATGATTTTATGGTCTGTTAACCTGGAGACCTTTAAGTCACGCTACAATAGAAAAATAACATGTTCTTATACCCTGGTCAGTATTTTATCGCAAAGCAACCAAAATTATTGTCTTGTCTTTGAACTTTGATACGTGTCGTTGAAAGTTTCAAGTTAATCGGATGTTTTGAAGTCTGAAAATCACGTTCACAGATTCCGTTGCATGTACTCTCAAAACGAAGACCTCAAGGGCCTGTGAACACCACGTTTTTTAAACGCGTCTCGGCCACTTCCCCGCAAGCATGCCCCCTAAAGACCCACGACGAGAACAAATAGAGATGTGCGCGTTATAGATCTACCGAACAAAAACAGTTTCACTGTAAAAAATTGCGCCAAGTCCACGTTTATAAAACTCATCTCAATAACATTTGCACTTTACAAAAAAAAGAAGACTTCAATAGCTTTCATTCTCTACAAAAATATGTGAAATACAAAAAAATACCAAGAAACCGTCATAAAGATGAAAAAATTAAAAAAAAATTGTTGAAAATTTAAAAATAAAAAAATAAAAATTTTATCGTGCTTGGCGCGCGTCATTGAGTACCCCAAAATTTTTCGGAAGAATTTCAACCCGAGAAAAAAACCATTTTGCTTTAATATACATTTTTCTTTGACATGTAATAATATTTTGTTTGTACTTTATAATATTAAAATAACATTTTTTACTTTTTATAACATTGCTATGAACGAAATAAAATTATTTTTTTATTGGATATCTTAAAAGATCACGATAGAAGAAGCACTCTATCTCACTCACACCCGCATGAACAGTTGCTACCTCGCACTCGCACCTACAGCGGGCTCTCAATGTGTCTGGCAAGATGTAAGAACCATTAAAACTGTCTGGCTATTGGGGTAACATATTTTTATAAGTCCCTAAGTAACATATATAAAATTCAGCTTTTATAGTATAACGAAAGTATAATTAAAATTTATTAAAGTTTAGGGGAGTTTTTTTTTAAATGATTGAAGGTTTACTGATGGCCCGGAGGCCTTTCCAAATTCACCAGGACAGGTGGGCGAACAAAGGCTTAGCCAGAAGGGGTGGGCGCGTGAGCGAAAACCACACTCGCGTAAGTCATGACCGGCCTTATGCAAGTTTTGTAAAGTGTCACCTTGTTCCGAAGGGACATTTTACTCCGCTTACAGATCATGGGGTAGAGTTTACCGAGAGTAAACGCGGCATTTTATATGCGGGCGAAATGTCATCAATGCATCCAGATGAACGCCCAGGTACTTGACCTTCCTGGCCCAGGGTATGGGTTGTCTAAAGAGAGTAATCGGGGGTGTGAGATGCCTCCTCTTAATCCGGGAGGAAATCCGTGTAGAGCTTCCCCTCTGAAATAGCACCGCAGTACTTTTCGCTGGGTTGATGTCTATGCGCCATTTTCGGAACCACTGTCCTAGTGGCTACGGCTGCGCTCTGATGCTTCTTCACGATTAGGGACTTGTTTCTACTCGAATAGGAAACAGTCATGTCGTCGGCGAATAAAGCTAACTGGGTCGGCGGCGACCGGGGAATATCGTTAATGAATAAGCTAAATAGGAGGGGCGAGAGGACAGAGCCTTGCGGGACTCCAGCCGTGAGAGGTCGTGGGAAGAAGCGGGTTCCCTCGACTCGATATCGAAAAGAGCGGTTCGACAAGAAGTCCCATATGATGAGCACGAGACTATCCGGCACGCTCTTGTTGAATAGTTTGAAAATCAAACCGTTGTGCCAGACTTTGTCGAACGCTTTTGCGACGTTGAAGAAGAGAGCTCCCGTGTATAACGGTTTTGCTCGATTAAGCCCCACAAGAATGTGCTCCGTGAGGCGGTGCACATGATGAACGCATGAGTGATTTGTACGGAATCCGAATTGTTCATCGATGAGAATGCCCTTGGATGAGACGAAGTCTCTGAGGCGTTTGTAGAGCACACACAGTTTGCCTGGAGACATGAGGAGGCTAATTGGGCGGTAGCTTGTCGGATGATTTTTTGGTTTACCGGGTTTATGTATGCCGATAACGTCCGCTTCTTTCTACACCGCGGGAAAGATACAGTTCGCCATAGCGGCATTGAAAATAGATGCCAACATCACGATGAATTGGATGGGTAGAAGTTTAATAACGCGGTTAGATATACCGTCGGAACCGGGAGCCTTGCGAGGACGTAGGTCTTTGATCAAGTCTTTAACTTCCATCGGGGTGCGGGTGGTAACGCATCCGAGGGTGGCAAGGAGGCTCTGCGTTATACCTCACTGTCTACTAATTCTACATGAACAGGGTCCACGGATTGAGTGCTGGGCGTGCACTAGGTTTGCAATGTATCGGCCAGCAGCTCTGAGGAGGCTAATTGGGCGGTAGCTTGTCGGATGATTTTTTGGTTTACCGGGTTTATGTATGCCGATAACGTCCGCTTCTTTCTACACCGCGGGAAAGATACAGTTCGCCATAGCGGCATTGAAAATAGATGCCAACATCACGATGAATTGGATGGGTAGAAGTTTAATAACGCGGTTAGATATACCGTCGGAACCGGGAGCCTTGCGAGGACGTAGGTCTTTGATCAAGTCTTTAACTTCCATCGGGGTGCGGGTGGTAACGCATCCGAGGGTGGCAAGGAGGCTCTGCGTTATGCCTCACTGTCTACTAATTCTACATGAACAGGGTCCACGGATTGAGTGCTGGGCGTGCACTAGGTTTGCAATGTATCGGCCAGCAACTCTGCTTTTTCGTCATCATCGAACGCCGCGAGTCGGCTTGAGGGGCCTACGAGGGGGGGCATAGTTACTACCGTATCGATTTGAGAGTACGAGCTAAGCGGTAGTAAGACCTTTGAGAGGGCGCGAGTCCTTCCGAGTTCCTAAGAAATCAGACCATCTGGCATCTCGGACTTCGGCAATGCGAGACTTTACGTCGCGTTGTAGGGCACCCATTCGAATACGATTTTCCTCGGTAGGATACCTATCGTAGGCGCGGATCGAGGCGTTCTTAGCTCTAAGGAGTTCCCTAATATCGTCGGGCAGCTTGGAGCGGTGAAGGAAGTCCTTCGCTATAACTTGCTTCGATGACCTAACTAATGTTGAGGTGATGTGTGACGTTAAGATGTCTATGGCTTCAGCGGTATCCTGAGGAGACGGGGTAGAGTCCGGGCTAAGCGGGAGCGATGGTGGATCAGATTCAGCCAAGCAGCAAGATGCCCAGCGTGTGCCAATCCACCACAGTCCTCGTGACGGGAACGGAATCGGGAGCGCGACCAAGCTTCATAACGACGGGACGATGGTCTGGATCTAACTCTGAAACTACTTCGATCGAGTGTAAGCGCAGAGTTACGTTTTTTAATAACGCTATGTCGAGTATATCCAGGCAATGCGCGATATTTAGCGGGTAGTGAGTCGGGGTTAGCGGAGCGACGATATCGAAGGCGAGATCATCGACTAACGCGTCGAGCCGCCTGCCTTTAGGGGTTGTGGTGTGTGAGTTCCACCTGATGTGTTTACAATTTAGGTCGCCCGCCAGAATGACAGAGCTCCCCATGCCGAGCAGCGCCTCGATATCACTGCTTAGAACGATCTTAGGGCCCTATGGTCGTCGGGTGTTTGAACCTTTATCTGAATCCCGTTTGCGAGGTTACGGGCGCTTGAAAAGTTAATTTTTGGGCCTTAAGGGAGTGGCACGGGCTGGGGGCACAACGGGAGTCGGAGAGCGGGGGCGCGACGCGTTCGCGGCTTTGCTAATTTTAGCGGCCGCGAGAGCTCGAGATTCCGCGGCACGCTTCTTACCCTTTTGTACGGGTGCGAGGTCGACTTCCATGTCCGAGTCAGAGTCGGAGGACGAGGAGGCGGGCGCAGACGACCTACAAACAAGTGTAGGTGTTTTAAAGGATGCGACGGAGGCCGCGGATGATCACGCAGCTGGAACGGTGGCCACGGCGGACGACGCAGCAGTTTTACTCGCCAGTATAGGCGACACGGGAGCGGCAGGCACGACGGAGGCTGCGGTACTCGATGCAGAAGCTTTGCACGCAGGTACGGGTGACGCAGGAGCAGCGAGCACGGCGGACACCAGAGGGCTCGCGGTGTGATCGGCCTTGAAAGCCAGAAACTCCGAATTGAGCAATGGGTGGCGAAGCCGGAGGAATTCCGCAAACACAGCGTCCATGATGGCTGAGTGCCCAGGTGGGGCTGCCCCGGGTCATAAAAAAAACACTCGCCCCAACTTCTCGGAACTTAGCCGTTCTATTGAACACAAGTGGCGATGCGGCGCAATTACTACAGGACAAAGAAAAAATACAACAAAGCAGAAATAACATAAAGAAACAAAACAAATAAAAACTTCCGAGAAAAACACTTGGTCGGCAGATGTACCACGAACACAGGCCGCGCGAACAATGGCCGGGCTAACAAAAGCCGGGCGAACAAAGGCCGGGCGATCGAGTGGTCGACGAACACGTCCGTACGTGACTTATAATTTGATACGAAATTATAATTTAGATTATAGACGAACTCATAGCCCATCTGGTGTTAAGTGGTTATTGGAGCCCATAGACATATACAACATAAATGCCGCCACCCACATAGAGATTTGAGTTCTAAGCTTTGAGTATAGTTACAACAGTTGCACTGCCCTTCAAACCGAAACGCATCACTGCTTCATGGCAGAAATAGGCAGGGTGGTGGGACTTACCCGTGCGGACTCATAAGAGGACCTACCTCCAGTAATTACGCAAATTATGATTTTGCGGGTTACATTTTTATTACACGATGTTATTCCTTCACCGTGTAAGTCAATCATGAACATTTGTTAAGTACGTATTTCATTAGAAAAATTGGTACCCGCCTGCGGGACTCGAACACCGTTGCATCGCTCAACACGAATGCACCGGACGTCTTATCTTTCAGGCCACGACGACTTCGCGAAAGAATCTAATTTGAGAGCTATGTACCTGTGCCACAACTTTATATCAAGGAGGCCCGTGTGCGTGTACTTCATCTGTATACGACATAAAAAGAAAAAAGAAGCCAGCTGTGACAAGTAACGATAGAATCAATTGAAAGTGGTCAACACCCCCTACCTATTATACCTACCTAATACCTTATTTATGAAATACCTAGTCCAGCCATAAATTCTGTTACAAAGGAGAACGCATTTTTTTTAAATGAATTAATGTAATATTATTGAAATTTATACTTTCATCTTTAAATTAATACGTGAAGCAAAAATTTTGTACCCGTTTTTACGAAAACTAGAGGTCCCGCAGTAGTCGAAATTCGACTATAATTAATTGGAATTATATAATAAGTTTGTACACTATTATGATTGTATTTTATACTTCTATAATCACAAATTTCGCCAAGGCTACACTATAAAAAAATATTAGTAAAGACAAACAATATTCAATCTATTCTCAATTTGAAAACAGACGTCAAGAACAAAAGTTTGACAATAAACAGTATGCATGCGTGTGTGCGTCAAATACATGGTATGTAGTGTGTGTAATGTTTTCTTTATTGATTTAATGTATCTTTTATGCATTATTTTTAAAAAAAATATTAGCATTGTGCACTTCTTTTTTATATTCTCTATAAGTGTGGAAAATTTCATATTCCTCCGTCCGCGCAATTTTCGTAAAAAGGGATACAAAGTTTTTGCTTCACGTATTAATATATAGATTGCACGGACGGAGGAGCATGAAATTTCCCACACTTATACGAGATTATAGAGAAGGAGTGCACAATGCTAATATTCTTTACAATTATGTTTAAAAAATACATTAAATCAATATAAAAAAAACATTACACTCACTACCATGTATTTGACACACACACGCGTATATACTCTTTTGTTTATTGTTTATTGTTTGTCTATAATATAGTCTTGGCGAAACCTGTGATTATAGAGATATAATCTTTGAGAATAGAACCATAATACCTAATGTTCAAACTTATAATTTCAATTAATTATAGTAGAATTTTGACTATTGGGGGACCATGTACGGTGACGATGACGGTGTACGAACATATTACGGCTGATACCAAGCTTTTGAAGTATCTGGAATATGACCGATGGCTCCATAATTATCCACTTTGTGCAAGACGATCACTGCAATCCCATTTTCTTCAACACCCCATTCCATATTCTAATTTGATAATGAACACGAAAAAATATGTGAAATTGCGCAAAATCGAAAGAAGTTTTAAAAATAATATACGTGTTCCAAATAATTAAAATGTTGAATAAAAAAGGAAAGTTTTTATGTAACAGTATTTATGGCCAGAATATTTATAACCTACAGTATAAATATACGCCTCAAAGTGGCTGGTACTAATTTATTTTCAGAGCTAGGTATCTACTAATGTGAGTTGTCAAACAAGTTTCACAATTAAGGAATAATATCGAATAATATATTTAATTTATTATTCAAAGTTATTATGTTATTCGATGTTGTGTAGTATATTTACGTACTGCATATGAAAAACAATGTCATTTTACTTGCTGTGTTTATGGAAGTGTTTAATGTTTAAAGAAGACTTATAAATGAGGCAAAAAAAGACAATTAATATAATTTAACACAAGATATTTTTTTCATTTCTCCAAAGGTAGACGAGTGTACGGCCTGCTTAATGATAACTGACCACCGATAAACATCAGCAGTCCCGGACATAGCATTGTAGCCCGCTTTGTATACCTACGTAATATTTGTTAAAAAAATTAATATTGAAAAATCTAGCCTCTAGGCTAGCAGTGAATAGGTAGGTAGAAAAAAAGACTGGATACTGGTACTTGCTTTTACGGCCTTAAAATACGACCTACGACTAAACATAGTGTTATCACTACGTAATACAAAACAAAGTCGCTTTCTCTGTCCCTATATCTGTCTGTCCATTTGTATGCTTAAATCTTTAAAACTACGCAACGGATTTTGATACGGTTTTTTTTAATAAATAGAGTGATTGAAGAGGAAGATTTATATGTATAATCACATCCATTACATAGTGGAGAAATCAGTAATAAATTACAGTTTCCGAAGCGAAGCGAGGGCGGGTTGCTAGTTATAATAATATAGTAGTTATAAACATAGTGTCGTCGTGGCCTAAAAGACGTCCGGCGCATTCGTGTTGAGCGATGCACCGATGTTCGAGTCCCAAGCGGGTACTAATTTTTCTAATGAAATACGTACTCGACAAAAGTTGACGATTTACTTCCACGGGGAAGGAATAACATCGTGTAATAAAAAAAAGGACCACTTGTGAGTCCGCGCGGGTAGGTACCACCGTCCTGGCTATTTCTGTCGTGAAGCAGTAATGCGTTTCAGTCTGAAGGGTAGGGCAGCCGTTGTAGCTATACTGAGATCTTAGAACTTATATCTCAAGGTGGGTGGCGAACTTACTTTGTAGATGTCTACGGGCTCCAGTAACCACTTAACACCAGGTGGGCTGTGAGCTTGTCCACCCAACTAAGCAATAAAAAAAATAAAAAATAAACACAATTACAAAATATACTTAGTTACAGAACGACACTGATATGAACTGATAAAAGTTGAACTTGGATCCTTCGATACGATGATCCCTTTTATCCTGAATAATACGAATTATATAAAATACAATACACAAATTTTGTTTATAACACATAAATCGTCTTCTCGCATTAAAACTGTACAATCTCAAAACATACTAATTTTACCGAAGAGTATTTTAAAGGTTTAACATGTCTTGTGATATTTTTAATATTAGTCATCTTTGCAACATTATTTTTTTAATTTTTTACCAGTTACATTATCTGTCTTTTAAAGTAAGATAAAATTATGTATTAATTTTGTAAATATTATAATAGTTAATACATAGGTAATTAAAAAAAAAAACTAAAATTATACTATGTTCTTTTGAAAGTAGGTATTTATGAGAAAAATACTGGTTATACCAAATGATTCCGCATATTAACTCAATTTCGTATATTTTAGGAAATTTTACACTTTTAATGCGAAAAGACGAAATATCTTTTAGCATATCCACGTTGATAAAAAAGGTAAAACGTATCCCGTGTACCCTGGATCTTACTAAAAGCTTTTATCGACCGACGCCGGCGAAGTGGGGTGGAAAGAGAGCTCTCCCCCTACCCTGGCCGTTCTACCCTTGCTCCATACCCACCCCGACCCCGGCGACGATGCCGCGAGCGATATAATCCAATTATAACGGACCCAGTGAGCCCTCACTACGCCGCCTGGCTCGCACTGCGCAATTGTAGGTAGCAGTACGTATTCAGGCGAGTTGATAAAGGCATGTATTTAACGCGGCGTTTTTTTTTTTTTGTTTTTTTTTTTCCTACCTATGCTGATAGCCTTGAGAGGCTATTTCAGCTTCACCCTAACGTTTGTAGGTGAGCTCGCGGGGCTCAACCGGAGAGTTGCTAACACTGACCCTAGCAAGAGCAGTGCTTCGCAGAATCTACCACCGGATCGGAAACGCGACCCACTGAGAAGATCCGGCGAGAAACTCAGTGGGCTGTGTCTATGGGTTAGTTCGCTCGTCGAGCCCTTCGTCGCAAGCGACGGGTTCGACAAGGACGGTGACCGGTGCTTGTGGTGCCTAAGAGTACCGTTAATGGATCAGGAGGATCCGTAATGACGTGCTTTGGGCGACGTCGACGGTTTACCATTCGGTCTACTGGGTCGGGTATGTAATTTCCAGCGGCTACGATGAGAGGGTTCTCATGTCGTGCCGCCTTCTCAAAATGGCGCAGCGATGCCGACTGTAGATACTTACTGACAGAGTCAAGCTCCAGGTCATCGTGGAGATCCACGTTCCTCAGGAACCATGGTGCTCCGACGGCTATCCTGCAGAATCGGGATTGAATAACCTGAAGGGGCTTCAAGTTGGTGCGGGCTGCGTGAGCGAACACTACGCTTGCATACGTCATGACGGGGCGTATGCAAGTTTTGTAGAGAGTTACCTTATTACGGAGGGACAGTTTGCTTCGCTTGCAAAGCATAGGGTAGAGACGTCCTAATATGAAGGCGGCATAACGCGGCGACAAACTAATCTCGTTTAGGATTTTAAAAATAATTAAAACGGGTAGCAAAAATAATGGGTTAGGCAGCTACAGTAAAATAGCATTTTAAGTATAAAGTAGCAACTTTATATTGTATTCTATTCGCTATATTCGCTTTATTTAAATTTAAATTGGCAGTGATTTTTTGGTGAAGCAACTGAATTTATTGTTAGGCGACAACTTGGCGGCGAATATAAAGTAGAGAATAGGTCTTTATATATTATACAATGAGATTTTTTATAAAATTAACTGAGATGAGAATAAAATATGCACATAGTTATAAAAAACATACTCTTCGCGACATTTTATAAGGTCTAAATAATGCAAATTGCGGCATGCAAAAAATATTATTGGTCTATACTATTATTTTTTTTTAATGGTAAACAGTAAAAGGCACAAAAGTAGAACAATTATCTTTATTTATTTATGAAACATTATAAATGAAAGAAGCTTTATCAAGGTAGATAAAAAGTACTACAACTAATAAAAAAAGCTATTGCAATATTAGTGCAGGCTTTGATTTAGTAGGGCGCCCACGTTTTCTTTTGAGTCCAATCGGAATCAACTTTGCCTCTAAACGTGGAGTGGTTAGTTTTAGCCGTATGGCTAGACCCAATATATTTTTACAGATGTATATTTTAAAGAATTGAGGACAAGTGCATGTGCCTTGCTTCCATCCTGCATTAGGTAAATCGGTTTTCCAAAATGCGAAGTTTTTTTCTTTGAACTCATCAAATGTATGTCATGATTCATCATATGTCATTCCCGTAGCCTTAACTTCTTCATTAGGTACTAAATATACTTTTTTATTACAATCAACAACAACAACAATTTATTATAATTAAATAAATACGATTTTTTCAATACTTTACAATTCTACAACAAAAATTCTCATATCCTAATACTTAAAAATGGGACCCGTTTTAATTTTTATAGCTGCTTGAAATTACTGCCCGAAAGTGTATTTTTATATGGAAGCCAATAGTTACTACAATACAATATTTGATATCCCACTGTTAATATTAGCTGCCAAGTAATTATTTTTAATACCTCACATATTATTTCATTTTTCCTGTTTAATATATTTACTATCTTATAGTGGCAGCCGTTATTTAGTTATTATAGATCTTATGTTTTGTAGCTCATTATAATATAATTGTTGCTAAAATATTTAACCACTACCAAATGATTTTTTTTGGAACCATGTAGTTAATCGCCTAATAAGTTGTTAGTCGCCTCATTAATAATTTGCCGTTGATAAATTCTGAAGCTGCTAACTTTGATTAGACGATGCTATTTATTACTCTACCGTGTAAGTCCATAGTGAGCATATTTTAGTGAAAACGTATTGATAGGCTAATCACTTTATGGTTTGCACATGCAAGTATTTTTTGACGTGATAATGTCTTATAAATCGACTACCGACCCGCCCTCGTTTCGCTTCGGAAACTGTAATTTATTATTGATTTCTCCAGTATTTAATGGATGTTATTATACATATAAACCTTCCTCTTCAATCACTCTATCTATTAAAAAAAACCGCATCAAAATCCGTTGCGTAGTTTTAAAGATTTCAGCATACATAGGGATATAGAGATAGAGAAAGCGGCTTTGTTTTATACTATGTTTTTTTTTTTTTTTTATGATTGAAGGATTACTGGTGGCCCGGAGGCCTTTCCAGTTTCACCAGGACATGTGGGCGAGCAAAGGCTCAGCCAGGAGGGGTGGGATTTGCTAACAGCTGCCCGAGCGCCTCCGAATATACTATGTAGTGATGGGCACCAGCTACACGCACGAAAAAGTATCGCGTTCCGCTTGAGTCTGAGCGTGCAAGCGAGAGCGCGGAAGAAGCGATAGAGAAGCACGATCGGCCCAAGCGTTGGCTTGTGAGACATTTATCTTTCTTCTCGCGTGACGTCAGAGCTAACAGTTCAATTAATTGTGCTACTAACGTTATTACATAAAACTATCTTCCATGAACCGAATTTACAGACAATCAACTATTTTAAGAAAAAATTAAACGTTCCTTTTGGAGCCCTAGCGTAGTTAGATTTTGAAGTCGTCGTGGCCTAAAGTATAAGACGTCTGGTGCATTCGTGTTGAAGCGATGCACCGGTGTTCGAATCTCAGGCGGGTACCAATTTTTGTAATGAAATACGTACTCAACAAATGTTCACGATTGACTTCCACGGTGAAAGAATAACACCGTGTAATAAAAATCAAAGCCGCAAAATAATAATTTGCGTAAAATAAAAATTAATATATTACAGTTACGTTGATACTACTGACTAGGTCAGTGGCTCTCAACCTTTTTCCAATCGGCCACTATACTATACAAATCCGCGACACCCTTACATACTTCCATGTAATTTTTTTAATACTCGAAGTGAAGGTACATTTATATTATACAAACATAATTAAGTTATTAAACGTAGTTGTAAAGTTAACAGTTAGTATATTTATTTATTTTTTGTACATTTATTCCATATGTACCCGCGATTCAAATCTTTCAGGTCGCCTTTAAAAATATTGCGTTTGTAAATTGCGCGACACACTTTTCAGGGCGCTTGCGACAAGATGGTTGAGAGCCGCTGGCCTCAAGTAATAAAATAAAAAAGCACGTACTAAAATTGACAACAAAGTTGATAAGGGAATGTGGAATTACCATAGAGTTACTATTCTAACTGGAGTGCTTACTTCGTTTGACATAAAAACTAAAAATATACTTTATCTCTATGGCTTAAAGTTTATTTTTAAATAGCAAAAGATGTAAGGAAAAACGGTCTGAAAAGAGAATGATTATTAAGTGGTGGTGTCCCTCTCGCACATTTTACAAACAAAAAGCAGTGTTGCTAGCTTAGAGGATTTTCCATAAAATCTCGGAATTTGGACCCCCGTCTTAGTTATCAAAAATGGCTTTTAGTGGTTAGTGGATTTTTTAGTAGCTTGGGCGTTGTTGAAAATTATTGAAAAGGTTAAAATCAATCCACTTTACAGGATTTTAAACATTTTATGACAATAATATATCTAAATACATATTATTTAAACGATGTGACTTAAACTTAACTAGAAAATATTGCGTCAATTTAGAATTTCCATCAACGTCAAAAATTAAATTGGTTCAACATAAACGTACAAAGTTATGGTGAATTTATTTTCTGATGATGACAATTTATTAAAATAAATTATATAAGAAGTATTGATTATATGATATATATTGATTTTTAATAGAACATCATATATTAATAAAGCTCATTAACAAAAAAAATATTGTTCTATATTAATAAGAACTCTGTTTAATGGAAAATTTTATGGTAGGTACGTAGATTTCTGATGGTTTTCATGTTGAATTTGGTGGGAAGCCAGATTAATTGTTGGCATCACCGAAAAAGAGCTATGAATGGATTAAAAGAAAAATGGCGTCTATTTACGTTTGTAGTGCGAAGTTAAAATGGCACTGATACAGCTTGTGGCTTGTTTTTTTTTCGAAAATCGTAAAAGTTTCCGTGTAATCATGGTGAACACTTTTAATATAAGTGGTTTTAAGCGAGAATCCTCTCCAGTTTGTGGAATATCCTTCCATATGTCAGATTCATTGATAAATTTTTACTAGTGTGAGCATATATTTTTAAAATGTGAGATATATTTTCTCATTATAATATTTAATACCATTTGTCTTGTAAATTGTACTTAATCTATGTCATATACTAAATTTGAAAAAACAATCGTGAAAACTATAATTTTGCAATGTATTTTTCATATTATAAGAGCCATCACGTGGTATTTCTTGAACTTTTTTTATTGTATTGAATAGCGTCGCACGCAAGCATGTATATCATTTGCCTGACGTTAAGCGAACGAGGAGGATCTTCTAGTAAATATGACTTTGGAATTTCTGGAAAATGTCCTTTAAAAAGGTCAAACAAGAAGAATCAAGTACTCAAACGCAAGAAATAAAAAATACCCCGAGAAAAGCAAAATTACGACAAGATGTTAAGGTATTGAAACAAAAACTTAAAAGTCGTGAAATAGTGATTGTAAATATAAAGTCGATTTTAGATTTATTAAAGAAAAATGGCGATTTTTAATTGAATTGAAATTTAAATTGCGAAATTTTAATGATACTCATGGTCCACTTAGATATTGATTAAAATAAATTATGTATTTCGTTGAAAAAAAAGAATTTACTTAAAAATAAATAGAGGAAATGTTATATTATAAGATTACAGAAAATTTACTGAACTTAATAATAATAATATAACCAATATTTTGTAAATAGAGATCAAGTACTATGTGTATTGTGTTATGTGTATTGACTTGTCATTTAAGAGTTATTTAATTGTTTACATATAACAAATAAATGAATTTCAGTTCATTTCATTTTATTACCCATTGTGTTTTATTTCATAAAATGTAACTAGTAGACTTAATATACACGTGTCATGATAATAGCACAGAAGTAAAAATACAAGTAATTTTAAATCAATTGAAGATGTGAATGTAGGAAAAGAGCACCCGATACGCGCAGACCATGTGTGTTGCAGTGTCTCACTCAGTGTGTCAAATATTAATTTGCACGGCCCACTTAGCCAGTACACTAAAGTAGGAATTGCGTAATTAAGTTCAACATAATATTTAAGTCGCGGTTGAGTATTCGGACGTTAAACATGAGTTTGAGGAAGTTTAAGTAATAGCACTGAGGTAATGATGTTTGTAATAAAACTCAGTGCTAGATTTTCGACAACGCAGCAACTTCCAAAAAAAAACGTCGAAAAAAGGCACCATGACGACGAAGCAATGTTTAGAATTGAATTTACATAAATAAAACGTTGCAAGCACGTGTTTTGTATTTACATAGGGTTACACAGAATTACTTAAGGTAAATTCAAAACTGATGCATGTGTATAATTTTATCCTATAAATAAATTTTATATGGTCACCACATTAGACAAGGACACCGCGACCAAAAAGTATTCTCTTTCGAGACCGATTTCTCGGCATCAGACAGCACTCCAGTTGTAGGTACTTATTAACTCCATGGGAATTACAGAGTAAAGCAATCTAAATCTTGCTTTAAAAAAAAAAAAAAAAAAAAAACGATGCAAAAACTAATGAATTTTGTAATTTGTACAAGTAGGCTACATATGAAAATTAATCGCGACTTGTAAGCGTGTGCCAAACTACAGGCGTTCTTCAAATTTTCAAATAAAATAAGTCGAATTCGATTTTCTTTCACAAAATTCCAACTGTCGTTAGCCATAAACGGGTATTTGGTCTTCTGGAGTAGGATAGGTTCAAATTATTGTTTCATTTTTTTTTAAAATGGATTTGATTTTTATATTTTATTTTTTAAAGAAGGTACTTTGACTTATTTTTAATCGCCCGTAACACTTAAAAACGGAAAATTGCGAGAAAATTTGTTCAGAATATTTCCTTTATTAAAACGAACAATAGTCTTAGTTCTTAGTCGATTTGTATGCGCAGTGTTTGGTTGCGTTCCACTAAGCACCCACAACGATCGAAATGCTCCTTTAGTCGTTCCACATAACGACCGCGATCGTTGTGGTCGCGGCGAAAACGTCACTTATGACGTCATAACTAACGCTCACGTGAAGCTCACGACGACCTATCTAAAAAGGTGGGTCGAAGTGATCGTTGAGAAAATTAGCGGCGTTTTCAAAACTCAAAGCATCAAAAATGGCGACCGTTAAGCTTACCTACGTTATTTCATGCGGAAAAAGATACTATCTGGAGCATTATTGCGACCTCTTACCAAATATCCAAGTGCCATCGCAAAAGACATTTTAATTACATTTGAAAGTAAATTAATTAAATACACCACTAGTATTAAATATAAAAAATTAAATTATAATTTTTTTCAATATAAATCGATTTAAACAATAATTAATTAAGTTTATTTTCAAGGCTTACAGATTATAACCTAACCTCTTAAATCTTTTTGTTAACTCACCCTTTGTATTATTTACCTCCACGCTCAAAACGCTCTTTAATCCATTCCACTTGAGTTTACGACAGTAACGGTCACAAGCAAGTGGAACGGGAAAAATTGCGGTCGTGAGTGTGTTCGTTGTGAACGCATAGTGGAACGCACCCTTTGCAGTCGTAGTGCATTATTTTCAAACTACACCGTTATCGTGCTGGACAAATACCTACTTACTATACCGCTTGAGCTATTGTGAGCTAGCTATATTTGTGTGGTTTACTATGCGTCAATTGTTTATTTATTCAACTTTATGGCCATCAATACAGTGACGGACTTATTGCCTAAGTTATTCTCTACCGGTCAACCAAGGGTGTTGTAGTTCTGTCGTACGTGCATTCCTTTTTGAAAAAAATAAGAGAAATAAATGGTAGCAAAATATTATAAACGTAGATAAACACACACGCACAGTATAGGTACATTCACGTAACATACCAGGCGTACATATTTCAATACAATTTTCACATTGCACTTTCAATCAAATGATCGGGCGATAAGACCTTATTATCAACGGGTATTACCGATGTCGATCTTTTCTTTAAAAGACTTTATGGCTGCGAGACTGTTAAGGCTAATTTGAAACTTAAATTAATTGGGATGAAATTAAATGAAACGAAATGACATGGCATGAAATAAGTATATTAGTATCAACAAAATAGTGGTTAAATAACGGTAATCGTAGGTACCTACGTCCAGTGGTAGGTATTCGTTTCATTTTTTTTCACATTTATGCACTTTGATAAATGCTACATGGTCAATGAGCCGCTGTATTACACATTTAAACGTTTAAAGAAACAATAAATGAACAAAATAATTCACACAACTTCGCTCCTCGGATTCCCGCCAAAAAGCCTTTATCGATTTTTAGAGTTGAACGATCGACACATGGGTAGCTGGTTTGTTTATAGTTATAGCTAGTTTGATAGTACCTATATCAGTCACGCACTATGCATTTAGGTTACTCTGAATCCACACTCGGTCATTGCACTGTGGACGCGAATGAAGATTTAATTTGATGCTTCGCGTCCGCCGCCACTGCGCTTTGCCCGGACTGTGAGCACCGAGCATTTCGGCCGAGTCACACCGGAATGGCAGCGGCCGGCGGCGATGCCAGCTGCCCCCGGCGGCCTCCAGACTGCACGCGCTTAGTCTCCTCTTGACTAGTTTGGTTTCCTCATTCGGCAATGACACTCGTGTGTTTGGAGTGAACGTGATGGAATTGCTTATTATATATGACCGCGGTACCGCGAGCGGCCTTATGTCGCCGCTGGCCGAACCACCGACAAGACGCACGTGGCGCGCGGCTGATCGCTTCACCGCGGGCGGGCGGCGGCTGTATCGCAACCTTTTCAAGCTTTTCAAGCGATACTGATCTTTTAAGTATATAGATAAAGTTTAAAATTATTTCACACTGAAAGTGCTCGCCACGACGCTGCCGGCCGCTGCCATTCCGGTGTAACTCGGCCCTAAATAGGCTGCCATGATAGTGCTTCTCTGGATGTCTTCAAGAGAAGACGTGTATATGTACAAGTTATTGTGTTAAGTTTTTCAAGTGTACAAAAATAATAAATATTTTTAAGTACAGTACCTACTTACGTACATTAATAAAATACCTACATTTTACTTGTATCTATTGTTATCAAAATTAAATTATAAGTTCTTGACTTGACCACGACTACGTGAGCCCCTTCAGGCGCCAAAGCTGGATCCGCCCTTGCACTGTGAGCTTACCTACACGTAGGGTGAAGCTGAAATAGCCTCTCAAAGCTATCAGCATAGGTATGAAAAAAAAAACGAATCTTTGTACAATCATCTTCAATTACGTTCGGTTTTCGGCAGGAATTACAATGAAGTTAAAAAAAATCCAATACGACACAAAACATATTTTTTCTTAATTTTGTAAATAAAACTCAAAAAATAAATCTTATTTATTTATAACTTATATAAATTTAAACAATCCTTATAATGTTTCTCGTAATCACTGTAGGTTTTCCCTTCGACCGTTCTCTTCTCGCTTATGTAACCGCTAAGATTATTCTTCTGCCAGAACTCCAAATTTTCTACGCCCAAATCTAGGACGCGATCGATTTTCATCAAACTCAATAAACAGTCATTCAATCTTTTCTTTATTTTGTCTGATGTCTCCTTCTGCTCCTCGACTTGAGATGTTATATCTAAAAAATAGGGTACATTTGAGAACGTTTAATAGATTTTTGACTGGTGGTAGGACCTCTTGTGAGTCCGCACGGGTAGGTACCACCACCCTGCCTATTTCTGCCGTGAAGCAGTAATGCGTTTCGGTTTGAAGGGTGGGGTAGCCGTTGTAACTATACTGAGACCTTAGAACTTATATCTCAAGGTGGGTGGCGTATTTACGTTGTAGATTTTTATGGGCTCCAGTAACCACTTAACACCAGGTGGGCTGTGAGCTCGTCCACCCACTTAAGCAATAAAAAAAAAAAGATTATTTTTTAAGACGACAGACATTGCCTGTCACACCTTGTTATCTAATATATCAAGGTATATAATATCTAATATATTAAGGCACCGTATAACCTATACCTAAGCTGATGGTCTTGAGACCATGTCAGCGTCACCGGGCTAGTACGTGAGCTCACGGGGCTCAAACCTGATGACGTTGCTAACACTGGCCCTAACAAGAGCAGTGTTTCGTAGAATCTACCACCGGATCGGAAACGCGACCCACTGAGAAGATTTGGCGAGAAACTCAGTGGGCTGTGTCTGTGGGTTAATTTACTCGTAGAGCCTTTCGTCGCAAGCGACGGGTCCGACGAAAACGATGACAGGGCTTAGCGTACCTAAGAGCACAGTTAGTGGATCAGGAGGATCCGAAATTATGTAATGAACCGGAAATGGAGGCGTTATCTATATATTAATATGTGAAGCAAAAACTTTGTACCTCTTTTTACGAAAATTGCGCGGACGAAGGAGTATGAAATTTCCCACACCTTTGCCCTCTGTCTTGCAATTAAATTAATTGAAAGGTAATTTTTTTTTATTATTCTTGTAGGCAGACGAGGATACGGCCCACCTGATGGTGAGTGGTTACCGTCGCCCATGGACTTCAGCAATGCTAGGGGCAGAGCCAAGCCGCTGCCTACCTCAAAGAAGCGTTATATTGAAAACTCACCGATATCGATATTCAAATGAACGCAATTAGCGTTTCCTTGTTTCAGTAGCTGGTGTAGATGTCGCCGGTAGCGCGCGCGGGCGGCGAGTGCGCGCGGGGCGGCGCCGGGCGGGCTCCAGCGACGCACCGACGACTCTACCGTCTCGAAGATCCACAGCTTTTCGCCGCTGTAACACAACAATTAATTAATTAATTTCACGCAAATTTACATTGTCTATGGCACGTTGTATTCGAAATTTAATTAATACGCTCTTTAACGTAGTTTTCGTCAAGTTTTTTTTTTTTTTGTGGTAGAATCATCATAGAAACAACATAAAAATTTATATAATTGTTTTTAAAATATGGCAACACAGTTAGTTGCAGTCTTTTATATGTTTGAAGGATTACTAGTGGCTCGGAGACCTTTCCAGTTTCACCAGGACAGGTGGGCGAGTAAAGGCTCAGCCAGGAGTGGTGGGATTTGCTAACAGCTACCCGAGCGCCTCCGAAGGAGACCTAACAACTCAAGAGCAGCTGCTTTTTTTTGCTTAGATGGATGGTTTAGCTCACAGCCCACCTGGTGTTAAGTGGTTACCGGAGCCCATAGACATCTACAACGTAGATGCGCCACCCACCTTGAGATATAAGTTTTGAGGTCACAAAAAAAACATATTGATAAAATCGAATCTCTTTAGCTTAGTCTAGAACTGCCAAAATCTATAAGCAATGATCTAGGGTCTAAATTCTAGACAGTACATATTCATATCGATCTTAGGTGGATTAGTTAAATTTTTCTCGGCTGCAACTTTTCTCAGTTTCTCGTTAAACACCATGTTAGGGAACCGACTAAAATTCCCTTTTCCTAATCCACGCCATCTATCGGCATAATAAAGAAATGTAACGCGCCTCCTAGCGGGCGAAGAAAGGAACTGAGTCGACATTTTCGCACCGCGCGCATAACATTAAAAAAAGCTACATAATTCAAAAATACAGTTTTTCGCAAACTTTGTTATTCAACTTGCTTCGTGTGTCCGTGTGTCTTATACTCCAGCATCCAGAACAGTGCCCCGGGGACAGAAGACCACAAAATATATCAAGCAAGCTTTTGTGAGTACCTTCCCCCTTTTTAGTCTGTTTAGTTTTCTGGGAAGTTAAAATTTATTTCAACAAACTTGTTTATACAACACACCACTACAGCTCTAATCGTCGCCCGTTTGACGCGAAGTTGTCCACTGAATTCCTAAGCCCTCAATCATCATCTGCTTAGGTTCGATGTTAGACCAAGACAAATTAGCTGCCCTCGAGTGGCCTGTTTTAATCGACCGTCAAAACATCGAACCTGAATGGGTTTCATTCGGTCTTGATCACCTGTGGATTCTGGGAACTTTAATGGTCCACTGGTGGGAGTGAGTGATGCGAATACTGGACGATACGAATATTCAGCTCGTCACACAAAAGAAAAATGAGTATGAACTTTTACCACTTCTCGGTTCATAAGTGTATATTTACATTAGGCAGGGGCTTGGCTCTGCCCCTGGCATTGCTGAAGTCCATGGGCGACGGTAACCACTCGCCATCAGGTGGGCTCGTATGCTCGTCTCCCTAATAAGCCAATAAAAAAAGGGTGCGTGTACTTATGTTCGCGAGTAAGAAGTATACTTTATTTTTATTAAATTTATTTAATTTTTTTCATTTAAATTTTAATCAATTTGAAAAAAAAAACGATTAAACAACATCCTCAAACACGCATATCCCTGGACATCCCTTTTCTTGACATCGTATAAATTCGGTAATTCTCGGTACGGTTCGGAAAGTTCACCTGCGGCTATATTCAGACTCGCCAAGTTACGTCGGTCGTATTGTAATGAGCGATTTAGTGGGCAACTTCATTCTGTTAATTTTGTGTCACGGTGCGCGCGCGTCGTAAAATTGAATGAGAGTGATCTCATCAATTTTCCATAACGCGCCTAAAGAAGTATAACTTAAAAAAAAAACCAGTAGAATGATGAGTCCATAGACATCAAAGTGATCACTACAACGGTTTATTACACACAGTCGCGTCACTGCGGTAGTGGAGACTACGCGCATCCGTCGCCATTTGAAGTACTTTCTTGAACATTAAACAATAAACCGTACTCACTTTTCCAAGACCAGTTTCCGGTTTTTGTCCATATGAAAACTCTCTAAATAGATTTTCAGTTCGTCCGCGAATGTCGGGGTTCCGTTCTCTGTTATAAAAAAAAAAAAAAACGATACATAGGTACATTTTAGATGTAGCAAAACACATGTGTTCAGTAAAGTGACGCGTACGCCATCTATAGTCTGTGGTCAAATTGTGAATAGATTAAATATTGGACTTTTTGGCGGGAACGCGAAGAGTGAAGTTGTGTGATTTGTTTTATTTTGTCTATTTAGTGTTTCTTCAGGTTTAAATGTGTAATAACGGTGGTTTATTAACTGTTTAATATCTGTGAAAGTGCACAAATATGGGAAAATGAAACAAAGACGCTGGACGCAACTTCTCGGGATCCTCGAAAAAGTCCACTGAAAAAATCTTAGTAAATGACCACCATTTTACTAAGATTATATTCCATTCCATATCATCTCATTTCATTTAATTTCATCCCAGTTGATTAACGTCTCAAATTAATCATTTTCTCAATTATCTCAATTATAATTTTTCATAAAAATAAGAATATAAATTAAAATAAGACATGACTTAAAGGTCTTAGTTACCAGGTCATAAAATCACTTAAAAAAAAAGATTAAATATTGTTTGTCTTTATTAATATTTGTCTAAAGTGTAGTCTTGGCGAAATCTGTGATTATAGAAATATAATAAACCTTTGACAATAGAATCATAATAGTGCACAAACCTATAATTTCAATTAATCATAGTCGACGACTGAGGGATCACTAGTAATAGTAATAATTTTTTTGTAGTATAGAATACTTAACGGGGTACGCTATTATATATCTCGGCGCAAATATGACTATTTACCTACTTTTTATAAAAATAATAACGATTGAATGTGATAATCGGATCATCTGATCATCAACTAATTACTCTGTGAGAAATTGATGTTAAACAGTCCCTTTTGTTGTAATATTCAATACTTTAAAAACTTGTTAACACGCTCACGTGTACCAAGCCCTATAAATACGGACGTACTGTCTAGCGCTTGGTCCGGTCACCGTTCTCGTCGAACCCGTCGCTTGCGACGAAGGGCTCGACGAGTAAATTAACTCCCAGACACAGCCCACTGAGTTTCTCGCCGGATCTTCTGCGAAGCACGGCTCTTGCTAGGGTTCGTGTTAGCATCGTCGTCAGGTTTGAGCCCCGTGAGCTCACCTACTAGTTACGGTTACGCTGGAAAAGCCGCTCCAGGCTACCAACTTAGGTAGGAAAAAAAAAAAAAAAGCGCTTGTTCATTCGTGTCCGAGCCGTAGCTTTTCTCCTCCGTCATATATATTAGATAAGTTTATTTCTTTTGTTTTTTTTTTAATTACCTGCGCGGTCATTGAACGAGTCACTCGTAGAAGCGTCTAGATCGAAGCTCAGTTGTAACTTCATCTTCCTAGACGAGCGTTTCTCATCGTAAAACTTTTGTAGTTGCTCTATCGATTCTTGTGGTAGCGATATATGAGCTGAAAAATCAAGTTTTTATATAAAGCTATATATATATATATATATCGACGATTGAAAGGCAAACATGACTAAGCGACAATAACTGCTTTGTACATAAATGATAGGCAATAAACCATATTCGATGCGCAAAATATATATCTAGGTCTATTAAAATCATTTCAATCCTACAGCTAGATTCGTTAAAATAGATTTTTTTTCAGGTATTTGAACTTTAAATTCGTCTACTGTAAAGTTCACGCATTGTCGCTTAGTCACGTTTGCCTTTCAAGCGTCGATATATATAGCTCGTCTTCTTATTCGTATTTTATTTTTTAAGCATGGCAATGGGCTTCTTGAGAGCCCATTATTGCCAGATTAAATTTACTTTAAAAAAATTTTCAATGGTTGTGAAGCGAAATTAGATGAAATTTATTTATTTGAGACTGTAATCTATTTTAATGAAATCAAATAAAACGAAAAGCGACGGGCTGATATATAGGCTCAGTAATAAGGTGGATATGTACTGAAACCAGGGCCCTGAAACTGCGATACTTTAAGAAATACATTTTCTTTGTATGGAAACTAGCGACATCTTGTAGCGAATGCCCTTAAACGTATATGTTAAACACAGAAAATAAAAAAAATAAAAAAATCATACAAGTCTTTATTTGTTATAAATTAATTGATTAATTTTTATCAATTTGTGGTTTCTGAAAATTTACAAAATTCTTCATTAAAAATAAAATATAGGATAGGTAATAGGTTACTGCCATCTACAGGAGCAATGAGAAACTTATCGAAGCGAAGCCATCTAGTGGTCGACGTCCGTAAACATTTTTGTTGAGTGCTTGAGTTGCTTAACTATAACTAATTTATGTGTATTATCTATGATTGAGACTTCAGTAGACTCTTTGGGAGGAATACGAGAATGAGTCACATCACGAATATTAAGAAATTAATACGGGCTAGATATGGCCGTAGCATATAGAAGCTTTGAACACACTCACCCTTGCCCACCGAGTTTCTCGCCGGATCTTCTCAGTGGGTCGCGTTTCCGATCCGGTGGTAGATTCTGCGAAGCACTGCTCTTGCTAGGGCCAGTGTCAGCAACACTCCGCTTTGAGCTCCGTGAGCTTGTGGCGGTAGCCATCATACAACGCAAGATATTTGACAGATGCCTGAATCCCGGTCACCACACTTTCAAGATAAACTCGCATATATACAAGTTCCGAACAACAACATTCGAACCGTCGGTCTACCGAGCAATATCACCCGCTCGGTGGAAGAGCTTCCCTTGTCATTTAACCCTCCCAAAAGCTCACCTACATATTAGGGCGAAGCTGAAATAGCCTCTCAAGTCTATGAGCATAGGTAGGAAGAAAAAAAACTCACCCTTGTACCTGTCCATGCGGCCGCTGCAGCCTCGTCTCTGCAGACAGCCGAACACCGCTGTGAGGCACTCCCTCACGTTGGCTATCTTCCGATCGGTCACATTCAGCGACGATAGCGCGCGTTTCAACTCATCTTTCTTTGTTATCTGCGAATAAAAAAATATTAGTAATGCAGTAAGCGTTACAAGTGGAAATAAATTAAGGTGGGTGGCGCATTTACGTTTATGGGTGCCAGTAACCACTTAGCAGCAGGTGGGCTGTGAGCCCGACCACCAATATAAGCAATAAAAAAAAAGTTTTGTTAGGCGCTGGGGTTTGAGATAAATAAACGTTCCACCAAAGTACAACTTATAAATTGTATTCAACACTTAGAACACTTAAAACACTCAACAAACACTTGAAAATTCTCAATTTGCTTCTTCTGGCGTTGCTTCAGGTGATCCGTTCGCTGTTTCGCCTCGAGTAGTTCCTATTAATGACTGCGTGCCATATCTGCAACACTTTTATAGGAGACGAAATGTCTAGAATCTTCGAGAATATTCCACAAAAATCGAGTATTGTGTTTCCGCTATCTGACAATAGATGTCACTGTACTTCTCGTCTAGGCGCTACTCGATCCTTCGATATTCGTTCGACTATTCGGCGATAGATGGCGTTACTCTTACCGGCGTAACAGTATCGAAACCAGTATCGAATTACAAAATCGCGAATTAGCAAATCGCATTTACCTAGGGTACGTAGCAGGCTCTTGTGAAACTGACAACAAAATTCCAAGCTTAACTACCACAATGAGGCAAAAAAAAACCATTGAAATCAAGCAAGCAAGGAAGGGCGAACTTACAATGCTTTTATCGACGTTGGCAATCAGTCGCCGCGTGGCGTGCTTGTCTGCGGTCAGTTTGCCGACGGCCGCGAAGGGTCCCGCCCGCGCCTTCAGCTCTTCGAGCAGGATTTTCAAAGATTCGACTCGTGTCTGCGTTCGAGTCCTTTCGCATTCCCGCACGAGATACTCGCACGAGTCACCGGTCAGGTACGTCTGTGGATAAAGATAAAAAAGCCTTTATTAACAACCTTAATTCATAAATATTTAGGTATATACTATTTAAAAAAAAAAACTGAACGTTTGATAACGGCTAAGAGTGTTTTGCTTCCGCATAGGCCTTTCCCAAATCCTGCCATAAGTCCCAGTCGTGGCATTTCCTCTTTCACGTAAAGCATGGAACCTTTTGCTTCTTATGAAATGACTTCTTATTACATTTCCACTTAATATTTTTTAATTGTGTATGATACACATTTTTGTTTTCATACGGACACCTTTTAATTTTATTTTATCCTTTCTTTTAGCATTTAACATGCTTCCCTCCATACTATGCTGGCATGTCTGTAGTTTTTTTATCTTCTTCAAGGAATTAAATGTTACCGTATGTTATTATGTATGTTACTATCCTAACCCCAGCCCTGACACCCTTCAAAACGAAACGTATGACTGCTTAGCGGCCGGAACGGGTACAATGGTGGGACCTACCCGTGCGGGCTCATAAAAGCGCCAGAAAACCTTTAATTTTTACTATACGACGTTATTCCTTTATCGTGGAAGCAATTCATGAAAGTCTGTGTAGAGAGTAGCTATTATTGAACACAAAAAATTGTGACTGATGCCTCAATCTCGCTTACGACATTTTCAAGATAAGTTTCAAATGTGTTAAGGTACGTTTTCTTAAGAAAAATGGTTTCGGTCTACGAAATTCGAACATCGGCATTCTTGCACCGTTCAATGAGGTCATCTTATACGACATAATTACATCAATGCGTTACGTAGGACACCGGTGGCCTACATGGCAGTGAATGTGTTAATAGGTTTTGGAATTAGACATGGTGACATCTCTATTTATTTCGAGAACAAATTTTTAGTAGTACGTTTGGAGCAGCTTAAGAATCCAATAGTGTCATAGAAAATATAAGATCGTTGTGTTCTTACATTAAGATTGTTGACAGCAGCAGCGAGTCTCAGCTGCGCCTGAGCTATCAGCGCCTTGTTCTTCATCGCTTCCAACGCTACGGAGCAGTGCAGGGCCGCTGTGTGCGCTACGATTGACTTCGCCGTAGGCCTGTATATGGAAAGCAATCTTATTTAAATTTAGAAAGGATTTTTTTTCTGTTTCCGATCCATGGGCAATGTATCTATTATAGCAAGCCTAAAGAGCTATTCCAGCTATGCCCAGACGGGTAGGTGAGCTCACGGGATCAACTTGAGAGAATTTGCTAACACTAGCCGTAGCAAGAGCGGTGCTTCGCAGAATCTACCACTGGATCGGAATCGCGACCCACTGAGAAAATCCGGCGAGAAACTCAGTGGGCTGTGTCTGTGGGTTAGTTCGTCGAGGAAATTATCGAATTTGTTTGAAATGCGCACCTGTGTAGGGGCGGTGCGGGGGTGTGCAGCGCGGGGGGGCGCGGCGGCACGCACAGCGCGGCCCGGCGCCGCACCACGCGCGGCCACAGCGACGCGCCGCGACAGCGGACCAGCGACCACATGCACTCTTCTGTACACAAATAAAACTACTAGTTTTAGTGATTACTAAAAAAAAAAATGTTTTTTTGCAGACGGTATCTCATTTTGGGGCCATGACGTCCCTTACCGGGAAGTACGCAAATGTAAGTTACTATTTTACTTTGTAATTTTTTACGTTTACCGTAAGGTTGGGCATTATATAAGCAAAAATCTAGGATGTGATATAAAAGATTTACAAAACTTGGTACCCGCTAGTACTCGCCATATATTAAAATGAAGATTAATGAACAAAAGAATGACACTAACATCTGTAAGGGTCGAAGCTTCGTTAAAATTTGACAAGACTCAATTATAAAACAAGAAAGTCACTTACTTAGACACAACTTAGGTATCTAAGAGTAACTTACCATATTCATTTTCTGTACTAGAATTGTTAGAGATGGTCGTAGACCCAGTGGCGTTGTTGACACTTGTCACTGAAGAATGTGACAGTGCTGCCTGCCGTGTGTTGGAGCGACGCATTAGTGTAATGCATTTATCCAAATTATCCTGAAATTAAATATTTTTACGAGTAAATAAATATTTTTAAAATACTATTATTACGTAAACACTGATTCCTAAATACTTAATTGTCCCTATAAAAGTAATTATGCATTAACAATACTGTAATTGTAAAATTGAAATAACATCAAAATTAGACTTCAGTACAAATCATGTTGCCTGCATGTCCTAAGTTATTCTTGAATACGGGACCTATAAAAGCTTGCATATTTTTCATTGTTAACTGGGTCAGTACATTTTTTATTTAATTTTTTCAACATTAATTTTATCACTAAAACTTATATAATATAAATTTGCAGTCCACTTCAATAATTCATTAATTTGCATATTAGAATAAAATTAGAACTCATATCTCCAGGTGGGTGGCGGTATTTAGGTTGTAGATGTCTATGGGCTTCAGTAACCACTTATCGCTTCTGGATGCTGTAGGGTTTTGGAATAGATTGTGTAGTGAACAAATTAATATATTCATTAACTAACCTCATTTTCCTCAGTCCTTTCAATGTATGATAACGATTTTGCTATGTTCATGGTCTCTTGCAAGTCTGTTTTCTTACTTTGTAGTTGTTCGGAAACTTTTTGCAGTAACAGGACCCTCCTTTCTGCATCCTGGACATGACACTGAGACTCTTTTCGTTGAGTCACTAGAATTATAAATATTTATACTGCGGTGTAATATTAAAATCATTGTCCTGTTTAGCCAAGAAAAACTGTCTGTAATACTTAATAGAAATCACTGATAAATACTGATTACACAAAAGCAATAAAACCTCTATGATTCTACCAAGACCAAGACCTTTAATGATGGTAGGACCTCTTGTGAGTCCGCGCGGGTGGGTACCACCACCCTGTCTGTTTCTGCCGTGAAGCAGTAATGCGTTTCGGTTTGAAGGGTGGGGCAGCCGTTGTAATTATACTTCAGACTTTAGAACTTATATCTCAAGGTGGGTGGCGCATTTGTGGATGTCTATGGGCTCCAGTAACCACTTAACACCAGGTGGGCTGTGAGCTCGTCCACCCATTAAAGCAATAGAAAAAAAAAAATAACAAATGAGAACTGCAGTGGGAGGAACATTCAGGAAGAAATCAGTAGAATGGCCTAGAGCAAGGAGTTATGGCAGAACATTATAAAATGAATCAAATTTGCCCTTTCCAAGTCAAGCTCCTCCTCTGATAAGCTGAGGACCATTCTATCAAGTAAAATAATTAAGAAGAAATAATAATTCTGCCATCTCCAGACTTACAATACCCCCCCCCCCCCTTTAACAGATTTCCTTTGACCTCTAAATATGTTTACAGCATACTTATGCACACGAACACACACATCAACAATTAAAGCCTAATGTAAATGGCAAGATAAGTTATAATGACAAAGCATAGAAGCTTTTTCAATATCTTACATTTAGTTGAGACTTTCTCAATCAGAAGATGAAGCTCCTGTTTATTTTGTTTCAAATTGGATTCTGCTTCTTGCAATCTTTTCTTGAGGTTTTCATATTCCTTCCACACGGAGAGTTCTTCTGGTACTGTGTCATTGTTATTCTATCGACAATGTAAAAAGACTCTTTTTTATATGTATTTAAGGTATGTTTTTGAAGTTACTACTTTTGACTTATGCTGAACTGTTGAATGTAACAAATCAATGTTTTTATTGTGAAATATAAATCTGATGTTGCAAAAATCATCAAATATTAGCATAAACTTGGTAGATGTGTAAGTGATCATACTGGGATGCCACATGGTGATAGTAATGAATTTGCTTTTACATGTATTTTGCATAAGTCTATTGGGTTGCATCCTAAGCATAGCTATAATAAGTTAACGGTAAATAATAAAGAATTGACCTCGCCCTACACTTATATTGTCATCAGATCAGTGCTCTAGATCATACCTTTTTATATTCAAAAGTCTTTTTGCATTTTTTAATGTCATCTATAAAGACCAGCTGTTTTTTAAATTTGATAACATTCTTCGATTCAACTTCTTCCATTAGACTGCGCCATACAATATAATATTGGCCACGGCACATTCTATAATATAAGATTAATTATTAATTTCTTGTTTTATGACTAGCGTGGAATGACTTTAAGCGATTTTTTTATTGCATAGATAGGTGGATGAGTTCAAACCCAAACTGGTGTATTGACACATCAACAATTTTTGAGGTGGGTGGAAACATGGAGATGGTCATGATGATCCTAAATAAGCCCTGTGTACTAGGCGCTATGCTGAGCACCTAAAAATTATTTGTTTAAAGTTTATAGGCACAAAAATTTTACACAAACTTAATGACATGGATAATTATTTCTCGGAATGATTTTATACATTAATGGATCCAACACTTAAATACCAGTTGCAATGCGCATTATGAAAGTTCTGTAGTTATCTTAAAGAAAATTACGTATTCGTTAAAACAAATTAAAAGTCAATAAATTTATCAAATCTGTTTAGTTAAGATATATTCGACCACAGTCAGATTATCGATTGGAACGTTTTAGAGTAACTTTACTCGCTAGATATTAAATAAGATCGCATTTGCCACTAGAAAATAATAAATTAAACAGACTTAAAAAAACTGTTTCTAAACTACTACCACTGTAAATAAAATACTAACTGTTTCGCATTATCCAAACGCGGAACTTTGTCTTGAGGACACCCCATAGCCAGTAACCATTCCATAAATTTTTGTGGTACTTCATCACTAATAAGTTTCACCTTTTCGTCACTCATTGTATTAATTCCCTACAACAAAATTATGAAGTAAAATCAAAAATGACTGTTACGTCTGTTACAGTTTACTATGTTTTGAATTTTGAAATAGGGATGCCATCGGAGATCAATAGATCGATGATAGGTAGATTTTATGATCAAAACTATCGATGTTCTCAATCGATGCTGCTAAACTTTTTTTGTACCTTAGTGAGCTTTCAGCATAGTCCAATTGATGGAAATTATCACCCACGGATATCGTCAATCCGTTGCGTCAGTGGTTACCATAAAATTTTCAGCTTATGCCTCATTTGAAGGTAGACGCTTTAGTACTTGCAAAATTTGATGTGACGTTTTTTTCGACTTGAAAATCATTTTAAATAACCAGATAAATAAAATATCAAATTAATAAACAGAATTATGTATATTTTCAAGAAGTAAAGTTCGATCTGTTTTTGTATATTTTACGGCATGATAACGAGACATTTAAGTAAAGTCTTACATTTTCCTATAATATGTTAAGATTTGAAAAATGATACGAAGTTGATTAATTTGATACAAGATGGAATGAAAAAAGTCTCAGTAAAATAATAACTATTTACTGAGACTTTCAGTGAACTTTTTAGAAGAATCCTATAAGTTATATCTAATTTTCCCACATTTAAGGACTTTTACAGATGTTAAACAGTTAATAAACCACAGTTATTACACATTGAAACCTCAAGAAACATTAAATGAACAAAATAACACAGTTCAAGATTCCGCTAAAAGTCGATTAATATTTCCCTGGAAACCAACTGGAAAGCCCCTTTTTTTGCTCAAGTTCAACCAATTTAGTAGGCAAAAGAACAAAGCCCACACTGCTATGATGTCATGTGATCTCTTGTCTCTTGTCATCTTGTCAGTCTCAGTCATGGAGTTAATAAGTAATGCCGAGAAATCGGTCTCGAAAGAGAATACTTTTTGGTCGCGGTGTCCTTGTCTAATGTGGTGACCATATAAAATTTATTTATAGGACAAAATTATACACATGCATCAGTTTTGAATTTACCTTAAGTAATTCTGTGTAGCCCTATGTAAATACAAAACACGTGCTTGCAACAGTTTATTTATGTAAATTTAATTCTAAACATTGCTTCGTCGTCATGGTGACTTTTTTTCGACGTTTTTTTTGGAAATTGCTGCGTTGTCGAAAATCTAGCACTGAGTTTTATTACAAACATCATTACCTCAGTTCTATTACTTAAACTTCCTCAAACTCATGTTTAACGTCCGAATACTCAACCGCGACTTAAATATTATGTTGAACTTAATTACGCAATTCCTACTTTAATGTACTGGCTAAGTAGGCCGTGCAAATTAATATTTGACACTGCAACACACATGGTCTGCGCGTATCGGATGCTCTTTTCCTACATTCACATCTTCAATTGAATTAAAATTGCTTGTATTTTTACTTAGTGCTATTTTCATGACACGTGTATATTAAGTCTACTAGTTACATTTTAGGAAATAAAACACAATGGGTAATAAAATGAAATGAACTGAAATTCATTTATTTGTTATATGTAGACAATTAAATAACTCTTAAATGACAAGTCAATACACATAACACAATACACACAGTACTTGATCTCTATTTACAAAATATTGGTTATATTATTATTATTAAGTTCAGTTAATTTTCTGTAGTCTTATAATATAATATTTCCTCTATTTTATGTTAATTCTTTTTTTTTCACCGAAATACATAATTTATTTTAATCAACATCTAAGTGAACCATGAGTATCATTAAAATTTCGCAATTTAAATTTAAATTCAATTAAAAATCGCCATTTTTCTTTAATAAATCTAAAATCGACTTTATATTTACAATCACTATTTCGCGACTTTTAAGTTTTTGTTTCAAAACCTTAACATCTTGTCGTAATTTTGCTTTTCTCGGGGTATTTTTTATTTCTTGCGTTTGAGTACTTGATTCCTCTTGTTTGACCTTTATATAGGACATTTTCCAGAAATTCCAACGTCATATTTACTAGAAGATACTCCTCGTTCGCTTAACGTCAGGCAAATGATATACATGCTTGCGTGCGACGTTATTCAATACAATAAAAAAAGTTCAAAAAATACCACGTGGTGGCTCTTGTAATTTAAAAAATACATTGCAAAATTATAGTTTTTCACGATTGTTTTTTCAAATTTAGTATATGACATAGATTAAGTACAATTTATAAGACAAATGGTATTAAATATTATAATGAGAAAAAATATCTCACATTTTAAAAATATATACTCACACTAGTAAAAATTTATCAATGAATGTGACATATGGAAGGATATTCCACAAACTGGAGATGATTCTCGCTTACAACCACTTACAATACAAGTGTTCACCATGATTACACGGAAACTTTCACGATTTTCGAAAAAAACAAGCCACAAGCTGTATCAGTGCCCTTTTAACTTCGAACTACAAACGTAAATAGACGCCATTTTTCTTATATCCATTCATAGCTCTTTTTCGGTGATGCCAACAATTAATCTGGCTTCCCACCAAATTCAACATGTAAACCATCAGAAATCTACGTACCTACCATGAAATTTTCCATTAAACAGATTTCTTATTATTATAGAACAATAATTATTTTGTTAATGAGCTTTATTAATATATGATGCTCTATTAAAAATCAACATATATCATATAATCAATACTTCTTATATAATTTATTTTAATAAATTGTCATCATTAGAAACTAATTTCACCATAACTTTGTACGTTTCTTTTGAACCAATTTAATTTTTGACGTTGATGGAAATTCTAAATTGTCGCAAAATTTTCTAGTTAAGTCATAAAATGTTTATAATCCTGTAAAGTAGATTGATTTTAACCTTTTCGATAATTTTCAACAACGCCCAAGCTACTAAAAAATCCACTAACCATTAAAAGCCATTTTTGATAACTAAGACAGGGGTCCAAATTACGAGAATTCGTGGAAAATCCTCTAAGCTAGCTACACTGCTTTTTGTTTGTAAAATGTGCGAGAGGGACACCACCACTTAATAATCATTCTCTTTTCAGACCGTTTTTCCTAACATCTTTTGCTATTTAAAAATAAACTTTAAGCCATAGAGATAAAGTATATTTTTAGTTTTTATGTCAAACCAAGTAAGCACTCCAGTTAGAATAGTAACTCCATGGTCTCAGTAAACGACCACCATTTTACTGAGATTGAATTTTATCCCATACCATATCATTTCATTTCATTTAATTTCATCTCAGTTGATAAATGTTTCAAATTAATCATCGTCATTTCATTTCACTCCTTATTATAATTTTTCATAGGGATGGGAAATGAATTAAAATAAAAATGGACCTAAAGATCTTAGTTACCAGGCCATTAAATCTGTTTAAAAAAAAAACGTTAATAACAAACATAGATTATACATTTAATATAAATCAAATTTTTGTTTAAATCTTTCGTTGCTTGTCACCTAATTTTTCTTTTGATTTTTTAATACTTATGTTTGCCCTTGGACTTAGATAGTGTTTGTTACGATGATTTACACGGATCTAGTATTAGGATTCCGATTTGCATATCCTCTGAGATGAACCCGCGCTTGTTTACGAACCATTGAAACGCCTGACTAGAATTCTTGGAAATCTATGGGTTGGAACTTCGAAATATGCATAGACCTATATAGTAGAAATATGCCATCAAGTTCCCGGTTGAAGTGCCATTTTGGCTGTGAAATCGATGGTGAGTAAATTAAAATTACATTAATACTTTACTACATACGTTATGGAGAAAAACCAAGTTGTACCATTGAGTTCTAGCAGATGCCAGGATTTGAAAATCTTCAGACAATTTACGTTATTTACGTCACAATGTCACTTAAACACTATACATGGGTCAAGTTAACATATAATTAGTACATTGTTGTTATATTAACCATTTCAGGTCCATTGCATCGATTTCCTAAACCACAATACCCACATTTAACAAAATTTAATTCTTGGAAATCTGTCCTTGCTAAAGATGTTCAAGATAAAGGGGACATTTACATCTACAACCAAATCAGAATTTGCGATCGGCACTTTGAAAAATGTTATCATTCACAAAGTCACAGACTTATAGCTAACGCAGTACCAACACTAAACATTGGTATGATTTTATGTTGTATTTTTTAATATAAGTTAAATATATGACTTTCTTATTATTAAGTATGAACTAAAGCGATGTAAAGCTTAGGCCTAGTATTATGAAATAATTTACTAGTTTAGTACTAAAGATGACTAGTACTATTTTTGCTGTATTGACACAATTATCAGCTTTTTAAATCTTATTGAGTTTAGATAGAAATTAGTCTTAATGAGGAATTAGGTACATGAGGTTTAAGGAATTAGACAGATAGTTTTGGTCAGTGGCTGATATTAGAGTCAAGAGTTATTCAAGGGAACTCTTAATAAATACATTCATATCCTTTGGTAGGCAGTGGCTTGCTTCTGCCCCTGGCATTGCTGATGTTCACGGGCGACAGGAACCACTCACCATCAGCTGGGCCGTATGCTCGTCTGCCTACAAAGGCAATAAAAAAAAACAGAATTCTTTTTTAAAACAATATTCATATGACTGAAAGATCAAAACCTCATCACTCAAGTTTGCCAGATCTGGGAATCGAACTCACCATCCACAAAATTCAGGGCCATTAACTAACTACTGCACCAATGTGTCAGTCAGTTGATTAGTCGTTCAAGCTAATTTTATGTTTTAATTATATTTTCAGGTTTTTCTCAGCAGCAACCTGTAGAAATTGAGGTTGATGAAAATATGCCGACTCTAATGCAGCCATTGACTTCTGCCCAAATGACAAAAGTGCAACAGTCATCACACAGTTTCCCAAATCTTACTGTTAGTATGCCATCAGCAACTAGAAATGTCGCCAATAAAGCTGAAACAAATCAATCCAGACGAGGTAATTTTAATTTTAATAATGTACTTAATATTTCTTTGAAGTAGTACATAACAGGAAAGTTACTATGGGCTTGGCCCCATCACCATGGGTATGCCACTGCCAATGTAAGACAGAGCCGTGCAACAGCATGGTGCCGTGGATGGTGCGCTGTGCTTGACTCGCGTTTATTGATATTTCATAATCTTAGTACTCGATAGTCATCATCTAATCTAGTGTCCCAGAGCATTGGATGTCCTTTTACTAAAAATAAAACAGTCTATAACAAAATTGTCAGCCATTTCTTTGAGCACACGAACACACCAACTGCGAAACATCGACTGATCTGCGATACTTACTAGGTAGTAAAACCAAATGCGTGGTGAATATTAAAAGTGATAGAGAAAATGCCAGATAATATAAAAATTCTAACATCACTTTGTGTTTCTTAATTTACAGATAGTGAAGATCAAGATTCGGCCGATACCAGTTCTCAACAGGTTGAAAGTCTAAGAACACTCCAGTCTACCGGTGCTCCCATAAAGAAACCTAAACAAGAGCATAGGTGTCACACTTGCGAGGAAGAAATCTCCGATTGGGACGAGCTAGAAAAGCACCTAATCCAACACGTTTCCCTACCGTCTACCGGAATTGAGGAGCTGCTTTTAGAGTATAGCCCGCCCTCTGGGAACGAAAACTGGTCAGATGAAGATGAGGAACCCGCAGCAGTGAACAAATTGAGTGGACTAGGTTTTACTATAAAGAAGAACCGTATGAGAATAAAGCAAGAGCCTGGTTACAATGCTACTCCGGAGAGCGATGACCTCCAAAACATTAACAATCGCCATCAAATCAAACTAGAACAAACCATGGAGACCGTGAAGGTGAAACAAGAGGTCGAAAACGACGAATATCAACCGCAACAGAATTTTCATTTATTCTCTGATCAGATAAAGACAGAGAGAAGCGTCACTCCTCTTGACAGGAACAATTGTTACACACCATTAATAGCAATTGTCAAAGACGATCCCGACGGATCCGCAAACCAGCCCTCTCAACCGATATTTTCGGACAGTAAAACTGCACCCACAAGTGCGACGGTGCCACTACTTCCCGTCACGAAAATTGAAGATACCGGACCAACGTTTATAGAGATTAATATCGATTCTAATGATAAGGACGGAGATGATTGTGTTGGTTCAACGACGCCGGCGCCCGATATTAAACCGATCGTACCTAAAATCGAAAACGCACCGCTCGTGTCCTGTCCCTCGATCTCGCAGTCGTTTCAAAGCTCTCAGCCCAGTTACAATAACTCTGGGCATTTATCGCCGAGAATAACAACGGCTCCGTCTTTAGAGAAACAACACAATTTCAACTGGAACGCGCCGGATTCGAAACCGCACCTGAACTCCATGAACATCTTGGATAATACGGCAGATGAAATAAATTACAGATAATATTGAATAGTAACGGATAAAGTTTATTATGCTAAATAATAACGAAGGGCTATTTAGCAGACAACCTTGAAAGATTGACTGTGGTGGGCAAGGTAGAAAGGAAAAGACCTGCCAGCCGGCCACCAAACTATTGGTCAGATCTGATAACTGCGCTCACTGGACTCTGTTGCGACCGCCATGAGAGAAGCCGAAAACCGAAGGAAATGGAAGCCGATGGTACAAAGAGCCACGAAGAGCTTTCAGGGACACGACCTTCAGCAATGAAGTATGCGACTAAGAAGAAGAAGAAGAAGAATTTGATTTAAGCGGCATTTCGCTTAATACGCGACGTTTATCTTTGTAATTAAAGATGAGTTTTATTTGGTATTAGCATCAACAGTCCTTTTCTTTTTCTCCACCTTAGCCCACTAGGTGGGGTCGGCACAGCAAATTTTTCTCTTCCATTCTCTTCTATCAGCCGTCATCTCAACACTCACTTCTCTCTCTCTCATATCATCATTCACACACTACATCCATGTCTTCTTCGGTCGACCTCTTCCCCCTCTACCTTGCACTAGTCAAAAAGTCGAGTAGTAAAGTAGACTTCAAAGTCGTCGTGGCCCAAAGGACAAGACGTCCGGTGCATTCGTATCTAGAGATGCACCGGTGTTCGAATCCCGCAGGCGGGTACCAATATTTCTATTCAAATACGTACTTAACAAATGTTCACGACTGACTTCCACGGTGAAGGATAAACATCGTGTAATAAAAATCAAACCCGCAAAATTATAATTTGCGTAATTACTGGTAGTAGGACCTCTTGTGAGTCGATTGCATGCAGCAGAGATGCGAATGTTGCGATGGATGTGTGGAGTAACGAGAATGGATAGAATACGGAATGAATATGCTAGAGGAAGTCTGAAAGTGGCACCTGTGACAGAGAAGCTGAGGAGTGCGCGTTTGGGATGGTATGGACATGTGATGAGTCGAAATGAAAATGAGGTCGGTAAGAGAGTGTTAACTATGAATGTGGATGGATATAGAGGAAGAGGTAGACCTAAGAAGAAATGGATAGATTGTGTGAAAGACTATGGGTAAGAGGGGAGTGAGCGAAGAAATGGTATATGATAGAAGAGTATGGAAAGAGAAAACATGTTGCGCCGACCCCAGGTGACAGGGAGAAGGGCAGGATAATGATGATGATGAGGACCTTTTGTGAGTCCGCACGGGTAGGTACCACCGTCCTGCCTATTTCTGTCGTGAAGCAGTAATGCGTTTCAGTTTGAAGGGTGGGGCAGCCGTTGTAACTATACTGAGATCTTAGAACTTATATCTCAAGGTGTGTGGCGCATTTACGTTGTAGATTGGGTCCCAGTAACCACTTAACACCAGGTGGGCTGTGAGCTCGTCTACACATCTAGGAAATAAAAAAATAAAAAAAATGATTCAAAAATCGAATTATTATTTTGTTGTTTCTTTTTAAAAAGAGAACTGTTACACAAATCCAAACAAGCGACTTAATTACAGCTACAATGGAAACTGTTGCGATAACTCTGATGTGGCTGAATGCTTCCCGAGGTTTCTGTTTTTATTATTTCATCGCCATTTTACCGTCACCATCAACGTCGAACTCGTCGATTACGATAGAGTTCGACGAGCGAACTAACCTTAAAACACAGCCCACTGAGTTTCTCGCCGGATCTTCTCTGTGGGTCGCGATTCCGATCTGGCGTAAGATACCGCTAAACACTGCTCTTGCTAGGGCTAGTGTTAGAAAATTCAATCAAGTTAAGTCCGTGAGCTCCTACCCGTCTATGCGTAGCTGGAATAGCTTCTTAGGCTACCATAGAATAGATAAGGAAAATAATAATATTAAAAATAGGTTTTTTTTTACAACTCAAGAGCAATTGTTTCGCGAATGAATCTACTACCGGATCGAAATCGCGACCCGCTGAGAAGATCCGGCGAGAAACTCAGCGGGCTGATGCATGGGTTAGGTTGCACGTCGACCTCTTTGTCGAGTTCGACGAGTACGGTTACCGGGGTCCCTAAGCCTGCCCCTAGTATTAGAGCTGAAGGCATCTAATGCAAAGGTTATTGGATCTGATGGATCCGTAAGGACGTGAATAGGTTTCTGAAGAGTAAAGATACGAAATGAAATTTGTTTAGGAATTAATTAAAAACATAACCAATTTAGATATTAGTAAATATTAAGTATTTGATAAAATAAAACCAGATGGCTTAAGTTCCAATACATTTTTTTTATTATTTTGCACTTATTTTTAAGCTTTGGACCAAAAAAGCCCCTTTCTAACGTCATCTAAGTGGGTCTTATATTTCATGAATTATTGACACATTCTTTAAGTTAGGGACAAAAGGTGTTTTGTTTACAATAAATTAAGCTTATTGCCAAGCTAATTTAAACAATGGCATGATATATTAAACAGATCATCAACATCAAATGTGAGACTCATGGGTTACAAAAAACAATGCCTCATTAAAACTAAAATTTTGCAGAATGTACTTAAAAGTAGTATAATTACTTATTCAATATGAAACTAGGCACTCAATCTAATAAAAAAAAGCCACATGTTTCGATGAAAAATATATTACAAAAATGTTCATAAACATAGTGAAAAATGATCATGTCCATAAAGACGACTTAGTATGGATATGACTTATTCCCAAAAAAATATATGACTTGAGTTTTGTTAAACTTACTTTTATTTCATCATTGCTAAGACAAAATTAAAATTGTTTGTATTATTGTGTGTATTGTTACAAGTACAAGAAGCAAAAAACCAATTGTAAATAAATCAATTAGAAAGAAAAAATCATAAAAAGAGAAAAACGAAACAAAGTCGCGACAGTGGAGAGTCACAACTATATGGATGGCACATTAACGCGCAAATACTGAAACTGCATTTACATTTAAAGGTATGCGAAAAAAATAAAAAATCTAACAAATTTTAGATTTAATTTAGAGGCCTCTAAATTGAAATACCGTTTCAGTATTTGGGGTATTTGGGGTTTATTTTTTAGAGTTATCTTGAACACCAGTGCCCAAATACTCTTTGTGTGTGTGTGGGTGTTAACATTATGTAGTGTTAATGTGAATTGTGGTATGGCTCGTAGCAAGTGAAAAGACACATTGCCACGTTGCATGCTTTGCAGTACGTGATGGTCCGTTTCCCGCAGACGGCGCACTTACGCTTTAATCGGTCTGTCTTTCCGGACTTTATCAAGTCGTACTGCGCCGGGGTATGCAACTTTGTAATTGTTTTTGAAATGGATATACGTGTGCCGTGTGCTGATAACAAATCAATTATCAACGCCTTCCGGAATTTCCGGTGCGTCAATAATTGATTTCCTAGTAAAATGTGTGCGTTTAGGATACTGGCGTGCAAAAGCCTTCTAAAAATTTTTTTATACCAGACCTGGGTCGACTTCCTTTCGATGGGGTACATAGAAAGCTGGTGGGCTTTGCGGTCGACAACGCCCATACAAGTGTTGTAATCCAGCACAACAGACGGATTCAGTGTTTCGCCACACCTGGTACTTGAGACGCCATGGTATGTAGAAATAAAAGCCTCGCGCTTCCCGATATCCCTCCACACCATGACGTCCACATCTTCCGAGGTGCAACCCACCACTTGACCGACTATCATGTCCTTTTCGGATATATTCGCCAATTCAGATGGTACGAATTGACGATTTGTACTAAGTGTTCCAGCACAATCGAATCCCCGGACTTTCAGTTCCCGCGCTAGTGCTGGGGAGTTGTAAAAATTGTCCATCCATACAGTGTGACCTTTATGTTCAAGACCGTTTAGTAGTCTGAGTACAAGAGATGGTATTGTTCCAGAAATTTGATTATCTTCTTGAAGCGCCGAGATATCATGGCCTACGTACACTTCAAAACGCCACAAATATCCCGTCTTGGACTCACAGACTTCAAATATCTTGACTCCAATTGTCGGTCCCTTGTTAGGTATCAATTGATTGTCAAGCAAACCCTTCCTCATAGTGAAGCTTTCATGGAGAGTCACATTTTGTGATAGAATGAATAATTCAGAATACTTGCAATTTAAGTGGTCTATAATGGGTTTTATCTTAAAAAGTTTATCTTGGGGTTGTGTTAGCAATTCAGAGTTATAATGAACATTATTACTAAAATGAAGACATTTTGATATGAGCATAAACCTATCGTATGACATATATGTGGAGAAGCCGGGGGTATTGAAAATATCGTTATTGTTGCTCCAGTACTCCTCTGCATGGCTTTTTACTACCAAACTCATAGCCAGAATAATAGCAAAATATGTGTAAAGTTCATCTACATTCGTATCATGCCAACGAGTGATGCGACTTGTAGGACGGATCATCCCATTCTCCAGCATGGTCGTTGCCAGCTGCTGTGAATAAAGGTTGGTCTCCCTAACAATCAAATCCATAATTTCACGATTCCATATGGAAATAAAAGCTTCGTATGGATTCGTGAATGAGACTGTAGGGCCACAATTAATTTGCGAGAACGGTTCTCGTCTCAAATGAGGTTCAAATTGAGACATTGGAAACGCTCTCCAGTCAAATTTAAATTTGTTGTTCGGCTCCACGGGAGTCGGCGAAACAGGCGTCGGTGAGGCGGGCGTCGAGACACTAATGGATGGTCGACGTAGTTGCGAAGGCCGTTCCAAAGTAAAGTTGATAGAACCTCTTTCAACTTCCTCATCTTCTTCGTCCATAAGCATCCTTGCCATCCGGGGCGCCCCTAATGGCTGTGTAATCCCTTCTTCCTCTTTGTCAGACTCTTCTTCGCTGCCTGAAAAAAAAAACGTATAAGTTCTGGTTTCTATTGTAATAGATATTTTAATTCCGAGATTGTTGAAAAAAAGGTTGATGTCATAATGCGCTTACCATAATTAAGTATATTGGCCATTTTAGAATCACGATGGGATCTGCCACTGACCGAAGGCATTCTACAAAAGAAAAAGGATTTTTTTAACAAAGCTGATAACCTTATTTGTGGTATTAGGTGGAGTACCGAGCGAGATGAACTTACAGTTGTCGACGAATTTTTGCGCTAGAATCGCCAACGCTCGGACTTCTGAAAAAAAAAAACAAATATTTAATAACATTTAAACATAACCAAAAAAAAAACTACAAAAATTTTTTTGATAAATACTTACACAGGCCGCTTGTTCTTTGTTGTAATTGAATCGCAGCTTGCACCATAATCAACATTTCTAGAACGTTACAAAGAAACATTTAAGACTATCTATAGCGATACGAAAAAATAAATAAAAAGAATATGATTGGCTTATGCAAAGAATCCTATCACTGGTATAAAATATAAAAAAATAATCAAATGACTAAAACAACAAAAAGAAACCATTAAAAACTTTCATACGAAACTAAAGTCTTAAACTATTTCTACGGGCAGCCATTTTGGGCCGTGCCCCTTCAAAGACCTGTCTGTGTAAAGTCCTTATGGTGTTTTTGTATATTTGAGGCCAAAAATTTTGCATTTGCGGCTAAAACACACGTATGTTGTAATAATTAGATTGAAGATCACCATATCATGAACTAATTACACTTAATATATTAAAAACTTCCATACGAAATTCAAGTCTTAAACTATTTCTACGGGCTGCCATTTTGGGCCGTGCCCCTTCAAAGTCGTGTCTGTGTAAAGTCCTTATGGTGTTTTTGTATCTTTGAGGACAAAAATCTCTGATTTGCGACTATGACACACGTAGTTTGTAATAATTAGATTAAAGATCACTATATAATGAACTAATTACACTTAATATTCGTTTGTGTTTAATAATTTTTCTATCAGTATAACACCAAACAAAATCCACCTAGAGCTTCGAAAACTGACTTTGTTGTTGTTTCAATGGTTGTTTTTGACTTAAAATGTAAAGAACGTAACGAAGTTAGTAAATAAAATTAATTATTACTTACTTTTCCATATTTTTCAGCAGATAAATAAAAGTTATAAAGTTAAACAATTTGTTGTCGCACAAACCAACCAGCTCGCAGGACGTAGGAAACACTGACTGAAACGGTTACTACCAATTTAAATAATTTTTTTTTTGTAAGGTATTTTATGAGCTCATAACTGAGACCTTTAAGTCATGTCTTATTTTAATTTATATTCATATTTTTATGAAAAATGATATTAAGGAGTGAAATGAAATGAAGATGATTAATTTGAGACATTAATCAACTGGGATGAAATTAGATGAAATGAAATGAGATGATATGGGATGAAATATAATCTCACATTACATTTTGAGTAAATTGCGGAGACTAATTGTTTTGAGTCCTTGTCTTTCATCTTCAAGTTCATTTTTACCGCAATGTAATTTCATCGGGAATTTTATGACAGAATTTTGTAACACACAGCGAAAATAAAACCTTACCTAATAAGACGTGTATTATTATGGATAAAAGACACTGAAGTATGAAACCTAAATAGGTCTATGATAAAGGAGTTTCAATTTTCCATTACAGATTACACAGCATGGCATCATATGCATAGATAATACACTTATCAGACGTCACGCGACACAAAATGTAGAAAATGTTATGTCAAAATAAATAGGTAGGCAATACAAATAATTAACAGTTCTAATTATCAAAAGATCTACCCTCCTCATAGGAACTGACTACCTGTTCGAAATAAATGTACGTACAAAAAGCTATAGTAATTATTAATATCTGAGATGATTGTTTTTATCTAATTTCTAGACATAAAAATATCATTTCGTATCATTTTTACTCCTCAGAAAACTACTTAATTTTATGTTCTCAATCAACGTTAAGGGCTGTAAGGAAGCAGCGGCCCCCCTCATGTATTATTGTCTTATTATCGTTGACTTTATCAAGAATATTGTTTATAAATAAATATAAGAAAATGTTGGGAAATCTGAAAGATTTCCTGTCCGTCGTCCAAGAAGGTTTAACTTCAAACAATAATTTGCGTCAAACGCTACAAGAAGTTCAAAAAGTGACAGGAATTTTCAAGGAAAAACAGAAAGTCGCAACCGAGGACAAAGTTAACTACGGAACTGGCGGTGCCTTACTAGAGAAATATCAAGATGCTTGGGTTGAAATACATGGCAACGCTGATAGTAATTCTAAAGCCGCCGATGAAGTAGATAAATTGATTCTAGAACTACACCAAGAGACGTCATCGCGATTAAAAAGTGCTCACGATTTGGCACAGGGATTGAGTCACATACCCGCCTTGACTGCAGCGGTGGCAGAATGCATGGACAGCATGAAAACCCTGCAAGCCTTAATGAAGACTGTGGAGGAGGAATTAGCAGAATTTGAGGATATTGTAGAGAAAAGCAAACAAGAAAACTGGAAACTAGATCATCAGTATCATCTAACATTGTATAAAGAGAAGAAAATGGGTATGTTTTTATTTGTATTCTGTTTGTATTCTGGTGGTAGGACTTCTTGTGAGTCCGTGCGGGTAGGTACCACCATCCTGCCTATTTCTGCCGTGAAGCAGTAATGCGTTTCGGTTTGAAGGGTAGGGCAGCTGTTGGAACTATACTTGAGGTCTTAGAACTTATATCTCAAGATGGGTGGTGCATTTATGTTGTAGATGTCTATGTGCTCCAATAACCACTTAACACCAGATGGGCTGTGAGCTCGTCCACCCATATAAGCAATAAAAAAAAATTATAATAATTTTTAATAAATCAGGCAACGGTTGATCTGCATTGCATAAATTTATGATAAACATACAGATTTCTCTCGTTGGATGCAGGTGGCAATGGACCGGTTGCACTGGAAATCTATTGGAGAGGCCTATGTTCAGCAGTGGATGGCGATAGGCTGAAATGATGATGATGATGATGATACAGATTTATATGCATGTGTACATTTATGTACAATTAAATTTTAATTATTAGTTTTAACAAAATGTATTTTTAAATAAATGGAAATGTTTTGTATATGTATAGGTTGGTACAAAAATATTTATATATTTTATTTGTTATTAAAAACTGTTTTTAAATAATATTAAATACAATTAAACCATTCCAAGTATCCATAATGGTCTGGAAGGGATAGTATTCAACGAGAAAACAAAAAACCTAAGGCTCATCCTAAGGCGGGTTTACATTATTGATGTCTATGGGCTCTGTCTCTGCCAGTGTCGGGGTCCATTTTCCTACTTAAACTCCTCCACTTTGCCTGGTCTTCGACAGCCTTCGGTGGTGAGGATATTCTCCTCCGTATCTGTCTTTACTACATTCAACCAGCGCTTCGTACTATGGAATCATGGACCTGGTACGTGGAGGTTGAGGTATATATTTCGGGCACGTTTTGCTGCCGTACAGTAGGACTGGTCGGATGTCGAACTTTTACACGAGGCCTTTTAACTTCACCGGTATCCTGCAGTCGCACAGGACGCCGGATACTTCTTGCCATTTTGTCCATCCGGTGCTTATCCGGGCTTAAAAGTCTTCTTCAATGCGATATAATAAGTAAAAAAATAAAAAATCCTATATGGCTGGCTATATTAAAAAGTCAACTGTCAATAAACGTTGGTTATATTTCAGCGTCATTGGAAGAAGTTCGCAACAAACTGGCCAGAGAGAACACAGAGAAGAGCATAGAGAAAGAGAAGCAACAAATAGCTAATTTACAAGTTAAAAGAGAAGACAGTGAGATGGCCTTTAAATATGATGTCGCCAAATATTTAGCTAATGGAAATTTACCTACAGGTTTGTTTCTTTAACTTATATTTTTAGGCTTAGTTTATTGTATAATACATGCTTTTACTGGTGGTAGGACGTCTTGTGAGTCCGCACAGATAGGTACCACCACCCTGCCTATTTCTGCTGTGAAGCAGTAATGCGTTTCGGTTTGAAGGGCGAGGCAGCAGTTGTTAACTCATGTCTCAAGGTCGGTAGCGGCATTTACGTTGTAGAGTGTGTCCACAGTGCATTTCCAGAGGTCTTTTTTGCCACGTACCATCTGGCTATGGAATGAGCTCCCCTCCACGGTGTTTCCCGAGCGCTATGACATGTCCTTCTTCAAACGAGTCTTGTGGAGAGTATTAAGCGGTAGGCAGCGGCTTGGCTCTGCCCTTGGCATTGCTGAAGTACATGGGTGACGGTAACCACTCACCATGGGCCGTATGCTCGTCTGCCTAAAAAGGCAATAAAAAAAAAAAAAAAGATGTCTATGGGTTCTGGTAACCACTTTACACCAGGTGGGCTGTGGGTTCCTTAATCCTTCTACGCAATAAAAAAATGCTTGCTTCAATATTATAATACACGCAATGCTTCTCATACAAGATTTATAGGTTCGACATAGCATATACAGTGGTAAAAATACATACATGGAGAGTACAGTTATTGCATATTACACTCAATACCATCTATTAAGTATTTTTATTATTTTTAATAATGGTATTCTTTTGCTGGAAACGAGGTTTTCCTATCATCTATATATATATATAAAAGAAAGTCGTGTTAGTTACACTATAACTCAAGAACGACTGAACTGATTTGGCTGAAAATTGGTGAGGAGGTAGCTTAGAACCAGGAGAAGGACATAGGATACTTTTTATCACATTCCCGTGGGACTTGACATAAAAGGTGGTAACTATAACAAAACGCAACTGACAGCTAAACGTAATATGTTCTATGGTTAATTGTGTTAATTATAGTAGAATTTTGAAGTTGACTGGTTGATGTGTTTGAAACAAACCGTGTGGCAGAACAAAGTTCGCCGGGTCCGCTAGTATTGTTATAAAATTATGTTCTTATTTACAGTCAAAACCGTTTACTGCGACATCGTTTAATACAACATGCCGGTTATAATAACCAAGAATAAAGGTCCCGGCTGAATGCCATATGACCGCCTTATTAAAAATATTGCTTCCTACGACATTGGTAATAACGACATACCTCATAAAACGACCACATTTAACTAATATTTCGGAGAATTAGATCTGTTAGAACGACCGGCTAAGCTGTATTGTAAACAATTTGAATAGGTATCCACATTTGTCTTCAATGGTTTTTGTTTACGATAGTCAAAGCCCGCTTCTTCATATCTCTTCAGTTAGTTTGTTACTTATCTATACACAAGACACACCAAAACTTTGTGGAGTTATTCGTGAAACTTTCAAAATGTCGCAAAGAAAAATAAAACAAATTAATATTGAAGAAAAATCGCGTATTATATAAACATATTTTTCCAATAATTCCCTATCGATTTGTTTGTACTTGCACGATACACATTAAACATCACCGGTTGTTACGACTATCGGTTATTACGACTGAATATGAGCAGTCCCTTCGATGTCGTTATAACAGATTTTGACTGTATTTAAGTTGATGACTGATGATCAACTATCAATTTTTTATTGTGTTGCCATTTAATGCTGTTAATTTGCTAATTAGATTTAGAATTCAGTGTCTACATAATTCATCAATTGCCTTGTTTGTTTTAGTTCCAAAGCCAGTTTCGTCAAAAGTGACTTTAGAACAGATACAGTTGGACGAAGACAAAACAGATCTTGAGAAGTTCCTGGATAGTTGATTGTATATGTTGGACTTTTTAATTTTAAGTACAGTAAATAGATGAAGAAACACAGAGCTTTTATATAGTAAGTTATGATATATTCCAGATTCTTTACACCAAAGTTGAAAATAAAACTGTTTTTATTATAAATGTATTCTTATTGAAATTCGGGAAGGCCGAGCTAGGAACGCTTCGCCTTGAGTTAACCTGAGATTCTCTACGTATTTTTTAATATTAGGGAATCCAGCAAAAAATTCAACCCATTCAAACGAAAAATGTTGCAGAGGCAAGTTCCAATCAACATTAGCTACACATACCCGATCCTGTGGACCGTATGCTAAACAGTCAACCTCTTTTTTTTTTTTTTATTGCTTAGTTGGGTGGACGAGCTCACAGCCCACCTGATATTAAGTGGTTACTGGAGCTCATAGACATCTACAACGTAAATGCGCCACCCACCTTGAGATATGAGTTCTAAGTTCTCAGTATAGTTACAACGGCTGCCCCACCCTTCAAACCGAAACGCATTACTGCTTCACGGCAGAAATAGGCGGGGCGGTGGTACCTACCCGTGCGGACTCACAAGAGGTCCTACCACCAGTAATTACGCAAATTATAATTTTGCGGGTTTGATTTTTATTACACGATGTTATTCCTTCACCGTGGAAGTCAATCGTGAACAATTGTTAAGTACGTATTTCATTAGAAAAATTGGTACCCGCCTGCGGGATTCGAACATCGGTGCATCGCTAGATTCGAATGCACCGGACGTCTTATCCTTTAGGCCACGATGACTTCAATAACGCCCTAAACACGTCATTACGGATTCTCCCGATCCATTAACGGTGCTTTTAGATACCTCAAGTACCGGTCACCGTTCTCGCCGAACCCGTCGCTTGCGACCAAGGGCTCGACCAGTAAATTAACCCACAGACACAGCCGAGTTTCTCGCCGGATTTTCTCAGTGGGTCGTGTTTCCGATCCGGTGCTAGATTCTGTGAAGCACTGCTCTTGCTAGGGCCAGTGTTAGCAAAACTTCCGGTTTGAGCCCCGAGAGCTCATCTACATGTTAGGGTGAAGCTGAAATAGCCTCACAAGGTTAAGAAGGCTTCGCATCCTCCATCATGCGATGACGTGCTACAACCGGTCTACCGAGCAAAAATACCTGCCCCATTAAAGATCTTCCCTATGTCGTACCCTAATCACACCCAATGTTTCCTAACAAACAGAGTCGAAAGATGAATTAAGCCGCCTAAAGTGGTTTCGGTATCTGGCATCAACGTTTTTAACAACTATTTACGTCCAATATTAACAAGACCCCTTGATGGTGGCTGTTTAATGCAATCATTTGTCACAGCCTACTTGATTATAATAGACTAGGTACGAAAAATTTGGGTGTGCTGTTGATCTGCTTGTGAATCTTGTGGTTCACGTACACAGCTTGATATTTTTGTGCATACCCTATATTATTTGTGGAAACTTGTATTCAGCCATTCCTAATTGAATCCTAGTTGCAAGTTCCCTGATGGTTAAATGTATTATGGAATGGATACTCCGGAAACTAGGCCGAAAAGGCTAGACGGTAAAGACAACGCTGAAATATGAATGTTTTAGATGAAAACCAAAGGAAACAGTAATAAAACGTTTATGACTAGTAAAAATAGGCACACTTTTGTGGCTATGAAACGCGATTCAATCCGATCGATCTCTCAGTTCGATACACGTCTGCTTTCAGATCCTACACGCACATACGCGACACTGTAAAATCACTCCCACAAAAAAAATTGGCAAGCACATACATATCGAATCTCGGCTTTGGTTTATGGGAAAACGAATATAATCTTGTCTATGAAAACGGATGCTTTATTTTATATTTTCCTTAATATGGGATGGAGGTCCCCACCACCATGCGCCGAAATTTTTATCTTCCCTAAATGAGATTTGATACGAGGGCCGGCATCTTTAATGGAACAGGTGTCGTCCAGCTCATCGTCAGAGGAAAAGTCAGAAACGCAAAAAGTTAAATGTCGCTTTTTTGGTGGGACCGCATGCAAGGACCACCTCATGGAACTTTTGTGGTTTTTTGAGTTCATCTCCCTAGCTTCGTAGTCCGTGTCTGACGCTGCCCGTTGACTGTCAGTCTTCGGTCGTGACGATTTGCTCCTGTGCTCCTTTTTATCCCCCCTCGGGGGGTTATGGAAGTTTTTTAACTTTGTAATACTAGTGCTTCTCGTGCAAAGGTCCGGAAAATTTTGCGAATAAACTACAATACTTTCGATTGGTTTGTGAAATTTTGCGGTCTTCCCTTTCGTCTCCTTTTCCGCATTCGTTTGTTTCTCAGCGGAATTTCCGCTGCTACAGCTTGTATTACTGGCACTCGTGCTATACTGTTCCACAGCTTGCTTTTCCAATTCCTGAAATTTAGTGTCGATGCTTTCATCTGAAGCTTTGTACTGTTCAAGAGCTTCCTTTTCGAGCTCTTCAAACTTATGTTCCAATTGCGGCTGCCTAACCCTAGCAGATGGCAGAATTATCTTCGGGTTCAGCTTGAGAATACCCGGTGTGACTAGCTTTTGTGCTAGTCTCACAACTGGAGACAAGGTAATTGGTGAAGGAGCACTCGTGCTTAGAACTGTACTGTAAAGGCGTTTCTTTTTTAAGCCGGCTTGGTTAACTGCTGCACTAGTAGAAGGCATCTGGTCGTCTGTTATAATATCTTTCTGCTGTGAAGTTGATGTTGCCTCCAATTGTGAATTATCTTTTGTTTCGGAAATATCTTCTTTTATATCCTTGAAGTCGTTTTCCGATTCCCTTTTGTCTGTTTTCCTTGGATTTTTCTTAGCCTTGTTGTTGTGACTGGTTTGTGCAAGGTGTAGTCTCGGTGAGACATGATCCTTAGGCCAAAATATTGTATATCTTCTATCAGGACAACGCGACGACCTTTGGCCCATTGGTGTGTAGCGATTGAAATTGGCACCTCTGTATGACAGACCCCTTGACGTAGAAGTTCTTATGGCGGCCTGAACGCTAGCCGTAAGTCGACTCATTGCCCGTTGGCTTTCGATGCCTTGCGGTCTCGGAGTATCGAACTGAAACTGAGAAAGACGATGCCATTTATGGAGTGGTAGATTTATGATAATTTAATACCGTGAAAACTATACCTTGTAAGAGGGATCACAGAGAAGGTGCGCTGGAATATCACGACAGAATGACTGAGGTGGTGAAGCCAAGGTCGTCAGCCTTCGCGGCTGGCGACGTCTGGCTCGTATCTTTCTCGAGACTTGAGGGGGACTGGGTGAGCGCGGCGACGATCGATTATGAGGCATCCATAAAGAACGGACGCTTTTGATTTTGCTGGCAAGTGCTTCTTCATCTGCGTTCCTCACGCCAGTCGGGCCCCAGCGCTCGCTAGCTGCCGATCGGTGCTCATTAGTTCATTGTAATGAGGCTACACCAAAAGTATCTTTTTTTTTTTTTTTTTATTGCCCTTGTAGGCAGACTAGCATACGGCCCACCTGATGGTGAGTGGTTACCGTCGCCCATGGACTTCAGCAATGCCAGGGGCAGAGCCAAGCCGCTGCCTACCAACTCTTGTACTGTGAGATTCATTGCAACATTGTCAAACTTTTTTTTTTTTTTAATGAACAGCTGCTTAAACAAAATGTATGGCAGATGTAAAGAAGTAATTCTTTAGTTTAAAAGCATTTGAAGTATAGTATCAGCTCTATTTAATTATAATAGGTGCATTTTGTATTAATAGGTTCACTTCAAACGTACACGTCCATGCATTTTCGTTAATAAGGTAGCGTGGTTGTTTTTCCAATGCAACTGAGCCTTAGATCTGATATCCCAATATGAGGAGTGGAATACACGATACGTGTGCTTCGATATCGACGATTGAAAGGCAAACGTGACTAAGCGACAATAACTGCTTTGTACATAAATGATAGGCAATAACCATATTCGATGCCCAAAAATATATATATTTCTAGGTCTGTTAAAATCATTTCAATCCTACAGCTACTAGCTAGATTCTACTACAGCTAGATTCGTTAAAATAAATTTTGTTTTCAGGTATTTCAACTTTAAATTAGTCTACTGTAAAGTTCACGCATTGTCGCTTAGTCACGTTTGCCTTTTAAGCGTCGATATGTATTTTGAAATCCTTTGCCTACCAAAGCTGGAAAAATAAATTATAGATTTAAAGTTAAAAAAAAAAAAACGCACAAATCCTCATCCGGCGGCATTCTGTAATTCCGTCGACGTCTCGATACACTTCGATCGGTTTCCTCGATCAATCTTCGAAACCAATATTCCACCTGATCAAAAATCTTAATTAGTAACGAAACATCTGAAGTCGTCATGGCCTAAAGGATAAGACGTCCGGTGCCTTCGTGTTGAAGCGATGCACCGGTGTTCGAATCCCGCAGGCGGGTAGGTACCACCACCCTGCCTATTTCTGCCGTGAAGCAGTAATGCGTTTCGGTTTGAAGGGTAGGGCAGCCGTTGTAACTATACTTGAGACCTTAGAACTTATATTTCAAGATGGGTGGCGCATTTATGTTGTAGATGTCTATGGGCTCCAGTCACCACTTAACACCAGGTGGGCTGTGAGCATGTCCACCCATCTAAGCAATAAATAAATAAATAAAGAAAACATACGTGCCCCTACTTGATTATGATGACTAACAGTTTCAAATAAAATGGATTAATGAATTGTCAAGTGAAATACTACCCGCCCGGCTCAAATTATAAGTTGGGTAATTAAATTACTTGTTATTATTATATTTTTGTACATTTTACTGTGTATTAAATTACTTCTTGCTTACTCATACTCGTAAATTTACTAGAAATATTGTTCTTTACCAATTCAACAAATGAAAAAAATATCTATTGTTACGGTCGGGTCTAGTGTTTGTATTAGTTCATAAATGCAATGAGGAATTTCATTATCGTTGATGGCAGCACACTCCGCCTCAGCGCAACGTCCATCGTCTATCTTCTAAACCACATTAACCGGTCACCGTCCTCGTCGAACCGTCGCTTGCGACGAAGGGCTCGACGAGCGAATTAACCCATAGACACAGTCCACTGAGTTTCTCGCCGGATCTTCTCAGTGGGTCGCGTTTCCGATCCGGTGTTAGATTCTGCGAAGCACTGCTCTTGCTAGGGTCAGTGTTAGCATCACTCCAGTTTGAGTCCGGTGAGCTCACCTACTAGTTAAGGTTACGCTGAAATAGCCTCTCAAGCTGTCAGCTTAGGTAGGAAAAAAAATCCACACAGCTGGCGGAGTTCAGAGGGGAACAGCAAGGTTCGAAGTATGGTTTGTTTACTACCACTAAGTTAAATGACATTTCGCAAACAAAAGTTGCAAATGTCCCCAATACAGAATATGTATTCTTAACAATCACAGTTTTTCACAATCAATTCATGATCATAGCTTGCAACGATTAGGACTGTGATACAAATCCGTGCCGGCTCCACAATACGTCCTCGCACCAGTTATTCCCGTAAAATGGCGATGAAATAATAAAAACAAAAACCTCGGGAAGCATCCAGCATTCAGTCAAATCAGAGTTCTCGCAGCCGTTTCCGTTGTAGGTGCGGGGATTAAGTCGCTCGTTAGGGTTTGTGTAACATTTCTCTCTTTAAAAAGAAACAACAAAATAACAATTAAATTCTTGAATTAGTCTTGACTCGGACAATTTGAATTACGAGCCATAGCTCCATCGCGCTGCATTCAAAGAGGCCTGGTCTACATTGACAAAAGACGACCTACCTCGAAAATATCTGACAATTATGAGCTCAATGAAACTACAGTACGAATTAATACCTATTGTGTTTATTACATTAGTAGGTACTGCCCATAGGTAAGGGCAAGGACTTGTGGAGGGCTTTCCAAAATGATTCCTATCCCTAAAAATATTAGCGCCATTCTGCATTCGGGACAGATTCGGTCGTTTCAGTCTTAACAGATGCGTTGTCGACGTTTTTTTACTTGTGGTAGGATGTCTTGTGAGTCCATACGGTAGGTACCACTGTCCTGTCTGTTTCTGCCGTGAAGCTGTAATGCGTTTCGGCTCGAAGGCTGGGGCAGCCGTTGTACTTTAAAAACTAAGACATCAGAACTCATATCTCATGGTGTATGGCGGCATTTACGCTGTAGATGTCTATGGGCTCCGGTAATCACTCAAATCAAGGTGGGCCGTAAACTCGTCCACCCATCTAAACAATAAAAATAAAATCAAAAGAAGCGTCCCATTAAATAAATACCTGTCTTCGTCATAATAAAAGTTGCCATAAAATTGTGCCAGTCGCGACTCTGGTATGACATCTTTTACATTTTTTTGGATTTTCGGGTTGCCATTCTCTTGTCCCGTTTGATTCGATGTTGTTCTTTTGCCATCTACACGAACGAAATAAAAGCTTTTTGAAGAGTAGAGAAGTGAAGAAACTATATAAAAATGAATTGCTGTTCGTTAGTCTCGCTAAAACTCGAGAACGGCTGGACCGATTTGGCTAATTTTGGTCTTGAATTATTTGTGGAAGTTCAGAGAAGGTTTAAAATATAAATAAATATGAAAATGCTCGGAATTAAATAAAAATGACAATTTTGTTTTTCCCTTGATGTGTCCCCCGTCGGATGGATTCCTTTTGTTTGTTTTAAGTTTATTTTATACAAAAGTTCAGGTCTTTTATTTGTCGATTGAGGCACTACGAAGTCTGCCGGGTCAGCTAGTATAGAATAGATATTTAAAAATATATGGGTTAATGTACACACATACACGTAGATAGCTACGACGGATTAGTGATTTTCTGCGACAAATTAGTAATGAGTTTCGATTTAAAAGTTAGAACCGCCTTTGTCCATAAGAATCTTGTATCTGGTGCTTATAATCTCGGGTAATCAATTATAATACCATTTGAGCTTTTTCCTGATCTACGCTAATACAATTTCTAAGTCCGGGTCCTTTGAAGGTTGCGATTATCAAATTAATCAACAAAACGATTACCTACAATGCAAGTTATTGAAAGTTTTAGAAACAAATTGAACCCTTACGAGACATACCTGATGACTCGCATGTACTCGATTGTGAGTTCTGTGATTCTATATTGTCTTGAAGCACTTGAGACACGCGGCAGTGCTGTGACCAGAGTCGCTGAAAATTTACCACATCGTTCAATATGAATCGAGAGATAAAAAAGACCTTACATTTTTTAATCAGAAAATAAAACTCACTCCGAAAATCGTCGACTTTGGCCCCTTTTAGCTACTAAGGTTGCCTTGGCCTATTATATTTTCATTTTCTAACTTGTATCGTGCTTGTAAGCTTTGAAAAATGGAGATACAAAAAACGCTTTGTTGAATTACCAATTTTAAATAATTCGTGCTCTGTGGCGAGCAATTTGAGAGGCATATGTCTAGCAGTGGACTGCTATAGGCTAATGATGATGATGAAATAATTCAGATCTCTATTTTAAGTGTTTTGTGTTTAGAATTATGTTCAGGTTCAAATTGAAATCCCATTACCTGGTTGGCTACATTGAAATCATCGGGAGGCTCCTTAGCCCACGTAAGATCAGCACAGAGGACGATGTGTGCCCACGCAGACGGGTATCGATCCAATTGATGGTTCATTCAATGTGACATTTCATACATACAATTAATTATCTTTAGAATTATACACGGACTAAATACAATAAACACTAAATACGAACTCGAACGTAGGTATACGGGTAAACTTTTAATAAAAACGACCTCAATTTAATAGGCATTGGTTAAATTCTACATTAACAAAATTTTCCACTTTTTTGATGGATACAACATTATATATTTTTTTCTTTTTATTTCAAATCACTTTTTGAATTTCGTATCAGACGACGTACTAAATTGTCATCGCGTTGGCTCAGTGACTTTAGTAATGAAGGTTTATACCGACTTATTGTCTACATGTACATTAGAACTTACACCATAAATTTAAACGATCCTATTGATAATAGCTAGGCTGGTCAGAAGAGAAGCGTTATATCGTTATAGCGTATCTAATAGTGGTCGAATAAAATTAATCTACACACCTAATTGTAATCAATAATACTTAATACAATAGATACAGGGCGATTTCATTCAAGTTAATTTAGTAATTCAGAACAATTGAAACATGTCGCATTTTCCGGAGCAAAGAGTCGATTTTGTTGTTCTCCTAGCAAACTACAAAGCAATGAACATACATATTTGCGAAATTTCATTCAAGTCCGTTCAGCATTATTTTCGTGATTGAGCAACGAACATCCAAACGTACTACGTACGTTCCCGATCCTGCTGACAGAATGGAAAGCAGTCGACGTCGCCCCAAACACGTCATCTCGGATCCTCCCGATCCACTAACGGTGCTTTTAAGTACCTCAAGCACCGGTCATCGTTCTCGTCGAACCCGTCGCTTGCGACGAAGGGCCTGACCAGTAAATTAACCCTCAGACACAGCCCACTGAGTTTCTCGCCGGATCTTCTCAGTGGGTCGCGTTTCCGATCCGGTGGTAGATTCTGCGAAGCACGGCTCTTGCTAGGGTTCGTGTTAGCAACGTCGTCAGGTTTGAGCCCCGTGAGCTCACCTACTAGTTAAGGTTACGCTGAAATAGCCTCTTAAGGCTATCACCTTAGGTAGGAAAAAAAAGCCAAAGGTACTAAATTTTTGAAGTGAAACTTCCTTATCGGCGTTGGAAAAAAATTTACCGTCACATTTTTCGGTTACGCGTCACTTTTTTCCGTTACGCGCCATCTGTTTTGTATTCATGTCTATGATAATAAAATCCTTTTGTTTAAACTTTATCTAATTTAACTTTTTTGTATTCATGTCTATGATAATAAAATCCTTTTGTTTAAACTTTATCTAATTTAACTTTATTTAACCAATTTCTAGAAAGTTGCATGTAGATCATTTTTCGAAAAATAAGGCCATAAACAAGTTTCACTTCTTACGTGTGTACACTAGTACACGCACACATTTTTTTTATTGCTTACATAGGTGGTTACCGGAGCTCATAGACATCTAAAACGTAAATGCTGCCACCTTGAGACATACTAAACTTTCTTATGCTATTAGCATTGATAAGTAAATATATACGTCACTGATTATAATTGTAAATATTACTTATATACTAGTGATAAGGAATGTTGTTTTTTTTTTGGCTTGGATTGTTGGACGTGCTCACGGCCCACCTGGTGTTAAGTCATTAGTAGATATCTACAACATAAATGCCTGAGACATGAGTTCTAAGGCCTCAATTTTTACAGTGCCTCACCCATAAAGTCCAAACGCATTACTGCTTTACGGCAAATATAGGCGGGGTGCTGGTACCTACCCGTGCGAACTCAGAAGACGCGCTACCACTAGTAGTTGTTGGTAGTAAGAAAACGAGACATACTTTTTATCTGGGCATTCGATCTTATATCGTATAAGTTTCAAATTGGTCGACCAACCATATAATACTTGTAGATAGATACGCTCAGAGACAATTCAACATTTGCGTCCGAAATTTCACTATGCAAATATATTATGTTATTCTTTTTGATTCCTCACGGTCGAAGTTCTGCGTCAAAACGTATTAGCTTTTACATTCATAAAACTATTTTTCATTGAAAAACTGGAATTCAAACGGTGGCTGTGGCCAAAGACGTCTATAGCCCGTGTAGTATTCGCATGCAATCATTATACTAGTGCGCTCTGTAGTATAAGCGCATGGTCAAAAAGGGATAGGTACAAATGTAACAGGTTCATTGAAAGCGGCCAAGGCCGGCGTCCCATAACACCGCTGCACCTTCAATCTGCACCATACGTAAAGCTACCTCTGGCTGTGGCCAACGTTGTTTATATTTTGGTGTTCAAGGGTGTTTTATACTCCACTTAAAAATATAAGTTTATCGGTCGTGACTCGTAAAAATCGATCCTGAGGGCCTCACGAAATTATCCCGAAAGAAGTTATAAATGACATGCAAAATCAATGATCTTCCATCCAACTTTTCACCTATTGCATTAATATCGATTTATATTTATCTCATTCAGCAACTGTAACGAATTTCAACAGAAATGAATACAGGCGTTTCTTTTAATCAAACTTTCTCCAAGGTATAAATTAAACGGGAAATACATTAGGAGCGTCTCTAAATTATTTGGTAGGATTTATGAAAGAGCACGGCAACTCTGCGATGCGTTTTTAATGGCGGTAACCCGTCTGGCGTCTCTCTCTGGCCGTCATTCGCAGCGCCCGGCCCCCGGCTTCTGTCGTTAATAATTTGTCAGTGTCAGTAAGTCTCGCGCATCCAGGTGGCGTTGTTGTGCTCATCCCGCTACACATGCGCGCACAGCTGTGTTAGCTAATTGAACATCGACATTATATATGTATATATATAAAATAAATCGAATAATTATTTTGATAAAACAACAACGGAACGCAAGACAAAACTTTGGATTTTCATCGAAAGTGTTTTGGTTGAAGTTCAAAACAGTATTTCGTGAATCGAATTGTGTGTGTGTGTTAAATTATTTTATATTAAACATAAACAGAAAAAAAAATCGATTGTGAAACGTTTTTTCTTCGACTTTTTATGTTTGTTTTAGCTTTATTGAAACGGTTTTCTGTCAGTTTTGCAACAAGTGCGGGACTCGCTGGCCGTGTCTCCGTGGAACAGGTTCTTGCGGGCCGTTCGGTTTTGGTGTATACATCGTATATATTTTGTTTGTGTAGTTGTATATTTGCAAGTGATTGTGCGATGGGACCCGTTAGTGATGCTGCGTTCCGGTGCAAGTAACTTCTATCCGACTTCTCGCTAGGTAAGCGTAATGAAACTCCCATTATGGCAGTGGTCAGTGCCGATTATGCAAGTGTCTGATACATAGCTTGGAAAGTCTGCGACGCTTTATAACTCACGGTTAGAACGGAGCAAATAAAAATCAATGGACATAATAAACAAGATTTATAGACAATACAGAAACATAATGTTAATTTTCTTTTTTTTCTAATAAACAGTTATCTTATTGTTACATTCAGTTGTGATTATATACAAACGAAAAAAAAAACATAAGTAATTAGTTGCGACCTTATTCTTTCCGAATTCATAATTATCAAATTTTTTTTTGCGTTCATCTACCGTGTCTAATTGAGGAAGTGCATTCTGTTCTAATGATTTATGATTTAGGTACTAAGCTTCTAAAATTTAGTTTTTCTCTGTACTTTTTGCATAAAAACCATTCGAAATGAATCAAATTGACTACGTTTATATTTCTTTTTAGTTAATAATAATAAACCACGCATGAAGCTTACTGGGAGTAATGCAGTGGTGAATCGTAAATAAAAATTCTCATAAGACTTGACAAAGAGATGTATTTACTTTAGAGTTTAGATATGAAGTGTAGTTACATGATCGTATAAATATAATTATGTTCTTGCCGTAAGCGGTTTCGCCGGCGTAGACAAGGAAAGTGTACATTTTTCTAAATATCATTTTAAAAATCAGTTTCCCGTCGGAATGAGATAGATATTTTATCGGCATGAAAAGGGGAAAAAATCCCTTCGTTTCACCGTGAAAGAAGAACAAACAAACACACTTGCGCATTTATAATATTGGTATGGATATATTATCGAAGAAAAAAAATGCGCTATGACAAGAATTCAAAATGATTATTTGTATCTTCTATAATTTTCATTTTAAAATCGCGTGTCGTTTATTTGTATGAAAAGTGTGGTATCGACAAATTATTAGCGATATTTTGATTTCTACATGAAATTATTGTTTCGTTCATATTAATTTAATATTAATCATAAAAATCAACATTTAATTTTTAATTGCGTCTTTTTTTTTATGTAGATGACCACACGATCCATCTCAAAATGCGCCTTACCACCATTACCGTACTAGTTGGATACTAGCTACATACTAGATGTATTAAACTGGTATAATATTCAGAGAACACTGTTCCCAATGTTCCCATTCTCCTTTGAATCCATTAGTCAAATTTATTACACCCACGGGAAGATATGGGGTGGTGTTATTCTGGGCTGTCACCACGGAGCCGAAAAGTTTTTCGAGGTCAGAGAAGACTACGTGACAAGCATTATGTGACGCGATCCCAGAACTTACAAACCAATAAAGCAATCAAAAGACAGTTTTGCATTACAAAATTTCTTTCTTATCATCAAATGTTTACAAAATTATTCGATACCATTCGTAAAAATGTAGGTTAATGGGCTATCTTGATTAAACGGTGATAAAACAATACGAATATATTGTTCTTTTTTTAGTCTATCAGTTTCAACAGACAACTGCGTACATCAACAAAATCGTGCGATTTTTTTTAAGAGTATGGCCTAATAACCATACTTTTAAGCCAAGTCTTATATTTGCTTACTAGCTGACCCGGCAGACTTCGTAGTGCCTCAATCGATAAATAAAAGACCTAAACTTTTGTATAAAATAAACTTAAAACAAACAAAAGGAATCCGTCCAACGGGGGACACATCAAAGGAAAAACAAAATTGTTATTTTTATTCAATTCCGAACATTTTCATATTTATCTACCTTTTAAACCTTCTCTGGACTTCCACAAATAATTCAAAACCAAATTTAACCAAATCGATCCAGCCGTTCTCGAGTTTTACCGAGACTAACCAACAGCAATTCATTTTTATATATAGAGATATGCTGTTATTATACGAAAATTGAAATGAAACTAGGTTTAATGGAATGAAATAAAGTCTCAGAAAAATGGTAGTTATTTACTGAGATTTGTGCAGTGGACTTTTTGGAAGAATCCGGAAACTTTCTTTAATTTTCTCACAATTGAGCACTTTTACAGATGCTAATAAATCACCTTTATTACACATTTAAATAACGATTAACACAACATCACCCCTCACGTTCCCTCCAAAAAGTTAAATCTGAAAAGCAGACAGTTATAATTAATCTTTATGGTTTGTCAAATTTAGGTTGATAATTTTGACAGGTCAGGCTCATATGAAGTTTTATATTTTTTCCTGTACTACAAATAATGTCGTACTTCAATAATGGTTACCGCCAACTAATGAAGTACCACGGACATTGAACTTAAAATATATTAATGACATAGTTTTAAATCACTAATCACAATTTATAACAAATATTTGAGTAACAACTTCTCTCAGACGGGCTGCGAAAGAACTAAAAAAATATGAAACACCTACTACTGCAAGATAAAAATATTAGGTCCAAAAATTACTAATCGTTTTGACTTTAAATGTGCTTCACAGAAAATTTTCTGCAGTTGGAAGTACACATCTACAACTTCTAATATAATATATGTATCAATACACCATTATCTTTTCTTTTCATGATGTTTTTATGATGAGCAACATGTAAACATGTAAAACCAGTGTTGCACGTATTTGTTATCAATACCGCGCGACTCGTATTTCGTTAATTTCTAGCCGATAAAAAAAACCTAAATATCTTTAAAGGGTTTTGTCAGATTTATGTGATGCTTTCGTAAATAAGTAAACAGGAAAACCATAGATGCATCGGGTGTATCTGACAAAATCCTTAAAAGAAACGAAATTGTCAGCGCTCTTCAGAAACAGGATATGTGAGTTACGTGGTATTGTTGGCTCAGCGATGTAGTAACGTGGCTAGGGAGTGTGATGTATGTATGTAGAGGGGGAGGAGGGAGCAGGAACATGAGTTAAGGTCCAAATATGATGAAATAACAGGAGTAACTGTTAATTTCCGGAATAGCTTACGTCTCAATAATACCGAATAGAACCGATACTTACTAATATACCTGTTACTAATATTATAGCAGGGATTGATAGAAAACTTGCCAGTTCAGAAAATTATGTCATAGACGTTCTTCTGTCATATAGAGAACTTGCTTTCCGGTTCGGACAGCCGTTATTCCTTTGCACCTATTATGACCTGAGATTATGAGACTGAATTTATGTGTGACGTCAGATGAATATACCGTTTTATTAACTTCTCAAACAAGCTCTCAATTCCATCATGTCTTGAAAAATAAAACTAAAACAGTATTTTGAAATACGAAGCGAAACATTCTTTTACGTTTTTGCTTTCTAAAATAGATTAACAGTGTACGTAAAACAAATAGGGGAACGAAACCGGGGTATGTTTGGCAAAAAAACAAATGTCACCCCCAACACATGCAGGATTAGTATTCGTCAAATCAAATAAGGTTTCTTATTCCGTGGCTAACGGACGTTTGTGACGTTTTCAATTTAAAAGCCATTTTAAATGAAACCATAATAATGTTTTTTTTTGGCCCTACCCATTCTAGTAACCTCAAGGGGTTATGCTAGGTTCGCCGAACGTGTGGGCAAGCTCACGGGGCTTAGCCTAGCGATTTTGCTAACACTATCCCAAGCAAGGACAGTGCTTCGCTGAATCTACCACCGAATCGGCGATATCTGGCGAGAAACTTATTAGGCGTAAGTTTGCCTGGATCGTACTTCTTTGACCTAGGAAAGGAGATAAACAACTTATCGACCGGGAAAGAGCAAGGTGGATCCGCGGGGTGAATATGTTACGTTTTGTAATTAAACTTTTTTTCCTACCTAGCTGAGAGCCTTGAGAGGCTATTTCAGCGTAACCTAACTAGTAGGTGAGCTTACGGGGCTCAAACCTGACGACGTTGCTAACACGAACCCTAGCAAGAGCCGTGTTTCGCAGAATCTACCACCGGATCGGAAACGCGACCCACTGAGAAGATCCGGCGAGAAACTCAGTGGGCTGTGTCTGAGGGTTAATTTACTCGTCGAGCCCTTCATCGCAAGTGACAGGTTCGACAAGAACGTTGACCGGTGATTGTGGGTTCACTTAGAATTGCTTTGCAAACACGAGGACCGTTGAGGAAGTAGTAAATAAAAATATATCATTTATTATAAATTTCGCAAGACTGTATACATATATATAAGATAAAATCTAAATATAATTATTATAAATCAAACACAGCCCGACGCTATTGATAATTTATCAGTGTTTAATTAAGATTGTTAATGTGTTCGTTAGCTCATCATCATTACGCATTGGCTCTGTTCAAATTACGGGAAGCGAAGATTCTGTTGTGTATACATACTTAGAAATTAATGTTTGGCTGGCTTGAAACAATAACAATGCGAGAAGTCACCGTGGCCTATCGGTTAAAACGTCTGGTGTACTCGTAACCGATGATGCGACTATGCCAGTGTTCGAATCCCGCAGGCCGGTACCTTTTTTGTCAATGAAAAACATACTTAACAAAAGTTCACGAATGATTTCAACTATATATAAAGGAATAAAGTCGTTTAATAAAATCATCTTCTTTGTCTCCCCCTAGGTGGGGTCGGCACAGTGAATTTTTCTATTCCATTCTCTTCTAATCAGCCGTCATCTTAACACTCACTTCTCTCTCTCTCTCTCTCTCTCTCTCTCTCTCTCTCTCTCTCTCATATCGTCATGTCTTCTTCGGTCGACCCCTTTCCCCTCTATCTTGCACTAACATTTTGTTAATTGTTCATGGTGCATTTCTCTGTAATATTTGAAAGAACCAGGGCTTAATAAAAATACGCTTAATAAAAATGATATCCACAAAAATTATACTGCACTGACTTGCGTTTTATAAAGGATTAAGTTAATCGAAAATAATAAGAGTTGTTCGATTATTGTAATTTTTTTCAATTTACTTATTTGTTACATTCGAGGTAGGAAATGTAGGAAAGTAGCGTCATATTTAAAGTAAATCTTCTTTCCCCAAAGCTCCCGGCCGTCGACCTTGGCCCGGTTACGTGGCGACCTAGCTAGGCGATCCCGGAGAGCCCTGGCTGGTTCCTTCAAATATTACAGGGAAACGCGCCATGAAAAATTCACAAGATGCTTTGGCACGTTCCATTGAAAATTGGAGATAAAAAGATTTGGTTATTAGACGAGTAAAAAAAAAAAGAGCTTGTGTTTTATCCTGTCTTCATAGTGAAGTGGAATGTGGGGAAAAAAACGACTTAAATGTATATATTTGAATTAACTTTTCAAAGTACATAATATAGTGGGTCAGTTTTCGCTCTGTTTGTCAAATGATATTCTTTTTTTTCTGAATAACTATTTCCAAGTTAGCCATTATACCAGTACAGAGGTCAACTCATTACATCCTTTAACAACGTTTAATAATTATTTATCGAAAGAGTTAAAAACAACTGGATGCCAAAGGATTTTCCAGGGTCTTACACGGATATTCTCTTTAGGCATACGGTATCGTCTTGTGTCCTAATCATTCCTTCCTGTTTGAGATTTCCTCTTTTGACATTTAAACGTCAATTAGACAGTAAATTTGTTTTAATATTGTTTTGAATTTCACCTTACAACTGAACGAGACGCGGGAAGGATCGTGATTGTGATCCGTGGTAATAACTGGTTAAATATACAAAGTTTCCTCCACATTGCCAGAGACGGATGGAGAAGGAGAAGGAGATGGAGAAACGGATGGAGAAAGATCGCGTGCGAGAGAAGTTGTTACAGAAGGGTGGTCCCGAGCCTCAGCACTGAGGAATACGGAGTTTCTCGCCGCATCTTCTCAGTGTGGCGCGATTTCGATCCGGTAGTAGATTTGGCAAAGCACTGCTCTTGCTAGGGCTAGTGTTAGCAGTTCTCTCAAGTTCAGCCTGTGAGCTCATCTATCGGTACGCGCGAAGCTGGAATAGCCCCTTAGGCTACCTACGATTAGGTAGGGAAAAAAAACAACGCACGGAGGGGGATACAAAATTATGTATGTACCTACTTAGTCACTTTTTTACTGGTGGTAGGACCTCTTGTGAGTGCGCGCGGATAGGTACCACCACCCTGCCTGTTTCTGCCCTGAAGCAGTAATGCATTTCGGTTTGAAGGTTGGGGCAGCCGTTGTAACTGTACTTGAGAACTTAGAACTTATATCTCAAGGTGGGTGACGCATTTACGTTGCAGATGTCTATGGGCTCCAGTAACCACTTAACACCGGGTGGGCTGTGAGCTCGTCCAACTATCTAAGCAATAAATAAATAAACTTAATGTTACACGAATTAATTGATAGATAGATACCCAAAACTTTTACCAGTATCTTCTTTATGACGTCACATACCTAACAAAGTTCCGTATTCCATGTTATATTTCGTGCATGTGTGTGCTCACATGGGGGACTTCATATAAAACATCCATTTGTTTATACGACAAACACTCGAAGGACCAGTTTATGTTGACACAGCGCATACTAACCCGATCAAATACTGAAAGCTTTATAATCATGTTCGGTGCTTAAAAACTTATTTGGGGCAAGCCAAAGCTTTTTTTTATTGCTTAGATTGGTGGACGAGCCACAGCCCACCTGGTGTTAAGTGGTTACTGGAGCCCATATACATCTACAACGTAGACGCGCCACCCACCTTGAGATACAAGTTCTAAAGTCTCAGTATAGTTACAACGGCTGCCCCACCCTTCAAACCGAAACGCATTACTGCTTCACGGCAGAAATAGGCAGGGCGGTGGTACCTTCCCGCGCGGACTCACAAGCGGTCCTACCACCAGTAAAGTTTAAGTTATCTTTACTTTTTTTGCTTCGATGGATGGATTACTTCACCGGATAACCGGTGTCAAGTGGTTACCGTAGCCCATAGCCATCAACAACGTTAGCTAGTTACCATGTTTTATTAACTAATGCTTACGACAATCATTTCACACATTCTATGACAACTAACTTCAGACTAGTTTAGTGACACTGGGAACTAGTTTTCTCCTCCACTGAGTTTCTGGCCGGATCTTCTCGATGGGTCGCGATTCCGACCCGGTAGTACATTCAGCAAAACGCTGCTCTTGCTAGGGTTACCTAGTGTTAGCAATTCTGTCAGGTTGAGCCCGTAAGCTCGCCTACCGATCCGCGTGAAGGCTTAGGCTACTAATGATTAGGTAGTCAAAACCAAACTAAGGAACACACAAATTAACAGATTTTACGTTGTCACTTAAGGGAAAAGGTTTGTGTCGAAGTAAAAACCTTCAACGCAATGGATATTATATTAGAGTGATATAAAAATAAATAGATACTATGTTTTAACAAAAACCGCATTCAAATAGAAAAAAACAAAGATATTCCAAAACAAATTAATATACACTAAAAACAATAATCATCGAAATCGGTTGGTGTGATATTGAGTTATTGAGTTATTCATCTATTATTGTCGCGCACGTACTTAATGCAAATTTAAGACTTATGTGGTTTTCTCATGGATACCAACCATTATCAGAACTGGACAAAATTGTAATGCGGAGCGTCAGATTTCTAATAAAAAAAGAATCATCAAAATCGATTCACCCAGTCAAAAGTTATGAGGTAACAAACATAAAAAAAAAAACCGTCAAATTGAGAGGCTCCTCCTTTTTTGAAGTCGGTTAAAAATAGTGACCCTTAACGACGATCCTAGATTAGACTACGTTAAATGGTTTCATTTATTTCTTTTCTCCAAACTACACGACTGTCATCAAACCCATTAATGATGGCGTAATGAGTGAATGATGTTCAATAGTAGATCCTAAAGTAATTGCTGTAAGATACAAGTCATAAATTTGGCAGATTCTGATCAGTGTTTCATGTAATGTTTCGTATGACTCACACGTATTAAATTCGTTAATGTTTAATCGAGATCGAAATAGAGATATACAGATATCTATTGCATAAATTATGAAGGGTGTGAATTTAAATAATTTATGCGAAGCTAATTACGTAATTGCTGGTGGTAGGACGTCTCGTGAGTCCGCACGGGTAGGTACCACCACCACCCAACCTTTAAACCGAAAAGCAGTAATGCGTGGTAAAGGGTGGGGCAGCCGTTGTAATAAACTGAGACATTAGAACTCATATCTCTAGGTAGGTGGCGGCATTTACTTTGTAGATGTATATGGGCTCCGGTAACCTCTTAACATGAGGTGGGCCGTAGCTCGTCCAACCGGATATGAAAAAAAGATGCAAGGCTTACCTTGTGTCAGCGAGTCACTTTTGACGGTAGGCTGACTCTGTTCAACCATTGCTACAGAAGTATAATAATAATACAGTGTGCAAACCACAATAAATTGCTACCCTAATGGAAAACATAGATAAGTTTTTTTTTTTTTATTGCCTTTGTAGGCTGACGAGCGTACGGCCCACCTGATGGTAAGTGGTTACCGTCGCCCATGGACTTCAGCAATGCCAGGAGCAGAGCCAAGGCGCTGCCTACTGCTTAAAACCGCTGCCTACTGCTTAGCCGCTGCCTACTGCTTAGCCGCTGCCTACTGCTTAGCCGCTCCCTACTGCTTGATTGTACGGATCCGAAATTAATCGTTTTGGCAATTTAATTTTAATACAGAATCAGGACATATTATACTCGTAACAGTGCATTTTATGCATAAATTTGAAATTTTCAAATTTTTAAATGCTTGTCAAGAAAAACCTTCATATTCTAAAACTCTTTAGTTTTATAAAAAAGGATTTTTCTTATATGTCATTCAGTGAAGTCTGACATTCAGTAAATAGAAAGTTCAGTTTGTTTAAAATATTAATTTGGGCTTTAAATGTTGTTTTCTCCTTATACATATAACAGAAAACGCAATTAAGCCTTTTATTGTTTATTTATTCTGGAGTACCCAATATCATTAAATGCTATTTATTTTTTGTGATACGAAATATAGGGAAAATCAATCGACAATTCATTATCACTGATGATGGCTCTTAAATAATTTTCTTATACCACGGTTTTTAACCTTGTGCTTTTTAGCATCATCAATATTTTCCTAATTAAATGCCCTATTGTACTTTGTATTCTAAGTACATTGGTGTAGAGTTGATAATCGGATACTAATTAGTTTGTTATACACACGTGTGTAGAGTAGTTAGCAAATCGATTTTTCGGTCTCCCAGACTGATCCCCAAACCGGCATCTAGAGGGTACCCGAAAGAGCTAGTTAAAGAAGTATTCAGCATCTGTTTGATCCAATTTTTGTTAGTCGATATCAGCTATTTAGACAGATACTGCTGGCGATTTTTGCTACGAAAATCTAAAGTTATAATCGAACGATTATTTTATTTTTCTAATGTTTTTTCTGTTGCACGCAATGTATAACGTACAATTTAATCAAAGCGCTAGTCAACAATCTATACTAATATATGAGTCGTCTATTATCAAAGGTGGCAATCTGTGCATTTGGATAAAAAAATGTTATTGATATGTCAATACAGATTGATTTGAATATAATCGTCTCCTTCAAAGAATACGGTTCAAAACCTGCATTAAATAAAGGTTAATACTTAACCTGTTATTTATCTAAGATGTCGTTCAGAAGAGTTTTGTGACTGCCAATGGAATACAAAGTCAATAATTCGTTTTTCTGATTTACCAATAATTGTCCAAAAGTCACATTGCCGGCTTTGATAATAGTCGACTCATATAAATCAACAGTGGTTTTTACGGATGTTCCGTTATAATTACTGAACCATGCATCCGATTGACTTGAAACTTGGTATCCATATAGAAAATACATGTACTTAAGTAATAGATAGGCTAATATTTATATGAGTGTTGGACTCCCTACACCAGTTGCGGGGGCGTTAATGATGAGAATCTTTGTGGGGGTGAGAAATAATAATGTTAATTTTAAATGCCTAGCGAAGCGGACGGGTACAGCTAGTCTCGTATAAGTCTTGTGCGGTATCCAAGATAGGGATTCGCGTACGGGTCGATATCGCCCATAGGAGTCTGATGTATTTAAATATCTCTGAGCTACCCAAAATAGTATCGAAGAAAGGCTATTGGGTTTAAGCAACAATTTTCTAACTTTAAAGTTTAAATTTTCGAAAAAATATCATATTAAAAAACTTCTTCAGTTATTTGAATCAGGTAAACGTAATTAAAGTTCAATTAAAAACATCGAACTGTTGATCCTAATACCAAAATAAAACGCATCTTTAATTATAAAGATAAATGTCTTGTTTTAAGCGAAATGCCGCTTACGGTGGTAAGACGTCATGAGACTCCGCATGCCTATTTCTGCCGTGAAGCAGTAATGCGGTACGGTTGGAAGGGCGGTGCAGTTGTTGTACTGTAAAAAGGGAGGCCTTAGAACTCATGTCTCAAGGTGGGTGGCGGCGTTTACGTTGTAGATGTCTATGGGCTCCGGTTACCACTTAAGACCGGGCCAGTGAGCTCATCTACCAAAAAAAAGTCTTTCATCCTTTGGTATGGAAATTCCCTGTCTAAGATATAGTGGGCTCAGAACAAGCATGGAGAGTACAGTAAAAATCGTATGAACGTACAATCAATGCCATTTGTTATTAATAGGTTCTTACTGATTGGAATGTGTTTATATTATTTGAGTTTCTGAGTAAAGACACTTAATTCTATTATTACTATCCTGTGTCTGAGCTACTAACACCATCCACTTTTTTATTATTATATAGTTTAATTTTTATATTTTATTTTTTTATTACTTAGGTTGGTGAACGAGCTCACGGCTCACCTGATGTTAAGTGGTTACCAGAGCCCATAGACATCTACAACGTAAATGCCGTCACCTACCTTGAGAAATGAGTTCTAAGATCTCTGTATAGTTACTCAATATAGTTTCAGTTATTTAACTTAAGATATCCTATTTTAAAGTATGCTAGTCTCGGTAGCAAATATGGTTTTCCGCTTGTGATAATGTATGCATGTATAAAAAAAGATGTTCTGGCAATTCGCACTAGCAAGCGCAGTGCGACCTAGTCAGAATCGCCTGGTCACGTTGGATGCAGGTAGCAACGGACCGGCCGCACTGGATATCAATTGGGGAAGCCTTTTTTCAGCAGTGAACAGTGGACAGGCTGAAATGATGATGATGATGATAAAACATGTGATATAATAGTCTCACAGACTAAGCCTCGAGAGCCTACACGTTCGGTGAAGTTAGCATAAGCCCTCGAAGTAAGTAGCAATATGTAGGACAAATCGAAAATTAAATTTCGATTTTTCCTACCTATTGCTATTCTTGAGGGGGAGGGTGATGGGAGAGATGTGCTCCGCACTAAACGCTTCTCTCTCCCCCTCTACCTTTTCATGAGTTCTGTCTCTTACGAGGTTTGGACGTAGGTTGTTGAGCGACAGGAGGTTTTAGTCAGTTTGACTCTGACATACCCCGCCCTTCATTCCCAGTGGAGGGCGGAAGTCCGGCGATTACCTCCTGACCAAAAAAAGACCTATTGCTATTCTAGCGCCTTTGTTGTTAATCTGTAATTTAACGAACTGTAATCTGTACTGTATTGTTTTAAATTGTTGCCAGTTAAAACTCAACCCAGTTGAATGTTCCAATTTCTTCGGTAATTAGGTATTGTGAGCAACCGTGAAGATTATGTGCGTTTGATAAACTTTACTATTTTAATAATATATGAGTGTTTGGAATCTATTTTCTTTTCGCTTAGAAATGTTTTAAAAAATATTTCTGGCACTTCGTAGGTAATTTAAATGCAATTTGGGTTTCTTTTTTTACCATAACCTCATATTTCCGTTTCAAAGCAAGTCTAAATTCTCGTTTAGAACTCTTAACAAAAAATTTAGCTTCGTGCTTTATAAAGGAAAACAGAAGTTGGGAAATTGTATTTAAATTCCCAAATGGTCTGTTCGCATTCTTCTCTGACGAAGGAAATTTCAAAGCATTTAAAATTTGCAGAAAGTTTAGTCCGAAACATTCTTTTTAACAAAGAGGTTTTACAGATTTAACAAATAAATGTCGAAATAATTCGTTTTGCTATAAAGACGCCGCGTACTAGGGGTATGTTTCTGTGTGTATACATATTTCCTATCATTTTTTAAATCATAATTACTATCATATAAATCTTCAAGACTTTAAATAAGATGCTTTTTTCTCTGAATCGTACGAAAACTTTTGTTGTTCGCTTAAATTCGATGAACTTAATTATCTTTTTTCATTAGTTATTGATATCTTATTATTTATTAGTTTTCATTATAGCATTTCTTGTTTTTATATTGTTAGTTTTTTTAATATCATAATCAACCTTGCGCAAATTGTATTCAGTTGATTCCAATAATATTGATTTTTTTTTTCTTTAGTTCAATATTATTGTGTGTACATTTAATATAGTTGTATGAACAATCCCAATTTTATTGGATAATAAAGAAAAAACTATTTTATTAATAAATGTAATTATAGTTTGAAACGACTTTTTTGATGCTTCTTCAAAACACTTTTTTCTATTTCGTCTCGTTGATTTTCTTACTAAGTCAATCAATTCTGATATTATTATTTTTTTATTATTTTTTTATTGCTTAGGCGGGTGGGCGAGCTCCCAGCTCACCTGATGTTAAGTGGTTACTGGAGCCCATAGACATCTACAACGTAAATGCGCCACCCACCTTGAGATATAAGTTGTAAGGTCTCAGTATAGTTACAACGGCTGCCCCACCCTTCAAACCGAAACGCATTACTGCTTCACGGCAGAAATAGGCAGGGCAGTGGTACCTACTCGCGCGGACTCACAACAGGTCCTACCACCAGTAATTACGCAAATTATAATTTTGCGGGTTTCACTTTTATTACACGATGTTATTCCTTCACCGTGGAATTCAATCGTGAACATTTGTTGAGTACGTATTTCATTAGAAAAATTGGTACCCGCCTGCGGGATTCGAACACCGGTGCATCGCTTCAACACGAATGCACCGAACGTCTTATCTTTTAGGCCACGACGACTTCTAAAATGAGATATTATGTTGATAATTTTATGTGTCTAACAGCTGCTTCCACGAGGAAGTGAGCTTAAAATATTCCAAGCATACAGATATGTTTAAGTCGAGTTAATAAAAACGCGGCTATTTACGTGTATCTCTCGAACGTTGATCCAGTCGTGTCTGATTTTGTAGATCTGTGGTTCCTTCGCTTCGTTTGTTTGTCTTGGTTTATAAATGTTACAAGTCATAAATTTATTAACGTTCCTTGATGGGCTCGCAACGTCTAAGTTTGGCCCGTTTTAGAAATCCGTATTTATGTATGGTTCTGTAGAGTGCGTGTCGAAGTAGGTTTTTTTATTTTTTTATTGCCTAGATGTGTGTACGAGCTCACAGCCCACCCAGTGTTAAGTGGTTACTGGAACCCATAGACATCTACAATGCAAATGCGCCACACACCTTGAGATAGAAGTTCTAAGGTCTCAGTATAGTTACAACGGCTGCCCCACCCTTCAAATCTTTTTTTTTTAAACCGGTAAAAATGTTGCCGGTTTAAAAAAAAAAGCGGAATCAAATGTTTCTCAGACAGTCACTGGTCCTAGATCAAACACACTTACAAATATTTATTTTGTTACACGGAGCTTGTTTGTCAGTGTGCAGCTATGAGTTAACGTACAAAAAGCGTTGTTTGTTTGTTATCTCGGGTAATCTAGACCCTCGGGCTGGTATCACTATCTTAATCATTTGTAATCGCCAAGCAATCGTACGGCTTGAAGTCTAAAATTCCGCACAATACAGTTGAGATTTGTTCTCAACATCGAAACGCGAACCGATTATCTTTGTCGAGTTTTTATGTACGTAGTTTGAAATTAATTACAGGTATTATAAAGGAAGCCAGACGCCGCACAAAACGAAATAGAGCAAGCAATAACATAACAATTGAAAAAGTAAATATAAGGGATCATAATTTAATTGAATATGCAATTTCGAAAAGGGCACATGTCTCATATTTTGTCCAAAACGTTTTTCATATACATGTAGTTTTGAGGCTTACCTACACCCATTTTATAATAATTCCAGTAATTTTCAATTGCTAATTAACACAAAAATATATCTCAAAAGTTAATATTTTAAATTTTACACTGCTTTAGAAAATAATCAGTTTTTTTCATTTCCAGAACATTTTACATTTTCAGAGATGTGCCCTTTTCGAAATTGCATATTCAATTAAAGCCGTCATAAAATTAGTAGTATTGATATATTTTATCGCCATAATATTTTCGAATCTAACTAAAACCCGGTTACGCTGTGACTATTACTAGTTTTAATGAAAAACATCCATTTATTGAAACTAATACCGCGACACTTATCTTTGACGGTACTGCGACAGAAATTGAAAGAAAATAATGGAGTACCAATAACAACTGTACCAAGTTGCAACGCAGCCGGATGAATAGATTTAGATCATAGAGAGCAAACATAAACATTCAGTTTTATTTACTTAGATTATAACACACTAAACTAAACACAGCGCACTATCTATATGTATCAAATCGTTGTGTAGTTGTTAGTGGTCTATGGTCAGCTTGTTGTTTATTCTGCCTTCAAATGACATTGCGTTCAGTCGTGTGTGGTAAAGCTGTAAAGTGTAAAGACAGCTTGGATTTAAAAAAAAAAATTGATATGCCCGATTAACCTAAGGAGCTATTCCAGCTTCATGGGAACGGGAAGAAAAGTGCTTCGCAGAATCTACCACCGGATCGGAATCGTGACCCACTAAGAAGATTCGACCAGAAACTCTGTGGGCTGTGTCTATGGGTTAGTTCGCTCGTCGAACTCTTCGTAATCGACGACTTTTTCCATTCAGTCATCTCCCGTCATGATAATCGCCTTATCGTTGCCGCCACTGACTACCCCACGAATCCTGATCACGCAGGAGGCAGTCACCGTCGTCGCCCTAGACACGGCCTTACAGATCCATCGGATCCAATAACCCTTGCATTAGACGCCTTCTGCTCTAACAGTAGGAGTAGAGACCCCGGTAACCGTACTCGTCGAACTCGACAAAGAGCTCGACTTGCGACCTAACCTAAACATCACCCCGCTGAGTTTCCATCCGGATCTTTTCAGCGGCTCGCGATTCCGATCCGGTAGTAGATTTATTCGCGGAGCAGCTACTCTTGAGTTGTTAAGTCTCCTTTGGAGGCACTCGGGTTGTTAGCAAATACCGCCCCTTCTGGCTGAGCCTTTGCTCTCCCACCTATCCTTGTGAAACTGGAAAGGCCTCCGGGCCACCAGTAAACCCTCGAATCATAAAAAACGGAATCTCCGCACCCACATTCCTCTCTTGATTGTCCTCAGTCAACAGTCCATTCAAGTCTTTTTAGGATACTCCCCTATTTATGTTACCCTGATCAGCTACCTATTTGAGTACATTCTGATGTTTTATTATGACAAGCCAAGAGCGATGCGACTTATGGATGTGAAGAATATTCAACATTTTGATTCTATTATTAGCACTTGTAAAGCTTCTTCAACCCCTTGAGTTTTTTTATGGACATTAATCCTGTTAAAGGCCACTTAAATTAAAAATAAACGTTCGTATTATTTAAGTGGTAAATATTCTGAAAATAGTATATTTCACACGTGTAGAAGGGCCTTTAGTATTGAGTTGTACACAGGACGAGACGAATCGAGAACATTCGACCTGTGTGTGTTTCGCTTTCATTTATTCTGTTTTAATAATTAAGATTGGGGAAGTATAATAGCGTATACAGATTCTTTTCTCTTTATATTTCATAGTTATATGCATTTCGCTGTGTATTTAGAAGTTGTCAGTCACCTGATTCTAAGAAAACAAAACTCAATGTTTGGCACTCCATACTATTTGTTTACAAACAAGATATTTTATTCTTTATCGTATGTGTCTTAGCATTGGTATCGTAAAAGAATAATAATGAAAGAATGATTTTGTAATAGACTAGCTGTACCCGTCCGCTTCGCTGGGCATTTAAAATTAACATTATTATTTCTCACCCCCATAAATATTCTCATCATTAACGGCCCGGCAACTGGTGTAGGGAGTCCAACACTCATAAAAATATTAACCTATCCATTAAGTACATGTATTTTCTACATGGATACCAAATTTCAAGCCAGTCGGATGCTCGGTTCAGTAGTTACAACAGAACTTCCGTAAAAACCACTGTAGATTTATATATTAGTATAGATTAGTATAGATAATATTTTCTTTAGTCTTCATTGCGTCGCGTCAACTTATTTAACATTTTGACCGCCGCGTAGGTCACCAGTGTCCTACGTGGCGCCCTGAAGTAATTATGTCGATTTCTCTCTTCGATCTTCTTACTAAGGCGCTGGAATATCTAGTAGACTCTGGGAATGACAAACCCGAAGACACAGAGAATGAATCTATTTCTAAGAGGCTTAAAAGACTATAACATACATTAACAAACAAAAGAAGACAAATCTAGACAGACGCCGAGTAACAGTAGGGCGCGGATGGCTTACGTGACAGTCAACGTGTTAAAACTATTTTCACTGTTAATTTCGCGTTTCTGACATTCCGAAAACGTCACCATTTCCGTGGTAACACTACGGTCATATCTCATTTGACTATTACACTAAAATTGACGTTAAAGTGTAAATACCCTCAGATTATACGTACAGATTTTACTGGTGGTAGGACCTCTTGTTAGTCCGCGCGGGTAGGTACCACGACCCCGCCTATTTCTGCCGTGAAGCAGTAATGCGTTTCGGTTTGAAGGGTGGGGCAGCCGTTGTAACTATACTGAGATCTTAGAAGTTATATCTCAAGGTGGTTGGCTCATTTACGTTGTAGATGTCTATGGGCTCCAGTGAACATTTAACACCAGGTGGGCTGTGAGCTCGTCCACTCATATAAGCAATAAAAAAAAGATTCACAAGGTTGGAACTCCTTGTAAATATGGTTAACAATAATTTCTAAAACCATTGCTGGGTTTGTACGGATATTAACTACGGTGGATAGAGTAGATTAGTATAGACCAAATTTCGTAGCTTTAATACTTATTATGCTGGTAGGACATCTTGTGCGCCCACGCGGGTAGGTATTAATTATTACTACCCTATCTATTTTTGCGGTGAAGCAGTAATTAATGCCTTTCGTTTTGAACAGTGGAGCAGCCATTATACTGTAAAAATTGAGACGTAGAACTAATTTCTCGCGGTGGGTGGTGACATTAACGTTGTTGGTGTCTATGGGCTCCGGTGACCACTTAACACCAGGTGGGCCGTTAACTTGGTCACCCGACCAAGCAATAAAAAACGCACGGGGGCGTTGACACTACGCGTCGCCGATTATAATAAATTACCTGCAAAATCCAAAATAAAAAAACTATCGCCATTTTATAGTTGTTCACCTGGCAGGGATCGTCTGCATTATGGACGTTACGATACAAGGACATATTAAATAAATGCATACAAAATATGTTAGTATATCGTAAATATAGTAACTTGCGTAATAGGTCCTCAATTTAAAATTGTCAACAGCCGGTCGCCACTTGTTGAGAAATGACTCAAAGGTCACTGAACCAGTTTTTTTTAACAAAGCCTCATGGAATCTATATAATATTAATACGTGAAGCAAAAACTTTGTACTCCTTTTTACGAAAATTGCACGGACAGAGGACTATAAAATTTCCCACACTTATAGAGAATATAGAGGGGAGCAGATTTTTTTTTTAATTATGCATAAAAATACATTAAATCAATAAAGAACAACATTACAAACACTACCATGTATTTGACACACGCGGATGCATACCATTTGTTTATTGTCAAACTTTTCTTATTGCTCATAGTCTGTGGTCAAATTGACAATAGATTAAATATTGTTTGTTTGTCTAAAGTAAAGTTTTGGCGGAATCTGTGACTAAAGAAGTATAATAGTCTTTGAAAATAGAATCATAATAGTCTAGTAAACTTATAATTTCACTTAATTATAGTCAAATTTCGACTACTATAATTTTTTATTTATTTATTGCTTAGATGGATGGACGAGCTCACAGCCCACCTGGTGTTAAGTGGTTACTGGAGCCCATAGACATCTACAACGTAAATGCGCCACCCACCTCCAGATATAAGTTCTAAGGTCTCAATATAGTTACAACAGCTACCCCACCCTTCGAACCGAAACGCATTACTGCTTCACGGCGGAAATAGGCAGGGTGGTGGTACCTACCCGTGCGGACTCACAAAAGGTCCTACCACCAGTGAAGCGTTTATCTATTTTAAACGTTTATTACGTAAACAATCATTTATGTGTTTACATGTATTCTGGCACCGCGTTTTCGATGTTGCTAAATCAATTGAATTTAGTGACAATTGACTTTGTGGAGATTTCCCTTTCGTAATTCGCCATCGTCGACGTCAGCCTTGCCTACGTGACGCATTAACATAAGTATCGGCGACTTGACATGGACGTTACATGAAAAATAATCACCGAGGGAAACGACCTCTTATTTTTATACACTATTTTATGTTACGGATATAGATTGATTTTCTTTTTCTGATGCCACACGGCCCACCTGATTCTAAGTACCGTCGCTTATAGAGCTGCGCCAAGCTGCTGCCTACTTTTTTCTTCCTACCTATGCTGATAGCCTTGAGAGGTCAGCGTAACCCTAACGTATAGGGGACCTCTTGGGGCTCAAACCATGAGGTGTTGCTAACACTGGCCCTAGCAAGAGCAGTGCTTCGCAGAATCTACCACCGGATCGGAAACGCGACCCACTGAGAAGATCCGGCGAGAAACTCAGTGGGCTGTAACGCTGCCTACTACTCCTCAAACCTTGTTTAGAGAAGGACATGTCAAAGCGCTCGGTAAACCGGCGAGAAAAGTTCATTCCAGAGAGCGCACGTATGGTACACGAAATGCACTGTGAGTGAATGCAATGAGTCTAGGTAGTAGAAATTAACTCTACTTGAAGTAGCAGGTACATTTTACGCGGAACATAATGAATCTGAGATATAGTATCGGGATAAATATTTCTTATCAGAAATCATAATCTCAAAGAAACAGATCAATGTATTGCGGTACTCCAACTAAATTCTCGTGGAATAAATTGAAAATAGCTTGAATTGATAGGGGCATTTTAACTACGAGTAAGTACCTAACTAATATCAATTAATTGTTGTTCGTCAACGAACAAACAAATGAGGAGTAATTAGATAAAGGACATTTAGGACCGGATCAAATTTATTTCGAGGCCGGAGATCATTCGCAGTTTGGTCATTGTGTCAATTCAGCCTCGAGAATGGCTTACCTTGTGCTTATAAACCCCACTGAGTCTCGCCGGATCCTCTCAGTGGGTCGCAACTCCGGTTGTAGTATCTGCGTAGCACTGTCCTTGCTAAGGCTAGCAACTGAGCGAATTCTCTCAAGTAGGGCCAGTGAGCTCACCTACCGGTCCGCAAATAGTTGGAATAGCCCTTTAGGCCACCAACGATTAGGTAGAAAAATAAAAAATATAACCCATTGTTTTAGATCCAATTAGATAGAGGGCGTTAAGTTAACTGATAAAAAATAAATAATAAGTTTAAAAAACTAACAAAATACGCTTTAATAGAAAATCTAATTAAAAAATAGAAAATAAATTTTAATAAATTTCAATTAAAAATAGTGTAAGAAAAAATGATTTTATTGCAAAAAAAAAAGCGCGGGGTGCTTTTCAGGAAACTATCAAAATAGATCTTCTACTCATATCTGTTCATAAAATATTTATAACTACTGATACAATGCACTCCACGCTTTTTTATAAAAGCGTATTTTGTTAGTTTTTGTAACTATTATTTATTTTTCATTTTTTAGTTGAATTTCAATTTTTTTTTTAATATTGAGTTGTCATCGGTCCTTAACAAGTATACCAAATTTCTAGTTAATCCGACGTTTTGAAGGGGGTCAAAATCATGTTCAAAGATTCCGTTACAAACATACGTCTGAAGCTAATAAAAGCGTATTAAAAATCATATTAGATCTCGGAACTGTAACGATTTGCTGAAACTTTGACGGTAAGGACATGGGTATAGGGATCTCGGGGTACATAAATCATATTAAGTACGTGTCTCGAATAGCTTTAGCGTCGAAATTTCGTCGAATTTGTGTATCTAACGTTCGAAAAAGGAACGATTTTGCGACCCGAAGACATTTTTGATTTGCGAGGACAGGTTCCGTTGTGTGTTGACTCAATTTGTTTATCTGAACTGCGACTGCGGGCGTCTGAGAGAGTTTTTTTTACTTTTTTTTAATTTATTTCTTAGATGGGTGGACGAGCTCGCAGCCCATCTGGTGTTAAGTGGTTACTGGAGCCCATAGACATCTACAACGTAAATGCGCCACCTACCTTGAGATATAAGTTCTAAGATCCCAGTATAGTTACAACGGCTGCCCTACCCTTCAAACCGAAACGCATTACTGCTTCACGGCAGAAATAGGCAGGGCGGTGGTACCTACCCGCGCGGACTCACAAGAGGTCCTACCACCAGTATTACGCTGTTCTCTGTGTGAACCCATTCTTCCTTATACGAAACTTGAAAATAATCTTTTAGTCATTTAACAACCAAACTCGATGTCATACAGTTTTCGTGGTGAAAAACGACTGATAGCATACATTAATAAAATATCTTGATTGCAGTTATATTTTTTATAATTTATTTCTCCTACCGTCACCGCTCTCACCGCCCCACCCCTTGCCTCTACACTCACATCAAACTTATGCGAATAAGATCGGGTGAAAATAATATTTGCCTACCGACCGACCAAAAATGTATGTAATATTGAAATTGTGTTTGAGGAATATTGAGTTTTAAACTTTTGTTAATTCACAATGCACACAAGGCTGTATCGAACATTGTTGGAAAACTTCGGTCTTTGCATAGTGTTCCGCCTACGTTTATTTCTAGTTCTCACAAAATTTCTGCCGGAGGGCTCATCCTTTTCTTGCGTTTTCCGTCGAAAAAGAGAGAGGTGGGGGGGTAGAAGGAGAGAGAGAGAGAGAGACATAAATAAGTTTACTGGTGGTAGGACATCTTGTGAGTCCGCGCGGGTAGGTACCACCACCCTGCCTATTTCTGCCGTGAAGCAGTAATGCGTTTCGGTTTGAAGGGTGGGGCAGCCGTTCTAACTATACTTGAGACCTTTTAGAACTTATGTCTCAAGGTGGGTGGCGCATTTACGCCGTAGATGTCTATGGGCTCCAGTAACCACTTAATATCTGGTGGGCTTTGAGCTCGTTCATCCATCTAAGCAATAAAACAATAAAACAAGTTCATTAGATCGGTGTACACACATAATATGCATCCGGGCTTAGACTTTGTGCGTTAAGATGGATCATTTATGTACAAAAAAATATAAATTAAATGATAGTTGAAAACCAGGAAGCAATTAATGATGTCCGATTTCTATTATTATAAAATCATTTTCCCAACAAGTCTATTGTCACAAGTCGCCCAACTCCAAACCATCCGAAACGCGTATCTCTAAAACCAAATTTATCAGTGTTTTTCAATCAAAGTCCTTACTGCGACGGAGCCGATCCGTGCGCATCAACTTGCTACTAAAACCCAATATCACCGTTCTCTTAACGACCAATACAAATTAGCTTTCGAGCATGCAGTGGAGCGGAACAATGGTACATGCTGCCTCTCACGTATCATTAGAGGCTGTACGGGCAATTTGTAATTTCATGGTGGTGCGCGTGCAACAATTACTGGACTTTTGTAACTGGATTTAATGGAACGAGAGTACGGTTTCGTTTGATTGTTTATCAGTAAGGGATGGGAAAGTTTATTAGAGACGTTCCCTGTGATTAATTTAGTTTTTTTTTAACACAACGGCATATCCTACTAACAGCCATGTAGGTCACCGGTGTCTTACGGGGCGCCCTGAAGTAATTATCTCAATTTCTCTCTTCGATCTTGTTACTAAGGCGCCGCAATATCTAATAAGACTCTGAAAAAGACGATACCGAAGATACTGGAATGATTATGTATCTAAGAGATCTAAAAAACTTAAACAAACATTGAAAACAAAATAAGGCCAAGTTGGGCACTTAGTAACAGAATATTACTTCAGATAGTCGTCGTGGCCTAAAGGATAAGACGTCCGGTGCATTCGTGTTGAGCGAGGCACCGCACCGGTGTTCGAATCCCGCGGGTACCTATTTTTCTTAAGAAATACGTACTCAACAAATGTTCTCGATTGACTTCCACGATGAAAGAATAACATCGTGTAATAAAAATCAAACCCGCAAATTTTAATTTGCGTAATGTCTGGTGGTAGGACCTCTTGTGAGGCCGCGCGGGTAGGTACCACCACCCCGCCTATTTCTGCCGTGGAGCAGTAATACGTTTCGGTTTGAAGGGTAGGGCAGCCGTTGTAACTATACTTGAGACCTCAGAACTTATATCTCAAGGTGGGTGGCGCATTTACGTTGTAGATGTCTATGGGCTCCATTAACCCTTTAACACCAGGTGGTCTGTGAGCTCGTCCACCCATCTAAGCAATAAATAAATAAAAGAAGGCAAACGTTCCAACTGCATACAAATTTGAGTTAACTTTTACGCTATCGAGAACGTTAAACAGTTCGCACTAAGCACACACTGGTCAATCAATAGTCTTAGCAGCGTGATCGTGGCCGTCATGTGTTTAGTGATGATTTGTACAACTCGCTTATTGTTACAACATTACATGCTATCAATAGCTCTTATTTCATTTCCTGTCGTTGGAATATGAGTGTGGAAGGCATCCAAGTACCAACTGCATTAAAACATACCTCAACCGTCACCATCTGCCCGCACCCTACTCACCCTTTTATATTTCGGTTACGTGACGCTCCAATGTTGCCTACGGAACACTGTACAATTGAGATGGTTTTTGATAGCCCGTTGTTTTAATCCAAACTGCGTCAATGGTCTGCGGAGTACATGGCCTATTTCATGTACTCCGCAGACCAACCCCCTATCGCACTCTTTAACATAACGTTCCTACAATTTTTTTCAACTAAAACCCGAGAGCCATGCCAGTTACTATGATGCAATAGAAGATATTAACTCGCGTAGTAGGTACTAAAGATAATTGTAAGTAGAATTGTCTCCGAAACTGCACAAACAAAAGGTAATCTTTTTTTTTATGGCAAAGCCCGCGTTTTTATTGTACTGTTATTTAATTTCCTCATAAAAATGAGTCCATATGGTACATTTATGCCAGGTGTGATGGTCACACTCCGCGGTTCGGGCGTTCGACCGTTGAGGAACTAGGGTGACCAACATATTCTTGGAGCGGTATTGATAGTAGAAAGTCGTCAAAAATAGACTATTTATTTCTTAAATTTGTAGTACCTATATTAGTTATATTTATATAAAACCAAAGTGCGCTTGGTGCGAGCACTGATCTTTCCCATATTCCTCTACGGAGCGGAGAGATGGTTCATGAAAAGCCGGGATATAAAAAAGATCGATGCGTTTGAAATGTGGGTGTGGCGGAGGATACTACGAATACCGTGGACTGTCATGAGAACAAAGGAATCCGTTCTAAGGCAGCTAAACATCCGAAAAAGGCTCTCTTCCGGCAATCTGTCGGGAACGTGTTATGAGCTTTTTCGGATACATCATGCGGTCTCCCAGACACGAATTAGAGAAGCTCATAATTACGGGTCGCATAGAGGGAAAACGCGCCGTGGGCAGAACACCAGCCCGATGGTCATATCTAGCAAGAGAAGCACTTGGTGGCAGTCTGTACCATGCGGTCCATGCCACCCATGATCGAGCACAGTGGAAAAACGTCACATAGTCGCGATCCTCAGTAGTGAGGGAACGATATAGAAGATATTAGTTTGACATCACTGATCATAATGCCTTTTTTATTGTTCAGACAGGTGATGAGCTCACGGCACTCACCTTATGTTCCCGGAGCTCATAGACATCAACAAGGTAAAAGCTATGTAAACACCGTTTGTGGGATACCCTGTATTGTTAAATCAATCAAAATAAGTAAAGCCACGATTAATTACAAGCTTACCCCAATAAGAATGTGAAAACAATTTAAGCGAACACTGTTTTCAATTATCTATATATTAATACGTGAAGCAAAGACTTTGTATCCCTTTTTACGAAAATTGCGCGGACGGAGGAGTATGAAATTTTCCACACTTATAGAGAATATAGAGAAGAAGTGCACAATGCTAATATTTTTTTTAAATAATGCATAAAAGATACATTAAATCAATAAAGAAAACATTACACACACTACATACCATGTATTTGACGCACACACGCATGCATACTATTTATTGTCAAACTTTTGTTCTTGACGTCTGTTGTCAAATTGAGAATAGATTCAATATTTTTTGTCTTTGTTAATATTTTTTATAGTGTAAGTAGTTTTGGCGAAATTCGTGATTATAGAAATATAAAATACAATCATAATAGTGTACAAACTTACAATTCCAAGTAATTATAGTCGAATTGCGACTACTGCGGGACCTCTAGTAATATTAAATTCATATCGAGGGGTAAAACGCTAATTGGTTTAAGCGACATTCCGCATAATACGCGACAATATATCTTTGTAATTAAAGGTGCGTTTTATTTGGTATCAGCATCAACAATTCGATGTTTTTAATTGAACTTCAATTAAGTTTACCCCATTCAATTAGCTGAAGAAATTTCGTTCTCAAAGTAAAGTTGCCCTTTGAATTATTTAGACTCTAAAACAATTAAGCTTGGCTCGTTTATCGTATGGTTACAAAAAAATTGCTTTAAAAAAAGTCCCGTTAAAATACAAAATCATAGTCACCCACGCACAACTAGTGAGCTTATTGCAGCGGTTGCTTCACACTGCGATGATCACAGTCAAGATAAATAGACAGGCGATGGTTATGTTTTGTAACGACAAGATTAGTATTCGTTACTTTAGAACCGCCTTTTGATTCATTTAACCAGATGCAGGGAGCGGTACATATGACGCAGATCCGGACCGAGTGGAGAAGATTGACATACAGTCACGATTCTCAGCATTGAGGGAACGACCAGAAAGAAGAACCAAGTGTTATGATATATACCATATTTACAAAAATATAATATGTACTTCATGATTTTTTTTCTTACGCTCAAGATTGTACTTACAAGAATTTGCCTTTCCTGCTACTACCGTTTTCCTAATATTATAAATACCGTTTTTATTTTTGTCGAATCTATAAAATAGATATTCTATTTTATTCAAAATTATGACTATCTTAGCATGTTGCTTGCCAGGTTTTTTTCACTTTGAGTTGCATTTAATTCTGTTTCGGTAATATCTTTTAATTTTGATGGTATTTTTTTAATCGATAATCCTCGAGTATATAAGTATTTTCTAAAAAAATATGCCCCTGAATCTGTTAATAACCCTAAACTGTCAATAATTTCGTGAGTATTGAACCTATAGACATGTAGTTCGTAAATCAAGCACATGCGTGACGTCACACCGAAAGATCCCGAAATCGGTATGCAGGGTCAGGGCTAATATTGAAAGGAAATATTTTTTTTAGACAAGCGAAGCGACTATCCACGGCCTACGTGATTTTAGAAGGTTATCGAAATTCATCGACCACGCAATTAAATGTTCTGTGACAGCAATAAGTAACTGCCCAAAATTATTGGTAATTTGGAAGCGTGTCAGGAATTGTTTGGGGCGGGGAAGCTAATTGAGAAGATTAGACTGCGGAAAAGTTAAGGGATGATAGATTTAAAAAATGGCCAGAATCGCGTTCTTCACTTGATAAACAGCAGACTTAATTCTGTAGGGTCGTCTGAATTAGGGTAACTTTACTCAGTTCGGTGATTTCTAAGGTCGATGGTAATCACTTTTCTATAACTATACTAATATTATAAAGAGGAAAGATTTGTTTGTTTGTTTCGAATAGGCTCCAAAATTACTGGACCGATTTGAAAAATTCCTTTTCCATTAGAAGCCGACATTGACCCTGATGAACATAGGCTACTTTTTTTATTTTTTTATTTATGTTTCATGTGTGTTTTAATGTTTCCGAAGCGAAGCGAGGGCGGGTCGCTAGTAGTGGATAAAAAGAAACGAAAATATCCAAAAAAACTCAATAACTCTCAACATTTTTAACAATTCTGTATTCTTGTCACGACGAATCTTCATTAGAAGTAATTTGCGAGTTCTGTATTCTATATTTTTTTCAGAATTTTCTGCTACAGTCTGAAAGTCTTTGTGAAAAATAATTCACTAACTATTTGACAATAATAAAAATGTCACTAGTGAAGTGCGTCCATACTTCAGTGAGTGCGTCGCATATTAAGACGTTGACAGAAGTGACTTCTGTCAATTAGGTGTTGACGTTCTTAAGATTGCCAATCGCTCAGAGTAAGCATTGCAATATATTTATCGACTCAGAAATTAATCAATCAGCAGCTTTTGTCATAAACCAACGAACGTAGCGTCATCGAATGACCTTTTTTTCATTGTTCAAACTCTATTGTCGTTAAATGTACAGGAAACAGATAATACACACGAAGATACACGATATCGGTCAGTGTAAAATTAAATATTTTTAGTAGTAAGCAAATAATAGTTCACATAAAACCGTCGTGCGATTCAGTATTTGATGGGGAGACATCTGTTGTACAATTGAGTTTTCGATATTATATTTGCATAACCACTTTACTGGTAGGCCGTGAGCTAATACATCAGTTTATAAATAAATAAATAAACAATTACCAACGGTCAACATCAAAATGTGATTTTGTTGCGAAATCGTAAATTTTACTTCACGTCTTAAGCTAGCTGTACCGAATGCAGCTGAGCAATTAGAAAAAATCAACAACGCTTCATAAAATAGTTCAGGGCCATAAGAGGTGATAACGCTGCGTCGGTTCGGACGACAAAGTGTCCTAGTTTGAATAGCCAAAATAGCTTAAACTGCAAATATGTACTTCGAAGGTTATTAAAACCTACTTCGATTTAACCGATTAATATTATTGTAGGATGGGTAAGAACGGAACGTATGAAAAGAGTGTGGAACGGAACGTGGACGTGTGAATGAGAAAGGGAGAAAACAATGACAGAAATAAGCAAGATGGCGGAGATAACTGAGTGAGCGAGGTATAGGAAGGTGTCAATTAATATAAAGTTGTAAAGGGAAATATCTGGCATGAGAACAATAAAATTACAATAGTGATTCAGTTTTATTTGATATACCCGATCTCAAATCTAGTAAAATAATGAAGCACGTATTCTTTTAATATAACCTAGAACTTAACTAAAAATTTAGTAGGAAATAAAAAAAAAATGTAAAAGTTCCGGAACATAAGGAAGTGAGTTTATACAATGTGGCGAAACATGAATACCAACGCGATAACTTCGCTAGTTAATAAAAATCCACATGCATATTACCAAAATTACTACGGGTTATTTATGGATGTGTACTTGCGATGAGCGATATAATACCGTATATCTTTAACAAGGTCTTGAACATAAAGATACTTTTACTACGCAATCTTGGTTATTCTTTTGGTTATATTGTTCCAAAAATATAATGACCCAACTGAGCAAAAGTTGGAGAGACCGTAATATTACCCATCGGACTAAAATACATCTGGTCCGCACCCTTGTCTTCTCCATTGTTCTATACAGTGCAGAGACGTGGACATTCAAAGCCACAGATAGACAGAGAATCGACGCTTTTGAGATGTGGTGCTGGCGACGTATTTGCTACAAATACCATGGACGGCCTGCCGCACCAACATCTCTATTTTCAAGCAGCTAAAAATAGAAAAGACTCAACGTCTATCCACAACTTGGCTACAAAGAATATTGCGGTATTTTGGTCATGTTGCACGCAAGGAAACCAGCAATTTGGAACGCCTTGTGGTGACCAGTAAAATCGAGGGACAAAGGCCTAGGGGTAGAGGTCCCAAACGATGGTCGGACCAAATAGCGGAGGAACCGAAAATACCTGTCAACGACGCACTCCACGAAGCTACAGAACGGGATCGATGGAGACAGTTGGTTGACGGAATCGGACGGAGTAGCGATCCTCAGCAGTGAGGGACCGATTGAAGATAGAGAGACATATGTTCCAGACGTTACGAATACCTTTCAGCTTCCGTGCTCACGGACTAAGATGTTAATGGTTGACATTTAAATATGCGATTGCATTTTACTGGTGGACCTCTTGTGAGTCCACGCGGGTAGGTACCACCGGCTCACCTATTTCTGACGTGAAGCAGTAATGTGTTTCGGTCTGAAGGGTAGGGCATACTGAGATCTTAGAAATTATATCTCAAGGTGGGTGGCGCATTTCCGTTGTAGATATCTATGGGCTCCAGTAACCACTTAACACCAGGTGGTCTGTGAGCTCGTCCACCCTAGCATCTAAGCAATAAATAAAAAATAAAAATAAAAATTCGATATCACCCTCTAATCTTTATAAAATAAAAGATTATTAATTGAGAGCTCCGATTATTTGCACATAAAGAATTAAAGGTATCATAAAGCTCTTGCTAGGGTGTTAGCAAATTCACCCGGTTAGTACCCCGTGAGCTCACCTACCTTTTCCGTGAATTTAGTATAACCCCGTGAGGCTATTATAATAAGTAGATAAAAAATCTTGGCCGATAATCATTGCCCAATACATTCATACTTGTCGTTCTCCTTTTTTTGTTATGGCAATCACGTTAAAGCGCTACTTTTATAGCCAGCGTCGAGTTCATTAAATCATCGTTTATTGTTAAATGACACGTCAAATGTTTGTTTTATGTATAAAAATTAAATGGAGTAGAATGAGATGATTTATGAGTTATGAGATAAAGTTGAATGAATGAAACGAGAAATCAAATATAGTCCAAGTGAAACAGCTGTATTGACTGAGGTTTCAGTAGATTTTTTACAGACGTTCAACGACATTATTGTACAATTAAACTTGTCTAAATTAACAAATAAAGCAATTCACGTGACTTTTCATAGCATTCTCGCCAAAAACTCCATAAATCTTGCTACGCAGTCATACACATTCACTACTAAACCAAGGTACCCGTTAACGACCTTTTCAACTTCGGTTTTTCTTCATCACTCTGTTCACATAAGTTTTTTTTCCTTTGTTAATCAAATACCTCTCTATATCAGACATTGTTCGACTTAATCTTGGCAAGCGCTCACTTGACACGCTCCGATTTTATTTGTCGATGACGACGACTATATGTAGGATCGAAGATGCTAAATGGCCACAACGGTAGAAAGTCTTAAACGCCGTATGCCAATTAGCACAACGCGACTGGAGCCATTTAGATATCAGATTTGGATTGAAAAACAACCATTCAACTTTAGATATCAGATCTGGATGGAAAAAAAAATGAAAAAATCCCTATTCTATTGATTATAATTTCTTGCAAGCATAATGCACACCAGGGGAGTCGTTTAGTGGGTGGGCCCTAAAATCCCTTGGGCCCGCGGTCTGCTCCCAACACCTTGCAGATCGTCAAGTCCTACATACCCCGCGCGCCCCCTAGGCGCGGGGACCTCGTAGGAGGTTCGGCCCCCAGCACGAAAAAAAATAAATAAGGTATAATGCACAAAAAAAAAATGATTCTATTGGTTGTAACTGAAGTTAATATTAAAGACCTATCAGTTTAACTTTCACTAACTTCCGCGACTCCAGTTGCACAAGTGGTACCGTGATAATTCGCGATATCCCAAAGTACTGGTGATTAAGACCTCTTGTGAGCTCGCGCGGGTGGGTACCACCACCCTGCCTATTTCTACCGTGAAGCAGTAATGCGTTTCGGTTTGAAGGGTGGGGTAGCCGCTGTAACTATACTTGAGACCTTAGAACTTATATCTCATGATGGGTGGCGCATTTCTGTTGTGAATATCTATGGGCTCCAGTAACCACTTAACACTAGGTGGGCTGTGAGCTCGTCAACCCATCGAAACAATAAAAATAAAATAAAAAGTACAATATATTCTTTATTTTCTTTATTTTAATAAAACAAATTATGGAGTTTCATCACGCTTAAAAACCCAAGTAGATGGTATCTAGATATATAGTATAAATTGACAATTTCTGTATTAAGACCAAACCGTTCGGAGCACTTAAATTCCATGAACGTTATCTAATCTGTCCTCACATTAAAACTGCCAGCTGGAAATAAATTAACGAGTAGTAAAATCGGTTCCATTAAATGATTTGAACAGTGCCTTTATTTAAAGATATGAATAGATCCCGTAATCCGCGACGGTCCACCACTGTTACTTAGGTTAGTCTTTAATTAATTTTCATTCCCGATTGGAAAGCAGTCGACGTCGCCCCAAACACGTCATTTCGGATCCTCCCGATCCACTAACGGTGCTTTTAGGTACCTCAAGCACCGGTCATCGTTCTCGTCGAACCCGTCGCTTGCGACGAAGGGCTCGACGAGTACATTAACCCTCAGACACAGCCCACTGAGTTTCTCGCCGGATCTTCTCAGTGGATCACGTTTCCGATCCGGTGGTAGATTCTGCGAAGCACGGCTCTTGCAAGGTTTCGTGTTAGCAACGTCATCAGGTTTGAGCCCCGTGAGCTCACCTACTAGTTAAGGCGACGCTGATATAGCCTCTCAAGGCTATCAGCTAAGGAAGGAAAAAAAAATTGATGTTCGCGCTATTTACTGCCCTAGTCCATAGTTATATGAGTCCACATCATGCTGTCACTTGTCGAAGCTTAGTAGTAGGTGGCCGAGCCCAAAATTGCAAATACAAATTAGATTGATTCGAATCTTCCAACTAAAACATGATGACATCACGTGAAGTCGTCGGGGTTTCAAGCTACCGAACTCTTATGCTTCTAAAATAAATAGATACTTATAACACGTCTGACATTGACATGTTACGTAAAAAAACGCGGGAGAAAATTTGATGACACGCGTTTTCACACACTTTCTCTGTTGAACATAGTTCGTATATTGATCTAGTCATAATTATGTGTTACATAATATTATGTTTGTGTAATTGATGTGATTGATTTTTATTTTGTAAATGTTAATATCCTCGAGGATGTTGTTGTTTGGTACATTCGTTGTGGCATTTTGTAATTAGCAATCGTGTTGTTATTTGGATAATTTCGATGAAGTCGTGGTCTGAAGGATAAGGCGCGTGGTGTACTCGTGTTTGTGCCGGTGTTCAAATCCCGCGGTTACCTTTCTTACTACCTATGCTGATAGCCTTGAGAGGCTATTTCAGCTTCTCCTTGACGTGTAGATGAGTTCACGGAGCCCAAACCGAAGTGTTGCTAAAACTGGCCCTAGAAAGAGCAGTGCTCGCAGAATCTGCCACCGGATCGGAAATGCGACCCACTGAGAAGATCCGGCAAGAAACTCAGTGGGCTGGGTCTATGGGTTAATTTACTCGTCGAGCCCTTCGTCGCACGCGACGGGTTCGACGAAGACGGTGGTCGGTGCTTGAGGTACCTAAAAACACCGTTAAGGATCGGGAGGATCCGTAATGACGTGTTTAGGGCGACGTCGACTGTTTACCATTCGGCCCACAGGATCGTGTATGTACAGTTACCAATTTTGTAACGAAATACATATTTAAGAACTGATCACAAATAATTTCCATGATGTAGAATTAAAATCGTGTAATGAAAATAAAACTTGTAATGATTTATTTACATAATTACTGGCAATGCTTATTTCTGTCGCGAAGCATTCCGGTTCCAATGCTGATGGGCAGGCGTCGGTATACAATATAATTGAGTGTTAGAAGTCGTGTCACAAGCGGTAGGCGACTTTCTGTGGTTTCAATAGGGTCCGAAAAACACCACACACCAAAGAGGCCTTAAGCTAAATCACTCATCTACACAAAAAAAAAAAAAGATGTCTGGTGTCATGGGACACCGGACAGGAACGAATTTCCTTATTATAAAAATATTAATTTTAAGTTATATTCGAGGTATAAAGAAAATAATTATTCGGGTATACATTTTTTATTGATAACAATAAAAAGACTACATTATCAACTTCATTTTATTCACAATGATTTATCAAAAATAAATATAAATAATATACAAAGAAACAGCTATTTATGTGAATAATAATAATGACCGTCAGCATGTAGACTATACATTAGACACTATAGCCATTAATTATACTAAGACTATACATAAATAATAAAAATCTTCTGCTGTTCGTTCCAACAAGGATTGCTGCCTGATTTTTTTAATTGCAAACAAAATCTTTGTTCGCCGACCAAATGATTTCAATGCTGGCTCACCAAATTTTATAATTGCTAAACATTTCATTACTTCTCTATTATTATTGTGTGACATTCATATTATAATATAATACAGATGTTAGATGCGTTAGTAACTGTTGCACTCATTCCATAATTTCAATAGTCTAAGTTGTTCCCAAAAAAATTGATAGATGGCAGTAGTATCTCTAAAAATAAAAAGTGTCGTGACAACTTTTCGTAAGAATTTTTTCCGTCTAGCCCCCTTTCACAACGCGCGATAAGGAACTTCGTTCCAAAACGTTTAATTTTACAATTAATTATCTTTACTGGTGGTGGTAGGACCTCTATTGAATCCGCACGGGTAGGTACCACCACCCTGCCTATTTCTGCCCTGAAGCAGTAATGCGTTTCGGTTTTAAGGGTGTGGCAGCCCTTGTAACTATACTGAGACCTTAGAACTTATATCTCAAGGTGAGTGGCGTATTTACGTTGTAGATTTTCTATGGGCTCCAGTAACCACTTAACATCAGGTGGGCTTTGAGATCGTCCATCCATCGAAGCAATATTTTTAAATTCGCCTTCGACACTTCGAAACCGACGATGCAAACAGCATTGTAAAATTACGAATCTTACAAAAGTGATGTGCCGACAACAAAACTAAAATGACTATAATCCTATTTAATCTGTTGTGTATCTATAAAAATCTTGGTTTTCAAGGTGCTTTGTGTTTTTCGAAAGTGTTTAAAGCTATAACTAACTGTTCACAGTTTAAACCTTCTTTATTAATGAGGCCATTAACGTTTATTTGCAATTCAAATTTTTACGTCATGAATAAATTTCCGGCGACTCGTGCCGCAGCCGGTATGATGCCATAATGATTTGCGTGTGTTACTTTAATGATTGTATGTCATATGTTTATCATTATATACATGTATTCCATAATTTGAATGGAAATTTCGATTTATGACAATGAAAACAAAAAATGTATCTAGTTACACTTAAACATTGCACGTTTGCTGTTATTTTATTTTATAAACGCTACATGTTGTTACTATTATAGTTAATACATATGAGGCCTATAAAATCAAAGGCAGCTAAATCCAAGTCTGTCAAATATTCAGGTAAACTACAAAAATCGGCCCTAAACACGTCATTACGGATCCTCCCGATCCATTGAAGTACTGCTCTTGCTAGGGCCAGTGTTAGCAGCACTCTCGGCTTGAGAAAATGAAATAAGTTTGTTCGAATAGCTACGATATTCTTTATTTTAAAGCAGATTTATAAAGAATGAGAATATTACTAATAATCTGAATTTTAAATGATAAAACTTCGTTTATTAGTACTTACTACAGAGTATAAATAAAAATTTTGAACTGAATTTGTTAGAGATTTAGCTGCATTAGTTATAACATGAAAACACTAAAGCGTGTCCAACTAACTAACCAAGATAGCGCCATTGTTAATCCACTTTACGACATTAAGGGTCGATTCGACCAAACAAGAGTAAATCTTATTCTTAGAATAACTCGTCAGTTAATCGAGAGTAAATCAATTTTACGTTTTACCAACTACAATTCTAAGAATAGTGGGCCTATTCGGGAATTGTTACTATACCGCCGTTTCGCACGGAATAACGGAGCTATTCCTAGAATAAAGTAATGGCGTCTGTCAGTCCAACATCTGATTTCTGTCATTTCATAAATATTTATTCTGTTTTAATTTCAAGTCAACGCAATGCACTAAATGATTATTAATAGTCTGAATGCAACGTTTAAACGAAAAAAGATAAAACCACACGACAAAACTTGACAATTCCCTCAAACAAACAAGAAATAAAAATAATACGTTTGACAGCTGGATATCTTACACAACAGCTACTTTTTCACACTAAAATACGGCAAAATCGAGTTGACGATTTGTATGCTCTTACACTATGCCGTTGAACAACAACATTTATTTGCCGGATTTTATTTTTGTTCACCATTCACTCTGCTATTCGCGTATTGTTATTCCTAGCGCAAGTATACGTGGAAAAACGACTATGAATTTACTCGAGATTAAAATCATGGAATAGGTTATTCCTCGTATAGTTACTCGAGTTTAAATTTAAGTTTGGTCGAATCCGCCCTAAGGCGTTTAGCTGTCTTTGATTTTATAGGCCTCATATATTAGTATAATTTCAAATTATTTTGGACACTACATATTTAGCATACTATTAGTATCCCTAGCTTATGCTGTGTTTTGTCTCTTTCGATTGTTCATAAAATTTTGGGCAATGAAAAAGACGGCGCTAATTTCTAAGTTAGGTAAACCAGTTTTGTCGATTGGTGATTTGAGTGAGTGTAATATGGTGAAACATGTGTCTTGATATTCGATGTTCGTTTGAAATTGTCCTTTAAGGCAATCTAATGTGGTGCTCAAACAAAATTATAGGCACAGTAAAATAGTATGTTAATTTTCGCGCAATCCAGCTATGCCTTTGTCTTTTTCTTTGTTCTTATCCCAAATTATGTGGGGTTTGCGAGCGTATCCCCCTATCATACCGCGTAGGGATTTGGCATGAGTTTTACGACCAGCCGCCTGCTTGATGTCAATCCTGCTTGGGCTATATGTTCAGTGGTATATTCCTTTAATAATAATAAGACACAGCCCACTGAGGTTCTCGCCGGATCTTCTCAGTGGGTCGCGTTTCCGATCCGGTGGTAGATTCTGTGAAGCACTGCTCTTGCTAGGGCCAGTATAAGCAACACTCCGGTTTGAGCCCCGTGAGCTCACCTACATGTTAGGGCGAAGCTGAAATAGCCTCTCAAGGCTATCAGCATAGGTAGGAATAAAAAAAAGAAAAAGGTATATTCTAACGTGCCATAGGGAGCTACTTTTCTAGTTTCTTCTTTTGATGTTTCTTTTACTTCATCGAATTTTGGTTCTATGATTTGCATTTTGTTAGTAATAATAAATAGAATTTTACAATAAAATTTAGCTTTTTAAATGCCAAAAGATAAATATGTCACATTTTATTCGTTTTTCTGTATTAATAATGTATTATTTCACACTTTATTAAATATCTCGCAGATATTATTATATTTTATCAACACTACCCTTGATATCGCTAAATAAAATGAATATTCAATTTGTTAAATTAAAATTTACGTTGGAAGCTGAGAATAAATAAATTGGAAATCACGTAGTACCATTCAAGCTGATTTCATAGTTTTTTGCCTGTATCGTTTTATCGATCTGGTTCGGGTTGAATAACCTCTCGTTGCCGCGTTCAGCATCATTGCCTTGTAGATTGTATAAAGTCGCTTTTGAGATGATAAAAGGAAATTTAATAATTTTAGATTCTGATATTTTTAATTAAACTAGTGGTCCCGCAGTAGTCGAGATTCGACTATAATTAATTGTAATTATAAGTTTGAACATTATTAAGGTTCTATTGTCAAAGACTAATATACTTCTTTATTCACAAATTTCGCTAAGACCACACTATAGACAAATAATATTAAAGATAATCAATAGTAACTTATTCTCAATTTCACCACAGACTTTAAGCAATAACAAAAGTTTGACAATAAATAGAGTTTATATATGTGTGTGTCAAATACATGGTAGTGTGTGTAATGTATTCTTCTTAATTTAATGTATTATTAACGCATAATTTTAAAAAAATATTACCATCCTGCACTCCTTCTCTATATTCTCTATAGGTGTGCGAAATTTCATACTCCCCCTTTGCCGCAATTTTCGTACAAAGGGGTACAAAGTTTTTGCTTCACGTATTAATATATAGATAAATAAATAAATAAACTGAGACCTGCATCTCTTATCTCAAAGTGTGTGTCGGCATTAACGTTTTCGATTTCTTCGTGCTGTGATAATGACCTAACACTGGGCGGGCCGTGAGCACACATCCAAACAATAAAACAATTCAGACGCGAAATGTATATATGAGTCGTCTATTATCAAAGGTGGCAATCTGTGCATTTGGACAAAAAAATGTTATTGATATGTCAATACAGATTGATTTGAATATAATCGTCTCCTTCAAAGAATACGGTTCAAAACCTGCATTAAATAAAGGTTAATACTTAACCTGTTATTTATCTAAGATGTCGTTCAGAAGAGTTTTGTGACTGCCAATGGAATACAAAGTCAATAATTCATTTTTCTGATTTACCAATAATTGTCCAAAAGTCACATTGCCGGCTTTGATAATAGTCGACTCATATGCGAAGCGCCTCTCCCGTTCAATTTATTTGTCGTCCTTGTTACCAATTGTCAAATAACAATTCGAACGATCGTTCAGTGTCTTGTCTCGTTAACGGCTATTACACGGTTCGCATTATACGCGTGATTTTAATTTTAAACTCCAGAGCCGCAAGGTCCTAATTGCTTTCAACTAAAATAGCTTTTATGCTTGTTTGCTTTTAGCCTATTTCTTGATCGACCGTATCTTTATTTGAAAAAAAATATCTTAGGATTGATCTGACGTCTATCAATACATATTGCATCTTTATATTATTATTATTTTTTTATTGCTTAGTTGGGTGGACGAGCTCACAGCCCACCCGGGGTTAAGTGGTTACTGGAGCCCATAGACATCTACAACGTAAATGTGCCACTCACCTTGAGATATAAGTTCTAAGGTCTCAAGTATAGTTACAACGGCTGCCCCACCCTTCAAACCGAAACGCATTACTGCTTCGCGGCAGAATTAAGTAGGTCGGTGGTACCTACGCGCGCGGACTCATAAGGGGTCCTACCACCAGTAATTACGCAAATTATAATTTTGCGGGTTTGATTTTTATTATACGATGTTATTCCTTCACCGTGGAAGTCAATCGTGAACAATTGTTGAGTACGTATTTCATTACAAAAATTGGTACCCGCCTGGGGTTCTAACACCGGTGCATCGCTCAACACGAATGCACCGGACGTCTTATCCTTTAGGCCACGACCACTTCAATTACTTATTAAAAGTCTTAACAAAAAAAAAACTAAATTCATACTTTGTTTATCGAGAAACCAGCTATAATTAAATAGCTATAATTCAGTAGAGTAGAATACGATTTATTGTACACTAATATAAAATCAAAACAAATGCAGAACAATTAATTCATAAGTACAATGGACGATCTTGTCTAAGGAAAGAAATTAGCTGTGATGTTATTGCCGATTGAAAAATGAATATTTAATTTAAAATTAATAATGTTTGTTTCTGGAGTTCGTGGAATTATTACCAAGGCGGTTAAGATTTTAAACGATCATGTTAGCCGATGCACACTTTTATTACCAACAAGTTGATCCGGCAGACTTCGTAGTGCCTCAATCGAGAAATAAAAGACCTTAACTTTTGTATAAAATAAACATAAAACAAACAAAAGGAATCCGTCCGACGGGGAGGGGGGGGGGGGACACATCAAAAGAAAAACAAAATTGTTATTTTTATTGAATTCCGAGCTTTTTCATATTTATGTACCTTTTAAACCTTCTGTGGACTTCCACAAATTATTCCAGACCAAAATTAGCCAAATCGGTCCAGCCGTTCTCCAGTTTTAGCGAGACTAACGAACAGCAATTCATTTTTATATTTATAGATTTTAGGGTACTTCTTAAACTAGAGACGCGATGTCACAAAGATTGTTCTCATTTTATCGCAATTCGTGTAGAGTACTAATCAACGAGTGTCAAGCAGCGGTTTTGTATTAATATAAAATGCAAACTAATTGCTAACTGATTGTTAAACTGCAAACGATTATTCACATTACTAAAGGCATTTTTATTATCTGGCCACTTTCAAGGGGCGACTTATTCAACGTTAAATTCCTTACTAAAGGCCTATGTTAAACACAAGTGTAAAGAGAAGTACCCAGCGGCGTTTGAATATTAGAGAGAGAGAGAGAAAGGGGAGAGAGAGAGAAAGGGAGACAGAAAAATACTTTATTGCACACCAAAACACAATGAACATTCAAAAACACTACATTATTATTTATTACTAAAACACAATAGCGATTGACTAGAAACTTTCCCCGCTTCCATAAAGAGACGGAGTATCACGCGAGACCAAAAGTAATGAAACCGCTGTTTATATTGTACTTTTGAATTTGTTTTTAGCGTGACCCTAATATATATTAGAGCTTTTTTCATGAAGGATTGATTACTGGTTTCCCGAAAGCTATTCCAGTCTTACCAGGACAGTTGGGCGAGCAAAGGCTCAACCAGGAGGGGTGGGATTTGCTAACAGCCGCCCGAGCGCCTCCGAAGGAGTTAAGTTTTTTTTATTCCTACCTAAGCTGATGGTCAAGAGAGACCATGTCAGCGTCACCGGGCTAGTAGGTGAGCTCACGGGGCTCAAACCTGACGATGTTGCTAACAACCCTAGCAAGAGCCGTGCTTCGCTGAATCTACCACCGAATCGGAAACGCGATCCACTGAGAAGATCCGGCGATAAACTCAGTGGACTACCTCAACTTAAGGGCAACTGCTTCGCGAATGCAATATTAGAGTACAAAGAGATACACTTAGAAATGTTCTCTGAATATTGTAAAAATTTACGCGTAGAAATCTGTGCTGTCGGTACAGCACAGATTTATTTAGGACCAAAAAGAATAAGAAAAATCATTTGTATACTTATCGTGATTTACCACTTAATTACAACAAATATGTTTTTGAACATAATTCGATTACCTTTGCTCCAGGCAGCTACGATTAATTTGGCGCTAACAGCTTTATAAAGTCAAGCAGTTTTACCATTATTGGAAACATCATTAAATAGTTTCATGGAATCCGAAACTGCCAAACTGCTGCTCATCTAGGAACTCTTCGAACCTCGTTTGATATGCTCTGGGGACGTACTACACACAGCACTTATATACATATATGTATATACAGGGTGTCCCAGAAATAATGGATAATCCTGAAACACCGCATAGTAGAGCTATTGGGGACACAAAATAAAAATTCTCAGGTAGTACCCAAAAAACGTATTTAAAAAAAAAGTACATTTTTTTCATACTGCAGTGCATTTGTAGAATATACAACAGCTACAAATAAATGAAATCCGCAGGCTTTTTGGTTTTATAATATTCTTCATGGACTATACTAAGGAATATGCAGGAAATCGTACGAGTAGCTAGTGTAATTTTTTTTATAAAAGTTAATCTGAACTTAAATTTTAATCATGAAATTTGGTATTTTTTCTTTATTTTTAATTTGGGTACTATCTACCTAAGATTTTTTTTTTTTCGGGTCCCTAATAGTTCTACTATTAGGTGTTTCAGGATTATCCATTTTTTTTGGGACATCCTGTACATACACAGGGGTTAATCCTGAGCCGACTGAATGGATGGTACAGGATAAAGAAGATTTCGTAAAACCTAACTTAGTTGAACGCAGGGTTTTTAGGTAGTGGGTGATGCGACCGGAAAGTAAAGGTGGGACAATCTGAAACAATGTCACAATGTCGCCTAAGACCCGTTCTGTTTTTCCAATCGGCATTCTGATTGAGCTTGAACAAAACGTGGGCGTGAAAAACGCTAAAGTCACGTTTAAATATATAATAGAATCGTGAAGAAAAAAAACCTGCATCCAAAATGGAGTATTGTCATCGTAAAATCGATTCAAGATTCGCTAAAGAATTTCACAAATGAAATTTTCTCGCGTCTCTCTATCTCTAACGGGTTTTATTTTGCTTTTTAGAAAATCCGTGCTTTTCCATTTTATAAAAGTACTAGATGGTTTTTTTTTGATAACGCCATCTTGGTTAGTTGCCTTCAATTAAGAAAAATAGTATTATTATTCGCCAATAGATGTCGGGAAGAGTTGATTATTGTAAACGCGAATAAAACAACATTTTCTGAAAATAAATCGTAGCCAGATCGATTTATCGCCCCCGAAATCCCCAGTAAATTTTATGAAAATCGTTGGAGCCGTTTCCGAGATTCAGATTATATATATAGAAGAGTTGCTCGTTTAAAGGTATAAGATATCTGATTGTATTTTTTTGTTTGTTTCAGATCGATCGACATCCGCGAATGTGAGTATCATGATACGGCTTAAAGTAAATTTCAATAACTTACGTGCATTGATGTGGAATAGGTACAAGCGAAGATTCTCAATTATGAGGGTTCGATTTGTATGGATTCTTTCGAATGTTCTAGATTATCAGTCCTTCGAACGGTCAATTTTAAGTTAACTAGCTACTGGTGTCCGTTGACGCATCCTGAATGAGCTTAAAGTCTTAAATAAACTGCATAGCTTTACTGGTGGTAGGACCTCTTGTGAGTCCGCACGGGTAGGGCCACCGCCCTATCTATTCCTGCCGTGAAGCAGTAATGCGTTTCGGTTTGAAGGGTAGGGCAGCCGTTGTAACTATACTGCGATCTTAGAACTTATATCTCAAGGTGTGTGGCGCATTTACGTTGTAGTTGTCTATGGGCTCTAGTAACCACTTAACACTAGATAGGCTGTCAGCTCGTCCATCCAACCCAGCAAAAAAAAAAATTGCCTCAAGGCTTTCAGCATAGGTAGGAAAACAAAAAAAAGTCAAATTCACGTTGCGATGTATACATGCGCTAGTCTGCGGATCTTTTTTTTTTTTTTCCACAGGAGAAAATCGCCGGATCCCCACCCGCGCGGCAGGTGGGGTATGTGGGAGTTGAACCTCACTAAAAACTCCTGCCGCTCACAACCGGCGCCCTACCTCGGACCGGGCCGGAGCCCAGTCGGGGCTATTGAAACGGCGGGACAGGGTTGACGCAGAGCACATTACATCCATCCCACCGTCCCACGGACGCCGGACCGGTGGCCGCCAGCGAAACGACCACCGGTTCCCTCGTTCAGCGGGCCGAGAGCCCGCTTTGATGGCGCCGCGTTACACCTTCCCCCAGAGCGGTCGGGGGAACGCGGTCTACCATCACCCGGCTTCCTATTGCGGGTGAGCGTGCAGAGCACGCCACCCCTCGTCTGGGTCCCTCCCCGCACAAAACGGGTGGGACCCCTAGCTCTTAGGGGGCCAGGTCACGGATACGACCCCGGTCCCGACCCCCTGCTCGGCGGCGGCGGGTTTCTGCGTAGTGAGGAGAGCTTTCCCTCACTCGCCCCGCCGCCTCCTTCTGCGAGATGGTGCACTCGCAGAAGTCGAGCATAGCCTTCCATGACTCATCGCTGCCAAGCATCGACGCCACGACGCCAGGCAGCGACAAGTCAGGTCCTATCTTTGCGACCAGGACACGGCGCTGCACCTCCCAAGCGGGGCAGACAGCGAGCGTATGCTCCGCCGTGTCCAGGTCGTGTCCACAATGGTGACACCTCGTCGTCGGCTCAGCCCCTATCCGGCGCAGGTACTTCCCGAAGCATCCGTGCCCGGTCAGCACCTGCACCAGACGAAAGGTGAGACGTCCCTCGCCACGATTCACCCAGTCATCAAAGACCGGGTAAACCGCCTCGACGGTCCGTAGCCCCCACGTGGGGTTGGCCAATCGCCTCGACCACGACTCGAGCACGGACCGCCGAGAATGGGCCTTCCGCGCCCGCAGCTCACTCTCGGGGACACGCGCCACGCCCCGAGCACGAAGCTCGCTGCGCCACCGATAGTCGGCAGCGAGCGACTCCGCCTCCAGCTCCCATGGCGGCGTCCCCGCCAAAACACACGCCGCCTCGAAGGAGACGGTGCGATATCCGCGGATGACCCTGATGGCAACGGTGCGCTGCGGCCGGCGCAGGAACCGAGCCATAGTGGCCCGGTTGCGCGGCTCAGCCCACACAGGTGCACCGTACAGGGCCATCGATCGCACCACCCCCGCGTAGAGACGGCGCACAACCTGATCCGGTCCCCCAATATTCGGGAGCAGCCGGCTCAAAGAACCGGCCGTCCCCATCAATCGGGGGACCAGCTCCGCAAAGTGAGCACGAAAGGCCCACCGGCTGTCCAACACGAGGCCGAGGTACTTCAACTGCACCCCGACCCCTATCCGGACGCCTCCAACCACGATGTGGGTGTCAACGGGTGGCGCCCTCCGCGGCCCGTGAAACCACAGAGCCTCGGATTTATTGAGCGCCACGTCGAGACCCAGCCTCCTTATCCTTCCGACGACGAGGGCCACTCCCGCTGTGGCGAGACGGGCAGACTCCCTAAAATCATCCCCCCGGGCCACGACCAACGTGTCGTCCGCGTAACAAATAACGCGGAGGCCCGGGAGGAGGGCGCCCCTCAGCACCCAGTCGTACCCGATATTCCACAAGAGGGGGCCGAGAACCGACCCCTGCGGAACACCACGCACGACCGGAAAACGATGAAGGGTCCCACCGTACCCGGTACATACGACCGACCTGGCCCCCAAATAGGACCCAACCAGCCGGCGGAGGTAGAGGGGCACTCCATGCCTCTCCAGTGCCCCCCCTATCACGGTCCAGGGCAGAGTGTTAAATGCGTTGGCGATGTCAAGAGACACCGCCAGCGCCACCCCACCCCGAGAAACGGCCTCGTCCGAGAGGGACCGCACGCGAAGAATTGCATCCACGGTCGAACGGCCCTCCCGGAAGCCGTACTGCTCCGCCGACAGGTCAGGCCCCACCCCGACCAGGTGCCGAACGATGCGGGCAGCCAGAATACGTTCCAGCAATTTTCCCGCCTCGTCCAGCAGCACGATAGGACGATATCCGGCGGCTGTATCCACCGGGCGCCCCTCCTTCCTCAACAACACAAGTCTACCCGTCCGCCAGAGCGACGGAAACCGTCCCGACTCCAAGCAGCCATTATATAGCTCAAGGAGCCGGTCCCCCAGGGCACCGAGGGCCAAGGCCAATACCCGGCCGTGGACTCCGTCCGGGCCGGGGGCCGTGTCTTTCGCAGTCATCTTGACAACGGCCACCCGGAGCTCTGCCTCGGTAATACGAGGCACCTCAGCAGGAGCTTGGCCGTCGACGGTGTCAGACGGCCCGCCCATAGCGGGAGGGACAAAACCCTCCCGCTCCTGCGGGAACAACGCCGAAACGATGTCCCGCAGCTGCTGGGGCTGGAGACGCTCAGTCATAGAGGGGGCCCACGGGCGCAACTTGCCGCGTACCAATTTGTATGGGCTCCCCCACGGATCCGCTTCGAGCGCCTCCAAGAGTCTCTCCATGTTCTGCTCCTTGGCCCGCCTGATGGCCAGCCGCAGGGCGTCCTTCGCAGCGCGATATTCGCGGTGCAGCCGAGCTTCCTCCTCCGCGAACGCGACGGGCTCGTCGCGCCGCAGGCGGCGGCGACGGCGGTGTCTAGTGCACCGGCGGCTCGCCCGAATGGAGACCGCACGCAGTCTTGCAATTTCGGGCGACCACCAGGGCGACTGTCGCCGTCCAGAGTGCCGAGAGCCGACCCGGGGCATCGAGGCATCACATATGCGGTGCATCGCGCCCCGGAACCATTCGGCCTCGGTTTCCACATCGAGTCTGCGGATCTTAGCTAAAGACAAGCTAAAAACAATCCGAAAATTTTTCTTTATTATGAGATATTAACAGACATAGATTCTGCGTCATGATATAATGATTTGATAGAAGGTGACTTTAGTCAGATGACGCGGCCCTTTGTCTCCCACTTTTGTCCAGCGTCACTGGCTTAGTAAGAGATTGCGCACGTATTGTACTGTCTACATTATTAATTCGTTGTAATAAGAATATTTATTTACATATTATTACAAAACAATTGATTATAAAAATAAACTAAAAGAGAGGAAGCGCAATAGGCGTATCGAAGTTTTAAAAACAAATATGATTTTCCTCGCGATATCTGTGTTATATCTTTTTTTTTCCTACCTAGCTGAGAGCCTTGAGAGGCTATTTCAGCGTAACCTTGACTAGTAGGTGAGCTCACGGGGCTCAAACCTGACGACGTTGCTAACACGAACCCTGGCAAGAGCCTAGCAAGTGCTTCGCAGAATCTACCACCGGATCGGAAACGCGACCCACTGAGAAGATCCGGCGAGAAACTCAGTGGGCTGTGTCTGAGGGTTAATTTACTCGTCGAGCCCTTCGTCGCAAGCGACGGATTCGGTAGGCTATAATATTTTTTAAAAAAAATTAGGGATCCTTACTAAAACTCCAATAATGTAACCCAAGGTGTAAAAAAATTACCTAAAATATGCTTTACATCGCGTGCCCTGCGAAAACTATTGATGATAGAATAAAGATGATAGAAAATATATATATTTTTTTATTAAAATTAGCCAAATCGGTCTAGCAGTTCTCGAGTTTTAGCGAGACTAACGAACAGTAATTCATTTTTATATACCTATATATAGATAAAATTAATAAATAATTTTAATTTTAACGCATAAGTTACTCGAGAACGATTTTCTATTCAGGCACATGCTCTAAGTTGACAGATGACTTTGAAATACTGTGTAAAGGTAACAACAGTGTGCAGGAGTTCTAATATCATGGCGTTGGCTGCGATTTTTCCCACGCTCCTGTCACTGTATCTGGTTTGCAGCTTCTAATATCACTGTCGAAGTAATTATTGAGTTCGTTCTGCTAATCTACGTTCTATTTTACACAATCTTACATAATTTAATTTTAAAGTCTTTTAATTATAGCGTTATAATAATAGCGTTTCGGCTTGAAGGGTGGGGCAGCCGTTGTAACTACAACTCACTTAGAACTTATGTCTCAAGGTGGGTGGCGCATTTACGTTGTAGATGTCTATGGGGTCCGGTAATTACTTAACACTAGGTGGGCTGTGAGCACGTCCACCTTTCTAAGCAATAAAAAAAAATTAAAGCTAATTTTACGGTTTAATCTCGCTTAACAGTTTACGTAACTTCGGAAATGATGTTACGTCAATAAACCGTATAAGTAATGATCTAAATTATATCTGAGAATCGCGAAAATCGATGAAAATATTATAATTATATATTACTAAGTTGTAAGTACATTCACGATTTAATCTTGCGTTTATTATTTTCTACGTTTCCTAATACATGTAACCTATACAAGGATATTTTACAGCGCGGTTCCAATCTAGAAAGAAAAAATCCCCAAAACCTTTTTATAACACGGTACTTCTACAACACAATAACGAGGTTTTGTTTTTAGATTATTTAGAGAATTACATTATGCACTATGAACACACAATATATGGAAATAACCGAAATTTTACTGCTTATTTTTGATGTATAATAGGTAAAAAATATAAACAGGCATAGTTAAGATGTTTCATTCGGAAAAATTACTCTTTTTTTTTTGTACTGTCTTCATCTATCATATAACACGGTTTCGCATAACACGGGACTTTGTAGGAATGTATCTACCGTGTTATATAAGGAGAGTTACTTTACGTTTTTCGTGGTCACGGATGACAAATATCCCTTTTACGGAAACGTCATTGGCGTTTCCCAGAGCAAAGAGGCGTCCACCATCGGATTTCTTCTCGGTGGATTGTTGTTCCGAATGTTTTGATTTGTGTTTTTTTGTTTTTCGTTAGGTGATAGATACCGCTACACGCTCGTACAATGTATCAATCCCGTGAAGACGCGAATGAGGCCGAGAATGTGGTTAGCATTGTTCTAGCAAACTCTCGGCTTCCCCTTTACCGTTATCACTATACAAGTGTACAGTTGTAATCAAAATAGCACTACAAATCTATATCTATAATAAATAATAATAATAAATAATAAATAAATATTTACTAACAATCACGCCACGTTAACTGGTCCAGTGATAAGTTCGTAAAGAACTTGTGTTACAGGTACCAGATAACGGATATAAATGTAAGATTTTTATTATACACATACATATATTTAATATACATCCATAACCCTGGAACAGACGTTTATATTTATCATACAAATATCTTCCCTTGGCGGGATTCGAACCCGCGACCCCCTCGTGTAGTGACCATGTCACTTACCACTACACCAGTCGGCCGGCCGTATCTCTATATATTTTGTATTTGTATTCGGGTTCACCATTTAATTTGATTTTTATTTGTTTTTTTCTTAAATCTTTAGTTTTGTATTCGGGTTCACCATTTAATTTGATTTTTTTTTTGTTTTTTTCTTAAATTTTTATAATTTACTAATTTAACTAATTTATACCATATTCTAAGTATGTACACACGTACCTAGCCTTCATTCCCGCAAAGAACCAAAGGGAAACGGGGGTGACTGAAAATCAGCGCTGTTCGATTTATCAACCTTGAACAGCAAGCCACCTCCTTTTGCCTTTTTCTCTTTTTTTTTTCTTTTCTTCTATATGTATTTCATTTTGTTTTATTTGATGTGAAAGGCAATAAATGATTTTTACTATTATTTATTATTATTATGTATAAAAATGAATTGCTGTTCGTTAGTCTCGCTAAAACTCGAGAACGGCTGGACCGATTTGGCTAATTTTGGTCTTGAATTATTTGTGGAAGTCCAGAGAAGGTTTAAAAGGTTAAAAAAATATGAAAATGCTCGGAATTATATAAAAACCATCAATTTTGTTTTCCCTTTGATGTGTCCCCCGTCGGACGCATTCCTTTTGTTTGTTTTAAGTTTATTTTATACAAAAGTTTAGGTCTTTTATTTATCGACTGAGGCACTACGAAGTCTGCCAGGTCAGCTAGTACTGTATGTTTTGTGTTACTGGTGGTTAGACGTCTTGTGAGTCCGCTCAGGTAGGTACCACCACCCTGCCTAATTCTGCGGTGAAGCAGTAATGCGTTTCGGTTTGAAGGGCGGGGTAGCCGTTATGCTGTAAAAATTGGGAGGCCTTAGAACTCATTTCTCAAGGTTCGTGGTGGTGTTTAGGCTATAGATGTCTATGGGATCCGGTAAGCACTTAACACAATGTGGGCCGTGAGCTCCTCGACCCGTCTAAGCAATAAAAAAGTAAAAAGAAATATTTGAGTAAATAATAATCGAAAAGCAGATAAAATGCATTTATGATACGGGTGTATTTCGTAAGAGGTCAAAATCTCAATTTCGAAATTGAGATTGAGAATTTGCTGTCCTAGATAGTAAGGTAAGTTCCAGCTTCCTATTCAGAAACAATCCTATGCTCGGGCTTAAAGTTTGAAAGAGTCAGGATTTGGATGTATTGTACATTTGAGATTTCGCCGACTATAAACATCTATGAGTTTTGCTATCTAAAGATGGTTCAATAGAAACGCATTATCACTACATAGTATAAAACAAAGTCCCTTTCTCTGTCCCTATATCCCTATGTATGCTTATATCTTTAAAACTACGCAACGGATTTTGATGCGGTTTTTTTTAATAGATAGAGTGCTTGAAGAGGATGGTTTATATGTATAATAACATCCATTAAATAGTGGAAAAATCAATAATAAATTACAGTTTCCGAAGCGAAGCGAGGGCGGGTCGCTAGTAATATTATAAACGCATTGTAACTATACTGAGACCTTAGAACTTATATCTCAATGGGGTGGCGCATTTACGTTGTAGATTTCTATAGGCTCCAGTAACCACTTAACACCAGGTGGGCTGTGAGCTCGTCCACCCATCTAAGCAATAAAAAACAAACATTTTCTATCCGTTAAGTCTGAAGGATTATTTGCGGCAGAGATATGAAGGATGATCACAGCGCGGACCACCACCAAAACCCATTCAAAATAGTGGAGACTAATACAAAGATCGATGAAGATGACGTAGAAGTAAGCTCTTCACATGTCGGCCATTTTAATGTAATATTCGTTCGCCCTGTGATCGAATTTCGACTATAACATCTAACATCTTAAGATTTACATTCGTTATATGATTTAAATTTTCTATTTTGTTTTGTAACTAACATTTTATATTGTAAAGGTTTATCGTAATGAAACACGCGAGAACCATCAAAAGTATCTATTAATATTTAGCATATATATTTATAAATGCTTAACTAAATATTTTTTTTGGGGCTTGGAATTTCTGATATTTTTTTTAGATCGATCGTCTAAATAAATCCTCTCACATTATTTATGTAATTTTGAAATACTCGGGTTTCCGACGAGGAAAGCACAATAAATATCGCTTCTAATATAAAAAAAAAAAGATTCGGAATTGAAATCAAAATGGGCGTTCGAATAACCCGTGGAAGTGCAATTAAATAAATCAAATAATTCGAGCCGCAAACAGATTTATTTGTTTTGTTACTTCGTGTAATTAACACCGTTATATTGCTGATTCACATTCAGAGAATACACATACTGTAATTGGAGCGAACTATGACGCAAATAGAACTGTCAGTGCCGCGTGCTGTGAATGCAAAATGTTATGCCGCGCTTTCTTTAATTAAGTGGCTATCCGAAGCCTTTAGATTCGACGGCGTCATGAACGTTAATACCTTTGCCAAATACTATCCATATATTAATACGTGAAGCAAAAACTTTGTATCCCTTTTTACGAAAATTGCGCGGACGGAGGAGTATGAAATTTTCCACACTTATAGAGAATATAGAGAAGAAGTGCACAATGCTAATATTTTTTTTAAATAATGTACAAAAGATACATTAAATCAATAAAGAAAACATTACACACACTACATACCATGTATTTGACGCACACACGCATGCTTACTATTTATTGTCAAACTTTTGTTCTTGACGTCTGTGGTCAAATTGAGAATAGATTAAATATTGTTTGTCTTTGTTAATATTTTTTATAGTGTAGTCTTGGTCAAATTTGAGATTATAGAAGTATAAAATACTATCATAATAGTCTACAAACTTACAATTCCAATTAATTATAGTCGAATTTCGACTACTGCGGGACCTCTAGTTATCAAGAAATAGCTCAAAACAAATGGGTGGCTTCTATATTCCGAGGGATGTCAAATGGCAGAACTACGGTGTCCGTCACGGCCTCCTGGATCCGACTTATTGGCGGTCACGGGGTATCTGCTGCGGCTCACTGTGGTGAAGACGGCTTCTATTCTGGGGTTCATCTTGTTAAGGAAATTAATATTAGCTGTTTTTTTTATTTGCGCTGTGTACATTTCAGTGTTGCCCATTGGCTACGTTATTTGAATACAATGAAAATGTAATTCATGTTTTCGCGTCCGTCTCGATTACAATACAATGCAAAGTTTTGATGCAAACATTTAAAATGACGTTTAAAACGCTGCACATCCCTTGTTTTTTTTATTGCTTAGATAGGTGAACGAGCTCACAGTCGACCTGGTGTTAAGTGGTTACTGGAGCCCATAGACATCTACAACGTACATGCGCCACCCACCTTGAGATATAAGTTCTAAGTTATCAGTATAGTTACAACGTTTCCGATGAGACATTTACGCATCTGCCAATGATTTGCAGTATGGAGAAAGACTAGGTGGACAGGAATAGTAGCATCGCAGAAAAGAGAAGCGAGAGGTAGAGTCGGACCAAAAAACAATTGTGGAGGAGGTCAAAATAAGGGCTGGGGTCAGAAAAATGTAGAACAAACACTTCCGTCCTCAAAGAACACTTTTTCTGAGCTTCACAAACATTATCTTGACTAGCAGCCGTACTCGCCCGCTTCGCTGGGCATTTAAAATTAACATTATTATTTATTGTCACTATTATTAGGGAGTCCAACACTCATATAAATATTAGCCTATCCATTAAGTACATGCATTTTCTGGATACCAAATTTCAGGTTCATCGGATGCATGGTTCAGTAGTTATAACGGAACATCCGTAAAAACTACTGTAGATTTATATATTAGTATAGATAAGTCGTATACTGGAGACTTCTGTACCAAAACGCTGTCCCGAAACAAATGCAAGCAGTGCTTTTCTTACCTATTAGCTGGTAGCCTATGAGGCTATTTCAGCTACACCCTGACGGGTAGGTAAGCTCGTGGGCTCAACCTGAGAGAATTTGAACACTAGCCCTAGCAGGAGCAGTGCTTCGCGGAATCTACCATCGGATCGGAATCGTGCGACCGACTGAGAAGATCCGACGAAAAACTCAGTGGGCAGCAGTGCTTCAAGACCATAATAGAATTTCGGGGTCTGACAAATGTCATATATTGACTTCTAGTTTATTATTCGAGAAAAAAAAAACAGAATCCGACTCCGGGACACACAAAAACATTCCGACGTCTCGGTATTTATTAACAATTCAAAAGAATTCGTCCCCTAGACAATAGTGCAGGCGTGTTACAATGTAAAACACAGGGAACATAGGTAAGTACATACATATGTACGTAGTGACAAAGACCAGGTTTCGGGTGTGACGGTAATGAACTCGTAAAACGACTTTTGGAATACTACCACCACTAATACCACGGACCACTGCCAATAATTACGTTATTTTTTTTACGATATTGATTTTTATTATGCCGTGTAATTCCTTCTTGGAAGTCACTCGTGAAGGGGTCAAGCTATATCTATATATTAATACGTGAAACAAAAACTTTGTATCCCTTTTTACGAAAATTGCGCGGACGGAGGAGTATGAAATTTTCCACACCTATAGAGAATACAGAGAAGAAGTGCATAATGCTAAATTTTTTTTTAAATAATGCATAAAAGATACATTAAATCAATAAAGAAAAAATTACACACACACATACCATGTATTTGACGCACACACGCATGCATACTATTTATTGTCAAACTTTTGTTCTTGGCGTCTGTTGTCAAATTGAGAATAGATTGAATATTTTTTGCCTTTGTTAATATTTTTTATAGTATAGCCTTGGCGAAATTTGTGATTATAGAAGTATAAAATACAATCATAATAGTGTACAAACTTACTATTCCAATTAATTATAGTCGAATTTCGACTACTGCGGGACCTCTAGTACATTTTGTTTCGTTACAAAATTATTAATAGGCCAAACAAGATTCTCTAAAGTACTGATACACATATTTTTAAATGAATACCAAAAATGGCTTCTGAGCTCGGACCGGAAGGAAACAGCTATCATCATGTTAAGGAGCAAGTTATACATTGTTCTTTAAATAGTACGACATCGCGACAGTTATTAAATGTACACTATAATAATAATAATGTTTTTATTGCAATTAACCATGACTCATATAAATTGTTAATAAGACTTAGATGTTAGTAGTTATATTTACATCACAATGAATTACTGTCGTAACATCCCATGGAAGATGGCACCACAGCGACCCATGTATACACAGTCCAGCCTGCTTGCGATCATGCTCAGGATACTGTTGGAGCTGGCCCTCACTCTGCTTACCAGAGATGCACACCTCTTACGCATGGTAGCGTAAAAACAATCTATGTGCGCGTCTGCAAACATCCCTGATGCGCTACAAAAGCGGGGCAGCACCACCATTATTCGTCCTAAATAAATAAAAATAAAAATATTTATTTGATACACACCGAACATTATCTTCTTCTTTTTTTTAGTCGAATACGTCATTGCTGAAGGGCGTATCCCTGAAAGTCCTTCGTGGCTCTTTGTACCATCGGCTATATTTGCTTCGGTTTTCAGCTTCTCTCAGGACCAACGGTTTGATGGCCGGTCGGCGGGTCTTTTCCCTTCTACCTTGCCCACCACAATGAATCTTTCAAGGTTGTCTGGTGGCCGCTGAGCAATGTGACCAAAGTAACCAAGAACCTTCTGCTAGCAAATCGTTGAAAGTCTTGTTTCTATACGAAGTTGCTCCGAACATTATAGCCAAAAAATAAAACAAATAAACAAAAAATAAATATTCCAAAGGTGATTATTATTATAAATATCACATGTTAAACTTTCAAAACACTCTACTGTAAAATTAGTAAGTTTTTTTTTTATTGTTTAGATGAATGGACGAGCTCACTAGCCCACCCGATGTTAAGTGGTTACTGGAGCCCATAGACATCTACAACGTAAATGCGTCACCCACCTCGAGATATAAGTTCTAAGGTCTCAGTATAGTTACAACGGCTACCCCACCCTTCGAACCGAAACGCATTACTGCTTCACGGCGGAAATAGGCGGGGTCGTGGTACCTACCCGTGTGGACTCCCAAGAGGTCCTACCGCCAGTGATTACGCAAATAATAATTTTGCGGGTTTGATTTTTATTACACGATGTTATTCCTTCACCGTGGAAGTCAATCGTGAACAAGTTTTGAGGTTATACAATTTTTAATGCGAGAAGACGTTTTGACCAACGTTTAGATGGTCGATTATGTACATTAAAAAGCTAATCAAACCGTAAACAAATTTGGGTAGTGCTTGCTGTTGTAGTAAATATTTGTTTTACGACCTATCAGTATCAAAGATAAGTTAGAGAAACAAATGATTAAGCCATCGCAGTAAGCTGCTGGTTAACTTTGTTTGTCATTTAAATTTTTTATTTTTAATGCGTATCGCAGCTCTGTGGTCGACAAAAACTTATCGGCGCTTTTTTTTTGGCTTCCCATTTGTATCCAGATACGACTTGACAAACTTATCACTAATGTTAACCGTTGTAAAATATGTATCTCTAACGAGACACGTGATTCGAGTTTCAATATTCATATTGATATGTATTCTCCTATTTTATAATACAAATGTGGCTATCAAATTAATTAAGGTCGTCGTGGCCTAAAGGATAAGACGTCCGGTGCATTCGTGTTGAGCGATGCACCGGTGTTCGAATCCGCAGACGGGTACCAATTTTTATTCAGAGCCTTCGATTCGCCTCGAAGGCTCCGTCGGCTGGGCGTCCTTGGGGTGAGCCGCGCCGTCTGGTTGTAGTGTTGACCGCGGTAACCCCCCCTATCTCATCCGGGTTCTGACCTCGGAGAGGATCGGACGTCGGGTGTAAGAGTGCAGGGGAGTCGTTTAGTGGGTGGGCCCTAAAATCCTTGGGCCCGCGATCTGCTCTTAACACCTGCAGATCGTTGAGTCTCGCATACCCTGCGCGCCCCTTTTGCGCGGGGACCTCGTAGGAGGATCGGCCCCCGGCCCGAAAAAAAAAAAGGGTACCAATTTTTATCATGAAATACGTACTCAACAAATGTTCACGATTGACTTCCACGGTGAAGGAATAATATCGTGTAATAAAAATCAAACCCGCAAAATTATAATCTGCGTAATTACTGGTGGTAGGACCTCTTGTGAGTCGCGGGGGTGGGTACCACCACCCTGCCTATTTCTGCCGTGAAGCAGTAATGCGTTTCGGTTTGAAGGGTGGGGCAGCCGTTGTAACTAACTATACTTGAGACCTTAAAACTTAATATATCTCAAGGTGGGTGGCCCATTTACGTCGTAGATGTCTATGGGCTCCAGTAACCACTTAACACCAGGTGGGCTGTGAGCTCATCCACCCATCTAAGCAATAAAAAAATACCAATAATAGCTGGTGTGCTTGATTAAGTCGAAGCTTTGATTATCTTTTTCTTCGATGCCCCTTGTTGATCTTATCAGGTTGCACTGTTGGTACTGACTGACTGCCGAGCGCTTTTTCCATGGTTTACCCAAAGCGCCATCGTGAATTTGTCATTAAGCGATCCATATTATATTGAAATATTATATGCAGAAAATACAATTAATAAAATAAAATTATTTTTCTATTATATATTTAATTAATTTCTTAAAACAATTAGAGTAAAAATATTATTAGTGACAATTTTATCAGTATCCAGATTTACTCTAATTTTGTTCTTTTATTATTTGCTGTGTCGCCAGTCATCGTTGGCCCCTACGGCGCTGTAGACAAGTGAGTGCCGATCATAGGCGGCCCTCATGGCAGTCAATTGTTAAAAAATGTATTAAGTTAGTTTAAAAACGAAACAACAGCGTAAAATGCGCGCGCGTTATAAATATGCTGACAAATATCAGCCCACTGAGTTTCTCGCCGGTTCTTCTCAGCACGTCGCGTTTCTGATCCGGTGGTAGATTCTGCTAAGCACTGCTCTTGCTAGGGCTAGTGTTAGCAACGCCCCCAGGTTAGAGCCGAGAGCTCACCTACTTGTTAAGTTACGCTGGCATAGCCTCTCAAGGCTACCAGCTTAGGTAGGAAAAAAAAATACACAAATATGTTAAGCGATACTAAGTCTAAACGATTTGTGGCATTGGTTTACTAGTCGAATATATTTCTAGAAATGTTACTTGTTTTATTTTTATTTTTTTTATTTTTATTGTCCTTGTAGGCAGACGAGCATACGGCCCACCTGATGGTGAGTGGTTACCGTCGCCCATGGACTTCAGCAATGCCAGGGGCAGAGCCAAGCCGCTGCCTACCGTTTAATACTCTCCACAAGCCTCGTTTAAAGAAGGACATGTCATAGCGCTCGGGAAACACCGTGGAAGGGAGCTCATTCCATAGCCGGATGGTACGTGGCAAAAAAGACCTCTGGAAACGCACTGTGGATGACCGCAGTGGCTCCAGGTAGTATGGATGAACTCTACTCCGGTGGCGGGCGGTGCGATGGTAAAAACGAGATGCCGGTATCATCTCGAACAATTCCTCAGAGCATTCATGAGCATTTTAATTCATGACCTCTCTTCATTTTTGGAATTGTAATGCGCATTCTAAAAATCGTTTTTTAAAGCAAAAGTCGCACTGGTCATTGAACTATGAAGAGAAGCAATACTAAACCGTCCGACCTGACACGAAGCACGTATTTCAATATAAAACAACAAGTTTCAGATGTAATAAATAATAAAGAAAACAACACAAACACAGCGGTCTATTTATAACGGAATATAAGATGTGCAAGAGACGCGTGTGACGGCGAGAACGACGACGACAAGTTTATTATGAAATTAATTTAGTTTATGAATTGATATGATATGAATTTAGTTGACGAACTGTTAAGATATGAATTTAGTTTATGAATTGATAAAAAAATTATTATGCTGTGATTGGGACGAATCAATCGCGACCATCAAGCAAGCTTCAAGTGAGTATCTTAACCTCAAGCATAGCAAAGTTACTCATTGTTGCTACTCTTCATTTAAAATATTAATTAGATACATTGTAAAAGCTGTATTGATAACAAGAGTCAACTGTCTCAAGCATAGATATCGTTGAATGATAGTTTCCTTGGGTAGTTAAAAATAATTTACGACCCGATAATGCCATTCATACGAGTCATACATTATCCGGACCGACGTATATAAAGGACATTATTTATTAAATTAAATAAATTGAATAAAATACAAATGCGAACCAAATATAGATGGTCACTGAAGTTTATAATGTAAATTGTACCATAGAATGTACATAAAACACGGTTAGACGCATATGACGTCATACATTTCCTCCTCGCTTCGGTTTTCTAAATGCTGAGCGTCGTGACCGTCTCCTCGCAACAAGAGCATACCCGATCCTGTGGTCTGAATGGTAAACAGTCGACGTCGCCCTAAACACGTCATTACGGATCCTCCAGATCCATTAACGGTGCTTTTAGGTACCTCAAGCACCGGTCACCGTTCTCGCCGAATCCGTCGCTTGTGACGAAGGGCTCGACGAGTAAACTAACCCATAGACACAGCCCACTGAGTTTCTCGCCGGATCTTCAGAGTGGGTCGCGTTTCTGATTCGGTGGTAGATTCTGCGAAGCACTGTTCTTGCTAGGGTCAGTGTTAGTAGCATTCCCGGTTTGAGCCCCGTGAGCTCACCTACTCGCCCGGTTACGCTGACATAGCCTCTCAATCAGCTTAGGTAGGAAAAAAAAAGCAACAAGAGTTTATTGTGGATCACTCTACGTCATTTGTTCCTATCTGTCGCCGAGTGTAGAGCATCGTGGCCTTTGGTGTACTGCGAATCTGGTTAGTCTAACGTATAGGGCATCTACCTGGTGGTCTTTTTCCATCCACCTTGCCAGTGATCATTAGCTTCGAACACTTCTATTGACTTTAAAATCTGATACAATAATTTGTCTTAAAATATAAATCTTTACGCTGAACGCACAAGCTCTTTTTGAGTGATGGTTTTAATATAACACTATATAACTCATGTTTCAAGCTGGGCGACCTGGCATTTACGTGAGCTGCGGTAACCACTTAACACCACGTGGATCGTGAGTTCCACCACCAAACTAAGCAATAAATACGGTCGTCGAGGCCTAAAGGATAAGACGCCCACTGCAATCGTATCAAGCGATGCATCGGTGTTCGAATCCCGCAGGCAAGTACATTTTTTTCTAATTAAATACATACTTAAACAGGTTGGCCGTGAGCTCCACCTTGCCTATTTCTGCCGTCAAGCAGTAATGCGTTTCGGTTTGAAGGGTGGGGCAGCCGTTGTATTGTTAAAACTGAGACCTTAGAACTCATATCTCAAGGTGGGTGGCGGCATTTACGTTGCAAATGTCTATGGGCCCCGGTGACCAGTTAACATCAGCTGGGCCGTGTGCTCGTCCACCCATCTAAGAACAGATTAAAGAGTGCGATGCTTCAAAGATCACCACTTAATCTTGCCTCATCTCGTAACAGTACAAAGAGCAAGTATCGTGATATGAAACACGCATTTAATTGATACAGTCATGTCAATCTGCAGTCAATGTTTGTAATGTTTGAGTCCGTAAGTCCGTGAGAACATTAAATAGATTGATTAATTAGTTAATGTATCACTACATAGTATAAAACAAAATCGCTTTCTCTGGCCCTATATCCCTATGTATGCTTAAATCTTTAAAACTACGCAACGGATTTTGATGCGGTTTTTTTAATAGATAGAGTGATTGAAGAGGAAGGTTTATATGTATAATAATATCCATTAAATAGTGGAGAAATCAATAATAACTTACAGTTTCCGAAGCGAAGCGAGGGCGGGTCGCTAGTGTTTTTATAAAATGTAATATTTTCGATATTACTAATAGCTCGTATCTTTTTCGCGGCTTAGCGTCATTCACGCTCTTTTAGATACGCCAATTAGCAAATTTATTTTTTGTTTATTTATCGAAATCTTTCAGCTATTTACTGGTGGCAGGACCTCTTGTGAGTCCGCACGGGTAGGTTCCACCACCCTGCCAATTTCTGCTGTGAAACAGTAATGTGTTTCGGTTCGTAGGGTGGGGCAGCCGTTGTAACTATACTGAGACCTTAGAACTTTATATCTCAAGGTGGATGGCGGATATACTCGACGATTACATTATTATTTTTATTTATTTACATTTGCGACGAAGGGCTCGAAGAATAAATTAACCCTCAGACACAGCCCACTGAGTTTCTCGCCGGATCTTCTCAGTGGGTCGCGTTTCCGATCCGGTGATAGATTCTGCGAAGCACGGCTGTTGTCAGTCAGTGTCAGTGTCGGGTCAGTGTTGACAACACTCCGGTTTGAGCCCGGTGAGCACACCTACATGTTAGGGCGAAGCTGAAATAGCCTCTCAAGGCTATCAGCATAGGTAGGTAGGAACAAAAAAAAGCACTGAGAGTGAATCCGGGGGATCCGATAAGACATATTTCGGGAGACGGCAGCTTTGCGTTGGTTGTCCTGTCGCTTGGGACGGATATGAAATTAGCTACAGACTTGCAGACAGATTATTAGGTATTAGCCTACTGTAGCACGCTGGCTAGACTGGTTGGTACGAGGCTTTTGCGCAATACCATTTCGAGTTGTTCTTCTTTGGCACTGTCGTCTTGTGCATGTTCCTTTAATCGGTTCTCACGAATCCCTGGGATAGTATAGGGGTGGTGACGCATTGAATTCTTACTCCGTCATCACAAGGATAACAATTATTATAAAACTTTAATAGAAATTTTAGTGGAAATATCGTTTTCAAATAACTTATCTATATATTAATACGTGAAGCAAAAACTTTGTATCCCCTTTTTACAAAAATTGCGCGGACGGAGGAGTATGAAATTTTCCACACTTATAGAGAATATAGAGAAGAAGTGCACAATGCTAATTTTTTTTTTAAAAAATGCATAAAAGATACATTAAATCAATAAAGAAAACATTACACACACTACATACCATGTATTTGACGCACACACGCATGCATAGTATTTATTGTCAAACTTTTGTTTTTGACGTCTGTTGTCAAATTGAGATTAAATATTGTTTGTCTTTGTTAATATTTTTCTATAGTGTGTAGTCTTGGCGAAATTTGTGATTATATAAGTATAACATACAATCATAATAGTGTACAAACTTACAATTCCCATTAATTATACTGCGGGGCCTCTAGTATCATTTAATCGTTGGAATAGTTACGTAATTTCTAAAATGCATGCTTATGTTAACAATCGATGAATGACATGTGATCCCACAGAGCATAGAATTTCGCAAGTCACCGTTTTGTTAACTCGGTGCTTCGGAATACAACTTTCATTTATTACTTTGTGCAGTTTTCGTATGGCAAGTTTTTTTTAGTACTAGAGGTCCCGCAGTAGTCGAAATTCGACTATAATTAATTGGAATTGCAAGTTTGTCAACTTGATTGTATTTTATACTTCTATAATCACAAATTTCGCCAAGACTACACTATAAAAATATTAACAAAGACAAACAATATTTAATCTATTCTCAATTTGACAACAGACGTCAAGAACAAAAGTTTGACAATAAATAGTATGCATACGTGTGTGCGTCAAATACATGGTATGTAGTGTGTGTAATGTTTTCTTTATTGATTTACTGTATCTTTTATGAATTATTTAAAAACAATATTAGCATTGTGCACTTCTTCTCTATATTCTCTATAAGTGTGGAAAATTTCATACTCCTCCGTCCGCGCAATTTTCGTAAAAAGGGATACAAAGTTTTTGCTTCACGTATTAATATATAGATATTTTTTTTCAGTTAACTCTTTGTTGTTATTGCATCGGCTATCCAAGGTTGTGATTTTTGTGACCGATTGTTATCTATACTAATATTAAAAAGCGGAAGAGTTTGTTTGTTCGAACGCGCTAATCTCAGGAACTACTGGTCCGATTTGAAAAATTATTTCAGTGTTAGATAGCCCATTTATTGAGGAAGGCTATATAGCATCACGGTAAGACCAATACAAGTGGAGCACCAATAAAGAATATTTCAAAATAGGGGTTTAAATAGCTTCCTTAACATTCTATAATTCAAAAATATTTTCACTTTCTACGTAAATGAAGTGGGTGGGGTAAAATTTAGCGTTATGCCAAAGTAACTATTCCACGCGGACGGAGTCGCGGGCAAACGCTTGTGTATTATATTGATATCTTATACCTTTAAACGAGCCATTCTTGTATATTAATATATATATAATCTGAATCTCTGAAACGGCTCCAACGATTTTCATAAAATTTAGTATACAGGGGATTTCGGGGGCGATAAATCGATCTAGCTACTATTTATTTTCAGAAAATGTTGTTATACTCGTGTTTTCAATAATCAACTCTTCCCGACATCTATCGGCGAATAATAATACTATTTTTCTTAATTAAAGGCAACTAACCGCTTTAAAGACACAACAAGATGGCGTTATCAAAAAAGAAACCGAGTAAAGCTCGGTCATCATCTAGTTCCACTAAAATTGTACACGACCCGGTCTGTATGGTTGTTTCCGAGTCGTGTAATAATATTTTCTGCTGTCTGTTTGTGCGCTGGTAGAAGACGGCTGTTTCTTTCGATGGGTTTCGGCTTCTGTAGCGAGGTTTCACAGGTAACTGTCTGGTTCACTGGTAGCTGATTCACTGGTGGTTTTCTGATAACTGTACTATTGGAGAACTGCTGGTAACTGTTTCTGTCTTGCTGATGTTTCTTTGTCGGAGAGCTTCTGAGAACTGTTTCTGTCTTGATGATCTGCTGAGAACTGTGTTTTGCCTGTAAATGGCCATCCTTTTATATTTATTTCAGTACCCCATCTCGCGACGCGCTATCGACGCGCCACTTTCGGGGGTCCCTTGATCTGTATGTTACCGTAGTGAAAGCACTCCACAAATCGTTCCTATTGGTCTATTTACATTCTCTGATCTGATACACTAACATATTGCATATAAAATAATTTAAGATTATACATTTTTGTTACGTAATTACTTATCAACTATATTAATTCTATTTGTTTGATAAAACTATTTAAAATCGATTTCGTCCTGCACATTACTCCCGCCGTGCGAGTCCGTCGCATTTCTTCTCGGTGCAGGATGGTCGTCTTCTATGGGCAGGATCACTAGTTTTCGCACTGGTCTCCGTAGAACTCCCCCTTTGGTTCTGATATCTACGGTGCGCACCACGTTGTCGGGTCCTGGATACGTCGCGATCACTTTTCCTCGCACCCATGTGTTTCGTGGCAAGTTGTTGTCCACAAGCTGGACTAAATCTCCGTTTTTCACGGGGATGCCTCGGCCATGAGGCTCCCGCCGGTGCTGCAGCTCGGGGAGATACTCTCTAACCCACCTCGTCCAAAACAGGTCAGCGAGTCGTTGTGCCGCTCTCCAACTGTTTCGCGTCAATGTGTCTCTTTCATCAAATGTCCCTGGTGTTGGTACTCGCCCCGGCCCGCCTAGTAGTAAGTGGTTCGGGGTTAGGGCTTCGGGGTCGTCCACGCTGACCGAAACGTGAGTCAAAGGCCGATTGTTTACCGTATATTCTATTTCAGCTAATAACGTCGAGAGCACTTCCTCCGTTGGACTTCGTTCATGGAGTGTTGCCGTTAACGCGACCTTTACCGAGCGCACCATCCTTTCCCAGGCACCTCCCATGAACGGTGCTCCGGGTGGGATGAATCTCCAGGAGATCGTTCTGTTCGCTGCTTCCTTTGCGGTTGCACCGTCGATGGCTCGGCGTAGTTCTCTGTCTGCTCCTTTTAAGTTGGTGCCGTTGTCCGACCATATCTGCGTCGGACAACCTCGTCGTGCTATCATTCTTCGGAGCGCCATCACCGGAGAGTGGGTGTTTAGTGATGCGGCTATTTCAAGATGTATGGCTCGTATTGTTAGACAAGTGAATATTGCTACGTATCGCTTTTGGTTGGTTCGTCCGACTGTGACTGTTAGCGGACCGAAGTAATCAACTCCCGTGAAAGTGAATGGTCTTTTGTGATGGGCTAGACGGCACGGTGGTAGATCTCCGGTCCTCGGATACGACGGTATCTGTGTCTTCATTCTGCATTGTAGGCATTTGTTTACTATGGTGCGAGTCACTGGGCGTATACGCACTATCCAGTATTGCTGACGACACTCGTTAATTGTAGCTTCGACTCCAGCATGATGTAATCTGTGATGAATATATTTTATCCACAACTTAGTTGTGAGGTGGTTTCCGTCCAGGATCACCGGGCTCTTTATTTCTGTTGGTATTCGTTCTGCTGCTTCGATACGGCTTCGTATTCGTAGGTATCCGTTCTCATATACAATACTGAGTTTGTGGAGGCGGCTATTCTGGTTCACGCCTCCTCGTTGTTGGATGTCCTTGATTTCTTGAGCGAAGCTTTCTTCTTGTGTCGCGCGCATAAGCAGTTTCTCGGCCGTTTTCAATGTTTCAGCTGAGATCGGATGGTATTTTCTATCTTCCGTTTTGGTTTTAAAGGATTTCGGCGAAACCATTGTTCGTTGTTTACGTTCGGCCCACGCGGGGTCTGCTTCTTTGTTTCTTTTGTTTTTTCTATGGTGTACCTGTTCTGTTCTGCGCCTACAAAGTTGTATAAACTGTAGGACTCTGGCTGTGGTGTATCGGAGTCTTTCCCAATTCGAGAACCGGGATACGTCTGGTAAACCTTCAGTTAGTCTGTTTTTAAGGTTGACGGCGATCGTGTGATGTATCTTTTCTTCACCTGTCGGTTCTATTGTTGCTGTTGCTGATTCCGTAGGCCAGGATTCTTCTTGCTGGTGTAGGAATTCCGGTCCTCTGAACCATCTGTGTTCGTTGTCGAACGATATTGGCACGTCTCTAGTTGCGTCGTCGGCCACGTTATGCTTCGTGGGTACCCATCGCCACTCGTTTACTGTTGAACTATCTTCTATAGCAGCCAGGCGGTGGGCGACGTATGGTTTGTACGAGCGTGATCCCGTTCTTATCCATGTTAATACTGTCTTACTGTCGGTCCAGAAGGTCTTCGAATCCGGCTTTCTGTCGTGTTCCGCTATTACAGCTTCAGCGAGGCGTGCTCCGAGAGCGGCGGCTTGTAGTTCCAGTCTCGGTATAGAAGTGAGTTTCAGGGGCGCTACCTTTGCTTTGCTCATAATCAGTGACACGTCGATTCTATTATTCGGACTTATCGTTCGCCAGTATAGTGCTGCAGCGTAGGCGGATTCACTTGCGTCGGTGAAGACGTGTAGCTGTAATGTGGTCGTGTCGCTGTAGTTTAAGTAACATCTTGGGATGGCTATATTGTGCAGGTTTCTCAGCTGCTTCACCCAGGCCTGCCAGTGTGTCGACAGGTCGTTATCTATTTCATCGTCCCATGATGTTCCTCGCCGCCACACTTCTTGCAGAAGTTGTTTTGCTCTATTTGTGACTGGGGACACGAAGCCTAGCGGGTCGAATAACGACATTACGACTTTTAGTGCTTCTCTCTTGGTCGGGTTCTTGCCTTCGACGAGCGGTGGAGGTATTCTTGTCAGATTGAGGTCGAAGGTAAGCACGTCCTTTTCTGTTTTCCATATGAGCCCGAGTACTCGTTCAGTTTTTTCTTCAGGCTTGTACAGTTCCACTTGATTTCCATTTTCGTTTTCACCAAGGGTTTCAAGTAGGCTCGGCGAGTTTGACTTCCACTGTTTTAATTCAAAATGAGCTTTTTCGTGTATACGACGAACGTCTGTTGTTATGCGTACTGCATCTTTTAAAGTTTTAAAGCTGTCCAAGTAGTCGTCTACGTAGTGCTTGTTCTGTATTGCGGCTGCCGCCTCCGGGTGCGTGGCTTCATGTTTCTGGGCGTTCAAGTTCTTTACATATATTGCTGTGGAAGGAGAACTTGACGCACCGAAGATCAACGAGGTCATTCTGTATTCTTCTGGGGGCTTGTCATCTCGGCGATCTTTGCGCCAGAGATAGCGGAGCGCGTCTCTGTCTTCATGTCTCAATTTCACTTGCATGAACATCTCCTTTATGTCTGCTGTTACTGCTATATTATGCTGTCTAAATCGCATTATCACTCCTGGTAGTGATTGGAGTAGGTCCGGTCCCTTAAGCAGCATATCATTTAAAGCTACCCCTCTTGTTCTGGCGGCGGCGTCGTGGACGACTCGGAGTTTTTCCGGCTTCAGGGGGTTCACGACGGCGAAGTGAGGTAGATACCACGTTCTGTTCTCTGTTTTTGTTTTTGGAGCGGGCTCGGCGTAGCCTTTCGCGACGAGTGCTTCCATCTGTTCTGTGTATTTCTGTTTCAGTTCCGGATTACGATCAAGTTTGTTTTCTATATTTATCAGTCGCTTTAACGAGTTATTGTAGTTGTCTGGTAGACTGACATTATCTGTTTTCCAGAGCAGAGCAGTTTCGTATCTTCCATCTGCTGTGTGGACTGTATTTCTGTTGAGGATGTGAAGCGCCTGTTCCTCTGGGTCTGTTTTTGGTCTTCTTGGTGTGATGCATAGCGCATCCATAGCGATATACTGTTTTACCAGATTTTCTATTTTATCATCTTCCTGGGTTTCGCTAGCATGATTTATGTAGTTTATGTGGTGGCCTAGGGTACGAGTGCGACCTCCATGCAATACCCAGCCTAGAGGTGTCAGTGACGCTATTGGCTGATTCCTGTTGCCTCGTCTAACTTTCGAAGTTAGTAACATGTGCCAGTTGTCTTGGCCAATCAGGATTCCAGGTTTCGCGTTCTCATACGTGATGATGTCACTGATGTCTCGTAGGTGCGAATACTCATCTATCTGTTCCTTTGGTATTTTTTGTTCTGTTACTTGTAGGTCGTTAACTGTTCTCGCTTGTATTATTTCTTTTCGACTGTTGAGGCCTCTGAGCGTGAGGTTGACTCTTCTTGACCTTGTTTCCGTTGATTTTATGTTGTTAATCGCCTGTATGTGTAACGGATCGATTGGTCCTGTTATTCCAGTCTTCTTGCAGATGATTTCGTCTATCAGTGTTACCGTTGATCCATCGTCGAGCAGCGCGTATGTATCAACCGTGTCTATCGGTCCTTGTACTTGGACTGGGATTATTTTCAAATAGGACTGTTTCTGTTTTCCGGTCCAAGCGGAATTAATGTTCTCTGTTGTTTTCTTGTCACTGTTGTCTGTTTTTTCAATTTTTCTGTCGAAGTGTAGCATCTTGTTGTGAGTATATTTGCAATCATTAATGCCACACGTCTTCGGTTTACAGTGGTGGGTTTTATTTCTATACTTGAGACATCGGAAACACAAGTGTTTATTCTTAGCGATGTCCCATCTTGTGTTTGAGTCTGCCTTCTTGAATATGTAGCAGTCTGTTGTGGTGTGTTCAGTGTTGCTACATACCGGACATTTAGCTCGTGATGGCTTCTCACTGACTATGTGCACGTTCTGTGTGCGTCTGTTGTGTTGTGCGGGCTGCGAGTAGTGCCCCGCCTGTTCGGGCTGTGCATAAGGGCTGCACAGTTCGGCTTCTCTTTTCATGAATTTTTCAAATTTAATCAGATCCGGATCCTCCTTCGGTTGTACCGCGGTGAAGTCGTAGTATCGGTAACGTAGTGTTGGTGTGAGTTTTTCTAACATTGTTTTGGTAGTTTCCGGATTATATAAATAATGTGTGCAATTTAATGCACGAAGCGTAGCTACGGCGTTGGTCACCTTACTGGAGAATATACAAATGTCTCTTGGTGTTTCTGTTAGTCTTGGCAGCGCTCGTAGCGTGTCTAACTCCGTTATGGCTATTGTTTCCGGTCTTCCGAATCGCGCTTCTAGACTTCTTATGACGTCGGACGGATCAGCGTTCGTTATAAGTAATCCGTCAACGGCTTCCTTTGCCCTTCCTTTCAGGCTCCTTCTGAGTCTGTTTATATTTTCTGTTTTTGTAAATGAATTCATCGTCTCGTGATAGGCTGCACGAAAGGATAGCCAATCTTGGTGATTTCCATTAAAGAATGGCAATTCTGTGTATCTTGGTTCGCGGGCGGCTTTGACGGCGAGTGTTATTGCTGCGGTTAGATCTGAGAAGTCTTGTAACACATCAGGTGGAACTCACACACCACAACCCCGAATGGCAGGCGGCTTGACGCGTTAGTCGATGATCTCGCCTTCGATATCGTCGCTCCGCTAACCCCGACTCACTACCCGCTAAATATCGCGCATCGCCCGGATATACTCGACATAGCGTTATTAAAAAACGTAACTCTGCGCTTACACTCGATCGAAGTAGTTTCAGAGTTAGATTCAGACCACCGTCCCGTCGTTATGAAGCTCGGTCGCGCTCCCGATTCCGTTCCCGTCACGAGGACTGTGGTGGATTGGCACACGCTGGGCATCAGCCTGGCTGAATCTGATCCACCATCGCTCCCGTTTAACCCGGACTCTATCCCGTCTCCTCAGGATACCGCTGAAGCCATAGACATCTTAACGTCACACATCACCTCGACATTAGATAGGTCATCGAAACAAGTTGTAGCGGAGGACTTCCTTCACCGCTTCAAATTGTCCGACGATATTAGGGAACTCCTTAGAGCTAAGAACGCCTCGATACGCGCCTACGACAGGTATCCTACCGGGGAAAATCGTATTCGAATGCGTGCCCTACAACGCGACGTAAAGTCTCGCATCGCCGAAGTCCGAGATGCCAGATGGTCTGATTTCTTAGAAGGACTCGCGCCCTCCCAAAGGTCTTACTACCGCTTAGCTCGTACTCTCAAATCGGATACGGTAGTAACTATGCCCCCCCTCGTAGGCCCCTCAGGCCGACTCGCGGCGTTCGATGATGACGAAAAAGCAGAGCTGCTGGCCGATACATTGCAAACCCAGTGCACGCCCAGCACTCAATCCGTGGACCCTGTTCATGTAGAATTAGTAGACAGTGAGGTAGAACGCAGAGCCTCCTTGCCACCCTCTGATGCGTTACCACCCGTCACCCCGATGGAAGTTAAAGACTTGATCAAAGACCTACGTCCTCGCAAGGCTCCCGGTTCCGACGGTATATCCAACCGCGTTATTAAACTTCTACCCGTCCAACTCATCGTGATGTTGGCATCTATTTTCAATGCCGCTATGGCGAACTGTATCTTTCCCGCGGTGTGGAAAGAAGCGGACGTTATCGGCATACATAAACCCGGTAAACCAAAAAATCATCCGACGAGCTACCGCCCGATTAGCCTCCTCATGTCTCTAGGCAAACTGTATGAGCGTCTGCTCTACAAACGCCTCAGAGACTTCGTCTCATCCAAGGGCATTCTTATCGATGAACAATTCGGATTCCGTACAAATCACTCATGCGTTCAACAGGTGCACCGCCTCACGGAGCACATTCTTGTGGGGCTTAATCGACCAAAACCGTTATACACGGGAGCTCTCTTCTTCGACGTCGCAAAAGCGTTCGACAAAGTCTGGCACAATGGTTTGATTTTCAAACTATTCAACATGGGCGTGCCGGATAGTCTCGTGCTCATCATACGGGACTTCTTGTCGAACCGCTCTTTTCGATATCGAGTCGAGGGAACCCGCTCCTCCCCACGACCTCTCACAGCTGGAGTCCCGCAAGGCTCTGTCCTCTCACCCCTCCTATTTAGCTTATTCGTCAACGATATTCCCCGGTCGCCGCCGACCCATTTAGCTTTATTCGCCGACGACACGACTGTTTACTATTCTAGTAGAAATAAGTCCCTAATCGCGAAGAAGCTTCAGAGCGCAGCCCTAGCCCTAGGACAGTGGTTCCGAAAATGGCGCATAGACATCAACCCAGCGAAAAGTACTGCGGTGCTATTTCAGAGGGGAAGCTCCACACGGATTTCCTCCCGGATTAGGAGGAGGAATCTCACACCCCCGATTACTCTCTTTAGACAACCCATATCCTGGGCCAGGAAGGTCAAGTACCTGGGCGTTACCCTGGATGCATCGATGACATTCCGCCCGCATATAAAATCAGTCCGTGACCGTGCCGCGTTTATTCTCGGTAGACTCTACCCCATGATCTGTAAGCGGAGTAAAATGTCCCTTCGGAACAAGGTGACACTTTACAAAACTTGCATAAGGCCCGTCATGACTTACGCGAGTGTGGTGTTCGCTCACGCGGCCCGCACACACATAGACACCCTCCAATCCCTACAATCCCGCTTTTGCAGGTTAGCTGTCGGGGCTCCGTGGTTCGTGAGGAACGTTGACCTACACGACGACCTGGGCCTCGAATCAATTCGGAAATACATGAAGTCAGCGTCGGAACGATACTTCGATAAGGCTATCCGTCATGATAATCGCCTTATCGTTGCCGCCGCTGACTACTCCCCGAATCCTGATCATGCAGGAGCCAGTCACCGTCGACGCCCTAGACACGTCCTTACGGATCCATCAGATCCAATAACCTTTGCATTAGATGCCTTCAGCTCTAATACTAGGGGCAGGCTTAGGGACCCCGGTAACCGTACTCGTCGAACTCGACAAAGAGGTCGACGTGCAACCTAACCCATGCATCAGCCCGCTGAGTTTCTCGCCGGATCTTCTCAGCGGGTCGCGATTCCGATCCGGTAGTAGATTCATTCGCGAAACAATTGCTCTTGAGTTGTTAGGTCTCCTTCGGAGGCGCTCGGGCAGTTGTTAGCAAATCCCACCCCTCTTGGCTGAGCCTTTGCTCGCCCACCTGTCCTGGTGAAACTGGAAAGGCCTTCGGGCCACCAGTAAACTTTCAATCATAAAAAAAAAAAAAAAAAAAAAAAGAAGTCTTGTTTGTCGCAGGCTCCCGCCGGTGTTTCCTTATGTCGGTCGTGATTTTCCGTTTTTGTGGGTTGGGTTTCCAACCACGTGCCCACTCTTTCATCGAGTTCTGACTTACTGTATTCTGATTCGCTGTTTTCGTCATCAGATCCAGCTTCGAGCGTGGCCAGTCGGGTGGCTGCCAATTCCACTTGTAGGCGGGCGAGCTCTTCTCTAGCTTTGGCTATCTTCTGTTCTTTTCTGTTTCGCGACCGGTCACTTTTGACTGTACCGGCGCGCTGTTTTGTTGGCACGTCATTCTGTTTGGCTATATACTGTTTGACGGCCTCTGTTTTTGAGTTCCCAGGTTTCTCTGCGACTTTCGTCGTGGCTTCCATGTTGGCTGTTGCGCACGATGATTCTGTTGTGGGGGCTACCAGACTCATTACGGTATTCGCGGCTGTTTCTGTCCACACGCTCTGTGCTGTAGCTGTGGTTTCTGAGGGCGGCGATTGTTTAGTTTCGATTCGTCCTCTTCCTGTTGACCGCGTTATCGGCATTGTTCCAGTTTCCTTTTTTCAAAACGTATCCTCTACCCGGCTCGAAAAAATAATGAAATGTGTCCTCTATCCGGCTCGAATGGACCATGAAATGTACACGACCCGGTCTGTATGGTTGTTTCCGAGTCGTGTAATAATATTTTCTGCTGTCTGTTTGTGCGCTGGTAGAAGACGGCTGTTTCTTTCGATGGGTTTCGGCTTCTGTAGCGAGGTTTCACAGGTAACTGTCTGGTTCACTGGTAGCTGATTCACTGGTGGTTTTCTGATAACTGTACTATTGGAGAACTGCTGGTAACTGTTTCTGTCTTGCTGATGTTTCTTTGTCGGAGAGCTTCTGAGAACTGTTTCTGTCTTGATGATCTGCTGAGAACTGTGTTTTGCCTGTAAATGGCCATCCTTTTATATTTATTTCAGTACCCCATCTCGCGACGCGCTATCGACGCGCCACTTTCGGGGGTCCCTTGATCTGTATGTTACCGTAGTGAAAGCACTCCACAAATCGTTCCTATTGGTCTATTTACATTCTCTGATCTGATACACTAACATATTGCATATAAAATAATTTAAGATTATACATTTTTGTTACGTAATTACTTATCAACTATATTAATTCTATTTGTTTGATAAAACTATTTAAAATCGATTTCGTCCTGCACAAAAATGACTAATAGTATTGGATTGAAATTTCACACAATGCTCGTTAATACATACATACGTAATAGAGGGTCCTAAATATATCCATACACATACACATATTTAAATATATATTTACGACATTTTGTTAGTGATTTTACGTACCTACTATTCGACTGGTGCATCATAGATCAGAAGGTTGCACAAGCAATTAACACTTTACCTCGGAAAATGCGACATCTTACATTCATTCTGAATTTCAAAATCTTTTTTTTTTTTTTATTGCCCTTGTAGGCAGACGAGCATACGGCCCACCTGATGGTGAGTGGTTACCGTCGCCCGTGGACTTCAGCAATGCCAGGGGCAGAGCCAAGCCGCTGCCTACCGCTTAATACTCTCCACAAGCCTCGTTTGAAGAAGGACATGTCATAGCGCTCGGGAAAAATCAACGTAGGTGATACCGCGGGACAGGTCTAGTCGCATTTAAAACTTTTCGGTTTCACAGACCAACGATTTAAATGAAACTAGAAAGTTTTAGTAGACGGTACTGAGTCTTATGAGAAAATGAAAGTACTTGATGGAGTTTGTGCCTCAACCAGTTTTATTTACGCCGCGGAAAACGGATAAGCTAATAAAACTTACGTAATTATGTGAAATTAAAACAATGCACGTTCGTATTGTGATGGTAGGATTAGAAATTATAGGTTTTTTAATACGCTTTTATTAGCTTCAGACGTATGTATGTTAGTATGTAACGGAATCTTTGAACATGATTTTGACCCCCTTCAAAGCGTCGGATTAACGCAAAATTATGTTATACTTATTAAGGAACGATGACAGTTCAATAATTTAAAAAAATTTGAAATTTTTTAAATTCAACTAAAAAATGAAAAATAAATAATAGTTTAAAAAAACTAACAAATGGATTTCAAAAGCTTTTCAGGATATTATCAAAATTACCCTTCTACTCATATCTGTCCATATCATATTTATAACTACCGAACTACCATGCACCTCACGCTTTTTTACAATAAAATCATTTTTTCTTACACTATTTTTAATTCAAACTTATTAAAATTTATTTTCAAATTTTTTTGTTGGTTTTTCTATAAAATCGTATTTTGTTAGTTTTTTTAAACTTATATTTATTTTATTTGCCATCAGTAATGAGTGCTTCGATGATTTGTGGTTCGAGTGATGATTTTTTCTTGTTACCCGAAACAAGAACGTGTCTTCATTGTGTTACGGTCGAGAAACGTTGGAGCCATGAACGTCGGAGCCTCTGAGTCAATGACTTTGTATCTGTACCGTATGTTTTATCAGTGTTTCCATTTTACAAGCGCCCCATCCGCTTCTAGAGTTCACGTCTACTTCTTCAATCTGCAATCAACAGCTGTGAAGCTTAACTTTGTCACGGTCGTTCGCCTGTCGAATGAGTTTGGAGTCCCATGGAGTTTCCAGGGTGTTTTTCTTTAAGCTAGGCTTGAACACAGGCCTGAGCGGCTGGCATTAGATTTGCTGTACCTTTTTTTTAGAAATAGACAGGGTAGTGGTACCTACCTGCGCGGACTCACTAGAGGTCCTACCACCAGTAAAAACCTGTGATATTGCTTGTGTCCATGATCGACTGTGATCACTAAGCATCAAACAAATCGATCTTCAAAGTCTTATAAGAACGCACAAGAGGCGAGTTATTTGTAAAGGCAAAATATTAAACGAATGGGTTATACTGAAAATCCTCCTTGCCTCGATAATCCTCAATGCTGAGGGTCGTGGCCTCTTCTAATAACTTTCTCCTGGATTATCCTGCGCCACTCCTGTCTATCCTCGGCTGTGTGGATATCAACGTGAACTGAAGTGATGAGAGTGGAGTGTAAATGGAGACACGGTAATAACATGTTATTATGTAGACGTTTTGCTTGATCATAACGCTCTATTAGAAAGAGCCTGGTAATAGGTAATAATGGTAAGGGAGGTAATCTTGGGAGCTCGCAAAGGTAGATTCCACGACCCTGCCTTTTAAGCCGTGAAGCAGTAATGCGTTTTGGTTTGAAAGATGGGGCAGCCGTTTAAACTGAGACTTAAAACTCATGTCTCAAGATGGGTAGCGGTATTTAGGTTGTTGATGTCCCGGGGCTTCGGTAACCACCTAACTCAGATGGGCCGTGAGCTCGTCCACCCATATAAGCAAAAAGAAGCCTCAGACTGACATCAATATGAGTTTAATAACCTCGCACCGTTGTCAAATAAAGAGTCGCAGCCCTATTTATGGATCTAATTTATTCACGGAAACAACCTATTATAGAGTCCGCCCGAATTAGACAGGGCCAACGTGCAGCGACTAGTAAACAACCAGGTCACTTGTTTAAGAGGACCATATCTATTTATTTTAAGGCTAATCTAACTCGTGAACAAATTATTTGGGTAGAAACTGCACGTAAGTTGGGGTTTTCCTGAGAAAGACACTACGTATGCAATAAGCGTACTGCGATGATGTGCCGCAAAATTTATTGAGATTCTTATTAAGAATGTTTTCTAAGATATTATAAGGTCCTGTTAGCTAGTTACTGATAATAAAATCGCCACCATTGAATTTATTGCTTAATAATATCAGATAATGAGAACCAATAACACAAAATGAATAAATTAGCGTAGTATGTCATAAGTTTAATTCGACGATGGATTGTTTTTTTGGTTCCCGCCAAAAAGCCCGCGAAAGAGTTACGCGCGATGTGTGTGTTTGGGCGTTATGTAGAAAATATGTAAATGACGCTAACACCCCAAGTCAGTGGCAATATCCGCGAAGATGTGTCAAAGAAATTTTTAAAGCCGGCTAACACATCCTTCATAATTTCTAACCGTTTTTTTTTATTATCTGGCAAAAGCTAACAAGTTTTTCCGCTTCGCTTCAGGTGATCCACTCGCTGTTTCGCTTCAAGTAGTTCCGATTACTAAATGACTGCGTGCCATCTCTGCAACGCTTTTATAGCCGATACCACATCCCTAGGATTATCGAGAATATTCCACACATTTCGAGTATTGTGTTTCCGCTTTCTGACAATAGATGGCGTTATACTTCTCGAGCGTTCTAGATGCTACTAGATCCTTCGATATTCGATCGACTATTCGGCGATAGGTGGCGTTACTCTTGCCGGCATAAGAATATTGTTTTTTTTATTCCAGTCTTTATTCCACAAGACCATAGACGTGACGCGGTCTCCTTTAGTCCCTCTACGACAAGCGAAAGAAATTCTTCAATATTAATTGTCTTCTCAATGTTTCAGATCACCAAAGCTGTCGTTAGTCGAGGATTCGTGAAGATCTCGGTGATCGAATGATGCAGTGCGGTTGGTCGTCGGCGAAATGGCCGCATTATCCTGCTATCAGCCCTGCAGACCGCATCTGGCGCAACCCGCTAGGTAAATGTCGAATTAAATGAAAATATAGCCGTTTTATTTTACGTAAAACGTAGTATTTATTTGGGAGAGCTCTACCTATTATAAACCAGCTTATTATTATTAAGGGATTTTATGACCTGGTAACTAAGACCTTTAAGTCATTTATTATTTTAATTTATATTCTTACTTTTATGAAAAATGATAATATGGAGTGAAATGAAATGAAATGCAGATGATTAATTTGAGACATTAATCAACTGGCATGAAATGTAATTTCAGTAAAATGGTCGTCATTTACTGAGATTTTTTTAGTGGACTTTTTGGAGGATCCCGAGAAGTTACGTCCAGTGGCTTTGTTTAATTTTCTCACATTTGTACACTATCACTGAAAGTAAACAGTCAATAAACCACCGCTGTTACACATTTAAACCCGAAGAAACACTAAATAGACAAAATAAAACAAATCACACAACTTCACTCCTCGCGTTCCCGCCAAAAAGCCCATCATAAACCAGGAATGACAGACTTACATAGATTATATTTTAAAGTATAAACTAGAAATGTACTCATTACAACATGAGTCTATAAAGTAGGGTTCAATTTTCTTATTTCAACAGTAAATTCGACTTATCTATGCAACAAGCATATCTAACATCGATAGCGTTTGGCAAATTTGACTGATCTTAGAAAACGGCATTGATTATGAACCGCCGTCATATTAATACTATGAATCGTGAAGACGTTCAAAGATAAGTCACGATTCTCGGGAATAGTGACCAACCTTCTATCTTAACTAATTACAGGTAAATCCTGTTTTTTTTTATTGCTTAGGTAGGTGGACGAGCTCACAGCCCACCTGGTGTTAAGTAGTTACTGGAGCCCATAGACCTCTACGACGTAAATGGGCCACCCACCTTGAGATATATTAAGTTTTAAGGTCTCAAGTATAGTTACAACGGCTGCCCCACCCTTCAAACCGAAACGCTATATATTAATTTCATTATTGGTAGACGATTCACCACGGACGGTCAATTGCCCGTGTTCTACGAAAACTAAAGTTTTTTCGCCCCTAACTATTCTCTGGTAGACTATTCCAGCTACGCGAGGATGGGTAGGTTAGTTCACGGGTGCAACCTGAGAGAATTTGCCAACACTAGCCATAGTAAGAGTAGTGCTTCACAGAGTCTACCATTGGATCGAAAGCGACTCCACTGAAAAACTCAGTGCCCTGCATCTATGGGACTGCAAAGCGATTCTAATTATGTCTATGACACGCGAAAAACGAAGAAACTCATTTCATAATTGCAGACAAGAGGAACGTATTTCATTTAGTGAATTTTATTGAAATTTTTGCCGACATACAAGTAACAGCACTAATTATTTTTATTTAATGCTACAATTAACGTCGATGCTTTTTGTCCCTACCTATGCTGAGAGCCTTAAGAGGCTATTTCAGCTTCACACTAGCGTGTAAGTGAGGTCTCGGGGCTCAAACCGGAATTGTGGCTAACACTGGCCCTACCACGAGCAGTGCTTTGCAGAATCTGGCACCGGATCGGAAACGCGACCCACTGAGGAGATCCGGCGAGAAACTCAGTGGACTCTGTCTGTGGGTTAAATTACTCGTCGAGCCCTTTGTCGCAAGCGACGGGTTCGGCATGGACGGTGACCGGAGTATATACTGGTGGTAGGACCGCTCTTGTATGCACGTACTACCGACTTGTTTACTTCGGGTGCGAAGGTATTAAGGTATCAAAATCTTCCCGATGACTGATTAGAAAAACACTTTAGTACTGTTGTTGTCCTTGTCCCACGCTGCGCTAACCGTGGATGCTTGACATTGCAGGTGTCTAGACGACGAAGAGCATACATCGGCTCCGTTCTCCATCCGCCGGCAGCAGTTCATAGAGAGATGTCACGAGGCCCGCAACACGAGACACCGCGACTTCATACCTGAAGTTTCGGTCAAGAAGACCAGGGACGAGCTCGCCAGGCATGCGGCACAAGCCGCGGCGCTATGCCAGCGCCGACTGAACGTTGAATCGGGCTGGTCTAAAGTCGAGGAAGTTCGGAAGAAGTTCGAAGGTGCGGCCGCTTCCGCATCATACTCGAGGTCTTTTGAATCGCCTCCCAGGTAATTACCGTTTACGACATTGTTATTTAAATGTTAAAATGTCCACAAGAAATACGCTTGCTATTGGGCATGTTGCATTGTTATATTTTCGGTTATCTTGTGCAACCTAACCCATGCATCAGCCCGCTGAGTTTCTCGCCGGATTTTCTCAGCGGGTCGCGATTCCGATCCGGTAGTAGATTCCTTCGCGAAGCAGCTGCTCTTGAGTTGTTAGGTCTCCTTCGAAGGCGCTAAGGGAGCTGTTAGCAAATCCCACCCCTCCTGGCTGAGCCTTTGCTTGTCCACCTGTTCTGGTGAAACCGGAAAGACCTCCGGGCCACCAGTAAACCTTCAATCATAAAAAAAGGTATTTTTGATGTATTCGAGTCTGTATACCCGGTATTAAAGGATGACCGGATCTCATAAACTTAGTTGCACTACAATAACGATGGCTTCCCGTTCAGAATATAACACGTGACTGCTTTACAGCAGTTTTGGCCCGTGACATAGTCGCATAACTCGATTGCATTGCTTTGGGCGACTCATCCACTAGACCATTGACTTATATGGCAAAGAGTCAGCACTTATTAGGTAGGATAGTTATTTTATTTATCAAATCTATTGCCGATCTGTACCTACATATCGCCTTTTCGCATTAAAAGTGTACAATTTCCAAAAATATTCCAAATTGAGTTAATATGCGTGAACATTTGGTATCACCGGTATTTTTCTCATAAAAACTGTCAAAAGAGCGTAGTTTAGTTTTAATTTTATTTTTTTTGTTAACTTATGTTTTCACAACTATTAACAAAATTAATACATAATTTTATCTAACTTTAAATGACAGATAATGTAACTGGTAAAAAAAAAAATGTTACAAAGACGATTAATATTTAAAATATTATATGTTAAACCTTTAAAACACTCTCCTGTAAAATTAGTAAGTTTTGAGATTATACAGTTTTAATGCGAGAAGACGATATATCTGATTTAAGCTATATTAAGCGCACAACAAAATGTTACAAATATACGACGAATCCTTAAAACTTACCTAATATTTCAAAGAATAATGAAAAATCTACAGCTTAAGTACAATCTACTTTGTCAGACGTCGGCTAGCTGATTCCCTGTTCGCAAGCTTCAAGTTGCCCCGCAAGAAGGAAAACATGGCGACCCCGAGGTCTTTACCGCCACAGCCGCAGCAAAAACGCAAGTCTGCCGTAGAACTGCTCGCAGAGACCAAAGCGTTTTACGTGAAGTCCGAAACAGTACTGGACAGGAAGCAAGAGTTGCCTTTGAGGGTATGTACGATTTATTCGCAAAGTAACCCAGTTTTCTGGTGGACGATAATGCATCCAGAATGGAAGAATAAATTTGATTAAGACTATTTATTTGTTAAATATAATTATAATAATAACTGGGAACAAATCACGCACGGTTGTCCAGTCGCAATTTAAGATTCCCTGTGTCATGGATACCAGAGATAATGTTTAAATAAATACATATATAAATAATAAACGTCCAGACAAAGAGCAAACAAAACTGTTCATCACACAATGTTGGCCCGATGTCGGAATCGAACTCACGACCCTTGGCACACTTCTTACTGGTGGTAGGACCGCTTGTGAGTCCGCGCGGGTAGGTACCACCGCCCTGCCTATTTCTGCCGTGAAGCAGTAATGCGTTTCGGTTTGAAGGGTGGGGCAGCCGTTGTAACTGCACTTGAGACCCTAGAACTTATATCTCAAGGTGGGTGGCGCATTTACGTTGTAGATGTTTATGGGCTCCAGTAACCACTTAACACCAGGTGGGCTGTGAGCTCGTCCACCCATATAAACAATAAAAAAAAGGACGAATCAGGGGCGTTAATTAATGCACCGCCAAATTAGACTAATGTATCACAGATAAATGTATCAGTAAATTTGAATGGTAAAAGCCATTAGCGCACAGCTTTTCGAGGCGTCGAAGGGTTTGATTAGGTTTAATCTATTGATCATCCAGCATAAAGAATTAGGGCTTAGCTAATGCGAAGTTTATGTACGGTTCCAGATGAGCAGTGGCTTGGGACAGGCGATAGCAGCAGGCGGCTGTCATCTAGTCAGTTCCGGCACCTTGAACAACGACGTGTGCTGTAATCTTTGTGAGTGCAATTGATGATAAATATCTCGGCTTAATGTTAGGTGCCCGACTGGCATGAGACTCTCGGGCTGTCAGTTCCGGTATCGACCGGGGACGCGTGTTTGACGCTTCAAAGTCTGGCGCGCACTAATTGGGGGCAGTGTCGCCAACTGTTTGAAAACTTTTCCCCCTAAAGCAATTTCAAAAACCACTAAATTCAAAACAAAACTCCCCAACGACGGACCAAGTATTTATTAATTACAATATAAGTAAAGAAATAAATAAAAATAATAAATAATTAGTTAATAACAATTTAACAAGTTATTTAGTATTTTTCTATATAAAATTTTATCCCTAAAAATATCCCCAAAAAATTTCACCCCCTAAAAAAATCCCTGTATAGATTTTTTCCCCCTAAATTTGGGGGGAAAACCCCGGAGTTGGCATCACTGATTGGGGGTGCAAATGGTGTAATAGATGCGCGGGCGAGGGTAGCGCGGGGTGGGTCGTCGCGTCACGGATCTGAGTCACAATCCCTTTGGCTACTGTTGCCCCGCGAAACGGAACGCTGCGTTATATCGCCATGTTTATAGCAAAGGGAAAAACAAACATAAGATGTTAAATTAAAGATCTGGGGATTGTCGACTAGTTGGCCAATATAAAGATAGTTTTGCGTAGCTGGTCTGGTTGAAGTCGTCGTGGCCTAAAGGATAAGACGTCCGGTGCATTCGTATCTAGCAATGCACCGGTGTTCGAATTCCGCAGGCGGGTACAAAATTTTCTAATGAAATACGTACCTATAAAATGTTCGCGATTGACTTCCACGGTGAAGGAATAACATCGTGTAATAAAAATCAAACCCGCAAAACTATAATTTGCGTAATTACTGGTGGTAGGACCTCTTGTGAGTCCGCACGGGTAGGTACCACCACCCTGCCTATTTCTGCCCTGAAGCAGTGAAGGGTGGGGCAGCCGTTGTAACTATACTGAGACATTAGAACTCATATCTCAACGTAGATTGCCCCAATGGGCTATGGGCCCCGGTCACCGATTAACATGAGGTGGGCCATGAGCTCGTCCACTCACCTATGCAATAAAATTAAAATGAAACAAGATTCTGCGAAGCACTGCTCTTGCTAAGGTTAGTGTTAGCAAATTCTCTCAGATTGATCCCGTGAGCTCACCTACCGATCCGCTCATAGCTGAAATAGCCCCTTAGGCTACTGACGTATAGGTAGGTCAAAAAATAGGATATTAATATAATTTATTGTACGCAGATGCCACAACCAGAAATGTGGGTAGTACAAGACGGGCCGTTAGCGCCAGCGAGGGACTACAGAACACGCTCAGACGACTCCTAGAACATGCAGACAGCAGAGAAAACGTTTACTCGCCTGCTTTCGGGACTTGTATGTGACTTACTGTCAATAAACACAAACTCATCATCATCTTAGCCTGTCAACTGTCCACTGCTGTATATAGGCTTCTCCAATTGATGTCCAGTGCGGTCAGTCCGTTGTCACTTGCATCCAACCTGACCAACGTTTACTGGTGGTAGGACCTCTTGTGAGTCCGCGCGGGTAGGTACCACCGCCCTGCTTATTTCTGCCGTGAAGCAGTAATGCGTTTCGGTTTGAAGGGTGGGGCAGCCGTTGTAACTATACTTGAGACCTTAGAATTTATATCTCAAGGTGGGTGGCGCATTTACATAGTAGATGTCTATGGGCTCCAGTAACCACTTGACACCAGGTGGGCTGTGAGCTCGTCCACCCATCTAAGCAAATAAAAAAAATAAAAAAACCAAGCGATTCTCACTAGGTCATCGGTCTATATGGTAGGTGGTCGACCCACACTGCGCTTGCCAGTACGTGGTCTCCACTCAAGGATCTTTCTGCCCCATCGGCCGTCCGATCTCGCGTCATGTGACCTGCCCACTGCCACTTTAGCTCGCTAATCCTATGGGCTATGTCAGCAACTTTGATTCTTCTACAGATCTCCTCATTACTGATTCGGTCACGTAGAGAAATACCAAGCATAGCCATAAAAATAAACAAACTCAAACTCAATAAACGGGTATGATGGACAGTATCAACAGGAAGAAAAAAAGATGGAATCTATATATTAATACAAGTGAAGCAAAGAGCTTTGTATCCCTTTTTACGAAAATTGCGCGGACGGAGGAGTACGAAATTTCCCACACTTATAGAGAATATAGAGACGGAGTGCAAAATGTTAATTTTTTTTAAAATTACACATTAAAAATACATTAAATCACCTAAAAAACACATTACCACACTACTTACAAACTTTTGTTAATGCTTAAAGTCTGTAGACAAATTGAGAATAAGTTAATATTGTTTATCTTTCTTGACGAAATCTGTCACTATAGAAATATAGTCTTTGACAATAGAAGCATAATAATGTTGAAACTTATGATTTCAATTAATTATAGTCGAAGTTTGACTACTGTTTTTTTATTTATTGCTTATATGGGTGGACGAGCTCATAGTAGGTAGTTAATAGTTAAATTTGTTTCAGCGCATAAAATCTATTCGGAGACCCGACGTCTCAAGGACAGCTTCGCCGAGAGGGAGCCCGTACAACGGACGCATCATAATTCTGGAACGTTCTCTGGTACATCTTCCTCCGGGACGTCAGGGTCGAAAGCGCACAGATCCGATCCCGACCGGGACAAAAGCAGAACCCTGACGTACGGAGACGCGAGGGTTTTCTTCCCGGACTCATTCGTGATATCCCGACAGCGCGCCAGCGAGGTTGTCATTAAGAATGCCTATCCCATACGTGAGTTTTCACATACTAAAGATGTATCTTCTTGAATTGTTTTAATGTGTGCTTAGTGTGAGTTTCTTAACTTCTCGATCGCGTTACCTTCTTTTTTTTATTGCTTAGATGGGTGGACGAGCTTACAGCCCACCTGGTGTTAAGTGGTTACTGGAGCCCATAGAGAACGTAAATGCGCCAGTACCTTGAGATACAAGTTCTAAAGTCTCAAGTACAGTTACAACGGTTGCCCCGCCCTTAAAACCGAAACGCATTACTGCTTCACGGCAGAAATAGGCAGGGTGGTGGTAACTACCCGTGCGGACCACCAGTGAACCGTTATCCTACCATATAGGAGGAGGACGAGTATGGTCCCGTCACTTAATACAAGTACACCCTACGTTTTAACTATTAGGACAAACATACCCGGACTAGAAGAAAAGCGTTACCTAAATATTACTTGTTTCTCCAAAGAGCACATCACTGGTTCAAGAATTGCGTTGTAATCGTAATCTTTTTTAATCATAATTGAATAGCGAGTCCCGAAACGAGTCCAGGACACATGGAGCTTCCGGATCCGGTGCTCAGCGCCGAAGGATCTCCAGCCGAGCAACTTGGAGCCATCAGTCCTCCCGCACAGTACGCGCATTCTGCACCTCGTTACGTTAGGTAAGAAAACCTCATCATCATCATCATAATCAGCCTGCGGCAGTCCACTGCTGGACATAGGCCTCCCCCAAAGCTCGCCACTGAACCCGATCTTCGATTCTACGCATCCAGTTACTGCCAGCTGCCTTGCGCAGGTCGTCGCTCCATCTAGCAGGAGGGCGTCCTACACTACGTTTGCCGGTTCGCGGTCTCCAATAGAATACGCAATGAGGTCATTCGGGCAAAAACCAAAGCTATCGATATAGCTCGCAGAGTTAGTAAGCTGAAGTGGCAGTGGGCTGGTCATATATGTCGCAGAACCGATAACCGTTGGGGTAGACGTGTTCTGGAGTGGAGACCGCGAAGAAAAACCTGATATAGGCGAATCAAATGACGCAAACAAACGCCAATAAAAACAGCTGACGTGCGGGTCAACGACCTAAGGCATGCGCCGCAGTGGATGACGACGCAAAAACTCATCATAACCTTCATTGGACTTACGCAGCCCGCAATGTAAACTGTATATCGAGGGGTGATAGGCTATTTATTTGGTTTAAGCAACATTTTTGCAATATTACAAGAGAGCCATTAAAACTACCATTAGAAAACAAAAATACAACGAAAAACATCCTCAGCTATTTATTTGAATGGGGTAAACTTAATTGAAGTTCAATTAAAAACATCGAACTGTTGCTGCTGATACCTAATAAAACGGACTTCTTTTTGTTGCCCTGTAGACAGACGAGCGTACGGCCTACCTGATGGTAAGTGGTTACTGTCGCCCATGGACTTCAGCAATTCCATAAATTACAAAGATAAATGTCGCGTATTAAGCCAAAAGTCGCTTAGTAGGCAGCGGCTTGGCTCTGCCCCTGGCATTGCTGTCTGCCTACAATGGCAATAAAAAAATAAAAATTAAACCAAATAGCCTTTCATCTGTCGATATAATCTAAAAGGCGTCATTGCTGTGAATACAATGTCAATGCACCCGTTCTCTGAACGATTCAATAAACCAATTGAACAATGCTTTTCCCTTAAATAAATGCATACACGTTTTAGATATCTCTTTAACATTGATTCCCTGGTACTCCACATCATCATCATAGTCGGTTGCTTTTGTCAGAGCAGTCGTGGTCATGTGGAATTCTTGTTTATTAAAGCCTTGACAGATGTTCTCCATAGTTTGCGAACCGAGGCCCGGCGCACGCACTCGTTAAGTGGGGTTTCAGTAAGGTCTTCCACCTGATCAATCCAGCGCATGGGAATTCGTCCACGAGATTCGTCCTCTTACCATTGACCCTACCCTGAACAACAAGTTTCTCGAAAGAAAAAGGATCGATGCATTAGAAATGTGATTCTGGAGAAGGATGCTTCGTATGTTTTGGACTGAGCATCGCGCCAACGCCTCAATCCTAAAATAACTAAATACCTCTCAAAGCTTGTCGTCAACTTACAGGTGGTAGGACCTCTTGTGAGTCCCCGCGGGTAGGTACCACCACCCTGCCTATTTCTGTCGTGAAGCAGTAATGCGTTTCGGTTTTAAGGGTGGGGCAGCCGTTGTAACTATACTTGAGACCTTAAAACTTATATCTCAAGGTGGGTGATGCATTTACGTTGTAAATTTCTATGGGCTACAGTAACCACTTAACACCAGGTGAGCTGTGAGCTCGTCCACCGATCTAAGCAATAAAAAAAATTAGTACAATCCAGGATTCTTCGATATTTTTTACACGTATCGCGACAGCCAGCAGAGTCTATCGAGAAACTTGTACTCTACATAACATACACATAATTTGCTTTATCATTGTATCTCATTTGTCCCCAGATCGAACTCCCACTCCCAGCCAAGTGTCCGTGACGACGAGACCTGCCCGAACATCAACAGTCACAAGTCGCTTCCGGACCTCCACACGCAAGTCCGATGCTATGCGGAGCAGTGCGTATTTATGAAACCTCGTTCGTTATCAGTGGCCCCCTGTGTCCCCCTAGGCCCCCTGAGCCCCCCTTAGGCCCCCCTCAGGCCCCCCTCGCCCCTCGGAAATAAATCGAATGGGGCTCCAGTAGAAAATCAATAACGTTGTAAATAAATCACTCAATTAGATCCATAAAACAAATGCTAATACTTTTAAAGTCGTCGTGGCCTAAAAGATAAGACGTCCGGTGCGTTAGTCTGTAGCGATGTACCAGTGTTCGAATCCCGCATGCGGGTACCAATTTTTTTAATGTAATACGTACTAAACATATGTTCACGATTGGCTTCCACTGTGAAAGAATAACATCGTGGGGTAAAAATCAAACCCGCATAATTATAATTTGCGTAATTACTGGTGGTAGGACCTCTTGCGAGTCCGCACGGGTAGGTACCGCCACCGTGCCTATTTCTGTCGTGAAGCAGTGATGCGTTTCGGTTTGAAGGGTGGCGTAGCCGTTGTAACTGTACTGAGACCTTAGAACTTATATCTCAAGGTGGGTAGTGGTATTTACATAGTAGATGTCTATGGGCTCCAGTAACCACTCAATACTAGGCGGGCTGTGAGCTCGTCCACTCATCAAGCAATTTAAAAAAACTGGAATCAATAATAATATTCTACGAAAAACCCTTCGTCGCGAGCGACGGGTTCGACGAGAACGATGACCGGTGCTTGAGGACCAAAAAGCACCGTTAGTGGATCGGGAGTATTCGAAACGACCTGAATTGCTTCTCGCGTACCCTCCAAAGTACTGACAATGAGTGTCGTGTTTGTTCATTTCAGATATGTCAAACTAGCAAACCCGGCGAACTTTGTTCCGCCACACGGTTTGTTTCAAACACATCAACCAGTCAACTTCAAAATTCTACTTTATATATATATTTTTTTAAGCGATTTTATGACCTGGTAACTAAGACCTTTAAGTCATGTCTTATTTTACTTTATTTTCTTAATTTTATGAAAAATGATAATATGGAGTGAAATGAAATGAAAATGATTAATTTGAGACATTAATCAACTGGGATGAAATTTAATGAAATGAGATGATATGGGATGAAATATAATCGCAGTAAAATGGTGGTCATTTACTGAGATTTTTTCAGTGGACTTTTTGGAGGAACCCGAGAAGTTACGTCCAGCGGCTTTGTTTCATTTTCCCACATTTGTGCACTTTCACAGATATTAAACAGTTAATAAACCACCATTATTACACATTTAAACCTGAAGAAACACTAAATAGACAAAATAAAACAAATCACACAACTTCACTCCTCGCGTTCCCGCCAAAAAGTCCTCTACTTTATATTAACACAATTAACCATAGAATATATTACGCTTAGCTGTCAGTTGCGTTCTGTTAAAGTTACCACGTTTTATGTCAAGTCCCACGGGAATGTGATAAAAAGTATCCTATGTCCTTCTCCTGGTTAGCTAAGCTACCTCCTCACCAATTTTCAGCCAAATCAGTTTAATCGTTCTTGAGTTATAAATAGTGTAACTAACACGACTTTTTTTTATATATAGATGATATACAGTTTAGTAAAAATAATTTAAGAGAACCGATTTCTCACCTCCGATTTCGGTGCAGTCTTCGAATGATTACGAAGATATGGAAATGGATGTTGTTGAACGGGGGATTTTTTTTTTTTTTTTTTAGATAAATAATAAATAAATAAATAAATATTTTACTAACAGTCACGCCACATTCACTGGTCCCGTGATAAGTTCATAAAGAACTTGTGTTACAGGTACCAGATAACGGAAATAAATATAAGATTTTTATTATACACATACACATATTTAATATACATCCATAACCCTGGAAAAGACATTTATATTTATCATACAAATATCTTCCCTTGGCGGGATTCGAACCCGTGACCCCCTTGTGTAGTGACCATGTCACTTACCACTACACCAGACGGCCGTTGTTTTCCAACGGAAATTCATTCTAGACGGAATTGTTTCATTGAAAGCTCTCGCTCGGAACCGTCTTGCTGAGGAGGACGGAGCAGAGATACGCCCATTTTAATGGTTGGTTTATTTCAATCTCAGCGTCACCGAAGGTCGTACGGATACAATAGGCAGATCGCCTCGACGCCGTCGCTATTCGAACCATCAGAGGACCGCTTCATGCTCTTCAAAAGGCACAAGGTATTTAGAAATTCTTTTTTTTTTGAGGGATTTTATGACCTGGTAACTAAGACCTTTAAGTCATGTCTTATTTTAAATTATTTTCTTATTTTTATGAAAAATGATGAAATGAAATGAAGATGATTAATTTAAGACCTTAATCAACTAGGATGAAATTAAATGACATGAGATGATATGGGATGAAATATAATCTCAGTAAAATGGTGGTCATTTACTGAGATTTTTTCAGTGGACTTTTTGGAGGATCCCGAGAAGTTATGTTCAGCGGCTTTGTTTCATTTTCCCACATTTGTGCATTTTCACAGATATTAAACAGTTAATAAACCACCGTTATTACACATTTAAACCCGAAGAAACACTAAATAGACAAAATAAAACAAATCACACAACTTCACTCCTCGCTTTCCCGCCAAAAAGTCCTTAGAAATTCTCATTCCCAAACTAATATAGATTACATTATAACCGCAAACTGTTATGAAAACTGTTGTATAAAAATATGTTTTTTTTAATACGCTTTTATTAGCTTCAGACGTATGTATGTTAGTACGTAACGGAATCTTTGAACATGATTTTGACCCCTTCAAAACGTCGGATTAACTCGAAATTTGGCATACTTATTAAGGACCGATGACAGTTCACTATAAAAAAAAAAATTGAAAAAATTTAAATTCAACTAAAAAATGAAAAATAAAGAATAGTTTAAAAAAACAAAAAATACGTTTTATAGAAAATCCAACTAATAATAGAAAATTAATTTTAATAAATTTTAATTAAAAATCATGTAAGAAAAAATGATTTTATTTTAAAGAAAGCGTGGGGTGCATGGTATCAGCAGTTATAAATATTTTATGAACAGATTTGAGTAGAAGGGTTATTTTGATAATATCCTGAAAAGCTCCCCTAAACTATTATTTATTGTTTTTAATTGTGAATTGGATAATGACCACTTATATTCGAACGACGATAAAAAATTGACTATAATCATCGACATCGGCAAATTATCAATTTTTTCCCTGACAACACCGCAACTTATCTATCTAGCTAAGCAAACAAAAAAATCAGTTTGCAAAAACAGAGGAATTTCGTAATGAGCTGTTTTGTCTTCTCTTAAATTAATTCTAATAATAAGAGTTATATTTGGTATGCGACACGTATACCCTTGCCAGATCTCGAATTTTTAACGAGTAATTTTATTAAAATCGATTACCTATACACAACAGATCCAATCATTCATCGTTGATATCGTCATGTGAAGCGTTTTCGGAGCATCCCTCCCCTGGTGAAGACAACTATCAGTCTTATACGAGGTAAGAAAAAATGAATAAATCATTTTTTGACAATCTCTCTTTCTCTCTCTCGCACAGATACACACAAATAGTCCGAGAAAAATTCAAAATTCAATTTTCGATTTTTGAAAAATATTTTTTTGTTGACGTTACTTTTGGCGGGAACGCGAGTAGTGAAGTTGGGTGAATTGTTTTATTTTACAATTTAGTGTTTCTCTAGTTTTAAAAGTACATAATATAATAACGGTAGTTTATTAATTACTTAGCATCTGTGAACGGGCACAAATGTGAGAAAATAAAACAAATCCGCTGGACGTAGCGTCTTGGGTTTTTTCCAAAAAGTCTACTGAAAAGTCTCTGTATATAATCATATAATAATTTACGGAGATTTTACTGCATCATAGCTCATCTGGTTTTATTTACTTTCATTCCCATTAAAATCTCAAATTAATTAACTTCACTTCGATATTCGCTTCATAACGCACAAAATTTGTACGTATTTAATAAATTGAAGATTACAGGCACGATTATAGGCATATATAAGACTAGCTGTACCCGTCCGCTTCGCTGGGCATTTAAAATTAACATTATTATTTCTCACCCCCACAAAGATTCTCATCATTAACGCCCCCGCAACTGGTGTACGGAGTCCAACACTCATATAAATATTAGCCCATACATTAAGTACATGTATTTTCTACATGGATACCAAGTTTCAAGTCAATCGGATGCATGGTTCAGTAGTTATAACGGAACATCCGTAAAAACCGCTGTAGATTTATATATTAGTATTTTTTTTAAGAGGTTTTATGACCTGGTAACTAAGACCTTTAAGTCATGTCTTATTTTACTTTATATTCTTAATTTTATGAAAAATGATAATATAGAGTGAAATGAAATGAAGATGATTAATTTGAGACATTAATCAACTGGGATGAAATTTAATGAAATGAGATGATATGGGATGAAATATAATCGCAGTAAAATGGTGGTCATTTACTGAGATTTTTTCAGTGGACTTTTTGGAGGAACCCGAGAAGTTACGTCCAGCGGCTTTGTTTCATTTTCCCACATTTGTGCACTTTCACAGATATTAAACAGTTAATAAACCACCATTATTACACATTTAAACCTGAAGAAACACTAAATAGACAAAATAAAACAAATCACACAACTTCACTCCTCGCGTTCCCGCCAAAAAGTCATATATTAGTATTATTACTATAGAAGTATAGATTATAAGCACGTCTCTGGCAACAATCGCGTTGTAGGAGGCTAATTGCCATACTTAAAAAAAAAAGGATACATCTACATTAACATAACATAGGTAAGATCCAGAAGGGTTCTTTTGCGAAATGGTCCTATCTGGAACAGTAACTCTTTTTGTTTCTAAAGCAGAATTGAAACTCCGACTTATGTCTCATGGTGAGGAAATTTAAGTTGCACGCGATCACCGTTAAGTCTTGAATTCTGCTACATAATCATCAAAACCAATGAAAAACTGATCAAAATTCGTTCGGGTTATTTATTTATTTATTTATTACAAGAGGTTATTCTTTCAATCTATAGAAAGGCGGTAGGTTTTTTTTTTGAATGCTTCTTTTCAATTTGTTTTGGCACTTGGTAATGTTTGTACCTTTTTTTTTATTGCTTAGATGGGTGGACGAGCTCACAGCCCACCTGATATTAAGTGGTTACTGGAGCCCATACACATTACGGCGTAAATGCGCCACCCACCTTGAGATATAAGTTCTAAAAGGTCTCAAGTATACAGTTACAACGGCTGCCCCACCCTTCAAACCAAAACGCATTACTGCTTCACGGCAGAAATAGGCAGGGCGGTGGTACCTACCCGCGCGGACTCACAAGAGGTCCTACCACCAGTAATTACGCAAATTATAATTTCGCGGGTTTGATGTTTATTACACGATGTTATTCCTTCACCGCGGAGAAGTCAATCGTCAACATTTGTTGAGTACGTATTTCATTGGAAAAATTGGTACCCGCCTGCGGGATTCGAACACCGGTGCATCGCTCAACACGAATGCACTGTACGTCTTATCCTTTAGGCCACGACGACTTCGAATATTAATATTGTGTGTGCAGTCGTTGTGGTTCATCGTTCGCCCGTGACTCTGGGGGCTCCAGCGGACACTACACGCAGCGCAGCGCCCCCCCGCACGCGCAGACGCACCGCGGAGACTCCGGCTCCTCCACACAACACGACCATACCAGGTAATGCTTGGAAGAAGTTAGGTCGTGTTTGGCGCTCTCATTACTTACCAACGGCAAATACCTTCACTTTTTGTGGGTGGTAGGACCTCTTGTGAGTCCACACGAGTAGGTACCACCACCCTGCCTATTTCTGCCGTGAAGCAGTAATGCGTTTCTGTTTGAAGGGTGGGGTAGCTGTTGTAACTATACTGAGACCTTACAACTTATATCTCAAGGCGGGTGGAGCATTTACGTTGTAGATGTCTATGAGCTCCAGTAACCACTTAACACCGGGTGGGCTGTGAGCTCGTCTGCCCATTCAAGCAATAAAAAAAAAGCAAAAAACGTGATAGTACAGAATGAACATCTTGATCACGATGTCAACAAGCTATGATCCCCAGATGCTGTCGTATAGTTAAGTTAATTTAAGACATTTTTGGGATTAAAGAATTTGAGTTCAAATGGTTTCGACTTCTCTCTCAGTCGGATACTCTTGTTAGAGGGGTCGTGGTTGCGCTGACGATGTACATGCAGTAGCACTCGTTAGGTCACCCATGATCCCACGGACCGCCCTCCAAGCAAAGCGCTTCCAGGTCTGGCGTTTCGAAGCGCTTCGAGCACATTGGACCATGGTGGACCCAAATGATTTGGAAATTTACAATTGCTGTCTATTATTTGCTCAGACCTTCAAGCTATGATAGGTTGGCAAGGACGTAGCTAAGATTATGTACACAGGGAAAACGAAGAGAGGACATTACGAAACATGGAAATACTAATTAAATTTCTAGTTTAAGTTTGGTTTGAAGAGAAAAATCCAACTTACATAGGTACTGCATGTATGAGTTCTGAGTTAAGATAGATTCGGCGAAGCACTGCTCTGGATAGGGTTTATTGTTAACAATTCTCTCAGGTTGAGCCCGTGAGCTCACCTATCCGTGCGCGCGTAGTTGGCATAGTCCCTTAGTCTACCAGCGATTACTAGGGTTACGCTGAAGTAGAAAAAAGAAGAAAAAAAAAAAGAGCGAAAACATTCCAACTCGAGCAACCGACCGAGGCGGAGCTCTGTTTTTATCGTTGTACACTTAAAATGTAATAAATGGAATTCATTGGAAAAGTGAGTCTTAATTACCGTCACTATGGAAAGCAATGATAATGATGAAAAAAACATGGAACCAGCCAGCTCGGTCATATACAATATAGTATTTAGTATATTTATAAAGCGTGTTGTGTATTGGTATACTGTATCCCCCAGTAGATACTACTACAACGAGTGGATCGGTGAACAGGAGTGCTACGTGTCCGCCCCTCCGCAGTTTCAGGACGGGGCCCCCTCGCCGCCCGCGCCCCCCGCAGCCCAACACTACACCATCACTCCGAGAGTTGGGATACACTTTCAAGTAAAATTTTCGTTATACCAACTCATTTATTATAGCCCTTTTGACGTCACACATTACATCGTGGAGTAAAAGGCTTATTTGGTTTAGCGACTTTTTGTAGCTTTACAAGAGAGCCATTTAAAGTTAAAAAAATTGGAAAAAAAAAATTCTTCAGCTTTTTGAATGGAGTAAACTTAATTATTGAAGTTCAATTAAAAACATCGAACTGTTGATGCTAATGACAAATAAAATGTACCCTTAATTACAAAGATAAATGTCAATGTTGCTTAAACCAAATAGTTTTTCACTGCTCAATATAAACCCCTTGGGGGGGCACCCGGCGTGCTTACATCTAATTGTTTTTTTTTTTCTTCAAACAGGCAAGCGCTCCCCCTCCGCAGTTCCAAGACGAGCCTCCCAAATACGACTACGGCGATTACGATTGCAACTACAAGGCTCACATGAAATGCATAGGTCTCGGACGAAAGGAATATACCAATACGAGGGACTATGGGCGGTGAGTGTTGCTAGACTTATGAAAGAGAAAAAAAAAACGGAAAATTAAACAAAAATTATCTCAAATTGAGTGGAGCTGTGGATCTTTCAAACAAGTAACTAGGAATCCAGTGCATCTAACAAGCTTATAATAACATAATGTAATAGACAATCTAAGTTGTTGTTTTTTTTTTCGATATTTAAAAATTTTTTTGCTGCTGTCAATTTTTTCTAAATTGATCTGTCAACGTCATTTCAGGTATCACGAACCGAACACGGAGCTGGTAAGTAAACAGCCACAGTACCAGGATCTGCGGATGCGGCCGCGTGCTGACGACAAACAGGAGTACGTGAACGCTTCCCAGGTTTGATACTAGTCTATATTTATTACAAAAGAGAACGTTTGTGTGTGTGTGTAAACATTCCCGATCCTGCGGACCAAATGGTAAATAGTCGACGTCGCCCGAAACACGTCATTTCGGATCCTCCCGATCCACTAACGGTGCTTTTAGATACCTCAAGCACCGGTCACCGTTCTCATCGAACCCGTCGCTTGCGATAATGCCTCGACGAGTAAATTAACCCACTGCTTAAAACAGCCCACTGAGTTTCTCGCCGGATCTTCACAGTGGGTCGCGTTTCCGATACGTTGGTAGCTTCTACAAAGCACTGCTCTTGCTAGGGTTAATGTTAGCAACGTCGTCAGGTTTGAGCCCCGTGAGCTCACCTACTCGCTAGGGCTACGCTGAGATAGCCTCTCAAGGTTGTCAGTATAGGTAGGGGAAAAAAAATAGAACACAAACTAATATGGTTGGCCTGTTTAATTCACTATATATAACAAAAAGAACAATAGAATTAAAATAAACATACTTCACAAATATGGAAGAATATTTTTAGCCGAAGCGAAGCGTTCCAGACCTAAGAACTTGTAAATTTATCTGTTATTGTGTAAACAATTAATTCACATTCAAACAATTCAAACAATTCAATTAAAATATCACAATTCTTCACATAATGGGATACATAATTTCGTTTTCCTTTTTTTTTGTATATTCAGATCTGCCAGCCGGAAGAGATAACTTCGCCGCTGGGAACGTTCAAACGACAGCGCTGTCTGCGGTACAAGCAGCGACGCCCTCGACCTATACTGCGCTCCAAATCAGATATATCCGATAGGTTAGGAATACAGATTAACCATAGATGCACCATAGATGAACCATAGGTCCTCTACCCTAGGTGCGCCATCTTGTAAATATAGGGGACAAGTTGAAAACATGTTCACCTGTAAACAGCAAATTATTGTTAGAAGATTCGCCAAAACAGCGCTAATGTAGGAAGTGGAAATTGTATGAATATAGCAGTTTTTTATTGCTTAGATGGGTGGACGAGCTCACGTCCACCTGGTGTTAAGTGGTTACCAGAGCCCATAGACATCAACAACGTAAATGCCGCCACCCACCTCAAGATATAAGTTCTAAGGTATCAGTATAGTTACAACAGCTGCCTCACCCTTCAAACTAAAACGCATTACTGCTTCACGGCAGAAATAGGCAGAGTGGTGGTACCTACCCGTGCGGTCTCATAAGGGGTCCTACCACCAGTAAGGGAAATGTGCTGGGTTGAAGTGAAGAGTGGTAGTTTATAAATATGGTTTTAAAATCATTCCACTTACTGCTGTGGCGCCACCTTAATTGGCTCCCTTTGAGCAGACACTTTTTAATACACTGAGTAGGTTCTCTTTACTTCGAATTGTGAGCATCTAAGATTACGTCACAAACAGTAATTGGATTTAATGGCAGGAGCGCGTCCAAGAAATAATCCATTTGATACCAGACCTGGCGCTTATACGCAATACCGACCTTATACCCTTTGCGGGCAAAACTGGTTATAATTCATTATCTGTATCTGACTATAAATGACAGATTCATTTAAATTCGTTAAGAGTCTTCTTCTTTTTCTCCACCTTGTCCCACTAGGTGAGGTCGGCACAGCCAATTTTTCTCTTCCATTCTCTTCTATTAGCCGTCATCTTAACACCCTCTCCTCTCTCTCTCATATCGTCATTCACACACTCCACCCATGTCTTCTTTGGTCGACCTCTTCCCCCTCTATTAATTCGTTAAGAGTATCACGCAAAAACAACTAAGTAGATCGAACTATCTTTATCGTACAATGACGGTAGTTTGAAATGGATTCTTGGACAAACGACTTTTTGGCGCGAACGCGAGGAGTGAAGTTGTGTAATTTGTTTTATTTTGTCTCATTAGTGTTTCATTCAGGTTTAAATGTGTAATAACGGTCGTTTAATAACTGTTTAGTATCTGTGAAAGTACACAAATGTGGGAAAATGAAACAAAGCTACTGAACGTAACTTCTTGGGATCTTCCAAAAAGTCCACTGTAAGTCTCAGTAAATGACCACCGTTTTACTGAAATTATATTTCATCCCATATCATCTCATTTCATTTCATTTCATTTCATCCCAGTTGATTAATGTCTCAAATTAATCATCTTCATCTCATTTCACTCCATAATATAATTTTTCATAAAAATATGAATATAAATTAAAATAAGACATGACTTAAAGGTCTCAGTCGTACCAGGTCGTAAAATCCCTTAAAAAAAAAACATCAGGTACAGACGCACGGAGGGTCGCAGCTCTGCGTCGGCGCCGTGCGAGGGCGAGGACTCCCCGGACAGTCCGTCGGACGAGTCCTCGCGCCTGCAGCAGTTCTTCGAGCGTCTCGGACTCGAGCCGCGACAGTACGACGCCATAGTGCGGGACATGCCGCCGGAGAGTCCGGTCTTCTTCTCGTCCGCCTCCACCGTCGACTCCAATCAGCTAGCCGCAGCTGCTGACTACACGGTAAGTTTCAACCACTCATCGCGGTAATCACAATGCTGCTAAATAAAGCGGCACCCCAGCAATAGACAACCAATAAGAAAAACTTTAATAATGGTTAAAACTTTAGTTTGGTGATTGCAACAACGGCTCACCCTTCAAACCGGATCACATTACTGCTTTGTAGTGATTTGATTTGGTTGTGAAGCAGTAAGAACCAGTAAAGCCTTTTTGCCTTTTCGACTTTTCCTTTTCAGAGTGACAGATGACATATTTTATTCTGATTTAGTTAAAAGTATACAACTATAATTTGACGTTTGCTTATGAAGTGGCCATATCGTGAATTTTATTGTTCTGCAAACAAAACCTCTTGTTTTCAAATCGAATTGTATAATTGATACAGTGTATACTCAAATATGGAACGAAACGAGAAATTTAGCTCGAAGGGAAACTTATTATTTACTGGTGGTAGGACCTCTTGTGAGTCCGCACGGGTAGGTACCATCGCCCTGTCCCAACGCCTTGCAGATCGTCAAGTCCCACATACCCCGCGCACCCCTTAGGCGCGGAGACCTCGTTGGAAGTTCGACCCCTGGACCGAAAAAAAAAAGGGTACCACCGCCCTGCCTATTTCTGGCGTGAAGCAGTAATGCGTTTCGGTTTGAAGGGTAGGGTAGCCGTTGTAACTATACTGAGACCTTAGAACTTATATCTCAAGGTGAGTGGCGCATTTACGTTGTAGATGTATTTGGGCTCCAGTAACCACTTAACATCAGGTGGGCTGTGAGCTCCTCCAAACAATCTAAGCAATAAAAATTTAAAAATTAAAAAAAATCCAGTCAAATTATACAAGGCACAGCCCTTGAATTTATCGCCGGATTTTCTCACTTGGTAGCGATTCCGATCCGGTAGTAGATTCAATGAAGCACTGCTCTTCCTAGGGCCAGCGTTAGCAATTCTCTCAGGTTGAACCCGTGAGCTCACTGGTCTACGCGAAGTTGGTATAGCCCATTAGTCTACCAGCTATTAGGTAGGGGAGAGCAAAAAAGGTCATATTACCAAAGCTTTAAGCAATTTTTAAAGGTGCAAGGCCCAGGGGTCCAAAAGCAGATATACCGGAACACCGAGCCGCCTAGTGTCGTCGAGCGTAACGCGAGGATCATCAAGTGGCTCTGTCAGTGTCGCAAGACTCAGCTCCCGCAGCCGCAGTGAAGTTATTAGCCGAGTATTGTGTTAGGGAGAACTGAAGCACTTTTTTGTTGGACTTAAATTCCATAGACAACATACCCTTTAGGCCGGTTGTCGTTCTGACAGTCCCGTGAAGTGTGTCAGTAGTGTTAAAATTCCCTAGACAATATACTAAAGGGCCGGTTGTCGCTCTGACATTCCCGTGAAGTGTGTTAATAGTTCCTCACGACTGGCGACTTATAAGTCAACGGCTTGCTTAGAGCAGCGGTGACGTCATAAACCAATATTTTCTATTAGTTAACAACGACTCTACTACCATTTGATCTAAAATGGTCTGTAATTTATATGATTTCGGAACGGATAAAATATATTTGGATAACTTATATTTTCATTTTAAATAAATTCAACATCATATTACTAAATTCATTAATACAGGCGAATCTAGAAATTTGTGAGTCCATAAAATTATAAAAAGAATATGTTTCAGTTCTCTCAAAAACATTGTTGATATTAAAACAAGGCTATTTTAATACTGTGATCTCAACAACTAACTGTACAATATAAGATCTAATCGGTTGGCATCGGCCTAAATGCGCATTAAATGGCGTCAAGTACCCTTTTTAATCATGATGTAGATCCCAGACGTACCTGTATCTTCGATATTTCTGATATCATAATCGAGTGAAAATGCATTAAAATATATTATTATATGGAGGGTAGACGTAAGGAGTGCTATCTTAGTGTATTAAAAAGTGTCCGCTCAAACGGAGCCAATTAAGATGGCGCCACAGTAGCAAGTGGAAAAATTTAAAAAATTGCGCCATAAACTACCGTACTTAACTTCAATCCAGCATACTTTTCACTGCGTTTAAAACTCCTATATTTTTAGGAGCTATTTTGGTAGTGATCAATATAATGGTTCAGGACGCTCTTGGAAGTGAGATAATTAAATAACACAACTGGTTAATCGGAGCGTTTATTCGCGATTGAACGCGATTAAAAGGTAATAAGCTTGCGGGCGCAGCCGCATGCATTATGACTACGCACTATTTTGTTTACATAACAACCTGTGTCCCTACATATTCGTAACATTTCCATTTCCTACACTAGCGCTATTTCAGTGAATCCTCCAACAATAACTTACTGATTACAGGTGGACACTTTGTCAACTTGTCCCTCAAACAAAATGGTGCTCATTACATCTACCCTCCATTAAAATATAGCTTAACTAAATGAAATAGGTTAAAATATGGCCTAGTGCATGTGATAAACGAGGCTTTGACGTGTTGAGTAATTAAAAAAGAAGACGGATCAAACGTTGCTCAGATAATAAATATGTAAAATTATATTTTTAAATAAGACAGTTTGTTTCGATTTTGAATTATGTAGATTTAGGAAAATCGATAACGGCGTTTCATGGGGTCGTAACGATTAATAAAATCGACTAAGAGCCGATCGACTGCTAGTAATTTTAATCGATACTAATTCATTATTTACATTGTTTTAATATAGAGATTAAGTGTTCGAATCAGAAGCTGAAAGGTTTTGTACTAGGTACACTACACAGGTAATTGGGTCGTAGTCTAGGAGGATGCGGCATCTCGAAAATGTCAAAGTAATTCTTGATTAATTGACTGTTATGTTTCTCTTTGGAAACACAAACTATTAAAAAGCATAAGATATTTTTTCTTCGACGAATGTCAAAGTCAAAATGTATTATTTATAGTGCATTAATATTTTCAAGTATCAAACTTTCCCATTGTGACTTGTACATACAAACGTTTTAGGCCGCGAAAAACAAAAGTTAGTAAAGAAAGATTGCAAACACTTTCCGTAAAGTTTGACAAGCTGTCAGCAATAAAAGTGCAGAATTATCCGTTGTTTTAAAGAGGGTAGAGATATTAAGCAAATTATCTGCGTATGAAGAAGGGTCCATCGGAAAATGAAGTCTTTAATCTCAATTATTCTAAAATAAATTTTCAAAGTTCTTAAAGGTACAAAAAAAAATGTTTTAATATTAAATCAGTAATTTGTTTTAAATAAATATTAGTATTGTTAAAATGATTTGATTTCAACGACGAGCTTCGATTTAAATTGTTGAATATCTTATTGTTGCTAAACTATGAATTGAAAATACGTACGAAAATTTTCTCTTTCTAAGTTATTTAAAAAAAAATATTGTTATTTAAATGAAACAAAAAAACAGGTTTAATTCATTTATAAATTAGCGTTGTAAGCAAAAAAGTAATTTATACAAACCCGTTAGAAGCAAATAATCCAACAACCCACTTAACTATCCGTTCATCCTAACAGAGCATAGACAAGTCGTCATTATCACAAGTTGACAATTAAATATTTTACGTGTCTTTCATTATCACCTGTAAAGACACATATTTAGATATCGATAATGTTCTATTCTAATTCTAATTCAGTTTAAGTATTGTGTAATGCGAATGTAGTTTGTATCAGTAGTCTATGTTGGTAGCTTGCTAACCCTAAACAACACTGAACAATGGTCGCATTAAATTCATTTAATCCAGCCGATCATCTGCAAACAAATAAATTATAAGTGTTTTGTGTGTTATGTCGGCCACTCACATGTGAAGAGCCATCAAAAATTCATTCGCAAACTTAGCGGCTGTGCAAATGGGTTCGGTACTCAATTTGCGAACCCGTTTGCGCTTCCTCCTACACTTGTTTACGAATGTCTCACGAATTTCTCCTCCTTTTTAATTCGTCAATAGAACATTGAAGAGAAAAAGAGTTTTGAATTCTTTCCCAGACATCATTAACAGCCATGCTGTTTTTATGAGATTTCTTTTGATGAAGATACGCTACACAGTAGACGTCACGATCTATGAAAATAGCGAAACGTCCGTTACCTTCGCAATCCTGGGCGCAACTGGTCACACAAATGTGTGGGAGACTACGCGAAGGACCACGGTTCGCGCGCTTTGATGTCTGTTAAAAAACCGACACATCTTGGAAAACCACGAATGCAGCGAAAACTTTGCATAATCATTTGCAAATGTCGTCCTACACTTGCGGGTTTGCGTATTCGTGCGAATGTGAGTGACCGGTGTTAACATAAACACGTGACTTAGAACTTTTCAAGAATAAAAATAGGCATCGTATTGGCGGTACCCCTTTGCTTGCCAACATCCATGAACGACGATAACCACTTAAAAATAAATAAAGCGTCTCGCGTCTCAAATGAAATCTATGCTTTTAAAAAAATAAATGTTTATAATGTATATATAATAATATATATACTATTTAATCTCTCATCAGCGACTTTTGAAAACTTAAGAAGTCATTATTATTAAACAAACTCAACTAGTATTAATGTTGTCATCATATTCTTTACGATTTTACTAATGATATTTAAAACGATTAATTAGTAAAAATGTTCCTGTTATATACGGATTTGACATTAAATTAATAGAATTGAATGTAGTTTCTTATATACCTACGAGTATTTGTAAGTAAATAATAAAAACTAAAAAGTTTTGTGATTTTCGAGCACAAATGGATCAATTCTAAGTGATAGTACCCTACTATTTACGTGTTGTGCCAAACATAGATTAAATAAGTATGAAATAATTAGTAAACGGCAACATTAATCATAGTGCAAACTTATTCTAACGAATGATAAATACACATTTAGCTATTGAAAAGTTTACAGAACTCTTGTTGTTTTTGTAGAATCCCTTCGGCCTATAAGCAAACTCTTTTTATTTGCTAACGTATAAAAATTAAACTACTTTACTTTAAAAATGAAATTTGAGTGTGAATGTATGTAAGTTGAGTTTAGTTCTAATTAAATATAAATTCTGTGTCTTTATATGGACTCGCTTCCACTTACTATTTTACGTGTGTTTTGATATTTGTTTTATCTATAAAAAAACCTATCTGTATTAATTTCATAACAGCAGCACAAATCAAGTCTAGATTTTCAATGAATTATATTGAATCTGAGTCTAGACTAAAGATTGGAAGAATGTATTTTTAACATACAACTTCATAAATACACCAGTAGTAATGACAGTCTGCCTAAAAATAATATTTAATAAATTATAATACTTGTTAACTACATAATGTATTTTATAATTATACTTGGTTCTAAATATACTGTAACTACTAATGTTCCCACTGCCTGAATATTTCAAGATAATCGAATAAGTGTGCTAAGTGATTTATATTTTATCTGTACACGGTAATTACTTCTAAAGCTATTCGCTCAAAACCGGTTTGAAAGTAAATTAAGTGTGACCAGTTTTTAGTCTTCCACTTTTGTGTGGTATTTAATGAAAATGTTCAAGTAGTATGTTATAGATTATTCGTTGACTCTTCGAAGTGGAACAAATTCTGATCATTCCGATCACATGAAAGGATCTTTTGCATTTGTTTAATTATAAAATTTTGAAAATGTTGCCTGTTCTTAGTGTTTACGGTAGTTATGTTTCAAACGATTATTCATCTTTATGGTAATGATATAAAATTGCATTAATACAGTATTAGGTCGTTTAAGCATTCGATGCTTCCATTGTGTAAATAAAATTTACGTAATATGTTAGAAGTTTATTTGTGACGAAAGAATTATAATGGTCTGATCTTATTGTTGTTTTATTTATTAATCTTTTTTTTCTCAAGTTTTTCTTTCATAAGATCATCAACGTACTAAACATTAATGCAGGTCGCCCCAGGTCCTTAATTAGGCAAGGAGAAATTATCTTTTTATACTCTATAATTATTACTTTCCCACTACAAATTACATAAATTGAGTATATGTTTTAAAGCCAAATCGGAATTTTCTAATACTCAAATATGTTGAATTTGTTTTTTTTCTAACAATATGAAACAAATTTATGTTTTTGGTTTGTTGGCAAAGAAGAAAATGGAATTTAAAAAATATATATTCATAGAGTTTATGTTTCAATAGTAACTTTTAGCGCCTTTAAAAGGAATAAACGAACAAACTAATGAGCTAAATTATTTTATGACTTAAAATACCTGATCTATTAAAATCACAAAAATAATTTCAGAAGATTTCAAAAGCTATAGGTACTTATGTAATTTTTTTAAATTTCTCTTCCATTGCAACACCACATACAACAAGCGTAACCTCGGTTTTGCTCCAAAAGATTTGGCTGTATGTGCTATTCTCTCTTTGTCTGGCCAATGAACTAATTAAACAAATAATCAAAATAGTGGGAAATAAAAAGTCAGTGTCACAAACATTAGTTGTATGTAGCGATAGTAAAATTAAATACAAAGATAACTAAAACAAATAAATCTAATTGATTACAACATTATTTACGTATTCATCTGATATAGTGAATACCTCTTAAACTGCTCCAAACCTACTTGCATGGTGAGTTTGACTTCTACATACGTAAAATGTATGACGGGGATTATTTAATGGAAATAATAATTGCGTCATATTCATAAAGCAATATGTACGAAAACATTTTGTATTAAATTTATATTAAATATTTTATGAAACCATTTTTTGAGACCAAGCCTTTAATGCCTGCCTTTGTTTTAAATGACGAATGCAACAACGGAAAATTAAACGAAGTTAATATCTTAACAAATATTTGTTAATTAATTATTATTATTATTAATTGTTTGGATTTTGTATGTCACAAAAGTAGTTAGACTTAACAGTTTTGGAAACCATAAATTAGAACTGATCATATTTACTGTTTATTTTGACTGTCACATAACCTTTGGAGTCATATCTCTGTCATAGTAATCAAACTGACCGCAATTTCTCGAGTAAATATTCTTAATGATATAGTTATGTTAATAGTACAATGTGTACATTTTTCATTATATTCCCATTAGATAATTACCACCAAGTAAAAGCTACATAAAGCCTGATTCATTTTTAATGTTATTGGAAGACAATTTTTACGATATGCCTCCTGTTAAAAGAGGGAAGCGTGGTGTTAGCGATGCTGATGATGAGGATGATGATTACAGAAAAAGACGAAACAGGAATAATGAGGTAAGATGACGTATTTATCATGACAATACTGGTGACTAAGCTTAATATGTAATGGAGTTCCCGAGTTGTTGTTGGTACCTATAGACCTTAATTTCCTTTTATTACTACTGTCTATCCTTCAAACTGGACCATATGACTGTTCTGTAGTAGAGCCGCCCCATTGATGGTCACTCATATAATTTAATATCCAGTTTCAATTGTCAAGCAAATATGAAATACTGTACAGTCTAAGTTACATACCTGATATAGACAACCGGGCAACAAACTTTTGCTGTCGCCTTAAATACATCATTTTGGATTGTTCTTTGGTGCTATTTGACCAGTTGCTGTTCTTATTGAACCCTTTAAAGGGCTTAACATGTAGCATAACTTTCACCTGGTCCTCTCAGTGGGTCGCGATTCTGGTCCAGTGACAGATTTAATGAAGCATTGCTCTTTTAAGGGCAGGTCTCAGCAATTTCTCATTTGGTAAAGCCCAAATAATCCACAATAAAAAAGAACCTCTTACATTATCAGAATAAATACAATTTTTGTTATCAGATATTGTATTTGTTTTTTCAGGCAGTAAAAAAAAGTAGATTCAAGTCTAAACAGCGCACGCAGGAAACATTCTCACGTGTCAGTAAATTGAAAGCCGAGAACCAAGTGCTCGAGGAGAAAGTAAAAACTTTATCAAAACAACTTCAGTTCCTGAAAGACTTGTTTTTTGCTCAAGCAAAGAAAGACACCACCGAATTGGAAGGTATCGACTTAAACAAGCTCTTTGAAGACTTACCAGACGATAGGGACACAAATGATAAATAGTATTTAGAAGTGTGAGTGATATGATACAAACACTAAGTTATGTACGTGAATTTTCTGATTTAGTGACAACACAAAGGAGATTACTTTTTGTGAAATCTACAGAAGCCTTGTAAGTTAAAATTAGTGACACAGTAAAGCATGAAATATCATATATTTCTTCTATATAAAAGAGACGGCAAAGTGTAATAAAACAATGATGAACTAAATAAATTTTCTTTATGATTGAAATTAAAATATAGCTTATTCAAATTGGTAAATGATTTACAATGTTCATTCTTTATTTGTGTTTTTATTTTAATTTTGATTCCATTGCAGGGAGCATATGATAGTTGTAAATTGTATAAATTACTGGCTGCATGTAATGCATTTTTAATTTAGCTTTAAGATTTGTGCATTATTATTATTATGATGTAATACAACATTTCAATGTTCAAACAAAATGCCTTTTACTTGGGTGACATTCAGAAATTATCAGTCTTGGTTTTTGGTGGTGACAGTGGGTAGAGACAGTTTTCATCCTGATCCTTTGAATTTTTCTTACGGCAAGGAATAATACATGTATTCTACATATTTTGCTAACCATTTAAAGCCAAGTGGTCAATGAGCTTATTATCTGTGTTTTAAATAATAAAAAAAAATAGAAAATCAACTTGATAATATGCAGTCTGAGTGAATTAAAGGATTTTTGGGTTTGGGTTTAAGGTTTATTGTATCAAGGATTTGCATTGGGGGGCAATTTTGGGAATTCATTAAAATGGGAAGATCTTCCACCGAGCGGGTGAAAAATACAATAGTTTATTTTTTTTAATTATAATTCGTCAAGTATACAAGTGCGCATGAGTGCATCGGTCACAGAGTACGGATCGCAGTTCGAAGCCGGGCGCCGATCCTCGAGGTACCCGCGTTTTTCTGCCTCCACCTGCCGAGGTATTCTTATACTGGCACTGCGGCTAGCAACACCTGGAAATGTGGTTTTATGTACAAACTTATTACGAAGAACATGAAACTAAAATCATCACCGCCTTTGTTGGATAATATCTGCTAATTTTGATTATCTGTGCTCCGACTTTTGACTATTCGGATGTTATGACCTAGTAACTATGACTATTTATTTATTTATTTAGTAACTAATCTTATTTTAATTTTAATGAAAACTTTTTTAAATTAAATGATGAGATGATATGATATGGGATGAAATATAATCTCAGTAAAATAGTGGTCATTTACAGAGACTTTTTCAGTGGACTTTTTGGAGGATCCTGAGAAGTTATGTTCAGCGGCTTTGTTTCATTTTCCCACATTTGTGCACTTTCACAGATATTAAACAGTTAAGAAACCACCGTTATTACACATTTAAACCTGAAGAAACACTAAATAGAAAATAGAACAAATCACGCAACTTCACTCCTCGCATTCCCGCCAAAAAGTCTGACTTTTGACTGTCAGTGTGCACGTGATAGATGTTATTTTCTCTATCGAAATTTCATTCGCGTGTCTTAAAGTAATCTGTGATATCTCCGGTAGCCACATAAAATACTTCGTGGGCCGTCTACGGTATAAAAAAATCTTATAAATATAGAAACAAACACCGATCTTCGTTGTACTTGATAATAATAAAACATAATGAAAAAAAACATAACTGATATTAACAAATAATATAATAGAATAACATTAAATGAGTCGACTATTATCAAAGCCGGCAATCTGACTTTTGGACAATGATTGGTAAATCAGAAAAACGAATTATTGACTTTGTATTCCATTTGGCAGTCACAAAACTCTTCGGAACGACATCTTAGATAAATAACAGGTTAACTATTAACCTTTATTTAATGCAGGTTTTGAACCGTATTCTTTGAAGGAGACGATTATATTATTCAAATCAATCTGTATTGACATATCAATAAATTTTTTTTGTCCAAATGCACAGATTGCCACCTTTGATAATAGACGACTCAAATGTAATATGTATAGTCGAAGTCAATTAAATATGCATTATTAAGGATATTTTAAAAACTACTGGTCAAATCTTGATACAATTTAAATAATCATTCAAATCGTTTCACCCAGAAAAAGCTTCTATTATCTATAGACACATAAAAAAGTCAAAATCAGAACCTCTTACATAATTGTGGTCTGTTACGTCCTATCTTTGGTTTGACATTGTTCCGGCCGCTACCTAACTTCAAAGAATGGCGGTGTCCAACTTCAGAATTTCATCGAATTCAATAGAGCCGGTTGTTGGATGTATACATATACACACCCATCGCCTTTTATTTGTATACATATATAAAAAAAAACTTTTAATGTAATGTTTACCCGAACTAAAATCATGAATGCTAGCGGTTTCGTGGAGTCCTGTCAGTCGGCGCTCGTTATCCTTGCCGCCGCGAGGGTCGTATACCTTAATGTGCTTCATGTGCACTTTGGAGAGCTTTTCAATCGCCCTCTCGATTTCACTGCCAAAAAAAATGGTATCAAAAACATTCAATTGTTTTCATACATAACATAACTACTGTCAGTCTGTTAAAGAAATAAATTATCTATACTAATATTATAAAGAGGAAAGATTTGTTTGTTTGTTTGTATTGAATAGGCTCCGAAACTACTGAACTGATTTGAAAAATTCTTTCACTGTTGGAAAGCTACGCTATCCCCGGGTGATATAGGCTATATTTATTAAATTTTCAAAAAAATTAGGGATCCTTACTGAAACTCCAATAATGTAATCCATTTGTATTAGAATTATCGATAAATTCTAAAGCAAGAAGACTTCATTGCCAACGACTTAGCACTAGTGAGGGAAACTAACGAACTATAAAAAAGAATGGGCATTACGTTGGTGGTAAGGCGTATTATAAGCCCCGCGCGGGTAGGTACCACCACCCCGCCTATTTCTGCCGTGAAGCAGTAATGCGTTTTGTTTAGAAGGGTGGGGCAGTCCTTGTACCCTAAAATCGACTTAGAACTCATGGCTCAAGGCAGTCCTTGTACCCTAAAACCGACTTAGAACTCATGGCTCAAGGTGTACGTGTAGTACTTTTATTACGTTTCTTTCCTACCTATGCTGATAGCCTTGAGAGGCTATATCAGCGTTACCGGACGAGTAGGTGCGCTCACGGGGATCAAACCTGGTTAAGTTGAGCACTGCTTCACAGAATCTACCACCGGATCGGAAACGCGACCCACTGAGAAAATCCGGCGAGAAACTCAGTGGGCTGTGTCTGTGGGTTAGTTTACTCACCGAGCCCTTCGGCGAGAATCGGCGAGAACGATGACCGGTGCTCGAGGTACCTAAAAGCACCGTTAGTGGATCGGGAGGATCCGGAATGCACGTCATTCGTATAATAATAATACGCATTTAAACAGAAAAAATAGAACACACTTACGTAATTCCCCCTTCATCTCGCATTTTCTTTGTCGAGAAATTGTGGTGAGCACCCGAACCATTCCAATCCGACACCGGTTTGGGGTCGAAAGTGACGATGACTCCGAACTCTTCAGCCAGACGATGCAGGATAAAACGAGCTATCCACAGGTCATCTCCAGCTGACACGCCAACGGAGGGCCCGACTTGGAACTCCCACTGCGAGAGCATCGCCTCAGCGTTCGTACCTGTGATCGGCACTCCAGCATACAGACAGCATCTGAGAAAATAAAACATCTCTTATCACAACACTCGACGTTGAAGCGGAAAATAAAAGAGCAATTCATTTTAATTTTTTTTTATCCTTCCGTTATCATCTCTACTATAATAGAAATACGAACGACTGTATGAAGTGGAAAATACCTATGCACATGACGCTGCATGAGTAGCTGTGATTACAATAATATTGAAACGGGTATAAAATAATGTATCCATTTTTTTTTGTATTTTTGGTTAAATGTTAATTATGTATAGATTTTACCCGTGAACCAAATAAAAAAATATAAAGAAGAAACCAATCTCAACTTAATTGCATTTAATTTGTTAAACAGTCTATTTTGGCGGCAGTGCAAAATATCGGAAGTAATGTTGAGTTCACGCATTGGTGTCAATGGCAATCTAAAACATTTACGTGGCAAGAAACAAAAAATATACATTTTCTATGATCCCTCAAATATATTTGAAAGGACCGACATCCTTATATGGCATAAGAACACTTAAACGTTGAATTAAACAATTCTAAATGTGTTTGCGAAAAATTAACACGAGCTTTACATCTTTTAAGACGTCGGGCCGTTTAGAAGGATCCAAAAAAAACTGTAAGCGCATTTGTTTGAATAAAATATAATGTTGAGAATGAACATCCTCACTTACTTATAATGGGCTTCAATGAGATCCCTCGCGAAGACCTTGTTAGCTCCAACGCCGCAATAATATGGTCCCTGGGCAGGAGGGCTTCCAGTTGTAGGCCACCCAAACGGTCTAAGGTCAGAGTCGAGGAGCACGTACTCTTGCTCTATGCCGAACCACGGCTCGTGGTCTCTGCAGCGGTCGTACGCTTCTTGGCATTTAATACGGTGGTTTGTCTCTATAAGAATTTTATTGAACTACAATAGATGAATAGACATGATGTGCTCTCAATTTTGGATCATCTCTAGTGCATTTTATTCTCTATCCATTCGCCGGTAGCCTCGAGGGGATATTCCAACATCGCCGGACATGTATACGGTGTTCAGTCTAAGACCATTAGCCCATAGACACAGCCCACTGAGTTTCTCGTTGGATCTTCTCAGTGGGTCGCGATTCCGACCCGGTGGTAGATTCTGCGAAGCACTGCTCTTGCTAGAGCCAGTGTTAGCAACACTCCCGGTTTGAATCCCGTGAGCTCACCTACACCTCAAGGCGAAGCTGAAATAGCCTCTCAAGGCTATCAGCATAGGTAGCATAAAAAAACCGTTCTATAGTTTGGATTGGAGCGTAAGATAAACCGTAACTAACTTGTTGGTTGCATGCTGTAATCGTATGTGTCGCACATGACAAGCACGTGGTTTCCGCGCCGGAACGGGTCCCTGTATATGGCCTGGGGCTTCAGGTGCGTGTCTGAGTTCGTGCTTGTCGTCTGGCCTGTAGAGCTGCCGTCGTAATTCCATATCGGCAGGTCTGGCAACATCAATGAAATATAAATATAAATAAATTGTTGAAATTAAAAATACAACTTAAAGCAGCACCCTAAAAATCAGTCTAAGTTAGTTAGTTGTAGAAAAGTCTAATTTTTATGCTACTTGCTTTCTTACTGATGGTAGGACCTCTTGTGAGTCCGCGCGGGTAGGTACCACCACCCTGCCTATTTCTGCCGTGAAGCAGTAATGCGTTTCGGTTTGAAGGGTGGGGCAGCCGTTGTAACTATACTGAGATCTTAGAACTTATATCTCAAGGTGGGTGGCGCATTTACGTGTTAGATGTCTATAGGCTCCAGTAACCACTTAACACCAGGTGGGCTGTGAGCTCGTCCACCCATCTAAGCAATAAAAAAAAATAGCTGCGTCCTCAACAAAATGCAATTTTATATAAAAAACAAGATGATTCAGAAAGCTAATTACGAAAGATAATATAAGTCGAAAATACATCCGTACATAGATTCTCTTGTATATATATCACAACGTAACGGTTTGTGCTGGGGACAAACTGGGGATATAGTGGATTTTGATGGGCAAGTTCCGTACCCTTCCTCGATTAGAGATGTCCGAACGAACAAATTTACTTCTAATAAAAAACTACCACGCTTCGCTTTTACTGTTGATAAACACACGCAATAAAACAATTTTAGCAAAGCACTCGCGTTTCTTTCTTACTACTATGGCAAAAACATAAAGAACGCGCTAATAATATTTGCTCAACGCAGTTTCAACTTAATCCGATAAACTTTGAATAAATGTATTGACAACCCTGTTTTTGCCGCGAAGCTGTAACAAGTACCGGTTTGAAGGGTGAAGCAGGCGACCGTTTCATTATTTAATTGAGATTTAGAACTCATGTGTCGGTGTCTGCGGGCTTCGGTAACCAAAACACTAGTTCTCTAATATCCAGTTAATAATAAGAAAAAGAAAGACCATCAAAATCGGGTCACCGAGTCAAAAGTTATCGAAATGAAAAGTTCTTCTTTTTTGGAGTCGTTTAAGAAAACGTATAAGTACACAGTAGGGTTATGATCGCTTAATTGATCCCTCCATGCAAGATATTATCTTTATAGGGAGTTTTATGTATTTGTCGAGATGTCAATTTCAATTAAAGACATCATGAAAACGCTACGACCGTCTAAGGCCCCGTTTACATTATCGGCGAACAATTCTCCGGATAGCAAGCCGATTTCATTGGTACACGAATTCGTCTGTAAAACCCAATGGTATAATATGTAAAAATCGTTCCCCACGGTCGATTCGTTACTACGGCTCTTATCTATTTAATAACAAAAAAAAAGAAGGCAAAGGAAACTTGTTAGTTTTTTTTTTTCATTTTAATTTGAAACTTATTGAAAATTAAGATCAATCGCAAACAGTAATCCGCTCGCGACAAAATAGGTGACCACTTCACTATTTTGTTCACGGTTCAACTAAACAGGAATACAGATCAACCGTCGTTTGATTTATACCAAAAACTGTGAAATAAAAGAATTTCTCAAATAATATACATGTGTTCGGTTTGGGTGGCTGTAGGTGTCTTGGGTATAATTAACAAGCTGTTTTAAGCTATTGCATAGCTTTTATCGCGGGCCTTGAGCGCGGCGACCGAATCATGAAATTCCGTAACGAAAAAACCTAACACCCCTCACTCCGCCTACCATGTAGCTCGCGTTCAACACATTCACACATTACGCTTGTGTAGTGTTTGTGAATTAGCGCGTCGCGTGACGTCACACTGCATGCGCATCATGAAAAGTCTGCCCATCTCTCTCTCGCGCGGTCTAGCTTATGAGTGTGAAGGGGACAGTTAATACTTTGCTTTTATTAATGTTTAATATAGCGTGGTCTTGTCTTATTATTGTTTTAATATTAAATTATCATTGTCTAATTATAATTGCATAAGTTGATAAAAAATGCTATGGAATAGCTTTACCGCGGCAGTTCCTGGGTGCCACACGTTTTTTTTTTCTTTCTATTCAAGAATGGATCAAAAAAATATTTACGTGTTATTGAAACAAGCGTGTTAAATATGCTAGAACACACAAATTGAGAATGAGTTCATCTAGATCATAAATGTTTTATTAAACGCTATCTCTAACCGAGAATCGATCTCGGGTTCACTGGCAACAAAAGTAAGGTCACAAAACTTTAACAAAACGCGACGATAATAGTATCCACACACCACTACAGACCAAACACAAACGTAATAAATAAAGCCCGCTATTACGTGTAAGTGGGAAGCCACACAAATATTCCATTGAATAACTCTAATTGCTCGCACACCCTCGTTTGGGGGAAGTGTTTACTTTATTACCTACTAGAATGAAGTGTGTATGTTGGGGCTTGGTCAAGTGTGGTTTTTTTTTGAATGAGGGATTACTGGCGTCCCAATGGCCTTTCCAGTTTCACCAGGACAGGTGGGCGAGCAAAGGCTCAGCCAGGAGGGATGGGATTTGCTAACAGCTGCCCGAGCGTCTCCAAAGGAGGCCTAACAACTCAAGACTAACTGCGTCGCGATTGAATCTACTACCGGATCGGAATCGCGACTCGCTGAGAAGATCAACGGCGAGAAACTCAGCGGGCTGGTGTTTAGGTTAGGTTGCACGTCAAACTCTTTGTCGAGTTCTACGAGTACGGTTACCGGGGTCCCTAAGTCTGCTCCTAGAGTTAGAGCTGAAGGCGTCCACATGTGGTACGGCACTATTAAAGTTAGAGGGTAAGACAAAAGCTATCGGTAAGGAATCTTAACGTTTTGCTTGCAATACAGCACCCACCTTTAGGAGTTTCTGGAATGTAGTTCAAAGTCCTGTCTTTGCAACGAACATGCTCGCCGGAGCCGTCGATCCATACGTATGTGGCGAGGACCTTGTCTTCCGGCAGCGGTAGATCTCTATACCGGTCCAACAGTGTCTTCGAGAGGAATGCATTCGGAGAGTTCTGTAGCACGGGACCCGATAAAATTTTTGGATTATCTGCAAAAATACGTTAGTATTCGTTATATAACAGGTGTGACACCGTTACTTTGTGATGCCCATGGGCTACAGTAACCGCCCAAACCTGAAGTTGCGTTGTATTAATTAATACAATTTACTGAAGTCGTCGTGGCCTAAAGGATAAGACGTTCGGTGCATTCGTATCTAGCGATGCAACGGTGTTCGAATTCCGCAGGCGGGTACCAATTTTTCTAATGAAATACGTACTTAACAAATGTTCACGATTGACTTCCACGGCGAAGGAATAATAACGTGTAATAATAAAAAACAAACCCGCAAAATTATAATTTGCGTAATTACTGGTGGTAGGACCTCTCGTGAGTCCGCACGGGTAGGTACCACCGTCCCGCCTATTTTCTGCCGTGAAGCAGTAATGTGTTTCAGTTTGAAGGGTGGTGGGTGACGCAATTACGTTGTAGATGGGCTCCAGTAACCACTTAACACCAGGTGGGCTGTGAGCCAATCCACCCATCTTAGCAATAAAAAAAATTATAATAATAATAGTAGGTACAATTCATTCAGATTACCTACGAAGAATTATAAAAGAAAAACAGCTAACCTTGCACTTTGTTTTGAGTTTCCGACATTTTTCTAGCACCGCTTAATCACCTGTAATGAGATATAATTGAATTGTAGTACATTCGCTAAATACGTACAATATTCATAGTTATTATGCGGCATGCAACGTACTGTTAGCTACAGTATTCCTTGAACACTAAATTATATCGAGGGTTGAAAGGCTATTATTCCCTTTAAGCGATACTAGATGATGACCGGTTTTTTTTTTGATAACGCCATCTTGTTGTGTCTTTAAAGCAGTTAGATGCTCTCAATTAAGAAAAATAGTATTATTATTCGCCAATAGATGTCGGGAAGAGTCATAAAGTTGATTATCGATAAAGTTGATTATTGAAAACACGAATAAACAACATTTTCTGAAAATAAATCGTACATAGATCGATATATCGCCCCCGAAATCCCCTGTATACTAAATTTTATGAAAATCGTTGGAGCCGTTTCCTAGAATCAGATTATATAAGTATAATATATTAATATAAAAGAATTGCTCGTTTAAAGGTATAAGATAAGATACCATTATTTTTGTATTAGTACTGTCCTTTTTGTTTGTTAAAACGTAAATAAATACTCGTAATCAATGACATTGATTTTAATATTATTCATATAATCTATACAAACAACTGCTTCCTCTTGACGTGTTCAGAAATACATAAAACATCACATTAATTTAAATAACAAGGTCATGTTTGTTTTTATATTATAATACGTAGTTGTTAATGAACATGGCGTTTATCGCAAAGTCAAATCAAGCAGCAATCGCGTGTTACAAGAATTTGTGTGGTGACGCTTGCCTGGTCTTCTACACAGATGGTAGGACCTCTTGTCATTCCACATGGGTTTCTGCCGCGCATTTCTGCCGTGAAGAAGTAATGCGTTTCGATTTGAAGGGTGGAACAGCCTTTTTTTTTTATTGCTTAGATGGGCGGACGATTTCACAGCCCATCTGGTGTTAAGTGGTTACTGGAGCCCATAGACATCTATAACGTAAATGCGCCACCCACCTTGAGATATAAGTTCCAAGGTACAACGGTTGCCCCAGCCTTCAAACCGAAACGCATTACTGCTTCATTGCAGAAATAGGCAGGGTGGTGGTACCTATCCGCGCGGACTCATAAGAGGTCCTACCACCAATTGTAACCATACTGAGACCTTAGAACTTATATCTCAAGGTGGGTGGCGGCATTTACGTTGTAGATGTCAATGGGCTCCGGTAACTACTTAACACCAGGTGGGCTGTGAGCTCGTCCACCAATCTATGCAATTTAAAAATTAAAAGAAAGATCCGTAAACAATTTTAAAAGGACAGTATTAAAATTATAACTAGTCAGGTCATAAGTATTGTCACACAGTAAAAACTTTTCTTTTAGAATGCTGGCCACAAAAAAGTTTATTGAATTCGAATTTCGAATTGTTCATGAAAATAAAAATGTATACTTTTAGAATTTTACTCATTTTTAAATATGGAGTGGACGCTTAAAGAAGACCGTGTTGCAGTTATTGCGTTGCATCGTTGCGGTTACGCGCCAATTAAAATTTTTAACATACTGATAAATTTGAATATAACCAAAAGATTCGTTTATCGTACCATCAAACGATACAATGAAGACTCTAGTGGAGATGACAGGACAATAAGTGGTCGCCCTCGGTCTGTTAAGACTCCAGCAGTGATAAAAGCTGTGAAGGCGCGAAATCAAAGAAATCCCAAACGTAAGCAGAAACTGTTGGCCCTTCAGATGGGGTTAAGCAGAACCACGGTGAAAAGGGTGTTAAATGAAGACTTAGGGCTTCGGGCATATCGAAGAAAAACAGGACATCGTTTGAATGCTCGTCTAATGGACCTGAGACTGAAGAGATGCCGCGCTTTGTTGAAGCGGTACGCGGGAAAAAAATATCGGGAAATTCTTTTTTTGGATGAAAATTTTTTTACCGTAGAAGAGAGCTACAACAAACAAAATGATAAGGTGTACACGCACACAGTAGTGAAGAAGCGAGCAACCGTATTCCGCGTGTCCAACGAGGTCATTTTCCATTCTCGCTCATGGTATGGTTGGGAGTTTCTTATTGGGGCTTAACAGAGGTACATTTTTGTGAGAAAGGTGTAAAAACGAATGCAGTTGTGTATCAAAATACAGTCCTGACGAACCTTGTGGAACCTGTTTCTCATACCATGTTCAATAACAGGCACTGGGTATTCCAACAAGATTCGGCGCCAGCTCATAGAGCGAAGAGCACACAAGACTGGTTGGCGGCGCGTGAAATCGACTTCATCCGGCACGAAGACTGGCCCTCCTCCAGTCCAGATTTGAATCCGTTAGATTACAAGATATGGCAACACTTGGAGGAAAAGGCGTGCTCAAAGCCTCATCCCAATTTGGAGTCACTCAAGACATCCTTGATTAAGGCAGCCGCCGATATTGACATGGACCTCGTTCGTGCTGCGATAGACGACTGGCCGCGCAGATTGAAGGCCTGTATTCAAAATCACGAAGGTCATTTTGAATAAACTTTAGTGTCATAAGAATCATGTTTTGTTAAGTTCATTTTGGTATATGAATGGTTACATAATGAATAAACTTGTTTCAATTATTTTACATTAAACATGTGACAGAATTTATGACCTGACTAGGTATATATCGATAAAATATTAATTATGAAATTTATGCATGTCTTAAATTATGAATCTATCTAATAGATATGAATGGAAACCTTAATGTTTCTGTGATTGTAAAGAGCGTCCTATACAGCTGTGTAAAGAATTCATAAGCAAATATTTTGTAATTGTAATTAATTGTAAACCATTTCACGTATCTTCGTGCGTAAAAATGATTTTAAGGCGCCATTTGAACAGCTGATATTGAAAACAAATATGGCGGATCGAAACATGTTTTCAAAGTTCATCAGACAATAAAAATATTTTTGAAGCGAGACCACTACATAATTTATGTGGGTGCGTTTTTTTTTTATCAGGCTTCATGAGCACACAAGCTCACAGTCTACCTGATATTAATTGATTTAAAACGATTCATTTATTCTCATAAAATGGACATTAAAAAACTTGTTACAATTTTAAATTTTTGACTCAACGTTTTTAAACGCTGGACTGGCAAAAAAGGAAAAAATAACAGAATCAAATGTTCTAGTTAATAATATGTTATTTAAAAATTGATGTAATTATTATTATTAATATTATCGTCCATAATTATTAATAAAATATTTTGTATCTCAGGAATGTGGACAAGATAGGATCATAATAACAAATTACATTATTATTTTTGCAACGTTTCGGTCTTCTATTAGACCTTCATCAGGCATCTGAAACTTACACATATTGATAACCAACAATATAAAAATAACAATTTTCACTGCACTGCCTTGTAGTGCAGAGTAAGATAGTGATTGTTGGAATTCATATTATGGTTAATATTGTAGTGTTGACAATTGACAAGAGACCTATTTTGTAGAAAACAAAAAAATAATAACAAAATTTTAAGCAATCAATTTATAATCGGCGTGGCCTAAAGGATAAGACGTCCGGTGCATTCGTATCTAGCGATGCACCGGTGTTCGAATCCCGCAGGCAAGTACCAATTTTTCTAATGAAATACGTACTTAGCAAATGTTCACGATTGACTTCCACGGTGAAGGAATAACATCGTGTAATAAAAATAAAACCCGCAAAATTATAATTTGCGTAATTACTGGTGGCAGGACCTCTTGTGAGTCCGCACGTTGTGACTATACTGAGACCTTAGAACTTATATCTCAAGGTGTGTGGCGCATTTACGTTGTAGATGTGTATGGGCTCCAGTAACTGTGAGCTCGTCCCCACACATAATCAATATAAAAAATTAAATAAAAAATAACTAAAATTTCGGTATTCGCTTCATTAAGCATTTTATTTCCGTCGTAGTCCACGCACGGAATTACAGACGATTTATCACATGTAGGTCAAAACACTACGATCCGAAACATCGTTCGATGTTTGAGACTTCATTAATTTTTTTTTATCGGATAACACCGCTGGGGAGATTTTTAATGACGTAAGACATTATAAATAAAAACGTGATTCGTACAATAATTTTAATGAAATATATATCTTATTTCAACTTTAGATGCTTTAGATGAGAAAAAATATTCTTATTATTAAAAAGAAGTAAACTATTGTAATGTAAAGTCTTATTGTATTGTATTTGTTTTTTCTATTTCTAAAAATTCCATTAACTAAATCTTTTTTTTTAAATACTATAATAAATAGGTACTTTGCCAGACCCAACTCGTCAGTGCTGAGGTCGAGATTAGGAAACCTACAAGGCCCTTAGCAAAAGTTCTTTAACCTCTTTTCGCTATCGAACTTTTTGAGCTTGAACCTTGTTTCGCATCATTTATTTATAAATATAATAATATAAATAGGCAAAAATAGAACAATAAATAATTTTACTTTGTTCCACAACGATGATTTTTTTTTAATAAATTCTATTTTGGTCACAACTTTTTCCCCAATAATTTACTAGAATAATGTCAATGACAAAATAAGAGGAAACGTAGTTCAAAACGAACATAAATCTTGAGGCGTCAGTGATTATAATCGAATTTCAATACTAGTAACCTTAAATATTATTATGTTCATCAATACAGAATTTTAATGAAATACTCAGCATGGGCAACAAATGTCAAATCCCCACACGTCTTTATATACGCAAACCGCTTGAAAAGGTTAGAGTATAAAATAGACTTTTTCTAAACTTAAAATATCGAAGATACATTTCGAAGGATTGGTAAAGGTTGAAGGGAATGCTCTATCTCGTTCCCGCAAAAGCAATATTTTTGTTTTTTGTATTATCTATCGAATTCTTACAACTTATAACTGTTATTAGTACTAAACAGCTTTTGCTTTTAATGATCGCTTCGTTTTCGCGAGTATTCTAGACTTTTTTAATTAAGATCAATGATTTAATAAAGCCTTTCCCTTAAAATGGATCACCCATATCTACATCACGTGTGACGACTAGAAAAGATCTAAAGTAAGTACATATTCGATTCCTTGCTTCATTATAGATCTATAATTATTTATCGGACGATAAAACAAATCTTTCAGCGCGCGCCTTATATTAGCACCCACGCCTCTCGAGCGAGTGACTAATCAAATTCATTCATCGCATGTGCGATCTATCCTTGATCCAAGATTAATTATCGTACTAAGTAACTATGCGACAATATTATTAATGACCGGTATTTGTGCGCAGTAAATTATTACAACTGTTATTGTGAATTCGTTTAGGTATTGAAAATTCATAAATAGGTACGTGTTATTTGTTGTATGTGTTATGTTTTGCCACGAGTAAGCTTAGTTTAGTAAATAAATAAAGTTTTGTTGTTTATTTCTTTCACAATGGCGGAAGTGCCCCAAGGTCAGCCCTTTTTTTTTTTAATACATAGACGCGTGTACAAGTTCACTATGTAACTAGGATTAAATGGTTCTGGAAGACTGTAGATGTCAATTTTTTTCCTAAGCTGATAACCTTGAGAGGCTATTTCAGCGTACACTTAACTAGTAGGTGTGCTCACGGGGCTCAAACCAGACGACGTTGCTAACACGAACCCTAGCAAGAGCCGTGCCTCGCAAAACCTACCACCGGATCGGAAACGCGACCCACTAAGAAGATCCGGCGAGAAACTCAGTGGGCTCTGTCTATGGGTTAATTTACTCGTCGAACCCTTCGATGCAAAGCAACAGGTTCGACGAGAACGATGACCGGTGTCAACTACGTAAATGCCTTAAGTCTCTGTTTTTTAATATGTACTAGCTGACCCGGCAGACTTCGTAGTGCCTCAATCGATAAATAAAAGACCTAAACTTTTGTATAAAATAAACTTAAACGAACAAAAGGAATTTTGATATTTATCTAATCATTTTAAACCTTCTCTGGACTTTTACAAATAATTCAAGACCAAAATTAGCCAAATCGGTCCAGCCGTTCTCGAGTTTTAGCGAGACTAACGAACAGCAATTCATTTATATATATATATATATATATATATATATATATAGATAACGCTTTACTGCTTCACGGCAGATATAGGCGGGGTTTTGCGAGTTTGATTTCTATTACAAGAATTTAATGTATCATACGGAGAAATAAATCGTGAACATTTGTTAATTACGTATTCAATTAGAAATATTGGTACCTGCCTGCGGGATTCGAACATCGTCGCATTGCTTGATGCGAATTCGTATCGTCTTATAGTTAAGGCCATGGCGAGTTGGACATCGGCCGTTGGTATGCGTGGAAATTTTTAAATTAATCTGACGTCGTCTTGAAGTCGATTAAAATGACGTTCAAATATTTCGTTACATAAATACATTGATATCGAGCTTATAAACCGCGTTACAAAGATATTTAAAAAATATCTTTACAATGATATATTAAAAAAAGGACTGAAATATCTCTAATAAGCCCACGCCGTAATTAATAATTTTTCTAAGTCAGTTCTTGTTGAACTTGCGGTATTCTGGAAGAGATCACCTTTAGCGACAGATCGCTTATGCTATGATTTTTCCTGTATCATGGGCTCCGAACAAAACGCAAAGCAAATAAAACAAAGAAACAAACAACAATAGTTCTAACCACTAGAGCAACGCAGCTGTCAACTAGGCAAAGGAATAAATAGTATCCCTTCGCCTCCCACACGGAAAGCAAATGACACTGACAGCTCGTTAAGGACTGGTTGCCGCAAATACCTAAATCTGTACAAATCATATTACTGTCATGTCAATACTCAACAATCTCTTTAATTGCGAGAGTTAGATTTTCCGGGAAGCATTTATATGATCCAGTCCGAAGAATCGGATAGTCGCTCTGCATATTATATGTATACAACACTTTTATACGTTATTTTAAAATGACGACAATTTTTTTATTGCTGTTGTGGGAGCTCATGGCCTACCTGGTGTTAAGTATTTACCGGAGCCCATAGACATCTTTAACGTAAATGCCGCCATCCCATCTTTAGATATGAAGGTCTCAGTTTTACAATACCACGGCTGCCCCACCCTTCAAACCGAAACGCATTACTGCTTCCCGGTAGAAATAGGTCGGGTGGTGGTACCTACCCGTGCGGACTACCGCCAGTCATCTAGAGAAATAAACAAGTAGGTACACCGACTTCCTGCAACTATTACCTTGGAGCGTTGGATATCGCTTGACACGGGTAGTTATTTTTGCTAATCGATTGATTATAAATTTTATGCATCAAAATGTAATGTCACACATGAACGCGGGTAATGCAACGACGAGCCAATTACTAAAATAGAAATACTTTAGTCTTATTTAATTAAATAACACGCAATCAATTTAGGAATTAGGAAATGAATGAATACATAATGTTGACTTTTTGTTTATTTATTATTATCTAAGTTGGGTAGAGTTTTCGGCGATTGTCGGACCTTATTTAAACATCACATCACTAAAGTCTCCGCTCACCTTGATATATGGTTGATTACCTAACTAAATTCTGTAATGGAAGTCTGATGTAAAGCCTGCGTTAATGATACCTACTTCAAGTTTACAGACTAAAAAAAAAAAAGGATATCATTGCTCATTTAAACATCACATCACTAAAGTCCTCGCTCACCTTGATATATGGTTGATTTCCTAACTAACTCTGTAGGTAATGGCAGTCTGATATAAGAGCCTGTGTTAACGATACCTATTTCAAGTTTACCTACCAAAAAAAATGGGTATCATCGCCTTATTTTAACACAAGTCAATGAATAACGTAACTTACACCGTAATATGTCGTTGCCAATTTAAAATCTCCTATGTGACATTTTGGGCCAAAATTATGTTTTCATAAATTAAGAAAGTTATTTTGAATACATATACTCAGCAAAAACTCCCGTGTGCATATCTCAATAACTTACTTTATGACGCGTCAATTTAAAAAAATTCTAAGTGTCGGTTTGAATTTTATTGTAGATCAAACTATTCTATTTGCTAAAAAATACTTACATATATTTTTTTCGGAGGTAGTTTTATTAGATTTTCTCGAAAATACATTTATTGCAACGACAAATAAGTTTTAAAAGGACAATAGCACAGCATGCTTACTTACTCAGCGACATTGAAAATTAAAATTAAGTAAAAATAAAACTACTTTTTAAATTCATAAAGTTTCATAATGTTACCTTAGAAGTTAAATTTAGTATTTCCTTCGATTTTCGAGAGATATAAACATAATTAAAATTGCTTTAACGATTTAATCTCGTACTTTTCTGTTATTGTCATTAATTACATTATTTTCGATTTTTCGAATAATAATAACAAGTGTCCGGATTATAATTGAAATTGTCGTGATCAGAAACACCTGTAACTGTAAAATAGCAGCACCACGGAAAACCTTAAAGACTTCGAAATGCAAAGAAAGTTAAAATTTACCTTTTATTGTTTATAATCGGTAGCACTAATCATTGATCACAAAACGAACTAAACAGTCGGACGTCTATAATCAAACTGACATCAGGAGACACGGGCGCGTCATAGTTAAACGCTCAGACTAGTTCACTGCCGTATATTTTTAGAGTTCTACAGTGCAATTATAATTAAGTGAAACCTTTTGTTTATGATGTGCGCTAGAAGAAATTAAATTGTATTTTAAAAGGTTTTACGACCGAGCGATTGTGACGCTGATTGAGGGTTCCCACTCCGGGTATTTATCTGAGGGCTTCGCTAAAGGACATCAAAGTGCAGTCAATATACACTCTCCATTACAGTATTAGATTTAGAAACTTTGTCGGCCTAATTCATGCGTTTGTGTTTCTTTTTATTAACCGACTTCAATCGAAGGTTTGTTTAAAATAGAAACATCTGTAAATAGCATCTACAAAATTTTATTTCATTGAAATTTGGAATGAAATTTGCCAAAAAATATTCTAAGTTGGTGAATGATTATTTTTATAGCCCACGTCATGTTTAATGGTTACCGAGGCTCATGGATAGTGACGACATCTTGAGACGTGAATTCGAATCATAATTCTGTTGCACAATGACAGTCCCATCCTACAAATCGCAACGTATTCTCCGGGACAGATATAGGTAAAAAGGTGTTACTTTAAATACACTTTCCACCATTACTAAAGAGCTATACTGGCCATTTTCCAGTGAATTCCTTCGTCGCGTTTTACGACACCCACCTGAATTAAAATAATATTCTAGATAATTCTAAACTAGTTACCAAGCTTGACTTTACACTACGCGTAATGTATCTCTTCTGCAAATGTACATGAAAACAGCAGGCGTATTAAGGCATCTATGTATTTGGAAGCAAACCAGAAAGTTACAACAATACCGTCTTTACCATAAGGGCACACGGGGCCCGTGCCCAGGGCCCCCATTCTCAGGGGGCCCCGAAGGACCGACAATTTGGTTACCAATTGTAGTCGAGAGCGGTCATTTTCGCAGCATAAGAGAATAAAAAATGAATTGCGAACAACAATGTTACAAAAACGGCTGAGTAATTTGTCAATTATGTGCATAGAAAGTGATATCCTTCAAAAAATTGACTTTAAAGATATAATGGAATATTTTGCTCAACAGAAATCCCGAAAGAAACCATTATCGTAATCGTCACCAAAAACCAGCAGCATTCTAATATAATTAATATTATTATATCGTACTGTATTTCATTACCTATAATAAATAGTCATACTCAGTAAAAAAATGTTTAAGGTTGGTGGCGTATTTACGTTCTAGATGTCCATGGGCTCCAGTAACCACTTAACACCAGGTGGGCTGTGAGCTCGTCCACCCAACTAAGCAATAAAAAAATATATATAATTAGCTTTTTTTACTTTCCAAAAGGGCCTCAAATTCTTGTGTGCCCAAGGGCCCCAGCGAAGATTAAGACGTCCCTGAGCTACAATCTACAACTAATTTACAAAGATACAAACTTAAACGTCATTTAAATTATTATTGTAGTCCCACAAAAGTTTAATTAGATCGAAAACAACGGATAATGTGCCGATAACATGATCCAATCGGGCATAGAACAAATAATATTATCGGCGGTACTTACATTACTTTTAGAAATGTGTGTGTTATTATTATTTAGGTTAAGGGCGGTTAATGACGTGGGCAGTGCCGTCGGCTCGCGGTTTAGTGTATTTCCGAAACGAAGGTTAGTTTAAAAAGCTGCTCCATCTCGCGGCCCGATATTGGATGTTATTTTTTTAATTGCATAGATTGGTGAACGTTGCGATAGACATACTACAAGGAGGGTTCACGTCAGGTAAACGGTCAGTCGTAAAACTCATGCAAAATCCTCACGCAGCGTAAAAAGTGCCCATGCTAATGCGAGATAAAGGCAGGAAGAATATTATTATCAGTTCTCCCCATCCATCCGGGCTTACTAGTAATTGTGAAAGTTGAAAATTTAACGCCGCTGATTGCTGGGCCAAGGATCGTGAGCCGAATTCCCATATTGGGCCAAAATTCGTATGATCAACAAGTTGCTTTATTTTTAATCTGTTTAATATCGGTATATATTTAAACATATTAGATATGTAGGTATATATGTTTGTAAATCATTTACTGGTTCTCATAGTATAACGTGTCTTGTTTGATTACTTTTTTTTATAAATCAATATTCTAGGCTCTTACAGGGCTATTATAATATCAACTGTGCAACTGAGGGTTTTAAAGTTCTTTAGTCATATCTCCAGAAAAGAGCACTCAATAGAGAGACTGGTAGTCCAAGGCCGGGTGGAAGGCAGGAAACCACGCGGTCGCTCACCGACCCGCTGGATTGACCTAATAAAGAAGGCAACTGAGTCCACTATGGTAGAATATACTCGAAACGCCTCAAACCTGGAAGCGCATTGCCTAGAGCAGCCTTTCCCAAAGTCGGCGATAACGCCCCCTTGTGGGCGCTGCTGTCCTAAAGGGGGGCGGTAAGAGAACCGAAAAAAAATGGAGGCGCTGTGTAGACACACCACCAGTAATTACGCAAACCATAATTTTGCGGGTTTCATTTTTATTACACGACTCCTTCGCCGTGGAAGTCAATCATGAACATTTGTTAAGTACGTATTTCATTAGAAAAATTGGTACCCGCCCGCCAGCGGGATTCGAACACCGGTACATTGCTAGATACGAATGCATCGAACATCTTATCCTTTAGACCACGAGGACTTCTAATGTAATGTCTGTGATATTGAAATAAAACATTTTTTGACTGACTCGGTGTTGCGGTAGTTAGCGGCCTTGAATATTGCACCGAGGGTCGTCGTTTCGATTCCCAAATCGGGCAAACATTGTGTGATCAACGGGTTTGCTATTTGTCTTGGTGTATATTATTAAACATATATTATCAGTCACTGATACCCATAACACAGGGAAACCTAAATTGGGGTCGGGTGATCGTGTGTGATTTGCTCCCAGTTATTAATATTTAGTTGTTATTGTTAGTATTTTTGAATAACGAAGAATCAAAACTCTATTAAGAACGAGTTTTTTTGTCATACATGATTACGTTTTGACGAGAACCATATTGCGATTTGCGTAGAAACACATATCCCTTTTAGAGTTCTTCTTCTAGATATTTTAGAGTTGTACTACCTTTTGTGGATTGCATTCTAGAATATCCAACTCCTAATTAAAACCGTTCTCAAGTCTGAAACACTAATCACTAACTCAAATATAACGAGGAACTTTATTAATTTATTAAACTTATCGAAAAGAGAGAGAGAGACCGAGAGTATACTTTATTGCACACCAAAACTCAATTAAAACTGAGAAACTGTCAGCAGGTACTTATTATAAAATAATTGTAATCACTACATAGTATAAAACCAAGTCGCTTTCTCTGGCCCTATATCCCTATGTATGCTTAAATCTTTAAAACTACGCAACGGATTTTGATGCGTTTTTTTAATAGATAGAGTAATTGAAGAGGAAGGTTTATATGTATAATAACATCCATTAAATAGTGGAGAAATCAATAATAAATTACAGTTTCCGAAGCGAAGCGAGGGCGGGTCGCTAGTAATAAATAAATCATTGTACAAGAGGCTGTCTTATCGCTAAAAGCCATCCCTTTTAGCCATTTTAATCTAGAGCAGGTTAGTACTTGTGCATCATCATAATCGGTTGCTCTTGGCAGAGCAGTCGTGGTCATGTGGAATTCTTGCTCATTAAAGCCTTGACAGATGTTTTCCACAGTTTGCGAACCGAGGCACGGCGCACACACTCATTAAGTGGGGTTTCAGTAAGATATTTCACCTGATCAGTCCAACGCATGGGGATTCGTCCACGAGATCTCTTACCATTGACCCTACCCTGAACAACAAGTTTCTCGACAGACTCTGCTGGCCGACGCGATACGTGTCCAAAATATCGAAGAATCCTGGATTGGACTGTTGATGATAACCTGTGAGAGATATTTAGCTCTTTTAGGATCGAGGCCTTGGTGCGATGCTCAGTCCAAGATATATGGAGCATCCTTCTCCAGCACCACATTTCTAATGCATCGATCCTTCTTTTTTCTCTTTTTTTCACAGTCCAGGTCTCAACCCCATATAAAAAGATGGGAAACACCAGTGCCCTTACCAGTCGGACTTTGGTAGTCTTGGTGATATTCCGGTCCTTCCATACTTTTCCGAGTTTATCCATAGCCGATCGCGTTATGATTATGCGCCGATTAATTTCGTCCTCCGAACCATTGTACTTGTGCAGTGAGATCATATTTAGGTAACCTCTGACATACCGCGAAGTCAAACGTCAATTTCTTCGCGTTTCTTCGAGAACATAGATACCGGGCCGCATTTAACTAATTAAGCAACATCGTGTGTAACGTAATAAAAACCTTAGGAAATAACAGTACAATATTGATCGTGTGCGTATAATTTGCGTAATACTGGTGGTAGGACCTCTTGTGAGTCCGTACGGGTAGGTACCACCACCCTGTCCATTTCTGCCGTGAAGCAGTAATGCGGTTCGGTTTGAAGGGTGGGGCAGCCATTTTAACTATACTGAGAACTTATATTTCAAGGTGGGTGGCGTATTAATTTACGTTGTAGATGTCTATGGGCTCCAGTAACCACTTAACACCAGGTGGGCTCTGAGCTCGTCCACCCATCGAAGCAATAAAAAAAGTGTACTTTTTACGAATCGCAGCGCCGAAATAAAATATGTATACTAAAGGGCTTAGGTCAGCAGGAATTCAATAATGCGTCACTTTACACAAACAGCTTGTATTTATTTCCACTTTGCACTTACAGAGTAATTTACAGTGATCGTGCTTACACTTTCAACTCTCTGTCGAGAATGCATGCTACCTCGGTGTGCTTGAATATATATTGTCTGATCGCCCCACCACAACGGAATGGTGGTGCGATCGACGTCACTAGACGAGTGAAGTCAACCGAGTCAATTGAACAATTATTTAAAATTATTAAGTTAAAATAAATTCAGTTAATTATATCTGAGATACTATTATCTATTTCCAGAAGTAATTAGATTAGTTTTAAACATCTTTATCGAGATTTAATAGAATACGATCAACATCATCGGATATGCGTAGCAACTAAGCCTACACGACAGCAGACTTTATTATAATTTATGTGATATTTATGTGACATCCCCGGAACCTGCACTATGTACTTATAAATACCTAACAGCTCGGCCATCCTACTATAAGCGAGTCCCGTCGCTTTTTTGTTTTGCTAAGTGAGACTTAAATAATAAAAATCCTCTTACAATTAATTTCAACAATAGTATTTGTTTCATAATGTTAACAAAAAAAATGTATATTTTATATAAATAATTACCTTAAAACATGCAGTATCAAATCATGTATAATATTAGTTTTACTTACAAGTTCAGAATTATTAGCTTAGACTGAGTGAAAACACATCTATGATATTAATTTTCTGTTTCGCGTTCCTCGTCTATCTCGGAATCGTTTTTATCGGAACAGTCTGATTCAAAATTTCTTTCAAAATTCATCCACGGTTGTATTTTATCAATGGCTACGATAGCTTCGTATCGTCGGCCGTGCTTACGAGTCAGAGGTGTGTCTTCAATTAAAAACCTATCATTGTTGAGCATTTTTACTACACGATAAGGACCTTGATATTTTACAACCAATTTCTGCGATTTACCATCGTGAGGCATTTGCCTTGCCACTCGTACTAGGTCTCCCTCTTTATATTGGGTTGGTCTTTTCCTATGTTTGTTATAATTGTCTGCGTCTCTTACTTGTTGTTTTTTTATTTTCTCTCCTGCTTCCTGTCTCACCTCATCCAACTCGTCTACCGGAATCCTATTAAGTGTTTCATTAATGACTTCGCTCAACTTACCTTCGGTCCTGCTGATAATGTTGAAACCGAATAGTAATTCGGAGGGACTTTTTTGTGTTGTCTTGTGTTTTGTAGTGTTGATTCCAACTTGTATGTCTAAAATGTGTTCATCCCAGGACCTATCGTCACTACCGTGATTAGACGTAGACAGCGCATCTAAAATTGTCCTATTGAATCGTTCAACTTGTCCGTTGGACCTAGGAGTAGCAACGGCATTTTGAATATGTTTTATACCGTATGATCCAATGAAGTCCTGGAATGTCTTACTTGTGAAGCTAGTACCCCTATCTGTAATTAATCTAGTTGGGACTCCAAAATAGCTTACATGCCTCTTCATTACTTGTACTGAGGTAAAAGACTTCGTGTTCCGGACCGGGTTTATATTCACATATTTTGTGAATCCGTCAACGATTACCAATAAGTAGCAGTTACCTGTCTTGCTCTTGACGAAGGGTCCGAGGTGATCCACATGAACGGTGTGGAAGGGTATAGTTACCTTTTCAATAGGATGTAACTCGCCTTCATGCTTTCCACCTGGAGCTTTATGGTGCGCACATTCTAGACATGATGTGACGTACTTTTTTACAAATCTGCGCATTTTTGGAAACCAATAATGATCTCTTATGCGTTGAAGGGTTTTTTCGAATCCCCAATGACCAAGGTCATCATGATTCATTTTTAGAACCTGCCACCTTACACCTTGAGGTACCAGCCATTTCATCTCTTCTCCTACGATACGATAAACTTTATCGTTTTTGAGTTTATAATTTTTGTGTATGTCTATGGCTTCCGTAACGACCGGGTCCGCTAAGCTTTGTTTAATCCTCCTTACCTCTTCATCAGCAGCTTGCACAGTCGCAATCCAATCATGGTCATGAATCGGTGCCTGTACTTGTTCTTTTACAGGCAAGACATCCAAAATGTGCGCTCCACCTTCGTCATTACCTACAGTATTCCTGCTAAGTGCGTCTACATGGGCCATCCGTGCGCCAGGACGGTACTCTATCGTGCAGTCGTATTCCTGTAGTTGAACCCACCAGCGTGATATACGAGGTATCAAATCTCTCTTGACTAACGTAGACCTAAGTGCATTGCAGTCAGTCAAAATCTTAAATGGTATACCTAAAAGATATACCCTGAATCGATTCAAAGATGCGATCACCGCGAGGGTTTCTAATTCATATGAATGCATCTTACGTTCGTCACTTGTGGTTTTCCGGCTAAAATACGAGACTGGCTGCATCACTCCATTTGAGTTTCGCTGAAGAAGAATACCTGCAAGACCTTCTTTGCAAGCGTCGGTATGCAGTTCTATTTCGGCCCTAGGGTCATACAGAGCAAGTATGGGTCTGCTTGTAAGTAACTCCTTTATCCTTTCGAATGCTTGTTCTTGCTCCTCGTTCCAGGTCCATCCCGCATCCTTTTTTAATAAGTCTGTTAGGGGAGCAGTGATGATGGCGTATCCCTGTATAAATCGTCTAAAGAAACCGGACAGTCCAAGAAATTGGCGTACCTCGTGTTGATTCGTGGGTCGTGGAAACTTGGAGACTGCTTCACTTTTTCGACTCCCAGGTCGAATACCACCAGCGCTGACTTCAAATCCGAGGAAGTCTACAGTGTCGAGGAAGAAATGGCACTTACTTAACTTTAAAGTCAACCCACCTTCTTTCAGTAGTTGTAGTACTTCCTCTAATCTCAGCAACCCTTCCTCAAAGTCTTTTGACGGGATTAGGATATCATCCATGTATACAATGGCATATTTAATTTTAGCTTCCTTCAATATTTTGTTTATCGTCCTTTGAAATACTGAAGGTGCATTAACGAGACCGAAAGGCATGCGGTTAAACTCAAACTGACCATCAGGTGTTACGAAAGCCGTCTTGGGTCGAGACTCTTCCGATATGGGGATCTGATAGTAGCCAGATGCCAAATCCAAAGAAGTAAATAAAGTGTTACCCGCCAGCAAGTCCAGCTGATCTTCCACTCGTGGCATCGGGTAATCATCCTTTTTAGTTTTTCTGTTCAGAGCTCTGTAGTCGACACATAAGCGTTTATCACCTGTTTTCTTCTGCACCATGATGATAGGACTCGCATAGGGTGATGACGACTCCTTTATTATATTGCTGTCTAGCATTTCCTGGATCATGCTACTCACCAACAGTCTTTCGGCGTACGACATACGGTACGGGCGATACACAATAGGTTCGTCATCTATTAATTCTATGGTCATCTCCGTAATCGTTGTAAACCCTAAATCATGCAAGCTATTTGAGAAACGGTCACCATACCTTTCCAGCACAATAATACTCGGCGCCTTCGGGGCCGTGAAGCGTACCTTTAACATCCACCTCACAGTTTATCAACTGTGCGTCTGTAAAGACTTGTACTGCCTGTGTTGCGGAACAGGGAATTTTATAGTCTTGTGAGGCTACTAGGTTTATTTTATTTGGAGGCATTCTATGAATATTGATAGAATCCGGAGTTTTAATAATAATAATGTCTGGTTTCTCCGTAAACGAGTGCCCGAGGAGAACGGGATGTACCAACACATAATCATCCACGACGTATAAATTAATTGTTTCTGCTACACCTTGAACCTCTACAGTGGCAATGACTATTCCTAATGGTTTTACCATGCTGGCTCCTATACCTCTAAGCGTCGGTAAATTATCTCGATTAATCATTGTTAAACCTAAAGATCTTGCGTCACTTGCTCTTATAAGTGAACATTGGCTGCCCAGATCCACATGGCACGTAATCACAGACCCGTTCACCTTAATATCCATGACATACTTATTTATTCCGGTATTTTCGCACGTTACCTCCAATACCTGTTTATGCTTTGGATCATTAGCTGATGTTAAATCTTTACCGGTTTCAATTGAAAACCTTCCCGTATTTTTGTAGCAATTAGATGTGAGATGACCGACTTTATTACATGTAGTACATTTGGCAAAGGGCTTTTCACACTTAGTACTACGGTGACCTATCTCGTTGCAATTGTGGCATTTCACAGATTCCACTGTTTTTCCACATCTGAAACTAGGATGACCAATTTCGTTGCAACTAAAGCACCTAATTGCAGGGTTATTTGTTCTCGAAGAATCCGCTCGATTGGTATTGATTCCGAACCTACCTCTGCGTATGATATCTTGATTATCTCTGCTCTGTCCTATTTTAACAGTTTTGAAATATTTAAGTACCTGTTTGGGGTCACGGAATTGAGCTGCTTGAGCTCCAACTTTTACTGCGCGATCTTCTACCCCATACAGAAGACAATCTACGGCTTGTTTACCAGATATGTTACACCTATTTAGTAAATTAATCTTCGCGTAGTAATAATGCTCCAGCGATTCACCATATTTAACTTTCTTGGCCAACATTTCAGTTAAAAGCTCAGCGTAATCCTCCCTACACGGAAAAGATTCTAATAGTTTCTTTTTCCATTCAGGCCACGTATGCAATACCGAAGTGAGACCCTGGTACCATGTTTTCGCGACCTCGCATAATTTTGGCATAGAGTAGTGTATAATTTCTCTTTCTTCCCACCCATAAATCTCGGCACATTCTTCTACTTTGGTGATCCATGTTATAATAGTTTGGTCTTTGGATAAAGGGTCAAACTCCGGCACCACATTCGCGTTAAATGCTAGCTTAGGTTTGTCTGAGCTTTTAACCTTTTCTAAAATAGATAAAAACCTATCCATAAGCTTAACATCGCGATTAGTATTTCTATTTTTAGACAATTTAGACAATTTTGATCTTTTAGGAGATGGTGTCGTACCTCTAGATGCAGAAGAACTGCAAGTATTCCGCCTCCTCCTGCTTGGCTGACTAGACTCGTCTCTAGTCCGCGATTGTCTGCTTCTAATGAGTGGCCGAGATAGTGACTCTTCCGCATCACTTGATATCGACCGACGTCGTGACTGTGTTTTAGCTCGCGACACCCCTTTCTTGAAATATTGCCGTTTACGTACATTGAGTGAAGTTCCATGATCCTCATCGGTTGTGTTCCTTTCTTGGTCCGTGTTCTCACTTATTTTTCGATATCGTAACCTCAACCCACCACCTTGGGATTTCTTTTTTTTACATAACCCCTCATCCTGGGTTATGTATTTTGAAATCAACCCCCCACCTAGGGTATCATTCATTACGCTCAACCCTCTACCTGGGGTATTTGAGCCTGACCTTCCACCATATTTTGAAATCGACCCTCCACCTAGGGTGTCATTCATTACGCTCAACCCTCTACCTGGGGTATTTGAGCCTGACCTTCCACCATATTTTGAAATCGACCCTCCACCTAGGGTGTCATTCATTACGCTCAACCCTCTACCTGGGGTATTTGAGCCTGACCTTCCACCATATTTTGAAATCGACCCTCCACCTAGGGTGTCATTCATTCCGCTCAACCCTCCACCTAGGGTATTTCCATCGTCTCTTTCCATCTCTCCTGAAACTTTCGGTTACCACTATTAGAGCTGCGTCACCACTAGAGTTGTGTCAATTGTGATTTATTACCATTCCAATATTGAGACAGTATGAGTAAAAATAATAAAATCTAGCGGCCCACCCTTGCTTCGCATGATGATTAAAGCGTGGCGTACCTAAATATATAAACCTTCACAATTAATCACTGTATACTGGCGGAAACCACAATTGTTCAGTAGTTTTTACCATGAACAAAAAAACCTTGTTTTATAATATGTAATAACAGTGTAAGTATCAATGGCCACTGTATATAATGGTAGACTACCGACTCCTGCTTTTATTGCGTGAAAATAAATTAACTATCCGTCCCCCATCAAAATCAAATGCATAAAAAAAATCTGATTTAATTTTATACCTTTAGATCGTTTTTATTCATACTCCGCAAAATAGGAGAGAAAAAAATGTAATAAATTAACAGTAATCAGTAATAATTTTCTCCTAAAACTAGGAGCCCATAATCAAATAAAACATGGAATCTACATCAAACTATGGTAGCATGGTAATAATCCACTCCTTCAATTTGGTCAGGATACTAAATTGCCTTATTTAATGTACACGATAATTAAAGGAAGAGCAAAAAAAAAAAAAAAAAAAAAAAAACACATAACATTATAACAAAAAGTTCAAATAGTATTTCGTTACTTACGTTTTTCCGGGTTTGTAGGCGTGACAAGAAAATAAGAAATTTTCTTGCTGATCCCACTTCTGACCTAAAGGGCTTAGGTCAGCAGGAATTCAATAATGCGTCACTTTACACAAACAGCTTGTATTTATTTCCACTTTGCACTTACAGAGTAATTTACAGTGATCGTGCTTACACTTTCAACTCTCTGTCGAGAATGCATGCTACCTCGGTGTGCTTGAATATATATTGTCTGATCGCCCCACCACAACGGAATGGTGGTGCGATCGACGTCACTAGACGAGTGAAGTCAACCGAGTCAATTGAACAATTATTTAAAATTATTAAGTTAAAATAAATTCAGTTAATTATATCTGAGATACTATTATCTATTTCCAGAAGTAATTAGATTAGTTTTAAACATCTTTATCGAGATTTAATAGAATACGATCAACATCATCGGATATGCGTAGCAACTAAGCCTACACGACAGCAGACTTTATTATAATTTATGTGATATTTATGTGACATCCCCGGAACCTGCACTATGTACTTATAAATACCTAACAATACAGAACCCGTTCGAAGTGAAACGCTCTTGACATTTCAACTACCCTTGTTTTAACAAACAAAATTAAATGTGTTTTGTTTAAAACAAAAAATAAATAAAAAACACGCGGATATAGTAAATTGAACGAATCATTAATTTTACATTAGATATTAGAGCGAAATTATAAGGTTTTATTTTATTGAAATAGGCCCTTGATACGCTTGTAAATTTCCAAGTTAATTGGACGTCTTAAAGTCGAAAATTACGTTCAAAGATTTCGTTACAGACAAACATATCGACTAGTGAATAGCCATTTCTTGTTTAAAGCGACATTTCTCTGAATACGCGACATTTATCTTTGTAATTAAAGGTCCGTTTTACTTGGTATCAGCATCAACAGTTCGATGTTTTTAATTGAGCTCCAATTGAGTTTACCCCATTCAAATAGCTGAAGAAGTTTTTTTTTCTGTTTATTTAAATTTTCCAAATTTTAAACTTTATATTAACGGATCGTCAGGGTGGCGGCGACAATTAAGACACTTTACATCCACACGAAATAATATATTCTCTTTAGTACACGTTACGGTGGATAGAATACGAATGCAACATAAATATGCTAACCGCCGGTATTTATACATTATACAATCATCTTGTCCTATTTTAATACAAACTTAGTAGGTAATATTAAACATTGTTCATCTTAATTATTCTGCTGATTATTTACGTACAATTATTATTTAATAATATTTTTTTTTTTTTTTTATTGCTTATGTGTGTGGACGAGCTCACAGCCCACCTGGTGTTAAGTGGTTACTGGAGCCCATAGACATCTACAACGTAAATGCGCCACACACCTTGAGATATAGTTCTAAGGTCTCAGTATAGTCACAACGGCTGCCACACCCTTCAAACCGAAACGCATTACTGCTTCACGGCAGAAATAAGCAGGGCGGTGGTACCTACTCGCGCGGACTCACAAGTGGTCCTACCACCAGTAATTACGCAAATTATAATTTTGCGGGTTTGATTTTTATTGCACGATGTTATTCCTTCACCGTGGAAGTCAATCGTGAACATTTGTTGAGTACGTATTTCATTAGAAAAATTGGTACCCGCCAGCGAGATTCGAACACCAGTGCATCGCTCGAGACGAATGCACCGGACGTCTTATCCTTTAGGCCACGACGATATCGACAATATCGAATTATGTAACATAAATAACATTAAGGCTTATTGCGCCGTAAGGTTTATTGCGCTGAACCTATCAAACGGAAGGCGCCAATAAAATATTATAAGTATAAAGAAATATTAATGAACTATTTACTTGATTATGGAATTACTAATTATATTATAAGACAATAATAAGTTCTTTAGATTTCCTAAGTTCGTAAATAATTTTTTAGGTGAGGCCGGAAGTGTTGCTCGTTAACATTTAATTGGCTCTCCTGTAAAATTGCAAAAAAATTCTCTTAAACTAAACAGCCTTTCACCCGTCGATATGTGCATATTATACATAGACATGCGCGCCAGGCTAATAAAGGCGTGTTAAAAACTGATGCAATTACCTCCCGTTTTCGTTTGAGACAAAAATTATTTCATTTACGAAGCCGTTATCTGTAAAATTGGTCGTCAAGCCACTGTTAGGTACGGAGTTTGTTGTTTTTTTTTATCGTTTAATACGTAAAACCTGATTGGATTTTTTTTCTTTGTAACCTTACGATTTTTTATTGACGTGTTAGATAAATAAACTATTCTATTCATAATATTACGGCCTTGACTAATTTTTGTTAACAATGTTATTTCTTGTGGGATGATGAGTAAAATTGTAAGCTGGCGTGTTATAATGCTAATGTAGGTATACGACAAAGGGAAGATTTTCCACCGAGCGGGTGATGTTTGATCAGTAGACCGACGGTCCTAATATATTTTTTTTCCCTACCTATGCTGATAGCCTTGAGAGGCTATTTCAGCTTCACCCTAACGTTTGTAGGTGAGCTCACGGGGCTCAACCGGAGAGTAGCTAACACTGACCCTAGCTAGAGCAATGTTGTTTGTTCGGCACTTGTATATATGCGAGCTTATCTTGAAAATGTCGTAATGGGGATTCAGGTATCTGTCAAATATCTTGCTTTGTATGATGGCTACCCGCCACACTACCGGCCGTATTCATGTAAGAGTAGCTAACTTAGGGCGTCGAAATGATCAAATAGATATTCTTGTAGCTATCTATTCTATTACGCCGGCTGTACACGCCCGTTGTGACACCACGAGACAGGCCGCGGACGATTGTACATGACACCTTCGTCTCGTGTCGCCCTAAACACGTAATTACGGATCCTTCCGATCCATTAACGGTGCTTTTAGGTACCACAAGCACCGGTCACCGTTCTCGTCGAACCCGTCGCTTGCGACGAAATGCTCGACGAGTAAATTAACCCATAGACATAGCCCACTGACTTTCTCGCCATTGACATTGACATTTTACTGGTGGTAGGACCTCTTGAGAGTCCGCGCGGGTAGGTACCACCGCCCTGCCTATTTCTGCCGTGAAGCAGTAATGCGTTTCGGTTTGAAGGGTGGGGCAGCCGTCGTAACTATACTGAGATCTTAGAACTTATATCTCAAGGTGGGTGGCGCATTTACGTTGTAGATGTCTATTGGCTCCAGTAACCACTTAACACCAGGTGGGCTGTGAGCTCGTCTACCCATCTAAGCAACAAAAAAAATTAAAAAATATCGCCGAATCTTTTCAGTGGGTCGCGTTTCAGATCCGGTGGTAGATTCTGCATAGCACTGCTCTTGCTAGAGCCTGTGTTAGCAACACTTCCGGTCTGAGCCGCGTGAGCTCATCTACATGTCAAGGAGAAGCTGAAATAGCCTCTCAAGGCATTGATAGGAAAAAAAATCTCGTCTCGTGCCTCACGTTTGCTCTCGGAAGCGTGTCGGTTTTTTACGCTCGAGTCAAAGGGTCCAGTGTGCTTAGTGCGAGTTTTTTATCATTCTCGATACTGTAAAAGTTAACCCAATTTTGTATGCAGTTGGAACAGCGCCCCTAACGGCAAACGTACGCGAACGATCTCATTCCGTACAAACATGAGCTAACTTTTACGTTATCGAGGACGTTAATAAACTCGCATTAAGTACACTGAAGGATAAAACGTCTGGTGTGTCCCAATGAAGTGATGCGACTATGCCAGAGTTCAAACTCCGCAAGCAGGTCCGCAAGCAGGCAATCCTGCTCTCGCGGATCGCTTGGAACCTCTGGGTCTACGGAGGGACTTCGGTTCTCTCTGTGTTTTATACCGCATGGTCCATGGGGAATGCTCTGAGGAATTATTCGAGATGATTCCCTCATCTCCTTTTTATCATCGCACCTCCCGCCATCGGAGCAGAGTTCAGCCATATTATCTGGAACCGCTGCGTTCATCGACAGTGCGTTTCCAAAGATCTTTTTTGCCACGTACCATCCGGCTTTGGAATGAACTCCTCTCCACGGTGTTTTCCGAGCGCTATGACATGTCCTTCTTCAAACGAAGCTTGCGGAGAGTACTTTATGGTAGGCAGCGGCTTGGCTCTGCCCCTGGCATTGCTGACGTCCATGAGCGACGGTGACCACTTACCATCAGGTGGGCCGTATGCTCGTCTGCCTACAAAGGCAATAAAAAAAAAAAGGTAGCGTTTTTTATTTGTTTTTTTTTTATTTCGTATGTAAATGAATACTGATAACTTCAACGGTGAATTAACAATATAGTGTAATACAAATCCTACCCGTAAAAATTTTAATTTGCACGATTACTATACCTAAAGGCTCTGACCACCGCTTCATACCTGATGATCCGTGAGCCCCTTCACCAGTTAAATTAAAGTCGAAGTAGTTATGGCCTAAAGGATAAGACGTCCGGTGCATTTGTATTGAGCGATGCACCGGTGTTCGAATCCGGCAGGCGGGTACCAATTTTTCTAATAAAAGACGTACTTAACAATTTTTCACGATTGAATTCCACGGTGAAAGAATAACATCGTGTGATTAAAACCAAACCTTCAAAGTTATCATTTGTGTAATTACTAATGGTAGGACGGGTCCGCACGGGAGGGTAACACCACCCTGCCTATTTCTGCCGCGAAGCAGTAATGCGTTTCAGTTTGAAAGGGGGAGCAGCCGTTATACTGTTAAAAGTGAGACCTTAGAACTCACGTCTCAAGGTGGGTGGCGGCATTTACGTTATAGATGTCTCTGGGCTCCGGTAACCACTTAACACCAGGTGGGCCGTGAGCCCGTCCACCCAACTAAGCAATAAAGAAAAGCTAATAAAAGTTTATTTGTCTTTACTTCGTCTAATTTGAATTATGTTAAGGTAGCAACAGCTTTGACATTTAAATGTAAGTGTCAATAAGTTGATCAAGCTGAAAAACTGGTTCGTCTTCGAAAACAACTTTGATGATTATTATAATCAAGACTTAGGTCAAGAATTGATGTATATATTTTTTCATTGCTTACCTGGGTGGACGAGCTCACAGCCCGCCTGGTGTTAAGTAATTACTGGAGCCTATAGATATCTAAAACGTAAATGCACCACCCACCTTGAGATGGGTCTCAGTATAGTTACAACGACTGCCCTACCCTTCAGACCGAAACGCATTACTGCTTCACGGCAGAAATAGGCAGGGCGGTGGTACCTACCCGTGCGGACTCACAAGAGGTCCTACCACCAGTAATTACGCAAATTATAATTTTGCGGGTTTGATTTTTATTACACGATGGTATCCTTCACCGTGGAAGTCAATCGTGAACATTTGTTAAGTACGTATTTCATTAGAAAAATTGGTATCCGCATGCCGGATTTGAACACCGTTGCATCGCAAGATATGAACGCACCGGACGTCTTATCCTTTGGGCCACGACGACGACAAATGTAATAATTTAAATATTTTTTCCGAGTCTTTTGGACTATGATACGACTTCTGGATTTCTCTACCTAGTCCTAAGCATACTCTGAAGTGGCTGAGATTAGTCTTCGGCGAGTTTCCTTCGCCTTCCTACTTCGTACTTATCTGTGCAATAAATTATGGGTTACACCCATACTAAAACATTCCTTGATTGGATAAATATTACTGTAACAGCAAAAATCTATTATTGGTGGTAGGACCTCTTGTGAGTCCGCGCGGGTAGGTACCACCACTCCGCCTATTTCTGCCGTGAAGCAGTAATGCGTTTCGGTTTGAAGGGTGGGACAGCCGTTGTAACTATAATGAGACCTTAGAACTTATATCTCAAGGTGGCTGGCGCATTTACGTTGTAGATGTCTATGGGCTCCAGTAACCATTTAACACCAGGTGGGCTGTGAGCCCCTCCACACATTTAACCAAAAAAAAAAAAAACAATTCTGTATCGAAATATATAGCTGTAAAATTTCCAAATACAAAGATACAAGCCAGATGCAAACCCCCTTCTCCTCCCCGCTAGTAGGAGGAATATATTACAAATAAATATAATAATATGTATTTTAAACTTTCTTAGCTACGCCTCTCATAAATTAAGTTGTCAAATTACATTAAATAAAAAAATAAAATAAAACACAAACGAAATTCACAAAAAAGAGTTTATTTATTACAAAAATATAACACGCATTTGCATCTTTATGTACACAATTTGACTATACAATGCTTAAGTTAACACGTTACTAACTATTAGAAAAAAAGAAAACTACCCACATCTCTGAGCTTACATCACAGAACACGAATATTACAATAGACCCTATAATTGAATGTGTGCTGGTCTAGGACTGCCTTGCCCAATATCTTCGTAAGGCTGCTATAAAGGCGACTGATTTTTTTTAAAGGATTTTATGACCCGGTAACTAAGACCTTTAAGTCATGTCTTATTTTAATTTATATTCTTATTTTTACGAAAAAAGATAATATGGAGTGAAATGAAATCTTCATTTCATTTTAATTTGAAACATTAACCAACTGGAATGAAATTAAATGATATGGAATGAAATATAATCTCAGTAAAATGTTGATCATTTATTGAGATTTTTTCAGTGGACTTTTTGAAGGATCCCGAGAAGTTACGTCCAGCGGCTTTGTTTCATTTTCCCACATTTGTACACTATCACAGATACTAAACAGTCAATAGACCACCGTTATTACATATTTAAACCTGAACGAAACACTAAATAGACAAAATAAAACAAATCACACAACATCCCTTCTCCTAGCGTTCCCGCCAAAAAGTCCAAAGACGACTGAAGGCTTTACGGCACAATGGGCTTCAGTGCTGACATAGTATTATCCTACAGTATCCCTGCTGTCACCATTTCTGCCGCGAAGCAGTACTGCGTTCGGATTTGACGAGGGGAACAGCCAGAACCGAGTCTTAGAATTGTCTCGAAAGCGAGTGGAGGAATTCACGCTGTCCATGTCTATGGGTAACCACTTAACACCTTCGAACTGTCTAAGAAAATAAGTAGAGGTATTGTATGTAGGCCGACACTATAGTTATAGACCTCACATTTGAAGTGAAACTTCTTTAGGCGCGTTGAGAGTAAAATTCAACTCGCGACAGATTCGTTACGGCTAGAGAGAAAAGATACAATTTAGGACGAGCGAGAGTGAGAAAATAGACGGAGCGTCTCGCGAACCATTCGACCGTGGAGAGAGGGAGAAAGCGAGCTAGGTCGTTTCTCTTACACACAGCATTCCCTATTACAAGAGAAATTCGATTTAAGGATGTAAAATGAAGAAAACCACAATGCTACATATCGCAAAAGAAGTTTCACTTCTTTCGCGGGCACAAAGTTGCACGCGCACTATTGTTAGGTGAAGAAGGCAACCGCTCACGACTAAGATAGAAAACAGATCTTCTTTAGATTGAGATCGAGTATATCAATCGGCAAGATTGCTGAGTTCTCTCGGGGGTCTTGCAGAGAAGGATTATCACTAAAGGGTGGATTTTATACTGTTTTTTTTTCAATGTTTCTTCTTCTTTTGTTTTTGGCGGTCTGTGCATTAGCCATTCACATCTCTCTTTCATCAGACAAACTTCTAACACGATATTATGAAGTATTATTATTATTACTTCCAAACATTGATAACGCCGTCAGCGGAGGAACTGACCAGGTAGTGTTTGTTGGACTCGACCAGGGTGAGGTCCGTGATGGGCGCCGTGTGGTGGTACGACCTAGACTCGACAGTACGGTACACGTTGTCCTCCAGTGCGGGGGGTGGCGAGTTGGGGTTCAGCTTGCAACACTCCTGTATGACGGTGGTGCCCTCTACAATGCGACTCCTGAAATCAAAACGCAAACTTAATTAGACATAATAGTGATTAATAATAAGCGGCAATCTATTTTTATCAAATTGTAAGTTAATGCTATTTTTTTTAAATATTATACTCATAATATAATTAATAAGATTTTAAATAAATATATTATAGTAGTGTATAATAATAATATTTATTATTTAACTCTCTGAAAGGTATAGTACGAATAGAGATTAACCTTATAATTTATTTTGTTAGCCTTTGAATGAGCTGAAGTCTGTATTAAGTTCAAAGACCTCTAGGCTCTCTCTCCTTCTTAGATTAAATTAGTTAGATTAAAAATATTGAACGTTTTAACGAGAAGAAAGACTAAATAAAATAGACTGCGTCGGTATGCTTGTTTGCGCACGCGCGCGTCTGAGACCTTTTTTTGTCTAGCACTCAGCCCGAGAAGACACTTTGCTAACACTATCTCTAGCCAAGACTAACGGCTTTATAAGAGCATAGTTTTTTTTTGGTGCAGTTTTCCTTACTAGCAAAGGCAAGGGGATCTAAGCCCATACAGCCTATAAGACCATAAATAATATATTAATAGTATTGTTATGTCGGTACGACATTGTCGTATTCATTGGATGAACGCCATTTGTCATCAAATAGCAAAAACAGATACCAAGGAGACTAGTACTATTGGAAATGTTTTCGATAATTGTAGACAGGCTGTATCGAGTATACGATAGGATCGATATATCGATAGAAATGGTAGATGGCAAACGTCCACCAAATACGATCTTCTCTAAACATTAACTTCCACAGTACCCTTCATGAAGCTAAGGATCGCAGCAGATGGAGGGAAATCGTACGAGAGAAACTGATGCAGCAGCAGTAATTTGTTATATACGAAGAGACCTAGCGAACAGATAGCCTAGTGAATTGTGAAGTGTAAAGTTGTAAAGATTTTATATATCGTGAGCCCGTAACAGTATTTCCTTCGGTTTTCTCGAACCGTAATCATAGCTAAATCAATTTTGACGATTTAATCACGCATTTATTACAATAAGCATAGGGATTATTAAACTATTACTATAAATATATAATATGAGTCGTCTATTATCAAAGGTGGCAATCTGTGCATTTGGACAAAAAAATGTTATTGATATGTCAATACAGATTGATTTGAATATAATCGTCTCCTTCAAAGAATACGGTTCAAAACCTGTATTAAATAAAGGTTAATAGTTAACCTGTTATTTATCTAAGATGTCGTTCCGAAGAGTTTTGTGACTGCCAATGGAATACAAAGTCAATAATTCGTTTTTCTGATTTACCAATATTGTTCAAAAGTCAGATTGCCGGCTTTGATAATAGTCGACTCATATGTAGTTTTAATTTCGTTTTTGAATGGATGTACGCATTGCCTTCCTAGAGACAATAGATCTAATCCAAGTCGCCCGGGATATTATACAATTAGGACAAGCTAATAAAATTATTGTTTTGTTAACAGTACTTGATATTTGTGCAATAAATATATACAATTGCCTTCCTGGGGACAATAGATCTAATCCAAGTCACCCAAGATGTTTATTATACAATTCGAACGAGGTAATAAAATTATTGTTTTGTTAACGGTACTTGATATTTGTGCAATAAATATATACGATTGCCTTTCTGGAGACAATAGATCTAATCCAAATAACCCAAGATATTTATTATACAATTAGGGCGAGGTAATAAAATTATTGTTTTGTTAACGGTACTTGATATTTGTGCAATACATATTATATACAGGTGTAGTTAAAGTGACTACTGTGAAAGAAGACTATTGTGCTGCTTGGCGGTGGAAACAAACAAAATGAGGGTCCCGCGGGAGGTCAAATACCACAAAAACTCCCCTCCACGGACCTACAGAATTACCTGTATTTGACCGAATTAGGTGAGTGTTTGAGATGATCAGACGGCGCGTGCAGCAGGATGTACGAGTCTTCGGGATGCTGCAGGTCCCAGTAGCGCAGCCGGAGGTCCGAGCCGCCCGTTATCACGAACCGACCTTCAGCGTCACACAGCATCGCGCTGATGTACTGGGACGCCTGACAGACAATACGAACAAACATTTCACATCGAAGTCACATTCACATCCTGAAGCATACAATTTACAAGTCATTTAGTAGTAAGATGTTGAGCGATGCAAGTTTTGTGTAAGTTGTGGTTCCTTGATCTCAAGAAAAAAAAAATGCAATATAATCTCAGTAAAATTGTGGTCATTTACTGAAACTTTTTCGAGTGGACTTTTTGAAGTATCCCGAGAAGTTACGTTCGGCGGCTTTGTTTCATTTTCCCGCATTTGTGCACTTTCACAGATACTAAACAGTCAATAAACGACCGTTATTAGGCATTTAAACCTGAATGAAACATTAAGTATAACAAAAATAAAACAAATCACACAACTTCCCTCCTCGCGTTTAATGCCTAAGTGTGCAGATTTAAAAAAATATATACAAAAAAGTGCGTGTATGGGGGGGGGGTGCAAGTCACACACGGTAGAAGTGAAGCTTATAAATTAATAAGAGATATATACATATACTGACTATCCCACTACACAGGAGCATACACATGGACAATGTTTAGTAGACGATAGTGGGGATGCTACGAAGAGTTGCACAAAGAGGAGACCGAGAACGTGTAATGTGTTCTATATCATTCTCTGGCCGGCTGAATCCTATACAATGTGTTTTTCGTTTCGTCGAGTTTTTTTTTTTATTGCTTAGATGTATGGACGAGCTCATAGCCCACCTGGTGTTAAGTGGTTACTGGAGCCCATAGACATCCACAACGTAAATACGCCAGCCACCTTGAGATATAAGTTCTAAGGTCGTAGTATAGTTACAACGGCTGCCCCGCCCTTCAAACCGAAACGCATTACTGCTTCACGGCGGAAATAGGCAGGGCGGTGGTACCCACCTGCGCGGACTCACAAGGTCCTACCACCAGTAATTACGCAAATTATAATTTTGCGGGTTTCATTTTTATTACACGATGTTATTCTTTCACAGTGGAAGTCAATCGTGAACATTTGTTGAGTACGTATTTCACAACGATTCTAAAGAAGTTTCACTTCAAAAACTTACGGGTGCGGCGTAGTGCAGCGGCTGTGGCGAGCTGGTGCAGGTCCAGAGTGCGTGCGTGCGCTGCGTGGTCTCCAGGCAGCTGGCGGCCGCGTCGCGAGCGCCCGCCGCCCACACCAGCGACGAGCCCGGGGCGCCGTGCACGCGCCGCACCCGCTCCGCTGCGGGCACACCAACCGTCTCTCTTTCCTACCCATGCTGATAGCCTTGAGAGGCTATTTCAGCTTCACCCTAACACGTAGGTGAGCTCACTGGGCTCAAACCTGACGTTGTTGCTAACACGAATCCCAGCAAGAACCGTGCTTCGTAGAATCTACCACTGGATCGGAAACGCGACCCACTGAAAAGATCCGGCGAGAAACTCAGTGGGCTGTTGTTAGTCTGAATTTGGTTTAAACGACATTTTTGCAACTTTACAGAAGAGTCATTTAAAGTTGAAATTTATGAAAAAAAATATAATGCCCAAAAAAGCTTCTTTAGCTTTTTTTTTAATCTGAATCGAACTACTAATACCAAATAAAACAGACCTTTGATTGCGAAGATAAATGTCGCGTATTAAGCGCAATGTGGTAAGACTTCTTGTGAGTTCGCACGGGTAGGTACCACCACTCTTGCCTTTTACCCCTCGATAAATACATATTAAAAAACAAAATGTGTGCAATTCACACGTGGTAGAAGTGAAACCTTCCAAAATTAAAATACAATTATCCTAAACGTCTTAAGTATATGTAAAATTTTGTCATTAGTCAGTAATTGTAAGGTAGCGCCCTCTGTGAATTGATATTTTAATTTCACGTATAATCCTAAATTAAAATTCACTACAAGAGCTTTCATATACTCGTTAGTATTAAAAAATCTCACAGATGGCGCTGTATTAAATAGTATGTATATTTCTGTCTCATTCTTTGCTGGCTTCATCCTACACATTTATGTATTTGTGTCTCTTACCTGTCGTTTTTTCCGTTGCATCCGGTTTGTAATCATAACGATTCTAAAGAAGTTTTCACTTCAAAAAGTATATAAGTGTGTATCGCAATCTCTGGTTTCTATATTACAAAAAATCCTATTTTGAGACCAAATGATGGTATATGACTTTTGCTCGACTATTGTCTCTACTTCATCATACTCTTATCCCCCTCATCATGTAGAATCGGTACGGCATGTCCTATTATTATTTTTTATACCTACATCAATGTATAAGGTTGGGGAAAAAGTTTCTTCGCGTTTTTTTAAGAAAATTCACAACATTTTTAATATAAAATAGCTTATTTACATTTAACTAAAGTATGTGGGTACCATTTTGTTCGATAACTTTTTGCCATCTTGTAAATTTTGGGGCTTCTGATCAAAATACCGCGACAATTGATTTTGGCAGTCCTCTCGTGATGTTAACCTGACACTGCCTAAAGAATTCGAAGAGACCGAAAAAGGTGGAAATCTGAAGGTCAGGACTATACGGCGGATGCATTAACACCTCCCAGCCAAGCTCTCTTAATTTTTGCTGAGTTATTATTGTTTTTTCGCGGCTTGCGTTGCATTTTTACCTTTTTTGTAGTAAAATTTTAAAATGTATCGAATTTTTCTTCATTAGATTCACTCATCTTGGCAGTACGAAAAATAAATAAAAATCACACATTTTCCTAACTTGAATTTGAAAATTGTCTTCTTTAAAAAATTAAACTTTTAATGATACCAAAACCAGCCAGATACAAATAGTATAACCAAAGAGATTTTATTACAAGTTAACACATACTATAATGCGAAAAGGCTCTTTTGCCCAACCAATTATTATAGTACAACTAGCGACCCGCCCTCGCTTCGCTTCGGAAACTGTAATTTATTATTGATTTCTCCACTATTTAATGGATGTTATTATACATATAAACCTTCCTCTTCAATCACTCTATCTATTAAACCGCCTCAAAATCCGTTGCGTAGTTTTAAATATTTAAGCATACATAGGGATATAGGGACAGAGAAAGCGACTTTGTTTTATACTATGTAGTGATGGTGCAAATAGCTCACCGTTGGGATGCTTGAGCGTGGTGATGGGCAGCTGGAAGCGCAGGTCCCAGACGCTGAGGACGCCGCTGGAGGTGCCCGCCACTACGTACCCGCTGCTGGAGGCGTACAGGCACGTTATCACGCCCTGCTTCAGATCTCCGTCCAGTTTCCACGCGTTACCTGCGTTGGTAATTTCAAAATCAACGTGTTCAAAGTCGTCGTGGCCTTAAGGATAAGACGTCCGGTGAATTCGTGTTGAGCGATGAATCTTATAGTTGCAAGGACTCTTGTTTACTGGTGGTAGGACCTTTTGTTTACTGGTGGTAGGACCTTTTGTTTACTGGTGGTAGGACCTCTTGTGAGTCCGCGCGGGTGGGTACCACCACCCTGCCCATTTCTGCCGTGAAGCAGTAATGCGTTTCGGCTTGAAGGGTGGGGCAGCCGTTGTAACTATACTGAGACCTTAGAACTTATATCTCAAGGTGGGTGGCGCATTTACGTCGTAGATGTCTATGGGATCCAGAAACCACTCAACATCAGGTGGACTGTGAGCTCGTCCACCCAACTGAGCAATAAATATAAAAACAGCCATTTTTTTCTTTAATCCACGCGTCACTCGACCTTTCAGCCTAACAGTTAAACTAACGTCTAACAATGACATCTAATGTCATCTGATTAAAGTCTTGAATTTAATAAACTTAATTTTATTAGCTAAATGTATTTTTTTTTTCATATAACAGAACGTGTATTTATTTAATAATTGAAGATTTTTAAGCAAACGGATTTAATTTTGTAGTGTTTGAAGTCGTCGTGGCCTAAAGGACAAGACGTCCGGTGCATTCGTATGTAGCGATGCACCGGTGTTCGAATCCCGCTTGCGGGTACCAATTTTTCTAATGAAATACGTACTCAACAAATGTTCACGATTGACTTCCACGGTGAAGGAATAAAATCGTGTAATAAAAACCAAACCCGCAAAATTATAATTTGCGTAATCACTGGTGGTAGGACCTCTTGGGAGTCCGCACGGGTAGGTACCACCACCCCGCCTATTTCCGCCGTGAAGCAGTAATGCGTTTCGGTTCGAAGGGTGGGATAGCCGTTGTAACTATACTGAGACCTTAGAATTTTATCTCTAGGTGGGTGGCGCATTTACGTGATAAATGTCTATGGGCTCCAGTAACCACTTAGCACCAGGTGGGCTGTGAGCTCGTCCATCCATCTAAGCAATAAATAATAAAAAAATAGTACAATTAATTTCGTTAGATTAGACTAGAATAGTAGTGTAATTGTTTAATGTTTAATGTGAGAAGAATTATTTACTTACATTATAAGTCAGATTGGTTTTCGTTATGCTGTTTTGTCCTATAGCTGCAAGGAACATTGTGTACAAGCTCAGCCCAATTGTCTTGTTTAGTCGTGCGCACATGACTTATGTTGCAAGCCAGATTTTTTACTTGTTGTTATCTATATATCTTGTATCTTTTTAATGTGTATTGTGTGCCTAATAAAAAAAAAACAAACGTGTGTGCAATTCACACGTGGTAGAAGTGAGACCTTCAAAAATTAAAATACAACTATCCTAAATGTCTAAGTATATGTAAAACTTTGTCATTATAAAATACAGTCAAAATCTGTTATAACGACATCGAAGGGACTGCTCATATTCAGTCGTAAAAACCGATAGTCGTAACAACCGGTGATGTTTAATGTGTATCGTGCAAGTACAAACAAATCGATAGGGAATTATTGGAAAAATATATTTACATAATACGCGATTTTTCTTCAATATTAAATTGTTTTCTTTTTCTTTGCGACATTTTGAAAATTTCACGAATAACTCCCCAAAGTTTTGGTGCGTCTTGTGTGTAGATGAGTAAAAAAGTAACTGAAGAGATATGAAGAACCGGACTTTGACTCTACCGCATGCACGTGTTTTGTTTCTAAGAATTAGAAAAGACCCTACACTAAACTAAATCCTATTGTTTTCTTTCCTGATTTTAATAGCCATTGAAGACAGATGTGAATACCTATTCAAATTGTTTACAATACAACTTACCCGGTCGTTCTAACAGATCTAATACTCCGAAATATTAGTTAAATGTGGTCGTTTTATGAGGTATGTCGTTATAAGCAATGTCGTATAAAGCAATGTTTTTAATAAGGCGGTCATATAGCATTCAGCCGGGACCTTTGTTCATGGTTATTATTTATTTATTTATTTATTTATTTATTTAATAAGTTGCACCAACAAAGTGATCATCAATACAAAACATTGACAAATTGACAAAAGTTCATGGCAGATGTCACCTCAATTATAGGTGCAATCGACATTGCATTAACATCAAAAATAAAAATAAAATATACAGCTAAGAATTGGATACATTTCATTCATTGCTTAAGATTAATTTAATTGGGAGATGATCCGCGACAGATTTTTCCTATAAGTAGTGAGACAATTTGAAAAAACATCTATTTCACTTAAAATAAGTTCAGCGCAATGTATGTAAATAACCGGTATGTTGTTCTAACGATGTCGCAGTAAACGGTTTTGACTGTAATTGTAAATCATCTTTTATAGTATGTGAGGTAGCGCCCTCTGTGAATCGATATTTTAACTTCACGTAGAATCCTAAATTGAAATTCACTACAAGAGGTTTCATACACATGTTAGTATTAAAAAAACCTCATAGATGGCGCTGTATTAAAAAAACACTACACTACGTCTATTGTGTTCTACATCATTCTCTCTCCGGCTGAATCCTATACGTGTTTGTGACTCTGGACTTATTTTTTCGTTCCATCGAGTTTCAAATCACAACGATTTTAAAGAAGTTTCACTTCAAAAATTTTGCACATTTAGTTACCAGGTGTCCTTAGGTCCCAACCGACGATCTTCGAGCGGAGGGTCGCGTACGATATGACTCCGCCGGCGCAGGTCATGGCGCAGCACTCCCCCTCCGCCCCGACCTCAAGCTGACGGCACTGCGAGAGGGTCATGCGGGACGACGCGCTGTCTAATCTGCGGGCGTCATATACAGATGTGCTGTGATATATACCGATTTATACCTTTTTTTTTCCTACCTAAGCTGATGGTCTAGGGCAGCCTTTCCCAAAGTGGGCGATAACGCCCCCTTGTGGGCGCTGCAGGCTTAAAAGGGGGGCGGTAAGAGACCAAGAAAAAAAATGGGGGCGATTTGTAGAGGCTTGGGAGGCGATTTGTAATTTCATCTAGGATGACTCTTTAGACACCGACTAAGCTCTCGCTATAGTTATTTTTAAGTAGGTGAAAAAATGGGGGCGCTAAAAAATAATTTATTCCCAAAGTGGACAGTAGACAAAATAAGTTTGGGAACCACTGGTCTAGACAGACCATATCAGCGTCACTGGACTAGTAAATAAATTGCAATATACATTATACATTACATTACATATAATAATTATAAGCACGATTATGAAAAATTGTGGGTTAGGCCACTTTTGCACTGACGGCTTCTAGTTATCGTGTTAGCAGCCCTGACTGTTGGATCTAGGGTCGTTTGTTATTTGGTTTTTCTACCTATTCTAGTAACATCTCATCTCATTTCATTTAATTTCATCCCAGTTGATTAATGTCTTAAATTAATCATCTTCATTTCACTCCGTATTATCATCTATACTAATATATAAATCTACAGACGTTTTTACGGATGTTCCGTTATAACTACTGAACCATGCATCCGATTGACTTGAAACTTGGTATCCATGTAGAAAATACATGTACTTAATGGATAGTCTAATATTTATATGAGTGTTGGACTCCCTAATAATAATGACAACAAATAATAATGTTAATTTTAAAGGTCCAGCGAAGCGGGTGAATACGGCTAGTTTTTCATAAAAATAAGAATATAAATTAATATAAGACATGGCTTAAAGCTCTTGTAGTGTGCGCGGAAGCGCTAGTCACCGCCTGAGGTATGTGAGCGGCAGGACGGGCGAGGTAGACAAACGTCAAGCTAACTCAGTCTCCCGCGGCCGTCGATCACCGCGACCGTTAAACAATTTAGTTGTTCTTGCCAGTTTGTTCCAAACATACACGAGATAAAATATCCTAAAACAGGTCCGCCAATTACACGACCAGTGTAAAATGTAATTAACAATGCGCACAATTTTTTTTCTCAGACCGTAATGAGAATTGTAGCTGAAGAAAATTTGAATCGGAAATACCAACATTTACGTCTCCACGAAAACCTAAAGAAATAAAGAAGAGAATCCACATTGATGATTTCGACTTCATCAGTTTTTGTTGATAAAAAATCAAAACAGATAAATAAATATTTTATTTTATTATTTATTTATTTTTATAATGTACTATAACAGTGATAGCGTTTTTTTTTATATTTTCTTATTAAGAAATGTTAATTTGCTTATAAATTGTTTTGTATCGTAAATTATAAAATATTGTGGCGGGTAGCCATCATACAACACAAGATATTTGACAGATGCCTGAATCTCGCTTACGACATTTTCAAGATAAAGCGCATATATACAAGTTCCGAACAACAACATTCGGACCGTCGGTCTACCGAGCAATGTCACCCGCTCGGTGGAAGATCTTCCTTTCGTCGTTCAGCATTTTCCAAAATATAATAAGCACTTTTGAATACGCATTTTTTGTTTAACCAAGAAATAGAAAAATACAATATTACGATTAGGTACCCATTAATTCTTACATATGTTATTCTGAGATTTATCTGCACTTAAATATAATATCGTGTGCGTCTTGTCAATGACGCCCTCCCCAGTTTCACCCCGCCACATACCTCAGGAGGTGACTAGCGCTTCCGCGCGCACTATAGTTACCAGGTCATATAATGCCTTATAAAAAAAAAATAGCCTACCTGAGCACGAACACGGATCCGTCCTGGGTGGCGGCCGCGAAAGACTGCCCCGCCTCGCACGAAGCCAACGATATCACCGGGCCCGCGCTCCTGTTGTACATCGACTTCGATCTGCGAACGTAATTCGGAAAGCTTTCAAACAGTCCTTACGTACATACGTTTTAAGGTTCGTATTGGTTTAGCAATAGATGTAACTTTATTTAAAAGTCGTCAATAGATGGCGTTAGTTGTACAAATTAAATCGCGCTATCGATGTCTGTTAACAAAATGTATATAAAAAATTGATCTCTAATTTGCTTTTGATGTCTATGGGTTAAGACGGTAACCACTTACCATTAAATATTTTTGATAACACACATCCACTGAATTCTCAGTGTAATGTGTAACTAGATTGTCTCAAATCTAGACGTGCGCTAATCATGTTCGGAACTGGATTGAACATGACATCGTTCTTTTGAGTGTCGGAACTAGTTCCAGTAAACATGTTCGCGGAACTGTTTAGTTTCACGAACATGTTAAGTCTAGTAGCTGTTTGTAGTTTGTAGCTGTTTAGTTCCGCGGACATATTAAGTCTAGTAGCTGTTTGAAGCTGTTTAGTTCCGCGGACATGTTAAGTCTAGTAGCTGTTTGTAGTGTAGCGAATCACGTATTAAGTTATTATTAATTACACAATATTTTTCAAAAAAGGTATTAAAAATACAATTTTTTAAAAGCACTATATAAAAATAGATTGCCGCTTATGGCAATTATTATTGTAATTATTATTTTGTACGGTTTTTAGTTTTAGGTTCATTGTTACAGCTGGTTGCATAATTTATTAATGTACTGTAATTACTTTGTCATAATTTCAACTACTCTACTACTTTCATTATTTTTCAATGTATTGTATGATGCACCGGAAACTATAACCTATCAGTTGTTAATTAAAATACCACGTTATTCTGATATACAACGTAATTTGTGCTCGTTGTAGCCTTACCGAATAGCGAAAGTGGTGAATGTTTTAAAATTCTCTAATTTTGAATTATGATTTTCTAAGAAATGGTCTACAAACACTTAAGGTTAAGTGCTCGTAGGAATAATCCATGGTCAAGGTCAAAATCCATAGCAAAACATTTTAATTTATTCAACTATCGACTGTAACACGTAGGTCGTAGAGCATAACTTCAATATTAATAAAAATGTAATATGAAAGAGCTCCACACGCAGTTTCATGCACTCGCTCCATCTCACTCCCTCGTATTCGTGCCATATGTCGCCTTATCTCTTTACGTGGACTCGTGTCGGTTCGAGACTCTTTCGGGTGGACTCGCCGCGCCACGCCTCCGCGCCGCGCGGTACCTAATACCTATGCTCTAATCATGTCCGCATGTCCGTCATGTTCAACGCGTTCGTAGTTCCTGCATAACAGTACACTTGGAATGGAAATGGAACTGTCTGAACATGTTAATTTTGACAACTCGGATTGAATTATATAGTTCCATATGAGGACATAGTTCCAGGAACTATTTAGGTCCGGAACTACGCATGTCTAGTGCGGTGTTTAACAAATTAAGAGTCAAACTCCTGCTTGACTTACCGGTGCTTTAAAATCCTGTCTAAGCACAAGCACCAGTCAATCCAATCATCGTTCTCGACGAACCCTGCGCTTGTGACAAAGAACTCGACGAGTAAATTAACCCATAGACACAGCCCAGAGTTTCTTGCCGGATCCTTTCAGTGGGTCGCGTTTCCGATCCGGTGGTAGATTCTGTGAAACCCTTCTCTTGCTAGGGCTAATGTTACCAAATTCATCAGGTTAGACTAATTTTTTTTTATTGCTTATGTGAGTGGACGAGCTCACAGCCCACCTGGTGTTAAGTTGTTACTGGAGCCCATATACATCTACAACGTAAATGCCGCCACCTACTTTGAGATATGAGTTTTAAGGTCTCAGTATAGTTACAACGGCTGCACCACCCTTCAAACCGAAACGCGTTACTGCTTCACGCAGAAATAGGCGGGGCGGTGGTACCTACCCGTGCGGACTCACAAGAGGTCCTACCACCAGTAATTACGCAAATTATAATTTTTGCGGGTTTGAGTTTTATTACACGATGTTATTCGTTCACCGTGGAGAAGTCAGAAGTCAATCGTGAACATTTGTTAAGTACGTATTTCATTAGAAAAATTGGTACCCGCCTGCGGAATTCGAACGCCGGTGCATCGCTACACACGAATGCACCGGAAGTCTTATCCTTTAGGCCACGGAGATTTCGATAGTTACGTAAAGTTGTTGGTTAACCTGTTGATGTGCGCGTGCCCCTGCAGCTTGGCCACGTCCCACAGCCGGACGGTGCCGTCGTTGGAGCACGAGCCGAACATGTTCCGGTGCGCGGGTAGCGTCACCAGGTCGTTGACCTGGGCCCTGAGGAATTAAGGGTCGTCTCAGATATGACTTTTGATATTTTAAAGATAGAAACTTTTAATTAAGACTAAAACTGAACAAAAAAAAGCAAAGTACATTGCGTGCTACTACAATTCTTAAGGTGTTTGGTGTACATTGCGTGCTACCATAATTTTAAAAGTGAGTTTGGTGTACATTGCGTGCTACCGTAATTCTTAAAATGAGTTTGGTGTACATTGCGTGCTACCATAATTCTAAAAGTGAGTTTGGTGTACATTGCGTGCTACCGTAATTCTTAAAATGAGTTTGGTGTACATTGCGTGCTACCATAATTCTAAAAGTGAGTTTGGTGTACATTGCGTGCTACCATAATTCTAAAAGTGAGTTTGGTGTACATTGCGTGCTACCATAATTCTAAAAGTGAGTTTGGTGTACATTGCGTGCTACCATAATGCTAAAAGTGAGTTTGGTGTACATTGCGTGCTACCATAATTCTAAAAGTGAGTTTGGTGTACATTGCGTGCTACCATAATTCTAAAAGTGAGTTTGGTGTACATTGCGTGCTACCATAATTCTAAAAGTGAGTTTGGTGTACATTGCGTGCTACCATAATTCTAAAAGTGAGTTTGGTGTACATTGCGTGCTACCATAATTTGTTAAAGTGAGTTTGGTGACATTGTCGCATACCAGGTTTTCCATCGCCCCAAGACTTGAAGCTTCTCGCTAACGTCATTCAAGTTTTCGATCGTGACGCATATATTACCCGGCAATGAATAAAGCACACCGACTAATTTTCACTTTGTAGTGTTATCTCTATCGCACGAAACACTAACATTATGATTGCACAATATTGCACTTAAACCGACTGACACACATCACATAGGTAGTGTACGACAGAGATAGCGCTCTACGAAAACGAAATAAGCCGATTGTCTCTTTCTAAAGCTCGATCAGCTGTGTTTATCGCCGGGCACTGCACCGTTGCAACGTGTAGTATTTGATTACTTCTAACCCGCAGGAAGTCAGTAGAGCTTACTTGTGTTCGTGTAGATAAGCCAACAGCTGGTTGCCTGGACGCCACGACGCAGGCGGTATTATGTCGTCGCTGCTCTCTGCTGCGTTCTCATGACTCCTGGACAAGGAAGTAGAACTTTTAGTTGAGCTGGCGTTACAAGCGCCCATATAGGAACATTTTTTTCCTACCTAAGCTGATGGTCCAGAGCAACTTTTCTCAAAGTGGGCGATAACGCCCCCTTGTGGGCGCTGCAAGCCCAAAGCGGGGCCGTAAGAGACCCAGAAAAAAAAGGGGGCGTTGTGTAGAGGCTTGGGAGGCGATTTGTAATTTTATCTAGGAGGACTCTTAGACACCAATTGAGCTTTCGCTATAGTGGTTTTTAAGTAGGTGAGAAAATGGGGACGCTAAAAAATAATTTATTCTCAAAGTGGGCAGTAGACAAAATAAGTTTGGGAACCGCTGGTCTAGAGAAACTATGCTAGCTTAACTGGGCTAGAATATAGGACCACCAGCCTATCTTCACCGCGAAGCAGCCATGCTTTTTGGGTAGGCATTATCCAATACAATTAAGAGTTCGACATCACACTTCAGTGAGTACAACGGTATTAAAGTTGTTATATATATATCGTGGGTAGATGGATAAAATAAAAATTAACTAACCTCAAAGACTTTTGAAATTTTTGCTGCATCCGAGCGGTTAAATCTCTCAGTTCAACTCTGCAAGCCGCCATACAATCTATAAAAATATAATTTAATAATTTAATACAAATATAATAATATAGTAATACAAACATTCATGAACTCATGTTGCATTAAGCCGTCCATTACTTTATTATGATTCACAAGTTTATTTAAAAAAACCATACGTATTTGAGTAGTATTATTTTAGCAACATTCTTTATCTATTATACTCCATATGATTTAAAATTAACAACATATTTCTAGTTTTTATTTATTAGAGCAATCTTGTAATATACTTTATCTGGGCATTTCTGGGGCACAGATGGGCATTGTCATTTATTATATAACATATTAAATTATATCTTTGTAATATAGGAAAAAACTGTGGAAAGTAATATCCAATAATATCTTGTATTGTGAATATTAATTAAATTGTAACTGTCTTTGTAGTAATCTTGATGAGTGGAAATAATATAGTGTCGAATCGTTGTTCTGTTGTGTGCTCAATGACTCTAGTCCAGAATCCAGAATATTAAATACATTTTTGTTATTCAGATATAGTCAGATTTCTTTAAAAGTCAACAAAAAAACAATGAAGAGAAAATATAATAAATACATAACCACGCCAAGATTATAGTTGGCACATTTTATTATTATTATGACATTAGAATTGCTTTACGGTTCACCGTTTTGTACACATATTAACATCAGTTATGTTAATATATAGGCAACGTGAAGAGTGCGCAAGAATACTCACGGACGCTCACGAATGATCACGGATACTCACAGGTGCTCACTGTTGTAAACGTCACGTTTATAACGTTTCGGGTACTCACACTGCACGTAACTAGCGCTGTGGCCCATCTGCGAGTGCTGTTGCTGCCCGGAGGCGGTTTGCGACGCGGTGACGGACGACGCTCCCGTCTGACTCACCGACTCTGAAGCTACACAATACTTTATTACTCAATTTTAAATGTCTACATTAACTTTACTGATTGTAGCTTATACGGAGACCTTAAAACTAACAGCCTGGCCACGGGACATTCGCCGATGCGAATATTCGCGCGGTGCGAACGGCGAAGCGTCTAGCGACTAAAACAAGCGCATAGAAATGTACCTAACAAGCCACGCGCACCGGCGACCGGCGAAGCGACCGGCGAAATGTACCGAGCGAATCGCGCGATGCGGCGGGCGAGCAAAACAAATGCATGAATACGGACGGCGCAAGCCACGGAGTCGAGCGGTAGTCGCGGCGAATAGTGCAGTGATTAAATGAGTTTAGTTGTTTTCGCCGCGAAAAATTAACGCCGAAATTTTTATATTTTTTATTTATTTTTTATTTTATATTTTTAAAGTCGTCGTGGCCTAACGTACGTCCGGTGCAATCGTGTTGAGCGATGCACCGGTGTTCGAATATCAGGCGGGTACCAATTTTTGTAATGAAATACGTACTCAACAAATGTTCACGATTGATTTCCACGGTGAAGGAATAACATCGTGTAATAAAAATGAAATCCTCAAAATTATAATTTGCGTAATTACTGGTGGTAGGACCTCTTGTGAGTCTACACGGGTGGGTACTACCACCCTGCCTATTTCTGCCGTGAAGTAGTAATGCGTTTCGGTTTGAAGGGTGAGGCAGCCATTATAACTATACTTGAGACCTTAGAACTTATATCTCAAGGTGGGTGGCGCATTTACGTTGTGGATGTCTATGGGCTCCAGTAACCACTTAACACAAGGTGGGCTGTGAGCTCGTCCACCCATCTAAGCAATAAAAAAATAAAATAGCTGAAATACTAGCTAGACCAGCTATTTGGAAGTCTAGCCACCCAAAGTATTTCTCGTACTTCTTGTGGAATTCTCCATCTATAGGTATACTCCGATTCTTATTCAAATCATGTACTTCACAATCTTTTCCAAATAATAGGTCCTGAACCAAAAAACTATTAATTTGTAAGCAATATCGAGATAATTTCGATATAGACATTTCGCTGTCGGACTTCCTTACTAGTCGCGGCGGCGAACGTGAGTACCCGTGGCCTGCAAACGGTGCTGCGCGAATGGTCGCCTCGCCCACCGCTTCGCTGTTCGCACCGCCGATCCCCGTGGCCAGGCCGTAATATCTCAAGGTGGGTGGCGCATTTACGTTGTAGATGTCTATGGGCTCCAGTAACCACTTAACATCAGGTGGGTTGTGAGCTCCTCCACCCAGTGGTCGTAGGACCACTTGTGAGTTCGCGTGGGTAGGTACCACCACCCTGCCTATTTCTGTCGTGAAGCAGTAATGCGTTTCGGTTTGAAGGGTGGCGCAGCCGTTGTAACTATACTGAGACCTTAAAACTTAGCTCAAGGTGGGTGGCGCATTTACGTCGTATATGTCAATGGGCTCCAGTAACCACTTAACACCAGATGGGCTGTGAGTTCGTCCACCCATTTAAGCAATAAAAAAATACAATGACATTTTTTTATTGTATATATCATAACAAACCTCAAGTATCAAGACAGGTGTCGTCACTTAACAGCCGCGCCCATCTTAACACCTGCTTTAATAAAACCTGTACCTCTGGATTGTTGCTCGTTATGCCCGAACATGTGCTGCCACTCCGTGTTCATTTGGACCTCGGGTGCTGTGCTGGTCCTCGTCTGCTTCCTGTCCAAGAACCTTTCATCAGCCATCGTATAGATCGTTCTAGATTCACCGAATTAGTAGGTGAGCTCACTGGGCTCAAACCTGACGACGTTGCTAACACGAACCCTAGCAGGAGCCGTGCTTCGCAGAATCTACCACCGGATCGGAAACGCGACCCACTGAGAAGATCCGGCGAGAAACTCAGTGGGCTGTGTCTGTGGGTTAATTTACTCGTCGAGCCCTTCCATGACCGGTGCTTGTGGTACCTAAAAGCACCGTTAATGGATCGGGATCGGGATCCGTAATGACGCGTTTTGAGCGGCGTCGACTGTTTACCATTCGGTCAACAGGATCGGGTATGTAGTTTCCAGCGGCCACGACAAGAGGGTTCTCATGTCGTGTCGCCTTCTCAAATCGAGTCAAGTTCCAGGTCATCATGGGGATCCACGTTCCTGAGGAACCATGGTGCTCCGACGGCTATCCTGCAGAATCGGGATTGAATAACCTGAAGGGGTTTCAAGTTAGGGCGGGCCACGTGAGCGAACACTACCCTTGTATATGCATCTATGTGATAGAAACATACTTTTGCGCGGAGGCGTACATTCGGGCCGTGGGCTGAAGGGCGTCGCTGGCATTCGAGTCCAGCTGCACCGACCTGGAGATGCCGGTGTTCTGCAGGGTCAGTCTGCCCGGGACGTCAGTTGTGTGCTGGGAACATACGTGTCCGGGGACAACAATAATGAGGGTGCTCGATTATGAATTCAGCGAACAGACGTAAACGACATAAACTATTGAGAGGTTAGTTTGCAACAGTTTGTGGGGTGGAGCAGTTGTGCAATTGAGACTTCGACCTCATGTCTTAAAGCGGGCGGCGACGTTCACTTCGCTATGTTTACGCACACAGAGTGCAGTGATCCATCAATGAACCATGAATATACAGGGCACTTTGGTACTCTCCTACTTTTTCTGCGGCGTGTGGGCGTACACTGTGACGTGATACACAAATACATACACACACACACGCATGCACGCACGCACACACGCATGCACGCACGCATTCACACACGAACGCACGCACGCATGTACACCCACGAAAGCACGCACGCACGCATACACCCACGAACGCACGCAAGAGCGGTAGGCAGCGGCTTGGCTCTGCCACTGGCATTGCTGAAGTCCATGGGCGACGGTAACCACTCACCATCAGGTGGGCCGTATGCACACCCTCGCACGCACGCACCCACACACGTGCACGCACTTACACACACACACACTACAATATAATATTTTCGTTAGCATTGTACTCACATGTATCGCAGAGCTTTGTACTTTGATCAAGTGGGCGCTCATCGCTAACAGTTGATTTTCGACATACTCCGTCATACCTGTAACAAACGTTCATGTACCAGGTCGGGTGTGGTGAAGGGGCGTGAGGCAGTGTGGGGGAGGGAGGGATGGGACACCATGGAATATTGACCAGGTCAGTTAGTTGTGTGAGAACAATACTGTCTCGGCCTTCAAGGGTTATTAGGCTCATCCATTAGCATTAATTTACCGTCAGAAGCGAGTCTTCTAAACAGGTTTCTGAGCTGGTTCCCCATTTCCGAGTACTGTGGCACGGTTCCTTGTTTGACCTGAAACAGATATTTTGTTAAGGTTTTATGGGGATCCTCCATGATGTACTTTCTCTGCGCTGATCACTGAAGCTCGTAGAAGACACGTACGCCTCAAAAACTCACCTTGAGGGATGAGGTCCAATTCTCAAGACAATTACAAAGCAGCGGTAGATGGTGGCAACTATACGTGCACACTCACAAGTCACCCTACCACCAATAATTCTGCACATTGTATATATAGACGCAACTCCGCTATTTAGTTAACTAAGATGGTTAAAATTAACTGTTTTCTCAATTTTAATATTGTTGGATACCTGTCATAAGTCCAAAGCATATTTTATCAATAATTGTATAAGACGGTATTCAGAAAAAATAAGAAACAAACTACCTACCCTACTGTTTTACTATAAATTCGAGTGGCTATGGTCGCGCCAGGGCCCTGAAACTCGCCCCTTTCTCAAGGCGTAGTCTCCCGGTAGGAAGTAGAGGAGGACTTTGGTCTTCCTCTTCTCCCTCTTTTTCTCTGGAGGCGCCGGAGTCCGACATAACCCGGTCGGTTACCCCTCTAGACCGGGTATCCGTAAACAGATTCCACAGCGTTAACAAAAAACCGTCCTGAGACTGCGATACTTTAAGACAAATATTTTTTTTGTATTTAAAACTATCGACATCTTGTAGCTGATGCCCCTAAACTTATATGTTGTTAAAGTTAAGACATTTAATTATTGAATAACTAAACATAGAAAATGAAAATAAATTAATAAATCATACAAGTCTTTACTTGTTATAGACAAATTGATTAAATTTTATCAATTAGTGGATTCGGAAAATTTACAAAACCCTTCATTAAAAATAAAATATAGGTTAGGTAATATGTTACTGCCATCTATTGGAGCAATGAGAAACTAATCGAAGCGAAGCCATTTAGTGGCCGACGCCTGTAGACATATTTGTTGAGTGCTCGTGTTTCTTATCTACGAGTATAATTAATTTATATGTATTATCTGTCTGTCTGTATATGTAATGTCACGATGACATTATGGAAGGCAATGGCAATGATGAAGAGAATTGCATCAGCGACGCCGATGTCATCATTTTTAAAAACACCATGGAATCAGCCTCTTCGTCATATCTATATATTAATACGTGAAGCAAAAACTTTGTATCCCTCTTTACGAAAACTGCGCCGACGGAGGAGTATGAAATTTTCCACACTTACAGAGAATATAGATAAGAAGTGCACAATGCTAATATTTTTTTAACATAATGCATAAAAGATACATTAAATCAATAAAGAAAACATTACACACACTACATACCATGTATTTGACGCACACACGCATGCATAATATTTATTGTCAAACTTTTTTCTTGACGTCTGTTGTCAAATTGAGTATAGATTAATTATTGTTTGTCTTTATTAATATTTTTCTACAGTATAGTCTTGGCGTTCAAAATACAATCATAATAGTGTACAAACTTACAATTCCAATTAATTATAGTCGAATTTCGACTACTGCGGGACCACTAGTATATTTTATTTTTATTACAAGATTGTATATTCCTTCATTGTCGAAGTCAATCATGAACATTGGGTTAAGTAAGATTCATTAGAAAAACTGACACTCGTTTAGGAAAATTGGTACCTGCCGCAGGATTCGAACATCGGCACAGTCGCATCGCACGATAGGGGGCACCGTCTTATCTTTAAGGCCAAGGCGATTTCACAACGTCCCTTCAAAAACTAACCTTAAGTCGAGTGTTCCTTCTCTCCCTGAGGGTCTGCACCAGTCTGTCGACGTCGCCGTGCTTAAGGACCGCGTCTAGGACCTTCCTGGGTATCGGTTCCGCTAAGCTCTCGAGTAACAATTCAGCTCTTTCTACCTATCAATCAAAAATAGTTCTTATTATAATGTAGTTACGATTGAATTTCCGCACTCATTCCGCATTAAGTTTACTGCATTCAAATAGCTGAAGAAGTTTTTTTTGTTATGATATATTTTTTCCAATTTTTTTTTTATTGCTTTGTTGGTTGGACTAGCTCACAGCCCACCTGGTGTTAAGTGGTTACTGGAGCCCATAGACGTCCACAACGTAAATGCGCCACCCACCTTGAATAATCTTTAGATGTCTCTCCTGTAAAGTTGCAAAAGTCGCTTAAACTAAACTGCCTCACATCCTACGATATAATCTCTGATCCCATGAAGTCGATATCGCGTTCTTCAGCTAAGAATTAATTAGTCTACTCACTTGTATCAGTTTGTGTTTCAAATGCGGCCACACCAAGGGCAGGATCTTGCAGTTCACGTCTATGGGATTCAACAGGCTCGCCACACACGATATGAGGCCGCAGACTTCGTGCCTTATCTGAAATATTACATACGTGTATACCTACTGGGTGTTTTTTAGTAAAGTAATTTTTATGAAACTATCGCTTCATTTAGTTTTTTTTTTATTGCTTAGGTGGGTGGACGAGCTCACAGCCCACTTGGTGTTAATTGGTTACCGGAGCCCATAGACATCTACAAAATAAATGCGTCACCCACCTTGAGATATAAGTTTTAAAGTCCCAGTATAGTTACAACGGCTGCCCCAACCTTCAAACCAAAACGCATTACTGCTTCACGGCAGAAATATGCAGGACGGTGGTACCTACCCGTGCGGACTCGTATGAGGTCCTACCACCAGCAAATCAACCTATACGAATCATCAACCTAGCGCCCTCTGTAGTAAGAACGCAATCAAAATTGATTAAGTACATATAGAACCACCTCCTTCTTGCATTGCTTCCTCATAACTAAAGGTCGTAACTCCCCAGCTACATCATTCTCTTTCTCACCTTGGCTTCGTGGAATTTATTACACATATGGAACAGGTCCATTGAAAGTACCACACCCCCTAGCGTTTTACTAGTGGTAGGACCTCCTGTGAGTCCGCGCGGGTAGGTACCACCACTCCGCTTATTTCTGCCGTGAAGCAGTAATGCGTTTCGGTTTGAAGGGCGGGCAGCCGTTGTAACTATACTTGAAACCTTAGAGCTTATATCTCAAGGTAGGTGGCGCATTTACGTTGTAGATATCTATGGGCTACATTAACCACTTAACACCAGGTGGGCTGTGACCTCGTCCACCCATCTAAGCACCGTATGCCGTAGATAAAGCCGCCTCATGAGATACATACCCACAGATTGGGATGCGCCAACAGAACAGCACCCTCGGCGACCAGACCGCAGAGCGCTTGTTTTGGCAGCAGCCCCAGCTCCGCCAGACTGGTCGTGGCCCGGAGCGCTTTGGCTATTATCCATTCCGACTGGTCTGTCAGGCCCTGAATCGCAAAATAGCTTTGAACTATCTATGTACGCATTGCGAGCGATATCATTTAACATGTTGACCACCACGTAGGTCACTACGGCCCTAAACACGTCATTACGGATCCTCCCGATACATTAACGGTGCTTTTAGATACCACAAGCACTGGTCACCGTCCTCGCCGAACCGTAAATTAACCCATAGACACAGCCCACTGAGTTTCTCGCCGGGTCTTTTCGGTGGGTCGCGTTTCCAATCTGGTGGTAGATTCTGCGAAGCACTGCCCTAAGTGTGCAAGTGGGCAAGTGTTAGCAACACTCCCGGTTTAAGCCCCGTGAGCTCACCTACTAGCTCGGTGAATCTAGAATAACCCCTCCAGAGAATACATTTTAATTAACCAGATAATATACGAATTTTTCCGTGTAATGTTTAAGAGGCTCGGGGAACGCGGCTTCTGTGACGTCATTTGAGGCTAAGCGCTGATATTTAGATATAATCTGCTTGGGATACTAATTCAAAAGTTTAAATGGCATAAATCACGCTAAGTGGTTCGTGTTTAGAAATAATACTCAATTTTTTTTTCAGATTCGGTTAAGAAGAATAAGGATATTTTTTTTACCTTCAGAAAGAGAAAGAATAAGAAGATTACCTGCTGCAAGAGAGGGACCAATATAGGTGCCGCGTGTTGTCCGACGTACGAGGCCACGCCCACGACCCTCTCGAAGAAACACCCCCTCAGGGCCACCTCGTCTTTGTCGTTTAAGAACGTCACCATGTGCGATAGGATGACGTCATTGGCTGAATCAGGAAAAGGTACAAGTGAGACACCCTTATCTCTCTATCTCTTTCTCATCGCCCCGTGCAGCGAGGGCATATGCCATCTGAAGGTTAGTAGTCGCGATCGGTTATTGACACTGGTAATATCAGGGGCACAGCCGCTACGAGTGGTGTCTTTGCGATCGAAATTCGACCAAAATGACTGACAAGGTTTACAGTCGTTTTGCGTATTACATTAGTGAAATACTTTTATGTCATTTAATTTTATACCATCGATCTAAGTATTTACTAAGTCAAAGCATTAATATCACAAATATAGTATTTTTACTGGTGGTAGAACCTCTTGTGAGTCCGCGCGGGTGGGTACCACCGCCCTGCCTATTTCTGCCGTGAAGCAGTAATGCGTTTCGGTTTGAAGGGTGGGGCAGCTGTTGTAACTAAACTTGAGACCTTAGAATTTATATCTCAAGGTGGGTGGCGCATTTACGTTGTAGATGTCTATGGGCTCCAGTAACCACTTAACACCAGGTGGGCTGTGAGCTCGTCCACCTACCTAAGCAAAAAAATAAAATAGAAATCCATCGATATAGTGAGCTGTGATGATCAGTATAATACTGCAGTACTTAATGCACTCGTCTTGTTTGACGAGTGAATCGTCATCAGCCAATGAGACATCGACCTTATATCTCAAAGCGGCACTAACGCTGGGGCATCTATGCTTTTCGACAACCACCCATCACCGGGTGATGCGTGAACTCTTCTTACTGTAAAAAAAGCTTCATGCGGCTATGCTTTTTTCTTACCCTTCTGCTTCCCAAAGAATATACAAAGCTTGGAGATCCCATTCTCCACGACGGCCCTCTTGACAACAGCCTGCGAGTCCGTCAGGAGATACGACACGGTTGAACGAACCTAAAGTCCAAAGCGTCTTAGTGAGATACTGGCATCTTTCTAGAACGCGGTGGGGCCCATGGGCACATGAACACCGACCACGCTCAAGTTGGTTAGTTTCGAACGGGCTCACGACTCATCTGCTGTTAATCGGTTATCAAAGCCTAAAGACAGCCTTGAGACATGAGGTCGGAGTCTCAATTGTTACGTGGGTCTCTTCAAGCCGGAGTAAAACAATGCTTCGCGTTAGAAAGTATTCGATGAACTTGGAACGGGAGAGGAGGGGGGTAGGGGGCGTGAAGCCCGGCTTTGGGAGGCCCGAGCTTAAAAATAAAGAAAAGAGCTTTGGAGCTTGTAACACACCGTCGACTTCGTGCGTCAGACATTCTTTGCGTTCCATTGCGTTCTTAGCTGTACCTTGCGCGTTTTATTGTACTCACTCACCATCTCGTGTAGAGCACATAATTCCGTCTCGTAGTTGATGTTCGTGGCCTCCTTGTCTATCGTGTTCTGAGTCTGATCGAGGAATCGCACCGCAGTCTCTGCTAGCTTGGCTGTGACACAAGCAAATTACAGCTCTACTGTAGTGAAAATAAAGTCGGAAATACTTTGTTTTTGGAAGTGAAACTTCTTTAGGTACGTTGAGAGTAAAATTTAACTTGCGACATATTCGTTACGGCCAGAGAGAAAAGATAGAATTTAGGACGAGCAATCTTATATTTTATTTTTAATGAAGGATTTAAAAACAAAATATTTTTCTAAATATAATTAAAAAAAAATATTGGCGAAGAGGTCGTTTCTCTTATACACAGCATTCCCTATTACAAGAGCAATCTGATTTACGAATGAAAAATGAAGAAAACCACAATACTACACAACGCAAAAGAAGTTTCACTTTTTTCATGTGCACCAAGTTGCACGCGAACCATTTTTTGAAGTGAAACTTCTTTAGAATCGTTGTGATTTCAAACTCGATGAAACGAAAAAATAAGTCCATAGAGACTGAGAGGTGAGGTGAGGGGGCGGGTTGCGCCCACACGCGATTGGTTGTGACCGCTGCGTGAGTGCGGGATTCTTGTCCACCTGATGGTTGTGTGGAAGAGATCGCTCTTAGCGATAAGACCGCCAATTGTACTTTTTTTGTATTTAATGTATCGCACTGTTTATTTCCTTTTTGGTGTACAATAAAGAATACTCTCTATCTTTCTCTAAAAAAAAAGGGTGCGTGTAGTTATGTACGCGCGTAATAAGCTATACTCTATTTTTATTAAATTTATTTCTTTTTTTTTATTTAAATTTTAATCCATTTGAAAAAAAATCGATTAAACAACATCCTCAAACACGCATATTGGATATCCCTTTTCTTGACATCGTATAAATTCGGAAATTCTCGGTACGGTTCAGAAAGTTCACCTGCGGCTATATTCAGACTCGCCAAGTTACGTCGGTCGTATTGTAATGAGCGATTTAGTGGGCAACTTCATTCTGTTAATTTTGTGTCACGGCGCGCGCGCATCGTAAAATTTCACTCTCATCATTTTTTCATAACGCGCCTACAGAAGTATAACTTCAAAAAAAAAACAGAAATGTTATTGTAGGTTTAACGACGAAAGGAATGATCTTCCACCGAGCGGGTGATATTTGCTCGGTAGACCGACGGTTCTAATGTTGTTGTATATATGCGAACTTAACTTGAAAATGTCGTAAGCGAGATTCAGGCATCTGTCAAATATCTTGCGTGGTATGATGGCTACCGCCACATTATATTACCAATGTTATTGGCGTAGGCGATCCGCACGGGCACGGCGGGGTCGGTGGCCCGCGCCGCCAGCTCCGGCAGGATGTACTCGGGGAAAACGTTGCAGTCCGCCTTGGGCAGTGACGTCACGAGCGCCACGCACCGCGCCGCACCCGCCACCGCCGCCGCCCGCACACGCGATACGGAGTCGTGAGACAGCAGTATCTGCAAACACAACGTGAGCATACGTGAGCATTACGCATTAATGCTAGAAGCTAGGCTCACTAGTCTGGCCATAAATGCTGTTACATAAAAACTTTTTCAACTCTTTAATTATTTTGAATTTGGAACACGTATATTATTTTAAAAACTTCTTTCGATTTTGCGCTATTTCACATATTTTTTCGTGTTCATTATCAAATTACAATATGGAATGGGGTGTTAAAGAAAATAGGATTGCAGTGATCGCCTTTGGAACCGTCGGTCATATTCTGCAAAAGCTTTGTATCAACCGTCAGTCTGACTTGAACCCAACGTTCCGGAGTTTATAAGAGCTGAAGACTGGCCCTCATCTAGTCCAGACCTCAACCCTCAATTTGACCTCAAGACCTCAATTTGAAGTCTAAAAAATTATGGTCAGTTTTAGAGGACATGGCCTGTTCTAAACGACACGGCGATATTGAGTCTCTTAAAAAATCTTTGGAGCAAGCAGTGGCGAAATCTCTCTTGGAAACAGTGCATAAATCCATAGATTCGTGGCCAAATAGATTAAAGGCCTGTATAAAAGCCAAAAGTAGCCATTACGACTAGTTTTTTTTTTTGTTGAGACTAAATACATACGTAGGTATAAATTTTAATAATATTACATTACATCATTAAAAAAATGTATTACTGATGATCCTTGTGAGCCCGCACGGGTAGTTACCACCAACTCTCCTCTAACTAAGCAGTCAAGCACTTCGGTTATAGAGGCGGAATAACTGTTATAGAATAAAGTTGAGATTTGGACCTCATGCCTCAAAGTGGCAGCCGGCGATCACGTTTGTTCCCGTATGTTCCATGAGGAGTGCTCTGAGGAACTGTTTGAGATGATCCCATCATCTCGCTTTTACTATCGCACCGTCCGTTACCGGAGCAGAGTTCATCCATACTACCTGGAGCCACTGCTCATCCACAGTGCATTTCCAAAGATAATAAATAAATAAATGGAATGAGCTTCCCTCCACGGTGTTTCTCGAGCGCTATGACATGTCCTTCTTCAAACGAGGCTAGTGGATAGTAATAAACGGTAGGCAGTGGCTTGGCTATGCCACTGGCATTGCCGAAGTCCACGAGCGATGATACCCACTCACCATCGGGTGGGCTGTATGATTGTCGGGATACAAAGGCAATAGATAACAAAAAAATCTTTGTTGTCTCTGTGCGTTCTGTAACCACTCAAAACCAATTGAGGTTCGTTCGTCAGTTTCCAAAGTAATAATAATAATAATTATCCTCGATACTGCACGCATTGTGAGGAAGTTTCTCACTTTGGGAGTCCTAACCACTGGTGGCTTGTATCGTAGACACCGCCATCAGCGGCAATTTATTTTTATAGTGTTTTAAAAAATTGTATTTTTAATATCTTTTTAAAAAAAATATTATGTCATTAATAAGATTTTAAATAAATATAAATAAATAATAATAATTTTTAAGGTGAAAATGTTGACTTCATAAAACTATCTAATTACTCACAATATATGGCAAGATCCGATCTAGAATAACTTCAGAACTGGAGTTCTGACACAGCAGCTGCAATATCTCCAGGCAGTACAGCTTCGATGTACAGTGGTTGAGTCCGCGAATGCATGACGTCACCAATGACGTAATCAACATCAGACCCTCGCTGTCCGGTCCTTGCGCTCTTCTCTCCGGACTTTTCTCCTCCTCCCCATCAAAGTCAGTTACGTTTACGTTCAATACTTTGAAGCCTCCCTTCAAGCTATCTATGTTGTCGACCGTCTGATCTGTGGTCTCCTCCACCAAGTCCTGATAGTTCCTCGTGTCAGACGGCTGCGTAAATATCTTGATTATGTTCCTTATGTCCTGACGGACACGGTGTATTTTCTCGTCGCACGGCAGTATCGGTTGACCGGAGAATATGAGCATGTATGATTGTAAGAACGAATAAAAGTATTCCGGGAACAGGCTGCAAAGGAAGTAATGTAGTTTGAAATTCGAGAAATGATAATGATGAAATTAATTATCAATCTCAGGCGGTGATACCAATTTTTGTAATGAAATACGTACTCAACAAATGTTCACGATTGACTTCCACGGTGAAGGAATAACATCGTGAAATAAAAATGAAACCCGCAAAATTATAATTTGCGTAATTACTGGTGGTAGGACCTCTTGTGAGTCCGCGCGGGTAGGTACCACCACCCTACCTATTTCTGCCGTGAAGCAGTAATGCGTTTCGATTTGAAGGGCGGGGCAGTCGTTGTAACTATACTTGAGACCTTAGAACTTATATCTCAAGGTGGGTAGCGCATTTGCGTAATCTCTATGGGCTCCAGTAACCACTTAACACCAGGTGGGCTGTGAGCTCGTCCACCCATCTAAGCAATAAATAAAAATAAAAAAAATATATATATATATATAAATTCTGGCGATGGTCTTGAGAAATCATTTCAGGGTAACCCTATCAAGTAGGTGAGCTCACGGGACTCAAACCTGACGACGTTGCTAACACTAACCCTAGCAAGAGCCGTGCTTCGCAGAATCTACCACCGGATCGGGAACGCGACCCACTGAGAAGATCCGGCGAGAAACTCAGTGGGCTTAATTTCCACAATTAACGAATAACATCGAGTAACAAAAACCAAATCCAGCAATATGGACATGACATCTAACAGATATTTGCTTGAATGAAATAACACAAACCTACCTGCCCCTGGCTTCATCCAAATATATTTCAGCGCTCCGTCTGTCCTTCGGGTCTCTTTCTGTCATTGAATGCAAGAGATCCCGTAATGCTGGTTCGAATTCATCTCCCAGAGTCATGGTCCGTGGACGTTCCTCGCCGTTGCGATAGGCCAAGAGGGCCGGGAGGTCTAGAGCTGGAGTTCCATCATTCCACAGCTCTAGAAGCGCACAGCTGTTGATAAGCATTCATGTATCTTTGAACAATAAATTTCGCGGGTAGTTTCAAATAACACAATAAAACTTCAAATGGACTTTTTGGCGTGAACGCGAGAAGTGAAGTTGTTTTATTTTGTCTATTTAGTGTTTCCTCGCGTTTAAATGTGTAATTATGGTGGTTTATTAACTGTTTAATATCAGTGAAAGTGCACAAATGTGGGAAAATGAAACAATGCCGCTGGACGTAACTTCTCGGGATCCTCCAAAAAGTCCACTGAAAAAATCTTAGTAAATGACCACCATTTTACTGAGATTATATTTCATCCCATATCATCTTATTTCATTTCATTTAATTTCATCCCAGTTGATTAATGTCTCAAATTAATCATCTTCATTTCATTTCACTCCATAATATCATTTGTCATAAAAATATGAATATAAATTAAAATAAGACATGACTTAACGGTATCAGTTACCAGGTCATAAAATCCCTTAAAAAAACTCCAAATGATAAAAAAAAATCAGGGTTTAAATAATCCTTATGTGTGGGTAGAAAAACTTAAAACTCACCCAGCTGAAAATATATCCATGCTTGGTACGAGTTCTCCAGCTTTACATGGAGACTCGCTCAGTAATAGACCCCCAGATTTATCGTCAGACTGTAAAACGAGTATCTACACTGATATAAAATTGTAAATAATATGTATGTTCATTGAAGGTATTTTACAAAGCAGGTACTAGATTGTTTTTGATGGATCAAGAAACCACCTGAAGTTAAGTAGTTTCCAGAGTCCATTAACACACAGATAAGAAAAGTGTCAAGTGATATAAATGAAATGATTTTTTATATCATACATGAGATACATTTTATTGTCGTTAGGCTCTGGTACCCACTTAATAACTTATAAGTTTGAACCTCAACTGATATACATTTGGGCTACAGTTTGTTAAATATATTAATTGTCTGTATGTGCTCATGCATTTTTAAGAGTTGACATGCCTTACGTTGTTAATTTACTTCAAAAAATATATCTAGTATCCCTCTTTCGTTTGATCATAAACAAAGCATGATGTGGTTGATTCACAAAATATACTACATCATATACTTCAATCAACTATTATTCCTTGTTAAATCAACAAAACAAAATCTCAGAGTGTCTCCCAACTTACGGCCTTGTTATGGTCTGGTGCTCGAACAAATCTCTCCGGAGCGACGTAACAAAGTCTCCTTCGTGAAGTGTCAAAGAAATAACTAAAATCGGCCGGATTGTCATCCGGTAAGAATGTAGGCTTGAATGAAGCTATATCTGTTAGTAGAACCCATAGCCACGATGTCACCATTATGTTCTCCAGCTGGAAATATGAACGTTTAGAGATTACCTGAACATTACCCCTCATTGGATTGTGGGATATAGTGAATGTAGAGAACAATACATCTGTTTGTATATAGGGGTCCTATATACAAACTAGGGATAGTCCTAAACCCATTATACCCATCCCCTTCCAACAAATAAGAGTGTTATGGACTGTCTGACTTGTCAAAAAGAGCAAATATAATGGTCTCAATGTACAAACTGACAACAATAGCGAGTGATTCTATCCGAAGGCAAAAGCAAGATTAGCCTGAGTTTAGTAGTCATCGTGGCCTAAAGGATAAGACGTCCGGTGCAATCGTATCAAGCGATGCATCGGTGTTCGCCAATTTCTCTAATGAAATACGTACTTGTCAATTGTTCAGGATTGACTTCCACGGTGAAGGAATAGCATCGTGCAATAGAAAAGAAATCCGCAAAAATATAATTTGCGTAATTACTGGTGGTAGGACGTCTTGCGAGTCTACAAGGAAAGGTACCCGCAGTACGCAGGTAGGTAAGAACGCATGTCTCGTGGTGAGTGGGTAATAATAAAATTATTTTTTTAATAGATACCTTTAAACATTTATTAAATACACTCTGGCAATGAACCTGTACCTTTATATCTCCATGGCATATCCCGATTTTGTGCATGCGATGCATTGCGTACAATACTTGAAATGTGATCCATTTCTTTTCTAGTGTCGTCAAAAATGGGCGTGTGGATATACGATCATATACGCTGTATTTACAGTACTCTCTCATTAGTAAACCTGCTTTGTCAGTTAACTGAAAATAATAACAAAATTAATCATAGTTAAACTCTGAATATACCATGAAATATCTGAAATATTTTTCGAATGGTAAACTGTTATGAGTTACTATGTACTTTAATCATAGCAATATGAAACAACCGAGTGTCCAAATCATGTAATTTTCTTCTTTCTCTAGGCATAGTCTCATCACTGTAACAGTAACCACTGTAGGGTCATTACTCCCAACCTCGTGCAGTACAGATTGTACAACATTCAGTCACACATTTCAGGCTTTTTTACATCTTAAGCTAAATGTACATTGTTTTTTAGTAATTAAAATCTAGTAGTGTATAGAAGCAAGTTTACACATTATTGACTATCAACATCCAGTGGTTTAAAGGCACTTTAATAAAAGACTAAAATTGAGAAACAAGTCTTGAAAATTAGAATTTCCATTAAAAAGTTTGAATTTGAAAAAGAGATAGACACATAAACATTAAGCTCGGTTAATAAACGCTAATTATTTATTGTCATCAATATTTTCTGTGTTATTTCAAGTCTGATTGTTTACTTATCTTATCAATAAACAATTTACTTACAAGAACTCTTTGAAATGGTAAGCAATTGAATGCAGAAGCCAACTGCTCTTTGATCTTGAGTATTCTTTCCCTGTGTTCAGCTAATGGTAACGACGGATCATGTACAGCAAAGACTTTAACAACTATTTGACCTTCACGGGACCTGGCTCTTGCTACCTTCAAGAATCGTGTTGAGCCGAGGCTGGAAGATAATGGTAATGATTATCCTGATGCAGAAACAAAAAAAAAAACAGCAGCATGTTTTTTTTTTTATTGCCCTTGTAAGCAGATGAGCATACGGCCCACCTGATGGTGAGTGGTTACCGTCGCCCATGGACTTCAGCAATGCCAGAGGCAGAGCCAAGTCGCTGCCTACCACAAAATGTAGTTTGATGCAACCTGAACATTTAAACCATGAATTAATTACTGAGATAAACCTTTATGATCTTATACAGTGCTCCAGGTGTCAATAGTATCACTGTACCACAACTAGAATGTGCATACTATATAGTACTGTATACCAATGAGATACAAAATAATGAATCTGTGAGGAAAAAAAGGGATGAAGTGACATCAAATTCTCATAACATATGTTAAAGTATAAACTCTAAGTTTGATAAAATTTTAATTTGAAGTAGTTTAATAATAAAATTCAATTCGTTAGCATTCAATTACAAAAAAAAAATTGATACTGCTTCAAACACCGAACAAAAATACCACGCCATTGTGCGTTCAAAGTACTCATATTTAAAAGGTATTTGTATGTAATATTTACCTTTGTTCGAATGTCAAGTCCACATGGTCGCTTAGATAATGTTCTACAGGGTATATCTGTGATGGGGCAACACCCACAAGTTGGTTTCCCATTCTAAATGATTACAAAACTAACTTATTTCATTTACACATCACAAACACGAAATTTGGTTTATTTGTTTGTAACCAATCTTTATGGATATTGGAAAAAGTCTCCTTGTATCAGTTTTATAAACTTTAAATGGTTTAATAGCGTACTCAATATTATTTTCGCACAAACTTTAATCACATAATTTCAAAACAAAGCAAAAGTGCAATTTCTGCTATTGTTTTTCTAAATACTGACATAGTATTGGAATGACATTTTTGAAATTAGTCTTAGTGGTCTTGGCACTTGACAGAATTTTTTTTAAAAATGAAGTCATAAGGTGTAAGGCCAATATAACCAAACATTTCGAAAGGAAAAGCTCAAGCAGTGTGTTTGATGTAATAATGAAAATAAATTGATCTGTTCATAAAACCGTTCTCAAAGTTCATCGGCCTATTTCAGAGAAGCGAATATTTTCTAAAAAAATTAATTTGCTTCAAGCTAAAATTTTAGATCTTTGTATTCACTGCCAACTAACATGATTTGGCTGTATTGATTCTACTACCTTTGCGCATTCTTGTGGACGAATGGATTAATAAAATCTATGGTCTCTCTCTCTCTTCAACAAACAAGCCTCTTCCACCCATTTCATTTCATTGTATTTCAACAACTTATATCTGGCTAAATCATAGAAATGACGTCTAAAAGTGAAAAAGATCGTGCTAAACAAATACAGGATCGTTGTCAGAATATATTAGTGCAAATGCTTAAAGATGAAGACAACAAATACTGCGTTGACTGTGATGCAAAAGGTTCGTTTTAACGTTTTATTCATATTTCGAAACATTTTCGCTTATCCTTGAAGAAACAAGGTAAGAAAATAAGTATTAAACATAACAGTTTGCAAATTCAAAACATATTTGACTTCGATTCAGTTTTTGAATTACATGAGTCATTTGGAATGTAAAACTTTTAGTTTATCAATAAAATTGTTATCTGAATTAACTTACATGTCAATTGATAATAATTACTCTCTAATGCATTTCTTTTGGTTAGTTTTCCAACATATACATTAGAGTAATAAGACAATTCACTCGATTCATAACTCAGTTCATGAATATTAAATTTTTTAAAGTATTTTCTACAAAAACTGCACAAATATTTAGAAACATATGTTAGACACGGTACAATATCTAAATTACTAATATTAAGTAAATTAAGTAAAGAATAAGTCTTTTGCACTTAATTGTGAGGTTTTGAGAAAAGACTATAGTGTTTATTATTAACATTATAAATATATAGTTAGAACAAAAAACAGGTTTAAACGGCATGTATAAAGTTTAACTTGTTTATGAGCTTTTGAGTAATTTATTATTAGGGACAATGTCAATATGGGTGCAAAAAGTATGCAATATAAAATATATTAATAGAAATGTACATTTCTGAATACAAAAAATATGAATGCTCTCTTAAACTAAATAGTTTTTAGGGGCTTAACTTACAAAAAACTTGAATAGAAGTGTTTTTAAGGTAGATTGCAATTATGGTTTAAAAAAATATTGGTATTGAATCATGTCAATGTTTTATTTTTCGTCATTCTAGATATCACACTCGAACTCATTCATTTTGTGAATATTACCTGTGTATCTCATTGACTTTGACAGCTAAATTGGTTTTGATGAAAGTTGGAATAGTGATTTCTTAAAGCCATAAAGTTAAATAGACAAAAATGCTTTCTCAGGTGTACATACTTAATTCTCCAAATGAGGAGTGTTTTATATATCTCATTGAAGGCATTTTAACCCTCCTGACAGTAAATTCTGACCATATTTCATGTACATCTTCATTGTCATATATGAAGGTGCTGCTTGTATAAATAACATTATTGCTGCCATTTTTTGATCACAATCTAGAATTGTAATTTTTTTCCAAATCTATTATATGATTAAAAAGAGCTAAAATTTAAAATAAAATTTCTGACATAAAAACATTAAAATTGCATAAAACTCTTGTTATAAAAAGTATGATTGATATATGAATTAATAGAGTGAACTTGGGTTTCACAACCAAATATATACCATATTGAATTTCTACAAGGAAAAAAAAATTAAATTGAGACTATAAAATAATTTTTTTATGGAGAGCAATGCTGTGCCTCTGTCATATCATACTTAAACTATCATCAGGCTTGAGCACCATGAGCTCACCTACTAATTCGGCGAATCTAGAATAACCCTTCGAGGTTATGAGAATAGGTAGGAAAAAAAAAAACTTCAATTAGTATTAGCATAAACAATCCCATATCCTTGGTCAGTTGTAATTTTGATAATAAATAAAAGAGTCTAAAGTATAAACTTTCTATAAGGTCGTCAGCATGAGTCCAAGCGTTATCATGCAAGAGGATAACTTAATCGTGCCTCTGATTGTATTGTGGCTGTTTCTCGTCCTTTCGCCTAATGAACTAAAATAGCTTCATTAATTGAGTTCGATACCGTTCCCCAGTGATTGTTTCGTTCGAACCTTACATCTCGTAATAAATAACGCCGACTTGAAACCACCTAATACATAGCATAACTTTCGTCATATGAATATTAGGCAGATCCGACGACGTGAAAGCATAACCGCGCAGTCTCCAAAATTTATTTGCTTTAAGTTGCTGTACAGAATCTATTTTTCATAACCTGTCACGTTGCTATGAAGAGAACCCTTCCATTTATACTTTTGGAGCAGATATTCATAGCCGAATAAACCGACGATTAACGTCTCTTGACTTTTACATTTAAGAAACTAAAAGTTTCTTGCTTTTGAATCATTCCAAAGCGTCCAAACGCTTGGAAACAAACGGCTTAGCGATTGGCGTCTTCGAAAAACGGTCGTGAACATTGAATTGACCGTTTTTGAAGCGACAGAATCAATTACGACACGTTGTTTCGCTCAGTGTGCTTAGTGCGAGTTTAACGTTCTCGACAGCGTAAAAGTTAGCTCATGTTTGTATGGAATGGGATCGTTTGCCTACGTTTGCCAAAATTGGGTTAACTTTTACGCTATCGAGAACGTTAAGAAACTCTCACTAAGCACTCTGAGCAGCAATGCCGTTACTTTTCGGAGCTCTCAATTCGAGCTTCAGCCGTCGTCTTCCTTGAATGAAAGAAACTAAGCAACGCTTTCCGCAAATGAAGCTTAGTTGTTAGAAAAACAGACATTTTCACACAGCCAAAAGTGTATCTAAATGTAAGGTGTGTGACGCATTTACGTTGTAAATTTCTATGGGCTCCAGTAACCACTTAACACCAGGTGGGCTGTGAGCTCGTCCACCCATCTAAGCAATAAAAAAAACTTCGCAGTGCAGCATACCGTTGAAGTCATCTTAATTCTAAATCGTTATACATCGCGCACATTGCAAAAACCCAATGGAACGGAATTTCTTTTTATAAACATGAAACTTTAGTGGTCGTGACGTAAACGATAAGACGCTTAGCGACTATGCCGGTGTTTAAAGCGCGTAATAATAATAATCAAACCCGGAAATACATACCAATATTATAGACATGAAAGTTTACCTGTTTGTTTGTGTGTTTATTTACCCTTCTTTCACTTATGAACCAACGGATTGATATTATCTTTTTGAAAGCTTTAGTTCAGGAGTGTGACTTAAGCTACCTCTTATCCCGAAAGAACATTCACACATAACAGTCACTATAGTGAAACTATTCCTTGAACACGCGGACGAAGCCGCGGGTTACAGCTAGTAGGATATATTTTCGTAATTAGTGCTACACGGTAACACGATTTTCGTATTTCTGCCCTAAAGCATCACGCTTCTGATACGCGAGAATCTGTTCCCCTATTATAGAATACAGTTGAAACTTCAAGCCCATAATTGCGTGTGCTATAAATTGTTACATATATGGGTTTCAGCTTTTTTTTTCTTTTCCTACCTAAGCTGGTAGCCTGGAGCGGCTGTTCCAGCGTAACCGTAACTAGTAGGTGAGCTCGCGGGGCTCAAACCTGACGAAGATGCTGACACGAACCCTAGCAAGAGCCGTGCTTCGCAGAATCTACCACCGGATCGGAAACGCGACCCACTGAGAAGATCCGGCGAGAAACTCAGTGGGTTGTGTCTGAGAGTTTCAGCAAGCATTTAACACCAGACTAGCCTCCAGTTCTTTCACGCTAATATGCAAGAAAAACAAAAACATTGCCAACACAACTATTTGTGCACATTGCTCTGTTATTTCATCCTTATCTTCAAAGCCAATAAAATGTAAATTCTAAAACTGCGCTGTAATGAAAAGTAAAACAGTTGCTTATTCATAAAGACAGAAGAACGCATTTGGAATGAATTAATTTATAACGTAAGTCATTTGGATACTAAATAATAACAGTTATTTTCATGCAAACGTTCTGAATTAACATAAACGTATTTCTCTTCAGATACGCTTTGTTTCAAATATTACAATGATAATGAGATCATTGGACGAACGTTTAGATTTCAACTAAACAGTTTGGAGTCTAATGTCTCAGCATTCATTATTTAATTATAACAATAATACTGTGCTCTGAGGAATTGTTTGAGATGATATCATCATCTTTTTTTTTAAGAGATTTTATGACCTGGTGACTGAGACCTTTAAGTCATGTCTTATTTAAATTTATATTATTCATATTTTATGAAAAATGATATTATGGAGTGAAATGAAATGAAGATGATTAATTTGAGACACTAATCAACTGGGATGAGATTAAATGAAATGAATTAAGATGATCTGGGATGAAATATAACCTCAGTAAAATGGTGGTCATTTACTAAGATTTTTTCAGTGGACTCTTTGGAGGATCCCGAGAAGTTACGTTCAGCGGCTTTGTTTCATTTTCCCGCATTTGTGCACTTTCACAGATATTAAACAGTTAATAAACCACCATTATTATACATTTAAATCCGAAGAAACACTAAATAGACAAAATAAAACAAATCACACAACTTCACTCCTCGCGTTCCCGCCAAAAAGTCCATATCATCATCTCGTTTTTACCATCGCACCACCCGCCACCGGAATAGATTCATTCATACTACCTGGCCAATGCGGTCATCCCCAGTGCGTTTCCAGAGGTCTTTTTTGCCACGTACCATTCGGCTTTGGAATGAGCTCCCCTCCACGGAGTTTCCCGAGCGCTATGACGTGTCCTTCTTCAAACGAGGCTTGTGGAGAGTATTAAGCGGTAGGCAGCGGCTTGGCTCTGCCCCTGGCATTGTTGAAGTCCATGGGCCGTATGTTCGTCTGCCCACAAGGGGTATTTTGTACAAAATGTCCATAATTGAAAATAATATTTTCTTCGGTTTCCGCTTGGCTTACATAAAATTAAAACGAATTTTACGTTCTAATCTCGCTGTTATTATTGTAATTATATGATCCACGTTATATCGAAATGTAAAAAAGAAAAAAAAAACGTAAATTATCCAGAAATAATTTTTATAAAAAAATTTGACGGTAGTTAGCAGATAATTAAAATACTGATGAGTATCAGCGGAAAATTGTAAAATATTCGTACCGTGGATAATAACATATTGTTTATTATGTTACTATATAGTATATACCTATTTGTGGACTAAAAACAAAAATACGTGAGCCTCATTAGAATCGCATCACATCAATTAACAATATATCCGACTGCATTATAACGCGCCATTTATCGTTCAAGGATGCTTTACGTTAATATTTGTTTGCACGACGCTAACCAATACTGTTGCTCTGTAAAAGGAAACTAGGTCCGGTCATCATTCTCGTCGAACCCTTCGCTTGCGACGAAAGGCTCGACGAGCAAACTAACCCACAGACACAGCCCACTAAGTTTCTTGCCGGATCTTCTCAGTGTGTCGCGCTTCCGATCCGGTGGTAGATTCTGCGAAGCACTGCTCTTGCTAGGGCCAGTGTTAGCAACACTCCGGTTTGAGCCCCGTGAGCTCATCTACATGTCAAGGAGAAGCTGAAATAGCCTCTCAAGGCTATCAGCATAGGTAGGTAAAAAAAAAATTGTTGAACTTGCCACTGTAACACCGCCAAGTTAATGTATATTAATTACTTCATTAACTTTTCCCGCTATTTTGTGAAAAATCAATGATTTATAATATTTAAGTTTCAATTATGTTGAATTGTATTTGTATAAAAATACTATATTTATTTTTAAACAATACAGCGTCAGCAAATTGGTAGGTACAAAATAAAATGACACTTTGCCTCATTACGTGCAAATGTTTCAATTATTTTAGATACAAGTTAAAATAATTAAATTAATTAAACGATGTATTTACTATTATTAGTTAGTACTCAATAACTAACTATTATTAGTTATTACTCAATAACTAACTATTATTAGTTATTACTCAATAACTAACTATTATTAGTTATTACTCAATAACTAATAATGGTAGTAGCATAGTATTCTAGAAAGCTTATGGACCGTCCGTGTTTTTTTTTTGGCTTTGTTGGGTGGACGAGCTCACAGCCCACCTGGTGTTAGGTGGATACCGGAGCCTATAGACGTCTACAACGTAAATGTGCCAACCACCTTGAGATATAAGCTCTAAGGTCTCAGTATAGTTACAATGGCTGCCCCACCGTTCAAGCCGAAACGCATTACTGCTTCACGGCTCAAATAGGCGGGGTGGTGGTAAAGTTATGTGTGAACATTTGTTGAGTACGTATTTCATTAGTAAAATTGGTACCCGCCTGCGGGATTCGAACACCGTTGCATCGCTCGATACGAATGCACCTCTTATCCTCCTTAATCCTTTAGACCACGACGACTTCAGTATTAATATTTCAATTTAATGCAATAATACCTTGTAAATATTTTGATTAATCTAAGCGTGTTAAGACTCTTTTTTTTATTAAAAATGCATACATAAAAATATACAAGGTCTTCAGTGAATTTACTTAATATCAGAATTTAATAAAGTCAAATAAACGGTTTTCAGGTCCACGATGGGCTTCATGGAATTTGGGTATATTCCTGTGCATCCGCTGCGCTGGGATCCATCGGAATCTGGGTGTTCACATCTCCAAAGTGAAGAGTGTCAATCTCGATTCGTGGACTCCAGAGCAAGTGGTAAGCATTACGAATAAGTGACTCTCCATCAGATCCAATAACCCTTGCATTAGACGCCTTCAGCTCTAACACTAGGAGCAGGCTTAGGGACCCCGGTAACCGTACTCGTCGAACTCGACAAAGAGTACGATGTGCAACCTAACCCATGCATCAACCGGCTGAGTTTCTTACCGGATCTTCAGCTTCTTCTTTCAGCGGGTCGTGATTCCGATCCGGTAGTAGATTCATCCGCCAAGCAGCTGCTCTCGAGTTGCTAGGTCTCCTTCGGAGGCGCTCAGGCAGCTGTTAGCTAACCCCACCCCTCCTGGCTGAGCCTTTGCTCGCCCACTTGTCCTGGTGAAACTGGAAAGGCCTCCGGGCCACCAGTAAACCTTCAATCATAAAATAAAAACGTATGAGTGTATTAACTGATTGAAATATTGAAATTCAATTAAATACATCGAATAAAACGGACCTTTAATTACAAAATAAATGTCGCTTAAACCAAATATCCTTTCATCCCTCTATATGTAATGTGAAAAATTAAAAAAGTTATACTTAGTATAGTTATATAGTCTAAAATAATAATAATATAGTATAGTATAAACTATAAAGTATAAAATGCAATTTAGGACTGCTTATCTAAAGTGGTCCTAAGTGAAGATTCTAATTGATTATGTCATTCGAATTATCTAGGCTATTACATCATTAGTTTAATTCTTTTTATATCGACATAATCATTTATTTAAAACGGTATTGCGTTATATATTTTATTTATTAATTAGCTGTACCCGTCCGCTTCGGCGGGCATTTAAAATTAACATTATTATTTCTCGCCCCCACAAAGATTCTCATCATTAACGCCCCCGCAACTGGGTTAGGGAGCCCAACACTTATATATTAGCCTATCCATCAAGTACATGTATTTTCTACATGGATTCAAGTTTCAAGTCAATCGGATCCAAGTTTCAAGTCAATCGGATGCAGTTCAGTAGTTATAACGGAACATCCGTAAAAACCACATATTTATATATTAGTGTAGATTAAGGCCTTAAAGTATTGGGGAAAAGTGGTAAATAAACCCATATCTTACTCATATTCATAGTTGTTTACATTGATTCGATAAATGGTTAAACATAACCTAGACCAAGCGACGGGGCAGCGCAAAGCCGCCCTCGCCTGAAGCATGTCTTCTCGGATCCCCTGGATTCACTATCGGTGCATTTAGGATCCTCAAAAACCCGTGTGAGGGAATTGTTAATACTGGCCCAAGCAAGAGCAGCGTTTTGCTGAATCTACCACCGGATTGGAATCGCGAACCACTGAAAATATCCGCCGAGAAACTCTGTGGATTGTGTATATGGACTAATTCGCACGTCGCAACACGTTTACCGGGTCTTGAAGAGCCCAAAAGCACCGATAGCGGATCCGGAGAATCCGACAAGACATGTTTTGGGCGATGGAGGCTTTGCTTTACCCCGTCGCTTGGGTCGGATATGTAATTAACGGTGGCATAAGAGTGTTATCGTATCGCACCGCTTTTGTAAAGTAGGTCTGTCAAACTTCAAGGAGAAAGATCTCGAAAAGCTTACGTAATAGTGACGACGGGCCAATAGCCGATTCGTGCGAACAACGGGACACAACATAAACATTCTTTATACCACCACCCCGCCTATTTCCGCCGTGAAGCAGTAATGCGTTTCGGTTCGAAGGGTCGGGGCAGCCGTTGTAACTATACCGAGACCGTGGAACTTATGTCTCGAGTTGGGTGGCGCATTTACGTTGTAGATATCTGTGGGCTCCTGCAACCACTTAACACCAGGTGGGCAGTGAGCTCGTCCACCCATCTAAGCAATAAAAAAAAAAAAAAATTTTTTTTGTTTAATAGGTGTCGCTACAGCAAATGGGAAACAGCCGCGCCCGGGCCGTGTACGAGGCGAACTTACCAGACTCGTTCAGACGTCCACAAAACGACATGTCCTTGGAATCGTTCATACGCGCCAAATACGAACAGAAGAAATACATTGCGAAGGAGTGGGTGCCCCCGCAGCTGCCCAAAGTCAACTGGTGAGGTTTCGTACGCAGCTTTTAATTGATCAGGATCATTGAGTCGCCGTGGCCTAACGGATAAGACGTCCGGTGCATTCGTGTTGAGCGATGCACCGGTGTTCGAATCTCAGTCGGGTACTAAGAATTGCGTAATTACTAGTGGTAGGACCTCTTGTGAGGCCGCGCGTGTAGGTACCACCACCCTGCCAATTTCTGCCGTGAAGCAGTAATGCGTTTCGGTTTGAAGGTTGGGACAGCCGTTGTAACTATACTGAGACCTTAGAACTTATATCTCAAGGTGAGTGCCGCGTTTACGTTGTAGATGTCTATGGGCTCCAGTAACCACTTAACACCAGGTGGGCTGTGAGCTCGTCCATACATCTAAGCAATAAAAAAAATATTGTAGCGAAGTACCTGACCTTCGTATCCCGCAGACAGGTAGGCAGGTAACAATTTATCTAATGGAATACGTACTTATCTGAGGCTCATGATACATAATACAAATGAGACTTCGTGAGATGTACATATGTCCTAAGGTGGATGCAGACATTTACGTAGTATCGCCTACGGACTACGGTAACCGTTTAACATCAGGCAGACCACGCACTCGCTTATCCATCAAGTGCCAATAGGCCATTTCATTTTGTTCAGAATTTTTTTTTTGTATAATTAAAGTAGGTCCCCCAATTAATACAGGTTGCAGCAATTTTCATTTGTGTGTGACGTCATCTTTCTTTTATTTCTTAGATGGGTGGACCAGCTCACGGCTCGCCTAGTGTTAAGTGGTTACCGGAGCCCATAGGCATGTACAACGTAAATGCCGCTACCCACCTTGAAACAGGAGTTCTAAGGTCTCACTTTAAACAGTACAGCGGCTGCCCCATCTTTCAAACCGAAACGCATTACTGCTTTACTGCAGAAATAGGTAGGGTGGTGGTTCCTACCCGTGCGGAATCACAAGACGTCCTACCACTAGTAAAAGAAAAAAAAAAAACAGTGCGCGTGCAACTTGGTGCACGTGAATGAAGTGATACTTCTTTTTCGATATGTAGTATTATGGTTTTCTTCATTTTTCATCCTTAAACCAGATTGTTCTTGTAATAGGGAATGATGTATATAAGAGATGCGACACCTTCAACATTTATAAAATATACATTTTAAATTATATATAGAAAAAAATTTTTTTTTTTTAAATACTTCATTAAAGTATTGGACGCTACTCGATGCTAACACTCGCGCTAGCCTGTAGCAGGTATACTACGAGCGTGCGTTCGCGTGCCGCGCATTCACTCTCGCTCTGTCTCTTTCTATTCCCCCTCCCCAGGAGCGTTAAACGTTTAACGCAACCTTGTTGGAAGTCGCATTAGAAGTTTCACTTCAAGAATATATAAATATAGCGACCCGCCCTCGCTTCGCTTCGGAAACTGTAATTTATTATTGATTCCTCCACTATTTAATGGATGTTATTATACATATCGACGCTTGAAAGGCAAACGTGACTAAGCGACAATAACTGCTTTGTACATAAATGATAGGCAATAACCATATTCGATGCGCAAAAAAAAATTATTTCTAGGTCTGTTACAATAATTTCAATCCTACAGCTAGATTGGTTAAAATATTATTTTTTTCAGATATTTCAGCTTTAAATTAGTCTACTTTAAGTTCACGCATTGTCGCTTAGTCACGTTTGCCTTTCAAGCGTCGATATAAACCTTCCTCTTCAATCACTCTATCTATTAAAAAACCCGCATCAAAATTCGTTGCGTAGTTTTAAAGATTTAAGCATACATAGGGACAGAGAAAGCGACTTTGTTTTATACTATGTAGTGATACATCTTTAGGGATAAAGAAATAGACGAAGAGATGGATCGACAGAAAAGGAAAAAGAAGTCGGCGACGTCATCGCTCGGACCCCTGCCGGCCCCCGCTGTTGCTGATAAGAAATATAATGTGAGCAAAAAAATGTTTTTATTGTTCTTATTACTTAGACTTCAACGTTGTGTTCAACTTAGTGTTCAACGTTGGACATGAAATAAAACTCACTGCGGAATATTAATCTAATATCAATGCTTCGATCTCCTTGTTCGGCTGGTGGCTAATGAATGCACCTTTTTTTCTCTCCTACCTATGCTGATAGCCTTGAGAGGCTATTTCAGCTTCTCCTTGACGTGTAGGTGAGATCACGGGGCTCAAACCGGAGTGTTGCTAACACTGGCCCTAGCAAGAGCAGTGCTTTGTAGAATCTACCACCGGATCGGAAAGCGACCTAATTGAACGCATCGCTCCACAGGGTTCGACACATGTTTGGCATTCAGCATCACGTCTCAAAGTGGGTGGCGCATTTACGTTTGAGATGTCTATGGCCACTTAACATCAGGTGATCTGAGCTCACAGCCACACATCTAAGCAATAAAAATAAAAAGGCTCGTAGATAAGCTGTTGAAAACTGTCCTCTTTGCAGAAGTCCGACGTGATACCGAGCATACCGAAACCAAAATCTTCAGTCAGTCCTAAGCTCGGTAGGAGCACGCCTCCCGCACACCCGGACACCAGCAAAACGTCCAACGGCTCCGCAGATCTCCTCGGCTTGGACACCGCCAAACCGGACCCCGTGCCCAGCAACGACGACATCTTCTCCAGTTTCTTTTCGGCGCCACAAGAGCGACCAGCCGAGCCGGTCAAGAACGATATCAGCAACGACTTGAAGGTCGAGGAGGAGAACTTCTTCAAGCAACCAGCGCCCTCAGAGAAGGAGAAGTCTAAGCTGACTAAGGACAGCATCTTGGCGTTGTACAGTCAAACGCCGGTGGGAGCTCAGTTTCAGGCGCCGAGCTACCAGTACCCGTCGAATGCTGCTCCGCAAGGGTACTGCGCGATGCCGCAAGCCAGCACCATGCCGTACAACTACCAGCAACCCTTCGCGGCGCCGACCCAGCAACCATTGCAACCACCGTTTGCCAACAGCCAACTCTTCAGCCAACCTCAGCAGACGCAGCCAATCCAACAGCAGTTCGCCAATTTGAACTTGGGACAGGGTTTTCCTAATGCATTCACGCAACAAAACGCGAACTTCGCAAGCAATACATCGTGGCAGTAAATTAGTGTTTTTTTTTAAATTATTAATTAATAATAAAATTTATTTCTTGAAAGGTGCACATTAATTTTTAGATGCATAGATAAATTTCTATTTATTTTTTTATTTTTAATTTTTTTTAATTGTCTATGTTAAGTTTTTTTTTTATATAATGTGCACACCTGATACTTATTTACAATTTAGAGAATGCACTAACGCAGCAAATGTTATAGACTGTTAGCGTATACATACATCTGGAATAATTATTTAAAAGTAACGTATTGAGATTTACAATATGGCAACAATAAAAGAAAAATTGCCAGATGCAATATTTATAATTGGCAATAAATAAAAATAAATGTAACTATCTCTGTACTTATAAATCCATTCAGAATCGTTTTTTTTTTTATATAACTGTCTAAATAATAATATTATTTTACATTATATCTAAATAGTTTTATTATCTGTGTGTGTTTTTATTTATTTATCTATCTGAATTGAGGAATATAAAAGATTAATTAGGAGTCAAAACCGACTCATTCTAATCGAGATAACTTGGCTGTTTGGTTGTGAGCGAAAGAGTTTTACCTGTTTATATAAATATGGAATCTTGAATTATATCGCTGCTGATAAACTATCCAAAAAAACTATCAAGTCAATTCTTCTATTCCACCTCTCAAATGGGGCAACCTTTATGTTTTTATTAGAGCTATGAAATCGGATGTCTGACTCTGCGCTAGTTGTAATGCAATTTATGTATCTGCGATATTCCGAAAGAGAATTCGGCAAGTTTTTCCAAAAATGCACCTTAAGTTTTTGAAGTCAAGATTTATTTCAATGCTTGATGGAAGATTTGTAGACTGTTTCAGTGTTGCCAAGATTTTTTATTTCTAACATAGGTATAGTAACCGGCAAACATCTTGAGCAAATGACCTTGACTGCGCAGAACCGAATTTTAGATCACTTTGGTGGTGAGGGTGAGGCGCGACGGCAGGGGAAATCGTATCGAGCGCGTTATTGGTAGATCAGTCGAACCTTGCGTCCCGCACCGCGCCCTCTTTCCGCTTGCTCCCAAAAGTACGCTTGCGTACAGTGAAAAATCTATCGTTATTAATCGTTAAGTTATTTGTTATAATTGCTTGTTGACTTTATTGCCATTGCTATTTGTAGAGTGTTTGTTGATTTTTTATAAAAAATACACTATGCCGCGACAAACTGGTGTAGTAATCAAAAGAAAAGGTAGAAAAATTGTGTACGACGTATATTGCTTCATTATAAAACAGGGGAAGAATGATATGAAAAAAGTAAAACAGACTTCGGAAGCAACAAAAACATCAGTGAGTACTGTTAGGTGCATTATTAATGAAGCTAAAGGCTCTGGCTTGCTCGCCGTGTTTGGGACTCCGTGTAAGAAAAGATCGGGGAAGAAGAAAGTTACCGGAATGGATAGTTTCGTTCAATCTGTAATAAAAATAATCATAATAACTACATAACAAGCAGCGAAACTCCGTACCGTAGAAAGGCTTCGAAAAATTTAAAGAAGATATACATTTTAATGGCTCGGAATGAAATTTACAACGAATTATGAAAGAGCTAGGCTTCAGATGAAAAAAAAAACAGAAAATAATTAAATAGAATATAGAAATAGAAAATAAAACAGAAAGGAAGCTGGTAATTGAAAAAAGTAACATTCGATTACTACGAATCGAATATCTTAAAAAAATAATTAATTATACACAAAAAAGAAGATCGAACGACCGAGTTGTAAACTACACCGATGAGCCCTATGTAGACTCATCACGATGATGGCGACTCGGGTGATGAAAACAGTGATGATGATGATGGTCAAGATTATGATAACGAAAAAAAAATTACAAATACCAGCTTCGCTTCAACTGAACCAAGACCTGGCAACAGCTCTAGTTTTGACTTAATAGAAGGAATATCTATTTTACCCCAAGATTAAATTATTACAATTATTAACCTAAATAAATACATATGTTGATTTTAATAATTTAATTGCATTATGACGCAGAGTAAATAATGTTTTTGCACGTGAGTGTACCATGCGCAAACTTACCCCCACTACGTCGACAACTGCTCAAGATGTTTGCCGGCTATTATACATGGCAGGAAAATGTGACAATATTAATTTTGTTCGTCATATTCGTGCGTTATTGAAATAACCAGAGTGTTAGAGAATTAATACTCTGTTTATATATATATATCTCAACTCGTGTTATAGAAATTAAACCCGGGAGATTTGCGAAATGACTAAAAGCTTATAATAAGTCCACAAACAGCATCCTGTCTTATTAATATTGGTTTCAATCTTGCGTCTTGGTTTGAAAGGTGGGACAGCTCTTCAATACCATCGAAACTTCGACTTTATGTCCCAAAGCAACGATGTCCATGGACTACACTATAAACGATTTCAAACGTGAGTAGGTCGTGAGTGCACATTAAATGCGTTAAAATATGTTTTAAGTCATCTACTGTATGTATTAGCGTAAGCTACTAAAATGAAGGTAGGTGACCACAGGACGATGACCTCGCGAGTCAGCTGATTTTCAATATTAGTTCCGTTAGCGCGCCGTATCAGCGCCACTGTCTTCATTTTAGATAACGTTTCAACCTATACTTAATATTATAAAGAGGAAAGATTTGTTTGTTTGTTTGTATTGAATAGGCTACGAAACTACTGAACCGATTTGAAAAATTCTTTCACTGTTTGGAAGCTACACTATTTCCGCGTGACATAGGCTATAATCTTTTTTTGAAAAAAATTAGGGATCCTTACTAAAACTCTAATAATATAACCCAAGGTGTAGAAAATTACCTAAAATACTATTTACATCGCGTACCCTGCAAAAACTTGATGATAGAATAAAATAATGTACTACGACTTTGTAGAACACATTATTATTTACAAAAAATGTCGCGACAGAATATGTTATTATAGTTATGCCGCAATAAGTGTTCTTTTATTTAAGACTAGCGACCCGCCCTCGCTTCGCTTCGGAAACATTAAAACACACATGAAACAAAAAAAAAAAAAAAGTCGCCTATGTTCATCAGGGTCAATGTCGGCTTGTAATGGAAAAAGAATTTTTCAAATTGGTCCAGTAGTTTCGGAGCCTATTCGAAACAAACAAACAAACAAATCTTTCCTCTTTATAATATTGGTATAGAAAATAAAACAACATCAAATATCGTTGTAATTTTTGTTAAAGACCCGAGCGGAGCCGGAACGCACCGCTAGTAATACATACTTTATTATAGTTTGAAATAACATTAACAAAAACATACAGCATTCATCTCTTATACCCATTACACTTGGTAAATAATTCTAGCTTAACATTAAAAATTGTTTAGCTATTGTTTTTTAAGTTCCCTAATTATCATAGTTGTATCAACGCATTACAGTACTGAAATATTTTAACGAATAAAAATCTATTTTTTTTTTCGTTTGTAATTTTATTCTTAGACTAGCGACCCGCCCTCGCTTCGCTTCGGAAACATTAAAACACACATGAAACCAAAAAAAAAATAAAAAAAGTAGCCTATGTTCATCAGGTACAATGTCGGCTTCTAATGGAAAAATAATTTTTCAAATCGGTCCAGTAGTTTCGGAGCCTATTCGAAACAAACAAACAAACAAATCTTTCCTCTTTATAATATTAGTGTAGATATAGATTTATATACTGTATACTTTATTAATATCTATTTACTATATATTTCATTTGGAATCCTTTGATACATCGGGACAATAATATTTTACAATATATCGTGCTTTAAGCTTTGCGTTTATGGCAATAATTAAATACAAAGCATTTTTAAATGTCAAGTAACAAAAAAAAATCATATTAAAAATTACGATGATAAAAGATAAAGATTCAATAGGCGTTTCAACAAACCACTTCTCATCTATATTTATAAAAATGAATTGCTGTTCGTTAGTCTCGCTAAAACTCGAGAACGGCGGGACCGATTTGACTAATTTGGTCTTAAATTATTTGTGGAAGTCCAGAGGTTTATAAATATGAAAGGTAGATAAATATGAAAATGCTCGGAATTAAATCAAAATAACAATTTTGTTTTTCCTTTGATGTGTCCTCCGTCGGACAGATTCCTTTTGTTTGTTTTAAGTTTATTTTATACAAAAGTTTAGGTCTTTTATTTTTATCGATTGAGGCACAACGAAGTCTGCCGGGTCAGCTAGTCTAAAATAAAAATAATTGAAAACATAACATTTAAATAAGTAATCACTTTTCTTTTTTTTTACATGTATTTTTAAAAGTATCTTTGTCACAAGATTTTATCTCAGACAGGGTCACATCATCATATTCATATGAGCATCGGTAAAGCTTTATGAGAATATTTTCATGACAGCTTTCCTTCGTTTGCCGCTAGAGGCGCTGTTCCATAGAATTTTGAGTTAACTTTTACGCTATCGAGAACGTTAAAAAACTTTCACTAAGCACACTGTAACAATTTACTTTACGTACTTACTACGTTATTATTAATGTACTTCAATGTGTCGGAATCTATATTTATTAGTTGATATTTCAATTTTATTTGTAGAGATTTAGAGCAATCAGTTTTACCCGCATAACTAATTCAAAGGATTGCTCAAACTTGCGTACGACTTTTAGGCGATAGGAACGAAAAAGAAAAACGCTTTTGACAGGAATGATAACAATTAGCAGCGAAGGTTAGTTTTAGATTATTGAAATACGTCAGACAAGGAATTGCCACGGGTAACTTTAGCACTCCATTTTTATTAGTGGTAGGGCCTATTTAGGCCCACAATACCACTCCAGGGTTACGGGTCCTGCCTATTTCCACATTGAAGCAAAATGTGTTCCGTTTTTGCAGAGCGGAATAGCCAATAAACAATATAATTAAAATTCGACCTCGTGACGGGTACCAACACTCACAGTGTCATGGGCTGCGGTAACCACTAAAGACCAGGTAGGTAATTAGCTAATTTACCATTCTTAGGCATTATTATTTTTTCCGTAAACAACAATACAATAGGTATACGATATTAATGAAAAATATTCGTATTTTAGACGCATAGAATCATATTAATAACTGTATCGTAGCGAAATAAATACAATAGGTACTATGTATTGCTTATTGAATTAAATAATAATAAAAAAAATGTTTTTTTTAGTACAAAAACTTTGAGAATCACAGATTTTTTTAAAATTCACTTTAGTCTTTATTTATCTACGATACTATGTTATTCATAAATTGTGTTTGTTTGCGTGGTGTGTACCTAATCTAGGATCCTAGAATCTAAAAGTCAGATGTTTATAAATATACTGTTCGTTTTGGTATAGTGCAAACGGACCGTCCCAATAGATGTACATAGATAATATATATTATATATCGACGCTTGAAAGGCAAACGTGACTGAGCGACAATAACTGCTTTGTACATAATTGGATAGGGAATAACCATATTCGATGCGCAAAAAATATATATTTCTAGGTCTATTAAAATCATTTCAATCCTACAGCTAGATTCGTTAAAATAGATTTTTTTTAGGCATTTCAACTTTAGTCTACTGTAAAGTTCACGCATTGTCGCTTAGTCACGTTTGCCTTTCAAGCGTCGATATATATTATTTTGGTTGTATTATCGATTTTTCTACTGAAACCATAAATAGCAGATGAATAATTAAAAATGTAAAGCTGATTAAAAATATGATTCCTAAACTTATTGCATTTTTTTTTAAAAGACGTTGATCTCAATTCGCTCTTTGATTTAAATTTCTAAAAGTACATCAATTAAATGTAGTTGAGTACATACGTAAAATACTTATAACCTATAACTTTGAATATAATTATCGATATATCATTCGAAAAGTTTTGGTGTATTTAGTTGTATATAATGATGTGATTTTTATTATACCTGTGTAATGTAATTTAGTGTTGGCTGTTTCATCTTTTATTTTGTTTACACAAATATATATTATGTGATCCTAAAAAACAATTATTTTTTTCGAATCCTTAACATTATTGAGCCATTCAGAGTGCAGTCATAGTGTGGTGTAAAATTAAACTCATTACGAACATCATACGATTTATTGTCAGTTTTGTGATTTCGTACAATCATAAACACTACAAGAGAACACTTTGAGAAGGCTGCACGACATGAAAACCCTCTAGTCGTGGCCGCCTGTAATTACATACCCGATCCTGTGGACCGAATGGTAAACAGTCGACGTTGCTCTAAACACGTTATTACGGATCCTCCCGACCGGTGCTTTTAGGTACCTCAAGCACCGGTCATCGTTCTCGTCGAACCCGTCGCTTGCGACGAAGGGGTCGTTGAGTAAATTAACCCACAGACACAGCCCACTGAGTTTCTCGCCGTATCTTCTCAGTGGGTCACGTTTCCGATCCGGTGGTAGATTCTGTGAAGCACGGCTCTTGCTAGTATTCGTGCTAGCAACAACGTCAGGTTCGATCATCGTGAGCTCACCTACTAGTTCGGTGAATCTAAAATAAGCCCTCGAGGTTATTAGAATAGGTAGGAAAAAAAATAAAAATAATGTGTTATCATCGGATATAAACAACGGCATGGTTGCATAGCTTAATAAGAGTACACCGGCCGTCTAAAACGGCCGTTTTCAATAACGTATCTGAGTTTTCGGATAGATAGCTATCTCCGAATATCAGCAAGAGCGTATCTGTCCTTAGTTTGCGTTTCACAATCACGGATAAGTGCTATCTCTCTTTAACCAACAGTAGATAGCTTCTTCCCTCCGATTTATCCGAGCCTCTTGATACGTTTCGTTCTACTACAAATACGAAACAACATCAGGATCAAGACTTATTTTATTTTATTCTAAATTATAACTATAATTTAACCAGCATATTGTAGACTATCATAAACACATTTGTTTATAACAAAAAGTAATAAAAACACATGTAGATTTTTTTAAATTGGACGTATTGCTATTTTTATCCTAGTCGAAATTATGAAACGAAACGTTTTGACAGTCCGTTTGCCAATAAGCAGTGATTAGTTTCTTTTGTTTGTTTTTCTATTGTTTACCTACTATATTAGATGATGACTTACCTCCAAAACGCTTTAAAACTTTCGTTTATAATTCTAAGTGTGTTTATAATTAAAGAGCTACAGTGAAATAAAATGAATTCTGTAAGTATCTATGAACTACATTGATAATAATAATTTTACTTTGAAAACTTTGAGTTCAAGTTTAGAAAATATATCTTTTTCAGTCAAGAAAGGCAGCACCCATGACAAAAGATGAGACGATGATTCTAGCAGAACTTGTGGCGGCGAAAAAACATTTCAATAATAAGGCAACAAATGCCACAAACAATAAATTGAAGGAGCAGGCTTGGCAAACCCTTGTAAATGATTTTAATTCGTCGATTCGTCGTTTCCCACGAACTCCATCGCAGCTTCGACTAAAATGGGAAAATTTAAAGAACGCTACGGCAACATAAGAAACAACCTTAGTAAGGTTAGTATAATTAGTTGATTGTTTGTCTCTAATAACACATTGATAAACATGATTTTTTCTTCAGGTTGCCGTAGTATTTGAAATAATTATGCTCTTTGTTACAGGCTGGAGGTGGTAAGGATTGCAGATGAAATTTTGGATAAAGCATGCACATTGTTGTAGGTCACATATAATATTTTTAACACTTTTACAGCCAAGCGGAAACAAGATGGAAGAAAAGAAATGCAAGGCTAGCATAGGGACAATGCATTAGCAGAATATCTAATAGCAAAAAAGAGACTTGACTTGGAAAATAAAGAAAAGGAGATTGTTGTAGCAAAAGTTAAGTTAGATTTAGATAATTTAAAAAATTAAAAATTACTTAAAAGGAATATTAAATTTCATAAATTAAGTAGGCAATAATAATTTTATGTTAGATAGTTTTTTAAGTATATGTACAAATTCTAAATTAAATATCTTGCATGTACTAACTACCATGTAATTATCATTTTGGAAAATAAAAAATAGTCAAATTATCTTTGGAGTTTATTTTACAAATTATCTTTGGAAGCAATTATTTATAAGTACATAGTTGTATTTCAGATGTAAGTTTTGAAAATTTGTTACGAACAATTATATTATTTTCCTGTAATGTATCTGCGACTGAAATTTCTGATTCTAATTCCTCTAAATTCATACTTCTGACGATATTATGCAGCATGGCAGCTATAATAACAGCTTGCATATTTTCTAGTTTTAATCTACTTTTCAATGATGTACAGGGAGTCTTCTTTTACAAACACCAATGCATCTGAAAATTATACATTATTCGCTTAAATTATTTTACAATACAGTATAACAAGCTCTTAACTAAAAAAAAAGATTACCTCTCTATAGTATTTCTTGTTTTAATATGTGATTCATTTTAAATCGTTCCGATTGAGTATGTGGGTTAATTAATCACGTTAAAAGATAGGGTTGTGGGGATAGCCTCTATCGGCAAGCAAATAGCAATTTCCAAGTCCACCTTGTTATCAATGTTCTCTTGATATGTATATAATTTATTATAATAGTGTCATATTAAATTCATATAAACACCTAAATATATAATATAAATAAATAAAAATATAATACTAATATATAATAATAATAATATAAATAAGGTAATATAAATAAGAAATACCTTTTCAATCGGAATGGTTAATTATAGTTGTATCATGAGTAGACCCAGGCCATCAAGCAACAACATTTTGAAACATCAATGATGCATTGCACACAAATTACACATTCAAAATACTCTTTTTCTATTTCTAAATTCCTCTCCTATATTTGAATCTGTAACACAAATATAAAATGTAGAGGTATCAGTGTGTAATAAGAATGAAGGTAAATAGCCTACCAGGTTATTGTATTAGTATATGAATGTCATTTAGGGCACCATGGGAATCCAGCAGTATTATAGAATTCCTGTTGAGTGTGATTTTGTAACACAACAAAAATTAGGTATAATTTTGCTATTGCTATAAACAAATATAAGTTGTAATAACGAGTACTTTTATGGTTAAAATTTATCTTACCTTTTTGACGTTACACTCAAATATGGTCTCATTAAATTAATCAATTCATTCACAACACCTTTGCTCAGAAATCTATAGTCAAATTCGTAATTATTGATCTTCGCCATGTAATTCAGACGATCTTTATTTTCCTAACCATATGATATCGGCCTCACTATCACTATCTGCATCACAATCCATTATCATTTGAAATAATTCCATATCACTATCATCACTGCTACAATATGCCAATATGAAGAGAAACAATTATTAAATTATAGCGATTTACTTTCGAAAGATAAACATGTAACCGGCCGATTTTGACAGATAAGCGAATGCCCATACTAGAGATAGCGCTGCCTACCGGAGAGTTACTTAAAACTCATATTGAAACGGAAGTAAGCACGATTTGTATGAGCATTCTATCTTTAGCAGGCTATCCGTCCTCCCGACGATGGATAGATAATTCCGATAGGAACTGCTGCCCGTCGATAGGTTATTGGAACGTAAGTAAGGACAAAAATATAGATTTGTCTATCTTTAGTAACCGAAACTAGGGATAGATAGGTTATTGAAAACGGCCGTAAGCCTTTGGCCACGACGGCGATCTATCTATCTATCTTTTAGCCCACAGACGTCTATTGCTGGGCAAAGGCCTACCTCAAGCCTCGCCATACGATAAGTACCTAGGTATTGGCTTATTAAAATATTTTACACATACCTTATGGTTATACTTGTATTTATATTTCTATTTAATACACAATTATAACAATAATTTGCGTAATTATTGTTGGTAGGGCGTCTTGTGAGGCCGCACAATTCTGCTTAAATACGGTGAAGCAGTACGCGTTTCGGCTTGTAGGGTGGCGCAGCCATTGTAATATAAACCTGGAACTTAGAACTCATATCTCGATGTAGATGGTGGTTTTTGCGTCATTGATGTCTGTTGAAGCTGATCATTCAAATGTTATGTAGCTCATTTTTAGTTCCAGCATTTTATCTACTGTAATCCTAGATTATATTTAAAAGTGGGAAAGTGATAGGAATGAAGTATGAAGCTATAACAGCAAACAACTTTTATTTGCTACAACTTTTATTTGCTAAGTTTTACATAATAATAATAATAATCAAGCCTTTATTCAGACAATTACATTTTTTTTTTTTTACATATACAATAATTATTTCTTTTTTTTTTTTACTATGTTTTAAGTAAGTAGTGGTATTAATATTAATAAAAAAATTTTTTTGGAAGCTTTTTTTTTTTTACCTATGTTATTATTAGTTATTGTCTGTTTGTCTATTATAGACATAGGCCTCCTCCAACTGCCTCCATAAGCTTCTATTTTCAGCTGTTCTGGTCCATGTGCTTCCCGCAACTGCCTTAATGTCGAAGTTTTACATAATAATTGATAAATGATTTAAGAAATTTATATTCCGTCAACTAAAGGAATAAATAAAAAAATAAAAAAATCACGTTTCAATTGTAAATAGAGGTAAAAATTATTCAATTTTTAAATCCAAACAGGATAAAAATATTGTAGGTATTGTCATACTCGTACATTAGGTCATTGGAAACGTCTGAAAAATTTATGTTTTTTTCTAATCCTACATACGTTTGAAAATTTGCGTAAAACACGTTGAAATATTTTGTAACATCAATATAGGTCTAGCTAATGAAAGCGTGTTAAAAACTAAGCGCTCTTTAAAAACATACATAAATGAATTACATATCTTTGGATGACGAACAAAACGCAAACTGACGATTGAGATAGATTATACCACTGAAGTAGGAAACCTACAAGGGATAAATAAACGACAACGATTAAAAAAAGTTGTTTTGAATCATACTATGGGATACAAGCAGTTTTAACTAAACTTAGGAGGTTAGCTGATACTTAAATATAGAACTGGAAAAATCATGGAAAATGGGTGAGTTCACTATTAATAATTTTAATACATATAAAGGGACTTTAGAAAAAATCTTAATAACCTTAACAAGTTTTTGTTTTGGCGCGCGCAGCCATATTGCGCGGAACAGCTGTTGCGAGAGCAGCTCTTGATTTTAGAGTGCTTGTTTTCGTCTTTTCATTGACAAAAAAATGTATCCTAACCCAATGTTTAATGTTGAATAATGAAAGTGTTCGTGTAAAGTTTATGATTGAAAATGTCTGTGTTGTGACGCGTGATCCAAAAATCGACCATGGCTAGTAGCATTCATAATTACGGCGTCGAAGTGTCGGCTGAAGAAAAGGAATTTCAAAATGTTTGGAATAGATTTTCGGAATGGTTGCATTGTATATGTGTAGTAACATTCGACTTAGAGCTTGGTCAAGCAATGGAAAGTGTCTTCCCACCCGGAGTACCGTTGACTGATCAAGAAAAATGCAATATTTGTTATTTGGCGTTTCCGGATTCCAATTCAGGATGTATGGGGGACACCCAGTTTCATGTGCGGCTTCGCTCATTCATGTCCTTGACACCACAACAACTTGCATACAACGAAGATAGCGTGCCCACACTTCGCGCTGATTTAACACATTACTGGGGCTTCGTCTACTTTAGACAGGTCAAGGACTCTTCGTTACCAAGAGGTTACTTCCAAAAGAGCATAATCCTGCTGAGCCGACTGCCTTTCATCAATTTGTTCTACAAAGTTATTCAACTCATAGCTCCAAAACACTTCGAAGATGGTGAAAGTAGCTTGGAAGCTGCCTGTCATGATATAAATAGATGGCCTTCATTGAAGGCGGGCCAAAATGTACTGCTGCCAGTGTTGGGCACTGTGTTTCAGTCATACATTCCTAATCAACAAACTGGAAAAATTGTAAGGTCAGACATTGCAGAACAAATTCAATCACACAATGTACCTCATGTTGTTGCCTCTTTACAGGATGTTAATGTTTTTGATGCCTTATCTAGCTTAATCTCACATTTACATTTACTGTGGGAATTGGTTTTGACTGCTGAGCCAATTGTAGTGATGGCTAGCTCGCCAACCGAATGCTCTGCGTTGGTCCAAGCATTGACAAATTTAATCCAACCTCTCCCATATTCAGCAGAGTATAGACCATATTTCACAATACATGACAGTGAATTCAGAGAGTTCACAAGGAAACAATTCAACCCCCCCTGTGTAATACTGGGTGTGACTAATCCATTCTTCACAAAAACACTGCAACACTGGCCCCACACCATAAAACTTGGTGACGTCACTTCTATAAAAACGAAGCTGAAAAAAATTGGTAACTTGAAACTACTTGACACTGCTCCAGGTGTATACACTCAGTACAAAGCATTCTTAGAAAAAGATAAAGCAATTATAAAAAAACTTCACAACGGAATCCGTACTGAAAGGCCTTCGGAAGTTCAGACTGCAATGGTCAAAAGACATCTACTAGAACTGACTCAAAGCTTTATGATTCCTCTAGAGAGGTATATGGCATCACTCATGCCATTACAGAAAAACATTTCACCATTTAGAGCACCTCCTATACCCAATCCGTTCAACCCGGAAGACTTCTTTGCTATGTTACAGCAATCAGGACCTCAATTAACGACTGGCATTAAAGGTGACTGGATAGGATTGTACAGAAACTTTTTCAAAACCCCAAACTTCAGTGCTTGGTTTCACGAGAGACACAATAATTTGACAAACAAGCTACAAGCACTGCAGCTTGAAGCTTTAGCTGGTAGTGACCTGAAGCAATGGTCTAAAGGGAAGAAAGAAATTGAAATTGTTGATATGGTCCTCAAACTCAGGGAGGTGTTGAAAAGTAGTCCCCCAGTGCCTGACAATACAAAGACGTTGTTGGCAAGACGTCTTGATGATCTGAACTGTGTTTTGCCTGATGACATGAAATCTATATTGAATGCAGCCTCGTGACATAGACACTGCTGCGCCTCGGAGCTGAGAGGTTGCAGCAATGACTGCAAAATTCAGTTTGAAAACTTACAGTCAGTTAAATGTGTATGAAAATTATGAAAAGATGCATGTTACTATAGATAGATAGATTTTATTATCTTTTGAGAATCCAGTATCAAGTTCATTGCATAATATTGTTCATGCTGCTCCATTTACACAGGTATCAATATTCTATAATTTTTTAAGAGGGTAAGTAAATTAAAAACACAACAGTAATCTGAATTATGATGAAAATTATTATGGCCATAGTTTTTTCTAGAACAAACAATAGTCTACACAATCATGCGGTATGACAATAACAATGGGGCAGCATGTTACATGATACTGGATTATTATATTGATTCGAATATTGATATTAATGAAATCTAGAATAAGTTTAAAATATGTTTGTTAATGAGCACTTGAATGTTTATGTTAGTCTGACTCTGGCAATGATATCATCAAACTAAAAATATAGAAAGAGGAAGACTTGATCATGTTAAGAACTGCAACTATACATATATATATTTTTTTTATATATTATCTTATCTTTAGTATAGTAAACATTAAAGGTTATTAAAATTTGTTCTTAAGTGATATCATTTGAGATTCAGAACTGTTAGTATATATAAACTGTTAGAGAAAAAATTAAGATTTTCTTTATTCTATGCGTGGTCACGCGTTGTTTTGTCAAACTCACTTGTGACTACTTTATTTTTCTGGAAGGATTCGAAAATAACATCATCGGCGCATTAGAGGTCGCGCGCAAATAGTTTTGACAAAATAAAGATTAGCGAAGGAACGTTTCCAGTTTTCACTTATTAAATGGACCGTTTTGAAAGTGGCGTAAGTCCATTTTTGAGAAAAATGAGCTATCACGTAATTCATGCTTAATTTAATGTAATTTTTTTATATATAACTAGTCCGTGTTTAATTTCTCAAAAAAAGTCCCATGTTTTGTACAACTTAAAATCGGTTAGTAAATGAAATTGCATAATCATCGATTATGAAAGTGGTGTAAGTCCAATTGACAGAGGTAGGTGGCATAGCCAGACCTCATATGATTTGCCTGTATTTTTAAATCAACAAATCGATGCCTCCAATGAACACTACTCTAACTCCAAATTCGTAGGTTTACAAGAGGAGAGCTTAAACGAAAAAAGTTGATAAATATATCTGCAACAATAAAGATTTTATGGTTTTTTTTTTGTGTAACTAGCTGATTTACTCTTGCTTCGAACCCAATTAATAATGAATTTGTAATACTTTTAAAATAGTGAAGCGATTTGCGTGAAAAACGAAAATTTCAAAATTTTGAGTTAGAGTAGTGTTCATTGGAGGCATCGAAATATAGAGTAACCTTTAATTTTCTCGAAACAAAAAAAAAATGGACTTACACCACTTTCAAAATAAACGGTCCAAATATAGAAACGTGCTAAAGTACATTTCTTTCCTATAGGTAACAAGCGATGTTAAGTAGAAACACTAATTTCCAAATTTATTGATTAAAATCAGTTGACCTTTAAACTTTTACTTGTTTGTGCTGTAAAAACTGAGAGCTTATAACTCTTTGTCTCAAGGTGGGCCCCGGTAACCACTTAACACCAGGTGGGCCACGAGCTCGTCCACCCATCTTTGATTTTGACTTACAATGCAAATGCGATAGCAAACAAAGGAAAAATTAAATGACAATCCTGTACTGTAGAAAAAGTAATGTATTCATTTAATAATGCAGATACATTTTGTCCCTTTTTTTCATATAAAATTTACCACTGATTAGAAGATGTTACCGGATTGTTGATGCATGCATTATTTGCAAATAATATTACCTCGGAGACTCCATTGCACTTTTTGGCTTTATTCTCTGACATATGGCTTTTCCTCGCTACCAAAAACTATCTCGACAAATTTGGCTGTATAGACAAATTTTCTGGGTACAAAAACATTAACGATATCATTGCCAGATGACTAAATCACGATATTAATTCGACTCCATCCATAGGTAATTATGTAATTGGTTTGCCTATTTTAGTATATATGTTTACTGTTGAAGATCGGTTGATAACGTTGAGAAGATCGCTTAAGGTTCTTTATGTAGGTTTAATTATAATCTTATCTCGTTTGTTCACACAGATGTGTGTATCGCAACCTATGTATGTTGTAAAACACAATATATATTTTAAATGTATAATTTGATTCAAAAGAATATAAGAATTGAACAGATTTTTTTGTAAAAAAAAACATAGTACCGCCAAATAAATAATGTATTGATTGTCTCTGTGCGATAAAGCGCGTGACAATAAATAAAAACGAAAATATTGTTTTAATAAAATAAAAAGTTATTATTCGTAAATTAGACAGATTTAAGGAGCAGGCTGTCTCGCCAGAACTGTTTTAGATTCCAAGCTCAAAATAGCTTTTAACGTCTGGCGCCCATACTGATTAATTATTTTTTAACAATTAAAACTTTGGTACACTTTTGAACGTCCCTATTGGTTTTACGATAACCTTTAATTGTGCCCATTTATTTGTTTTCGAATAAGGCCACGGCATATTTAAAATTACATTGACTACGGCGTTCTACGTTCTTGAATAAAAAAAATTACCTAAATTCAACAGAACTCATGTGAATACTTTAAAAAAACCAGTGCTTCGTTTACCGCTAAGTGTGTCCATTTGTATATTTCATTAAGCTACAAATAATCGAGACCCACATCAAAAAATAACTATAACTGCGTTTTTAGAATCACTAGAGGGAGAAAATAGTATTCCTATTGAAATGTTTGAAAAGCAAGTCCAGAAGCGAAAAGAGGCAGTCTCAGGCCGTTTTCCAATTACAGCACAAGAGCGCATTATGCGGCATAATGCTCAACTAAGCTTTAGCATAATTCGGCATTGTGCGTCACTGAGTCGCATTATGCTCTGTAATTAACCATTACTTAATGGTAGTTTTCCAATTACTGCTGTAATTGGAAAACGGCCTCAGTTCACTGCAATGCCTACTGCCATTATACGTAATTTTCTCGTTGGCACTTAAGTGTTTTGCTTAAAGGCTTATTACATTTGGCTGAATTTAGTAGACTGAATTCAGAAGCAAATTTAGAAGCTTCTGATTACACTGTTCTAAATTCAGTTACTGAATCAATTGTCAGCTTAAACGCGACGAAGTGAGACGTGTCGTGCGCGTAAGAGGATGGCCCCAGTATTGTCTAGACAACAACAGTTTTTTTTTTTTTTGTTTCAATTTCTCAAAAAAAAAAAAAAACAAGAATACCGGTGAAGAAATATTTATTGCTGTGCGGAATGTTAGCAAATATGGACATTAAGAGTGATTTAGAACCAGCAGACTTCAAAAATTGTCTATAAATGGATTCGATCTCGTTTGACCTAATATTAAACCTTGTGACACCTTTTATTCAAAAGCAGGATACTGTCCTACGATAGTCTATCATTACATATCTAATTCTACGATAGTATAAGTCCAAAAGAAAGATTGGTTGTAACATTAAGATTTCTTGCAACAGGAAATTCGTATCAAGATTTAAAATTTAGTTCTTCAATATCCCAACCCCTGATGACAAAAACTATCCCTGAAACATGTCGGGCTTTTTATAAATGTCTGGCACATTAAATAAAGGCGGCCGAAATTAATACTTTTTATTCGGAAGCAAAAACAAACTATAACGTCCTTACGCACGGAGAGCTATGGGACGACTGAATGAAGCCATTCAGTAACTAAATGCGATTACACCTTCCTAAATGCGTTTCTAATTAGGCTTTTAAATGATTCAGTCAGCCAGAAACCATCCTTGCTACTGAATTCAGTAGACTATCTTACTTAATGCTTATTACACTTGGCTGAATTCAGTCGTCTGAATTCAGCCAAGTGTAATGAGCCTATTATTTGACAAATTCGTCATAAAACTTTTACAAATTAATTATGTACAACAATGTACTTAGTAAGTAGGTACTTCTGTAATGGATGCTAATCGCACGCCACCCGATATGTTTGCTGTACGATTGATTTGTGTTACGTATTCATAATGGAGGTAAATTAGATAATTCGTAAGGGATTTAATATAATCATTTGATTGTTGTTAGCATTAAGGTTAATTCAGATATTTGTAATTTCAGCAAATATATTTTCTGATCACTTTTTACAATTCGTAATAAAATATAAAATTAAAATCGTGATAGTTAGAGGCTAACATTAAAAACTATAAGATGTACAATCAATTGGCCATAATATCAAATCTTACTACAATAAAAATTATATGAAAATGTGAATGTCTGTTTTATGTATAGGTACCTACTGATTGATATTAATAAAAGAAATTAACAAAGCTAAATATAAATGAAAAGAAATTTCTAAATTCGATGTTTTCCGTAAGTTAGGTACGTTAAGTTTGTCAATAATATTGTTTTATGATAAGAATGTGGAATGGGCTCCTCCAAATATTATCTCTTTTTTTATTGAATTGTTGAAGCACGAGTTCTTAATTATAAATTCAATGGTTGATAAGATTTATTACGTCAATACACAAAATTTTATTGCAGAAAGTAAAGCTGCCTTATTCAGTAAGCATTATGAACCAGTGTTCTCCAACAAAAACATTTATTTATATAGAATATATTTCATTTATTTTTCAAGTTCTTATGTAATTGTAAATTAGAAATAAACAAAAACTGCACTCTTAAAAAAAGATTGGTGCCAAAAATTCTAAGGAAATGGCCTTTACAAGAATGGCCTACTGGTTGCTGAATGCCTATTAGTGGTTAACTTTTGCTCAATTTACCATAGATATTTCACAAGCATATCCACACTAAATGATTTAAATAAGTTAAAAAATTACTTTGAATCTGGAAGTATTCTAAAATTTTTTTTAAAATTGTAAACTGACTTCTGTATACTACCTCCTGAAATAAGAGTTACTATACATATAAATAAAATTTCATGTAAATATTAGTAGGTATGTACGAAAATGAAATACAGTTTAATTTTTCAAATCATCTTTTTTATTTAAATTATAACATCTTATGTGCTCCTGTCTCAACACGGGAGTGATACGATCAAGACAGAACCACATTCAATCACCCAGGCCATGGCAAATAAGACCTAGAATGACCAAGAGATCCTTTGGCATAATTCCCCTAAGACAAACATAACATTATGTATATATTCCTGACAGGTGTTAGATCAGAATCTATTATATTTAGCTTTGCTCCATATATTATCATTATCTGTTAGTAATATGTAAATCCCTGCTAATGTAAGACCGGTAGCTGCACCAAGACCCATTGAACGAAGACCAGATGTGCTTTTGTAAATGATACCAGTGGTTGAGGCTGCTATGAAAGTGTTTGCTGTGTCTTCTTTGTCTCGAAGCCAAGTTACCCCAAGGGCTATGCATGAGTAAAACGATGCAATAATTCCAAGTGTGCAGCCTGTAGTCGTACCTAAAATTTAAAAAATAATAAATTTAAACAAAGTTAATAATTTGGTTTACGAAACTCCTGTTAAATAGAAGCTACTGATTTATAAGGAATAAGCTTGAGATGATAAAAAAATTAAAAAAATTAATAAGCAAATGTGAAATCATTTGCTTATTAATTTTTTTAAGCCAGAGTTGTTTTTTTATTATTTTTTTAAAACCAAAGGCAAAGTTGAACACTTTTGTATTGGTTTGATATTATGCACTTATCACAGACTGTAAAGTATGAATATGTACTTTCTTTTGTGTGTATTATCTGAGTTCCAATCTACACATGAGGTTACAGTTTCTTTTCGATGCCTCCAATGAACACTACTCTAACTCAAAATTTTGAAATTTTCGTTTTTCACACAAATCGCTTCACTATGTTAAAAGTATTACAATTAATCATTATTGATGGGGTTCGAAGCAAGAGTAAATCAGTTAGTTACACAAAAAAACCATAAATATATCTGCAATAATAAAGATTTTATCAACTTTTATCGTTAAACGCTCCTCCTGTAAATCTATGAATTTGGAGTTAGTGTAGTGTTCATTGGAGGCATCGTTTTAATCCAGATGTTCCCAATGTTCATTAAAATTCTACGTTGTATTGGGAAATGGTGTTCATTGATAAGAAAGTTAGCAGTTTGAACTGTTAATGGTATAAAGAATTACAGAATCTTAAACTTTGCACAATATTGAAATTTACCTTGCTTCATAACATAATTAACTACTTGTGTCCTTCTCACTTTCCCGACTTGACCTGCTAGAGTTGTAGCTCTGAGTCCTTTATATAATCCTGCCATACCTCCTAAACCTGAATAACAATAGGTTTATTTTAATGTTTTGTGACATAAAAATTATACTTTTTTATTGCACAGTAAAAGTAACAGATTAGCTCAAAAGACACTATTCCATTTATGAATTAGGTAAAAGAGTAGAGAAAGATAGATGCAAAAAATAAAATGTGAATTACTACTACAGGAAGTAATAGTAGCTCGAGATTCGGATGGGAGCCCTTTATCTGTACATAATTAGTGGCTAGACAGATTTCCATCATGTAACATGACCTTAATTACGAAGAAAATTTTAAATGCTTGAATTACAAATTATTATAGAACAATTCAAAAGATCACTTACCAAATTAAGTTCTAATTTAATTTGGTACATAATAAATCCCTTCACTCATGAGAGATTTTGTGCTAGTGCAGCCTAGAGCCAAGCATGATCAAATATTACTATAATTGAGTCGTCTATTATCAAAGGTGGCAATCTGTGCATTTGGACAAAAAAAATTTAATGATATGTCAATTCAGATTGATTTGAATATAATCGTCTCCTTCAAAGAATACGGTTCAAAACCTGCATTAAATAAAGGTTAATAGTTAACCTGTTATTTATCTAAGATGTCGTTCCGAAGAGTTTTGTGACTGCCAATGGAATACAAAGTCAATAATTCGTTTTTCTGATTTACCAATCATTGTCCAAAAGTCAGATTGCCGGCTTTGATAATAGTCGACTCAATTATTGTAAATAAAACTTAGCATTACAACTCGCAAAATGACACTGAATTAAAAATGTGAACTTTGTTATGTAAATAATTTTGAGGTTAAGATTGTCAACATTTGCCAAATTTACCTGAACCGGTCATAAAAGACATCCCGATGATGGGCAGAGCCACGTTCGATCTTCTTGCAGTCGAAGCCATGTGACTGTCATCAGGATATAAGAACTCTGGTTGCATCCTCGGTATGTAATGAGGATCAAAATTCAGATAAGGCGACAAATTCGCACTCGCTTGGTTGTTTTTCTGCTCATTTTTGTTAAGTATATCACCGAATATTGACATTTTCGTTTCGTTTTTAATTTGTAACACTAAATCCACTAAACTATAACTAGAAACGTGACTTATCAATCACGCAGCGGAATCACTAAGATTAAATCGAACTTTCATTCATTGAAAGGAATTTTGTTGACGTTAACTGTCAAAGTGACAACAGAACAGCAATGAGCATGCTCTCAGTTTTTTTTAAGGGATTTTATGACCTGGTAACTGAGACCTTTAAGTCATGTCTTATTTTAATTTATATTCATATTTTTATGATTTTTTTTTATTGCCTTTGTAGGCAGACGGGCATACGGCCCACCTGATGGTGAGTGGTTACCATCGCCCATGGACTTCAGCAATGCCAGGGGCAGAGCCAAGCCGCTGCCTACCAAGCCAGAGCCAAGCCTATGAAAAATGATATTATTGAGTAAAATTAAATGAAGACGACTGATTTGAGACATTCATCAACTGGGATGAAATTAAATGAAATAAAATGGGATGAAATATAATCTCAGTAAAATGGTGGTCATTTACTAAGATTTTTTCAGTGGACTTTTCTGAGGATCCCGAGAAGTTACGTCCAGCGGCTTTGTTTCATTTTTCCACATTTGTGCACTTTCACAGATATTAAACAGTTAATAAACCACCATTATTACACATTTAAACCCGAAGAAACACTAAATAGACAAAATAAAACAAATCACACAACTTCACTCCTCGCGTTCCCGCCAAAAAGTCCGCATGCTCTCAGCATGTACTAATAACCATAGATCACACAAGATTTCTTATTCTTATCAATTTAATAATTTTATTTACTGAAAACTGATCAGTAGGTACATGGGTGAGATCCGATTTTGTACTGTGTAAATATTAGATTAAGTATTTGGGGATGTTAGCGGGGCAATTAAAAACTGCGAGGCGCTAACAGATGTTTAATTCCTTACTTTTTAAGTTTTATTTACAAGCATAATTTTGTTTCATACATCATTTTGTAGTTTGACTTGTTAGACAGCTCCCGTCCCCAGATTGCGACGACGACGCATGCATTTGTACCTACCATACGATTTCTACACAATCGCGCTCGTTTTCTGACAACAAATTTGATTATAAATATGTTATACATATTTGTCTACTATATAGTTATTTGTGTATTATATTATGTATTTAAGTAATCTTTTATAATAATTGTGTATGTAATCTAATTAAATATTAAATCATTCCTTTTTATATTGCTTAATTCAGGCTCAGGCTACAAGAAGTACTTTCTGAGTTAGTTCCTGAGTTACGCTCTACCAACAAATAAATCATTGGGTCCACTTGAGATATTTTATGTAATTTTGTGCTAAACTTAGTGTTGGCTTGGTCACATTCTCCAGACGGGCAGACAATATAATATATCTATTCATCATTTTCAGTGAAAATGAAACGAGGACACCGGAAGACGTAAGGAAAATCATTAAGACTGCAAAGCTACACGAATCTGAGCTGACAGAAGTATCTCAAATCTTGAGATTTCCCCCGCAGAACAAGGAAAATGATAATTTACGATTAATGTTACTAGACGACGTCCTCTTGAAAGAAATCGAAGCTGGAAACCAGTTAATTTTTAAAGGTGCAATATGCCAATAATATTTTACTCAAGTTTTATTTTTATTTTTTTATTGCTCTTGTTTACTGTCGCTCATGGACGTCAGTATTGCCAGGGGCAGATCCAAGCCTCTGCCTGTCGCTGACTTCTCGGCTCTAAATTCTCACAATTTCATTTGTGTAGAAATGATAGATGCACAACGATAAAGTCCTATTTCGATGCCTCCAATTAACACTACTCACTGTTGGCGGAATATATAAGGGAATATTAGAGAATACAGCACAATAAATTAAATACTTAACAGAACAAAAACACATATTAGTTAAGTCAAAAATCAAACGTAAATGCGTTATAATACTGTAAATTTGTTACAAATTCGATTTTTTACTTTATCGACCTTTTTCGTTTAAACGCTCCTCCTGTAAACCTACGAATTTGGAGTTAGCGTAGTGTTCATTGGAGGCATCGATTTAGATATAACTCGTGCTAACTCACCAGCCTCTATTTTTACTTTGCTGCTAATCAGAGACACGAGGCCTCAATTCTAAAAGATAAACCACATTCACAGGAGATTCTGAAGAAAGCGTTGTACTATGTACAGAAAATAAGACTTATGATGTCAAAGAAGCCGAAACGTCAAACAGCTTGCTATTACTACCCGACTTATTGTTCTCGGCATCTACTGGCTTAGATGAAACGATTCAGAACAATTCTATGGAAGATTCGGATACTTCGTTAGATAAATCTAATAGCAGTTTAAATAAATCTACAGACTCGGACGAAGGTCGAACGCCAAGGAGAATAGAACATAAAGACATAGTTAACACATTCTTTACTTACTATGAACTGAAGCCATGTAAGCCTCGACTCTCTAAATTGAGAAAATTACTCGAAAGCACCAAATATCAGGGTCCTGAGTTGGAGTATACCGTAAACAAAACGGAGCTTTTAAACCATGAAAGTTTGCTTGACCAAGTTCAGGCGTCGCGGGCTGAATTGGATGAAGAGTTAGAAAGGATACAAGCTATTAATATAGAGGGTTATTATAGGTTACTCGAGTTTGATTACGAATTTCGGGTCCTATCGTACATGCTTGACTTAATAGAAGAAAATTCGTGGCCATTGAACAAGATATCGAAAGAAGTAACGCTGGAAAGCCTCAAAGATTTAGTTCCGGAACCAATATTGGAGGGAATGTTTAGATTTTACACGAAAAAATCTGTTCTGGAAGACACACAGTATTATGAGTATAAAGAAGATAAAGTTTGCAGGTTCTTAGCGAGAGTTTTGTTGAAGAGCGCAGGGAAATTCAATTTGGCAGAGTTCTTGCAGGCTTGGAGTGACTCTGTACCTGAAGGCATGACAACAGACGTACGTATAGACAGCTCCATGATATAAATCTGGTGGAAGCACATATCCTTGTCTATTTTCAGCATATCATATAATATATGGAGAGTTGGCGCTTTTATTTCGATACATTGCGTGTTTATGAAAACTAAAAGTACATACGCTTATCCCCCTATTTACTCGGTATCTCTTTAACGCGATTTTACTCTCACGCGGTTTGAAACCTAACAAGTTTTGACTTTGAAACTTATAAAAATGCATAGGTGATTGCACATTCTATCGTTTAAACGTATTTTTGGGAAGCTCCTTCATTTGGCAACACTGATGGAGATAACGGGGGACTCCCCGTATTGTGAAATTAAAAATTTAGGGGAAAGTAGTTAATGTGAATAAAAGCTCATATTGTTACTACGATTAGTACTGGCAAAATCAGTTTGTATAGCTTTTCCCGAAAAAATATTCACGTGTAATTTGTGTCAATTTTTCATCAAGCTTTCATAATGCCAACATCTACAAAAAATTAAAAGTCATATCTATGGATACATATTTTTTTTAAATTGGATTGTTCAGATAAAGAGTAAAGAGTGTTGCTGAATATTTTTCTCATTAACGAAGCCACACTATTCGCAGGGTAAGTATTTTTTTAAAGATATTCCCTTTTTTTTTGTTTCACTTAGATAAATGACTGAATTGAGCAAGTACTATTTCGTTAAACACGGCCTTGCATAGAAAAACCTTACGAATTTATGTCAAAAGGTTTTTGTCGGGAATCAATAGTCATTGGCAGTGGGGCGATAAGTGTATTCTTAATTGTTCGACATTCTTTTTAATATGCCGTATCATAAATATAGTATTAAATTCACCATCCATTTATGATCATCCTTCATCGATTTCTAAAATGATTTACATCTACGCCACTGCGTAATGTGTGAATCATATCGAGGGGCGAAAAGCTAATTCGTTTAAGCGTAATTTCGCTTAATACGCGACATTTATCTTTGTAATTAAACTTCCATTTTATTTGGTATAAGCATCAACAGTTCGATGTTTTTAATTTAACTTCAATTAAGTTTACCCCATTCAAATATCCGAAGAAGTTTTTTTGTTACGATATTTTTTCTAAATTTTAAACTTTAAATGGCTCTCCTATGAAGTTGCAAAAATATCGCTCATACCAAATATGGTTATTAACTTTTTTTTTTTAATTACACGCTATAATTAGGACCGCGAATCACAGCAGCAGATTCACTAATGCGATTTGCCAAAATTAAATAGCTTTTTTATCTATGGTTAAGTACTAATAGACTAACATATTACGCTTATCTCACGGATATTATTAACATTTATTTATAGTCACTTCACATTGTAACAGCTTGGGATATCGATACGTCATTCTCATTATTAGTTCATATTGTTACGCCGGTAAGAGTAACGCCATCTGTCTTCGAATATCAGAACCGAATATCAAAAGAGCTAGTAGTATCGAGAACGCTCGACAAGTGTAACGCCATCTATTATCAAAGAGCGGAAAAATATAGAAACGACTCGCGCGTAACAATATGTCGATATATGACCGAGTATATGTATTTTTTAGGAATCTCTCTTAGCCGGGTATGCGATAATAGATAGAAATAGTAGTCCGAATTTGATATGGGGATTCACGGAGACAGATTTGCCTGATGAGATCAACGAACGCTTCAAGGTGTTGTTCCAAACGAAGGCCAAGTGGACTGTTGATGAGATATCACCGTATGTACAGTAAGTGCTTTACCCATCCACCAATATTTTGTAATTAATCAAGATTATTCAATTACAATGTAATTATTATTTAACTAGCCGTACTCGTCCATTTCGCTGGGCATTTAAAATTAACATTATTATTTATTGTCATTATTATTAGGGAGTCCAACACTCATAAATATTAGCTTATCCATTAAGTACATGTATTTTCTGCATAGATACCAAGGTTCAAGTCAATCGGATGCACGGTTCAGTAGTTATAACGGAACATCCGTAAAAACCACTAGATTTATATATTAGTAGTATAGATTAAACAATATAATTATAGTGGTAATGTTTAAATAGTATGAGGTCGTGGAAGATATAAAAGTCTTACAGTTTCATAGTTTTTTTTTTTTTTTTTATTGTGAAAATAGGTCTATGAGCTCACGACCCACCTGGTTTTAAGTGTGGAGTCTATAGACATGAACAACGTAAATTTCGCCAACCACCTGAAGCCATGAGTTCTACTGCTGCTTCACGGCAGAAATAGGCAGGGTGGTGGTACCCACCCATGCGGGCTCACAAAATGTCCCACCACCAATATTAAAAGTTAGATGGGTTCAAAACTCTCCTACTTTTTTACAAACGCTTTTTGATTTGTGATGAGAGACATTTTGGTCCACCTCCCAAAAGCTTAATTCACTCATAGTTTATTAAGTCATTTAAATTGAGTTAGCAGTGCTGGACATCAATGACTTATCTAAAATGATTTATGCAAATCATAATCGAAATTTTTATTATTTATTTCGAATTGTTAAAGTTATCGGATAAAACATCGGAATCGCGACCCACTGAGAAGATCCGGCGAGAAATTCAGTGGGTCGCAGTACCATAGCTTACAAGGTCACTGAAGAATAATAAAAATGATAATGAATATGTAAAAATATAGTAAAAATGATAATGATAATGAATAATAAAAATAATGATGATTGGGTAATCATGGTGTAAGAGTTTTGGTCATTTTTTTTATGATATAATATTTTGAGACTTGTGAAGTTTATTAGTAATCACTTAATTTCAGATGTTATGCAACAGAAAAGTTAAATGTCAACGCGCTGTTGACGAAATACGCGCGAGCCTCGACGCAAGATGGCGTCCGCGTGTTCTCCGCTAAGCACATGAAATAAATTGAATTTGGATTTTTTAGAAACTGTTTTTTTTTTTTTTAAGTGAGACTTCTTTAGGTGCGTTGAGACTAAAATTTAACCCATAACAGATTCGTTACGGTTAGAGAGAAAAGATACAATTTAGGACGAGCGAGAGTGAATTTTTTTTTTTATTGCTTATTTGTGTGGACGAGCTCATAGTCCGCCTGGTGTTAAGTGGTTACTGGAGCCCATAGACATCTACAACGTAAATGCGCCACCCACCTTGAGATATAAGGTCTCAGTATAGTCACAACGGCTGCCCCACCCTTCAAACGGAAACGCATTACTGCTTCACGGCAGAAATAGGCGGGGCGGTGGAGCGGTGGTACCTACCCGTGCGGACTTACAAGAGGTCCTACCACCAGTAATTACACAAATTATAATTTTGCGGGTTTGATTTTTATTACACGATGTTATTCCTTCCCCGTGGAAGTCAATCGTGAACATTTGTTAAGTACGTATTTCATTAAACAATTGGTACCCGCGTGCGGGATTCGAACACCGTTGTATCGCTCGATACGAATGCACCGGACGTCTTATCCTTTAGGCCACAACGACTTAAGACAGAGCGTCTCGCGAACCACTCGATCATAGAGGGAGGGAAAGGAAAAAGCGAGCTAGGTCGTTTCTCTTATACACAACATCCCCTAATACAAGAGAAATTTGATTTAAGGATGAAAAATGAAGAAAACCACAAAACTACATAGGTATCGCGAAAGAAGCTTCACTTCTTTCACGCGCATCAAGTTGCACGCGCACCATTTTTTTTGTTTAAATTAGACTTGAAGAAAGGATAAGAGTTTGAATACTCAAAAAGAGGTTACTTTGAAAATTTAGCAAACGCAGACAGCTTTGTCAGAAGTTACATTAGGTTCTTTTTTTGTTTGTCTGGGAGAGCTCACGGCCCGCCTGGTGTAAAGTGGTCACCGTAGCCCGTAGACACGACAACCAATATCGCTGCTCATCTTGAGACATGAGTCTCAGTTTTATAGTACAACTGCTCTCCCACCCTTCAAACAGAAACGCATTAATGCTTCACGGCAGAAACAAGCACGGTAGTGGTATCTACCCGTGCGGACTTACAAGACGTCCTAGCGCTAGTAGAGTATAAAATTTACAACAAAAATCAGTTTAAAATGAAACAACAAAGAAAATATAAAATATTTATTTTAAACCCATGGCTTGAATCTATTCATAGATTTTAGTCTTTAACTCGCTAATGTTTTCAAGCTTAGACACACAGCCTTCCGATTTTCGACACAAACATCAAACCTTCTTTTTTATTAACACTAATGCCAATGGCCCATGTGTGTGGCACATTGTCAGTGTCGAACAAAAGGGTAATTCTCTGATATTTAATAAGAAATAATATAATTATACTGTCGGAGATGGTCATTATTTTGGTAGCAATACGAAGCGCAGTATTACTTCCGAGAGGTGGCAACACGACCGTAATGTCGTCGGAGTTCGGCTAACTTCGCGCTACAACAGAGCCTAGCCAATGGAGGTTCGCATAGACGCGACCATAGATTATACACTGAACGCGACTCACTTAGAAACCAGCCTTCTTGAAGAGCGGTGCTTCCATCCTACGAAGTGTCATTCGTTAAATTTTCTAACGTCAAAAGAAGACTGCTAAATTGTTATAGGACAATAATGGTGTTTTGTGTACTCGCTGTTTCTCTATGCTCGATCACCCTAGCTATTCGCTCATATGATGTCTGACGATGTTATCAATAATGCGGTCACTCCTATAATATATGTATATGATATTTAAAAAATCTTAATACTAATTATTCAGAATACAAAGTCTCGTCTCATTTTGTACCTTTAGTCTGATTTAAAGCTTAACGGAGATCTAGAGGTAGACCCAAGACAAGGTGGAAGGACGTAGTGCTGAAGGACAAAAGGGAAAGCAATGTTGCTGACGAGGATGTCGAAGACAGAGCGAAATGGGGGAGTAGAATAGGGAAAGCTGGCCCCACCACCATGTGGGATAAATAACTAGGAAGAGAGAGAGAGGTCTAATTTAAAGCTTGGCCTTGTATGTTTTTCCTCAACTTGTTCAGTTCGTCCCACATTTCGTTGGGTAGATCTTCGCCTACCTCCTCTTTGAAGTACTTCTCGATGGCGTCAGCCTGCAAAGGGAAACAGAATATCAAAAAAGAAGAAGAGAAGAGAATTTCAAAATAAGTCAGCTTGAAATTGCAAATTAATCTTTTGAAGTGAGAATTTTATGGAGATATCATGAGCGACCTCTTTAAAGGCAACCGTGGTATACCGTAATTTATTATTGACTTGAAAATTGTAAACACACTGTACTGCATATTTCAATTTGGAAGTCAAACGAGTTGGTTCTGGTGTTGAGTCATTACCAGAGCCCACACACATTATAACAAGAGTGTATGGTGATGTCCAGCTTGAGTCATGAGGTCGGAGTATCGACTGTATTGAACTGCTAGAACGGGAGACTGCTTCGCGTCTGGACAAAAGGATCCTTGTTGTGGCGAAGAATCGTCATCGGAAACTCACCTCCTGCAGCCAAAAGTCTTTAGGTATGCTGAACAGCTTGTTCATGTCGACAGCGCTTAGGTTTTCCGTATTCAGAGCACCGGCTCTCGGTATGTACCCCAGTGGAGTCTCGGCGTGGCAGGGCTCCCCATCGCAGCGACGTAAGATCCAGTCTAAGACCCGAGAGTTCTCGCCGAAACCGGGCCAGAGGAACTTACCCTGCGGGAATACGGAATTGCAACTATTATTGTCTTTGTCAACTTAACATTGTGGTTAGCGTGCACGGTTACGTGTCGTCCGCCCATTCTGCGGTGTTATGCGGCATTCTGCTTTGAATTACATTCAAGAATAAGATGTAATAGGGGTTAGGGGTCCATAGACACTTCGAGGTAAACTTGCTGCCCTTCACGTGCACCAGACGAGTAATGATGTCTATTCCACCTTTAGACCCGAACGCGAGACTGTTTCGCGGATCGTACCAAGCTGTGTAGACTTCTAACACTCCCTGCTACCAGTACCGGGGGCAGGAATTGCTGTGTTAAGTAGCAAACTTAAAACGGTGCAGCGGTTGCTATATACTTCTGAATCTCGTTAAAAACTTTGCCGTTGCCCCCAAAATGAGTTACTTTACGATTAGAAGTGTAAATTTCAATGAAATGACGGTAGTAGCTCGAGATGTCTCTGTCTTCTGATGAAAAGCCAAATACACTATCGTAACATGAGATAACGTAAGACCTCCCGATTTTAAAGTCGACAATGTACCTGTTCGTCTTTACGGAACCAGTTGACATGGAAGATCTTGGGCATCTTGCGTCCCGGCTGCGGCATCGACAGCCAGTGCTTCAGGTAGTCGCCGAAGTTATAGCCGAAGAACGGACGCATCGCAAACGGATCGTGCATCACCATTTTACCCTGCCATTGGAAACCGCACAATTAGTACCGTCATGTCGGTACGGGTAACGACATCTGTCGTCAGATAGCAGAAACAGATATTAAAGTGTAACGCCATCTATTGTCGAAAAACGAAAACGGATATCGAAATGTCAAATGTCTCTCGGAGAAAATGCTACAATAAATTCATGTCCTATCTTTAAGTATATATAGTAAATGAACGAATGTAAAGTATTCCTTACGCTGTGTTCGGCGGCGGCCGTGGCCTCGGACCTCATGGAAGCTCCCATGAACACGCCGTGCTGCCAGTCCCGCGACTCGACTACGAGCGGTACGCCGGCCGGCCGTCTGCCGCCCAGCAGGATGGCGGATATCGGCACACCCTCCGAGCTCTCCCACTCACCGTCTATCATGGGACACTGCTCTGCCGGGGTGCAGAATCTAAAATTGTGTTATAAGTCGTTGAATTATTCATAATCATATATAATTTAAATAAAATTCGTTCGTTATTATTGGGTTACATTAAGAGTACATAAATCTTTTTAAAATCAACCAAAAAAAATTTCCGATGTTGTCGAAATTTCATTTAAAACTGAAAACACCGAAACCATAGATAAGATAGTAGGTATTTATTTTCTGTGACAGTCGTATCAAGATGAATGAGAGGTTAAGAAACAATATAACATGAAATTAGACAAATCTCACCTGGAATTTGGATGTGCAGCCGGAGTTTTCTTGCTGGGGTCCCAGGGTTGACCTTTCCAGTCGACGAGGCGCTCCGGAGCTGGTCCCATGCCTTCCCACCACACCCCACCCTCAGGTGTTTCCGCCACGTTAGTGAACACGGTGTTTTTGAACACCGTCGCCATTGCTATCGGATTCGTAGCGGCTGACGTACCTAGAAATATAAGTTTTCTAATAACATGACCCAAAACAAAAATGTACATTGAAGAAAATAATAATACTAATTATGAAGAATATCTTATCATTTCTCCTCTCTAATAGATAAAATATATTGAGCATAATGCCCGAATTATATAAATGAAGCGATGATGGTCGAATTTCTTTTAGCACGTATATTTGTTTCTAAGCAACAACCATTCAACAAAAAATTGTTTATTTACTGATTCCAGGCAGACCGTAATGTAGTCCTTAGGTAGGTACATGCCAGATATGAAAACTTCAAACATTAAAATTTCAAATAATTACCTGGTGCAATTCCAAAGAACCCGTTTTCAGAGTTGATGGCCCGCAGTACGCCGTCCTTGTCGAACTTCATCCAGGCTATGTCGTCCCCCACGCACTCTACTTTGTACCCGGGCAGTGTTGGCGTCATCATTGCGAGATTCGTCTTCCCGCAAGCTGAAGGAAAAGCAGCAGCGATGTAGCGCTTTTTACCTTGAGGGTTGGTTATGCCGACGATCTGAAAAATATTACGCGAAATATGTAGTTTTATGTCAGTCACAATAATAAAAAATAGCAATTTTTACAAATCCCATTAAATACTAAGAGATAAAGTCACATTAAATTTATAAAAATACAATAAAGGGTATTTTTAAAATTTAAACATTCTTAAATCAACATACAAGCATATGTTCAGCCAGCCATCCTTCGCGACGGGCGATCACTGATCCCAGACGTAGAGCGAAGCACTTCTTGCCCAACAAACTGTTGCCGCCATATCCACTGCCTGAAAAAAATTTAAATAAAAGGGCGCGAAAGGCAATAGTGTCAAACTGTCAAAATAATTTAAACAGCATCTCATTTTTATTAGTTTTTGTGTACGGTACATAATAATATGTACGTGTGCAGACTATTTCGTAATTCACCTGGTGTCAAGTTGAAGCTGCCAAACGTGAACTCGCATACACACTACGAGCTTTCAAGTTGAAGAATAGATTGCATTACATAAATTTCACAACAAAAACGTGACTTTCATCCGGGAAGTCAGTTTCTAGAGCATGATACGACTTGTGGAGGGACTAAAGTTTACTTCTAAAAATAAACATCTTTGGCTGTTGCTACATTACTATCTGTGTATGATATTTACATTGCGACTTATGGATTAAATTTATCAATTTTTGAATCAGAAGAAAAAGTAGAAGTACGTACAGAATTTAGAAATATGTATTGGGTTTTCTGAATCATACATACTAGATATATTTTGTCAAAGTCGGCACTTGATTTCCTTTCGCAACGAAAATAAAATTTTGTAAAGAATTGTTGAAATAACTTAAATTGCTTTTTTTTTTTCCTACCTAAGCTGATAGCCCTAGGGGCTATGTCAGCGTAACCCTAACTTTGGTAGGTGAGCTCATGGGGCTCAAACCTGATGACGTTGCTAACACGAACCCTAGCAAGAGCCGTGCTTCGCAGAATCTACCACCGGATCGGAAACGCGACCCACTGAGAAGATCCGGCGAGAAACTCAGTGGGCTGTGTCTGAGAGTTAATTTACTCGTCGAGCCCTTCGTCGCAAGCGACGGGTTCGACGAGAACGGTGACCGGTGCTTGAAGTGCCTAAAAGCACCGTTAGTGGATCGGGAGGATCCGAGATGACGTGTTTTGGGCGACGTCGACTGCTTTCCATTCTGTCCGCAGGATCGGGAATGTAGTTACCGGCGGCCACGATGAGAGGGTTCTCGTGTCGTGCCGCTTTATCGAAGTGGCTTAAATTGCCTTAACATAAAACTGAAATCGATTTTGATTCCTAAAAAGTCTAGTTTTAAAGGTAGACGACATTTTTAACATACCGTAGCTTACTATCTCGTTGTTAGCCGGCTTGTGGAGTACGACGATGTTCTGAGGGTCGCAGGGCCAGCCCGGAGTGCCACCGGATCCGACTGCGTGAAGACAATGAACAAACTGCTCGTCTTGACGTAGAATATCTAGAACCTTCGCTCCTGTTTAAAAAAAAATCATGTTAATAATCTATATCTATACTCTATACTAATATATAAATCTATAGTAGTTTTTACGAGGGCGGCACTGAAAATTTCGGGAATTAACGAAGTGACACAACATTACTATTTAAAAATGTATTTATTGCTTTTCGAAGTATTCTCCGCGAAATTTGACACATTTTTCCATACGATGGAACCAATCATTGAAGTAACCATTCCATTCGGAAGTTGGGCTTTCCAAAATGGCCGTTTTGTAGGCGTCCACAGCTTCTTCAGGTGATGAAAATCTCTGTCCACGCAATTTATTCTTTATTTTAGGGAAAGTATATAAATCATTAGGGCTTAGGTCGGGGCTGTACGACGGATGGTCTAATAATTCTATGTTTTCTTGCTCTAAAAACTCTTTTGTTCTGTGCGCGGTGTGAGAACTCGCATTGTCGTGATGGAGGATGATGCGGCGGTTGCAGTTCTCTTTACGGAGTTCAGAAACGACCTGTTGCAAACAAATGCTAGCATACCATTCTGCATTAACCGTTCTTTGTCCCTCAAGAGGAATAGTCGTAACTTGGCCGGTTTTGGAGACAAACGTGGCCACCATTTTTTTTGCAACACTCCGTGAACGAACAGTTTTTGTTGGCTTTAACTCATTTTCGAACACCCAAACTCGTGACTGGTTTTTTGTTTCGGGTTCGTACGCGTATATCCAGGATTCATCACCTGATACAATGTTGTATACAGCATTTGAGGATCCTGCGTGGAATCTTTCGAGAGTTCTGACGCACCAATTAACGCGAGCCGCTTTTTGCTCTTCACAGAGCGAATGCGGTATCTATCGGGAAAACAACTTTTTTACACCTAATTGTTCATGCAAGATTATTTGTATTTGACTCATGCCAATGTCTAAAGTTGCCCGAATATCGCGGTATGTCACATGTCGATCTTCCTCAATCAGCTTACGCACAGCATTAACGTTTTCTTGGGTGACTGCAGTTTTTGGACGACCTTGACGGGGATCATCACTGAGCTTGACACGTCCACGTTGAAACTCAGCAAACCAGCGATAAATTGTGGTTTTGGATGGGGCTTCATCACCAAATGCAGAAATCATCCGGTCAACACACTGTTTTTGTATTAAACCACTTCGAAAGTCATAATAAATCATCGCTCTTCAATTTTTAAACGGTTTTATTTAGCTCGACCCGTACGGAATTTGTTTTTTATTTATTTGGGTCAAAATTAGAAATTGAAATTTAAGCACCTTCCCGTTGTCAGATTGATCTGAAATTTGGTACACACATGTAATTTAGATGACAATATAATATAATAAAATCAATAACATTATAAATCTAAGATGGCCGCCGATACAAAATGGCGGATTACATATTTTACTTTAACCCCCTTAATATGGGTATCAAATGAAAGGGCTACACTAGTAAAACACGATGATTATGTCAAAATTTAAAATTCAAGATGGACGCCGTTCCAATATGGCGGACTAGGTACATATTTTTCCACAACCACCACAATATGGGTATCAAATAATAGGACTACACTAGCAGAATACTGTCATGTCAAAATTTCAAACTCAAGATGGACGCTGTTACAAAATGGCGTATTAGGTGGGGGGGGGGGCATGATTAGTCGTGTCGAGAACAGATTGAACAGATTGCGTCCAAGATTGTGTGACGTTAGAGGGGCAGAAAAAAAAAATTAGGTAATTAGATACCTCGTTAGTAAGCGGTAGCTATACCACCCAAGTTAAATGGATGAGGGAGCGATGCGCGCAGATAACCGGACGGGACTTCGTGCAGTTCGTGCACACGCACATCAACGCCCTCCCATCCCGCATTCGCGGATCGAGAGGGCGTAGAGGTGGGAGTGTGTCGGCGTTGACCTGCCGTGCTGGTTGCAGGGTCAGGGAGACGACGGCTCACATCCTACAGCAGTGTCACAGAACACACGGCGGCCGGATTCTACGACTTAACAAGATTGTCTCTTTCGTGGCGAAAGCTATGGAAGAGAACAAGTGGACGGTTGAGCTGGAGCCTAGGCTACGAGCATCGGTGGGTCTCCGTAAGCCGGATATTATCGCCTCCAGGGATGGTGTCGGAATGATCGTGGACGTGCAGGTCGTCTCGGGCCAGCGGTCGCTTGATGAGCTCCACCGTGAGAAACGTAATAAATACGGGAATCACGGGGAGCTGGTTGAGTTGGTCGCAGGTAGACTAGGACTTCCGAAAGCTGAGTACGTGCGAGCCACTTCGTGCACGATATCTTGGAGGGGAGTATGGAGCCTGGCTTCTTTTAAGGAGTTGAGGACCATAATCGGGCTTCGGGAACCGACACTGCAGACTATTACAATCTTAGGGTTGAGAGGATCGCATATGAACTGGACCAGGTTCAATCAGATGACGTCCGTCATGGGGGGCGGCGTTGGTTGAGCTTCGCACAGTAGTCCAGCGGAGAGGGTGTAGATCAGGCCCGTCTGTTTCTCCCCCGGAGCCCACTCCCTTGGCTTCCCTTATATTTAACATCAGAAACAGACATTAAACATCTACTAATCTAAGAGAACAAGAAACGAAGAGAACGGTTAGCAACAGAAACACCTGAGCAACATGATACCAGGTTAATGGCACAACGTGAGAGACAAAGGCAGCTGGTAGAGTCAGAAACACCTGAGCGTCATGAGTGCAAGCTAGCATCACAACGTGACAGACGAAGAGAGCTAATAGCGTCAGAAACACCCGAGCGTCATGAGTCCAGGCTAGCATCACAACGTGGCAGACAAAGAGAGTTGTTAGCATCAGAAACATCTGAGCGTCATGAGTCTAGGCTAGCATCACAACGTGACAGACGAAGAGAGCTAATAGCGTCAGAAACACTTGAGCGTCATGAGTCCAGGCTAAGATTACAACGTAACAGACAAAGAGAGCTATTAGCGTCAGAAACATCTGAGCAACACGAGGCCAGGCTAACAGGACGGCGTGAGAGACGAAAGGAGTTAGAAGCTTCAGAAACACCTGAGCAACGCCACGACAGGTGAAATAACCAACGTGAGCGTGCACAGCAACGCAGAGCTGAAAATCATGTACAAGCGTTTGAAAATGCTATTAACACATCGTGTATACACGTTTGTGACATTTGCACGAAGCATTGTTATCCTAACCAAATTCATACTGTACGTTACAACACAGCTGCATTAGGATATCTACCTGCAGAGCTGTCTTCAAAAACAACATTACTTTTATGTTCGCGCTGCCAAACACATGTGACCAGTAATAAAACAATAACACCATCAAAGGCGTATTGGAATAATCTGGATCCAGGTTCAATACCAGATGAGATTCAAACGCTGACGCAAGCAGAGCAGCGCTTGCTGTGTAGAATCATCCCGTTTGTTAAAATCGTAAAATTTACTGGGCTATACGGGCAGTACGGTTTCTGCGGACAAGCAGTGTTGTTGCCCAAGATATCTTTGAGGTCAGTGAAAGATTACCTAATATGCTTCCAAGATCTTCCAGCCAGGTGGGTATCGTTGTAGTTACAGAACGTTTGGAGAATTTGAACATCACAAGAGAATTCACAATATCTCGCGAAAAAGTCTACAGCGCTTTAAGATGGTTAACTAGAAATAACCCGCTTTATAGAGATGTACGCATTGACGAAAATGTCCAGATTAGTGAACAAGAATTAATACGACTTAGTGTGCCAGATATACCTGAAAACGGTGAACCTGAAAGAATTGAAATTCCAAATGTATTCATTAGTATTAATGACGTTACTAGAATTATTCGGGCTTCATGGCATCAAGGTGACCACAGTGTTTTCACTTCGGGATTTTCCGGCGTGCAATGTAACGGCACACAGTGGGTCGATACTATGATTTTAGTGACTTAGGCACCAACTTTGTTTTTTTACATTTTTCTTTATGTAGATAGATAGAGCTCGTTAATCTCAATAATAATTGTTTTAGGCAAAAATTACAAAAACTTTATAGTTTGGTCAGAAAAATGTGTTTTGTGATTTTTTTGTATGGAGCGGGTCACATTAAATTAAATTCCTGCTAAGTACCGCGAGGTCCCGCTTTGAAACTTTATTTTCCTTACACCTTGTCTAGTCTACTATCATTTGATGCTATGAACATGTGCATAAAGTTGCAACTCTGCCAAATAAATGGATTGAAAAAAATGAATAAATACATAGAATAAAAACCTTTATATTTTTTTTCGTAAGTGCTTTTAAGTTAAATTTGATATGGATTAGTAAGTAAAAGCACGCAATGATACCCATAATTACATAATATCTAACAACAATACATTTAGTAGGTCTCTAATTAAGCAATCTCTCTAATTATTAGGATAGTTAACATTATTTAATGAGGATAACTAGTTAAGCAGCCATTACTGGGTAGTAGAAAATATAGTAAGCATTTGTTTGTCTCTGGAAGTATAAAGTGACCATGTTTATTATATACTAACTAGTGTTCGTTTATTCGTACTACTACTAACATCTCGTGATTGTCGTTGTGATCTTCCTTTTTCCGTTATAATGAATAATTTTGTTAACAATTTAGAATTATTTATGATTTTAAGAGAGCAACTACAGTCGTTGTCTGATAATAAAAAACTCTTTCAATTCCTACAACATCAAATAAACGTGACCGAAGAGAAAAGTATTGAGCTCCAAAAATTCTGTACGCACTTTTGTTCAAATATAAGTGCAATATGAAAACGAATGATACCTGAAGCTATCAACACTGCACCGGAAAGGCTCGATATTTCTAATACTGAAGATGTTAAAAATGTACCACCCTCAAATGTACTACAGAAGCCTCGACATCTACTTTTACACCTCGAAAACCTTTTGAAGAATTGGGATCCAGGCAAAAACGAAGACGCATTGAACAAACTTACCAATCGCTTTCGTTATCACCGGATGAAATGAAAGCTACTACAATTGATAGTTTGAGAAACACTGGAAATGAAGATGTAGGAGAAATAATGAACCACTAGTCAAATCACCCCGAAGATCTAAAAAAAGTTAAGGAGTGTTTAAGTACAAGTAAAGTGAAAAGTAGGACATATTCTCCCGATAAGGCACTATTAGTTTCACTTAAATTAAGTAAGTGGTAGTATATAAACCTAAGAGAAGCAGCAAGTGAAAATGGGTCTGATTTATACCCTTCTTAATATAAAATTAAGCAAGAAAAGACCAAATGTTATCCAGGGAAAGACGAGGTAATTATTACTGAAGGAGCTGCTATTAAAATGCAAGCATTACTAAACTTGGCGCTATATAGGCTTTTAGATGTGATTACTTCGGATTTGGACTCTGCAAGAGAGCTACTGCTTATAATCAAATAGGCTTTGATAGAGCCCCAGGTCAAAGTAATTATAAACAGAACACTGAATCAGAGTTTAATGATTCATCTATTTTTGTGGTCAGTCTAGTTCCTATAAGGCTTCAGAAATTTGATGGAACAGTTGTTTGGGAAAACGATCTACCCTAGTCAACTTTTTATTGCCGTCCAATAATGTTTAAATTTACAAAAGAAACGCAGTCAACAGTGGCAATTATAAAAGCTAGCATAACAGAAGAAATAGAAAGAGTTCAGCCATCAAAAATCAAACAAGTTGAAGTGAAGCATCAATTGCAGATGACGATGATAGACGGCAAAATAACCTCATATTTGTCAGAAACATTTTCTGCTGTCTGTGATATTTGCAAAGCAAAACCGTCAGAGTTTTTTGGAGTCACTTGCTTGTCAAAGAGAAAATAATGAAGAAATATTCCAGCTTGGAATGCCATCTTTACATGCCTGGATAAGATGCATGAGTGCTTACTTCATATCAGTAAATATAATTTTATTACTTCACAATTTTTTCATCGTATGTAGTTTCCTGTGAGATATTTTTTTATATGACACTTTTTTGTTTGCGTCTTATCGTTTGGACTTCGAGAAATGGGGTTGCAAGGGGGGATGACAAAGAAAAAATAACAAACAGAAAGAGCGCTATACAGCAAGCGTTTAAAAATTAATGCGGTTTACTTATAGATGTTGTCAAGCAAGAAGTAGGAACAACCAATGATGGCAATACTGCCAGAAGATTTTTCAGGGATGCAGTAGAAACAGCCCGCATAACAGGAATACGTAAAGATTGAATAGAGAGGTTTCACTTGATTCTTCAGACTGTTGCATCTGGAGAGCGCGTGGACCTTTCCAATTTTTCCGAATTTTGTAGATATACTGCAGAATTGTATGTTAATTTATATCCCTGTTATTATATGCCTTCCAGTATCCATAAATTGTTGGCTAACGGCGGTGATATACAATAATGAAGAACTTTGTTGCCATTCGAGTAGGTAAGCTCTCGGAAGAGGCAGCGGAAGCTCTCAATAAAGATTTTCGGAAATATACAGAGAGTTGTTATTCTAGAAAAATAAGTAGAACGTCGACTAATGAGGATATTTTACACAATATTCTTTTATCTTCTGGCCCAAAGATCGAATGGTGAAACAAAATATACAAAACTTAGAGAGATTGCTTAATTAGAGACCTATTAAATGTATTGTTGTTAGGTATTATGTAATTATGGGTATCATTATGTGCTTTTACTTACTAATCCATATAAAATTTAACTTAAAAGCACTTACGAAAAAAAAAAAAAAGGTTTTTATTCTATGTATTTATTCATTTTTTTCGATCCATTTATTTGGCAGAGTTGCAACTTTATGCACATGTTCATAGCATCAAATGATAGTAGACTAGACAAGGTGTAAGGAAAATAAAGTTTCAAAGCGGGACCTCGCGGTACTTAGCAGGAATTTAATTTAATGTGACCCGCTCCATACAAAAAAATCACAAAACACATTTTTCTGACCAAACTATAAAGTTTTTGTAATTTTTGCCCAAAACAATTATTATTGAGATTAACGAGCTCTATCTATCTACATAAAGAAAAATGTAAAAAAACAAAGTTGGTCCCTAAGTCACTAAAATCACAGTATCGACCCACTGTGCGGCATGCACGTTATTTACCCTAAAGCCATACAGTTTCCAGCAAAATTCAATTATGGTACGGCTGAAAGAAGGACGTTGCCCTTAGTTTTGTCATGGGCATTCACCGTCCATAAAATGCAGGGCAGCACCGTCGACCATGCAGTAGTATATTTGGGCTCAAAATTTTTTGAGGAAGGACAAGCATACGTGGCTCTAAGTCGAGTCAAGTCTCTGGAAGGGCTATGTATTGAGGAATTAGATTGTACTAAATTATCAGGTAAGAAACCATGTAATAATGATGCACTGAATGAATTAAATAGAATGAGGAATATTTGGTAGACAATTTCACTAAATACTAAAAACAAGAAAATAAAAATCGGTAAAAAAACTTTTAAATTAAACGGTTTTATGTGCACTGAAAACTACAAAATAAATAAATAGTTACTTACCTATCAACCTACGTAAGTGATCTCGGTCATTAATATCTCTGATGGTAGTGATTGTCATAACATGAACCATTTCAGCGGCCGAAAGGCAGTTCATGAAAGAACACTAACACCAGGGTTTGCTTGGTAGGTAAACTAAGCAGCCCACACTATAACAAGTAGGTATTTTGACCTTCTAGTTCAGAAATATTTTAGTACTAGGCAGAATAGCTTTTAGGCATATTAGACTAAAATAAAAACGTGGGGCCCCTCTGAAATCATACCTATGGCAGAGCATATCTTATACTTTGGGAGATCATGAGCTCGGCGCTCGCTGGTGAAGCCGCCACGGCTGGTTATTGATGGTCAAAACCTCCAGTTACGATTATAGTAAGTCGATTCAGCGGACCCTGGACTCCGGAGCTATGAGGTTTCGGATGCGACCGGGATAAACCGCTAGGATGATGATGATGACGATTATAATAAGTCGATACAATCCACACTTAGTATAGTAGAAAGTAATACAGAAATAATAATGGGCCCCACGTTTTTATTTTAGTCTAATATGCCTAAAAGCTATTCTGCCTAGTACTAAAATATTTCTGAACTAGAAGGTCAAAATACCTACTTGTTATAGTGTGGGCTGCTTAGTTTACCTACCAAGCAAACCCTGGTGTTAGTGTTCTTTCATGAACTGCCTTTCGGCCGCTGACATGGTTCATGTTATGACAATCACTACCATCAGAGATATTAATGACCGAGATCACTTACGTAGGTTGATAGGTAAGTAACTATTTATTTATTTTGTAGTTTTCAGTGCACATAAAACCGTTTAATTTAAAAGTTTTTTTACCGATTTTTATCTCGAGTCAATTCCATTTTCTCAACGACTAAACAAGTTTGACAAAACCTCGTGACAAGACCGAGAATCTTTTTTTAAATACATAAATGGTATTCGATTTTTAAAACCAAGGAGTTTTCAATTAAAAAGATTTTAATATGACAGGAACAGTGGAAATATTCCATTCCCGATTCCATCCGTGCAGCCTAGTACGGATGTTCCGTTATAACTACTGAACCATGCATCCGATTGACTTGAAACTTGGTATCCATGTAGAAAATACGTGTACTTAATGGATAGGCTAATATTTATATGAGTGTTGGACTCCCTAATAATAATGACAATAGATTCTGCTAATAATATTAATTTTAAATGCGCAGCGAAGCGGGCGAGTACGGCTAGTAATTTATACATTGCATGAACCAAGATTGGAAAATGTCAAGAATAAATAAAGGACTTTGATTGTTTCATTCGTTAATTATACTAACAAAATTAAGGCTTAACTTAATTACGTAATGTTTGCTTCCGTAGGTAAAAATAAAAAATGCGAATACGCCTATTAAACTAAAGTTAAACTAAACTTTGCAGTAAATATAAACAAGAAAATATGATAATAGAACGTTCTTGTTGAGTAACAATTAGTAAATAAATACATTAAACAACATGACGACGTAAAGTTACTTGCAAGCCATTAGTCATAGAAATAATATTTGAAATGGACTATCAACGTATCGACAAGGAAATAAAAATGAAGGCTATAAATGTACTGTGTGTTTACAACATGTTGCCTAAAATTATCAGTTGTTGTTTAGCCATTTCACTAAAAGTAAATGAGGAAGTTAGAAAAAATAATATTCTTACCAATTCTAGTCATGACTCGCATAGAAAAAACCACGTAAGGCGAATCCGTGATTTCTACACCAATCTTCGAGAGAGGAGATCCCACAGGGCCCATCGAGAACGGTATCACGTACATTGTGCGACCTGAGGGAAAAAAAAGATAAATTGACAAACTTCTTTTTATTTATTACTAGCTGAACCGGCAGACTTCGTAGTGCTTCAATCGATAAATAAAAGACACATCAAGGGGACACATCAAAGGAAAAACAAAATTGTTTGTTTTATATAATTCCGAGCTTTTTTATATTTTCTCACCTTTGAACCTTCCCTGGACTTCCACGAATAATTCAAGACCAAAATTAGCCAAATCGGTCCAGCCGTTCTCGAGTTTTAGCGAGACTAACGAACAGCAATTCATTTTTATATATAGAGTTAGAAGATAGATTACGTTAAATAGATTTTTTAAGTATAAAATGTATCTAGTTCAAAATGTTGAAACTAGAATCACTAAGATTCCTGGAGGTTAGGTATTATCTTCATTATTCGTTACATCGAGATCATTTCACAGGTTGACATTTTCATAAAACCCAAAACGAAGCCAATAGCATAGTTGTCATACATAATGATCATTTTTGTTTTATTTTTTGGCATGGATACGGTTGCACGCCCGTGTGTCTTTTGATTTAACAATTCTAATCAATGTCTGCCATAGTATTACTTTGCTGGCACGGATGGTTACATCATGATAATCGCCTTATCATTGCCGCCGCTGACTACTCCCCGAATCCTGATCGCGCAGGAGCCAGTCACCGTCGACGCCCTAGACGTCTTTACGGATCCATTGGACTCAATAACTATTGTATTAGACGAATTCAGCTCTAACACTAGGAGAAGGCTTAGGATAAGAATAAAAATAAACGAAATCCCTCATACCTCTCATGCAACCAGGGAATCTGTCGGACACGGCCTTCTCGTAATCCGGGGGGGAGATGTAGTTCCCCAGGGCGGACTTCTGGCCGGCGCGAGCCGAGGGGACCACGTCGCTCTCCCGATCGGAGCATATGAACGTGCGGGATTCAACCCGGGCAACGTCTGCCGGGTCTGTCCGGGCCAACCAACTAAGGAGAAGAAATTGATAAAGAAATTAGGAGGAATCCTTTGAATTATAGGACACGATAAGACAAACTCGTTGTGTGAAAGCGTCGATTGGTTGGTCTGATGGAGACCAGAGCAGCGGTTTATCTTCTATCTTCTAGCTTGCTAACATCTGCCCTAATAAGAGCATTGCTTCGCTGAATCTACCACCGGATTGGACCGGATCGGAATCTGAACCCACCGATAAGATGCGGCGAGAAGCTTAGTGGGCTGTGTCTATGGGTCACGACGAGACACTGTGGCCGGTGCCACATAGTGGATTGGGAGGATCGGAAACGACATTACCGGAAGCCTGTACATTAATAATAAATAATAAATAAATAGATATTTATTAACAATCACGCCACGTTAACTGGTCCCGTGATAAGTTCGTAAAGAACTTGTGTTACAGGTACCAGATAACGGAAATAAATGTAAGATTTTTTTTTTTTATATTGCCATTGTAGGCAGACGAGCATACGGCCCACCTGATGGTGAGTGGTTACCGTCGCCCATGGACTTCAGCAATGCCAGGGGCAGAGCCGAGCCGCTGCCTACCTATACACATACATATATTTAATATACATCCATAACCCTGGAAAAGACATTTATATTTATCATACAAATATGTTCTCTTGGCAGGATTCGAACCCGCGACCCCCTTATGTAGTGACCATGTCACTTACCACTACACCAGACGGCGGTTAAATTAACATTAGATAATAATCATTAGATTAATGACGTCACCCGTCGATTCTTGAGATTGTTATTAGAAATTTTCTATTGCCTTTCTACGAGCATACGACCTGCGGTATAAACAGTCACCATCGCTCATGGACCTCAGCAATGCCATTGTTTGATTACTCCTGAATTGATTCTCTCACCAGTTATCGTATTTGGGCAGTCGTTTGAGGGTGGTCTGCTGCTGCATCAGCTGTAGCAGGGCCCTCGCCTCTGTCTCGGAGCCGTCGCACACGTGCACGTGCTCCGGCTGGCACAGAGCAGCGCTGCGCTCCACGAACGCGCGAACCTGACGCAATGCTCAATCTAATTGCACGCTATTTCAATTACATTAATTTGAAGTTCAGCTGTTTGGAATTGGATAAGGTTTCGTTCCAATTGGGTCACGATTTTTTGAACAATACTTACCTACAGTCCAATTAGTGCTAACTAACTTTTTTATAGGTTCGACATGTGAATTGGTTACTGGAGACTAAATTCAGTCACTTTGGGATATGAGTTCCAAGTCTCAGTTCTATCGTGTAACGGCTACCAGTCTCTCAAACCAAAAAGCATTACTGCTTCACGGCAGCAATAGTGTGGTAGTACTTGCCCGTGCGGGCTTGTGAGTCCTTTAGGATTAACAAGTCGCCCTACCATCAGTAAAAAGTTACTAAATGCGGCAGTATATGAATAGGGACAGAGCTAATTAAGCTTTACAGCTTATATTTACACAAAAGAGTGTTCTTACCTTTGGAGTGAGAGTGGTCAGCTGTGGGGAAGGCTTCGTCGACCCTCGCAGAGCAGTTTGGTGGGCGGCGCGGCTGCATCCAATCGCCACTTGAGCACATCTGTGTGACAATAATAAAAGTTCATATGTTAACCAATTAATATGCATTCTTTCGCATTGATATTCAGTAAAATTAAGAAGTAATCTCGAGAGGCTCTCGCGGGATCTTCTCAGTGGGTCGCGATTTCGATCCGGTAGTAGATTCAGCGAAGCACTGCTCTTGTTAGGGCCAGTGCTAGCGATTCTCTTAGGTTGAGCCCTTGAGCTCACCTATCGGTCCGCGCGAAGTTGGAGTAGCCTAAGCTACCAATGATGAGATGGGGAAAAAGAATGAGGCAATGACGTGCCAGTGAACGCTCTTCACTCTTTTATTGACACTTCTGTCTAATCTCTATACATAAAAAAGAAATGCTGTTCGTTAGTCTCGCTAAAACTCGAGAACGGCTGAATCGATTTGGCAAATTTTGGTCTTGAATTATTTGTGGAAGTCCAGAGAAGGTTTAAAAGGTAGATAAATATGATAATGCTCGGAATTAAATAAAAATAATAATTTTGTTTTTCCTTTGATGTGTCCCCCCTCGGACCGATTCCTTTTGTTCGTTTTAAGTTTATCTTATACAAAAGTTTAGGTCTTTTATTTATCGATTGAGACACTACGAAGTCTGCCGGGTCAGTTAGTTCGTAATAAATTAGAAGGAGTTTCGAATAATGTCATCAATCTAAATCAGATCGATAATTACGATAAAGTTAATGTCGCGGCTACTATAACTAAATATAATTAAAATAATTAAACGACGGCAATAATTTAGTGATTATAAAAAAACGCAGGTTTGAACGGTGAAAGGAGCTTTGATTATATCGATGACTCGCGAAAAAAAATCTAGTTTAATAAAGAGAAGAAAAAAATATATAAACAAGGAAAATATTAAATTATATTTCTAAATAGACGTCAGAGATTCCTTAAATATAAACGACCCTTCTAACTTGTGTGAAACTACATAAATTCTACGTATGAGTACAATGGAATCTTTCGATTATCATCATCAAATCTTACCATAAAACGTGGAAAAATTATATAGGTACCGTTTGCAATCATTTGACCGGACCGCTGGTCTTATGAACCCAGAAGTCAACAAAACTCTCGGATGCTATTAGTAAATGTATCGTTTATGAACATAAAATATTTGTCACAACGAATACAAAGTATTAACAAATTGTGTTTTTTAAATTAGGTAGGTACTTGTCATTAAATCTTACAAGCACGAAATTTAATACGAAATATTACGAGAGTGGTTGGTGCATATGTCAAATATAATAAAAATATAGAAGTTATTTTGAATTGTTTGATTAAGAAGATGCTTTAGACAATATTAATTACTAGATTAGGCTTGTGTCTTTTTTTTTTATAAATTTATTTCAATTTGTTTTAAAAACTTACTGTGCCGTCTTCCTCACGTAGTCTTCGGGGATGGCCTTAAAATGCAGCATGTTAATTGTAATACAAGTAAATAATTTATGAAAGAAAATAAATTAAAATTTAATTAGAAAGATTGAATCTGGAAAAGCTAAATTTTATCAAAATTACTGAAGCTAAAAAAGAATATTAGCCACCTATAATACGCTATGGTGTTTAACCTATATAACCCATTTAATAACAAACTTTCAAAAATACAAATTATTAATGTGGGAATTTTAATCGCGCGTCCGTATTTATAGGCGACGAACGAACGAATGTCGAACTCGGATTGGTCGACATCGCGGGTGTGGCGGTCACGCAAAAACTTAAATATACGTCACTGACAATTAAAATTACTGTAGTATTGTGTCTTTGCTTGATGTTTGCGTTACGTTTTGGAACTTGTAAAGTTGTTGTTCTCCGACTTTTTCGCAGAAAATCCACCCGCTACGGCCCGGACAGGTAGGTGAGCTCTCGGGGCTCAAACCGGAGGTGTTGCTAACACCCTGACCCTAGCAAGAGCCGTGCTTCGCAGAATCTACCACCGGACCGGAAACGCGACCCACTGAGAAAATCCGGCGAGAAACACAGTGGGCTATGTCTATGGGTTAATTTACTCGCCGAGCCCTTCGTCGTAAGCGACGGGTTCGACGAGGATGGTGACCGGTGCTTGAGGTACCTAAAAAAGCACCCTTAATGGATCGGGAGGATCCGCAATGACGTGCTTAGGGCGATGTCGACTGTTTACCATTCGGTCTACAGGATCGGGTATGTAATTTCCGGCGGCCACGACAAGAGGGTTTTGGTGTCGTGCTGCCTTCTCAAAGTAGCGCAGTGATGCCGACTGTTTATACTTACTGATTGAGTCAAGCTCCAGGTCATCATGGAGATCCACGTTCCTTAGGAACCATGGTGATTGGATGGATGATGGAGATGGATTGAATGACTTGAAGGCTTTCAAGTTAGTGCGGGCCGCGTGAGCGAACACTACACTTGCATAGGTCATGACGGAGCGTATGCAAGTTATGTAGAGTGTCACCTTATTACGAAGGGATAATTTACTTCGCTTGCAAATCATGGGATAGTATGAAGGCGTCGCGTACCGTTTTAATGTGGGGTCGGAATGTCACTTGGAGGCCCACGGTATGGGCTGACCAAAGTGATGGGGCCAAGAGCAGTGCTTTATTTATTTATTGCTTAGATGGGTGGACGAGCTCACAGCCCACCTGGTGTTAAGTGGTTACTGGGGCCCATAGACATCTACAACATAAATGCGCCACCCACCATGAGATATAAGTTCTAAGGTCTCACTATAGTTACAACGGCTACCCCACCCTTCGAACCGAAACGCATTACTGCTTCACGGCGGAAATAGGCGGGGTGGTGGTACCTACCCGTGCGGACTCCCAAGAGGTCCTACCACCAGTAAAATTCGCAGAATCGCAGAATCTACCACCATGATTGTTTGGAACTGCAGGATGATTTGAACAATTTAGTTTATTGTCAAATTAACTTATTCATAGTTAATACTAACAAAATTTACCAGTATAACATTCTCGCGTGGAAGATCTACTATCTTGTATGACTAATATATTAATGGTCAGACTTTGGAGCGCACTGTTCGTAATTTGGGTATTTATTTGGAATCGAAATTGATTTTTGATGTTCATATTAATGAAATCGTAAATAAGGCTTATCGAATGGTAGGCTTAATAGAATTGGTAAAGACTTTAAAAGATGGTTTACAACGAATATTCTCCTGTGTGACAGTTTTGTACGGTCTATATTGGAATATGGCTCCGTCGTCTAGAATCCCAAATTTAATATATATTTATATTGACCTTCCAACTGTCCACGATTCGAAGGAAATATGGTTCCAATTTTTCTTCCCGTAGATCTTGTATATGATATTAAGTTCTCCAATACTAACATATTTTGTTTATCTCTTGTAGCATATATAAGTACATAAAAATGATATTTTGGAATAATTTTAAGGTGAATTTTTAAAGTGAGTTAGGTCCGATGTGTATTATTAGGTTTTAAAATATAGATATGTATGTATATACACATTTATACACATAAAGTATAAGTGGATGTGCTTATTTGCGTATTGTTTTCCCCTTTTTCTTGTAAACTTAAATTTATATACATTTTTTCTTTTTTCACTTTCTTATATACATTTTTACACAAGAATAGACGGTGCGGTGCCATTCTAGAGGGACACGACACAATCTAAGTGTCTTTAAATTGAACCACAAAAACACATTACTGTATGATGGATAGGATAATTTCTCTGTTCTTTTTGTATTTTGTATCGAATGTTCCCTGGGGAACGGTCTGAGGAATTGTTCGAGATGATCCCTCCCTTTTCACCATAGCGGTACATCCATACCACCCAGACCTGCTGTGTTCACCTACAGTGCGTTTCCAGAGGCATCTTTTTCGCCACGTACCATCCGGCTCTGGTTTTTTTTGTTTCCTACCTATGCTGATAGCCTTGAGAGGCTATTTCAGCTTCGCCCTAACGTGTGTAGATGAGCTCACGGGGCTCAAACCGGAGTGTTGCTAACACTGACCTTAGCAAGAGCAGTGCTTCGTAGAATCTACCACCAGATCGGAAACGCGACCCACTGAGAAGATCCGGTGAGAAATTCAGTGGGCTATGTTTATGGGTTAATTCGCTCGCCGAGTCCTTCGTCGCAAGCGACGGGCTCGGCGAGGACGGTAACCGTTGCTTGTGGTGCCCAAAAGCACCGTTAATGGATCGGGAGGATCCGTAATGACGTGCTTTAGGCGACGTCGACTGTTTACCATACGGTCTACAGGATCGGGTAGCGGCTCTGGAATGAGCTCCCCTTTACATTGCTTTTGCGAGCGCTATGACCTGTCCTTCTTCAAACGAGGTTTGCGAAGAGCTCTCTTTAAGCAGCGGGTAGTGAGTTATTTCTGTCCCTGGCATTGCTTAAGTCCATGAGCGACTCGTTCGCGATTTCACCCGCGTCACGGTACAGTCCCACCCACATCGCAACGATCGTGAAACGTTTACTCGGTTTGTAGTTTTATAACAAGCTTTGCGACACAGAAATTTTAGCTGCCAAATGAATACTTTTTGTTATATAAATGATGCGTATACTATCTATACTAATACTAATACTAATAATAATATTATAAAGAGGAAAGATTTGTTTGTTTGTTTGTATTGAATTGGCTCCGAAACTACTGAACCGATTTAAATAATTCTTTCACTGTTGGAAAGCTACGCTATCCCCGAGTGACATAGGCTATATTTATTATATTTAAAAAAAAAAATTGGGGATCCTTACTGAAAATCCAATGTGTAAAAAAATTACCTAAATTTTTTTACATCGCGTGCGCTACTTTCCAAGGGAAGCCAGGGCGGGCCGCTAGTAATAAATAAATCGAAATAAAATAAAATAAATAAGCCTTTTATTCCGTTAAAATTATATTGAATGTTAAATCACGTGCTTGAGTATTATTATCTTCCTTTGAAATATTATAGATTAAAAGAAAATAATAATTTATTCGGTTATACGTATCTAATAGAAAAAGTTAAATAATAAATGATATCATAATTTGGTAAATGATTATTATTTTTCGGATATTCATGTTATTATTTTAATTTTTATATGCATGGACCCCTCTCAGGCAAAGGTTTCCTCCAAAGATTTCCATTTGTCTCTATCTCAGGCGACTTAAATCCTTTGCGGTCCTAATGTTGACTTTTCTAATGTCTGTTTCAAATGCTCTAATGTTGTTGCCCTGTGGACCGTCTTATGTAGTTACTTCAGATATCCATCTCTTATCTTTGAGTTGTGCTACATGGTCGGCCCACATGAATTTCAATATTTGAGCATATTTGAGCGCGTCTACTGTTTTGTGCTGCTTCTTATCTTTGTATGACGGATTCTGTGTGTTTTTCTTATTTATTTATTACAAGGAGAACCAACAGCCAACTCAACATAATATAATAATATTACAAATCTATACTAATATATAAATCTATAGTGGTTTGGAACGGATGTTCCGTTATAACTACTGAACCGTGCATCCGATTGACTTGAAATTTGGTATCCATGTAGAAAATACATGTACTTAATGGATAGGCTAATATTTATATTAGTGTTGGACTCCCTACACCATCTGGCGGTAGTGTTAATGATGTGAATCTTTGTGGGGGTGAGAAATAATAATGTTGATTTTAAATGCCCAGCGAAGCGGACGGGTACAGCTAGTGATTAAATAAAATTGCCGAATTTCAACAGGCATTACTGGAAAAGTAGCAAACAAGAATTAGAATTTAAATTTCGGACCAGTGATACGAATGAGATTTGGGGTAGTTTTTAATGTATAACTCCTAATTTAACAATGTTTACGAATATACTTAGTCTAGCCATAAATACTGTTACAATTAAAAATAAACAAAATATTACATTTGAATTTGGAATCTGTCATTTTTATATGATTGCTCATTGAGTTTTCTCATTTTGGCGCTAATACATTGTACAATATTTTGCGATATTAAAATATTGTAAGTGGGTGTGATAAAGAGAACCGAATCGCTGTGATTGCATTACACAAAGTAGGTATGGAGCCAAATGCAATTTTTAAAACTCCATACGCTTGGTATTAGTAAAATGTTTGTGTAACGGGCTATTAATAGGTGCAATGAGACTTCCTCTGTTTGTGACAGAAAAAGATCTGGCCGTCCACGTAGTGTTCGTACGAAAAAGGTGGTCAAAGCAGTAAGGGAAAGAATTCGAAGAAATCCTGTCCGAAAGCAAACGATTTTATCTCAGGAGATGAAGATAGCACCTAGAACCATGTCGCGTATTTGAAAAGATGACTTAGGACTTGCAGCGTATAAGAGACGTACTGGTCATTTCTTAACTGATAATTTAAAAGAGAATAGGGTGGTAAAATCGAAACAACTACTGAAGCGGAACGCAAAGGGAGGTCATAGGAAAAGAAGAATTATTTATGGTCAGTTTTAAAGAATACGGCTTGTTCTAAACGCTATGATAATTTGGAGTCCCTAAAACAATCCGTACGATTGGCAGTGAACAATTTTCCCATGGAAAGAGTTTTTTTTATTTATTGCTTAGATGGGTGGACGAGCTCACAGCCCACCTGGTGTTAAGTGGTTACTGGAGCCCATAGACATCTACAATGTAAATGCGCCACCCACCTTGAGATTTATGTTCTAAAGTCTCAGTATAGTTACAACGGCTGCCTTTAAACCGAAACGCATTACTGCTTCACGGCTGAAATAGGCAGGGTGGTGGTACCTACCCGTGCGGACTCACAAGAGGTCCTACCACCAGTAAAATAGGCAGGGTGGTGGTAATAGGTAGGGTGGTGGTGACTTTGATTTATATGAATTTTTGTCTTTTACGCGTTCCTAAAACGGGACGCATTCTGGAGACAAGAGGATCAGGGCCGCGGAGTGTGCCTTAAAAGAGGACTATTTTCCACCGGTGAACTAAAATATACTGTTAATAATGATTAATGACTTCGTGTTCCTAAGCCATTACCCATTCGATGGTGATGAAACCTGGTAAAGTTATTTGGTCTCCAGAGAAGGCTTCGGTCATGGTAGCGTCAGCATACGATAGGCGCAAAAGAATAGATTCAATTAGCCGGACGTTTTCCAGAAAATTAGCGGCACTACAGCGCAGACTATACAGATTTTGTATACCTATTTGTATATCTATGTACATGCGTCATTTATGTGTAATAATACATATTTGTGTCAAAAACAAAGAACAATAAGTTTGTATAAATATAAGATACGAAAGTACGCGAACCTTTGTACTGAGACGAACGTGAATAGATGAGTTGTCTACAGAACAAGGAAATTAATAAAGACATATATGTATTAGATTAGATAGTATAGAAGTAGATGAAAAAATTTAACTTGGAGATGGGGAGAGCAGTGCATGAGCCATCCCATTGAATATGCGTGGTTATTCCATTAAAATGCACTGCTTTTCATATTGAATTGCGTGTTTGGTTTGTTGGCTGATATCCTGAAATAGGCAGGTATGGGTTATATCTGTCTGCTCACAACACCATGCAGATCGTTGAGTCTCACATACCCCGCCCGCCTCTTATGCGCGGGGACCTCGTAGGAGATTCGGCCCCCGGCCCGGAAAAAGAAAAAAAAAGATATGGGTTATATCGCTATGCCTCCTTTTTGCCAATAATCAAGTTCCAAAACAAAGGAAAGAATTAAAGGTAATTAATGGTTGAGACGTTTTGAACCGCCAGATCTGTATGTGTCTCACTAGGAGGACAATCCTCGCAAAACATTGGGCACCTAACGAATGCTTCTGCGTGTACACCATCAGGGTAACCAAGACCACTCTGACAAAAGCGCCCGACTAGGAGGAGTTAATGATGGACAACAAATTCAAACACTCGATTATGATTCACAGAAAATTAAAAAAAACCTAAGTCTTCTAATTAAGAGGATGAAGGTCTAACGCTAATGGGTGCTAATGATAGACAACAATGGAAGATGTTAGAGGATGCTAATGCCAATAGGCACACTGAACTGTTTGACAATAGTCGTAAAAGTTCAGGATAAAGAGCTCATTGATTGATTGAAGTCTTCTGTATCTATTTACATGTCATTTTGTCATTTACAATGTCACCACTCGGTTATTTAAGTTAGTTGCCATGGATATTAATTAAATGACTGGCTAGCAGCGTTCATGGTTCATGGTTTTCAAGCCTCAAGGGACTATTAAACGGCCGTCTGGTGTAGTGGAAAGTGACATGGTCACTACACAAGGGGGTCGCGGGTTCGAATCCCGCCAAGGGAAGATGTTTGTGTGATAAACATAAATGTCTTTTCCAGGGTTATGGATGTATATTAAATATATGTATGTGTATAATAAAAATCTTATATTTATTTCCGTTATCTAGTACCTGTAACACAAGTTCTTTACGAACTTATCATGGGACCAGTTAACGTGGCGTGATTGTTAGTAAATATTTATTTATTTATTATTTATTTATTCCGGCTTGATCTTTTCAGATATGAGCTCACGAGGTTCAGCCTAAGAGAATTTGCTAACACTAGCTCTCTGCAAGAGCAGTGCTTCGTTGAATCTACTGCCGGATCGGGATCGCGACCCACTGAGAATATCCTGCGAGAAACTCTGTCCAAACTTATGCAGTACGCGACCGAACCGCGTTTACTAGGACGCCTCTATCCGATGATTTGCAAGCGAAGTAAATTGTCCCTTCGTAATAAGGTGACTCTCTACAAAACTTGTATATGCCCGGTCATAACCTATGTAGTAAGTGCAGTGTTCGCTCACGCGGCCCGCACTATACTAGTTTAAAGCCCTTCAAGTCATTCAATCCCGTTTTTGCAGGATAGTCACAGATAGCATAACCACGGACAACCCCGGAGATCATGGATGAACGTGATTCTCCACGATGATCTGGAGTTGGACTCCACCAGTAAGTATAGTATACAGTACACAGTCGGCATCAGTGCGCCATTTCGAAAAAGCGGCGCGACACGAAAACCCTCTTGTCGTGGTCGCCGGTAACTTTTTATTTTATTTTATTTTTATTGCTTAGATGGATGGACAAGCTCACGGCCCGTCTGGTGTTAAGTGGTAATCGGAGCCCGTAGACACGTCATCCACATCAATGCTGCCGCCCATTTTGAGACAAGTCCTAAGTCTCAGTTTTACAGTACAACGGTTGCCCCACCCTTCAAACTGAAACGCATTACTGCTTCACGGCAGATTTAGCCAAAGGTAGTGATACCTATCCGTGCGGGCTCACAGCACGCGTTGCCACCAGTAGGGTTTAAAATTTCCAACCAAAATGAAATTAAAATGAAACATCAAAGCAAATATAAAATATTTATTTTAAACGCATCGCTTCCATCTATTCATAGATTTTAGTCTTTAATTCGCTAATATTTTTAAGTTTAGACTACACAGCCTTCCGATTTTTGACACAAACATCAAACCTTCCCTTTTATTAACACTAATGCCCGTGACCCATGTGTGTGGTGCATTGTCAGTGTCAAACAAAAGGGTACTTCTCTCGGTTTTCATTACGAAAATATAAATATATATATTTTAAAACCTTAATACTAATTATTTACATTTCAGAATACTAATTGACTCGTTTAATTTTATATCTTTGGTCTAATTTAAAGCTTAGGCTTGTATGTTCTTCCTCAACTTGTTCAATTCGTCCCACATTTCGTTGGGTAGATCTTCGCCTACCTCCTCTTTGAAGTACTTCTCGATGGCGTCAGACTGCAAAGAGAAACGGAATATCAAAAAAAGAAGAAGAGAATTTCAAAATAAGTCCGTTAAAAAATTGCAAATTGATCTTCTGAAGTGAGATTTTTGACGTGACGTGACGTCTTATAAATCAATGAATACCGGCTGTTTCGTGCGTGCGAAAATATATCACGTTCCGCCTGAGCCTGAGCGTGCAAGCGAGAGCACGGCACAAGCGATAGAGAGGCACGATCGGCCCAAGCGTTGGCTTGTGACACATTTATCCCTCTTCTCGCGTGACGTCAGAACTAGCAGTTCAATTAATTCTGCTACTAATGTTATCACATAAAACTATCTTCCGTAAACCGAATTTACATGTAATCAACAACTGTTTTTATTTATTTATTTATTTTTTTTTTTTATTGCTTAGATGCGTGGACGAGCTCACAGCCCACCTGATGTTAAGTGGTTACTGGAGCCCATAGACATCTACAACGTAGACGCGCCACCCACCTTGAGATACAAGTTCTAAAGTCTCAGTATAGTTACAACGGCTACCCCATCCTTCAAACCGAAACGCATTACTGCTTCACGGCAGAAATAAGCAGGGCGGTGGTACCTATTCGCGCGGACTCACAAGAGGTCCTACCACCAGTAATTACGCAAATTATAATTTTGCGGGTTTGATTTTTATTACACGATGTTATTCCTTCACCGTGGAAGCCAATCGTGAACATTTGTTGAGTACATATTTCATTAGAAAAATTGGTACCCGCCTGCGGGATTCGAGCACCGGTGCATCGCTTCAACACGAATGCACCGGACGTCTTATCCTTTAGGCCACGACGACTTCTTGACTCTCTTTTATGAGACACAATGGCGATTTCTTTAAAGGCAGCCGTGGTATGAATTTATTATTGACTTGAAAATTGTGAACACACTGTACTACATATTTCAACTTGGAATTCAAACGAGCTGCTTCTGGTGTTGAGTCTTTACCAGAGCCAACGCCTATAAGACAATAGTGACGTCCAATTTGAGTCATGAGGTCGGAGTATCGACTGTATCAAACTGCTTTCCTACCCAGCAGCACGAAGACTGCTTCACGTCGGACGACGGAAGAGTCCTTGTTGTGGTGAAGAATCGGTAACTCACCTCCTGCAGCCAAAAGTCTTTAGGTATGCTGAACAGCTCGTTCATGTCGACAGCGCTTAGGTTTTCCGTATTCAGAGCACCGGCTCTCGGTATGTACCCCAGTGGAGTCTCGGCGTGGCAGGGCTCCCCGTCGCAGCGACGCAAGATCCAGTCTAAGACCCGAGAGTTCTCGCCGAAACCGGGCCAGAGGAACTTACCCTGCGGGAATACGGAAGTGCTACTTTATTGTCTTTGTCAACTTAACATTGTGGTTAGCGCAGCGGTAGATTTACACTAGGGGCAGTAGGGGCAAGTGCCCAGGGCGGCAAATTTTTTAGGGAGGCAAAATTTTGAAAGTGAAATAATTTATAATTATTAGAAAAAAAAACAAATATTTATTTATGTTTTTGGAATATATGCTAAATATAGTAAAGTTTGTGCAATAAATTACTTTAATTTTGAAAAATAAAATATATAAGTTTAAGTGAAATTACAGTATTGGGGCGGCTTTTATTTCCGGTACCCAAGAGCGGCATTAAGTTTAAATCCGGCCCTGGGTTAGCGTGCACGGTTACGTGTTGTCCGCCCATTCTGCGGCATTATGCGGCATTCTGCTTTGAATTACATCCAAGAATATAATGCAATAGGAGTCCAAAGACACTTCAAGGTAAACTCTGCTGCCCTTCACGAGACAGGTTGGTGTCTCGTTTCGTAATCACGTCTGTTCCACCTTTAGACCCGAACGCATGACTGTTTAAGTAGGATCGCACTAAACCGTGCCTACAAGTTCCGAACATCAACATTCGGATCGTCGGCATAGCGAGCAATTTCATTTGCTCAGTGGAAGATCAGTCCTTTGTCGTTGTCCCCAAAATATACATCGTAACATGAGATCAAGCAATGCTTCCTGATTTGAAAGTCATTAAAACAATTTACCTGTTCATCTTTACGGAACCAGTTGACGTGGAAGATCTTGGGCATGTTTCGTCCAGGCTGCGGCATCGACAGCCAGTGCTTCAGGTAGTCGCCGAAGTTGTAGCCGAAGAACGGACGCATCGCAAACGGATCGTGCATCACCATTTTACCCTGCCGTTGGAAACCGCACAATTAGTACTGTCGTGTCGGTACAAGTAAGGCCATCTGTCGTCAGATAGCAGAAACAGATATCAAAGCGTAACGCCATCTATTGTCGAATATTGAAAACGGATATCGAAATGTCAAGTGCTCTCGGAGAAAATGTTTGTGGACCGAATGGTAAGCAGTCGACGTCGCCCTAAGTGCGTCATTACGGATCCTCCCAATCCATTTACGGCGCTTTTAGGTACCTCAAGCACCAGTCACCGTCCTCGCCGAACCCATCGACGAAGGGCTCGACGAGTAAATTAACCCACAGACACAGTTTCCGATCCGGTGGTAGATTCTGCGAAGCACTTCTCTTACTAGGGCCAGTGCTAGCAACACTCCAGTTTGAGCCCCGTGAGCTCACACGTCAAGGAGAAGCTGAAATAGCCAATATAATGAATGTAAAGTATTCCTTACGCTGTGTTCGGCGGCGGCCGTGGCCTCGGACCTCATGGAAGCTCCCATGAACACGCCGTGCTGCCAGTCCCGCGACTCGACTACGAGCGGTACGCCGGCCGGCCGTCTGCCGCCCAGCAGGATGGCGGATATCGGCACACCCTCCGAGCTCTCCCACTCACCGTCTATCATGGGACACTGCTCTGCCGGGGTGCAGAATCTAAAATTGTGTTATAAGTCGTTGAATTATTCATAATCATATATAATTTAAATAAAATTCGTTCGTTATTATTGGGTTACATTAAGAGTACATAAATCTTTTTAAAATCAACCAAAAAAAATTTCCGATGTTGTCGAAATTTCATTTAAAACTGAAAACACCGAAACCATAGATAAGATAGTAGGTATTTATTTTCTGTGACAGTCGTATCAAGATGAATGAGAGGTTAAGAAACAATATAACATGAAATTAGACAAATCTCACCTGGAATTTGGATGTGCAGCCGGAGTTTTCTTGCTGGGGTCCCAGGGTTGACCTTTCCAGTCGACGAGGCGCTCCGGAGCTGGTCCCATGCCTTCCCACCACACCCCACCCTCAGGTGTTTCCGCCACGTTAGTGAACACGGTGTTTTTGAACACCGTCGCCATTGCTATCGGATTCGTAGCGGCTGACGTACCTAATGTAAGATGAAATATAAGTTTTCTAATAATAGGAACCAAAACAAATATGTACATTGAAGGAAACATTAATACTAATTATGAAGAATATCTGATTATTTCTCGTCTCTAATAGATAAAATATATTGAGCATAATCCCCGATTGTATAAATGAAGCGATGATGGTCGAATTTCTTTTGCACGTATATTTTTTTTATAAACAACAACCAGCAATTATTTCTTAGTGACTTCAATAATAAATTTGCTTAATTACTGATTCTAGGCAGAACGTAATGTAGTCCTTAGATATAAATCAGTTTAAAAAAAAACTTCAGACATTAAAATTTCAATTAATTACCTGGTGCAACTCCAAAGAACCCGTTTTCCGGGTTAATGGCCCGGAGTACGCCGTCCTTGTCGAACTTCATCCAGGCTATGTCGTCCCCCACGCACTCTACTTTGTACCCGGGCAGTGTTGGCGTCATCATGGCAAGGTTCGTTTTCCCGCAAGCTGAAGGAAAAGCGGCAGCGATGTAGCGCTTCTTACCTTGAGGGTTGGTTATGCCGACGATCTGAAAAATATTACGTAAAAAAAAATTTATGTCAGTCATAATAATAAAAAATTACTAATTTTTAGAACTACCATTAAATACTAAGAGATAAAGCCACATTAAGTTTTTGAAAATGCTATAAGAGATATTTTTTAAATTTAAACACTCTTAATATCAACATACAAGCATATGTTCGGCCAGCCATCCTTCGCGACGAGCGATCACTGATCCCAGACGTAGAGCGAAGCACTTCTTGCCCAACAAACTATTGCCGCCGTATCCACTGCCTGAAAAAAAAAAACAAATAAAATGGCGCGAAAGGCAATTAGGTATGTAGGTTAGAACTAAGGAGCACCATCTAAGTATATTAAAAAGTGTCCGCTGAAAGGAAGCTAATTAAGATGGCGCCACAGTAGCAAGTAGGATGATTTAAAAAACAGCGCCATACACTACCCCACTTCACTTCAATCCAGCACACCTCACTCTGTTTAAAACTGTTATATTCATATAATTTCCACTTCCTACCCTAGCGCTATATCGGTTAGTCTTCCAACAATTTGCTGTTTATGGGTGAAGACTTTTTCAATTTGATCTTTATCTATCTATCTTAATCCAAGATTGTACTTCTTAGTTCTATCCTCCATGAAGGCAATAATGGAATAAGTGTGAAACTATCAAATTAATATAGCATCTGATCTTTATAATTTCTTTGTGTACGTCGCGAGACTATTGCGTAATCCAGCTGGTGTTAGCACCTTGGCTGCGGCAAGTAAAATCTTCATCTGTTGCAGCGGCGGGTCGAAATGGGCCCCTAACGATATTTCCACTAGGGCGCGGCAAGTCTTTCTCGACCCACCAGTATTAGGGTAGATTACAACTTTGCGAAAACATTATGATTACAATTTATAGTATATAGCTGTCGATGTCGAACTCTTACAAACACCTGAAATAATCCGTCCGCATCAGCGAGAGGGATTTAGTTTTCTTCTTCGCCGCACCAAGTGAAGTAACGCGGCGGGTCGATATTATGAGCCTGTTCCGCAGTGAAGGTGTTAAGTTGGTACCGTAACTGACAAACGTGAACTCGCATAAAGACTACGAGCTTTCGAGTCCAGAAATCGATTGTATTAGATAAATTTCACAACAAAAAAATGACTTTCAATCGAAAATTAGTCAGAGCATTATACGACTTGTTTAAGAAAGGGAATCAAGGTTATGTATTTCTTAAAAAAAACTTCGTTGCTAAATCGCTATCTGTGCACATACAATATTTACATTACGACTTAAGAATTTAGAAAAAATATATAGGTAATTACGTATAGAAATTAGAAATATTGGGTTTTCTGAATCTGTTATACATAATAGATAGATAAAGAAAATGATATTTTGTAAAGAAATTGTGCACACTTTTTTAATGTTAATATAACTTAAATTGCCTTACTATATGTACCAAAATCGATTTTGATTCCTAATAAAAAACGTTTTCATTAAAATTAAAATAAGACTTGACCTAAAGGTCTCAGTTACCAGGTCATAAAATCCATTAAAAAAAACGATTATGATTCCTAAAAAGCCTAGTTTTAAATGTAAACAACATTTTTATCGTACCGTAGCTTACGATCTCGTTCTCAGCCGGCTTGTGGAGTATGATGGTGTTCTTAGGGTCGCAGGGCCAACCCGGAGTGCCACCGGAGCCGACTGCGTGAAGACAACGAACGAACTGCTCGTCTTGACGTAGAATTTCTAGAACCTTCGCTCCTGTTCAAAAAAAAAAACATGTTGATAATAATTTATAAATTGCATAAAGCAACATAGGAAAATGTCAAGAATAAATAAAGGGCTTCGAATGTTTCATCCATTCGATAATTATACTAACAAAATTAAGGCTTTATTACGTAATGTTTGCTTCCGTAGGTAAAAAAAAAATACGCCTATTAAAATAAAATTGGGAGTAAATAAAGAACAAAACATGACAATAGAATTTAGATCTTCCTTGTTGAGTAACAACAAGTAAATAAATACGCTAAACAGCATGACGATGCAAAGTTACTTGCAAGCCATTAGTCATCAAAATAATATTTGAAATGGACTATCAACGTATCGATAAGGAAATAAAAATGAAGGCTATTTATGTATACTATGTATAACAATATGTTTTATTATTAGTCACCTATTTATTAATTATTTCAGTTTTATAATAAATTCTATTAATTCCCGAATCCTTTTTCCTCTGCCAAAATGCCAACACCGTGTTCCGTAATTACGTAAATGTTATAATAGGCTTTGTGGTTCCCATACCCATTGCTTAAAGTTTCACCAGTTTTTGTTTAGCCATTTCACTAAAAGTAAATAAGGAAGTAAAAAAAAGAAAAATTCTTACCAATTCTAGTCATGACTCGCATAGAATAAACCACGTAAGGCGAATCCGTGATTTCTACGCCGATCTTCGAGAGAGGAGATCCCACAGGACCCATCGAGAATGGTATCACGTACATTGTGCGTCCTGAGGAAAAAAAAACAAATTTACAAACACCTTTTTTTTAATAAAGTTTTTTTTTAGTATAGCATTTCTGTAGTCCAGTGTTGAGACTAGAATCACTAAGATTCGTGGAGAGTATCTTTATTACTCGTTACATCGAGATCATGTCAGTCTTTTTAAATATTAAGCGTATTATATTATCTATGATTAAGTGTAATATCTGTGTCGGAGGACTTTTTGGCGGGAACGCGAGGACTGAACTTGTGTGATTTGTTTTATTTTGTCTATTTAGTGTTTTTTCAGGTTTAAATGTGTAATAACGGTGGTTTATTACTGTTTAATATCTGTGAAAGTGAACAAATGTGGGAAAACGAAATAAAGCCGCTGAACGTAACTTCTCGGGATCCTCCAAAAAGTCCACTGAAAAAATCTCAGTAAATGACCACCATTTTACTGAGATTATATTATTATTTCATCCCATAGCATCTCATCTCATTTCATACCATCTCATCCCATTCCATTTAGTTTCATCCCAGTTGATTACCTAATTTTTCAAATTAGTCATCTTCATTTCATTTCATTTCACTTTATATTTTAAGACTTGACCTAAAGGTCTTAAAATTCCTTTAAAAAAAATCTGTATCGAAGGTTGAAATTTTCAATAAAACCAAAACCAAGCCAACTGTCAAACTAATCTTTTTTTCTTTTATATTTGGTTTTGAAACTTTTTGGGATGAATAGTGTAGCAACGCCGTGTGTCTTCTGATTCAACATTTATATTAAATTTCACCCATAGTTACTGTGCTAGCACGGATTGTTACTGCTATTCTGCCGCTAAGCAATCATTTGCTTCGAACGGGATAATCAACATTCCATTAAAACTAAGATTCTGACATGAATATCGACATTCACTTTGTATTCTATCACTAACAACTATAAATTGAAAAAAAGGAGCTTTTTTGGAGTAGGTAAGTTGTTCAAGATGTTTTGATATTCAACAAGTATGTGATAGATATTTAAATCGAAACATTTTTTCACATAACCTCATAAAGAGATATTTTCGATGCCTCCAATGATTTTTTTTTATTTATTCCTTAGATGGGTGGACGAGCTCACAGCCCACCTGGTGTTAAGTGGTTCCTGGAGCCCATAGACATCTACAACGTAGACGCGCCACCCACCTTGAGATACAAGTTCTAAAGTCTCAGTATAGTTACAACGGCTGCCCCACCCTTCAAACCGAAACGCATTACTGCTTCACGGCAGAAATAGGCAGGGCGATGGTACCTATCCGCGCGGACTCACAAGTGGTCCTACTACCAGTGAACACTATAACTCAAAATTTTGAAATTTTCGTTTTTCACGCAAATCGCTTCACTATTTTAAAAGTATTACAATTAATCATTATTGATGGGGTTCGAAGCAAGAGTAAATCAGCTAGTTACACAAAAAAACCATGAATATATCTGCAATAATAAAGATTTTTATCAACTTTTTTCGTTTAAACGCTCCTCCTGTAAATCTACGAATTTCGAGTTAGCGTAGTGTTCATTGGAGGCATCGTTTTATTCATCAAACGATTCCTCTTTGTTTAAAATCTACAATTAAAATGAGAATAGTTTAAAAGCACGCACGTTGTTACAAACACGCGCCCACGAGTTTCCTATTACAATATCGTCGTTTGAATATAAATAAAGCACGTAATATAAAGAGTTATTAAACAATAAGTTTGCACGGTCGCCATTCTATCGTTCGAGTCACAATTAGCATGACGTCACCGATGAAACAACACTATTGTATATGCCTTCATAATAATATCTTTTACTGGTGGTAGGACGTCTTGTGAGTCCGCACGGGTAGGTACCACCACTATACCACGGCTATTTCTGCCGTTGTAACTATATTGAGACCTTAGAAGGTGGGTGGCGCATTTACGTTGTAGATGTCTATGGACTCTAGTAATCACTTAACGTCAGGTGGGCTGTAAGCTCGTCCACCCATTTAAGTAATAAAAAAATTTACTTAATACTACTTAATACGTAAAATATTTCTTTTTATGTATCATTTCTGTAGTACGAAGTGTTGAGACTAGAATCACTATGATCGGTGGAGATTATTTATTATCTTTATTACTCGTTGCATCGAGATCATGTCAGTGTTAAATATTAAACTAATTAAATATTAATTAATAATAAATATTAGTCTTAATCTTAATATACTTGACGCGTAATTTTCCATTTTTAAATAACAACATTAGTCTCTAGTCATCATTAGTCTACTTAAAATAAAGTAACTCAATCCTTCATACCTTTCATACAACCAGGGAATCTGTCGGACACGGCCTTCTCGTAATCCGGGGGGGAGATGTAGTTCCCCAGGGCGGACTTCTGGCCGGCGCGAGCCGAGGGGACCACGTCGCTCTCCCGATCGGAGCATATGAACGTGCGGGATTCAACCCGGGCAACGTCTGCCGGGTCTGTCCGGGCCAACCAACTAAAGACAAGAAATTCATAAAGAAATTAGGAGGAATCTCTTGAAGTATAGGACACGTATAGGACAAATTCGTTGTGTGTAAGCGTCGATTGGTTGTTCTGGTGGATACCGGCTTATCTTCCATCTTGCAGTAGCTATTCTGGCTGCATCGTGACTGGCGGGAAAGCTCACGGGGCTCAGTCTGAGGGAGCTTGCTAACATCTGCCCTAACAAGAGCAGTAGACCTCAGTAATCATATTTGTTGCATTGTGGTGAATGTGAGTGGACTGTATTTCTTGGTGATATCTATATAAGTCCATAAGTGACAAATTAAATATATATGAAATATGACATCGCCCTTGGCGGCTGGAATTGAAAAGGAAAAAATGTCATAGCGGACGTCGCTCGTTGACACTTTTGACGTTCCGAATTCAAACATACTCAAGCCATTGTTTGATTACTACTGAATTGATTCGCTCACCAGTTATCGTATTGGGGCAGTCGTTTGAGGGTGGTCTGCTGCTGCATCAGCTGTAGCAGCGCCCTCGCCTCTGTCTCGGAGCCGTCGCACACGTGCACGTGCTCCGGCTGGCACAGAGCAGCGCTGCGCTCCACGAACGCGCGGACCTGACGCAATGCTCAATCTAATTGCACGCTATTTCAATTGAATATGCAATTTCGAAAAGGGCACATGTCGCATATTTTGCAAATACGTTTTTTCATATACATGTAGTTTTGAGGCTTACCTACACCCATTTTATAATAATTCCAGTAATTTTCACCTGCTAATTGACACTAAAATATATCTAAAAAGTTAACATTTTTAATTTTACACTGCTTTAGAAAATAATCAGTTTTTTTCATTTCCTGAACATTTTACATTTTCAGAGAGGTGCCATTTTCGAAATTGCATATTTAATTAGGTACGTTCAATTGAAGTTCAGCTGTTTGGAATTGGATAGGGCGTCGTTGACCAATTCGGTCACGATTTTTTGAAGAAGCTAAAATGAATACTTACACTCCAATCAGTGCTAACTAACTTTATTATAAGTTCGACATGTGAAGTGCCGGAACACCCAGTGTTAAATTACTGGAGATTAAATTCCACCCCCCGCCTTGGGATGTGAGTTCCACGTCTCAGTTCTAAAGTACTACTTAAAGTAAGGGCTACTTCACTCTTCAAACCAAAACGCATTACTGCTTCACGGCAGAAATACTGTGGTGGTATCTGCCAGTGCGGGCTCACAAGTCGTCCTACCACCAGCAAAAAGTCACTAAGTACGACAGTATATGAATAGGAACAGAGCTAATTAGGCTTTACAGCTTAGATTTAGACAAAAGAGAATTGTTACCTTTGGAGTAAGAGTGGCCAGCTGTGGGGAAGGCTTCGTCGACCCTCGCAGAGCAGTTTGGTGGGCAGCGCGGCTGCATCCAATCGCCACTTGAGCACATCTGTGGGACAATAATAAAGGTCATATGTTAACCAAGTAATCTGTATTCTTTCGCTGATATTGAGTTTCTCGCGGGATCTTCTCTGTAGGTCGCGACTCTCCGGTAGAGTAGCTTTAGTGAGGCACTGCTCTTGTTAGGGCCAGTGTTAGCGATTCTCTCAGGTTAAGCCCGTGAGGTCATCTATCAGTCCGCGCGAATTTGGAATAGCCCCTTATACTACCAACGATGAGATGAGAAAGAAGAAAGAGTCAATGACGTGCCAGTGAACGCTCACTCTTTTATTGATACGTCTGTCTAATCTCTAAATATAAGAATTGTTGTTCGTTAGTCTCGCTAAAGCTCGAGAACGGCTGGACCGTTTTGGCTAATTTTGGTCTTGAATTATTTGTGGAGGTCCAAAAAAGGTTTCAAAGGTAGATAAATATGAAAATGCTCGGTATTAAATAAAAATAACAATTTTGTTTTCCCTTTGATGTGTCCCCTGTCGGACGGATTCCTTTTGTTTGTTTTAAGTTTATTTTATACAAAACTTTAGGTCTTTTATTTATCGATTGAGGCACTAAGAAGTCTGCCGGGTCAGCTAATTCGTAATAAATTAGAAGGAGTTTCAAATAATGTCGTCAATCTAAATTAAATCGTCAATCTAAAATGACGATAAAGCTAATGTTCCGTCTATAACTGTATTATCAGCTGCACAGGCGGATAAACTTGAACTATGGACAGGGCGACGCGACACGAGTTCTGCTAATTAGTAATAATTAATTAAAATAATTAAACGACGGCAATAATGTAATGATAATAAAAAAACGCGGGCTTGAACCGTTAAAGGAGCTTTAATTATTATTATGTCGATGACTTGTGAAAAAAATGCTAAAATAACATAAAATATATATAAAAACAAGGAAAATACTAGATTTTATTTCAAAATAGAGATCCTTAAAAACATATGACCTTGCTGTGAAAGTCTGTGAAAGTACATAAACTGTACGTAAGAGTCCAATGCAATCTTTCGATAGGTAATCATTTTCAAGTCTTACCATAAAACGTGGAAAAAATGTATAAGTGCCACTTGCAATTTAAATGAGATACGGAGAAGAACCGGAATGACAAAGAGGGCCATGGCGCAACTTAATAAGATTTGAAAGGATAAAAACATCTCCCGGAAAACCAAGAGCAATCTTGTACGCACTTTAGTGTTCTCTAGAGACTGCGTAAAGACCTGGACTCTGAAGAAAGCCGATTGCGAGCGAATTGATGCATTTTAGATGTGGTGCTGGCGAAAGATGCTAGGAATTCCCTGGATAGCACGTCGCACCATCGTCCTCCACGATCCTCCAAAAACTCCAGATAAAGACGAGACTTTCCAATATCTGCCTACGTAGAGTTCTGTAATACTTTGCCCGCATTGCAAGAAAGGATAACGGCAGCTTGGAGAAGCTAATGGCGACTGGCAAAGTGGACGGAAGAAGATCAGGAGGTAGAGATCCGACACATTGGACTGACCAGATCCGTACTACTCTCGACACCACAGCTCACGATGCTCTACATTCGGCGGCAGATAAGAGCGAATGGAGTGGAATGATCGGGAATAAGCCCTCGTTGCGAGGAGGTGGTCACGACCCTCAGTATTGAGGAAACCGAAGCGAGAAAAAGAAGCCGCTTGCAATCATTTGGTATGGACCGGAGCGCTAGTCTAATGAACCCAAAGGTAATAAGACTCCTGAAGGCTATTAGTAAATTCATTGCTTATGATCTTAAGAGATTTGTCTTAACGAGTATAAAATATTAACACATTGTGTTTTTTTAAATTAGGTACTTTAAATCTTGAAAGCACGAAATTAAGTTCGGAATTTTAGAATAGAATTGTAATCTTTTGGTTATATTTATTAGAGAGTGGTACTTATGCTTTTGCAACCAAACGAATATAAGTTTTAATATTATTTTTATAGAGAAAATGAAATACTCGTATATAAGTTATTTAATTTTTTTTGTTTTAGACAATATAGCTTATACTTGGGTCTTTTCTTTCAAAATACATTTATTTCTATTTGTTTTAAAAACTTACTGTGCCGTCTTCCTCACGTAGTCTTCGGGGGTGGTTTTAAAATGCAGCATTTTAATATTAATAGTAAATAAGTAGTTTACAAAATAAAATAAATTAAAATTTCAAAGTTCGTTTCTCAAAAAGCTAAATTTTATCAAAATTACTGAAGCTAAACAAGAATATTAGCCACCTATAATACGCTAAGGTGTTTAATCTATAACCCATTTAATAACAAACTTTCCGAATACAAATGATTAATGTGGGAATTTTAATCGCGCGTCCGTATTTATAGCCGACAAGCGAACGAATGTCGAGCTCGGATTGGTCGAAATCGCGGGTGTGGCGGCCACGCAAATCTCTCAACACGTCACTGACAATTATTATTAAATTGTACTTGTACTGTGTTTTTGCTGGATGTTGAGTTGCGTTTTGAAGCTTGTAAAGTTGTCTGTGTCTTACGTCAGCATATTGTGTACAGCCCAAGGTGGTATTGCGTCAGCATTTGCAACGGTATTCTAAGGCATTCAGACTTTAGACCAGTGATTCTGAATCTTTTTTTTGTTTCGGCACATATTTAACGATTTCAAAATTTGGCGGCACACAAAGAAAAAGATAAAAATTATTTACTTACTACCGAATCACATACATTTGCCAATTTTAACGAACGAAAAGGTGCAGTAACTCCTATGCAACACCTTGTGAATCCCAACTATCACTAAAACAACACGTTTTGTACGCAGAAGTGGTAAGTGTGCGCCGACTTGAGATATATTCCTATTGCTATGCACGCCGCTTCATCATAATTTGGCACTAAGAAAAACCGCGTTGCAAAGCAAATAATAAAATAATTTTTTTTTTTGTGGATTTAAATATGTATTCATGTTAAAAATGTTTTTCTTTTTAAATGATATAATTTAATAATATTAACATTATTATATATTTGCAAAATTTGGCGGCACACTTTTGAAATTTGGCGGCACACAAAAGTGCCGCGGCACAGTGCTTGAGAATCACTGCTTTAGACTATGAGGTTAGGTTTTTAGAACAATCCATGGCTAGAAGCGTTGATTATTGACTCGGTAATCAAAGAGCTAGGTAGTTATCGTTTATCTATCTGGTACGACTTTACGAAATCGATTCGTGTTTTATCTTTAGGTACAATTTTACAAGGCAATGTCATTAGGATTTAAAATTAATTCTTTTCAATTGAAAAACATCTAGATTATGATCAGGCAAATTTTTTTGTTTTTTTTTTAGATTCGTGACTCATAATAACTTTAATATGAGGCAATAACAGTAATATGAGGCATAGTGGTTTGTTGTTCCCGATGGATTTTGAGGATTTTAAAACGACAACTCTATAGTGAACTCTACTCCGCGGTATTTCTATGTTAAGCCATGGCCCTAAGCCATAATTCCCACATCGAACGATGTTTGAAAGTGTTTCTCAGCGATGCGCATAGCCTTATTTGTGCTCCTGGAATTGCTGGCCGGCCTATCTACTCTCCCTTTGAAGAGAACAATAAGCCATTCTTTCGAATGTGCCTTTGTCATTCGGAACAACTAAAGCTGAAGTCGTCGTGGCCTAAAGGATAAGACGTCCGGTGCATACGTGATGAAGCGATGCACCGGTGTTCGAATCCCAGGCGGGGTACAATTTTTTTTAATGAAATTCGTACTCAACAAATGTTCACGATTGATTTCCACTGTGAAGGAATAACATCGTATAATAAAAATCAAACCCGCAAATTTTAATTTGCGTAATTACGGGAGGTACGACCTCTTGTGAGTCCGCGCCGGTAGGTACCACCACCCAGCCTATTTCTACCGTGAAGCAGTAATGCGTTTCGATTTGAAGGGTGGGGCAGTCGTTGTAACTATACTTGAGACTTTATATCTCAAGGTGGGTGGCGCATTTACGTCGTAAATGTGTATGGGCTCCAGTAACCACTTAACGCCAGGTGGGCTGTGAGCTCGTCCTATCTAACCATCTAAGCAACAAAAAAAAGCCCTACAACTTGTCAAATTATTTAAAACGCAGATAAGCTATTTACCAGACGTTCTAATCACGGTAACTCCAATGACCTTTTTAATGAATAACGAACGTGGAATGATTCCCAATGTTATTATTGATAACATTACGAACCTTCATTTTAAATCAATAGTTTTTATTTACGTCCAAATGTGTGTACATTAATATCCTTGTTGATTGGCCTTGTCTTGTTGATTGAAGTCTCAGTTGTAAACGGTGGTGTTTTTCCACCCTTCAAATCGAAAAGGATCACGCTTCGCTGCAGAATTGGGAGGGTGGTGGTACGCACTCCTGCGGTCTACTTTCTACTAGCTAATGCTGGTGTGCTCAGAGAATGCTGCTGCCCATTATCCGGTAAATCCCTTAGTAACTGCGACACCCATCGAAAGAAACGGTGTGGTGCCATTCTAGATGGACACGACATAGTCTAATTGTCTTTAAATCTATACTAATATTATAAAGCTGAAGAGTTTGTTTGAACGCGCTAATCTCAGGAACTACTGGACCGATTTGAAAAATTCTTTAGCCCATTTATTGATAAGACCAATACAAGTGGAGCACCAATAAAGAATGTTTCAAAATAGGGGTTTAAATAGCTTCTTAACATTCTATAAATATAATTCAAAAATATCTTCACTTTCTACGTAAATGAAGTGGGGGGTAAAATTTAGCGTTATGCCAAAGTAACTATTCCACGCGGACGGAGTCGCGGGCCAAAGCTAGTTGAACAATAAAAACACATTACTGTATAATGGATAGAATCATTTCTCTCAGTTCTCTCTGTGTTTTGTACCGAATGTTCCATGGGGAATCTCTGAGGAATTTTTGTTGTGATCCCTCCCTTTTCACCATAGCAGAGTACATCTATTCCACCTAGACCTGCTGTGTTCACCCACAGTGCGTTGCCAGACATCTTTTTTCCCACGTACTATCCAGCTCTGGAATGAGCTCCCCTTCACATTTCTTTTTCGAGTCTTATGACCTGACCTTATTCAAACGAGATTTGCGAAGAGCTTTCTTTAAGCAGCAGACAACGTATTGTCATTGCTGACCTTGGCATTGCTGGCGTCCATGAGCAACTCGTTCGTGCTTTCACCCGCGTCACGCGGTAAAGTCCCGTATCGTAGCGAGCTTAAAACCTTTACTAGCTTTGCAGTTTTATAATAAGCATTATAACTCGGAAAGCTTAACTTGCATCTATTTGATTACTTTTGGTTATATAAATCATGTACTATATATATTTTGTATTATATTCTTCCGGTCACCGTCCTCGTCGAACCTGTCGCTTGCAACGAAGGGCTTGCCGAGTGAATTAACCCATAAACACAGCTCGTTGAGTTTCTCGCCGGATCTTCTCAGTGGGTCGCGTTTCCGATCCGGTGGTAGATTCCGCGAAGCACTGCTCTTGGTAGGGCCAGTTTTAGCAACACTCCCGGTTTGAGCCTCGTGAGCTCACCTACACGTCAAGGAGAAGCTGAAATAGCCTCTCAAGGCTATTTCAGGTTCAGGTATGAAAAAAAATATATTTTGAAACGACTTCCTGGGTCGTTCCTTCACAGATAAAAAAGTCACATTATTATTTTTTATTAATCATTTATTTATTTGTGACGATAAGTTACTGTACTTTGTCGATTTTTTTTCTCAATTGCTCGACTCTATTGCTTAGCGATTTAAAAAAAAAACTACTTTCATTAATAGAAGTACCGCTATGATTGTATCGTGTTACAATTTTGGCCACTGGTCGGTCAAGCTAATATTACTCGTGCAAAATTACTTAGTTGAACGGCTGAATTTGAACGATTTTAAGATTTTTTATTGACTGCTGTACTGTTAATAGTAATCATAGGCAATTAGACGACCGTGATCGGAGTTCTCGAGATGGCTATACCCATGATTAACCATAGACAATAATTATGACATCAATTGTGTGCGGCTAATTCGTGGGGTAATTTATCATCTCTGAATGCTTGATATTATCGCTTATTTTGGCCTCATATGACGTCATAGTTAATATAGTTGTGTTCAGCCGAGCTCCATAATATTAAAAACAAAAGCTGTCTTGTTCCCAATTGAGATGGTTTGGTAAAAAAAAAACAATCAGTGTTGCTACAGTTAAAGTACTGTTTTATTTCAACATTTTATTATTTAATAACTCGATATGTTATCATAATGGTAATTACTAATTATGTAAGGAGTTAAAAAAAATATTAATTGTAGACATTGAAACGTTGTGATAATAAAGTTCAATCAAGTCATATTCTGTTTGTATCCGGGTATTTAGCGTCTGCGAATGCTATTAATTGGAATTTATATACACATTATACAAAAATTAGAAGTTATCGTGGCCTAAAGGATAAGATGTCCAGTGCATTTCTATCTAGCGTTGTAACAGTGTTCGAATCCCGCAAGCGGTTACCAATTTTTCTGTAATAAAAATGAAAAACCCCCAAAATTATAATTTGTGTTTAATCTGGGACGTCTTGTGAGTCCGCACGGGCAGGTACCATCACTTCATCTATCTCTCCGCGAGAGACTGGTAACATAGCCCCTAAGCTACCAACGAATATGTAGAGAGAAAAATACTGATTTTACTGGTGGTAGGACCTCTTGTGAGTCTGCGCGGGTAGGTACCACCACCCTGCCTATTTCTGCAGTGAAGCAGTAATGCGTTTCGGTTTGAAGTGCGGGGCAGCCGTTGTAACTATACTGAGTACTAACTTAGAGCTTACATCTCAAGGTGGGTGGCGCATTTACGTTGTAGATGTCTATGGGCTCCAGTAACCACTTAACACAAATTTGGCTGTGAGCTCGCCCACCCAACTAAGCAATAAAAAAAATCACCACATTTACTATACAGACAGCGTTTAGATTATTTATTTTGAACTAGAGGTCCCGCAGTAGTCGAAATTCGACTATAATTGTAAGTGGAATTGTAAGTTTGTACACTATTATGATTGTATTTTATACTTCTGTAATCACAAATTTCGCCAAGACTACACTATAAACAATATTAACAAAGACAAACAATATTTAATCTCAATTTGACAGCAGACGTCAAGACCAAAAGTTTGACAATAAATAGTATGCATGCGTGTTTGCGTCAAATACATGGTACGTAGTGTGTGTAATGTTTTCTTTATTGATTTAATGTATCTTTTATGCATTTTTAATGAAAAAAATATTAGCATTGTGCACTTCTTCTCTAAATTCTCTATAAGTGTGGAAAATTTCATACTCCTCCGTCCGCGCAATTTTCGTAAAAAGGGATACAAAGTTTTTGCTTCACGTATTAATATATAGATGACGAACTAAAATTAACGAACGCATATATTTTTTTCGTAAATAAGGTCGTGATTGTTACATCGATTCAAATGTTATCGCCCCGTCAGAAGTACCCACACACAAATCGGATTCGGTCCGGTCACGAGGTGATAATGAAACAGCTGCGGGTCCTAAGTGTACTTGTATTATTCCATTGATATCATAATTATATTTACTTCGTACGAAAACCGCCCGCTTCGTTCGCGACAAATTAATGTATTTAGGTTTTTTTTTTTTTTAAATAATAAATAAATATTTACTAACAATTACGCCACGGTAACTGATCCCGTGATAAGTTCGTAAAGAACTTGTGTTACAGGTACCAGATAACGGAAATAAATGTAAGATTTTTATTATACACATACATATATTTAATATACATCCATAAGACATTTATATTTATCATACAAATATCTTCCCTTGGCGGGATTCGAACCCGCGACCCCCTTGTGTAGTGACCATGTCACTTACCACTACACCAGACAGCCGTTGTATTGTCTTCGCGATTTCAATAGCGGCTCTATTAATGTCCATTTAAAAGTAGCATTAATGCTATTAACTTTTTTTTTTAATCATAATATAGTTAGTTGAAATATTAATGCAAAAATTTAACTGTCCAAGATATTAAAATTTTGTCGAAGTCAAATGTTATGCATTATTAGGAAAAATATAATAAAAGCTATTGATCTTCATTAAACTTAAATAGGACCACACGAGAAGATATCGGTTTTCGAAATATGAAAGAATAATAGTAATCGGTTGGCCTAAAAAAAAGTTTTGAGGTAACACACGTAACGAAAGCCCATTAAAAGCACGCTTCAAAGAAAACTGAACTTAAAAATGAATATATTTCTTAATTCATTTGCATCTTACTTTTCCCGGAGTGGTTTCATTGTCATCAGTGCTTTTTTCCGCCTACCTATTCGTCGGGAGCCTAAGGGGTCAGTCCACTCGCCCACCTGCCCTGGTAAAACTGGAAAGGCCTCTGGGCCATCAAGTAATCTCTCAAACATAAAAAAGGGCCAGTCCAGCCACGCGCGGACGGGTAGGTAAATTCACGGGCTCAACCTGAGAAATTACTGATGGTAGGACCTCTTGTGAGTCCACGGGGGTAGGTACCACCACCCTGCCTATTTCTGCCGTGAAACAGTAATGCGTTTCGGTTTGAAGAGTGGGGCAGCAATTGTAACTATACTCAGATCTTAGAAGACATATCTCAAGGTGGGTGGCGACCTTAACGTTGTAGATGTCTATGGGCTCCAGTAACCACTTAACACCGGACGGGCTGTGAGTTCGTCCACCCATTTAACTAATAAATAAATAGAAAATACGTCTTTTTTTCTCTCCTACATATGCTGATTGCCTTGAGAGGCTATTTCAGCTTCTCCTTGACGTGTAGGTGAGCTCACGGGTGTCAAGCCGGGGGTGTTGCTGACACTGGCCCTAGCAAGAGCCGTGCTTCGCAGAATCTACCACCGGATCGGAAACACGACCCACTGAGAAGATCCGGCGAGAAACTCAGTGGGCGAGATAGGTCATTGATGCGTGTGTAAATTCACCAAATCGTCTTGAAGTTTTTAATTGACGTTAAGGTTAATAGCTTGGGTTTTTCTTTTAAATAGAAAATCTTTATATTATTGTCTCGTACGCTTTTATTTGTACTAGAGGTCCCGCAGTAGTCGAAATTCGACTATAATTAATTGGAATTGTAAGTTTGTACACTATTATGATTGTATTTTATACTTCTATAATCACAAATTTCGCCAAGACTACACAATAAAAATATTAACAAAGACAAACAATATTTAATCTCAATTTGACAACAGACGTCAAGAACAAAAGATTGACAATAAATAGTATGCATGCGTGTGTGCGTCAAATACATGGTACGTAGTGTGTGTAATGTTTTCTTTATTTATGCATTATTTAAAAAAAATATTAGCATTGTGCACTTCTTCTCTATATTCTCTATAAGTGTGGAAAATTTCATACTCCTCCGTCCGCGCAATTTTCGTCAAAAGGGATACAAAGTTTTTGCTTCTGATATGTTGCTGTTGATATATATCTATCTATCTACACGTGCGTCATTTATGTGTAATAATGCATAAGTATTGTGTTATAAACAAAGAACACGAAGTTCGTATAACTAGAAGATACGAAAGTACGCGTAGCTTTGTACTGAGATCGGGCTCGAAGGTCGAATGTGAATGGATGCATTGTCTACAGAACAAGGAAATTAATAAAGAAATATATTAAGACTAGATAAAAGTATATGAAAAAACAATTTTTTTTATATATATTTTTGAACTTTGTTATTTATTTATTTATTTATTTATTTATTGAGTTGCACCAACAAAGTGATCATCAATACAAAACATTGACAAATTGACAAAAGTTCATGGCAGATGTCACCTCAATTATAGGTGCAATCGACAGTGCATTAACATCAAAAATAAAATAAATATACAGAGTATATGGGGAGAGTAGTGCTTGAGCTATTCTTTTTTTTATTACTTAGATGGGTAGACGAGCTCACAGCCTACCTGGTGTTAAGTGGTTACTGGAGCCCATAGACATCTACGACGTAAATGCGCCACCCACCTTGAGATCTAAGTTCTAAGGTCTCAAGTATAGTTACAACGGCTGCCCCACCCTTCAAACCGAAACGCATTACTGCTTCACGGCAGAAATAGGTGGGGTGGTGGTACCAACCCGCGCGAACTCACAAGAGGTCCTACCACCAGTAAAATGATAGAATGTGCGTGATTAATCGATTAAAATGTACTGATTTTCATACTTGTTGTTTTTTTGGCTGATAACCTGAAATAGGCAGGTATAGGTTATATAGCTACGCCTCCTTTTTGAAAAAAGTATGTAAATAATTAAAGGTCCAGTAAACTCAAAGCGCTTCGAACCGCCAGATCTGCATGCGCCTCACTAAGAGGACAATCCTCGCAAAACATTGGGCACCTAACGAAGGCTTCTGCGCGTACACCATCAGGGCATTCAAGACCACTATGACAAGAGCGCCCGACTAGGAAGAACTAAAGATGGATAGCAAATTCACACACTCGATTCATTTATGGTTCATCGAAAATTAAGAAGATCCTAAGTCTTCTCCAAGTAGCTATTGGTTTGGTCACACAATAGTCAGGGATAAGAGGTATAGTCACAAGTAGGATAGTTCAGAATTACATTACAGGACAAAAAAAACAAACTTTAATGTTAATAAAGACAGTTTAGTTAGGACATACTAAATTAGTCTGGGAGTGGTGTTGACCGCAGGAAACCCTCTAATCTGACCGGGTTCTGACCTCCAACGAAGGTCGCATGTCGGGTGAGAGAATGCAAGGTGGAGACCCTTGGTGCGATAGAACACTAAAAATATCCTTGGGCCCGCAGTCCGCTCTCAAAATCTGCAGACCGTCAAACCTCACATACCCAGGACGCGAATATCTCGTAGGAGGTTCGGCCCTCTGCCCTAAAAAAAAAAATGAATCGAACTGTCTCTGCTAACAGTTTATTTATAATTTTATTCTCACATCATTATCTGTTTTGTACATTGTTTGGAGATTGTGAAATTTTAATTATTACATCTTCACCAACCGTATTATCGTATTGAAAGAAATTAAAAAAAAAACGGTTCGTGACAACTACAATTATTTGAACTACGGAAAAATAGAAATTAGTGCCATCTATCGTAATTCTATTGTATTATAGAATGAAAGAACGTGCGTTTACAATGAATAGTTTTTCTGGCTAATGCGATTTATAGTTAAGTCCAGTGCGAGCGATAATACTGGTATTTGTAATCTAGTATATACTGCAAATAAAATAGCTGTATAATCAGTGTATTTAATTGAAATAATAATGATGACACAACGTAATTTTATTGCACGTTTATCAACATATTAAATGTAGATACTTACTCGTAAAAGTTTACAAACATGTTTTATCGTATTGTGGAAAATTCTTGCGAATACATTTTTAAGAATCCATGATAAAAATACAAAGTTTCGTGCCAGGTCAATTTTGTAATAATACGTTATATAATATAGGTACAGAAATAATAAGCTCCTTTATTACAGCACAGCTACAAATAATAAATCTCGACATATTTTTTTAGGCCGGAATAATAATACCAATGTAAACAATATTTTAAATTAAAGAACTTCGATCAATATTGATCGAAGCTATAGAACGAACATTTATGGATAAGTTTCCTAAAAATACCTGAATAAACTAAACAACACCAGCTGAGAAATGTATATACTTAGGTACCTCAATGATGTTATAGTATAAAGTTTTACTATAGGTAGAGGTACTAGAGGTACCTATATAAAATTAGTGATTTCGTAACCCATATACACAACCCGCTGAGTTTCTCCCCAGATCTCCTCAGTGGCTCGCGATTCCGATCCGGTCTTAGATTCAGCGAAGCACTGCTCTTGCTAGGGATAGTGTAAGCAAATCCTCTCCGATTGAGCCCGTGAGCTCACCTACCCCCGTCTGCCAAAAGCTGGAATAGCCGCTGGCTAGGATAGATCTCGTATTGACGCAGATGTGCAAATGTTTTTTTTAAAATAGATTTTAATGAAAAAGTAAACATATTTGATTAATTCAACAAAATCTAACAAAATTACTAATCTTACGGCCGCGGTCAACAGAATTTCTTACGCGAGTTTTAACTTTATATCAAGGACATTAAAATGTTTTTTGTAATGCTTTTGTAGGCAAGTGAGCCTACTTCTTATCTGATATTAGATTATTGCCATCTTGAGGCATGAGGCTTAAGTCTCATTTGTTTAACATAATGTGTATCCTACCTTTTTAAGTGTTTAATCTATGTTTCTAACCTAAACATATTACTGTTTCGCGGTAAAAATAGTTAAGGTGGTGCTATCTATCGATGAAAAGACGAATTACAACTAGTTTTTTTTTCATATCTACTGCCATTAACCTCGGGGGGTTATTCTGGCTTCGATAAATGTGTAGGCGAGCTCACGCGACTCAGCCTGGGGGAATTCGCTAACACCCGCAAAATTGTAATTTGCGTAATTACTGGTGGTAGGATCACTTGTGAGTTTGCACGGGTAGGTAACACGACCCTGCCTATTTCTGCAGTAAAGCAATAATGCCTTTCAGTTGAAGGGTGGGGCAGCCTTTGTATCTATACTGAGACCTTAGAACTCATATCTCAAGATGGGTGGCGACATTTACGTTGTAGATGTCTATGGGCTCCAGTAACCACTTAACACCAGGTGGGCTGTGAACTCGTCCACTAATCTATGCAATAATAAAAAAAACACTGACTCTATCAAGATCTTTGCTGAATCCACAACCAGATCACAACCGCGACCCACTGAGAAGAAACGGCGAGAGACCCAGTAAGTTTTAAGAGAAGTAAAAAAAACTATGGGAATCTAAATTACGACCATACGAAGAACTAAATATCAAACGTTAAATGTCAGCAGAATTGTTATTGGAACAAGTAATCTTAATAGCATTCCGCATTCCACGGCGACCTGTTCTGGAGGTGTGTCGAACCGGATTTCTGTATACCTACTTGTTGTAAAATATGCGTTTTTGGTGTCGAAATACGTTACAAGGTTACATGACGGGCCGCCGCCGACATAGACGCTCAATCTCACGGACATGTTGACGATAACGCGTTAATATTTACCGAATAGTCGAATTATATTTGAGTATTTTATTTAAATTAATTAAAAGTGGACTAGACCTAAGTTATTTTTTTTTTGTGGCGAATGCTGGAAACTAAACCAATAATGACATTAGGTTTTTTTTACCGTCGCCATCTTTCTTTTTCATCTAGACAATGCAGTTATTTTTGGGTTTTTGTTTTTCACTATCGATCGACAAGCTTTATTATAGTTTTACGTATTGCTGTCAATGATTTATTTTTTGTAAATAGTCTCCAATTTACTTCGAAAAATATTTATATTTCATTAACATTGTCCCCTGTGTTTGTCGTTTTTTTTTATTGTTCTTGTATAGAGGCCGTGAGGTAATAGGCGGGGCGTGTCGGAGTAATATCGAAAACAATCTACTACTGCTCAGCAAGCTTCTGTAACTACTGGTGGTAGGACGTCTTGTGAATCCGCACGGGTAGGTACCACCGCCCTGCCTATTTCTGCCGTGAAGCAGTAATGCGTTTCGGTTTGAAGGGCGGGGCAGCCGTTGTACTGTAAAAACTGAGACTTAGACCTGAGATCTCAAAGCTGTATATATATTTGTTGATGTACTTCTATAACCACTAAGCACCAGACTCGGAGTTCGCTAATCTAATAAATAAAAACCGTCCAACGCAGCCTGGTACCAGCATTGCGGATCCTCCCGATCCACTAACGGTGCTTTTAGGTACCTCAAGCACCGGTCATCGATCTCGTCGAACCCGTCGCTTGCTACGAACGGCTCGACGAGTAAATTAACCCACAGACGCAGTCCACCGAGTTTCTCGCCGGATTTTCTCAGTGGGTCGCGTTTCCGATCCGGCGGCCATTCCTACAAAGCACTGCTCTTGCTAGGGCTAGTGTTAGCAACGTCGTCAGGTTAGAGCCCCGTGACCTACTCGTTCTGTGAATCTAGTATACCCCTCGAGGTCACTAGAATAGGAAGGAAAATATAGACAGCCTGGGGGCAAGGGGACCTGGCAATCAGTGGCGGATTTACCCTAAGGCCCTGTAGGCCCGGGACTAGGACGGCCAGATTTAGGGGCGGCTCCAATCGTGTCAAAAAACTTATTATAACGTATGGCGGGCGGACTGCACTGCATGGTGCAATCTATACCGCATCCTTAAATACTCTATTATCATCTCAGCTATTATTATTATTATTTATCATACTAAACTTATGGTTACTTTTACCCACACTTCCCACCCGCACTTGCGATAACAAGTAGCTCCGTACAAATTAATTGTGTTTAATTAGATATTCAAATATTTACACGCAATTAAGTGTTGAAAGTTGATAACACTCGTGTAAAAGTTATCATAACCAAGTATGCCAAGTTGGCAGAGTATGTTAGAGCAAATAACTAGTTGTAACAACTTATGTATGTACCATATTCTTTGCAAATAAAACCATATTTTGTTCCTAAATTTCTAAATCTATTTAAATTAAAGTTGGCAATAGAGTAATTTCATTATGTAGTCTATATGGTGGATGCTGAGAAAGGGGCGGCTGATGGCTTGGGCCTAAGGCGGCCGAGATTGCAAATCCGCTACTGCCGGCAATACAAAATCAATTTCTCCCCGCTACCCGCGTCCCAATTACTTTTTTTTATTTATTTATTTACGGCCAATGGTTACAAGACCTTATAGCCTATCTTAAATTCGTCTCAATTACTCGTAGACCGTGTTGCCAGCCCACAATCAGTTACTATAACTTAGGCTATTTCTGCGCTATTACACGTTATGGTTTTGTTGTGTACAAACATTCATGTGAGTCGTGTTTACACTCTACAACGTGAGCTATGATGAAACGGGCGTGTACGACCGCGCCTCCGATCTATCAACCTTTGACACATCGTTATCAGCTGTTATCATTAACGTTGCAATAATAAATATATTTATCGCGTCACGTATGTACTGCTAATCTACAAGGAGCTGTGCGTCATTTTTTTGTTTTCTTTTTGTTTTAAATTTTTATTTTTAAATTTTTACGATAACTTCAGCTGTATCAGGCGCGAGTCTGATATAACCGGTTCGATCTAATTTTCTGAACACCTAAAAAGGTAACACGTTGAATGAATATTATATTTTGTTTTAAAATGAAACCACTTTTTAATGCGCTTTTATTAGCTTCAGACGTATGTATGTTAGTATGTAACGGAATCTTTGAACATGATTTTGACCCCCTTCAAAAGGTCGGATTAAGTCGAAATTTGGGGAAAAAAAATAAAAAAAAGAAATTGAGAAAATTGAAATATTGTCCATCTTCAATTGACTTTTGCGGAGACTACTCAACGGTAAGCAACCACTTGGCTTGTACCCCAGGCATTGCTGACGCTCATCCTCGACGGTAACCACTGAGATAACTCATCAACTACCACTATTCGAAATGGTATGAACCGCGTAAAGTCTCGCGTTTCATTCATCATCAGCACTATCAGTCTTCTCTTTTTTTTATTACCCTTGTAGGCAAACGAGCATAAGGCCCACCTGATGGTGAGAGGTTACCGTTGCCCATGGACTTCAGCAATGCCAGGGGCAGAGCCAAGCCGCTGCCTACCATTAAGTACTCTCCGCAAGCCTTGTTTTGTTTGAAGAAGGATAAGTCATAGCGCTCGGGAAACACCGTGGAGGGGAGCTCATTCCAAAGCCGGATGGTACGTGGCAAAAAAGATCTCTGGAAACGCACTGTCGATGAACGCAGTGGCTCCAGGTAGTATGGATGAACTCTCCGGTGGCGGGAGGTGCGATAGTAAAAACGAGATGATGGAATCATCTCAAATAATTCCTCAGAGCAATCATTCCTCTTCCTTCGACCCTCCATTAATAAACAATCTAGATATAACTCACTTACCTCTTCGTAACGCTCTTTATAAAAAACACCATCTTGAAAAGCCTCGTGCAATTTTCGTTGTTCTGTAACAATGTATTTTGAAGTTGTTATCGAAGAGTAGAAAAACAATTCAATTTTATATTTATTGGTGAATAAGCTTACGGATTAACTGAGCTCCAAAAACCTGCAGGAGCTCATAGATATTGCAACGTATACGGATGTCCTATATTAATAATGTCCTCGTTAATAATATTATGTTAAGTAGTGTAATTGTTTGATTGTATATTGTGAATAAAATTATTTCCTTACATTATAAGTTAGATTTCTCGATTTATTGATTTCTCCACTATTTAATGGATGTTATTATGTATAATAACATCCATTAAATAGTTTATATTATTTTATATATTTATATATTTAGTTGAGAAGGTTTATATGTATATAATAAACCTTCCTCTTCAATCACTCTGTCTATTAAAAAAACCGCATCAAAATCCGTTGCGTTGTTTTAAAGATTTAAGCATACATAGGGATATAGGGACAGAGAAAGCGACTTTGTTTTATACTATGTTGTACGTTTTGAATGTATCCAATTGTATTGAATTAATAAAATCTAGCCTAAATAAGCTGTGTATTTTATATTACGAATTATCTATTATAAATTTTCATAAATTTATGTAACATTAGAAATATTTTGGTAAACAGCTGCAGACTTCAGATACCTAGGATCGAGAGAGAGAGAAAACATTATGTTGGCTAGAATTTATAGGTAATATTGTATACAGGATTTTTTTTTCCCTACCTATTCTAGTAACCTCCAAGGGTTATTCTAGATTCGCCGAACTTGGGCAGTAATGTCAGGACAATTTCAACATTACATAAACTGCTGTCATGGTGTTTGCAACACTGTTAAAATGTCGGGATATCAATTTTGAATAACAATAGATTAAAAAAGCTTACACATTTTTTTTTATTGCTTAGATGGATGGACGAGCTCACAGCCCACCTGGTGTTAAGTGGTTACTCGAGCCCATAGACATCTACAACGTAAATGCGCCACCCACCTCGAGATACAAGTTCTAAGGTCTCAAGTATAGTTACAACGGCTACCCCACCCTTCGAACCGAAACGCATTGCTGCTTCACGGCGGAAATAGGCGGAGTGGTGGTACCTACCCGTGCGGACTCCCAAGAGGTCCTACCACCAGTACCAAGAGGTCCTACCACCAGTCCAAGAGGTCCTACCACCATTTAGTAATATAAGTATTACCGAAGCATGTATTCTAAATAATTGCTTACAAACGCTATTATATTGACTAGACTTGTCTACACGTGGAAAGTGGCATATCAGGTGATTTCATGCGTATTTTTTATTATTATTTCGAAAGACTTTGATATCGTTTCTATATTGTGAAACACACTTATAATGCTTTGTTGGATATTATTGATTGGATCTAGTGTAGTAATGCAATACGTCTAATGTATTTATTACTTCTATATAAATTTGCATTTGATAAATGAGTCGACTATTATCAAAGCCGGCAATCTGACTTTTGGACAATGATTGGTAAATCAGAAAAACGAATTATTGACTTTGTATTCCATTGGCAGTCACAAAACTCTTCGGAACGACATCTTAGATAAATAACAGGTTAAGTATTAACCTTTATTTAATGCAGGTTTTGAACCGTATTCTTTGAAGGAGACGATTATATTCAAATCAATCTGTATTGACATATCAATAATTTTTTTTTGTCCAAATGCACAGATTGCCACCTTTGATAATAGACGACTCAAATACAATGTTTGCAAATTACCTAATCTAACTTTTAGGTTATGTAATAACGAAGCGTCAGAGATATCGGAATTAAGATGTCTTATTATTAAGATAGATTACGTTTTGGGCTTGTTTAACTTTGATAAATTTGTTTATATTGAATTCTGGGAAGCAATTTTTTTTTAAAGTGAACGTTTTATGCTTTAGTTATCTGAGGAAGTAAATCAATGGATCGCCCTAAACACGTCATTACGGATTCTCCCGATCCATTAACGGTGCTTTTAGGTACCTCAAGCACTGGTCACCGCCCTCGTCGAACCCGTCGCTTACGACGAAGGGCTCGGCAAGTAAATTAACCCATAGACACAACCCACTGATTTTCTCGCCGGATCTTCTTAGTGGGTCGCGTTTCCGATTCTGCGAAGCTCTGCTCTTGTTAGGGCCAGTGTTAACAACATCTCTGGTATGAGCCCCGAAAGCTAACCTACACGCTAGGATAGAGCTGATATAGCCTCTCAAGGCTATCAGCATAGGTAGGAAAAACAAACCGGATTTTTGTTTTTTTTATCAATGATTACTCTCGACGATAGTGATTGGTTTTTGATGATTTATGATTAGTGTCTATAAATTATTATATCGTTCTGAACCTCTGAGACTAAGAAGAGACTTCGGTTCTCTCAATGCTTTGTACCGTATGTTCCATTGGGTAGTGCTATGTGGAATTGTTCGAAATTATCCCTTCATCTCCTTTTTACAGTCGAACTTTGGCCATCGGAACAGCTCAACCATATTATCTAAAATCGCTGTGTTCATCCTCTATGCGTATTCAAAGATCATTTTTGGTTCGTTCAATTCGGCTTTGGTAAGCCGCGGTGTTTGCCAAGCGTTATAACATGTCCTTCTTCAAACCAGGCTTGTGGAGAATACACAGCCGGAGCCTGTGGCATGGCCCTGTCTCTGGCTGCTGATGTCCATGACCGACGCTGACCACTCACCATCAGGTGGGTGGGTATGTTTTTTTTTTTTTATTGCCGTATTATTGCCCACCTGATGGTGAGTGGTTACCGTCGATCATGGACGTTAGCAATGCCACAGGCAGAGCCAAGCCGCTGCCTACCGTTTAATACTATCCACAAGCCTCGTTTGAAGAAGGACATGTCATAGCGCTGGGGAAACACCGTGGAGGGGAGCTCATTCCATAGCCGGATGGTACGTGGCAAAAAAGATCTCTGGAAACGCACTGTGAATGAAAGTAGTGGCTCCAGGTAGTATGGATGAACTCTACTCCGGTGGCGGGCGGTGCGATGGTAAAAACGAGATGTCGGTATCATCTCGAGCAATTCCTCAGAGCAATCCCCATGGAACCCCATGTCATTAAAGTTATTTCGAGCCGCCACAAAGTAAACCTACCAAATACCCCAGCATCATCAGCGTGCTAGTTGCGAGTCTTTTAACGTTCTCGATAGCGTAAAAGTTAACTCAAATTTGTATGGAGTTGGAACGTTTGCCTACGTTTGCCGCTAGGGACGCTGTTCCAAAGTGCATACATGTTCTTTGAGTTAACTTTTACGCTATCGAGAACGTTAATAATAATAATAATAATGTACATTCCGCGGAAGTGTGGTGGCCGGGGCCTACTTAGCGCCAAGGTCATGCACAACAGTGGGGTGTGCAGTCTCAGGAAATATTTCCTATCGAGGGCTGACAGTGTGATGCACAGAGAGGTCATAGAATGCGACAAAGGACTGACCCCGCTAGCCCTGGCCAGAGACGGGTGGCAATCACCGGCGGTACTCAGTACCTCTGACCGTGAGGCCATATGGAAAGGGAAAGAGCTGCACGGACGCTTCTTTCAGGCACTGCATGAGCCCCACGTGGACAAAGAAGCCTCCGTGCACTGGCTGCGATTCGGTGACCTCTTTGGGGAAACCGAGGGTTTTGTTTGTGCAATACAGGATCAGGTTATCAGGACGAACAACTATAGGAAGCACATTCTGAGGGATGGGACAGCTGACATCTGTCGATTATGCCGCCGACCGGGTGAATCCCTCAGACATGTCACCTCTGGTTGTTCTATGCTTGCTAACACTGAGTACTTGCACAGACATAACCAAGCAGCCAGAATACTCCACCAAGAGCTCGCCCTTAAGTATGGCCTCATCGAACAGAGGCTACCGTATTATAAGTACCAGCCGGACGCTGTACTCGAAAACGACCGTGCCAAGCTCTACTGGGACCGGCCCATCATTACGGATAGGACTATTCTTGCGAATAAGCCTGATATCGTGCTGATGGACCAGACGGAGTCTCGGGTATTTCTGGTGGATATCACCATCCCCTACGACGAGAACCTCGTGCGGGCCGAGGCAGATAAAAAGACCAAATATTTGGACCTGGCGCACGAGGTGACCGACATGTGGAGGGTGGTATCTACAGAAATAATCCCGGTAGTTGTGTCGGTGAATGGTTTGGTCCCTAAAAGCCTCTCAAAACATCTCGAGAGGCTTGGTCTCAACAAAAAGTCGGTGGTGGCCCAAATGCAAAAAAGCAGTCTTGCTCGACAATGCCCGTATAGTTCGCCGGTTTCTCTCCCAATAGTCCCTAACGCTCCGGCCGATTGTTGCCCACCTCGCCGGAGTGTGTCCTGCCGTCTTCCCAGGCGTGGCAGTGTTTAATACACTATAATAATAATAATGTTTTTATTGCAAGTAACCATGACTCATATAAATTGTTAAAAAACTCGCACTAAACACACTGATTACGCTTGTTCATATCACGAATATTCATATCGCCATCAATCTCGCAAGATGTAAACACATCGCACCAGGATCTATCTGCCTTTATCAATATCGCGTCTTCAAATGGCATTGATTTTGATGTCGGCTCATCATTTTATTTTAATCTTATCTAGAGTGGGAGTGAATACTTTTATATGTAGGTATCCATAACATATATTTGACTTTGAAATCTTAATTTTTCCACGTACCTATCTATGTACAGTAATTCAAATTCAAATTCAAATTCATTTATTTCAATTTAGATGTCAGTATAACACACTTGTTGAATGTCAAAATATAAATAACAATGTTAACTCTACCACCGGTTCCAAAAAAAGCCACAGTCCCGAGAAGAACCGGCGAAACAAACGCAGCGGGTTTTTTTTTTTTTTTTTTCTCAAATATATATATATGTATATATTTTTAAATAAGTAAAAATATTTGCAATAAACGAAAAAACAAGTCAAAAAATACAAATAAAAAATAATAATAATAATGAAAATGAAAAGGCCAGGAGCGAACGCCTCATTCCCACGTAGTGCCATCTAGTAAGTAATCCTTAATTTTATAATATGCCTTGTTGCACAAACGTTCCTTGACAGTTTTCTTAAATCTATGAACAGGTAGCAATTGTACGTTTTGTGGGATCTTGTTGAAAAGTTGTACACCCAGCCCCCTAAAAGAGTTGCTTATTTTCTTAATTCGAGCCGCCGGCAACGCAGTAGCGCAGGAGAACATTCACAAAGATGTGGATGCGCTTGGTTGTAGAAAAGAAATGACACCTGCCGAACTAGAGCAATAAGAGCGAACGTTTTTTTTTTTGTTTCAATCAAATATTTGTCGTGTCGTATTATTTTTAACCGACTTCAACAAAGGAGGAGATTCTCAATTCGACTATAGTTTTTTATGTCTGCTACCTCATAACTTTTGACTGGGTGAATCGATTTTGATTTTATTAGAAAGCTGACGCTTCCCGTGTGGTCCCATTTAGTCCAGTTCTGATAATGGTATCCATGAGATAACCATAAAAGTCTTAAATTTGCATTAAGTACGTGCGCGACAAATACATAGATGAATAACTCAATATCAATAACTCAACATTACACCAACCGATTTCGATGATTATTGTTTTTAGTGTATATTAATTTGTTTTGGAATATCTTTTTTTTTATTTTATTGAAGTCGGTTTTTGTTAAAGCATGTCTATTTACAATTATGTTTTATGGAAATTTTCGGTGTACATCATCGGTATATATATCGATGGTGTACATATTCAACATCCGTCTTCTAGAATTTTCTTCGGTTTCGTTACTATTTTTCCGGTTTAATCTCGCTTTATTTATTGGTTTTATTTAATATGTTTCGAATACTGTACTTTAGGGGTCAAGATCGAAACGGATTCAACGTGTTTTGTCAAATCGTTAAAATAATTGCGAGCTTAATATGATGACATTAAAGCTTAAATTTATTAAATTTTATTCGTTGTTTTTTTTATATCACCTGATATTATAAATCGGGCGACCGGTTTTGACGGTTAAATAAAATTGATTTTAAATTCTAATAAATTAATAGACAGACAAATCAATAGTGCGAATGAGCAAACTTTTGAGCAATTTCGAAAAGGGCACATGTCGTATATTTTGTCAATAGCCCGAGAGCCCGTGGGATCTACCTGTATGTATTTGACCAGACCTGAATTTTCGTACATTGAGACCCCTATACCTACCATGCATGAGGTGGGGACTCACTATGCTCAAAGTGGTCGACGCGCCGAGCGCTCAGGTAGGACAGGTACCGATTTTGACGGATTTTAAATCCATTTGACCACGTCTGCCGTTTTGAAATTTTGAAAATATATGATTATTATTATCGGAAAATAAGAATGGCAGACCATTATCGCGCATTTTACTTTGTGGCAGACCACTTTGAAAATGCTAAAAAAATAAAATTTTGAAAGTAATTGACCAGATCTGCCATTGATATAATAATATATGCTGTTTATTATAGTCTTAAAAACTTATATTGATCACGGCAGACCTCTACATTGCGTACACACATCAACATATAATAAAATCTGAGCTACTACCCGGCCAGATGTATATTATGTTTTCCGTTCACTGTTTTAGAGGAATATAATTTACTTGCGATTTACTTTAGCAATGTATTTACCGAAATTAATATTTTTTTATATTATATATACTAAACTTCATTAGTTAGACAATTAAGAAGTGAATTTTTTATGGAATAATTATAAATAATACGGTACAATGCTGATCAAAAAATAATTCAATTTCTCATTTTTATCATTCAACATTTAACTTGCCAGCTATACAATGCCAAAAAATCTAGTGATGTAGATGATGGAAGGTTCCAGCTGTTCGTTAGCAACTATAAAGATTCAGACATCAGTGAAAATTATAGAAAAAAAATTCAAAAATTTGAGGTAAGCTCAATACCACCGCATAAGAGTGAGCTTTATCAACAACTTTTGAGGGCCCACTATATTTCTTCTATTTGGAGAAATGCTTACAAAAAGCAACTCACAACTTTAGACCCATTGGAGTATGGTTGGATTGAGCAGGACAACATATATGCCTTCAAAGGGTTCGAAGGTGATCAACTTCCATATTTTGTGAGTGACTTAATCACCAATGTTCCTGGTAAGTTGATAACAATTCTTTCTCGAACATGTTCAGATGAATTTACGTTCATTTTACAATTTAAGTTTTTATTTTTGCAGTATTCGATTCAATGGTTGATGAAGACGAGTCACCTAACGATAAAGATGACTCCGATGATGATGATGATAAATGAAGATTGATATATATAATATGTAATGCATGCATGATATATTTTTTTAACTGATTTAACACTTTTAAATTTTGTCTTGACGAAATAAAAATGAGGAATTGAATTATTTTTTGATCAGCATTGTACCGTATTATTTATAATTATTCCATAAAAAATTAACTTCTTAATTGTCTAACTAATGAAGTTTAGTATATATAATATAAAAAAATATTAATTTCGGTAAATACATTGCTAAAGTAAATCGCAAGTAAATTATATTCCTCTAAACAGTGAACGGAAAATATAATATACATCTGGCCGGGTAGTAGCTCAGATTTTATTATATGTTGATGTGTGTACGCAATGTAGAGGTCTGCCGTGATCAATATAAGTTTTTAAGACTATAATAAACAGCATATATTATTATATCAATGGCAGATCTGGTCAATTACTTTCAAAATTTTATTTTTTTAGCATTTTCAAAGTGGTCTGCCACAAAGTAAAATGCGCGATAATGGTCTGCCATTCTTATTTTCCGATAATAATAATCATATATTTTCAAAATTTCAAAACGGCAGACGTGGTCAAATGGATTTAAAATCCGTCAAAATCGGTACCTGTCCTACCTGAGCGCTCGGCGCGTCGACCACTTTGAGCATAGTGAGTCCCCACCTCATGCATGGTAGGTATAGGGGTCTCAATGTACGAAAATTCAGGTCTGGTCAAATACATACAGGTAGATCCCACGGGCTCTCGGGCTACAAACTAGTGGTCCCATAGTAGTCGAAATTCGACTATAATTAATTGGAATTGTAAGTTTGTACACTATTATGATTGTATTTTATACTTCTATAATCACAAATTTCGCCAAGAATACACTATAAAAAATATTAACAAAGACAATCAATATTTAATCTATTCTCAATTTGACAACAGACGTCAAGAACAAAAGTTTGACAATTAATAGTATGCATGCGTGTGTGCGTCAAATACATGGTATGTAGTGTGTGTAATGTTTTCTTAATTGATTTAATGTATCTTTTATGCATTATTTTAAAAAAATATTAGCATTGTGCACTTCTTCTCTATATTCTCTATAAGTGTGGAAAATTTCATACTATTCCGACCGCGAAAATTTCGTAAAAAGGGATACAAATTTTTTTGTTTCACGTATTAATATATAGGTATAGATACGTTTTTTTCATATACATGTAGTTTTGAGGCTTACCTACACTCATTTTATAATAATTCCAAGAATTTTCAATTGCTAATTAACACTAAAATATATCTCAAAAGTTAATATTTTAAATTTTACACTGGTTTAGAAAATAATCAGTTTTTTTTTTCATTTCCTGAACATTTTACATTTTCAGAGATGTGCCCTTTTCGAAATTGCCTATTCAATTGAATTTGACTTATAACTTTAACACGTTAGGTACATATCAACGTACCAGCTATTTGGATCTTCAGGATATTAGTGTAAATAAAACGGCTGCCTGAAAGAGATCTCTTCTAGCGATAAGACCGTTTAATACAAATATACCTGTTTGTTGACCGTTTTTAATGCTTATTGTGTTTTGGTGTGCAATAAAGTCTCTCTCTCTCTCCCCCCCTCTCTCTCTCTCCCTTTCCCTCTCTCTCTGTCCAGTGTTCTCATTATATCAAGGGCTGAAAGGCAACATTTAAGTTTTACTCACACTCACAAGAGGTAGGACCTCTTGTGAGTCCGCGCGGGTGGGTGCCGGTCTGCCGTGAAGCAGTAATGCGTTTCGGTTTGAAGGGTGGGGCAGCCATTGTAACTATACTTGAGACCTTAGAACTTGTATCTCAAGGTGGGTGGCGCATTTACGTTGTGGATGTCTATGGGCTCCAGTAACCACTTAACACCAGGTGGGCTGTGAGCTCGTCCACCCATCTAAGCAATAAAAAAAAACATACTTTTGTGAAATGACAAACGTAAATCTGACGCACAATACGAGTATTATTATGTTTTCATAACTTATCATACAGCAATTGACGTATTGTAAAATGATTTGATTTTATTTTTGGCACAGATAAGTTTCGTAATTGCGATAATTTACAATGAACACTATTTATTACATAAACATGTTGGAAAAAAAAAAACTATAGGTATTAAAACCAAAACCTACAGATTCACGTCAACAGTGACCTTTAAACAATCCCGCATCAATTTTAGGTACTGCTCTAAGACTTCTATGTTCTAAGACTTCACGCACGTGTAAGTTATCACACAATGGAAAACGCCCTTAATTATTCATGACTTGACAGTTTTATTATGTTGTTTGCTTTAAGAGATTACTCATTTGTTGTTATTCTAATTTTATTTACTCTAATAAACATTTCTTGTCATATTAAAACGATGACCACTAATGCGTAGTTATCGTATGTATTTTGGCATCAAATATCAAATAAGTCTTTTGAAAAGTATTAAAATTTGATGTTGTTTGACTATAATTTATGTTATAAGAATATTATTTTTGTTAGGTCTTTTATGAGATTTAGTTCAAACTATTGCATAGTTGTTGGCTATTCCGGTAATTCTAGCAGTGCCAAAAACGTATAGATATGTATTAGTAGTACGCGAGTGGGTGTCGACAGAATACTACTTAAGCAAAAGAGTGTATATCTTTAAAATATTCCGCGCCAAACACGCGCCGAGGCCGCACCTATTTTTATAGCATGGCAGTTTTAAATAAATGTTAATATATTGTTTTACTTTTAAACCTCATTGTATCCCAATTAACAGTACTTTGAAACACAAATTAGATTACATGAATTATCAGAAACAAATGCGAGAAAAAAATTAACGCTGAATTATAAATTCGGAAGTGAAATTATGCAAAAACGCAGTCCAGTAATGCCAACACTCAAAAAACAAAAGTCACGCCCCTACGCAAACCTGACCTTATTGAGGTCACGGGATGCCAACACAACAAAACGAATACTCACAATTTATCAGAGCGGCAAATGGAGAAACACGAGAGAGTTTTATAATAAAATTATAGCTATAAATACGTGTAGTGTGGTTACAAGACGGTCGCACACTGCTTGCCAGATGAGGGGTGAGCGATATCGGAACGACATTATCATCATTTGATTGGTAATGCCAAAGACATTTTGGCTGAGTTGCCGTGCTGAGAATTCGGGCCACTGTGTGTCTTCTGTCTTGTCAACATATCAACGATTTAAATTGTATCTATCAATAATGTTTTTATGTCGCCAATATGAATATATGAAAGTGATAGTTATTTGTAATGTATTTTTGAAACAATAAATTGCATTTATTTTCTAATATATAAAGAATTAACGCACAAAAAACATTAGATACCAATTTCATCGTTGTTACTTTCGTTGTTACGTTGTTACTTACCTAAATTGAAATACTAAGTAAAGTAAAAAACTAAAGAAAAAATAATTAAACGGTTTTGATAAATAGTAGTAAATAAAAAAATTACGCTACGTACAAAGGCAAACTGCCAAATATTATTGTAGTTTTTGTGATTGCAAATTAAAAGTAAGTGCCAATTTCTAAGCCTTTTTCCAGTTACTTGAAATATTTTATTAAACTTTTCTTTAATGAATACAGTTTTATTTTTTAACCTATTAGGATGTCTGCACTGGAAGACGCCACCGGCCTTCCGGTTTCTGACGCAAAGCCAATATGCATTCTGGATTAATTTAAGATGTGACCATGCGACAAATCTTCTCAACACGGTTCGGATATTTGTTAGGGTTTAACTATTCGCCGGTAGATGTCACTAATCCCAATAGTAACGCTCCCGTTTTTTGGGTAATCTAGGATTGCTTATGTTCGCTACGTGTGTTCTGCCTGCCTCTATTTATTTATAATCGGGAAAATTTTACGTCATATCTGTCGATTCAATTGTTTCGTTCACATTTGCAACACAACAATAAAAATGATAATACAAAAATTAATAAATGTTTATTTAACTTGCTCGGCAACAGGTGTGTACATATGTATATGTACCTATATAAGAATCCCACTGAATGTTTGCTCAACACAAGTGTTGATGATAACACTTATAGAAATATGGATCAAACGACTGAACAGATGTCAAATGATGATTAAAGAAACAATCTGACTTAACAAGTGCATTATGTCGACAGGGAGTAAGAATAACATGGTAAGATTGCAACTTGTTATTGTTTTACTGGTAGTAGGACATTAAGAGACCGCACGGGTAGGTACCACCACCCTGCCTACTTCTGTCGTGATGCAGTAATGCGTTTCGATTTGAAGGGCGGGGCAGCCGTTGTACTGAGACATTAGAACTCATATCTCAATGTGGGTGATGGCATTTACTTTATAGATGTCTATGAGCCCCGGTAACCACTTAACACCCATCTAAGCAACAAATAAAATAATCGTAAATCGACATGCTTTAACAAAAACCGACTTCAAATAGAAAAAAAAAGATATTCCAAAATAAATTAATATACACTAAAAACAATAATCATCGAAATCGGTTGGCGTGATATTGAATTATTGAGTTATTTATCTATTTGTCGCGCACGTATGTAATGAAAATTTAAGACTTATATGGTTTTCCCATGGATACTATTATCAGAACTGGTCTAAATGGGAACACAGGCGAAGGAAGCGTCAGCTTTCAAATAAAAAAAGAATCGTCAAAATCGATTCACCCAGTCAAAAGTTATAGGTAACAAACATGAAAAAAAAACAGTCGAATTGAGAACGTCCTCATTTTTTGAAGTCGGTTAACAAACTAAATTTTAGCTAAATATGACTTACAATGTTCTTTCTTATATTTGTCGATATGTCATTTACATATTACTATTTACGGATAACAGACATGGCAATTAACTTATTACTAGGGGCAAGAGTTTATTAGTTGCTGTTGGTATTCACCGCAGACTTTTGTCTCCCAACATCGAACTTTTATACCAGGGAACGGTCACCGTCCTCGTCGAACCCGTCGCTTGTGACCAAGGTCTCGACGAGCGAATTAACCCATAGACGCAACCCACTGAGTTTCTCGCCGGATCTTCTCAGTGGGTCGCGTTTCCGATCCGGCGGTAGATTCTGCGAAGTACTTACTGCTTTTGCTAGGGTCAGTGTTAGCATCACTCCGGTTTGAGCCCCGTGAGCTCACCTACTAGTTAAGGTTACGCTGAAATAGCCTCTCAAGGCTATCAGCTAGGTAGGAAAAAAATATATACCAGGGGTACGTGAGCCTGCCAATATGTTAGAGTCAGCCCACTTCCGGATGTGCTCCTGCCAGAACCCTTTAGAGGTGATTAGGTGTGCAACTCAACCAGACGACGGAGTTGACAAGGCTAATCGACGACTCCACGCCTTCTCAGGCTGAGCCCCGTGACCTCACCACATGGTGAGCCAGAATAGCCCTTCAAGTCTACTGGCGGTCAGCAAAAAGAGCTTTTTCATATCCCACCTATTCGCTGGTAACGTAAGAGGCTATTTCAGCTTCTCGCGGACGGGTAGGTGAGCTCACGGCCTCAACCTGAGAGAATTAGCTAGCACTGGCCCTAGCAAGAGCCGTGCTTTGCAGAGTCTACTACCGGATCGGAATCGCGATCCACTGAGAGAATCCGGCGAGAATCTCAGCGGGCTGTGTCTATGGGTTAGTTCCCTCGTCGAACTCTCTCGAAAAAAACCAGTTACAATTACATAAACAATATTCATTGATTGGAATTTAAAAAATAATAATTCAAAGTAACATAAAATGAGCCGATTAATAAATAAACAAAACGAATGCTTAAAAATAAGTAAATATTTAATATATATTTTTCCACTATCTTATAATATGATTTTCAACCAATTTTCCTTATTAGTTTTTGCTTAGCACCTATTGACGAACTTTAGTATTAACGATTTTTGGTAATTACTTAAGAGCCGGTTTTTTTTTTTCAAAATGTCATGCATACTATTTATAACATACTACAGCACAGAATGAATGTAAGTCTTAATATATCACTGCTTATGGTCGAATATCGATCAACGGGCCAGAAGCTAGTTATCTTTATTACACGTTTTGGCTAATTGACATTATCATTTCAAAGAAAAGCAATGATGTATATTATATAAAATCAATTATCAAAAACATTAAGCACTATTAAAAAGTATACATTTATTTACAACGCGCTTTTGTTATTGTTTTTTTTTCTTGGGCGAGATGGGTGAACTGATCTCGGCTCATCTTTACCGTTACGCGTTACCAGAGCCCGTGGACATCAACAATGTAAATGCCGTCACGAAACTTGAACATTAGAACTCATGTCCTTTCTTAAAGTTAGGTAATTTAGCGTTGCCTCCACTTTCCGTGTCCTGCAAGACCCAATACTGACTGAAGAGAGAGGCTGAGGTCTAGGAAGCCGAAAGACTTACTCTCTGTCTACTACTCTACTACTATCAGCTACATACATCCATTACTATACGTAGGTTCACCGAAGCGGCGATGTATACATTTCACGAATTGTTTTGAACTATTCGCATTTTATACATTATAACATCGATCTATTACCAATATTACCACTAGATAATGCCTCACAAACAAAAACAATACACAAATATGGCATCGACTGACTAATCTGACTATACAATCAAATGGATAAAAACGATGTAAAGGTATAATAATTGTAACCTAAACTATGCCCTTTTCCAAAGCAATAAAGTTCAGTAAAGTGCAGCTTAGTGGTAATAGATCGATGCATTATAAACACAATTATTTGATTTATCAAAAGTCGAAACTCTTTAAGATTTTTACCACGTTTTTCAGATTTCCTGAGCTCCCGGAACTTCGATGCTAACACAATGTAATTGCTTGATAGCAGTGTGTTTCAAAAGCTTTTTTTATGATTGAGGGTTAACTGGTGGCTTGGAGGCCTTTCCAGTTTCACAAGGATAAGTGGACGAGAAAGGGCTCAGTTAGAAGGGGTGGAAATTTGCTAACTGCTACCCGAGCACCTCCAAACGAGACCTAACAACTCAAGAGAAGTTGTTTCGCGAATGAATCTACTACCGGATCGGAATCGCAACCCGCTGAGAAGATCTGGCGAGAAATTCAACGGGCTGATGTTTAGGTTAGGTTGCACGTCAAACTCTTTGCTGAGTTCGACGAGTACGGTTACCGGGGTCCCTACTCTTACAGTTAGATCGGAAGGCGTCTAATGCAAGGGTTATTGGATCTGATGGATCCGTAAGGACGTATCCAGGGCAGCGGCAAAAGCGTCTTTAGCCCATATCGTGCAATCATTACCCGTTAATAATTGCGCGGCCAAAATTGAATAGGTACAAATAGCGTAGGTTCATTAAAAGTGCCCTAACACCTCTGCGCCCACACCCTGCGCCTTAGATAAAGCCGCTTTTGCCGAGCGGACACACAACCATCACCATAGAGTTTCTTTCAGGACTTTGGAGCCAGCTTAGGGCCAACTTCACCGATGACGCGTGACCACAGATTAAATTATTCTTAACACTGACAAAGTGAGTATCGAAGTGTATTATTATCTCGTTGGGTCGAATGGTTGTTGCTGGCTATACCGTAGTTTATTATTGATTTGTAATCACGTCATTTCGGATCCTCCCGATCCACTAACGGTGCTTTTAGGTACCTTAAATACCAGTCACCGTTCTCGTCGAACCCGTCGCGTCGCTTGCGACGAAGGGCTCGACGAGTAAATTAACCCTAAGACACAGCCCACTGAGTTTCTCGCCGGATCTTCTCAGTGGGTCGCGTTTCCGATCCGGTGGTAGATTCTGCGAAGCACGGCTCTTGCTAGAGTTCCTGTTAGCAACATCCTCAGGTTTGAGCCCCGTGAGCTCACCTACTAGTTAATGTTCCGCTGATATAGCCTCTCAAGGCTATCAGCTTAGGAAGAAAAAACAAAAAATCAAGTTGAGCTTGTGAGCTCACCTATCGGTCTGTGTTTGAATAACCCGTTAAGTTACTTACGATTAAGTAGGAAAAAATACTGTCCAATACTAATAGCTACCGGCTACAAACATAAAATTTGTTATTTATTTATTGCATCAAGAAGTACGTAAGATAGGGTTATCCATGGCTTTGCTGCCTCATACGCGGTTTTTTTTAGAAAAATTCATGACCTTTCTTCATAATTGTTTCTAAAAGTTCAAAAGTTCTAAAATTTAAAGTATGGTGGTACCTACCCGTGCGGATTCACAAGAGGTCCTACCACCTGTAAACACATGTATGGATGCAAACTTATTCTGTAAATATCTTAAAAAGCGCTTTTCAATATTCTGTCGCTGCACTACAGGATATTTGACAGAAGCTTGACAGACACTTCCAAAATAAGTTTATATACGGATCTTCGTCGGTCTACCGAGCAACTTCACCAGCTCGGTGAAAGATCTTCCCTCGGTACATTCCTCCAAAAAACCATTGTCTAATTTCTCAACGACTTCAATAAACAACGGTCTTTCGTTAACTCTAACCCTTTCATTCTTCAAAGGATACTTGTAGGATGTTCCTGCTAACACATTACACAACACACAACGGATTATCCGTTTGGTAAAATATCCGATACAAGATACATTGTATAGATACACAAAAAAAAGAACTTATGTTTGTTTGTTTCTTTTGTTTTTTATTACATAAACAAGCACACACAAGGACGTGAGATCAAAGACTCTATTCACGCCTCAATCTTGAGAAATGGTGTTGAGCTCACAAGCTCAACCTAAGAGAATTGCTAACACCTAGGGGAAAGTGGGGGAATTGGGAACACTTAACTTCAAATGTTCAAAACTAATAGAAAAAAGTCATAAACATAATCAACTTTCATTGAAACGCAAGCTTTGCTTACCTATCTACTTATTGATAACAAAAAAAATCTCCAAAATCAACGTTCTCCATTCCCCCACTCTCCTCTACTCTATCTAGAGCAGTGCTTCGCTGAAACTACCATCGGGTCAGAATCGTGACACACTGAGAAGATCCGGCGAGAAACTCAGTGCGTTATCATATAGCCATCGAGATATTACATACTAATAACACAAGTCATTTAACGCATGCCTAAATCGCGCTAACGACATTTCCGAGATAAGTTTGTGTATAAACAAGTTCCGAACAATAACAACCAGAAAAATGGTCAACCGAGAATTTTCAATCGCTCGGTAGAAGATCTTCCAGACCATTAGTCTACTCAGCAAAGTCACTCGTTCAATGGAAGATTTTCCCTTTTTGTAGTTACTTCTCCAAGTAAGGCTTAAGTTAAGGCATAAGTATGCCACATATCGCGCATACAGTGCCATAACGTCATTTAGGCAATTTATGGAATTTTTCAGGAAAAACGTTGGTAAATTCAACATTTTATTATATAATTCTTATATAGTTCTACTAGGTTATATAAATAAAATGATAATATTTAAACTACAACTTTAAACTTCATCAGTAAAAACAAACATCTCTCTCGTCTTGCTAATAACTATTAAAAATGTATTTTCTCATACTCAATAACAAAAATTGCTAAAGTGTATGACTTTATAGCACCGTATGTGCGATATGTTAGGCCGGTCCAAACAAAATTATTAAACTCCTTTTACATTTTGGTTTCTATCATAGTTTTGCAAGTCAACAATCTACGAAGCATAATGCTGTTTATCATTGTATTCTTGTGCACCATTACCGAACAAAGCCTTTATCTAAAAGATAAAACTTACGTACATAGGTATATTCAGATAACATGATCTTGTAATTTATATAAGGTAATGAGAAAAACGAAACATTAACATAACGTTTGTTTGGTTAAGATTTTTATCACAGATCAAACAGAGATTGCAGATAATTTTGAAGTTCATTATAATGTGATTTACTTTTAGAAATGTTTTCAAATGAATGTCATTGTGAGGTGATTAGGTCAGTGGGTATTCGTTCATTCACAATGGGGATACCGGGACGATGAAGAGTATTCAGAAAACGCGTGTTCCAGCAGACATGTAGTGATGGATTCTAGACTTAATCAACACGAATTACGTTTGAATTTAAAAGAACATTAATGACATATGGCAGTTTGTTTTGTGAGTCCGCGCGGGTATGTACCACCACCCCGCCTATTTCTGCCGTGAAGAAGTAATGCGTTTCGGTTTGAAGCGTGGGTCAGCCGTTGTAACTATACTGAGATCTTAGAACTTATATCTCTAGATCGGTGGCGACATTTATTTTGTTGATGTCCATGGGCTCCAGTAACCACTTAACACCAGGTGGGCTGTGAGCTCGTCCACCCATCTAAGCAATAAAAAATAAATAAATAAAAGAAACAAAAAAAGTAAAAATAAAAAAATTAAAACAAGCAAAACCAAGCTCGTGTACTAGTTAGGTGAACTAAAAATAACGGATATTGTACGAATTCACAATAGGCCACCTGTCGCTTCGCACGGCCATTGTGACGGCCCGGCTGATGAAAAGTGTTGCCCACTTGTGTATATCAAAGCATTGTATCGAATAATCTACATATAAACCTTTGTTGTATTGTGAGATGTGTGAATCGTCGTCCTTTCAAAGTATTGTAGTTTTTAAGATCACGTGAGCTGTGTCGAAGAGGATAGAACCGAGAAAAATTTAGAATAAACGTACTAAACAGATGAATGTCTGGCGTAAGTTTATTTTATTACAGACTAGCTGACCCGGCAGACTTCGTAGTGCCTCAATCTATAAATAAAAGACCGAAACTTTTGTATAAAATAGATTTAAAACAAACCAAAGGAATCCGTCCGACGGGGGACACATCAAAGAAAAACAAAATTGTTATTTTTATTTAATTTCGAGTATTTTCATATTTATCTAACTTTTGAACCTTCTCTGGACTTCCACAAATAATTCAAGACCAAAATTAGCCAAATCGGTCCAGCCGTTCTCGAGTTTTAGCGAGACAAACGAACAGCAATTCATTTTTATACATATAGATAGATACCACGTTAGTCAAAATTCGACTATAATTAATTGAAATTATAAATTTGAACCATAATAATGGTTCTGTTGTTAAAGACTATTTACCTATACTTCTATAACCACAGATTTCACCAAGACTACACCTAAGACACATATCAATAAAGACTAATAGATTAAATGTATGTTGTGTCAAATACATGGTAGTGTGTGTAATGTTTTTATTTATTTATTTTATGTATTTTTTATGCATAATTAAAAAAATATTAACATTTTGCACTCCTTCGCTATATTCTCTATATTTCATACTCCTCCGTCCGCACTATTTTCGTAAAAAGGGGTACCAACAAAGTTTTTGCTTCACGTACTAATTATATAGATAAGATGTCTTGACAACATTAATGATGCACACAATGTTTTCACATGTCTCGGTGGAAAAGGTTGTATGTTGCCTTTTTTATAGAACTTATATGGGTAGATAAAGAAATCTACAACCCAAATGCCGCCACCCAACTTTAGATATGACTTCTAAAGTCTCCGTTTTTCCAGTACAACGGCTAACCCATCTTTCAAACCGAAACGCATCACTGATTCACGACAGAAATAGGCAGGGTGGTAAAACATTACACATTTATACTCTTTGTTTATTGTCAAACTATTGTTATTGTTTTATGTCTGTGGTCAAATTGAGAATAGATTAATATTGTTTGTCTTTATATTTGTCTAAAGTGTAGTCTTGGCGAAATCTGTGCAGCCTTAAAAAACACTGCCATCAATTAAAAAAAAAAATATTATTAGCCTATGTAAATACCGGTGGTTTTCAAGATTCTGCCTGTATCTGCCTATTCTGCCAAAATTCCGTGGCAAAGCAGTGATTTCAATCGATATAATTGGTTATCTTTACAATACAATAATTGAGATATCGATATGATTGCCGTTGTCATATCTCTGCGCTCTGTGTATCTCAAGGCTTAACGCGAAATCGGTCGTCCTTTGAACTCTTGTGACGAAAATATCATTCAAGTTGGTAGCATTACAAAATCGTTCCACTTCCACTTGTAACTCAAGTGATTTATCAACTCTTATCACGAACATAAAATAGCTAAACGAGATACAAGGGCGGGATGATAAGTAACTAGCCTAACAATAAAACACTTAACTTTTCGTGATAAAATTAATTTTATTTTTCGACATAGTCTCCGTGAACTTCTACGCACTTATTCCATCTTCGTTCTAAAGCAGTAATGCCTTCCATAAAATAATTTCTTTCGAGGCCTGCAAAATACTCCTCTACAGCGCCTATGACTTCATCATTTGTGGCAAATTTCTGTCCGCCCAAAAAAGTTTTGAATTTAAGGAATAAGTGGAAGTCTGATGGCGCTATATCAGGCGAATAAGGTGGGTGGGACAGCAAATCATACTTCAATTCGTTGATTTTTGCCATAGCTTTAACACATGTGTGAACCCTAGCGTTGTCTTGGGGGAAGATGATTTTTTTTTCGCCAAATCTGGTTGTTTTTGCTGAATACACTGATGAAAATTATATAGAAGATTAGCGTAATATTCTCTATTAATCGTTTGACCTTTAGGAAGGTAATCTATCATCAAGATCCCATCTGCATCTCAAAAGACGGAAGCCACCACTTTTCCAGCCGACTTTACAGCCATGGCTTTTTTGGAGCCGGGCATCGCGATTGCGTCCACTGTTTTGATTGAATTTTTGATTCTGGCGTGTAATAACGAACCCATGTTTCATCTGTTATTACAAATCGACGTAAAAAATCGGCATGATTACTCTGAAACGGTCCAGACATTCTTTTGACTTTTGCACCCGAATCCTCTTTTGATCGTGCGTAAGCAATCGCGGCACCCAACGGGCCGATGACTTTTTCATATTTAATTCCTCACTTAGGATATGATGTACCCGGTCTTTTGAGATACCTGTAGTATCAGCTGTTTCAGATAACTCCAGTCGTCGCTCTGTTAAAACCATATCATGTACTTTCACGACCATTTCCGGAGTCGTGACGCTTTTTGGACGTCCGGGGCGGGCTTCATCTTGGACACATGTACGACCGCGTTTAAACTCAGCCACCCAGTTTTTTACTGTGGTATAAGAAGGAGCACATTCACCCTAAGCATTATTTAATTCGTCATAGATAGCTATCCTCTTCATGTCCTTCATATGAAGAAACTTTATCACCGCTCTTTGTTCAATTTTATCCATTTTGAAAACACTTGACGAAATATATTTTCAAATGACAAAAAATCAATAAAATTTTCACGCCACCAAATTCAAATTTAGAACACAGGTAGCCAGAGATACAAATTTAAAAATGACATATACATTTTTTTAATTTTTACTTTTTAAATAGAAGAGGCTAGTTACTTATCATCCCGCCCTCGTATATATATTTGTACAAGTAGGTATAATGATATTGGGTACTCCAGAATAAATAAACAATAAAAGACTTAATTGCGTTTTCTGTTATGTGTATAATGAGAAAACAACATTTAAAGCCCTTAATTTAATAAAATTATTATTTTTAACAAACTGAACTTTCTTTTTACTGAATGTCAAACTTCACTGAATGACATATAAGAAAAATCCTTTTTATAAAACTAAAGAGTTTTAGACTATGAAGGTTTTCCTTTACATATTATTACGTGGAAATACCGAAATTTTAGGTAGGTAATAACGTATGCTGTATTAGCACCTTAAATGATTTAAATAATAAAATGTAACACGCACGTATATAAATAGGCAATCACTATAAGCCATATGTACTATATATAATACACATCCTACCTCCATCGAAACTTTAGCGCTCTTTTATTAGCTTTGTATCCATGTTTGTTCGTATATGACGAAATATATTTAATGTAATTTTCACCGACTTCAAGAGGTTTTTTTTTTAATAGCTTAGATGGGTGGACGAGCTCATAGCCCACCTCCATAGACATCTTTAACGTAAATGCCACCCACTTTGACTTCCAATTAACTTGAAATTTTGCACACGAATCGAGTACCGATGACAGTACAATAATTTTAAATATATTTAAAAATGTATTAAATACAAATATGTGGGTTGGTAGTGCGAAATCTAATGGCGCTTTTCTTTAAAATCTTAAAGAACCCACACGCTTCGTCTAAATCTGAATCGATGACTGCCATCGACATTCTTTTTTTTTTTTATATATGTAGTTTGCCAGTGTGAACTAATGTAACACTACCGATTTACTCACTTATAGAATAATACTAAATTCACTCTAATAATATATGATATCTTTATTAACGGGATAATAAAAAAATATGAAATTAGTAAGTAATAGTTTGGTATATTATATTATTATCGGATCAAGAGAGAAGACGCCAACTAAAATTGGCGGGAATAGATGATAGAACATAATTAGGTAATAATTAATGTTTCTAAATAATCTGCATGCAAATAGGCAAAGGAAAAAATTATGTACCGAATCTACAATTTACGAGTATTGCTTCAACTGTCAATCGATTTTTGCTAACTAGCTCCGTTCCTTATTGTATCTTAAATAAATATATTTAAAAAAAATTAGATGATTTTCAAATATAACGGAGTGACCGGTGATCATATCGACTGATGACGTCAGCAACGCTAACGTCATTCTATGCTTTATTATCATTGCCTTCCGTAGTGACAGTAGTTATGACTCAATTTTCCAATGAATTCCATTTATTGGATTTCAAGCGTACAACAAAAATAAATAATATTTAAAAAAACTAACAAAATTCGCTTTTACAGAAAATCCAATTAAAAACTAGAAAATTTTTTTAATAAATTTGAATTAAAAATAGTGTAAGAAAAAATGTTTTTATTATTTTATTGTAAAAAAGCGTGGGGAGCTTTTCAGGATATTATCAAAATAGCCCTTCTACTCATATCTGTTCATAAAATAGTTGCAACTACTGATACCATGCACCCCACGCGTTTTTTTACAATAAAATCATTTTTTCTTACACTATTTTTAATTCAAATTTATTAATATTTATTGTCTATTTTTTAGTTGGTTTTTCCATAAAAGCCTATTTTGTTAGTTTTTTTAACTATTTTTTTTGTACGCTTGAAATTCAATAAATGGAATACTTCATTTTTTACAAATATTTCATTTTTTAGTTGAATTTAAATTTTTTCCAATTTTTTTTTTAAATATTGAATTGTCATCAGTTCTTAATAAGTAGGTATACCAAATTTCTAGTTAATCCGACGTTTTGAAGGGGGTCAAAATCATGTTCAAAGATTCCGTTACAAACATACATACGTCTGAAGCTAATAAAAGCGTATTAAAAAATGGATTCTTTAAAGATATGATCGGTGAACGACATTGACCGATCATTGCCTTCCATAGTGACAGTAATTAAGACTGGCTATTCCAATGAATTCCATTTATTGAATTTCAAGCGTACAACAAAAACAACAGAAAGCTCCACACCGTTCGGTTGCTCCAGCCGGAATGCGTTTTTTTTTCTTTAAATAAATTTTGAAACTCATAGTTTTAGATCAGAAGCTCAATATAGGCCACCATTTATCACCATTTATCAGAAGGAGGTCGTAACAGCTATATAATATGTATGCAAGTAGTACATTATCTTATTTCGATAATACAACGAAACTTAGCTTGGAGTCAGATGACCGGTTTTTCCTGATTAGATATTTATAACATCTTAATCTCGGAACAGAATAAATCATAAACTTGAATCAGATGATCAGCGCCCATGATAAAACTTGAAAGATTGATAAGCTCCTTTCATGTAGGCATTAATAAAATACCCTGTTAATATCTCACAGGAGAATACATTTTTGAGACGCAATTTTTGGTTAATTGTGTTTATGGTAGCACGTTCAATAATGAAGATATCGAGGCCTCAAGAGATCTGACGAACTCGCATATGTAGGGGGAACATGAACGAAGAAATTTTTATATTAATATTTATTTATCAATTTATTTTCAAGAGGTTATGTTTTGATTTCCACTGGAAAGTCTTTAGCGACATTCTTATTGAATTTAGACAAAACTAAGGATTATCATGGTAAGACTTATACTTACCTACATTAATAAATAGATAATTTGTAAATCTATATATATAAAAATGAAACCCGTTTTCCGTTGTCACGACATAACATGAAAACGGCTTGACCGATTTGGCTAATTTTGGTCTTGAATTATTTGTTGAAGTCCAGAGAAGGTTTAAAAGGTTAGATAAATATAAAAATATTCGGAATTAAATAAAAATAACAATTTTGTTTTTCCTTTGATGTGTCCCCCGTCGGACGGATTCCTTTTGTTTGTTTTAAGTTTATCTTAAACAAAAGTTTAGGTCTTTTATTTATCGATTGAGGCACTACGAAGTCTGCCGGGTCAGTTAGTTATAAATAAATTGTAATCTGCGTAATTACTGGTACCAGCTAGTACCGGCCTATTTCTGCCGTGAAGCAGTAACGCCTTTCGGTTTGAAGGGTGGGGCAGCCGTTATAACTATACTGATCTTATATCTCAAGGTGGGTGGCGCATTTACGATGTAGATGTCCATGGGCTCCAGTAACCACTTAGCACCAGGTGGGCTGTGAGCTCGTCCATCGATCTAAACAATAAAAATATATATTAAAAAATAAAATAGTAAAAGCGTATTATGAGAGAGTATAAAGTAAGTACACGCCATTGAATTGCATTGAGAGTTCGGTTAAACATTAAGGAAATGTATGAACGTGAATTTTGTGCCTAATCATTTGGGTTTTTTTTGTACAAAAATAACATTATTGTTTCTCATTAGTCAGGAATAATGAGAAAAACCGGTGATTTTCGGTCATGATTTGATAGTAGCTATTATGGCGCGTTGGATTACCTGCAGATTTCTGACGCTAGGATGGGACAGCGATCGAAGAAGGGCGAATGCCCAGCTTCGGACCTGTTGGAGGCGACCTCTCCCTGGTGAAGGTTACGGGGCGACCTGAGGGGGCGAAGCCACGCGGTGCGCTGTATAAGTTCCGTAGAACTGCGGAAAGCTGACGTAAAGTTATCGATTACCCGGTTATAGATTTTGCGAAGCACAGCTCTTGCTTGGGCTCGTGTTAGCAACGTCGTAAGGTTTGAGCCCTGTGCGCTCACCTATTAGTTCGGTGAATCTAGAATAACCCCTCAAAGTTACTAGAATCGGTAGGAAAAAAAATCGACTATTGCCTCAAAATCCCGTCGATCAGGCGTCCTAGGGGTGGCGCCGCCAGTTTGGCTGTAGTGTTGACCGCGGGAATCCGGGAACTTTGCCGAGTTTTTACCCCGAACGGAGATCGGACGTCGGATCAGAGAGTACAAATAGGAATCGTTTAGTGGGCAGGCTTCAAAAACATCCTTGAACCCGCCCCCTGTTCCCAAAATCTGCAGACTGTCAAGTTCTGCTCCATAGACGCGGAAACCTAATATGAGATTCAGCCAACTGCCCGTAAAAAATGATTCCAACATCGACATTCAATTTCGTTAATGATTTTTTGCTTTGCTCAGTTATTTTTTTAAGATTACATTATCTAACAAAATTTTAAAATGACAACGTGAAATGCTTTTTTATTGTGTTATTATTATTTTATACATATCAACCACCACTGATAAGTACTCAATTGTACTCACTTATATCATATCAACAACTTGTCAATCTTTCTTTAAATATATATATTTCACACTATGTCCAATCCTCAGTACCTACGCAAAACTTCTTTAGAATAATCAGGGTTGCCTTGTGCAAAAATTCCGATACATTTCTCATTCTTTCTTTTTTTAGTAACGGGTTTGCTTGCGATGCAATCGTCGCTAGGATCATGAGGTCACACGGTCACGAGGGCAATGTTACAAGTCTGGGCTCGCAAACAAGCAAACTAAGGTATTGTTCATATTTTTTAAACGCTCGTGTTACAAGGAGAGAGTGAGGGAGAGGGAAGGGGGAGAGTAGTCTTACATCAGCTAGTGGCATCGAGGGCTTATTCTGACTTTACCGTGATTGGTGGACAAGGACACAGGGCTCGGCCTTAAAGAGTACGCTTATATCTGCCCTAACAAGAGCAGTGCTTAAGTGAACCTACCATCAGATCGGAATTGCGATCCACTGAGGAGTGAGTTGTGTATCTGGGTTAAATTGCACGTTAAACTTCATTGAACGAGAATGTTCACCGGCGTTTGGAGTACCTAAAAGCACTAAGAGAGGACCTACGAGAGAGAAAGAGAGAGAGAGAGAGAAATATAATCAACTATCCAGCCCCGCAGATGTTGTTCCGTCTTGGAAATAAATTAAAAACTTAGCACCAAATTGGAGTTCCACGTACCAACTGTACATTTAAGCCATCTGATAAGGACTCAACTTCTATCGACCCAGTGAAATCCGCAAATGCATTCCCTTCGCTTGGCAGGAGCTTATTGATGAACACGCGTCCAGAAAAATTTCATATAAGTACATTAACAGATTTTTGTCCCTGTAATGATCATGTATGAAATAGTTCGGGTAGCTGTTAGCAAAACCCACCCCTCCTGGCTGAGACTACTAGCCCACCACTCCTGGTGAAACTGGAAAGGCTTCCGGGCTACCTACCAGTAATCCTTAAAACCTAAAGTTACATTACTGGTGATAGGACGTCGTGTGAGTCCACACGGGTAGGTACCACCACCCTGCTTATTTCTGCCGTGAAGCAGTCATGCGTTTCCGTCTGAAGGGTGGAGCAGCCTGTAAAAGCCTTACAACTCATATCTCAAGGTGGGTGGTGGCATTTACTTTATAGATGTATATGGGCTTCGCCAACCCTCACAAGGTGGGCTATGAGTCTACCCATCTACGCAATAAAAATAAATAAATAAAAACCTATAAAGTAGAAACGAAAAGAGCTCAGAACTCGTTGAAGATTTAATTTTTTTATTGCTTAGATGGGTGGACGAGCTCACAGCCCACCTTAATGGTTACTGGAGCCCATAGACATCTATAACGTAAATGCGCCACCCATCTTCAGATATAAGTTCTAAGATCTCAGTATAGTTACAGCGGCTGCCCCACCCTTCAAACCGAAACGCATCACTGCTTCACGGCAGAAATAGGCAGGGTAGTGGTACCTACCCGCACGGACTCACAAAAGGTCCTACCACCAGTAAAGATGGTAGGACCTCTTGAAGAAGATTCAAAAGTGAAAATTTTTTTGGAAAGTTATCAGAGAGCGAGTGAGTGGGGAGGCATCTTCCGAAACATTTACCGAAATTGTCGCAAAATTGTCCGGTTAACGATAATACGGGAATATTTTCCTCGATACGATCACCCGGATCAAAAGGATATGTTTGAAACTTTTGTACGGGACGCGCAGACTTAATCCTCGCTTAGTATAAAACGTGTTGTGGAGCCGCCACCGCACAGTTCAAAGGAAACTTGAGGTGAACCGACACATCGAGATGATCATTCTGAAATACAGGTAAGACACGAAATCGTGTTTAAATTGATTTGATTGTGATAACACCCAAATTAATATTGCAGAATTCAAGTGATTTTATTAAAATTTGTAAAAATTTTTATGAAGTTACTACGTACGTATGCAGGAGCAAAACTTTTTAATTGAGATGAGATGTAATGTAGTCTCTCACAACGACTGAAGAATATACGGAAATACCTTTTCTAAGTCTCTGCTAAACATAATTGTTTTTTACTCTAATAATTATAAATGTTGCTTTACTTGTAGTTCGTTTCCAAATGATTCTTGTCCACCTGATGGTTGTCTGGAAGAGATCGCTCTTAGCGATAAGACCGCCAATTGTATTTTTTTGTGTTTAATGTATCGCACTGTTTATTTGTTTTTTGGTGTACAATAAAGAATACTCTCTCTCTCTCTCCTCTCTCTCTCCTCTCTCTCTCTCTCTCTCTCTCTCTCTCTCTCTCTCTCTCTCTCTTTGCTATTTTTTTTAAGAAAAGAAAAAAAAAACTAACAAAAGAGAAACTACTAAACACAAATAATCGAAATCATGAAGCGTCGGTGTCTCAAGCCGAATTGCGATTAATAGGCGAACTCTGGTATTTATCACACGATATAGCATATGAATGATGAAAGTGAAGATCTTCCGACCGTATTTCAGTTCGTTTTTTGTGTGGGCGGCGTGCGCCCTGGCCGCGGTGGCTGCTCAAATCACCTTCAGCAGGGATTGGAGCGGCGGGAAACGATCTGTAGCCGAAGCGCCGGTGGACTGTAGACAATTCACGAGATTCTGTCGCCATTTCGTAGTAAGTATGCAACCTCATCATTCGATTTGCTCTAGCGGACCACGGACGCAGCTTGGCTCTCGGTAAGTAGCGGCTTGGCTTTGCCCCTGGCATTGCTGAAGTCCATGGGCGACGGTAACCACTCACCATCAGGTGGGCCGTATGCTCGTCTCGCCTCGTTTGAAGAGGGACATGTCATAGCGCTCGGGAAACACCGTGGAGGGGAGCTCATTCCATAGCCGGATGGTACGTGGCAAAATAGGCCTCTGGAAACGCACTGTGGATGACCGCAGTAGCTCCAGGTAGTATGGATGAACTCTACTCCGGTGGCGGGCGGTGCGATGGTAAAAACGAGATGCCGGTATCATCTCGAACAATTCCTCAGAGCACTCACCATGGAAGATGTCTATGGGCTCCGGTAACCCCTTAACACCGTGAGTTCGTCCATCCATCTAAGCAATAAAAAAAATTTCAAAATTCAATTCAATTCAAAATCTTACCAGAGATTTTTGAGTTATCTTTAATAATGCGTGTCTAATAGTCTTCGATTACATCTATACTAATACTAATATTATACTAATACTATAAAGAGGAAAGATTTGTTTGTTTGTTTGTTTCGAATAGGCTCCGAAACTACTGGACCGATTTGAAAAATTCTTTTTCCATTAGAAGCCGACATTGTCCCTGATGAACATAGGCTACTTTTTTTAAATTTTTTTTATTTATTTTTTTTGGTTTCATGTGTGTTTTAATGTTTCCGAAGAGAAGCGAGGGCGGGTCGCTAGTTAATTATATTTATGGTATTTTGATGAAGACTGTGTTTTTTTTAAGTATGATGCTTTATGTAGGCCTCTGTGGGAGTAAAATCGTTCTTTTGTTTTTCTATAGAGATTCGACTTACTCACGATCAGTGTGCTTAGGTGTGAGTTTTTTAACGTTCTCGATAACGTACAAGTTAACTCAAATTTGTATGGAGTTGGAACGTTTGCCTACGTTTGCTGTTCCAGCTGCATACCTACAAACTTTAGGCGTTCATTGAAGCTGTTAGATACTTAAAAGGGTGCTTAGGCATGACATACAAATTGTGGCAAGAGCAGGCAATACGATGATTATTCCCACCAGTAAATTCGGAAGATTAAGAAATAGTGCTTTTTCTTTATTTTTATTGGACAATGTTGTTCTTTTGACATTAGCATCGCCTCTTTCTGTCGTTAAGTAAAGGATGAGATAGTTGTGCTCAGGTTTCATACTTCAGTGGTTGTGTTACACAATCGATATTTAGACCTAATTCGGTAACAATTAAGACTGGCCGTGAAGTACTGTGAAATAGTGACTGACTCGGTGGTGTAGTTGTTAGCGGCCCCGACTGTAATGCTGAGGGGTAATGTGTTCATTTCCCGCGTCGGGAAAACATTCGTGTGATGTGGGTGCTTATTATCTATAGGTACCGATCTCTGGTACCAATAAAACTGGGTATCCTAATTTGGAATCAGATGACCGTGCGTGATTTGCTCCCAGTTATTTATTTATTAATAGAAAAAAAAAACGTTAGGTACCTACCCAGTTTTAAGGTTGTAAATTGAAAAAATTTTACCAAAAATCGTTAATCTTGTTGGCAGCAAGACTTAAAGGAGCAACTAATAAAGGAAATGGCGGGAAAGCGTCAGGAGAGCGACCGACCATACCTTTACGAAGACGAATAAAATGAAGATCGACGACTGCGTAATCTTAACAGACCCGAGACTTTCCCACCGATACGACAACTGCATTGCGAATTTAATAAAAATTTTGATTGTTTTTTTTTATTATTTGGTACATTTTTATTAAGATAAGTATAAACGTGTAATGAACAAAATGTAAGCTCTAATTTTAAACGTAAGGCAGTATGCAATGGGAATCTTCTGCCTTATTCTTTGAGTTCATTAATCAATTTGACATTTATGACACGGCTGGAATAGATTTTGAATATTTTTTATTTTTTTTTTCTCCCATTTCTTGGCCTGCACGGTTTGTGCGTCAGCCACTTTTGAATATTAAGGAATTTATTATTACTTTTAAGGTAGGTAATTAAGGTAATTTTAGAATTTCTACGAGGCTGCATTAATATACGTAGGTATACATTAAGTGCTGATTTTAAATGATCACGTAAAAGCATCTTTTTTTATTAATTAATATATCTATACTAAAATATAAATCTACAATGACTTTTACGGATGTTCCGCTAAAACTACTAAACCATGCATCCGATTGACTTGAAATTTGGTATCCATGTAGAAAATACATGTACTTAATGGCAGGCTAATATTTATATGAGTGTTGGACTCCCTACACCAGTTGCGGGGGCGTTAATGATGAGAATGTTTGTGGGGGTGAGAAATAATAATGTTAATTTTAAATGCCCAGCGAATCGGTCGGGTACAGCTAGTAATAGAATAAAAGTGAAGTAATTTTTTAGCAACAAGCGGTTTCCGTTTAATGATAATTCAGAAACAAATACATTGGATTTTCCCGGGATCAAGTTGCTGGTCTCGACTGAGTTCATAAACTGCCAGTCGATTTGTAGGTACGTAAAATCCCAAACTAAGTACCGAATACACTGCCATTTTTACTACATCAGATCTACATTTCCGGCGCTGCTCGCGACATGTTTTTCCCATAATAACAATTATCTTACGTTCTATTCGGATGTTAGAGCTATTAATTGAAGTTCCATCGGAATCCGTCCAGAAATTTTCCTTGAAAAATTATCAAACAGCCTTCGATTCTCAAGTATTGGCATTTAAAATATTATTATGGTAAGACTTGTGATTGACTTTTACCTGATAATTGAAAAATCAGCCTTTATAGTTAGTTGTAAGTTTACTGCCGGTAGATGGCGCTTATATTAGGAATTTGATAAGTTTTATTGTTTGAATATTTATAAATTTAATCAATAAATGCACAAAGATAGTTTAAAAAACATACTAGTTTATACTGTGTATCTGGATATACTTGTAATAACTACTGTTAGAATTATTTAACTCGTGTATCATAAAATTTTAACATGATATTTGTATTGTTTTATTTTTATTTTTCCTAATGAATATGCTGGTAACCTAGTGGGTTATGTCAGCGTAACCGGGCGAATGGGTGAACTCACGGTGCTCTAACTTGACGACGTTGTTAACACTAGCCCTAGAAAGAGCAGTGCTTCACAGAATCTACCGCCGGATCGGAAATGCGCCCACTGAGAAGATCCGGCGACAAGCTTTGTGGGCTGTGTCTGAGGGTTCATTCGCTCGTCGAGCCCTTCGTCGCAAGCGACGGGTTCGACGAGAACGATGACCGATGCTTGAAGTATCTAAAAGCACCTATTTACTGCAACTATTTACCATTCGGTCCGTAGGATCGGGTATGAGGATATTTATCCACACAAAAAGTAATTACTGAATAACGTTAAATAATAAAAAAAGACGAAGGAAGGAGTAAAAACGTATCAGAGACTACGATAGTAGATCCTAGAAATCGGATCGCGACAAAGATAATATTCGTATAAAGTACATTTGTTACGGAAACAATACCTTATTATAAATAAACAACATACAAAACTATTTCTTGATTTCGTTTACCTCGATTTTTTATTGGTGGTGGGACCTCTGGTGAGTTCGAGCAGGTAGTTACCACCGCCCTACCTATTTCTGCCGTGAAGCAATAATGCGTTTCGGTTTGAAGGGTGGGACAGGTGGGCTGTGAGCTCGTCCACCCATGTAAACAATAAAAAAAACCCTCGAAGACTGATTACTTGACCAATCGGCTCATGGCGTATTCCTTTTGACCCGTGGCCATCTTTATCTTGTACAGCTTCGGACTGAATAGTCGAGACTTATCCTAGTCTCTTTAACGCTTTTAGGTATATTCCTTTATTATGGTTAACTGATTACTATCACATTAAGTTAAGAACTTTATAATCCAACCTTTGAGACCGGAAGGAATCGCGGTAGAAATGGCGAAGATAGGTAGGTATACCTATAACAAGCTATATAAATAAAATTTATAAATATTGCAAATTCCATTTCTATTACGCGGTTGTATTCTTAGATGGTTGTGATTGGCGAATACGAAGTGCAACAAAACGGTTCTTTCTTGCGGACTTTGGACATCGGCACAGTCGCTTGAGCCGTGTAAAGGCAGAGAAGCACATCACTTACCACTAGTTATCAATTTTATATTAATAATTTGTACACTAACACAGGAACCAAAATCAATTATTAATCACGAAACAGCTATTAAACTAATCATACTATCTCTCTCTCTCTCTCTCTCTTTTCCCAACTATTTATCCCACATGGTGGTGGGGTCTTTCCTTACTTAACTCCTCCACTTCGCTCTGTCTTCGACATGCTCATTAGCAACATTATTCATTTTTGTCCTTCAGCACTACATCCTTCCACCTTGTCTATTATCACTAATCATATCGACGCTTGAAAGGCAAACGTGACTAAGCGACAATAACTGCTTTGTACATAAATGATAGGCAATAACCATATTCGATGCGCAAAAAATATATATTTCTAGGTCTATTAAAATCATTTCAATCCTACAGCTACTAGCTAGATTCTACTACAGCTGGATTCGTTAAAATAAAATTTGTTTTCAGGTATTTCAACTTTAAATTAGTCTACTGTAAAGTTCACGCATTGTCGCGTTTGCCTTTCAAACGTCGATATGTACTACCTCATACTAGTTTAATAAAACGCTCTTTTGATTTTATGTTTATTAACGAATAAAATGATTTTATATACAAATTAAATTACAGGCTATACTAAAAAAAAAATTACAAAATTATAGTCGTACTAAATACGAAACATATCGACATGCCAGATCGGATATAAAGCACGTGACGATTACGTGACTGGACACAAAATAAAATAAAAATGTTAATTAAATTAAAAAGAAAATCCGTAATTTTTTTTCGCATGCAACTTTGGATTTACATTTAAAATCGCTAATGGAACAAATTTTTTTTAAAATGTTTTCACGTCAAACTGAAAATAGTATGACAGCGCATGACGTCATGTTCACCCTGTTTTTCTAACTCCTAAAACCGTCACTAGAGGGCGCTGTAACACGCAAATCAGTTGTCATGGCACCCTTGTCATAAGTGACACTGCATCCGTAGATTATTGATTTTTTTATTGAATATACGAGTTTTTCTAATCCAAGTTTACAGCGCCCTCTAGTGACGGTTTTAGGAGTTAGAAAAAACAGGGTGAACACGTCATATGTGGTTAGTCATTGTATGCGACATTGTCGACTCGTTATTTGACTAGCTAATGACGTCACACGTGACCAAATGTGTCCAGTCACGTTATATTATAACGCGCCAAAATTCGGAAAATTAGCAGCAATCCACTTTCCTATTCTATAACAAGAACTAGGTACAAACTAAAATAATTCAATTCAAGGTCACATTAACAACCTGTCCTAACGTCGACAAGGAGATAAAATATAGATTGTTAGTAAGTACAATTTAAATATTTATTAAAATTCGAATTTTACAATTTGATCATTAATTCAACAGAGTTTTATCTATAGTCCTATTTGATTGGCGTTAATGATTAATTTTAAAAATTTTACGCTGTCCTTTACATTGTTTAATCCATTGTTTAATACAAAAATACCCAGTGAAGGTGATCTAATATGTTTTACTACTGGAAAATTAATAGAATGTAATCAAGTCGCAAACTAAAGGCAGTCGCAATATTTCGGTCAATTAGGACACTACTAACTATATTACGAATTTTGATAGGACATTTTATATTCTATTATAGACAAACATATTGTTGTTTAACTCTTAACTACGTAGGTGGGTCATTTGTGACTTATTTGTTTAAATTTTTAATTCAAAGCATTCGATTTGTATTTAATTAAATATAATAAAATTAAGACATAATTTCCAATTAGCTTTGTGGCCATTGAGCATATCGTTTAAAAAAAAAGTAAATTTAAAATTAGAAATATATTGTATTATTTTTATTGCGATGTCAATTATATTAGTCTATTAATAGTGTTAATAATAGTTTTATTTTTTAATTAAAATGTTCTCTTCCGTCATTATACCTTATTCTTCAAAAGGTTGATTGACTGTTTGTCAAACTATTCGAGTCTTGTGATACACACATTAAAATAAAAACATAACTTCTCGTTATTTCTAAATGTCTTTTTTAATTTAAATACTAAATTTTTAATGGTTAGTAATTTTATTGTTATTTATATTCTGTAATAAAATTTTATAGTAAGTAAAATTGGTCATCAAAGCACTAATGACTAATTTCATACTTATTAAAAAAATCAAACAATTATGATTTTTATTACTTACTTCCACAAAACACGATACAAGGCAGCCCGTTCAAATTATAAAAATTATTGTCCATTGCAGTACTCATTAATTCAAACACTGTTTCTAAATTAAAATATTTGTTAAAATCAAAGTCAACAAATATATTTTACACTAAAACGGTACCCGAATTTAATGTGGTTTTGCGCTTTTAAATAGCATTTTGAGAACGACATTTCTTAAGCATTACCATTGAAACGCGATACAATTCTATGACATTCTTTGAAGGTCCAACTAAACTAATTTTCATGGTAGATTCCCATATATATTATTAGAAGATGTCAACTAGGACCGCTGGCTGTTAAATCGATTGTAAATAAGTTATAATTTATTTTATTTTATTGCTTAAATGGGTGGACGAGCTCACAGCCCACCTGGTGTTAAGTGGTTACTGGAGCCCATAGACATCTACAACGTAAATGCGCCACCCACCTTGAGATAAGTTATAAGGTCTCAGTATAGTTGCAACGACTGCTCGTATAGTTGCAACTTTTCGAGATCCTCTAAAAAGTCCACTGAAAAAATCACTCAGTAAATGACCACCATTTTACTGAGATTATAATTCACATTCCACATCATCTCATCTCATTTCACTCCATATTATCATTTTTCATATAAGAACAAAAACTAAAATAAGACATCGACTTAAAGGTCTTAGTTATCGGGTCATAAAATCGCTTAAAAAAAAAACGCCCCAATAGAGCTCTAGTTCAGTCGTCGTCCTCGTTGGAGCAGCACCGCACGTACTCCAGGGCTTGGTTGATGCAGCGTATCCACGTGTCGCGGTCCTGTGGCGTGTCCGCGGACAGCAGGTGCCGCCGCAGCAGCTGGCCGCCCCGCTGCACGTACACCAGCGAGCCGCTGTCCGGCACGATGAGGCCGGGCGGGATCGAGCACTCCAGCAGCAGCGTGTTGGGGCGGGCGCACAGGTCGCGCGACGCCCTCACCGCGCGCTCTGACGTCACCGTCGTCAGATCTATGTCTCCTATAGGCATCTGGAATCGGGAACACGGAGTTACATTAAACCGTCGTGGCTTAAAAGATAAGACGTCCGAATTTTTCTAATGAAATACGTACTTAACAAATATTCCACGGTGAAGGAATAACACTGTGTAATTAAAAATCAAACCCGCAAAATTATAATTTTCGCAATTACTGGTGGTAGGACCTTTTGTGAGTCCGCACGGGTAGGTACCACCGCCCTGCCTGTTTCTGCCGTGAAGTAGTAATGCGTTTCAGTTTGAGGGGTGGGGCAGCCGTTGTAACTATACTGAGACCTTAGAGCTTATATCTCTAGGTGAGTGAGGCATTTACTTTGTGGATGTCTATGGGCTACAGTAACCACTTAACACCAGGTGGCACACATCTAAGCAATAAAAAAAAGGCAAAAGTTAGACAATTCAGGCGCTTAGTAGCAGAAATCGACATCATAACTATAATGCGCCACACAGGGCACCGGTGACCTATATGGCAATCAAAGGGTTAAAGATCAAAGAAATCATTGTTTAATGAAAATCCTTATACATACTTTTAACGACGCTAAGCACATCCTGATTCTAAGGATGAGATGCTTAAAAGACTTTATAAAATACTTGACACTTCAACCTAAAGCCTCAAGGTTAAGTTCGGCCTTCCTATTGTGATCTACCATGGGACTGGATCATGTTATCTACTGGTCTAAATTTAACGAAAAAGCTTGTCTAGGTGTTGAGGTGACAGTAGGTGATACCTTCTTGTGGACATCGTCAGGGTACTTCCAGTAGGCCAGGCGGGGCGTCTGCAGGCGGAACCAGCGGCGGTGCCAGGCGCCCAGCCCGCTGACGTCATCGAAGGCGGTGAGGAAGGCGGCGTGCGGCGCGGGGGGCGGCACGGCCACGCGCGCGCGCACCTCCACGCACACCGAGCCCTCCAGCGGACTGCCCATAGGGACCTGGGACCGCACGCAAGATATTAAGCACAATATTATCATTCAATTATGAAATACAGTCAAAATCTGTTATAACGACATCGAAGGGACTGTTCATATTCAGTCGTAAAAACCGATAGTCGTAACAACCGGTGATGTTTAATGTGTATCGTGCAAGTACAAACAAATCGATAGGGAATTATTGGAAAAATATATTTACATAATACGCGATTTTTCTTCAATATTAATTTGTTTTCTTTTTCTTTGCGACATTTTGAAAGCTTCACGAATAACTCCACAAAGTTTTGGTGCGTCTTGTGTATAAATAAGTAACAAACTAACTGAAGAGATATGAAGAAGCGGGCTATGACTACCGCATGCACGTGTTTTGTTTCTAAGAATTAGAAAAGACCCTACACTAAACTAAATCCTATTGTTTTCTTTCCCGATTTTAAAAGCCATTGAAGACAAATGTGGATACCTATTCAAATTGTTTACAATACAACTTAGCTGGTCGTTCTAACAGATCTAATTGTCCGAAATATTAGTTAAATGTGGTCGTTTTATGAGGTATGTCGTTATTACCAATGTCGTAGAAAGCAATATTTTTAATAAGGCGGTCATATGGCATTCAGCCGGGACCTTTGTTCTTGGTTATTATAACCGGCATGTTGTATTAAATGATGTCGCAGTAAACGGTTTTGATTGTATAAAATTTTACCTTTTTAAGTTGTCCGACAGAACAATGTTTTTTTTAATGTTCGAGAGGTTACTGGTGGCCCGGAGGCCTTTCGAGTTTTACCAGGGCAGGTGGGCGAGCAAATGCTCAGTCAAGAGGGGTGGGATTTGTTAACAGCTACCCGTGCGCCTTCAAAGGATACGTAACAGCTGACCTAACAACTCAAGAGCAGCTTCACGAATGAATCTACCACCGGATCGGAATCGCGACCCGCTGAGAAGATCCGGCGAGAAACTCAGCGGGTTGAGACTAATCTGTGATATCATAATGTGTGTATATAGTATAATAGCCAGCCGAGTTAAATCTAATATTCGCAGTACATTATTTTTTGGAGAAAGAATGATGTTAAAGTTTAAAATCCATTACTGGTTTGACTGACTGGTTCATTTTTATTTATTTATTATTTAAAAAAAAGGATTCATTTTAAAAAAGAGAGGAGAGTCGCATATCAGGTACGCTTTATAATTACGTGACGATTTGTAGTACCAGTCAACACTTACTGTCTTAAGGTAATTGATTCAAAATATATTTATTTTATTTTATTGCCTTTGTAGGCAGACAAGGGGGTCGCGGGTTCGAATCCCGACAAGGGAGGATATTTGTATGATAAATATAAATATCTTTTCCAGGGTTATGGATGTATACTAAATATATGTATGTGTCGAATCAAAATCTTAGATTTATTTTCGTTATCTGGTACCTGTAACACAAGCACTTTACGAACTTATCACGGGACCAGTTAACATGGCGTGATTGTTAGTAAATATTAATTTTTTTTTTTAAGGGATTTTATGATATTTATGGTAACTAAGACCTTTAAGTCATGTCTTATTTTAATTTATATTTATATTTTTATGAAAAATGATATTATGGAGTGAAATGAAATGAAGATTATTAATTTGAGACATTAATCAACTGGGATGAATTTAAATGAAATGAGATGAGATGATATGGGATTAAATATAATCTCAGAATATTTATGATTATTATTATAAGTGACCTTATTCAAAGTGAAGCTGGTCCTGGAGGCCTGCTGCAGCGCAAAGATGCAGTAGCCGTGCAGCTGGAACTGCGGCGTGCGGACAGTGTGCGGCCCGCCCGGACTCTGCACGCGGGGCGCTTTCAGCTCCGACACTTTCGACTTCGGCGTTAAGAGCTTTGAACTCGACTGGAAACCAACAAATCAACTCAATATTCAACTAAAATAATAATTGGAACGAAATTCCTTATCGCGCGTTGCGAAAGGGGGCTCCAGACGGAAAAAATTAAAGCAAAAAGTTGTAACGACACTTTGCTATAGTTGTAAGCCGTGCGGCGTGCGCGTGTTTCTCTGTCTGTCTGTCTGTCTCTCTCTCTCTAATAGAAAGCAAGCCAGCTATTTTCGTTTCGTCTTTCTATTTCGCACTGAACAGAGTGGTGTCGCGATGATTATTTTTGTTGTATACAGATTTTTATTATAACTTAAAGAAAAGATTACAATTCCTTCAGTAATTAATCGAAAGGAACTTCGTTTCATCCGGGTGTCCCTTGACACCTCTCAATATATATTTTTCCCTACCTATGCTGATAGCCTTGAGAGGCTATATCAGCTTCGCCCTAACGTGTAGGTGAGCTCACGGGGCTCAAACCGGAGTGTTGCTAACACTGACCCCAGCAAGAGCCGTGCTTCGCAGAATCTACCACCGGATCCGAAACGCGACCCACTGAGAAGATCCGGCGAGAAACTCAGTGGGTTTAAAATCAATATTCAACTAAAGCTGACACGTATGAAACGTTTCAAGTTAGGCCAAGTTAATTTACCTTTTTGTTGAAAATATGATATTTGACATCGTGTGGCAACATTTCTTTGGATGCTTGCAATAAATAAACTTCCACTGTCACCTGCAAAAATAAATATAATAGCTAAGTTCTTCGATTTCCTGCAATATAGGATTAGTACGAATTTTATTGACTTAGATTTGAACACTAATGAAGTTTATCTGGTCTTCACAGTATACAAAATCCATTATCCAAACCGATACATGAGGTCATCTTACACACTTTTGATCAATTAGGTCGTGAGCTTGTTAACCGTTACGCAATAAGTATGTATAAGCTCCCCAATGAGTTTCCAGCATCCACCGGCTACTATTAAATCACTTACCTTAAAATCGCTAGAGAGTCCGAGCATTTTGATTTCATCGGGGAAATGTATAGTGTTGTTTGTTGGTTTAGTTTGCTGCATGCTGGTCGCCAGAACTCTGTCCCGACATTTCAGCAGACACACGGCGTGATGCCCGACGGCGCCATCTGTAACGTTTCATTTTAATCATGAATAGATCAAAAAATTTTCTTCTGAAAGGTTTCATCAATCTTATTAACCAAGATTTTCACATACCAATTACTTTAGGTATTAAAATTTAAGTAGTTTAGGGAACAAACAGTTATAAACTTTTTTTTTTTGTTATAAATCGGACCCCCTCGTGCACTTTGCGCATTACGCATGCCAAAAGTATCAACATTAATTTACCTCTAATAAATTGCGTATTTTTTTGTTTCTATTTAGACTAGTAGCCGCCCAGTAGTCGAAACTCGGCTATAATTATTGATTTAAATTATAAGTTTGAACATTATTACGGTTCTATTGTCAAATACTTTATTTCTGTATGTCTACGCGCCTCCATCGGCTAGGCTCTGTCGTAGCACGAAGTTAGCAGAGTTACGTTACCACGATCGTGCTGCCATCTCTCGAGAATCGTGCTGCGTTTTGTTTAGCTATCAAACTTTTTTTTTTCCTACCTAAGCTGATAGCCTTGAGGCTATTTCAGCGTAACCTTAACTAGTAGGCGAGCTCACTGGGCTCGAACCTGACGACGTTGCTAACACGAACCCTAGCAAGAGCAGTGCTACCAGTGCAGAATCTACCACCGGATCGGAAACGTGACCCACTGAGAAGATCCGGCGAGAAACTCAGTGGGCTGTGTCTGAGGGTTAATTTACTCATCCAGCCCTTCGTCGCAAGCGACGGGTTCGACAAGAACGATGACTGGTGCTTGAGGTACTTAGAAGCACGTTAGTGGATCTGGAGGATCCGAAATGACGTGTTTGAGGCGACGTCGACTGCTTTCCATTTTGTCCACAGGATCGGGAATGTACCAAAAGTACCATTTTTTTTATATATTTATATTTAAATATAATATATATTTAAATTATATTATTTAAAAAAATTATATATATTTAAATTTAAATTTAAATTTAAATTTATATGTTATTGTTCGTTGTGTGTAGGGGTTGGCGTTGTTATCTGCAACACAGTCTATGACTACAGCAGATAACATCGTTTCAATATTTGTTATTATGATTAAAATTGTATGTTTTTGTAATAAATAAATAAATAAATAAAAATAAATTTAGATAAATAAAAGAGTCGGCTACAAGACCGCACACAGTACGGACCGGCGTTGAGCTGGCGCACGTAGTCCCGGCGCAGCGGCACGTTGAGCGCCGCGACGGAGAGCGAGGCCAGCCCCGCGGCGGCGGCCGGGCCCGCGCCCTCCACCTGCAGCCGCTGCATCTCGTGCAGACACGCCTGCCGACGGTGCGCTGCAACATACGCGCAGTTACATATCGACAATCATTACTGGTGGTAGGACCTCTTGTGAATCCGTACGAGTAGGTACCACCGCCCCGCCTATTTCTGCCGTAAAGCAGTAATGCGTTTCGGTTTGAAGGATGGGGCAGCCGTTGTAACTATACTTGAGATCTTAGAACTTATATCTCAAGGTGGGTGGCGCATTTACGTTGTAGATGTCTATGGGCTCTGGTAACCACTAAACACCAGGTGGGCTGTGAGCTCGTCCACCCACCTAAGCAATAAAGAAAAATTATTAATAGTAGCAGTAGCGGAAAAAGGGAGCACCATCAGGTCCCGATACTCACTGGCCAAGAGCAGAAGCCTTTCGCCCTCGGCCTGCTCCGTGGAACCGCTGAACTCTATGGTCGCGGCACACAGATTCAAAGCTTGACTCGCCTGGAAAGCATCAAATTGTTATTATAGTACTAAATTCGCATACATACGCACGCGCTCATCCGATGTCATATTGACAACAAAACGTCGATGAATAATACGACTACAGTAGGCGCGCGAGTTCATGTCCATCCTGAGGAAAGCGGTAGTGCTGTGACCTAGTTAATTATGGCAATGTCGATAATAACTACCGATTTAGTCAACAGCTGTCAATTTGGTTTAATGTAATTTAAGGTAATTTTGCAATTTATGAAATAAAATAAATGTGATAAGTAATTACTTGTTTATTTATAATAGAGAAAAAAAATTATTAAATTCCAATTCAATCACTATCAAATGAAAAGACAACCGACAGATCAGAGTCGGTATCAGTAAGTATCTTTTTTCAGTAGGTTTTTTTCTACCTGAACTTGTTGGACACGGAGTAGTCATGGTTAAATAACACAATAGCGTTAGCGTAAATTTTCGATATCGATAAGCGCGCGTCACAACCGTCAAGGACAACACTCGACGTCAGACTAATGTGGGGAGGCGGGCGAAGGTGGGTCTGTCCCCCGCGCTTCGTCTCTGGCCCCGATGGACATGAACTCGCGCGCATACAGTACACGGTTTGCGCAATTATGTCTGCACGTAAATAATCATAATATGTTCATTGTTATATATATAAGGTCGTTCCTTATTTAAGGTTTGTCCGAAAAAAAAAATCACAATAGTCCTAAATCGGTTCTAAATCTATTAAAAAAATTCATCCCAAGTTTTATAGCTCTTAATTTTAACTTCCGGCCCCCCCCGAAAACCAAATTTTTAAACGGAAATAACAGAGGAAAAAATCTGTTATTACTTTGGAATTTTTTACGTCATGAACGGATGACCAGATCATATCGGCAAACAATAAGTCTTGCGCCGGATCTTCTCAGTGGGTCGCGTTTCCGATCCGGTGGTAGATTCTGCGAAGCACGGCTCTCGCTAGGGTTAGTATTACGTCTTCACGTTTGAGCCCCGTGAGCTGAATTCGATGAATTTAGAACAGCGGTCGGGGAACCGGGGTAAATAGAAATGGGGTAAAATGAAATTTTGGGGGTTAAAAATGAAACTTTTGTGAGTAAAGAGTATATATTGAAGTGAAACTTTTTTAGAATCGTTGTGATTTCAAATTATCATGGGAGGCTATGAAAGATGCTAAAAAGAAGCCAATTCGTTTTTTATTTGTTCTTCGCCATGGGGTAATATCAACACACACACACATTTACACAATAATATTTTGGGGTAATAATTAAAAAAGTTCCCCGACCGCTGATCTAGAATAACCCCTCGAGGTTACTAGAATAGGTTAGAGAAGAACAGGGTCTCGAGGTACCTGCGATATAACGGTCTGTTGCTTGGTGATCTCGTTCTGCAGCTCCTTGATGCGCTGCCTGACCGTGACGGCCGCAGCGGGCTCCTCGGGGCTGGAGGGCGGCACCCCGCGCTCCGGGGACGCGTGCCTTATTACACGAAGCGGTGTAGATGGAGTCGACGACTGCAATTATAAAATTTAATCACTCAATTATTTAATAATCTATATATTAATTGTATAATAATTTGTAACCCTTTTTACGAAGATTGCGCATACGGATTAGAATTAAATTTCCCACACTTATAAAGAATATAGAGAAGAAGTGCAGAATGCTAATACTATTTTAAAATTATGCATTAAAATTACATGAAATCAATAAAGAAAACACTACCATATTTTTGACACACACACATTTAAATACTCTTTGTTTATGTCACACTTTTGTTATTGCTTATAGTCTGTGGTCAAATAGAGAATTGGTTAATATTGTTTATCATTAATATTATTTGTCTATATTGTATAGTCTTGACGAAATCTGTGATTAAAGAAGTTTAATAGTCTTTGACAATAGAACCGTAATAATGTTCAAGCTTATAATTTCAATTAATTATAGTCGAATTTCGACTACTGTGGGACCACTAGTTCCTCCAATTTCCTCTATTTCCTCTAATTTTAGATTTTTAATGAAAGCATGCGAAACTGTGAAGAGTTTGGAGTTTGGAGTGGTCGAAGATGTAACTCACATAATGGAGGAGTGTGTCCGGAGTGAAGCGGAGTGCAGTAGCTTTAAGTTAGAATTTAATTTCTGTGCAATGGATGTAGGTATCTATAATAGCATTTTGGCTTCCCCCTTGTCGAGGGCAGCCAGAATGCTATATAAATTGGTAGGTATAAAGCGTCGCGTTTAAAAATTGTGTAAACTTTGAGGGTGACGTCTCGAAATCGAGAAAACCCTATATAAAATAAAAGACAAAAAATAATAATAATGAGTCATTTAACAAAAACATAAAAAAATTCACTTCTCGAATAGTACGTAATGTAATAAAAAATCACTTTTTCAACTTTGGCTCATTGACCTGAGACCAACAATTTTCAAATATGAAATAGGAGGGTAGGTTAGATTAAAGTAACTCTAAGATGTTTGAAGTCAGGTGACATTTATATATTACATATGATCCTATAATACGAAAGCGGCTTGTAGAATTGTCTGTTTACTCATCTATACTAATATATAAATCTGCAGTGGTTTTTACGAATGTTCCCTTATAACTACTGAACCGTGCATCCGATTGACTTGAAACTTGGTATCCATGTAGAAAATTGCATGTACTTAATGGATAGGCTAATATTTATATGAGTGTTGGACTCCCTACACCAGTTGCGGGGGCGTTAATGATGAGAATCTTTGTGGGGGTGAGAAATAATAATGTTGATTTTAAATACCCAGCGAAACAGACGGGTACAGTTAGTATTCTTATATATATTTATGAATAAATATCAATTTAAAAGTATTCTGTAGAATTTGAATTTTATATTTACAATAATAGATCTTTGTATTTCGAACATGCTGTACGTGTCATTTTGTAATCATAAAGCCGTAGAGAAAAGGTTTATGGCTAGTATATAATATAATTAAAAAATAAATGCGTATGCACACGATAAAAATCAAACCTTCAAAGTATTAGGTATATCTAATTTCTATACGAATCAATACTACATAATAATATTGTTATACATTTGTTTCTCTTGAAATATAACACATTCTTTTTTCGTCAAACGAATCAAGAAAACTTACGGAATTCTGCATCCTCCTATAGAAGCTGACGCTGTGGACGAGTTCGGAGCCCTTGTCGTGTCGGGGCGCCGGCGTGCCGGGCTGCGCCTTCAGCGGCGACGTGAACTTTGACTTCTCTTGATAAACGAAACTGCTCGAGGACATGCTGCCGTGCTGTAATAAAGTTCAGAGTTTATTTTTAATGTTCTTTGACCATGCGTTTTGAACTGAGTTCGTTTTGAATTCATCTATATATTAATACGTGAAGCAAAAACTTTGTATTCCTTTTTAGGAAAACTGCGCGGACGGCGGAGTATGAAATTTTCCACACTTATAGAGAATATAGAGAAGAAGTGCACAATTCTAATATTTTTTTTAAATAATGCATAAAAGATACATTAAATCAATAAAGAAAACATTACACACACTACATACCATGTATTTGACGCACACACGCATGCATACTATTTATTGTCAAACTTTTGTTCTTGACGTCTGTTGTCAAATTGATAACAGATTAAATACTGTTTGTCTATATTAATATTTTTTTATAGCCTTGGCGAAATTTGTGATTATAGAAGTATAAAATACAATCATAATAATAGTGTTCAAACTTACAATTCCAATTATAGTCGAATTTCGACTACTGCGGGACCTCTAGTATTTTTTAATTTTTTATTGCTTAGATGGATGGACGAGCTCACAGCCCACCCGGTGTTGAGTGGTTACTGGAGCCCATAGACATCTACAACGTAAATACGCCACCGGCCTTGAGATATAAGTTCTAAGATCTCAAGTATAGTAACAACGGCTGCCCCGCCCTTCAAACCGAAACGCATTACTGCTTCACGGCAGAAATAGGCGGGGTGGTGGTACCTACCCGCGCGGACTCACAAGAGGTCCTACCACCAGTAAATTATCTATACGAATTACAAAATTCAACGCGAGTGGAATTGTGAGATAATTTCACGTTACCTTGTTCACCTTGGGTGGTGTCGGACCTTCCGCCTCCTCGCCCAAGGCTTCATCTAACATATCGTCTAGCTCACTGTCGCAAGCACCTTGAGAGCTTTCAGAGTCGCTCTGTCGGACCGCCTTTCTGTAGCTCGTGTTATTCTTCTTCACTACCTGAATGGGGAATTGTTACATTTGTATCATTGTACATAGCACACGGAACGATTTATATCGAAAACTAAAATAGGAATGTTGTTGTTTTTTTTTTGTTTTTGTAGGCAGACGAGCATACGGCCCACCTGATGGTGACTGGTTACGGTTACCCATGGACTTCAGCAATGCCAGGGGCAGAGCCAAGCCGCTGCCTACCGCTTAATACTCTCCACAAGCCTCGTTTGAAGAAGGACATTTCATAGCGCTCGGGAAGCACCGTGGAGGGGAGCTCATTCCATAGCCGGATGGTACGTGGCAAAAAAGATCTCTGGAAACGCACTCCGGTGGCGGGCGGTGTTGTTTGCAAAAGGCATGCGTTCGTGTATTTTGAATTGACATTCAGAGCCCGATAGTTTTGCTTTGTGATTCAATTTATTATATTACTAGCGACCCGCCCTCACTTCGCTTCGGAAACTGTAATTTATTATGGATTTCTCCACTATTTAATGGATGTTATTATACATATAAACCTTCCTCTTCAATCACTCTGTCTATTAAAAAAAACCGCATCAAAATCCGTTGCGTAGTTTTAAATATTTAAGCATACATAGGGATATAGGGACAGAGAAAGCGACTCTGTTTTATACTATGTAGTGATATTCTTGAATGATAAAAATATAGAGTTTGTTCAAATAAGTTCAAGTTAACAGAGTAGCTTACGGCTCATCCGATGCTTAGTGGTTACCAAAGCCCGTGGATATCACGAAAGATCGATTATGTAAAAATATTTATAATTTTTTTCTATTACTTCCAAGTCGTTTCAGATTTAGATAAATAAAACCGAGAATGTGGAATGAGGTGAGCGATTTTAATCATCAGAATACGCAGCGAACTAAGTTTAGGTTGGATTACGTGGACTTTTTTGAGAAGTGGCTAGATTCAATCAAGGGAAAGTTGAAGGCAACAGATCTAGAGGCCGCAGCCATACTCGTTGGTCCGATCAGATCCGCACCGCTTTGGACAGTGCAGTGTACAGCGCGCTGCATGACGCCGTGGACAGGGGAAAGTGGAAAAAGATCCTAAAATTGAAGCTCATGGGTGATGGTGGTCACGACCCTCAGACATGAGGAACGCGACTCGAGGAGGAGGAGATTCAATCAAGAATATACATATAAATTGTTACATATAATTAACTTTATCAACTCACGTTCATCACGTCTCGTCCGAAAGAAGTTTCAGCCCAATCATCAGATTTATTGAGTTTGTCAATCTCTTTCTCTTGTACATCTTCTGTGCTGTAAACGGAAAACAATGTTCATATACATACACACATTTCTACACACAAACAGTATATTCATTGAATAATATTCTTAAATTGTTTGTTCTTTTTTTTTATTGCTAGATGAGTGGACGAGCTCACAGCCCACCTGGTGTTAAGTGGTTACTGGAGCCCATAGACATTTACGACGTAAATGCGCCACCCACCTTGAGATATAAGTTCTAAGGTCTCAAGTATAGTTACAACGGCTGCCCCACCCTTCAAACCGAAACGCATTACTGCTTCACGGCAGAAAGAGGCAGGGTGGTGGTACCCACCCGCGCGGACTCACAAGAGGTCCTACCACCAGTTCTTCATACGTAACGAGAGTTCTAACGTAGAATATTTTGACTATCCCAAATCTTATTACAGTTAAATTGATTATCATTATTAATCGATCGATTCTAACAACAATCATTGGAAATTTATCCGGGTCCAATCTTTCGATTCTCACATGGTGAAATGGTGCAAACTGATTATCAACTTTAATTTTATTCACTGTTATATAAAGTTTATGGGATTACCCATTATTATTGAATGGAAACTTTTTTTATAATAATATCGACGGAAGAAAGCGGATTTGTCGTAACTTGAAAAACCCAACTTTACATTACATACATCAGATAGACTTTGTTTATATAAACCTAAACAACTTTTCAACTTTCTGTTTTTAAAAATATAATATGAGTTATGAATTTTTGAAATAGTTTTATGGCTCTAAAGTAGTGTAGTATAGTTGGCTTTTTCAAGTTACGACAATTCCGCTTTCTTCAGACGATATCTCCGCGGGTTTAGTTCATTCCGAATTTATGTTCCGTTATTCATTTTTTAAGTTTCGAATCTGAATCTAAATTCACGATCGCATAGATTTTAATTATGTTTTAGAAGAGCAAAAGAAATTGAATTTCCTAAGCCGGGTCTCGACTAACTTAACTTTTTTTTTTTATTGCTCTTAATAGGCAGACGAGCATACGGCCCACCTGATGGTGAGTGGTTACCGTCGCCCATGGACTTCAGCAATGCTAGGGGCAGAGCCAAGCCGCTGCCTACAAACTTTATACTATACTAACTAACTATATAAGTTTATACTAGTTTGTACTAGGAGTTAAGGGTGTAACAGGTCCCTTAGGAACGATGGTATACGCAAGTTTATCTGTAGCTTATATATCGAGAGGTGAAAGACTATTTGTTTAAAGCGACAATCCGCTTAAGACGCGACAGTTATCTTTGTTATTAAAGGTGCGTTTTCTTGTTGGTATTAGCATCAACAGTTCGTTGGTTTTAATTGAACTTCAATTAAATTTACTCCATTGAAATAGTTGAAGAAGTTTTTTTTTTATATTTTTAAAAAATTTTGAACTTTAAATGGCTATAAAGTTACAAAAATGTCGCTTTAACCAAATAACTTTTCGTCTCTCGATATTATACTGATCGCTTTCACATTTCATTCCCGCTATTTTGCTGTTATTTCTCAGTTGTTTCGTTCAGTATGCAAAATCGTTGATAATCATATTTCTATTCATATGAAGCTTTAGTTCTGCTATAACGTATCCATTGGCTAGGAGTTTCGGTTTAAACGACTTTATGCCGGGGGGGGGGGTCCCCTAATCGAACCGTATGATATTTTTCAAAAATAAGCGTTTGGTTTTAGCCTCTTTTAATGACTTATATTGGGCTAATCGTGAAGCTCAACACATTTATTTACACTATTATTGATAACAATTCACAGTATTGTCTTTATTCAATTAGTTGATACTAGCGACCCACCCTCGCTTCGCTTCGGAAACTGTAATTTATTATTGATTTCTCCACTATTTAATGGATGTTATTATACATATAAACCTTCCTCTTCAATCACTCTTATCTATCAAAAAAACCGCATCAAAATCCGTAATTGCGTAGTATTAAAGATTTAAGCATACATAGGGACAGAGAAAGCGACTTTGTTTTATACTATGTAGTGATAGTGAACTTGCATGACGTATCAGGTCATCAAATCGCCTTAAATTCGTTCAGACACGACTTTGTTATTAATCGTCCCTGATTTCATAACAGCTGTTCTCTATCATACTATTATGTGTACTTTTAAATTAGCACAACAGTCTCCCGTTCATTATACGGATGTATGTATCATTTGAACACAAATAAAAGTTCTTGCTTCCCTACAATCTAATTGATTCAACGTTTTTATTTATTTATTTTCAATATACCCTCATATACACATTACAACACTTGTTCTAGAGATACAGCAAAATTTGAAACTATGCTTATTTTATTTTGTATTCAATTTTGTTAATGTTCGTTATAATCACGATCGACTTCCGTGATTAATTCATGCGCTTCGATTTTGAAATTTATAGCAGACAGCCGTTTTAAAATGCCATTTTGTGACTTTACCTTCAGACATAATATGGCAGTTAATTTAAAATAATGCTTTAAAAATATATTTAATGCTGTGTCCTACATTAAGTCTCCGTGAATCTCTTTAGGCAAAAAAATTATTAACTGTATGTCAAAAAAAGCTGTTTTGGCAATTGTAGAAGGTCCTTTATTTCAATCTTATAAGTAACTGAAAATAAAAATTGTTTCAAAATCGATAAAAAGCGCGCCAAATTGCCAGCCGTACCGGAAATTCAAGTAATCTTTAACCCTAGTGAATTAAATATTAAACCGATATAATAAAATTATTGTATTTTCATCGGTCGACGATACGTGTTGTACGACGTCTGAATGTTTATGAAAAATTCCCGATTCCAAATTCGTAACAGATTCCGTTACAGATATAAACACAATAATAAGCTAAAAAAGCGTGCTAACAAACTTGAGAGCGCGTCAACGTGGTCATGGTACTTATTTTGTCTAGTGCCTGCCCCCTTTGCGAATAAATTATTTTTTAGCGCCCCCATTTTTTCACCTACTTAAAAACTACTATACCGAGAGTTCAGTCGATGTTTAAGTCCTCCTAGATGAAATTGCAAATCGCCTCCCAAGCCTCTACACAACGCCCCCTTTTTTTCTGGGTCTCTTACCGCCCCACTTTAGGCCTGCGGCGCCCACAAGGGGGCGTTATCGCCCACTTTAGAAAGGTTGCTCTAGTGTCATTAGAGGATACAGCAGACTGAATTTAAGTCAAAACGTCAAAGCGTTTTCTCTTAAAAACTTATATTCATTCGAATTCGCGGTACCTAGGTAACATTACTTGTGTACAATACTACCGTTTGTATTTAAACTACAGAAGCACCGCATTTGATAGAAAACAAATTTCTTCGAGAATCTTTACGAACAAGTCGCTTTATGATTAACTCGAATTTGAGAATTCTATTCATTTAACGATGTATAGATTCTATTTGAATGGCTATAAGGTCCAAGTCACATAGTATTGTAAAAAAAGAACTGTTCAATCGTTGAAATCGGAAATCGGAACACACGAGCGTTTCGCGGCAGATTTAGGTGGGACGATAGTACAGTAAAATGTCTTCATTCGCGTCTTCACTAATCGCGGATTAGAGATACGACCCAATTCCTATATGCGCGGCTAAATACTACTATCCTATATTCACGCATCTAATCGGTACATACACATTGATAAGAAGTATTCAATTATGTAGGTATCCAACCGAATATACTTTGTAAACGCATTTTACCATAATCACGGTTTCTGTATTTTCGCGGCGTATTTACGGTATATACACCCCACGAATAAAGAGCTTTTGTTGTACTCAACTACTACATTAAGCTTTCGTCGTAGAGGCCACTCGTGAAGATACGTGTTAGATACGTATTTATTTAGACAACGGTGATCACTTCGTAACGTTTACGGACTTCTTCAAACGAGGCTTGTGGAGAGTATTAAGCGGTAGGCAGCGGCTTGGCTCTGCCCCTGGCATTGCTGACGTCCATGAGCGACGGTAACCACTTACCATCAGGTGGGCCGTATGCTCGTCTGCCTGCTCGGGCAATAAATAAATAAAACTTCGATAAACGCACTCTTTTTTTCCTACCCAAGTCGGTAACCTTACGAGCATTATGGCATCGTCCCCGGGCGAGTGGATGAGCTCACGAGGCTCTAACCTGAGGACGTTGCTAACACTAGCCCTAGCAAGAGCCGTGCTTCGCAGAATCTACCACCGCATCGGAAACGCGACCCATTGAGAAGATCCGGCGAGAAACTCATTATGCTTAAACGCACAGTGTATCTGTGTGCTTGGTGCGAGTTTTTTAACGTGCTCGATAACGTAAAAGTTAGCTCAATTTTGTATGGAGTTGGAACGTTTGTCTACGTTTGACGCTAGGGGCGCTGTGGCGACTGCGTTAAAAAAGGCACTGTAAGCACGCGAGGCGAGTAAAGAAATTTACAAATTTTGCGAATTTGAACCTCACTGGGCTTGATTTTAATGTTATTAAATATTATTGTAAAATCAATTAAGAGACAAAAATGTAAAATTACGTAGCGGTTATTACTTTAAATTTTTAAGGGATCGATGCTCGCTATCTCTCTCGCACACCCACAGTTTAACGATGATGACGTCATTATCCGCATCAGCATTTTATCGTTTGACGATTGATATCCACTGGCGTTTAAAAATTATTTGTACAATTCTGTACTGTTCTGTTAATTATAGCTTCTTGTTTTAAAAAAAAAAAAAGATATAATATATTTTACGTACATGTTATGTATATAAGAAAGTCAATTGTTTATCAATAGTTTTATTGTTATCTTTACACTTCCAGCCCAAATGATTCACTGATCTGCATACTGAACGTACAACTGCTGCCCAAAGTACCCAAACACAGCAAAATAATGAGAATAAAACAATATCTATACACGTACAAAACCTTTTATTAAAAATGTATAAGCATTTACATAAATCTTATTATCACAGACAAAAAAAAATATTTAAATCTATTTATGCTGAAAACAGAAGACTTAAAATTAAATTAGTTCATGTTTTTCTTTGTTTTTTTTTTTTGTAAATAATTCTGTTCGAATTCATGATAGTTTAAAGATTATTTTTATTTGGCCAGCGGTTCTCAAAACCCATATTTATTACGTCTTTGAATATTGTTTTTATTTAATAAAACGAGAATTTATGCATACATACATACACTCATACAAACAGACATACGTATACGATTTTTTTTGGGAAAACGAACACAGATAGCAATTCTGTTGATTACTATCACACACACCTATACTGAATATATAGATATATTTCGTTCGAAACATAATGCATCAGCTGACGCACAGTTCAACGACCTGAATAGCGTTGAGAGCGATTTATTACAAACTACCTTCGTTCTAGGTTAAAGATTCACGATAAACTACCCTACCAACTCAACAACTTAGGTTAAATTAATATTACACACTGTAGTTTGCCATGGCATAGTATTTTATTGTGTCTAGAATTGGCAGTCTTTCAAGTGAACCTCCTTCTTCCTTTCCCTAGACAAACCGCCAAGGGATGGGGTGATTTCAGTAAATGGCAACATTACTACAAAAAAAAAATCGTTTACTGTGATTCATATGGGAAAGATGGTCTAACTAACGTGTCAATTGTGCCACCTATCCGATCATAAGTGAGATCATGAGATCGCAGAAAAACAATTTTAAATTAGAAGCTTTCATCAACATTGTGGCCAAGTTTATTAGGGTTTAGTCGTAACAGAAGTTTTGCTTGAAAATATCTTACACACAAATTCTCGTTTTAAGCTATAAAAATAATTGATTACTGTAATTGCTATTACGAGTATAAGTACATATGAGTCGTCTATTATCAAAGGTGGCAATCTGTGCATTTGGACAAAAAAAAATTATTGATATGTCAATACAGATTGATTTGAATATAATCGTCTCCTTCAAAGAATACGGTTCAAAACCTGCATTAAATAAAGATTAATAGTTAACCTGTTATTTATCTAAGATGTCGTTCCGAAGAGTTTTGTGACTGCCAATGGAATACAAAGTCAATAATTCGTTTTTCTGATTTACCAATCATTGTCCAAAAGTCAGATTGCCGGCTTTGATAATAGTCGACTCATATATCAATTGTACTAATCAAAATAATTAATATACTAAACAAAAAAAAAGCAACTAGACTACATTTCAATTATATTTGTTAAGTAAGTTATTAAAACATAAATACATAATATCAAAATTGTACTTTAAGCGGATTAAGTAGTACATTTTAAATTAAATCACTGATATAGATAGATATGTTTGTATAAATAATGTATATAATTAACAGTAAATACTACAGTATATTATGTACTAAACTAACGATATAGGCAACATGCAGTCTTATTATTACAAATATATTATCATTATCAACTAGCTGTGCTCGCGATTTCGTCCCGGGAAACTTGATTATTTGCTCAGTAATGCATCCATGTTAATATAGCCATAATGCGACTAAAAAGTATAATAACGCCATCTATTGCGTACTAGTGTAAACGTAATGAAAAATTTCAAACTTCTAGTAACTTTATTTTTAATGTAAATATCGTCGTATTTTTTTTAAATAAGGACCAATTTCTCTAGCGGTAAAACTAAAGGAAAATCTATCCAGTAGTTTTTGCGCACTAATCCGCAGACCTCTGTCATTTTAGTTATACAGATTAGGATGCAAGAAACGGCATAAATGCGAGAGAAAATTCATACGAGAATTAAAACGATTCACGCACTAAGCTCCGTACTTGTTTACGACATCAATTCCAGACAACTGGCCCGTTTTAATGATTGGCGATTGCGTTCGACAGATTTAATGTACATTGCTTGGAAAGTAAAGATTTTAGGTTAGGCGCATAGACGGAATTCATTGCAAGATTCCACAGGGTAAAAAATACATTTATTGAGGTTTTTTTTTTAAATATAATACATAATTTAAGGAGGTTCCTGTTGTTATGTACATTGACATGTCAGCGGCACAGCCAAGTCGCTGCTTAACGCTAAGTCTACGGCTATATTTCCGAAAATCAATAACGTACACATTTAAAAACATAAAAATCTTTATGAGTCATACGTATTCTGTATCAATGTGATAAGGTTATTCCCCTATTATTGTTATAGTATAATATTGCTACTGAATTCTGAAAAATCTAAATAAATATTTTAATGCTCGTATATGATTTTAGTTGCTTTTAATAAGACTCCTAATTGACTAAGAGGGTTAGAAAAAAATTTACGTCACAGACTGCAAAATCGTCTAATACAGACAAGTCAGTCATATTTTTAATCGATCTGCCTACAAAGGCAATAAAAAAAATAAAAAAAATAATACATTTAATAAAATTATGGACAACTTTTTTTTTGTATATATAGCAAAGGAGTCTGTAAGCGTACTCTAAATTAACGCAGTGGGTTCTAATGAGTATAAAAGTGTATATAAACTCTGATCCGGTGACGGACGTTACGATGGTAAAATAGAGATGACAATTTTTTTTTTGTATATGTAGTTGTCACTCATGTTGTGCTCATCGTTGTGGGTCACTTATCAGCAATTTACAGGTCACAGCCACCGCAATATTCCACAGAGCACTGCCCACGGAAGATACGACGAAGCCACTCCGTAGACTCAGAGTTTCCAAACGATCCAGATAGATATTTCATTGTTAAGTAAGGGTCATTAACTTATTTTTTCCTAATGATAACAGTTAACAGTATTATATTTAAACGTATTTCTGGCAAGATTCCTATCGAATTAATATTATTCGTAACTCCCAAACATCACAAAACATATAAAAGGGCAGAGGAATACGTATAAAACAGACGAACCGTGAAAGATGACTTGAAAATTTGCACAATTTATTAACATATTTTCGTCTTGCTCGCACTTAGTAATAACTATATTATGAGAGATAAGGACAGAATACGTAATCTTTATGGAAGGCCTTTAGCCGACTTTTTAGCGTTGTACCATATCTTAATTGATCTCAAATTAAGTCCTGAGTTGAATTAAATACACAGTGTTTTTGTTGGCATTTTTGTGGAATAATTTCAAATAGAAACCTTAGTGAGTGGTGATTAATGTTAAAAAAAAAGATATTAATCCTTGGAGGTACGATTTATGTCTGTGGCTTTACTTTTCGGGACCACCGTGATATTTTAACTATAGTGACTATAAGCGATGCGCGTATATATGCTTTTTTTTTCTAAAGAAAAATCGACGTAATCGACACGAGACAGACTCTGACCCCGAACGCCATGTGCCCAGATCGGGAAACGATTCTGGTCCCATGTTTTGAATTCACTCAAGTTCACTAGACTTTTAACGCGGTCATTGATACAATGATATTTTTTCCGTAGGACCGAAGCGTAAAGCCTTAACTTCAAATTATCATGGCTATATTAATATTCACTGTAATGTGTTTATTTGTCGTATTCATTGATAGTCAATTAACGAAAGAACGCGTTTGGAGTTCTCGTTACCGCGATTCAAGAGTTGCCTTTAGCGAAAACTAGATGTCGCTACTTGCTCACAATGAGTTCATTACCTACAATTCTAGCCACATAGGTTACAACACGACTGAGATTTTCGTTTGTCAGCACGTTTAGCCTGGGCTAACGTTTTAAAGTCAAAACTAAAATGATTTGCATTAGTCGCGTCAATAAAGATTGTCGATACTCCAATGTCGATTAAAAATGTCGACCAATCGATAATCGGCTCCATATCTCGTAAACAAATCGACGGCTTCGCAGCCCGTAACTCATATACACATAAAGAAAAAGACGCATTCGAGGGCGTAATGACCGCACCTCGAGCCACCGCAGTCGGAGTACTCCTCGTGTCCTGAGTTGTCGGTCTCTATATCCGATAAATGCGGGTACAGGCCGGGCTGTTGCGTGACGGCGCCATTGGCGTGCCCGTTCGCTTGTTTGTTATTGTTCACTTTGATCCTCTTTACATCCTCTAGTACCGACACGACGGCAGGCGAGTCTTGAGAGTCTGCAACAGAGTTATACAGTTACGGTTTATGGACTCAGTGGAGCAAAGTGGGTCGCGTTTCCGAACCGGTGGTAGATTCTGCGAAGCACGGCTCTTGCTAGGGTTCGTGTTGGCAACGTCGTTAGGTTTGAGCCCCGTGAGCTCACCTACTAGCTCGGTGACGCTGACATGGTCTTTCTAGAGCTAGACCATCAGCTTAGGAAGGAAAAAAAGTGGAGGCCTCATGTAAAGCAATAACAAGCAATGTAAAGCATTGGACAATGAGGAATTATAACGTTAGTACTTTGTGCTTAGAGCGAGTTTTTTAACGTCCTCGATAGCGTAAAAGTTAACTCAAATTTGTATGTAGTTGGAACGTTTGCCTAGGTTTGCCACTAAGGGCGCTGTTCCAACTCTAAGCAAATTCGAATTAACTTTCAGGCTATGGAGAACTTTAAAAAAACGTGATCAGAACGCAATGTGCGACTGCTTCGCGCTAGATATAGGCAGGTTAACGATACCTAAACCACAATAACAGCCCCACCTTAACAGTAAATAGTTTGCTTTAAAAATTCCTGCCTCCAAAATGACGGATTCGGATTACGAGTCGCTAATTTCTTCGCAGTTTAAAACGTTTCCGTGTATTAAAAATATAAAGCATTAAGAGAGAGACAATCGAATAACGTGACTCATGTTGGACAAACACAAAATGATCAGCGAAACTCAACGTTTACGAGGAAAACGAAAGTATACCTTCTTAATAAATATGACTAATAAGTATTAGATCGGATGGGTTAACTTTTTTGACGTAGGCATGTTTATGGCTTAGTGCGAGTTTTTTAACGTTCTCGATAGCGTAAGAGTTAACTAAAATTTGTGTACCGCTGGAACAGCGCCCCTAGCAGCAAACGTAGGCAAACGTTCAAACTCTATACAAATTTGAGTTAACTTTTACGCTGTCGAGAACGTTAAAAAACTCACACTAAGCACACTGAACTAAGACCTTGCAAAACTACGACTAGAAGTAATCAGGCGTTTGCATAACTGAACCTAGGACCTAGTGTTGATAGATCGACAGGGTCTCTATGGATTTTGGTAATCATTTATTACTACATATAACAATAATAAATTATGAGCAAAATGATAGAATATTTCGCACTTACTTCATCTATATCTTATCATATCTTCATATTTGAGCGATCAATTTTAGAAGAAAAAACATCTTTAGCAGGTACATCTATAAATATTTGTCCTGCGTGTGAATGAGATAGAACATTTCTGTAGGTTTCACTTCTACCGAGTGAGTGATGAGCCTGTTAAAACTTAACACATGTGGCGGAAACATGTCACATGTGAGACAAAAAGAAGTACACCCCAATCCCGATTACTAAATATATTTCTCGAAGACTTTCATCATAGTTAAAATCATTGAATGCTCGACCAACAAAGGCGATCATGTATCTTAGCGAACTATTTTTTTTCCTATCTATTCGAGGGTAGCCTAAAGGGTTGTTCCAGTTTCTCGCGGACGGGTTGATGAGCTCACGGGCTCAACCTGAGAGAATTTGCTAACATTAGCTCTACCAAGAGACGTGCTTCATTTAATCTACTACCGGATCGGAATCGCGGCCCATTAAACAAACTATAGTATACTACCAAGATACTAAAACATCACAATACTAACTTCTCCTTTTAACCGGTTGAGAACCAACAATCTTCTCGGCGTCTTTGTCTCCTTCTCTGTCTACGACGTCTCCATTTTGTTCTTTCGTCTTTTCTTCGAACGTCACTTTAGGTATATTGGCTATTACTTCCGGTTTTTTATGAGCCAGAGATGTAGTGCTTCCCATTAAGGGGGCTTTCTCAGATGGATCCTGCTCACTCTGATCGTCATCTGAATCATTTTGCTCAGGTTTCCTGGGAGGAGGTGCCTGAAAATAATAATTGATATTTATGTTTAAATAACGCACTATAGATATGGCAGTGACCAACCCCCAAACCGAAGGAAACTGCGACCCTTGCTTAAATGTCGTAGAAGTGACTTCAAAATGTTCCGGTTTGTGGAGTAGAGTTTACTGGTGGTAGGACCTCTTGTGAGTCTGCGCGGGTGGGTACCACCACTCTGCCTATTTCTGCCGTGAAGCAATAATGTGTTTCGGTTTGAAGGGTGGGGCAGCCGTTGTATCTATACCTGAGACCTTAGAACTTATATCTCAAGGTGGATGGCGCATTTACGTTGTGGATGTCTATGGGCTCCAGTAACCACTTACCACCAGGTGGGCTGTGAGCTGGTCCACACATCTAAGCAATAAAAAAAAGTAGAATGCCGATTATTCGTATGTAATTGAACTTCAACCTAACGCTTTTAGGTGAAGGTTGACATTCACGATAGATACCGCTATCTGCATGACAGTGATTGTGATTAGCCAATCTTCTAACTAGGACAGAAGGGCAAAGGGTAAAGAGTAGTTTACAACGTGAATACAACACAAGGTCGGTTTGAAATAATGACTATCTTCCCTTAATACGGAAACGCGTAATTGCGAAAGCATAAGCAAAACGGTGGTATCAAACTGAACGGTCTTATAAAACCCTAAAGCGACACTCACAAAAAATTCTAATCAAGAACTCAGATCAACAAAAAAACCTCAGTAAAATTTTGGAAGTAACATCCCTAAGCATTCCGTATTGATAGCCAACCGTCTGCGGTACAACATTTATTGTAAACTTTACACAAAAAAAAAAACTACCCAAACCAAAGGGCCTCAATAATGTTATTGATGTAATTACCGGGTTGTGCCAAAAAGTGCTAATTTAATTTTAGATTTCAAATTAAAAGACCCTTTTTAATTATAGTATATATTTCTTCGGATAGTTTATTTAAGCAATCAGTAATGTTGCTTCAAATCTTGAGAAATTAAATTAAAGTCTCTATTTGATTACGGATTGTTTTACCCTTCAAGCCAGAACGAACGATTACAACGCGGCAGAAATATACCGAGTGGTGGCATCTTTAAGTGCAGACTAACAATGCACTATACCACCAACAATTTCGATCATAATATGCTCCCACACCCAAGAAATGTGGTGGTGCTTCTCAAAGACCCAAAACAGCAAAATTTGACAACCATATATTGTAAATAACGTCATAACCATTCTCGAACAAAACGTACCATACGAAAAACCGTCAAGATTTCTCAACATCACATCACATACGCAATCGAAGTTGAAGCTAAATGTAAAAATTATCACATCAACACACATTACGCATGTAATCTGTTAACACAATGTTACAAAACACGCAAGTATGTATCATAATATGCAGTTCTATTATTTTAGAATGACCTATAAACATTTTTTAACTGGTGGTAGGACCTCTTGTGAGTCCGCACGGGTAGGTACCACCACCCTGCCTATTTCTGCCGTGAAGCAGTAATGGGTTTCGGTTTGAAGAGTGGGGCAGCCGTTGTAACTATACTTGAGACCTTAGAAACTTATATCTCAAGGTGGGTGGCGCATTTACGTTGTGGATGTCTATGGGCTCCAGTAACCAAAATTTGAGAGCCCAAGCGTATGAGTCTATTAAATTTGGATAGTTTATTTGATTCGCCCAATATCGTTTTTTTGTGATATCATACGATAATAAATATCTATATACGAGGGGTGGAAAGGCTATTTCGCTTAGTACGCGACATTTATCTTTGTAATTAAAGGTCTGTTTCATTTAGTATTAATATCAACAATTCGATGTTTTTAATTGAACTTTAATTAAGTTTACCTTATTCAAATATCTGAAGAAGTTATTTTTTATTATATCTTTTCCAAATTTTAAACTTTAACTGACTCTCTTGTAAAGTTGCAAAAATGCCGCTTAAGCTCTTTCCTTACAGTCTTTCGCCCCTCAATATAGAGGTTTGTTTAGCCGAAGCTTTCAATATACAAAATAATTATTTACGGGACCCAAGCGCTGCGCTATTAAAACTAGGTTCTACAAAATGTTTGTAACCTTTAAATACAGAAAAATCGATCAAGGAACTTTTAACTCTCTACAAAACTTGCATACGCCCCGTCATGACGTATGCAAGCGTAGTGTTCGCTCACGCAGCCCGCACCCACTTGAAATCCCTTCAGGTTATTCAATCACGATTCTGCAGGATAGCCGTCGGAGCGCCTTGGTTCCTTAGGAATGTGGATCTCCACGACGACCTGGAGCTCGACTCTCTTAGTAAGTATCTACAGTCGGCATCGCTGCGCCATTTTGAGAAGGCGGCACGACATGAGAACCCTCTCATCGTAGCCGCTGGAAATTACATACCCGACCCAGTAGACCGAATGGTAAACCGTCGACGTCGCCCAAAGCACGTCATTACGGATCCTCCTGATCCATTAACGGTGCTTTTAGGCACCACAAGCACCGGTCACCGTCCTCGTCGAACCCGTCGCTTGCGACGAAGGGCTCGACGAGCGAACTAACCCATAGACACAGCCCACTGAGTTTCTCGCCGGATCTTCTCAGTGGGTCGCGTTTCCGATCCGGTGGTAGATTCTGCGAAGCACTGCTCTTGCTAGGGTCAGTGTTAGCAACTCTCCGGTTGAGCCCCGCGAGCTCACCTACTAACGTTAGGGTGAAGCTGAAATAGCCTCTCAAGGCTATCAGCATAGGTAGGAAAAAAAAAAAAAAAAAAAAAAAAAAAAAAAGGAACTTTTGTGTAGTAAAACACATTTCAAAGTTGACGATTGCATATCCGATAGCACATTTGAGAGATGTCGCTTCAGACCGTTTGATTTTAAAGAATTTAAATTAAAAAAAAGATAAATCCGTTCAGTTTGTTTGGCCGGTTCATCACAGGACTGTGGCTATTTTTTGGAAGATTTTAAAGAATTTAAATTTAAAAAAAAGATAAACCCGTTCAGTTTGTTTGGCCGGTTCATCACAGGACTGTGGCTATTTTTTGGAACCGATGGTAGAGATAACACTTTTTTATTGACATTCAACAAGCATGTCATGACATGACATTTAAAATGAAACAAAAGCTTTAAATTTAGTTGATATAAATTTGAAATTTAATTATAACGAGTGATTTATTTTCGCTAATGCAATATTCCGATGGAGATAAACGCGTTTGATAGGTATATAATAAAATTATTGTCAACGTTTTTTCGTGAAATTATCTGTTTAGGCGGCCATTAAAATATCCATATTATTTTTTAAAACGCGATTTGAAGGGAAACCTGTATAATAAGCCAATCCAAATTACAAGACGTTCTATCACCAGATAAAAATGATGTGATTGATTTTCGGCACGACATCCTGATTTACCACTCACTGCGAAGTCAAGTTGGGACTTCAGTAGCCGGCCGTGGAAGTGAAAATATTGGAATCAACAAAACATTCCAAATGGTTTTGTCAACGGTCAAACTACCTGAAGTAACGAGAGCGAACATAAAACACAACATGTCGCGACAAGAATAGATCTAGAGGGTTCAGATTTACTTCTAATTATGGAATGTCTGTACTCGGAACTTAAAATGAACCAGCTCTCCGACGGTATACCCGATGAAATGATTCAAAAGATAGTATCACCATTTTGAATATCAGTACCTTTAAAACTCAAGCAACATCTTACCCTAGATTCTGATCGAATTGGCAGATTTTTTCGGTTTAATACCGCGAAAGGATCAATGCGCTCGACACTATGAATACGCGTTATTCAAACATAAATGAGACCGTAGTTATTTCCAACATCCAAATTGTAATTTAAATAAATAATAGTTTAAAAAAACTAACAAAATACGCTTTTATAACGCTTTTTTTTACAATAAAATAATTTTTTCTGACACTATGTTTAATTCAAATTTATTAAAATTTATTTTCAATTTTTTAGTTGGATTTTCTATAAAAGCGTATTTTGTTAGTTTTTTAATCTATTATTCATTTTTAATTTTTTAGTTGAATTAAAATTTTTACAATATATATTTTTTCAATTTTTTTTTAATTATTGAATTGTCATCGGTCCTTAATAAGTATACCAAATTTCGAGTTAATTCCATTTTCTATTCAAGTATGTAAAGTGTACAAATTGTATCCTAAGTGATTACCAATTGACATGAAACTCAGTTTGGTTCCAATATCGGGTCTTGTAAATTTGGTTGTAAAAAATTTTTTGTCGAACTCACCTTAAAAGGGAATCTATTCTGCAACATCTCCATATCCCTCTCTCTTTCCAGCCTGAACTTATTAGCTATAGACGTCTCGCTTATCGTTTGCTCTTTGCTGAATAAAGCCACGAGCTTCCCCTTTATTCCGCCGCTTAGTGAGCTTTGACTGACATTGTCCTCGGCCAGACTATCTTTAGAGTTCGACCTAGAGTTCTTCGTAATATTTGCTTTTGTCGGAGTTGTTTTCGTTTGTTGAACCGTAGGTCTGGCCGCTTTGTTGTCTGAAACAGATAGGAGCCGTAAGGCATCGGAAGAGATGTCGTAAACCCAATATAAGAATTGTTTGCCGACAATGAAGTTAAAACGATTTGGAGTTTTATGCCCTATTTGCGGATGAATAAATTACAATTTCAATTGGTTTAGTTTTTCCAATACTAACGTCGTTTATTACGAAAATTCTCGACCATTTCTTGGCAACTATTCTTCATTTTATTAAAGTTTGATACCTATAGCAATTTCACAAGTTGTTTTAATAGAAATACTGCAATCCAAATCACCGTCACCTAATAGTTTTAACAAGAACTGATTGATCTTCGGTTTTCACGAGCCGTAAATTTAAATAAACAGTTCGTCCGTCGCCCTTGACTACGGGAGTTTCAGAGCAATGGATAATAAAGGACACGATATTAAAGGCGTAAAAGTAGTTTTAATTATTGATGGATAAAAAAATATAATCGAAGGCGTAAAATACAATGAGGAGGTCGACGTGCAACCTAATCCACATGGACACAGCCCAATGAGGTTTTCGCTGGATATTCACAGTGGGTCGCGATTCCGATCCGGTGGTAGATTTAGCGAAGCACTGCTCTCGCTAAGGCCAGTACCAAACTCTCTCAGGTTGGGCTCGTCAGCTTACCTACTCATCTACTACCGTTAGTAGCTAGCTAGAAGAGCCCATTAGGGTACCAGCGATTAGATAGAAAAGAAATATATAATCGAAGGTAACTCAATTACACTTCAGGAGTCTCCAAACCATACTTCGCATTCCTTTAAATATTCATAAACTACACTATTAGTATTACAGATGTATTTTTTTTTTACAAAAAACGGAATATTTCTCTTGATATTCCAACGTTTAAACGCTATTCTTTTTAATTGTCTGTTTGAAATTTTTAGATAAAAAAACAGACTTCATATCTATTTAACAACACCTAGATTTTATCTTTCGTATAGATTTATGTTCGGTATATTCAAGCCGTGCATACTACGTCAATCGAATATAGTTCCATACATCGTAGCTTTTTTTGTGTGCACTAAAACTGGTTATATTCTGCATACTGATTAGAATTGAACACGATTTAACTATACTCGTTGTTATTGGTGGATCAAAAATACGAAGAGCACAATGACAGGTTAATGCTTTAAGATTTATTTGTAACTGTACTTGTAGCTATACTTGAGACCTTAGAACTTGTATCTCAAGGTGGGTGGCGCATTTACGTTGTGGATGTCTATGGGCTCCACTAACCACTTAACACCAGGTGGGCTGTGAGCTCGTCCACCCATCTAAGCAATAAAAAAAAACTTACTGACTAAAAGGTCAAAAAAAAAATTTAAACAGACAAGAGAATTATCCAATATCGAATTCTACTTGATTAAAAGTGTTTTTTTATTTTTTTTATTTTTTTTATTATTGAAATATTACTGCTGGCCGGGAGGCCTTTCCAGCTTCACCAGGACAGGTGGGCGAGCAAAGGCTCAGCCAGGTTTAAAAATGTTTCAAACGCGTTCATTATATGGACCATATTTTTACAATATTTAGTGTAAAAGTTTCAATCATCTAACAATCTTGGTTCTTCAATTCTTTACCACAACCATTTAACATCAGTTAGGCCGCAAGCCTGTCCACCCTCGTATGCAATAACAAAAAATTAAACTACATATGGCCTCACAAAAGAAACGCGTATATTTTCCAACGCGAATCAATATGGATTCTCTTAAATAAATTTGTATAGAAATATTATTTTAAAGAATACTGATCAATAAGCCTTTATAACGAACTTCAAGTATAGACGACAGACGTAGTACAATAAATACAAGGTTGTGCAACTGCTTAACCTAATTACAACTGTGCTGATATACAAAACCTACATTGTATCTACATCATTTATATATCTATTATCGTAATTACGTATGAGGGTATAGGGGACTAATCGCGCTCAGTTATTAAAAGTGATAATTGTTTAACTTTTTTTTTATTTACCTATAATTTTATTGGTTTTTGGCAAGTCTTGGACATGATTAAAATTATTTTTACGGTTTAATTTCGCGTTTATTAATATTATTCTCATTAAATTAGTTCCGACATTTCGATAATACTTTACGGTTTTCGTGGTCGCGGACAACTGCAACGAAGACTTAATGGGTCGTTTTCAAATTTGGGACCAAAAGCGAGTTATCGGATTTAATTTTCTTAACCATAATGATACCGTAATTGTAAGTACAGTAAATTTGTTGTCATGACAACAAGCACGTGGTCCTATAACTATATATTCGTAAGCACTGTTAAATTAGGAGTTATACATTAAGAGCTACCCCAAATCTCATTCGTCAGTTCATTGTTCTCGTCGAACCCGTCGCTTGCGACGAAAAGCTCGGCGAGTAAATTAACCCACAGACACAGCCCACTGAGTTTCTCGCCGGATCTTCTCAGCTGGTCGCGTTTCCGATCCGGTGGTAGATTCTGCGAAGCACGGCTCTTGCTAGGGTTCGTGTTAGCAACGACGTCAGATTTGAGCCCCGTGAGCTTCACTTACGAGATCGGTGAATCTAGAATAACCCCTCGAGGTTACTAGAATAGGTAGAAAAAAAAAAAAAGAGAGCTCATACCGGCCATCTTGGTAAAGTGATAGCTGTCAAATTCGGCATGAACACGTATTTAAGCGTGACATTTCTCCATGGAAGCCACAAGCTTGTCCCTTACCCTTACCTATGCTGATAGCCTTGAGAGGCTATGTCAGCTTCGCCCTAACGTGTAGGTGAGCTCACGGGGCTTAAACCGGAGTGTTGCTAACACTGGCCCTAGCAAGAGTAGTGCTTCGCAGAATCTACCACCGGATCGGAAACGCGACCCACTGAGAAGATCCGGCGAGAAACTCAGTGGGCTGCGTCTGTGGTTTAATTCGTTCGTCGAGCCCTTCGTCGCAGGCAACGGGTTCGACGAGGACGGTGACCGGTGCTTGTGGTACCTAAAAGCACCGTGAAAAAGAGGGTTGTTCCGTTATTTCTATGAAAACAATTTCGTTTTGACATTGTGTCATAAAGCACAAGTTAAAAGAAACTGCGTTTAGTTTTAAGGCCATTTCGCGAATGTTGACTAGTTTTGTGCAACAAATCGAACCGGCTGTCGCTATTATTACAAGCCGCAGAACTAGTAGGTACTTATGAAACGTACGTACCTAAATATTTTAAAAATATTAAATCAATGGTAAATTACATTTGCGCTAACAGAAACCCGAAAATTATATATGTTGTTCTTATCTATCTGTATACATATATAAAAATGAATTGCTGTTCGTTAGTCTCGCTAAAACTCGAGAACGGCTGGACCGATTTGACTAATTTTGGTCTTGAATTATTTGTGGAAGTCCAGAGAAGGCTTAAAAGGTAGATAAATATGAAAATGCTCGGAATTCAATAAAAATAACAATTTTGTTTTCCTTTGATGTGTCCCCCGTCGGACGGATTCCTTTTGTTTGTTTTAAGTTTATTTTAGGTCTTTTATTTATCGATTGAGTCACTGCGAAGTCTGCCGGGTCCGCTAGTTTTAAATAAAAATACTTGTATAGTTATTTTTTAAGTAAGCTCACGACATAATCAATAATGATGATCGAATCAGCAAATTTAGAAATACATATGTACATTTAATAACAATAATTAAAAAAAAAACGTTTTCATTTAAAAAGTACACTTGCGTTGTAACTTTTAAAAGAACAATTTGAAAACTCACGTTTAAGAATTCAGATTACACTTCAATGAGTTGAGACACTATCGAATGTGATTTTCACAAAAAAAAAATCCAACGAAGTGTAAGTACACTCGAATGAACTATCCTCAATATCGATCACGACTTTTTATTTAATTCGCATTTACTTTATATTTTCAAAGTACAGTGTCTCCAACGCGAGCTCTCGACGTAATGACCCACACGGGCCGACAGCACGATGCCCACCGCTGTTTCTCAAAGTTATGAGATCGTACTTAACGGGGTCTATTCTAGATTCTCGATATTAACGTCGCGAAAAACAACATTATTAGTTCATCACGATTCGAATGTCTTATCGATTTACACATTGTTTGACCGTTTTTTAATACTGTTATTTTTAACCGAATTGAGTTGAATTTACAAAATATGTTTTGGATATTCGTAACGGATAACGGATTATTTAATACTAAGAAATCAGTAAATGTTCCAAAAAAAAAAACAAAAACACGTCAGTTATTTTAATACGCGTAATATAAATATAACTAAAGTCTCAATATATTATTTACTCTTCGATTTCAGATAGAGTATCATATACACAGTGTTAATAATTAGATGTATTATACCATTGCGTCGCTGTCAAACCAAAATCTTCTATGAAGGTAAATTTTTAAGAACTATATCAAATGAAAGCTATAGATAAATATTAAAGCTATAGACACATAACAGTTTTATACGGTAGATAGGGCTGTGAACTATACGAAAAGGTCAAAAAGTAAAAATCTCAAAAAGTGCACATAGCAGATTTTGGTTTGACAACGACGATTGTTTTGTTTATTGAACTTCTACGGCAGTAGTCGGTCAATGGCACTCGAGTACTCTTATCAATCTTGTTGTAAACTAAAGTTAAAGCCGCTCGTAAATGAAGTAATCTATCTTCTAAATATATTTTAAAAATGCTACTCCAAGTGATCTTACCGCAATTTAATTGAAGTGAAACTTCTTTATCGGCGTTGGAAAAAAATTTACCGTCACATTTTTCGGTTACGCGTCACATTTTTCCGTTACGCGCCATCTTTTTTGTATTCATGTCTATGATAATAAAATCCTTTTGTTTAAACTTTATCTAATTTAACTTTTTTGTATTCATGTCTATGATAATAAAATCCTTTTGTTTAAACTTTATCTAATTTAACTTTATTTAACCAATTTCTAGAAAGTTGCATGTAGATCATTTTTCGAAAAATAAGGCCATAAAGAAGTTTCACTTCTTACGTGTGTACACTAGTACACGCACACATTTTTTTTTTTTTTGAGTTATTCAATTATTACATTTCCGGAAATCTCTTTGAAATATCGTGAAAGAAACAAAATTAACCGACTAGGTTTTTTTTTTTTTTTATTGCACTTGTAGGCAGACGAGCATACGGCCCACCTGATGGTGAGTGGTTACCGTCGCCCATGGACTTCAGCAATGCCAGGGGCAGAGCCAAGCCGCTGCCTACCGTAGGTAATTAAATAAATGAAAGTTTTGGTAATATCGACAATTCCGGAGTTTTAAAACAATAATTCTTCTTAAATTTCAAGAGACACAGTTTGCAGAAAGCTATCAGAGTACATTGTCGAACTAATACCTAATTTTGAATTCAATATAATTCTAAGTAAAATTGGCTTGTAAATTCCGAAGTTGTCCTTAATTTTATTGATAGTTAAATAATGTCACGGCCTCCGAAATCGGTCCTCTTCCGAGTGCCAAGCCTAGTTTCCATTGGTCGTAAACCTTTTGTCAATGTTTCACGGATCAATGACGTTTTTTAGAGTTACGCGAATAAAATTGTAAAAAAAGAAATCACTTTTTTAAATCTGAGTTCTAAATTTTTTTTACTTCTTATGAGCGAGATTGCCACTTCGTTTAGTCGAATGAAATACCGTGCGTACAATAAACGTGTTAATGATTTATAATTGTTACATTTTTTTCTTTATAAAGACGAGAAACAGTCTAACTCAATTGGGCTGAATTAGTTGCTTTGTATATTGTTGAACGTGTTGATAGGCGATGAGGCTAACATTTCACCTGTGTGTTTTTACAGATTGTATTCTGATAATAAGTCCTAATTCGATGACAACATGAATTTGATGTACAATTATTATGAAATTGGAAATATCAAAACATAATAGCCATAAATGTAAACGTCAAAAGCACCGTGCCTTATCAACAGAGATAAAAAACTTTCGCTGTGTCATTTTCCCAGGACACATCAGTAAAATCTACAATCTCTTAAAAGCATCAGCTGCTAAACCTAAACCTAAATTAAAAATAGATTTTAAGTGATCAAAATCTTACCGAATTCAGTTTTTTATTGAATAATCTACATACAGAACCCTTTTACAATACTCATAAATGTATTTCGCTTTAGAGCCGTATTGTATTGAAAACGATTACAAAAGTATCGATGAGAAATTTTACAATCATTTCGCGATCTATTTATTTTGTTAATTAAACTGATTGATTCGTTGTTGGATTGTGAGACAGTTTAGATATGATTTTTCGCTTTGAAATTCAGAAGAGCTCTCTTGCCCCTGATATTAACTAGTTACAGTATGTAACATATGTGAGAATACGCAACTAACTATAATAAGAATTGAGATGATAACTGAAACACCTGAAATGTATCAAATGACTTATACTTTCCGATTATTCCCTAGGAAGTTTTAGAATTTTCTCTACAAAATGCTAGTCGAAAGCGATCACAATGCGCTATGACGATTTGGTAATAGTCCGGAAAAACATCCGATTTCTTGAATCCATTCGTGCGTCACTTTAATACGTCATAATATATTGATGGCGCAACAGAATTCGTCTCTGCATTTCAATTACCAATTTGATAAGTTTCATCAGAATCAGATGAATAGTTTAAGAATGCATACAGAACACACATTCATTTTTAGATTAGACTAGTAAAATCCATTAATTTTCTTCCAATGGGTTTCCAATGGGTTTCCAATTTTAAATTTCATTCACAAAGAAACCTTGTCCTAATCGTATTTAGACCACAACGAGAAATCAGTCATTCCTGTCAAGCCAAGTGATGCTCAGCCATACGTAAGGATTTTCTTTTATTCTAGTCAATTCTGTTTTTAGAATACAAAGTTTAAATTAAAATTCAAGAAAGAAAAACAACAATTCAGAATCTAAATCGACATAAAACTTGTATTAACATTTAAAGTACCACTTCAATTATATAAAAAAAAACCTTGCAACAAGAAGGGCCTCTGTTTGAAATAAATATCCTTTTTTGCAGACCGTCCAAGGTTGACGACACCTGACCCTCTCGTTCGCCTTGCTAGTATTTGTAAACTTGAATCCAGTACATTGAGTTATTTTCGTCATCTATGTTCGAAATTAACTTCGAAAGCTTCAAGAAAACGTGCATGTCTTTTTATTATACAGACATAATTATGTTTTTTTTTTTATGTCTAATATATAGCACTAGCTGAGTCCCGCGAACCTACCCGCGGTTCTTGTCGCGGAGTTAGTCTAAAAAAAGTAGCCCAAGTTACTCCTTAATATCATCAGCTACCTATCAGTGAAAGTCTCGTCAAAATCGGTCTAGCCGTTCCAGAGATCAGCCGGAACAAACAGACAGACAGACAAAAAATTGTAAAAAATGTTATTTTGGTGTATGTACCGTATAGATATTCATAATATGCATGTAGTAAAAAGCTGTTATTTCAATATTACAAACAGACACTCCATGTTTATTTATATGTATAGATTAAGTGGTTTTTAAGACACACACACACAGACACTAATTATTTAAAAATTTTCAATAAACAGAAAATACACGGGAATCATTTGCATTAACAGTGATAAATTAAACGTAGATTCATTCAGTGCTAGAGTACATACATCTCGTTTAGTATTTATTCAAACGTGCACGCTCAACACAAGCGAAAAAGCATCAGAACCGGTCTCATTACGTTCGGCCAAAGAACGTACCGACAGACAAACAATATCGTCCACATTTAACGAACAAATAATCGTGTAAAAAGACGACTAGAGCTTGTACTAACAGAGTTGCAACGATTCAAATGTTTCGTTAAAGTATGTAATATGGACATTATAATCAGTTGCTTTTTTGGTGACCTTACTTTGACAGACGAACTAACTGGATAGGTCGAAATGCAACCGTCATCGGCTTCCCTAGTGACAATAACTACTTCAATGACAAAGACTGTCATGAGTTTACTTCACGATCCATCATTAGAACTTACATATACCCTCCTTGAGATACCAGCGACTCATCACCTCGATACTATTGTATTAAAAACTAGCTTTTGCCCGCGACTTCGTCCGCGTGGAATTCGTTTCCGCAGCGCACGCAGCAGAAGCTCTCAAAAGGGAAAAGACCCCGATTTTGAAACATTCTTTATTGGTGTATCTTATCTTAGCGTAATGTTATATAGCCTTCCTCAATAAATGGGCAATCTAACACTGAAAGAATTTTTCAAATCGGACCAGTACTTTTCCTGAGATTAGCGCGTTCAAACAAATCTTTTACAACGAAATTGTCTCCGACCGACAATCGACGTTTTGGCGCCAGCTGCTCCTACGTTATGGGATTATCGATCAATCTATTTGTAAATTCTGCTATCTTACCAGTTAGTTTCTAAAGGTGGTTCTACATTAGGAATTACCACCCTGCCTATTTCTGCCGCAAAGCAGTCATGCGTTCCGGTTCGATGGGTGGGGACAGCTATACAATTGTGACTTAGACCTAATGCCCCATACAAGTGACAGCAAACACATTGTTATATCTATCGACTCCAGTAATCACTTAAAATTTTTTTTATGCTGATAGCCTTGCAAGGCTATTTCAGTTTCGCTCTAACGTGTAGGTTAGCTCAGCTAGTGTTGCTAACACTGGCCCTAGCAAGAGCAGTGCTTCGCAGAATCTACCACCGGATCAGTAACGCGACCCACTGAGAAGATCCGGCGTGAAAATCAGTGGGCTGTGTCTTGTGGGTTAATTCGCTCGTCGAGCCCTTCGTCGCAAGCGACGGGTTCGACGAGGACGGTGACCGGTGCTTGTGGTACCTAAAAGCACCGTTAATGGATCGGGAGGATCCTTAATGACGTGTAACTAAGCAATAGGGGTGACATGTAGGTATCTACACATGGCAGGTGAAGGCTATCAGGACACAAATGCACAATAACACAAAGGACACTACAGGATCGTACGGCGTCAATGAAATTTTTTTTTCTTACATGGACAAGATAATTTCCCGTTCTTTAAATTATGAGAAGTTTCCTTGAACGCGCGTCATGCAAATGTGGTTTTACATAGACACGATCAGCCACATTTATCCTCAAGCAACTTATGAATGTCGCCACAGAAGCACTGTTGCAATTACACCACACAAATTAACTAATTTGAAAAACGTCGTATGTACACGTGTGCAGTTAAAAGTGAACCTTTGAGTCCAAGCATTTTGGTCACTTGGCGCACCTTAAAGTAGATCACGATCGACTTGCAAAATTATAGGTATCTATATATTAATACGTGAAGCAAAAACTTTGTATCCCTTTTTAAGAAAATTGCGCGGACGGAGGAGTATGAAATTTTCCACACTTATAAGAGAACTAGCGACCCGCCCTCGCTTCGCTTCGGAAACATTAAAACACACATGAAACCAAAAATAAAAAATAAAAAAAAAAATAAAAAAAAGTAGCCTATGTTCATCAGGGACAATGTCGGCTTCTAATGGAAAAAGAATTTTTCAAATCGGTCCAGTAGTTTCGGAGCCTATTCGAAACAAACAAACAAACAAATCTTTCCTCTTTATAATATTAGTATAGAAGTATAGATATAGAGAAGAAGTGCACAATGCTAATATTTTTTTAAAGTAATGCATAAAAGATACATTAAATCAATAAAGAAAACATTACACACACTACATACCATGTATTTGACGCACACACGCATGCATACTATTTATTGTCAAACTTTTGTTCTTGACGTCTGCTTTCAAATTGAGATTAAATATTGTTTGTCTTTGTTAATATTTTTTATAGTGTAGTCTTGCCGAAATTTGTGATTACAGAAGTATAAAATACAATCATAATAGTGTACAAACTTACAATTCCAATTAATTATAGTCGAATTTCGACTACTACGGGACCTCTAGTATATATAATTATGTATAATTTTTTATTGCTTAGATGGGTGGACGAGCTTATGGCCCACCTAGTGTTACATTCTTGTTAAGTTATTACCGGAGCCCATAGACACTAACAAAGTAAATCGCCAACGCCACCCACCTCGAGACATTGGTTCTAAGGTCTCAGTTTGACAGGAGAGTTTGTTGTGTGCAAACAACATTCACATACGAGACAAGAACTACTAAAATCAACGCCCAAACTCCATGACCCGATTGCGATCAGTAATCGAAGCCGGGCCCCAAGACATTCGCCCTACGACGTTAAGGTTCCCATTCAAAACAAAACGAAACACACAATTGTGTTGTAAACCTTATAATTTACTAGCAATTTTCCTCTGTACATTTCGTAACTTGTCATTTGATTGTGAAATGTTCTTTGAGGACAGATGACTTAGTTTGCCACAACGCAACATTTCAAAGTTCATTAAAATTATTTGTTGAATATACTTTAAGAGCCCAATCTGTGCTAAACCATGACGCATACAAACTCATTGATAGTCTTTCAATAATTTACATTACTAAACCTCCACCTTCATCAGTTTGATGTTGCCATATTATTATTGCGTGCGTAAAAATGCTTAGTTTATAGATCGAATACCAAATTACCTTTCCATTCATAATTACATGCAACTTAAGTGTATCAATTGAAAGGGCGATAAGTTATGAGATCGCCACTGGTACAGTTACAACGTGAACGCTACCAAATGTCTTAAGACAGAAGGTCGAAATCTCGATGGTATTGAATGACGGCTGACCAACCCTTCAAGACCAACTATATCTACTCCAAAGTCATACAATTAAAGTTTCGGATTACGTTCGCAATCATGAAAAAAAACATATGAAACATGCGCCGTATCACAAGCCAAACAAATACAGAATAAAGACCGGCGACACTCAAAAACGCTAATGCCTTCTTCACTGTTATCTTTTCAAAACAACACAATGACCAAATGACACAGAAAAAAAAAACATCGGTACATTCATAATAGCCCCAAAAATATACTACGTACATATTACACTTAATTTACAGTTATGCATACCACGCGACGAATGTAGAAGGATCTTCAAAAACCCCGTTAGAACATCGTGTGCCAATTTCTTAATGACATACTAGAGAAAAACTTCAGTACTCTCATCGTCATATGAGATTTCTGGGCCGCATGAGTCATGTTTCAGTAAGGCTTTGTCACTGGGGGATTTGTAATGTGATGCATCATAGGACATTCTTAAGTGCAAAATATGTGACGAGCAACTCTGTGAATGGCATTTTAGAAATTCTACTGCACTCTCTTTCCTCAAAAGCCGCCCCGACTTCAATACAAAAGGGATAACTGTAGCTCGAAAACAAAATTACCCTTAAATAATTATCAAAATTAAAGCTTCTTGAAAACAAGAGTGATTTTTTAAAATGACTATGGTGCTAGTCTGTTGAATTAATTTTATTCACATATACTAGTAATTATACTAGTTTTAAATTGTTATTTTTAAATGGCATAAAAAATTCTGAAGATACTTAGGTTTCAAACACGAAATAGCTTTCGTAAATTGAAGCCAACGATGTCTCATTAGTTATTGACTTCTAAGCAAAATGGCAAGATGCTGCAGTACCACAGTGAGTATCACATTACCGAATTTATTACCAGCAAATACATAATAATACTTGGCAGTTCTTTGACCTCTCAGACAAGATACTACGATCATTGTAATTATGTCTGAAACGACTCGATCATGTTGATTAAGCGGTTCTTTATATATAGCTACAACGAATCCTGACAAAAAATTCGGCGCAATATTCTTTCACTATAAAATACAAGACTAATCATATTATTTTATAGTTCAACGAAGCCAACAACCAAGTCGATGGAATATCGATATTAAATTATCGATTGAGTATACGTGTGATATAACTTTATAAACAAGAAATTTCTTTAGAGCTTGGGTGGTGAAGTGTTGGAAGAAGCAAAGAAGCAATTCCTCGTTCTTAAGACTTTTTTATCGACGAATGTGGGAAGGAAACTCTTTTGATTCACACAATCGATTGAACATTCTGAACATCATCGTTCAGTCTTTACGCGTGATCGGTACTATGGATCCTGGCTACGCAAAATATCTACTTGTGTTCTTTGGCTAAACGCAATACCAAAAAAATGCATGTAATTTTCCAAAAACATTTAAAATACTTTTACGAAATTTACTAAATCAGATAAAAAATATTCTAAACTCGACGAGATCTGAAGAATTCATCACGAGATCTGTGACCTATCGGGGGGTCGTCGTTCGTCTAGGCTCCTAGACATACCTGTCTCGATTGCTTGGAAACCGGTAAAGCAACAGCCACAAAAAATTGAAACGGAATTTTATGAACTGTTAGCGTAGACTTGAACCGCAATGACTATTCTGTTTCTTTGCTTATGTACCAGTTGCTATGTCAATTTTACCTATTTTAAAATACGATGGCATGGCACTAACTGGTGGTAGGACCTCTTGTGAGTCCACGCGGGTAGGTACTACTACTCTACCTATTTCTGCCGTGAAGCACTAATGCGTTTCGGTTTGAAGGGTGGGGCAGCCGTTGTAATTATACTTGAGACCTTAGAACTTATATCTCAAGGTGGGTGGCGCATTTACGTCGTATATGTCTAAGGGCTCCAGTAACCACTTAATACCAGGTGGGCCGTGAGGTCGTCTACACATCTAAGCAATATAAAAAAATAACTAGGGCTTCCACTGTTGGACTTCTTCCGGCTACGACTGACTGACTTTATGACGTAATATGAATTCGATTCCCTAACCGGACAAACATTCCTATGACGAATAGTTTTGTTTGATTTTTATCTGAGTGTTTAAAGTCTGTATTTGTAGATATTTTAACAAATATCATATGTCTGTACATCAGTCTCTGATTACCTTTCACAGTGCAAGAAATCTAAATTTGTTGCCAGATGATTGTGAGTGTTGGCGTGTGAATGATCTTTGATAATTAATTTGTTTAAGGCATCGCTTTAAAACAATTAGCTTCTCCTTACTCGTATCAACTTGGAGTCAACTTCCAAGTTCTTCAATGTTAGATTCTTTCGAACGTTTATCCGATCAGATGGATATATTTTCCGGCTGTGTCCACATTTGGAGTCGGGTCACAATATTCGGCTAGATGTCACATTCCCATCTTTGTAAAAATCGGTTTATAATTATGTCTAGTTGTTAGTGCTATCTAGTAAGCACATTAACACAATAAAAAAACATATTTTTTTCCTACCTATGCTGATAGCCTTGCCTTAGCGTGCAGGTGAGCTCTCGGGGCTCAAACCGGAGGTATTGCTAACACTGGCCTTAGCAAGAGCAGTGCTTCGCAGAATCTACCACCGGATCGGAAACTCGACCCACTGAGAAAATCCGGCGAGAAACTCAGTGGGCTGTGTCTATGGGTTAATTTACACTACTGGAATTACAATAGGAAAGTTTATAATGGTCCAACGCGACTATATTATTTTAACAGTAATTAATGTGTCATCTTCTGCGTAACCAATTAGTAATTATAATACATTGGCTGTTTGTTTAAAGTCTCGCAAAAAAAAAGGTTAACTTATAATATCTACATGTGGTAAGCAGGTGCATTAGGGTTCAAACTGGTAGGTACTATTACCCTTGCCCATTTTTTCAGAGCGAGACGAACATCAAATGCTACATGACAATATTCATAGTTATACATATAAAAAATCATATACATTTTTTTTATTACTTAGATGAGCGGACGAGCTCACAGCCCACCTGGTGTTTAGTGGTTGCTGGAGCCCATAGACATGTACAACGTAAATGCGCCACCCACCTTGAGATATTAGTTTTAAGGTCTCAAGTATAGTTACAACGGCTGTCCCACCCTTCAAACCAGAAAGCAGAAACAGGCAGGGTGGTGGTAATTCATTGTTCAGTGCCCTCAATGAAATGAATAGTCCTCTCAAAATAATTCGAGTTTGCTTTTCATTGCCTCTATAGAATGTTTACTTGAACCTACATCATATTTATTTGTGTCATGGGAAAATCTTGCGTTGTCAACATCATAATCTAAAATTATACATGACATTATTCATAACACCTATAGCACTCAACATCCTATTATGGACGAAACTACCTTCAGCCTCACATCTCAAGATGGGCTGCATACCAGTGTTGGTCTGTGCATACCGATCAAAGTTAAGTGTTCTCTACGCTAAATGATTTTAAAAAAATAAGAATATTTTTATTGTATTTATTGTTTTTACATTTGTATTGACAATTAAAAAATATATAAACAAAACAAAATTAGATAACGCATTTGACGTACATTAATTATAATTAGTATGAGATCTTCTTGTTTTTATATTATACAAAAACCAACATATTTGATAATAGAACATTGTAATAGTTTTTGTTCGAACAAATTTCGTGAATACGAGATTTTATGATATTTAATTTATATTTTCATTGTATTGTTGGAATGAAAAATTAATAATTCCTTTATTTGTTTTAGATTTGTATTGTTGTAGAACAATAAACATTCATAACAAAACGTTTTAACTTATTCATTCATTATTTGATTTTTATCATGTCAAATTGCGAATTAACAAAATGAATATTTGTTTTTAGAATGATGGTTATGCAAAGGTTTGCTATCTGCCTTAACAATAATTAGCTATCGATTTTTTAATGCGAACTTGTGTTAAATGGTTATCTGAGTCTATAGAAATCGCAATGAAATCCCACTCTGAGACACTTTTTTACTGGTGGTAGGACCTCTTGTGAGTCCGCGCGGGTAGGTACCACCACCCAGCCTATTTCTGCCGTGAAGCAGTAATGCGTTTCAGTTTGTAGGGCGGGGCAGCCGTTGTAACTATACTCGAGACCTTAGAACTTATATCTCAAGGTGGGTGGCGCATTTACGTTGTAGATATCTATGGGCTCCAGTAACCACTTAACACCAGGTGGGCTGTGAGCTCGTTTACCCGTCTAAGCAATAAAAACAAAAAGATGATGATGTTGAAATCCCAATTGCGTTTTATAATGTCTGGCTCCCCACCCTTCTAACCGGACTGCTACTACTCCTCAGTAGAAATAAATCCGAAATCCGTAGCTACACTAGCTTGTTCAATGTACTCATTACATCTAGTTATTGCGCTCTTAAATTATTATATATTCGCAAATTTAATTACCAGGTGTTATTTTTTCGTCATTTGAGAATACGTGTTAAGTACGCGTTTATGTGAATTCATACTAGCCTGAAGGATTTGAGGCTGAGCATACACAAATACACATCAGTCGATACGAATACAATGTATGTGTATAAATGTATATTTAATTTTTATTATTTTATAATCACACGAGCTTTAGATTACGACGAAATTATTCCAATTTTATGCTGTAACTACAATGGGCAATTAGCATTTAGATAACTCACAGAAACAAATTGTAAATCTAGTAACATGACAAAAAAAACCACTAAGAACACTATAAACCAACTGAAATCGGACAAAGTCATTAACTAATATTGTAATGGCTTTAGAATTATTATCACAACGCGCATAGTGCTTCATTGTTGGCTTACGTCATAAATGTGTACGGAAATTCTCCACTTACCTTTGTTATCGCCGAGAAGGGTTTTCGTCGAAGGGGCTAGTCCGAATGGTGCTTTGGGGATAATTGCAGTGCCCTTATTTTTCTCGAACAACGCTTTTCGTTCGCGAAGAGACATTTCCGCGGGATCCTTTTCCTTGGCCTTCGGACTGCCCGCTTCGAACATCGCGGCCTTACCCAAGACCGAACTTCTGTCTATATTTCCGTTCAATTTAGGCGCCAATCTCTTTACAATTGGCGATCCCCTTTCCCCGGAACCGGGTCTCTCGTCAGCCGGTTTGTTTTTTGTTTGTATACAATCGTCCGCTTCGTTTTCGTTCTCTTGAACAGCATTGTTCTCTTTGTCTTTTTCCATTTCGCATTCATCGTCGGTGAGCACTTTATCAGGCGGTGTGGGCGCGTGATATTTTTTTATTGAAGGTTTCTTAGACACGGTGGGTTTAGCCGGCGGCGCGCTGGCCACCATTGTCGCCATCGCGGGGGCTGCTGTTGCACTGGGGGTAGTCGATGCACGCTTCGGCTCCTGTCGGGCGGGATCGGCGATTTTCGTCGTTGTGAAATCATAAACGAGCCGCGATTGGCTAGCTGAGACGCGCCGGAACCCCTCGCCTTCCTACGATTGGACGGATGCAGCTCAGTGCGCGGGGTGAGCACGTGCGTGCATTTCGTTTTAACGACACGTTACAGTAACGCGGTGACCGAAATTACAGCGGCGACCGCAGCGAACTGGGTTACAATGCGCTGAAAGGGATCGTGGCGAAGTTGCATCATGACCGGTTTCGTAAGCCGACGAAATAGGATCTCTTAATTAGCGGAGTGTTTGGTTGAATGAACGTTTTCAATGCGAGGGTATGCGTTTTATGTCGCGTGTTTAGGAAGCGTAGCGATGAGACGCGCGTGACTCGCGTCCGACGCCTTGTTTACAACTGGTGTCTAGTGAGACGGCAGGGCCTGCCCACACATGTCTTTACCCGGCACAGCTGATAATTATATTTTGACGCATCCACGTTACGTGTTTTCGGATCATTCGTAGTTGAAAACGTTTAATTGAGGAAATCATGTATTAAAATATAGTTACATCGCTGTCGTGTTTATGTTTAATATATTTGAGCTGTCATTAGGTCCGATAGTGAGTTATGTTGTGGTTTTGGCTGTAATCTATGTCGCAATTGATTCCAAAATATGTCCTTTAACTTATCATGTTGACATTTGACTGTAAACTCATACAATATAACATAACTAGTTTTCGTAATTGCTTTGTTTACAGATATGATTAATTGTTTTATAAAATTCGTTTGTATAAAATATTTTAAGGTTTTTTTTTTATTAATTAGATGGGTGGACGAGCTCACAGTCCACCTGGTGTTAAGTGGTTACTGAAGCCCATAGACATTAATAACGTAAATGCGCCACCCACCTTGAGATGTAAGTTCTAAGGTTTCAGTATAGTTACAACGGCTGCTCCACCTTCAAACCGAAACGCAACTGCTTTGCGGCAGAAATAGGCGGGGTGGTGGTACCTACTCGTGCGGACTCACAAGAGGTCCTACCACCAGTAAGAAAGGTTTGTTTTATAAGCTGTTTAATAACGAGTACGTGAGACTAAACGATATTTTTTTGTTGTCCACGACCACCCACGGCGCGGCGGTGTACTATGAATCTCAAATCGTTTAAAAAGGATACTCTATTGACCCAAAATAAGATGTTATTTTATTTCACACTCTCTAGTTTCTCGGATATCGAATGCAATGTTTATGAGCTCCGGTATTTCGCGATAATCTGCTAAACTACGACATACAAACAAATATCTAATCGCAAAGCTTTTTTCCCTACCTATGCTGATATTCTTGAGAGGCTATTTCAGCTTCAGGTGTGTAGGTGAGCTCGCGGGACTCAAACCGGAAGTGTTGCTAACACTGGCCCTAGCAAAAGTAGTGCTTCGCAGAATCTACCAGCGGATCGGAAACGCGACCCACTGAGAAGATCCGGCGAGAAACTCAGTGGGCTGTGTCTGAGGGTTCATTTACTCGTCGAGCCCTTCGTCGCAAGCGACGCGACGGGTTCGACGAGGACGGTGACCGGTGCTTGAGGTACCTAAAAGCACCGTTAATGGATCGGGAGGACGCGTAATGACGTGTTTAGGGCGACTTCCACTGTTTACCATTCGGTCCACAGGATCGGGTATCATCGCAAACAAGTGTGCTTTACAATAACAGAATTTGCCAGTTGATGGGTCGATACTGCGGGAGACCCAATTTCCACATAGGTATACACCACTAGCTATCCACTGGAGAAATAAACCAACATAGTACATAATGATATTAAGTAACTAGGTAGAGAAATACGAAGCGCAGCGTAATTTGATAGAAATAGTCACGGCCATTAACCGATTTATAAAACGCGACAAACGGAAGCGCTCTTAATTATTGTTTATTGAAACAGAGACGAAATTCTTTTCTTTGGGGTTCCGTAGACAAGTGGAAACGAAATCGGTAAAAACCCGCGATAAAAGTCATCAGGACAAATTGTCAAAGTAATAAAATGATTGTACTGTCATTGATCCTTCATACGTGTGAGAGATTTTAATTTTCAATCAGACGTCTTGAAGTTTACGTGAATTTTTTATTTATTGCCCTTGTAGGCAGACGAGCATACGGCCCACTGGATGGTGAGTGGTTAACGTCACCCATGGACGTCAGCAATGCTAGGAGCAGAGCCAAGCCGCTGCCTACCAAATATTACGTTAAAACAGTCCGTTACGTAGACATAGGCCAGGTTATAAAAAATCATGTAAAGATAGATTTTTTTTAACAAGAAACTTTTATTAGATAGCTCTTGAGATATTATGGGCCATTTTGATAATGATATCACTTAATGAATAATGATGAAACATCTTCGGGAACGAAGGCGAAACATTTGAGTGTTCGAGATGATTTCGTCAACGCACAACCATTAACAATGACCAAACCCCCATCGCGCATTCGAGCAATACATTGCCTATAGGAAATGGCGTTCTATAGGACACACTCTACGGCACAGCGGAGTCAACGCAGCACTAATCGCGTTTGAGTGGCAACTCCGTGCCAGGAGAAGACCTGGTGGCTCTGTACACACTTGGCGTAGCACCGTGGAGAGCGAGATGAGGACTGCCGGCTTGACCTGGAGTGATGTCAGGGAGCAAGCTCAACACAGGGTCAAGTAGAGACAGCTTATGAGGGCCCTATGTACCAGCGGGGTACCCTAGAACTACAACAACAACAACAACCTTTAACCGGGGCAGAGTTCGTCCCTACCACCTCAAACCTTTCTGCTACAGTGCGTTTCCAGAGATCATTCTTAAAAAAGTCGTCGTGGCCTAGAGGATAATACGTCCGGTGCATTCGTATGTAGCGATGCACTGATGTTCGAATCCCGAAGGCGGGTACCAATTTTTCTAATGAAATACGTACTCGACAAATGTTAACGATTGACTTCCACGGTGAAGGAATAACATCGTATAATAAAAATCACACCCGCAAAATTATAATTTGCGTAATCACTGGTGGTAGGACCTCTTGAGAGTCCGCACTGGTAGGTACCACCACCCCGCCTATTTCTGCCGTGAAGCAGTAATGCGTTTCGGTTTGAAGGGTGGGGTAGCCGTTGTTACTATACTGAGACCTTAGAACTTATATCTCAAGGTGGGTGGTGCATTTACATTGTAGATGTCTATGGGCTCCAGTAACCACTTAACACGAGGTGGGCTGTGAGCTCGTCCATCTATCTAAGCAATAAGAAAAAAACACCCGGCTTCCGAACGAACTCCTCGCATGCCTTACCGAACGAGGCGGTGTCAGTAGGAGCCATTAGCGTGTAACAATGACTACTCATTGTCCGGTTGGCTATACGTTGATATGCCTTCAAAGGCAATAAACACAGCATACAAACAACGAACAAAAGCTTGTGATTTGTACAAATAACATTCGATTTACGCTGCTGCCGTTAGTTACCCAACAAGAAACAAAAAAAAAACTAAACAATAGCTGAGACCGTTTGATAAATAACAATAACCATTTACACACAGCGTTTGTTTGTGGTGAATTATTTAGTTTTTTGTTGAGAATAAAACTGTGCAGCTAACGTAGTTTTAACTGTTATTCGACGCAGGCTTCGCGATGACTTCGCACGTTGCTTCTGACTCTATGGGAATCAGACATAAATAAAGATAACATTATTGTTACTTTCAATAGTGGATTATATAGTATAATCTACTTATAAACACCACTACCAAAGCAGGGCTAGAGGGGGAAGTACAGTAAATGAGTGCAGTACTCAGTTGATGATACTCCGTTTAAGATCTTCATAACACAACATAAGTCGTCGTGGCCTAAAGGATAAGACGTCCGGTGCATTCGTTGTTGCGATGCACCGGTGTTCGAATCCCGCAGGCGGGTACCAATTTTTCTAATGAAATACGTACTTAACAAATATTCACGATTGACTTCCACGGTGAAGGAATAACATCGTATAATAAAAATCAAACCCGCAAAATTATGATTTGCGTAATCACTGGTGGTAGGACCTCTTGGGAGTCCGCACGGGTAGGTGCCACCACCCTGCCTATTTCCGCCGTGAAGCAGTAATGCGTTTCGGTTCGAAGGGTAGGGTAGCCGTTGTAACTATACTGAGATCTTAGAACTTATATCTCGAGGTGGGTGAAGCATTTACGTTGTAGATGTCTATGGGCTCCAGTAACCACTTAACACCAGGTGGGCTGTGAGCTCGTCCACCCATCTAAGCAAAAAAAAAAAAAAAACATCAACGTTACCTAAATATGTTTAGCAGAAAATCGTAGTTTAAGGGCCGAAATCTTGTGATCTCTTTGAGGCACGCCTATCAGCACTGGGTCACTTGCGGGTCAATAGGTAATCGACCATATCATATTTATTATAAGGGCCAAACGTAGTTAAATCGTTTCCTATTAAACAATTTTGACTACTTAAAGTTCAGGAACGCATATAAACTATGATGGACGTTCCCTTCGCCCAAATGTCAATGACATCTTAATCTTCCTACATTTTGACGTAACACTTAAGTAGATACCCAAAGAAGCCACGGAATCCAATTTATCGTTTAAAAGCCCTAGTTAACACGGATACACTAGTAATCTATACATTAATACGTGAAGCAAAAACTTTGTACCCCTTTTTACGAAAATTGCGGGGACGGAGGAGTATGAAACTTCCCACACTTACAGAGAATATGGAGAAGGAGTGCAGGTTGTTAATAATTTTTTTAAACTAGGCATAAAAATACATTAAATCAATAAATAAATACATAACGCACACTGCCATATATTTGACATACACACGCATGCATACTATTAGTTTATTGTCAAACTTTTCTTATTACTCATAGTGTGTGGTTAAATTGAGAATAGATTAAATATTGTTTGTATTTTATTAATATTTGTCTAAAGTGTAGTCTTAGCTAAATCTGTGTTTATAAAAGTATAATAATAGTCTTTGACAATATAATCATAATAATGTTCAAACTTATAATTTCAATTAATTATAGTCGAATTTCGATTACTGCGGGACCACTAGTACAGATAGATAGTCAACTGATTTGGAGTTTCACTTCCCAGGTTACGCATTTAGCCATTGTTTGAAGTGGGACTTCCAAATCGCGCTTGCAAGGCCTTTGTACGTCTCTTCCTATCGAATTATTATCTACTATTATTATTATTTTAATGCCCTTATAGGACGAGCATACGGCCCACCTGATGCTGTGTGGTTAACTTCGCTCATGGTCGTCAGCAATGTCAGGAGCAGAGAGTCAAGCTGTTACCTACCATAAAGCGATATTTTAAAAGTTGACGTGACCCAAAGAACTAGTCCTCCGGCAGGGACGTCATAAACTAGGATGGGGCCCTTAGGGACACACAAGAATTTGAGGCCCTTTTGGAAAGTAAAAAAAGCGAATTATAATAACATTTTTTTACTGAGTATGACCATTTATCATCAAATACAGTATGATATAATATGTCATTAATGATATTAGAATGCTGCTGGTTTTTTGGTTACGATTTCGATAACGGTTTCTTTCGGGATTTCTGTTGAGCAAAATCTTCTATTATAGGCATAGTATATGCCTTGTAAATACCTTCTGATTACTGATTTGTAAAAAAAGTGTAATGTGCCCGACAAAAATGTTTTGAAAATAAACGTGTGAGAGAAATTGTCGGTCTTTCGGGGCCCCCTGAGAATGGGGGCCCTGGGCACGGGCCCCGTGTGCCCTTATGGTTAAGACGGTATTGTCCTCCGGTGTACTTGTATCGATTGATACGATATATTCGAATCTCACATAAAATACGTACCTAACACATTTTCACCACTGACATAGTGTAATAAAAAATAAAACCCGGAAAATTTATAAGTTACGCAACTACAATTAAGACGAAAATTTGAGGTATAAACGGTGGCGACGATCACGTTGCGATGTCTATAACTTTCATTAACCACTTAACAACAGGCGGGCCGTGAGCTCGTTTACCCAATAAATAAGTAAAATTCCATTTTATGAACAAGCAATGTATAGAAAAGTCAATCAGCGCATCAGTTGAATTTAAATTGCATGCATTGCTGTATTCATTAGTAAAATCGATACATTTATATTATGGTTTGGTTTGTTTTAAACATCCTGTACCATATATCGTCTTCTCGCATTAAAACTGTACAATCTCAAAACCTAAAAATTTTACAGGACAGTGTTTTAATGGTTTAACATGTGATATCGTGTGATATATATAAAAATGAATTGCTGTTCGTTAGTCTCGCTAAAACTCGAGAACGGCTGGACCGATTTGGCTAATTTTGGTCTTGAATTATTCGTGGAAGTCCAGAGAAGGTTTAAAAGGTGAAAAAATATGAAAATGCTCGGAATTATATAAAAAAAAACAATTTTGTTTTTCCTTTGATGTGTTCCCCGTCGGACGGATCCCTTTAGGTCTTTTATTTATCGATTGAGGCACTACGAAGTCTGCCGGGTCAGCTAGTTTTTAATATTAATCATCTTTGCAACAATTATTTTTTTATTTTTTACCAGTCACATTATGTCTTTTAAAGTAAGATAAAATTTGACTAAAATTGTTAATAGTAGTAGTCAAAACATAGGTAAACTAAAAAAAAAAAACTAAACTACGCTCTTTTCACAGTATTTATAAGGAAATTACTGATGATATCAAATGATTCTGCATATTAACTCAATTTCGAATCTTTTTGGATCAGTTATGTCTTTATCACGGGTATATAAGTAGGATACAGATATCTGGTCTTCAAAACCAAAGTTCAATGAACTTGAAAGTTAAATCAATCTTTTAAAAGTATAAGAATGTAAGAGCAGCGACGTTTCTTATCGAACGGTCCACGTGCGCAAAAAACATGGTTCAACAAACTATAACCTGACCGATGCAAATGGAGACCGGCCACAGCCTATTTAATGAGATCTGGGAAACCACTTAACGCGGTTGGGCTGTTCGTAATCCTATGCCGTAAGAATTATGAAAATAGAAAGAAAAGTTAGGCAACGTTGCGACATATCTCGATCATACTGAAATATGCAGTTGGAGACACACATTTGAGGCCGTCAGCTTTTTTTTTTTGTTCCTACCAAGCTGAGTGCCTTGAGAGGCTATTTCAACTTAACCTTAACTAGTAGGTAAGCTCACGGGGCTCAAACCTGACGACGTTGCTAACCCGAACCCTAGCAAGAGCCGTGCTTCGCAGAATCTACCACCGGATCGGAAACGGTGGCCTAACCAACAATAATAATTCATATTCATGCTTGTATTGCAATTTATTTAAAACATAATAAATTTTGATGCCAAATCGGCCTATCCCTAGTTTCAGTCCATAGACAACAGATGACTTTGTAAGCATCATTTTACCGCGTATTTTTTTCCTTACGAAGTATTGTAAAGGCAAATTCGAACCTCATTATCTGCATACTAACTATGGTAAGTTTTTTTTTTTTTTTTCCACAGGAGAAAATCGCCGGATCCCCACCCGCGCGGCAGGTGGAGTATGTGGGAGTTGAACCTCACTAAAAACTCCTGCCGCTCACAACCGGCGCCCTACCTCGGACCGGGCCGGAGCCCAGTCGGGGCTATTGAAACGGCGGGACAGGGTTGACGCAGAGCACATTACATCCATCCCACCGTCCCAAACTATGGTAAGCTTAGGCCACTTTTGCGCTGATGGCCTCATTTGTCCCTTGAGAAATTTATCAATTAAAACCTTTTAAACACTGTTTTTCGTTACGGATCTGATCATAAGACATCTCTTATTATAGGTAAATATTTTATAGCTACACATACATATAATAGAGCTGGTTGAAGCTTCAGTTGTTAGATCCTATTCTTCAGAACGCACGATTCCTTATGGTGATAGACAGATTGGTGTCACAACAAATATACATAATGGGTGACTTAAAGCTCCGAAGCTCACGTCAATAACTCTAAAACTGTCACATTAAAGCCTCGTAGCGCTCAGTATCACTACTGATACGATCTTCAACAATCACGTTATATTTTTTCCATTTCTTTCTTACATTTGGATAAAAAATTTAATCGATTTCCATTAGAAGGGTTGCGGTCGAAATATGATATGTTAAAGCCGAAATACTTTAAAACAATAACATAATTGTTTAGCTAAGCATTAGGGTCTTCTTCTTCTCAGTCGTGTCACTCTTGACAGAGTGGTCGTGATCGTCATGTAGTGTTGGAAGGGGCAGACTTGATGCGTCTCACGATGTCGCGCCATCTCTCCCTGCTCGAGGCCATTCTACTGCACTAATTTAGGGAACCTCTCACTGCAGTTATATTTTATAGTAATTTGGTCGGTCCATTAGGGTATATTATATTTTATATACGCATGGCAATCTTTTAAAATACTACAAAAAAAATCTACAAACGGGACCAGACATAGCGTAGCTAGAATACCAGCGAAGAGATAGGGATAAAAAAGGAAGCAAATAGACTAATTCCTTCGGTAATGATTTTTTATACTGAACAGAGGAATTACTAGTATTTTTTTATATTTGTTATATGCACGGGAATTTCTAGCAATTGACCTACCTAACTTGTAACCAATTACTTAACAACTGGCGGACCCGAAAGACATTGTCCTGTCCTAAATTTCACTTTCTTTTACAGAAAAATAATTAAAAAAACATTTTTAGTGGACCGAATTGTGAATCTACATCAGTATCGAATTTACCAGAACACTCAAAAAAAATCTTCGAAATCTGGCCAATGTTTAAGGAGGATTTCACTAACATACACACGCACAGAAGAATTATATATATATGTATATATATTAGTGTTTAAGAATAAAAAAAAAACATTTCTTAAATTTCGTAAACACGTGCAATGTTTAAGTTCAATAGGGCGCGTGTTATCTATAAAGTTAAATGTGATATAAGCGAATGAAATTCGATACATTAGACTTTTATTAGACAAAGCTATATCGGATTACGTTTCATTGGAACTATTCGATGAATATGGAGAGTTTCTTGTAACCGACAGATTGGTTAGTAGTAAATCTGTTTCAGTACGTAACGATTTACGAATCAACAATGTTTTTGCACTTACATACTGCGGGAAACCATATTCTTTAGTTCGCCTATGATTCTGCAAAGTCACTATCCATTTGAATTCACTTTTACTGATGGTAGGACCTCTTGTGAGTCCGCACGGGTAGGTATCACCACCCCGCCTATTTCTGCCGTGAAGTAGTAATGCGTTTGGGTTGAAGGGTGGGGCAGCCGTTGTGACTAACTTATATCTCAAGGTGGGTGGCGCGTTTACGTTGTAGATGTCTATGGGCTCCAGTAACCACTTAACACCAGGTGGGCTGTGAGCTCGTCCACCCATCTAAGCAATAAAAAAAAAACTATAAAAATGTTTGTTCAACTGAGGTAGTAAATTTTTCGTAGAGATTTGAAAGCGTGTTCATAATTCAATTTGAACGATACAAAATTACCTCGTGCTAACAATAGTCCGTAGAAGGAAAGTGAAAGTTTTAAGGCGGGAACTAGTTTCGAGAGGTGCAAGAATTGATATCTACTTATATGTGAATTGGATTGCTATTGGTTACCAGTTTGAAGTTTAACCGTAGGTACTCGTCAAATTCGGTGCAACGTAACTCAAGCAGCGGCCCGTACTCGATCCTGTGGACCGAATGGTAAACTGTCGACGTCGCCCAAAAACACGTCATTACGGATCCTCCCGATTCATTAACGGCGCTTTTAGGTACCACAAGCACAAGGGTTCGACGAGCGAATTAACCCATAGACACAGCCCACTGAGTTTCTCGCTGGATCTTCTCAGTGGGTCGCGTTTCCGATCCGGTGGTAGATTCTGTGAAGCACTGCTCTTGCTAGGGTCAGTGTTAACATCACTCCGGTTTGAGCCCCGTGAGCTCACCTACTAGCTAAGGTTACGCTGGAATAGCCTCTCAAGGCTATCAGCTTAGGTAGGAAAAAAAAACAGCCGGCTGAGTTTCTCGCCGGATCTTCTCAGCGTGTCGCGATTCTGATTCGGTAGTAGATCCATTCGCGAAGCAGCTGCTCTTGAGTTGTTAAGTCTCCATCGGAGGCGCTCGGGCAGCTGTTAGCAAATCGCATCCCTCCTGGCTGAGCCTTTGCTCGCCTACTTATCCTGGTGAAACTGAAAAGGCTTCAGGGTCCCCAGTAATCCCTCGTTCATAAAAAATAGGTTTGAGGTTTAAAGTGGTAGCCCAAAGACACAAATGTCCTGTGCACTAATATTGAGCGATGCGACTGTATCGGAGTTAAAATTCCGTTGTCAGGTATCGTTTTGTTAGGCAAGAGTTCGTTATCGACTTATATGGAGTACATCATTTACAAATTAATGAAGGAAAATTGGTACGGCATATGTTGAGTCCGCATGGGTAAGCACTACAGTCCTACCTACGTTTGACGTGAAAGTCTTTGATGGGTGGACATTTCGACTTCATCTTGGAGGTGAAGGCCGGTATTTACGTCATGTGGCAATCAGCTCCAGTAGCCAATTGAGAACCAGTGGGCGAACCACGCTCATCGATCTACGCATTAAAATCTTGGTATAAAACGCCAGTAAAACCAGGTACCTATTTCAATGGACCCAAAATTCGCGTCCTACCCACACACGTCTCCTGAAGCAACAAGGAACGAGACATTAAATTCGATAAAACGAAGGGAAACTATAAAACCGGCCCAGACAAAGGTTTAAAAGCACTTAAAAAACGTATACAATAAACCAACAATTTCGGCGAACATTCAAGACAAAGAAATATTGGTACTCGAATATTTCACAACACGGCAACAAAGACTCGTCAGCTTTTATGTGTGTTCTCTCCATTGAAGTTTTGAATTCTACTTCGAATGCTGATTCTTTTGTTTTCGACCACCCGTATATGAGAGGCGTTACAACTTATACGTATATGAATGATGTTATGCAATAAAACTGAACAAAAACAACATCGTGGGCTATTTTCCGTAAATCAATTCAGTTTTCGCTGTAATAAAGTTATTCCTTTTCGTCTATTTCAGTGTAGACTACCATTTCTAGCTACTGATAAGTGGTATTTTCAATTAGTTTTTCTTGTCGCAAGCGTTATATATTAGTAAATAGCAATGATTGAATATATTCGCCTTGTGGCGGGTAGCCATCATACAACGCAAGGTAATTGACAGATGCCTGAATCTCGCTTACGACATTTTCAAGATAAGCTTGCATATATATTATACAAGTTCCGAACAACAACATTCGGACCGTCGGCCTACCTAGCAATATCACCCGCTCAGTGGAAGATCTTCCCTTTGTCGTTAAGACTACCAAACTGATGACCCCGACGTGAAAGTCTAAAAGTGTAAATTTAAAAAAAAACCAGTGATTTCAAGTGACACTAGTTATATTATATTTTGTCTTTAAAATTACACGGTGCTGTTGGCTTTAGAATGCAACAAGAGTCATTTAAAGTTGCGACACACAAAAAAAGTCCATAATCTAATCGTTTACTGGATCATTATTGCACGACCACATCCGTACAAAATCGTTAAAATTTAAAGAAGTCGTAAAATGGAAATGTGAGTGCATTTGATGATTGTTCCTGTATTCCGGTTCAAATTTAAAACAATAGCTATTGACCAAAATTTGCGTTCTATTTTCAAGAAAACCCAATTCTACCGTCAAGACCTTCGGGTTTTACTTATAGATGGAGAGCATAGGGTTGAAGTTTGCATTCCAGGGGTATTAATACAATATATATTAAGGGTCAATCAATGGGTCGTTATTCCGATCCGATGGTACATTCTGCGAAACACTGCTTTTGGTAGGGCTAGTGTTAGCAAATTCTCTCAGGTTGAGCTCGTGAGCTCACTTACCCGTCCGGGCGTAGCTGGGAATAGCCCCCTAGGCTACCAGCGAATAGATAGGAAAAAAACGTGCAGTCCTCAATCTTTTTGCGGCAAGTAGACCTATAGACTGACCAGATCCGCACTACCCTCGACACCACAGTTCACGATGCTCTACACCCGGCGGCATATAGAGGCAAATGGCGTGGAAAGGTCCGTAATAAACTCTAGTTGCGAGGAGGTGGTCACGACCCTCAGTATTGAGGAAACCGAAGCAAGAAGAAGAAGACTTATAAATCGCACCATCCCCATTAACACAAACTTCAGAAAAACAATTGCCTATTGAATATTATGCAAAAAAAATTAATATACTAAGCATTGCCATTTTTCATTTAGAAATGAACAAAGGTTTATCGCTGAAAGGCGCCCTGACCTGTGATAAATGCCTTTATTAAATACTTGTTTACTATGACCTACAAACCGGTACAGAGATACCTAGTCTCACATTAATTACACATGATACATTATATTGTCAATAAATCACAGTCCGCTAGATATTTTCAACCAAAACAGGAGTGTAGACGGAATTTACTTATTAGGCTCACAATACACATCACAAGCTAAAAAGATACATAAAAACAGAAGTAAAAAGAAACAAAATCTCGCAAAATCTTGCAACATAAGTTATAAGAATATTAGAAACATACAACATACACATACGTACATTATATATTTGGATACAACGGATAAGGTACAACAATATTTGATCGATCAACGCCTTTGAAGAAATACAAAGCTTTTTAAACACGCTTTTATTTTAATGTTGACGACATCGAAATCTGATATCTATGTTAGTTTCAAAAATAAATAACACAGATCTCTTACGAGTTTCTTTAAATGGGCTAAAGATGTCAAAGGTATCCATAGAATCACTTTTTTTTTTGGGATGTAACGTTCTGTTTTGCTTATGAGACCTTGCCGTTTCGCCAGCACAGATGGGCGATCTCTACTTCTCAATCAAGAGGGGGAAGGTTTGCTGAATAGCGAACTCTTCCAGATGAGAACTAACAGCTCAGCTTTGCGAGTGCATCGCGAAGATCCAGTGAGATACTCGGCGGTCCGATGCTATCAGCTATAAAGCATACACCGCAGGCCACTTTGAAACATCAAATCGAAGACTTAATTATATTTGAATAGCGGTAATCTCACTCTTCAAAGCGAAACACACAAGTGACAGAAATAAGTAGGATGAAAACTACCATCGATGTAAAGAATCAGTTGTAATTGCGAACACCCTTGAATCGTATCAGCCAAAACTTTTACCTTGGTGGCTATTAGATGAACGTTTTGTGTTTGTTTTTTTTTTTATTGGCCTTGTAGGTAGTCGAATAAATGGCCCACCTGATTGTGAGTGTTTACCGTGGCCCATGGATTTCAGCAATGCCAGGAGCAGAACCAAGCTGCTGCCTACCAATTCCTTGTATCATGCAAATAGTTTAAAGTTAACATTTGAACTGGATGTCTCAACATGGACGATGACATCAACAGGGTGATGTCTGCAGGATTGTGGTACATATCCGTGCAGGCCATTATGGCGACTATTAATAACTTATAAATTATACGGGTTTCATTATAATTATGTAGATGATTTTGTTCTACAATCGTAGGAGCCATTTGCGCGTGACATGTTTTATAGATACCTACATTTAAATTGAAAAAAAATAGTGGCGACACGCAAGATTTAAACCGTAACACAGTCACACCGAAAACACGATCTCGTTCTTTCTGCAGGTTAAACAGGTATTACCTAGTCAGGTCATAAGTATTGTCACACAGTTAAAACTTTTCTTTTAGAATGCTGGCCACAAAAAAGTTTATTGAATTCGAATTTCATCGAATTTTCAGCGTGCTCAAAGCCTCATCCCAATTTGGAGTCACTCAAGACATCCTTGATTAAGGCAGCCGCCGATATTGACATGGACCTCGTTCGTGCTGCGATAGACGACTGGCCGCGCAGATTGAAGGCCTGTATTCAAAATCACGGAGGTCATTTTGAATAAACTTTAGTGTCATAAGAATCTATGTTTTGTTAAGTTCATTTTGGTATATGAATGGTTACATAATGAATAAACTTGTTTCAATTATTTTATATTAAACATGTGACAAAATTTATGACCTGACTAGGTACAATATAAAATTATAATTGGTGCAGAATCCTAGCCACGGCATAATATCGCATTACTATACACCAGTAAACCTCAAACTGCGGTCTCTTGTATATTACGCGACTATTCAAATGATATCTTGATGCTCTTCAGACACATCGTGCGTGTGCGTCATGCGGACGCGGCAGATCATGATGTGTGATTGTCGTTTAGTATGCCATGGGGGTAACGCGTTGAAACTGTTTATAAAATACGCGACTTAAATCCTTGACTAAAACTTAAAAAAAAAAAAAAACAGCGAAACTGTAGAGCCACATTAGTTCTATATATTTTTAAGTCACTAGTCATAATTGAATATGCAATTTCGAAAAGGGCACATGTCGCATATTTTGTCAAATACGTTTTTTTCATATACATGTAGTCTTGAGGCTTACCTACACCCATTTTATAATAATTCCAGTAATTTTTAATTGTTAATTAACACTAAAATATATCTCAAAAGTTAATATTTTAAATTTTACACTGCTTTAGAAAATAATCAGTTTTTTTCATTTCCTGAACATTTTACATTTTCAGAGATGTGCCCTTTTCGAAATTGCATATTCAATTACATATATTGGTTCGACGAGCCCGTGCTTCTCTGTGTGTGGAACAGTCTGGAACACCCACGTTTACCGCTAGGGGTGCTGTTCCAGCTCCAATACAAATTTAAGTTAACTTTTACGCGGTCGAGAAGTTAAAAAACTCGACTGATGTGGAATGGTTGCTGTAACCACATAGATTACAACGTGAATACCTCACACCCGCCTTGAGGCATGAGGTCTAGGTCTTAATCGTATAGAACAACGGCTGCCCCACTCTTCAAACTGAAAAGATACTGTTTCCCTACAGAAATAGGCAGGATGGTGGTAACTAAGGGACGTTGTTCATCGTGGAAGTCCTTAATGAGCACGTGTTCTGTCACACAGTTATTTCCTTGGAAAATATATGACTGCCTGCGTGATTTGTACCGCAACATAGACGCGTGCGATGATCGATACGAGTTCATGACGATCTATGTATTTTTAATGCACTGAATGAGGGCGAAAGGCTATTTGGTTTAAGCGACATTTAGCTTAATACGCGAAAGGACAATGTCCAATTTCTTAGGGCGTTTGGGCCCCTAAAAAAAGTTATCGGGTCATGATGGTTTTAACTTAATTTGATAGACAAAGAAATATCGTTTCATATTCAGAAAACGATTTTTATATTCTCACACAGGTTTAAGAGAAATCTGTTTTTTTCTGCAGCTAAAATTAAGTTGTTAATTGTTTTCTTCGAAATCAATAATCGCTCTCATCATTATTTACAGTATTAAATAACTTAATTGTGGTTAATTTTGCTAGAAATAAGCCTTTACGTACATTTTATTATTATTATATCCTCATAATAATAATAAAATAATTATTATTATATCCTCATAATAATAATAAAATAAAATGCAAATCCGGAAGCCGGCAACGATAGGCCCTTTGCCTATTGGCGAATTTAAAAACTATGGCACTCAGTTTTGGGATGTTATCAAATAAGTAATTTATTTTTTTGTAAAACAATGCCAGGTTGAAAGTAATGTTGATACATAAACTGAACAACGTGAAAAAATAAGGCATAGTTTTTCAAGTACAAATAGTTTTGACATAAAGTTGGCCCACTTTTGGGCATTGTCCTTTATGTTTGTAATTAAAAGTGCGTTTTATTTGGTATTAGTATCAACAAACTACGTTTTTAATTGAGCTGCAATTAAGGTTACACCATTCAAACAGCTAGAGAAGTTATGATATTTATTCTCCTACCTACGCCGAAAGTTCGGTTTTCCTCCCGCTGTACAGGGAAGAAAGTCTAACTTTTCTCCCCGGGTACTGACAAGTGCGCATGCGCGTTAGTGTCTACGTCTGCTCTCACACACCTAAAATTCTCCGCCATTGTTGTGCTCGGGTTATTTGCAATATTGTGTTTAGTGTAAAATTAAAATAAACAAAAGGCAATAAAATTTAATAGTGAAGTATTAAACAAAGATGAGTTCATCAGACAGTTCTTATTCAATTAGTAGTAGTTTATTTAAAAATTAAAAAAACAGTTAAATTGTGTTTTTATGCCCCTGCCAGGGCTTCGCCCCTGGACCCCGGCTCAATACTCCACGAACTTTCGGCCTGGTAGGAGAAAAAACAGTATGTGCACCGCGGGAAAAAAGTAGGACATCTCATCCCGCGCAATTTTACACGCGGGAGGAAATGTCCTACTTTTCTCCCTTGGTGCACAATGTACTATTTCTTCAAATTTAAACTATACATGGCTCTCCTGTAAAGTTAAACCAATTAACCTATTACCCTTCGAATTATAATGACTTATAGATGATACTACCTCTCGTGTGAACGGAGCCACCACGCGCGTTACGACATATCAAAACGTATAATAAAAAAGAAAAAACTTCAGAGGTGTCAAGGGACACCCGGATGGAACGAAGTTCCTTTCGATTAATTAGTGAAGGAATTGTAATTTTTTTTTTAAGTTATAATAATAAATTACGGCATTATGAAGAAGAAAAAAACAATACTATGAACTAAATTACTATTGTTGAAACGCTATCTCGAGAAACTGTACTCATTACGCGGACCAATCGGATACGAGCAATGTCACGCGATAAGCGCCTACACGTTGATTGGTCAGAATGACGGATCTAAAAAGTGTCGTGACAACTTTTCGTAAGAATTTTTTCCGTCTAGCCCCCTTTCACAACGCGCGATAAGGAACTTCGTTCAAAAAAAAATTGAAAGTAAAATATTAACACTACTCTTCGTATGTCTATAGTCCACGATACGAAATACAGTCAAAGGCCAAGCGCCATCTACGTACACGCGCGAATCGTTGTCATAATATATTACCTACACCATAATAGGTTACGTTTTTACGATCTATTTACTATCAGACGACGTTAATTCTATTAGACCTTGACATAAAATCTAATCTGACATTGTAGAATTTAAATTCAAATTCATATTCTGTTCTACCGCCATTTTAATACTCTTCCCTGATACAGTTTTAACCTTTTTAAGAGTTATTTAAAAAAAGGTTGTCTATGCTAAAAAAAAATATGCTTAGATGGGTGGACGAGCTCACAGCCCATCTGGTGTTAAGTGGTTACTGGAGCCCATAGACATCTACAACGCAAATGCGCCATCCACCTTGAGATATAAGTTCTAAGGTCTCAGTATAGTTACAACGGCTGCTCCGCCTTTCAAACCGAAACGCATTACGGCAGAAATAGGCAGGGCGGTGGTACCTACCCGTGCGGACTCACAAGAGATCCTACCACCAGTAATTACGCAAATTACAATTTTGCGGGTTTGATTTTTATTACACGATGTTATTCATTCACCGTGGAAGTCAATCGTGAACATTTGTTAAGTACGTATTTCATCAGAAAAATTGGTACCCGCCTGCGGGACTCGAACACCGGTTGCAACGCTAGATACGAATGCACCGGACGTCTTATCCTTTAGGCTACGACGTATTACATCATTTACGTGTGCTGTGAAACGATTTTGATGATCTATTTTTAATCAAAGCAGATCCTTCTTATTTAATCCCATTTATCAAGATCTTATTATGTTGAAACCGATTTTCTCTTCTGTTAAAATTGTGTATTATGTTTTATTGCTAACGATGGCAGACGAGTATCAGGCCCACCCAACGGATACTGGTCACCATCGTCAATGGTCATTGCTAATGCTAGGGGAAAAACCAAGTTTCAACAAATGATAAGTCAACAAACCCGTAGAGTGCTGATAAAGAGATTTCATATGTCAGTTTTATGGAGGAGACGATACAACCCTGCACGTTCTATCTCGGAGCTAAAATGACTATCTTAGCGTAGCTTACTATCTTAGATAGCCTTTTTGTAGTCAGTTTATGGCTAAAGCGCAGAGCAGCCATTTTACTAATGTACTTAATGACTTGAAATCTGTCTCAAAACGGCATATACGTGAGACGTCAAGTCTTTAGTAACAGCTTAATGCCGGGCGGTTGAGCTCGTTAACATATCTCAATAATTCGTCTAATACCAAATAGCATAGTGGTAACAATCTATATATTAATACGTGAAGCAAAAACTTTGTATCCCTTTTTACGAAAATCGCGCGGACGGAGGAGTATGAAATTTCCCACACTTATAGAGAATATAGAGAAGGAGTGCAGAATGCATTTTTTTTTACTATGCATTAGTAATACACGAAATCAATAAAAAAATATTACACACACTACCATGTATTTGATACACACACATAAATACACTCTTTGTTTATTGTCAAACTTTTGTTATTGCTTAAAGTCTGCGGTCAAATTGAGAATAGGTTAATATTGTTTGTCTTTATTATTATTTGTCTAGTGTAGTCTTGGCGAAATCTGTGATTATAGAAATATTATAGTTTTTAACGACAATAATGTTGAAACTTAGGTATATTATCAATTAATTTTAGTCGAATATCGACTACTGCGGCACAACTAGTTCTAATATATTATAACAACAACATTTTTGAGTAGGATTTTTTTATTAAATACATATCGTATCAAGAATTAACTTATCTGCGACGCAAACGATCATTCAAACAAACGTTTAATCTTTGTATATTATAGTGCAACTTCGTCATTATCACATCCCTTTAAAACAAAAAAAACTTAAGAGCCGACATTAGTTGTATTGTTTTTTTTTAACAAAACAAATCTTAGGTACGCTCTCCGATCTTTTATCTTAAAACTACAAAACAAAGATCCCACACCATCCAATCGTGGAAAGCTAAAGGTTCTGTTAATAGCTAATGGGAAAAAGTTGTTAGTTACGACTTAAGATACCTTCAAATTTATAAAATAATAATATGTAGGTAGTTTAAAAAAAAAAAACACTCCCTTAAAAAGCAAACTGTAATTACTTAACGATCAATTTCATTTCTTTCTTTTTAAGGATGCTGGAGCGAACTTATAATATCGACGCTTGAAAGGCAAACGTGACTAAGCGACAATAACTGCTTTGTACATAAATGATAGGCAATAACCATATTCGATGTGGAAAAAATATATATATTTCTAGGTCTATTAAAATCATTTCAATCCTACAGCTACTAGCTAGATTCTACTACAGCTGGATTCGATAAAATAAATTTTGTTTTCAGGTATTTCAACTTTAAAATAGTCTACTGTAAAGTTCACGCATTGTCACTTAGTCACGTTTGCCTTTCAAGCGTCGATATTAATATTTATCGTAATTAATGCGTGTTAAAATTTTCAAATCATCGGATTAACTTGAAAATTCTGAGTCTTCGAGTCAATGGTAATGACGTCCAAAGATTCAGTTACATACAAACAAACATATTTTATGTAAATACCAAGCTATCTATTATAAATATATCAAAATCAACACATAAATACAAATATAAAATAAATTTTTACTTACCGTTTGTTTTGATTGAACTTTGTGTTCATTTAAGTTTTTTTTTATTTTTTTTATTAAAATTTAAATCACAAATTTCTCATTACTTCTGTACGTAATACTTAAATTGTTAAGCTGAAATACACTGATTGAATAATTAAAATTTAATAACTTCAGAACTGTGAGGTCGGATGTAGGTACTATCAGCAGAATAGTATGAATGAATATATGAATATACTAGAATAGGCTCCGAAACTACTGAACCGATTTGAAAAATCCTTTCACTGTTTGGAAGCTACACTATTCCCGAGTGACATAGGCCAGTATAGTAATCTTTTTTGAAAAAAATTAGGGATCCTTACTAAAACTCCAATAATGTAATCCAACGTGTAAAAAAATTACCTAAAATATTCTTTACATCGCGTGCCCTGCGAAAACTATTGATGATAGAATAAAATAATGTACCACGACTTTGTAGAACACATTATTATTTACAAGAAGTGTCGCGACAGCATATGTCTGACTATTATAGTTATGCCGCAATAAGTGTTCTTTTATTTAAAAAAATAAAACAACGTCAAATATCGTTGAAATTTTTGTTAAAGACCCGAACGGAGCCGGAGCGGGCCGCTAGTGATATTAATAAAACTAATCTCTGTACAAACATCAGACCTCACATCTGTGATCGTTCAAAGAGTACGTAACTTAAATCCTAAGTACTCACCAGTTCCGCGACGATTTGCTTTTTCAATCTTTGACATTCGTTCACCTGCTTCGTCGATGTCTTGTTGCTAGTGTAGTGTGATGTCTGAAAGCATGAGTCATCTATACTAATCTATACTAATATATAAATCTACTGTGGTTCTTACGGATGTTCCGTTATAACTGCTGAACCGTGCATCCGATTGACTTGAAACTTGGTATCCATGTAGAAAATTGCATGTACTTAATAGATAGGCTAATATTTATATGCGGGACTCCCTACACCAGTTGTAGAGGCGCTAATGATGAGAATCTTTATGGGAGTGAGAAATAATAATGTTAATTTTAAAAGCCTATCGAAGCGGACGGGTACAGCTATTATTTAACTAAAAATAAACCTTATTGCAACGTAACTAAGATGCACATTTCTACGTGTTTCGTTTTTTATATTATAGTTTGTATTCGTGATGCGTCTTATTGCTTTTGGGGATGGGGAAGGATTCAGAAGATATTTTATGTTAAAACAATGAGTCAAGTAGATCAGTAAGTGAAAGTGACAATTCTTCTGACGATGAATGTGTTTGAATAATAATATACGTGTAGAGGGAAAAAAGGCTATTTGGTTTAAGCCATATATTTTTTTCCTACCTATGCTGATAGCCTTGAGAGGCTGTTTCATCTTCGCCCTAACATGTAGGTGAGCTCACGGGGCTCAAACCGGAGTGTTGCAGTGCTTCGCAGAATCTACTACCGGATCGGAAACGCGACCCACTGAGAAGATCCGACGAGAAACTCAGTGGGCTGTGTCTGAGGGTTCATTTACTCGTCGAGCCCTTCGTCGCAAGCGACGGGTTCGACGAGGACGATGACCGGTGCTTGAGGTACCTAAAAGCACTGTTAATGGATCGGGAGGATCCGTAATGACGTGCTTTGGGCGACATCGACTGTTTACCATTCGGTCTACAGGATCGGGTATGTAGTTTCCAGCGGCCACGACAAGAGGGTTCTCGTGTCGTGCTGCCATATCCAAAAATATTTATATCAGTAAACAACAAGACGTTGCAAGAAACATTCAATTTCAAAATTCCAAACATGGCAATATAACATTATGTTTCTAATATTGAGACCTACATAGCCCACATGGAGATGGGCAGTTTAATTAATATTTTTTCAACACTACAAACATACAAACCTTTTTATTCTGAGTAACTTTCAAAGCCTTGTCAATATCCTTTATGGAATGTATGGAGACATCCAGAGTGGAATCTTCAAGTTTTTTGCTTTTGAAATTGTTTGCAGTTTTCTTATTAGGCTCTGGTTGCTGAAGAAGAAAAGAAGATACTATTAAATTTTCTTTACAGTACAAGTAAAATGTCAATCTACTTATCATTAAGGACAAATTAGTATTACTAGTTGTCCCGCAGTAGTCGAAATTCGACTATAATTAATTGAAATTGTAAGTTTGTACACTATTATGATTCTAATCACAAATTTCGCCATGACTACACTATATAAAAATATTATAAGACAAACAATATGAAATCTATTCTCAATTTGACCACAGACGTCAAGACTTTTGTAAAACTTTTGTAGTTTGACAATAAATAAATAGTATGCAGGCGTGTGTGCGTCAAATACATGGTAGTGTGTGTAGTGTTATTTTTATTGATTTAATGTATTTTTAGGCATAATTAAAAAAAATATTAACATTCTGCACTCCTTCTCTATATATTCTCTCTAAGTGTGCCAAGTGTGGCAAATTTCATACTTCTCCGTCAGCGCAATTTTCGTAAAAAGGGATACAAAGTTTCATTCATGTATAGATTACTGGTAAGGCGATTAGACCCACACGAGTCGGTACCACCATTCCACCTAATTCTGCCATAAAGCAGTCGTGCTATCCAGTTTGGAGAGGCAGTTGTGTAAGAATTGTACCTTTTACCTCATGATTGAAGGAGGATGAACACAATCACGTTGTGTTGCCTATATGTGCAGGGTTTTTTTATTTTTTTTATTGCTTAGATTCGTGGACGAGTTCACAGCCCACCTGGTATTAAGTGGTTACTAGAGCTCACAGACATCTACAACGTAAATGCGCCACCCACCTTGACATATAAGTTCTAAGATCTCAGTATAGTTAAAACGGCTGCCCTACCCTTCAGACCGAAACGCATTACTGCTTCACGGCAGAAATAGGCAGGGCGGTGGCACCTACCCGCGCGGACAAGAGGTCCTACCACCAGTAAGTATACTTAGAACAGTAGGATATAACTAGTCAGCTCAAATAAATCTTGTATCCTAAATTAAAAGTCGTGAACACTTACAAAACTATGATGGGTCAAATCATCCTCCCAAGTGTTAATCTGATCAGCGAGGGCTGCGAGTCTACCAAATTTCTTCTTCCCATCTTGTGGTTTTGTCTGTTTACTTTTCACTTCGAACTCCGAAGGCGGCGTCGCTGATGTGAACTCCGACTCCGTACGGTGAATAGGCGAAGAGAGCTCTGGTTTATCTGGAAGACAATAATTATAGAGAATTTATAATACAGAGATTATATAGTGATAGGTGTAACAATGTAATGTAGACAGTAAAAGACTTCAGGGAAGAATTCCTAGATATTGCTCTGACCAGGTGGTCAAGGAAATCAAAATGTCAATGCCTAAAGTTCTCCATTAGGACGAAAGAGTTACTCGCCGGATCTTCTCAGGTGGTCGCGTTTCCGATCCGGTGGTAGATTCTGCGAAGCACTGCTCTTGGTAGGGCTAGTTTGACAAATTCGTCAGGTTAGAGCCCCGTGAGCTCACCTACTCGGTCAACGAAGCTGACATGACCCTCAGAGGTTTTTTATTTATTGCTTAGATGGGTGGACGAACGCACAGCCCACCTGGTGTTAAGTAGTAACTGGAGCCCATAGAAAACTACAACGCAAATGCGCCACCCACCTTGAGATATAAGTTCTAAGGTCTCAGTATAGTTACAACGGCTGCCCCGCCCTTCAAACCGACACGCATTACTGCTTCACGGCAGAAATAGGCGGTGTGGTGGTACCTACCCGTGCGGACTTACAAGAGGTCCTACCACCAGTAGGCAGAGAAAAAGGACGGAAATCGTAGCATGTGGAGGAGTTCATTGCAGTTTGAAGCTAGGATTCTCATTAGTGAGGGAACGACTTGAGGAAGAAGATAGAAATACCTTAGTGTAATATGAAAACAATACAAATAATACACTAACATACCTGAATATAGATTACCAAGTCTGTCGAGTCGTGACTTCATGTTGTGTCTGAGTCCGCTCTTATCGTCTTTGCTGTTTGACATTACAATAGACTTTTTGACCAATTCCTTGGATGTGTCTTCTGAAAACAATACATAAATGTTTAGTATGAGGTTAAGAAATTCATGAAAAAATTAAATCCGTGCCATTTTTGAAATAGACAAGATCATTGTGCTTTTGATTATAAAGCTGTGGACAGCACGGGACCGAAATCCATACTTCTGTTATAATTATTTATCATATTGTCTCATTGGAATCAAAAATTTTAATTTATACAATATAAATAAATTATTAGAATAGAAAAGATTACCATTACTTCGACCAATGTGTATTATATTTAAATTTATATTTATTTTAAGTTAGTGTTTTCTTAATTTTAGCAGTTAGTTACTTGTTTCTCAAATTTTAACCTTTTTGTAAAAAAAATATTTTTACTGTCAGAAGGCAGGCAAGTCATGGGTCACTTGATGAGTAGTTATTATCACTCATAAGCAACTTAGATAATATATTATTATGAATATAAGGGTTTTTTTTTCAACTTACAATAAACGCACCTTGGATTAACCACGTTGGTTACCATATTGTCTCTAACTACAATAACTTATTTGTCAATTACCAACAAGCAGCCCACTGTCTCAAATGGTCACCAATGGTTTTTAATAAAACCACAATTATGACAAAAAATTCAAAAAATAAAATTAAAATGCCATATAGTACCAGAAATAGCAAAATTTCTATTTAATACATTCTTAATATTACCTACATACCTTGTTAACCCAAATAAACATTCAACACCACAAAAAAACATAACAAACTCGAATTACATCAAACAAAAACACTACACAATAACATAGTGACAAATTGATGAAAACAAAACACCAAGTACAATGATTTTCAAACTATATTAACTATTTCATGGAAATTATTAGCTAATGTGTTTACTCAATAATTTTGAAGTTCAAGAGTGGCTAATGTGTTTACACAAAGGATTGCTTTGTGGTAATGGCTAATACAACAAATACAAGAGTCAATGACATGCACTTAGTCACTATGGACTTTGGCTACCTTACAAGGTATTGCATTTTTTTAAATATGTATTTGTTAAAAGACCACAAGCCTATCTGACGTTTACTGAGTTTCTCGCCGGATCTTCTCAGTGAGTCACGATTCCGATCCGGCAGTAGATTCTGCGAAGCGCTACTTTTGGTAGAACTAGTGTTAACAAATTCTCTCAGGTTGAGCCTGTGAGGTCACCTACCGATTCATGCGTAGCTGGTATAGCCCCTTAGACTACCAGCAAATAGGCAGGGGCAATAAATGCTTATGTGAAAATTGAGACCCACCTTCAAACATTATGCGATGGTAAAAAACATAGAACAATGTTATAAGCTATATATATTTAAACATTTTTTTGGGTATGTATTTGTAATTTAATATAAATTTCATTGCACCTACCACTATTTACCCTGCACTATCTTTGGTTGACTGGTACAGAATGCCGTAGGCATTAAGTCCGCCAATGTAAATTTTACATGAAGTGTAATAAATAAATAAATAAACTATGGTATATTCACAGCAAGGCCTAGAGCCAGTGCTGAGCTTAATTGTAGTGGCTCCAGTCTTGCCTTTATCTTACAAAAATAAGACAAGTTCACTAACTAAACCTATTAAAATTTTGAGTTAAAATTACAAGAAGAAGTACTTCTTATCAATTGAAAGTATTTGTTTACTCACTTAAGATGTGTATTTATAAAATTTGTAAATCATTTGGATGAATTATCAGTGGTATCTGTCTACGTAAATAACACTTAAATAACTAAGTAACTTTATCCTACTATATGTTTATTTTGTAATATTTTCTATATACACAAAAGTAGTAACTTTAAAATTAATTAATTATACTTTTGTACATTTTCAGACTATGGAGATCAAATATACTTTTTTATATCTACTGTAGCCATACCATACCACCTAATAGTGAGTGGTTATTGTCATCTGTGAACCTTAGCAAAGCTAGGGACAATAATCAAGGCATTGCCTGATGTAAATTCAATTTATATTGATCTTTGAGATATAATATTCATTGTGTATTTAATTTAGAGATTAAATATCCATATTTCATGTTTGTTAGTAGTTTTGTAATGGTTGGTTTTGATTTGGGAGACTTTAATATCTCTAATTGGTACTAGCCCACCTTTTTGATGAAAGACATATCGTTCATAAAAATTTAGAGAAGGTCTCATACATTAATAAATCAAAGGACCGACCACTCAAGACAGTACTTCATTCAGGCAAGAGGCATAATCTAGTATTTAATATGTGTAATTGTAAAGAAATACCACACCAACCTTCAATCTCCTTGATGACTACACTACTTTGTCTATCCGCCTGCGAGTCATAAACCACACTTATGGGAGTGTCTCTCTCTTCAACCTGCACCTCGATTTGTATATCGTTTCTATGTGAAATGTTGATCTCCACTGACACATCGGAGTTACGCCTGGTCAGACTACCTTTTCGTGGGCTTTTGAACTCTTTTTTTGTGACAACTACGTCGTTTCGGGGTCTTAACGGCGAGGTAACAAGAGTTTGGTCAGATTTTTGTGTACTATTCCTTTTCGGCCCAGATTTTACAGGTGTTTCAGCTTTGAGAGACTTCCTCGGCGAAGTAATTGACTCCCGAGCAGGTTTAATAGGAGACTTCCCAGGTGCCGAAACAGATTTAGAGACGCAGAGATTCTCTGCTAGTGGTTTCCTCTTCGGAACCGTTTGTCCAGAGTTTGCGAGTTTTTGGTCGATTTTCTCTTGTCTAGCACGCGCTCTCTCTAACATACGCTGAAAATTATCAGATAATGTTAATTAGAGGCGACCTTTTGAAACAGGAAACCGTTAAACTGGATATTACTGCCGAAACATACCTGAGTGAAAGGATCCATTTTATTAATTCTTTAATCAAAAAACACTGTTCACACAATCAACATTGTTTGTTTTCCACGATTAATTTGACTTAAATACGTAATTTACGTACAATTTCCACAAAATTCAAAATTAAACAATCAGTAAACAACCCGTTACAAGTGTGTCAAATACAAACTGAATTTTAAATAGTTCTCTATATTTTTCCGGTAGGCGTCGCTGTTATTGGTCAAGTGCGATCAATTTAGACATGAAATTAAACAGCAACAGATTGCTATATCATAATTTTTTCCAAATAGAAAACACATACTTTTAGAACCGATAAGTATAAAATAATTGGATGCAATAGCATAATGGTTGAAAAATTTTAAGATTCGAACTTTTTCATCATAAATCGGGTCTGCCATCTCTTTTACTTTGAGTAAAACTTTAGTTTTTTCTCTCTGACAATAGATGGCAGTCAAATAAACAATTTTCCTTTCGTCAATGTTCTACAATCATTCTAAAATTTGATAATTTTAACGTAATTAATTTCATTTTTAAGCATTGGTTTTTTTATTCCGGAGGATCAATAACCACTTTTCCAAATTTTTAAGCCAGTCTTTTTTTTTCTTTCGAATTACTGGTTTATACATAATTATTATTATCACAAGCCTCACTGGTATTCAGTTCTATCGACATGACAAGAAAACTTGTGGCACGACGTACGACCGCGTAGAAGTTTTCCAATTCGATCGACCGGGATCGATAAATTAGGACCAAAGTCGGAGACCTCTTAAATGAGTACAGCAGAATGACCTTAACAAAGACAGATGGCGAGGGCATTAGATCTTCCTCCACCAACGGTAAATGATGATCAATACCACTCTCTTAAGAGTGTGAAGGACGTTTTGTCACGTAATCGTAGTAGTAGGTAGGTATTCCTGTCATTTAGTAGGTACTATAAGTTCGAATATCGCATAAAAACATATAGGTAGTAATGCTTACGTAAACACGTAACAGTTTGAACAAGTTTACTTTAATACGATGAACAAGTTCGAAGTAGGTACTTGTGGGATTTACCGTGACGCACAGGAACGTATTCAGGTAAAATTAAAAAAAAAGTACCACATTACAGGAGATACATTATTGTTCTATAGATACAGATGAAGATGATGATTGCAAATGGATACATATTTTATTATTGGCAATGTGCCAGATGTGCTTTAAATGTACGTGATATAAAATAATAATTTAGCCTTGAATTAAAAACGATATCTGTAACTATACTGCACGACGTTCAAGGTTTGAATATGAGAGCCTCCCCTCCAAAACCACAAATCGATCTTTCTCGATGGTGAAAGTCCAGACTCGTGTCTTCTACGGGTCAAATTAAATGAGATTCAATTTATCTAGTGCGGAAAAAAACAAAACTGGATCCACAAATACTGAATGCATCTCTGTTCGATATGTGAGTATTACCACAACACAATATGACCATTGCCTGCGATCTTATGATCATATTAAATTGAATCACTCAGTGAGGCTCAGTCTGCATCGAGCAGTTGAAGTGTTGTGTTCTGTGAACAAAAAAAAACAAAATGGGTATGTATTTTATATAGTTACTAGTGGTCCCCCGGTAATCGAAATTCGACTATAATTAATTGAAATTATAACTTTGTACACTATTGTGATTCTATTGTCAAAGACTATTTATTATACTTCTATTATCACAGTTTTCGCTACGACTACACTATAGACAAAAATTTATTAAAGACAAAAAATATTTAATCTATTTTCAATTTGACCACAGACTATATAAGCAATAAGAAAAGTTTGACAATAAATCAATAGTATGCATGCATGTGTGTGTCAAATACATAATAGTGTGCTCAATGTTTTTATTTAATGAATTTATGTATTTTTTATACATAATTTAATAAAATATGAACATTCTGCACTCGTTCTCTATATTCTCTCTAGGTGTGGGTTTCATAGTCCTCCGTCCGCGCAATTTTCGTAAAAAGGGGTAGGTACACAAAGTTTTTGCTTCAAGTATTAATATATACCTAGATTAATTAATTTGATAAGAAACGCTATTATCGGATAGGAAGAATGTGAAATCTTCTGATTTAAAAAAGGAACATTTCAATGAATGATTCTGACGAGTGGACGCATACAATTCATCATTTTTATATCTTTCACCACATCCCACTTTGCGATGGAGCAAAGCAAAGGCGCTGTTGCTAGAAACATGTCTTGTCAGATCCCCGCATCCACTCTCGCTGCTTCTAGACTCTTCAAGCAGAGAAGAGTTCGACGAGCGAACTAACCCATAAACAAAACCTATTGAGTTTCCCGCCGGATCTTCTCAGTGGGTCGCGATTCCGTTTTTTTTTCTTATATGGGTGGACGAGCTCACAGCCCACCTGGTGTTAAGTGGTAACGGGAGCCCATAGACATCTACAACGTAAATGCGCCACCCAACTTGAGATATAAGTTCTAAGATCTCAGTATAGTTACAACGGCTGCCCTACCCTTCAGACCGAAACGCATTACTGCTTATGCGTGGTACCTACCCGCGCGGACTCACAAGAGGTCCTACCACCAGATTCGGAGGTAGATTCTGCGAAGCACTGCTCTTGCTAGGACTAGTGTTAGCAAATTGTCAGGTTGAGTCCATTAGCTCACCTACCGGTCCGTGCGTGTTGGAATATTTCCTTAAGCTACCAGCGAATAGGTAGATTAAAAATATTTTACACGTCAAAGACCAAGAAAACAGAACGGTCCGAATCGAGTACCCGCTCTTTGGAGTCGGTTGAAAACGTAAATGGTTTTTCCAGACTTATTTATCTAAATTAGAAAAACGCAGTTTAAAATTAGTTAAGCCATTAAGGGAATTGTACTCAAACGAGAATGATAATTTGCGTTGTTCTTCAAGCTATAAATAAATCTTTTACTGATTCTCGGTCACGTTCTGTTGTGAGTGTCGCTGTGTACGAAATCATTTAAATAAGTATAAATAAATATAAATAAATATTTACTAAAAGTCACGCCACGTTAACTGGTCCCGTGGTAAGTTCGTAAAGAACTTGTGTTACAGGTACCAGATAACGGAAATAAATGTAATAGTTTTATTATACACATACACATATTTAATATACATCCATAACCCTGGAAAAGACATTTATATTTATCATAGAAATATCTTCCCTTGGCGGGATTCGAACCCGCGACCCCCTTGTGTAGTGACCATGTCACTTACCACTACACCAGACGGCCGTTTATCTATGAAACTGATTCGCGATTTACTTGTAGTTCATCGACGGTACTATGACATAAGCTTTTCCTACAATGCCAACTGTAACGACAAAATCAGGCTTAATAATCTACACCTGTATCTATCTTTATCTATATATATATAAAAATGAATTGCTGTTCGTTAGTCTCGCTAAAACTCGAGAACGGCGGCACCAATTTGGCTAATTTTGGTCTTGAATTCTTTGTGGAAGTCCAGAGAAGGTTTAAAAGGTAGACAAATATGAAAATACTCGGAATTAAATAAAAATAACAATTTTGTTTTTCCATTGATGTGTCCTCCTTCGGACGGATTCGTTTTGTTTTTGTTTTAAGTTTATTTTATACAAAAGCTTAGGTCTTTTATTTATAAATTGAGGCACTACGAAGTTTGCCGGGTCAGCTAGTAATATTATAAAGCTGAAGACTGTTTGTTTGAACGTGCTAATCTCAGAAACTACTGGTCCGATTTGAAAAATTATTTCAGTGTTAGATAACTCATTTATTGAGGAAGGCTATAGGCTATATAACATCACGGTAAGACCAATACAAGTGGAGCACCAATAAAGAATGTTTCAAAATAGCTCCTTAACATTCTATAATTCAAAAAAAATGTCACTTTCTACGTAAATGAAGTGAGGGTAATCTTTAGTGTTATGACAAAGTAACTACTTCACGCGGACGGAGTCGCGGGCAAAAGCTAGTATAAAAATAAACAAAAACTAGCTTCAACAAAATAAAATGGAAGTGTGATCTATGTAATTGAAGTCAATTAAACTTCTTCTTCTTTTTCTCTACCTTATCCCACCAGGTGGGGTAGGCACAGCTAATTTTTCTCTTCCATTCTCTTCTATCAGCCGTCATCTCAACATACATTATTCAGAATAACTGAAAAACTATTAGTCAAATCTTGATAACGGTTAAATGGGACCACAGCGTTTCACCTAGAAAAGTTCGAAGGTGACTCACAAAAAAAAACCCAATGGAATTGAGAATCTCCTCCTTTTTTTTAAATCGGCTAAAAACACGCGCCAGCAAATGCGTGACGAATCATACCTAAGCATATTATTATAATGTGTGTTGGCAGTCAGTCAACGTAATGTTGTGGTTTTTGTAAGTAAACAGATTGTTTTCCTGATATTAGAAAACAATAAAACTGTTATAAACACACAAAACCGTTTTGAAGTCGTCGTGACCTAAACGATAAGACGTCCGGCGCATTCGTGTTGAAGCGATGCACCGGTGTTCGAATCCCAGGCGGGGTACCAATTTTTCTAATGATATACGTACTCAACAAAAGTTCACGATTGACTTCCACGGTGAAGGAATAACATCGTGTAATAAAAATCAAACCCGCAAAATTATAATTTGCGTAATTACTGGTGGTAGGACCTCTTGTGAGTCCGCGCGGGTAGGTACCTACGCCTATTTCTGCCGTGAAGCAGTAATGCGTTTCGGTTTAAAGGGTGGGGCAGCCGTTGTAACTATACTTGAGACCTTAGAACTTATATCTCAAGGCGGGTGGCGCATTTACGTTGTAGATGTCTATGGGCTCCAGTAACCACTTAACACCAGGTGGGCTGTGAGCTCGTCCAACCATCTAAGCAATAAAAATTTTGAAAAATCCATAATGGTGACAATAACAAGTCACTGCAGGATTTTCACACGTAAGATCTATTACAACAAAAATACAAAGCCATTCTGTGAAACGTTTCAGAACATTGCGTAAATATTACAAAAAGCACTATCCTAATGTATACAAAATCGGCCATTTTGAGATAATTATAGCAACTACAATTTCTTTTATACAAACAAATTGAATTACAGCGAAACAATCCATGAAATATAGCTTAATATTCACAATAATTATTTTATTGAAGGTTACATGACTCTGACATGAATTTATTTTACATAAATTATTCTTAAGTAATATAAACAAATATTATCATTAACCAGACTGTTAATATATGGCGCTAACAACCTTATTTGTAACAATTGTAATACTTCTTCAAAGTATTCATGTTAATTATTACCTAATTTGTTATTAATATTTGAGATTTTTGACAGTTACTTGTGTTTTTAAACAATAAATTAAACATTAAACATGATCTGGACATTTTCACATAAAAACAGTATCTACTAAATATTATATATGGTAGATTTCATGTTACTAATAACAATTAATAAATAATAAGATAGATTAGGTAAACTAAACTATAAATCATGTTAATTATTGACAATAATGGCGGTAAGTTTATGCCCATACATATCGACGCTTGAAAGGCAAACGTGACTAAGCGACAATGCGTGAACTTTACAGTAGACTATTTTAAAGTTGAAATTAATTTAAAATAAATAAATAATAAATAAATATTTACTAACAATCACGCCACGTTAACTGGTCCCGTGGTAAGTTCGTAAAGAACTTGTGTTACAGGTACCAGATAACGGAAGTAAATGTAATAGTTTAATTATACACATACATATATTTAAGATACATCCATAACCATGGAAAAGGCATTTATATTTATCATACAAATATCCTCCCTTGGCGGGATTCGAACCCGCGACCCCCTTGTGTAGTGACCATGTCACTTATCACTACACCAGACGGCCGTTACCTGAAATAAAATATACATAAAATATACCTGAAAAATACCTAAAAAAATCTATTTTAACGAATCTAGCTGTAGGATTGAAATGATTTTAATAGACCTAGAAATATATTTTTTTTCCACATCGAATATGGTTATTGCCCATCATTTATGTACAAAGCAGTTATTGTCGCTTAGTCACGTTTGCCTTTCAAGCGTCGATATGTATGTACGATCCGTGTCAATCTAGGTAACATAACATAATGTCGTGTTTCATCATATCTGAAGTGCATTCTTACTGGGGGATTTACGTTAGTTTTCCTTATGGCTCAATCAAAAGTCATCGACAATGTGAACCAACAATAAATAAATACTAGTTCAATTACTGATTACTTTGGAAGACATTAAAAGCTACGTAGATATTGTATCGACTTGATTCAAGTTACGATTCATCTCCTTTTCAACAGACTTCAAAAAAGGGGGAGGTCCTCAATTCGAGTCTATGGTTTTTTTTATGTTTGTTACCTCATAACTTTTTACTGTGTGAATCGATTTTGATGATTCTTTTTTTTATGAGAATGCTGACGTCCAGTTCTGATAATGATATCCATGAGACAATAGATGAATAACTCAATAACTCGATCTCACCCCAAGCGATTTCGATGATTATTGTTTTTAGTGTATATTAATTTGTTTTGGAATATCTTTTTTTTCTATTTGAAGTCGGTTTTTGTTAAAGCAATTATTGAATTTTACAATTATTGAATTTTTTACCTGCCCGCGAGTAGCCTCGACGTGCTATTCTGGCTTCATCCTCACTGGTGGAAGATCTCACGGGGCTCAGCCTGAAAGAACTTGCTAACATCTACCCTAGCAAGAGCAGTGCTACGCTCAATAATACAGAATCAGAATCGCGACCCATTGAGAAGATACCGTGAGAAACTCAGTGGATTAGATGATCACTGAGCCCTCAGACAATGGAACCTGAATACTGTCTCCACTTTAAAAGTGACATTATAATTTTTTACTAGCTTACCCGGCAGACTTCGTAGTGCCTCAATCGATAAATAAAAGACCTTTGTATAAAATAAACTTAAAACAAACAAAAGGAATCCGTCCAACGGGGGTCACACGAAAGGGAAAACAAAATTGTTATTTTTATTTAATCCGAGCATTTTCATATTTATCTACCTTTTAAACCTGCTCTGGACTTCCACAAATAATTCAAGACCAAAATTAGCCAAATCGGTCCAGCCGTTCTCGAGTTTTAGCAAGACTAACGAACAGCAATTCATTTTTATATATATAGATAGATAGAAGATAGATTTAGATTGGTGGACGAGCTCACTTCCCACCTGGTGTTACCGGAGCCCATAGACATCAAACACCTAAATGTTGCCACCGTTTTTTTTTTTTCGGGCAGAGGCCAAAACTCCAGTGGTACAAAGAAGGCAAAATAAATTTAAAGAAAAACTCACGACTTGACAGCGACAAACAAAACAAAGTCACCAATAAAACACAAAACAATAACAATAAAATAACCTAAAGCTTGTTTTACGCGACTCGAGAAATGAACTAGGTTACCATTTTTAGAAACTATTCGATTGGCAGGATTCCTACTGAAATCAGAGTGCTTAGTGCGAGTTTTTAACGTTCTCGATAGCGTAAAAGTTAAATCCCCGGTCACCGTCCTCGTCGAACCCGTCGCTTGCGACGGGTTCGACGAGCGAATTAACCCACAGACACAGCCCACTGAGTTTCTCACTGGATCTTCTCAGTGGGTCGCGTTTCCGATCCGGTGGTAGACTCTGCGAAACACTGCTCTTGCTAGGGTCAGTGTTAGCAACACACCCGGCTCGAGCCCCGTGAGCTCACCTACACGTCAAAGAGAAGCTGATATAGCCTCTCAAGACTATCAGCACAGGTAGTAAAAAAAAAAGTTATCTCAAATTTGGATGAAGTTGGAACGTTTACCGCTAGGGGCGCTGTTCCAACTGCATACAAATTTGAGTTAACTTTTACGCTATCGAGACCGTTAAAAACTCGCACTAAGTATACAGGCATATTCTAGCATAGCGACTTGGCTATTCTCACGGCATTACTGACGCCCATAAACGACAGTAACCACTCTCACTCTCACTCTCACTAAGCCATTAAAAACCCGTGATCAGTTTTCCAAAAGTAAAAACAAGTAGTTTTTTTTTTATTAAAAAGTATTTTTTAATTAGAAACAAATGCCTTTTAATATTATGAGGCATTTTGTTTACGTTTCCTTCAATGAAAATAAATTTCGCTTAATAAAAAAAACAGATGAAGCAATAAAGAAATGAATTTGAAAGACATGTATGTGACTGACGTTAAGTAGGCCACACTTAGTAAAAAGCCTTAAAACTCCTAAGGTCAAATAAAGCATCTGACGAAATGTCGATTATTTAATGAAGGTCAAAAGTGTGATTGGAATTGCAATGTTTAGGTATGCTAAAGCCATAATTCTAAAACTCGTTTTTAATGTATTTAGAGTTTGCTATCTGCGCAAGGCTGCGTTATTAAATTGCTAACAGAGGATCTTATGACTTTTACGAATCTTATACCTTTAAACGAGCAATTCTTGTATATATAATCTGAATCTCGGAAACGGCTCCAACGATTTTCATAAAATTTAGTATACAGGGGATTTCGGGGGCGACGAATCGATCTAGCTAAGATTTATTTTCAGAAAATGTTGTTTTATTCGTGTTTTCAATAATCAACTCTTCCCGACATCTATTGGCGAATAATAATACTATTTTTCTTAATTGAGGGCAACTAGCTGCTTTAAAGACACAACAAGATGGCGTTATCATCTGATATGATGCATCTAGTTTATTTAAACTGTGACAGGGTATTGCTAGCTCGAACTGGAAGGCACATACATCCCGGCATATTTATGGAGATTGTTTTTCTACCATATGCCTATGTAGAATTCTGGAATACTTCGGTCACATTGCCAGGAAGCATGACGGCAACTTGAAGAAGCTAATGGTCACTGGCAAAGTGGACAGAAAAATACCACGAGGTAGAGACCTGATACGTTGTCGACCACAGTACTACTGCTGCTCTCGACACCACTCTATACTCGGCGGCAGATAGGAACAAATGGCGTAGAGTGATCCACAATAAACTCTTGTTGCGAGGAGGTGGTCAGGACTCTCATTATTGAGGAAAGCGAAGCGAGGAGAAGAAAGATTTTGGAGAGTACGATAGTTTGTAGTGAAGTATTGGGAAATTTTTGGCGCGAACGCGAGGCGCGAAGTTGTGTGAATTGTTTTGTTAATTCAATGTTCTCCAATTTATAACGTGTATAATAGCGGTGATTTAATATATTTGAAAGTGCACAAATGTGAGATAATTAAACATAGCTCCTGGATGCTCCTCGGTTTCTTCCTAAAAGCCCAGTAAAAGTCCTATAATTATAACGTGCATACAGAGTAATGTATTTCCATTCTAATACGAAAAGAAAAATTCCCCAAAATCTTCTTGTATCACAGTACATCTACAACATAATACAACAAATATTTTTTGTTTAAAATTATTGTAAGAATAACGCCATCTATCGTGGAATGGCGGAAACGAACTAGTAAAATCCAGAATGCTCGAGAAGTACAATTACATCTATTGTCTGATAGCGGAAACACATATCGAAGCTACTCGACCTGTTATGTTCTCGATAATTCTAGAGATGTCGTATCGACTATAAAAGCGTTGCAAAGACGACACGGAGGCAATTAGTAATCGGATCTAGTCGAAGCGAAATAGCGAAAGGATCACCTGAAGCGAAGCGGAAGAAGTGAATTAAGAATTTTAAAGTGTCCATTAAGTGTTAATACAGTTTTAATTTGTACTTCGGTAGAATTTTTACTCATCTCGAACCCCAGCGCGTAACATTAGTAACATTATTTAGGAAATTACATTATGCACACATGTATAATAGGTTAAAAAATACATATGGGCAATTTTGAGATGTTTCGTTCAGAACATATCTCCATTTTGTACTAGTTTATAGTCTCATATAACACGGTTTGTCACAACACGCGTCTTTGCAGGAACGTATCTACCGTGTTAAAGGAGGTCTAGCTGTAGGTACCTATATTGTATCCGTCAATACCGCCTTCTGTCCAAGCTACACGAAGATTTATGAAATAAATAAAAATCTGAGAATCGGACAACATGCGTTTAGTGCGTTTCAAATAAGAATGTGCACGTCAAGGATATCTTGACAGCAAATTTTTTTTTTTTATCTTTAATTTTTTGCCTAATTATAAGGACTATTAATGAACCATACAAACCTATATAATTTTCTTGATATGTTGAGTACTGGTCGAAGGAAAATAAACATGAATTTAGATTATATAAAAAAAATCCACCTATTTAAAAATCAAGGCTGCAACACTGTCGAGCCCTATAATCTATGGGTCGGGGACGTTGATTACTCAAGCAGTCGGATAAGTGGAATCGGCAAACTCAAAGTTTTAGCTTATAAATTAATATAAAAAAATCTTACCTTTTTTGCTGACTTTACCAATTTTTTTCGTTTTGACAGCTATGACGTCACAATATGGCGCAGGTCCTCGCACATTCTTATTTGAAACGCATTATACCTACAACATATTATTATGTACATATAAATCCGGTCGATATATTAAAAAAAATCCATTACACTTTTCAGGTTCAATGACATTCCTGTTGGGTGTGTTCGCGTTGGTTACCTTTGTCTTCTACGCCGAAGCCGGTGAGTTCACTAACGATGTGCAATTAAAATTCCATTACAATAAACAAATATCAGACCGGCACCGTTATACCGAGATTAGACGCTTGAAAAAAACTTACAGATCTTAGTAAGAGAGTTGGTAGTCGATCTGAAATAGAGTCTGACTGGACGCTTAGCAAGACAAAATGGCAATAGATGGAGTAGGAGAGTGATGCAATGCTGGCCAAGATTAAATCGAAGTGGTGTCAAAAGACCTACAGCACAGTGATTTCCACGTTGAACTCGTTTGATCACGACGAAGAGTTCGACGAGCGAACTAACCCATAGACACAGCCCACTGAGTTTCTCGTCGGATTTTCTCAATGGGTCGCGATTCCGATCCGGTGGTAGACTCTGCAAAGCACTGCTCTTGCTAGGGTTAGTGTTAGCAAATCCACTCAGGTTGAGCCCGTGAGCTCACATACCCATCCGAGCTAGATTAGCCCTTTAGGCTACCAGCATAGGGAAAAAAAGCACAGTGGACCGATGACATGAATTGTTAATTATTTGGCACGTGTTTTTTAGCTGGCACGTGCCCTCTTCCTTCGAAAGTGTACGGTTGCAGCCCTAAATGCAAGGAGGACTACGAATGTACACACGGCAAGGTCTGCTGTTCTAATTCGTGCAACGCCAAGTCGTGTTCAGAGCCGGCTGCTTACGGCGGAGGCACCGGGAGCTCCAGCAAACACGCAAGTCAGTTTCTATTTAATATTTGAACAAATCTTCAACTACCTTCTTTTTGCATAGGTCGTTCGAGAGACGTGCTATAACAAGTATTACTAGTGGTTGCCTTGTAGTCGAAATTCGACCATAATTAATTTAAATTATAAGTCACATTTCTATTATCATTGTTCTACAATCACAGCTTTCACAAAAGCTATAACACTATAGACATATATTCATAGGCACATATTTCATAACTAAATTCGATGCTGCTTTAACCAATTAATTATTTTAATGGCGTTCGCTGGTCGTAAAGAATAATCCCATAGACACAGCCCACTGAGTTTCTCGCCGGATCTTCTTAGTGGGTCGCGTTTCCGATCCGGTGCTAGATTCTGCGAAGCACTGCTCTTGCTAGGGTCAGTGTTAGCATCACTCCGGTTTGAGCCCCGTGAACTCACCTACTAGTTAAGGTTACGCTGAAATAGCTTCTCAAGGCTATTAGCTTAGGTAGGAAAAAAATAATTAGAGAAGCTAATAATTGCGGGTCGCATAGAGGGCAAGCGCGCCGTCGGGGAACACCAACCAGATGGTCATATCTAGTAAGAGAATAACACCAGTCAGATGGTCAGATCTAGTAAGAGAAGCATTTGGAGGTAGTCTGTACCATGCGGTCCGTGCCACCTATGATCGAACATAGTGGAAGAATGTCACATGTGGTCGTGATCCCCAGCAGTGAGGGGACGTTATAGATAGAAGAAGAATTAATATTAAATCTTTGTCTCTAGCCGGCGGAACGGGCGTTTACTGCGAAAACGTCAAGTGTAACTCTTACGAAATATGCAAGCGTGATCCAATGACGAAGAGAATGAAATGCAGCAGAGCTTAAAAAGAGAGAAATCAGATTAAATTAATATGTTTATTGACGTTATAAATAAATTTTGTACCAAATTTTTATAATAAATATATACACGGGCTTTACTCAGTTTTATTTATAATTAGCGGCGTAGCGGCCCGCTCCGGCTCCGCTCGGGTCAACAAAAATTTCAATGACATTTAGCATTGTTTTATTTTTTAAATAAAAGAACACTTATTGCGGCGTAACTATAATAGTTAGACATATACAGTCGCGACTCTTTTTGTAAATAATAATGTGTTCTACAAGGTGGTTTTTTTTTTTTTTTTTTTTTTTTTTTTTTTTTTTTTTTTTTTTTTTTTTTTTTTTTTTTTTTCGTAGTACATTATTTTATTCTATCACCAATAGTTTTCACAGGGCACGCTATGTAAAGAATATTTTAGGTAATTTTTTTACACCCTAGGTTACATTATTGGAGTTTTAGTAAGGATCCCTAATTTTTTCAAAAAACATTATAGCCTATATCACTTGGGAATAGTGTAGCTTCCAAACAGTGAAATAATTTTTCAAATCGGTTCAGTGGCTTCGGAGCCTGTTCAATACAAACAAACAAACATTTCCTCTTTATAATATTAGTATGACTATATAGTGAGATCCTCCCTCCGTTAGGAGTAAAGCTAAATGGTGAGTTGCGATTTGGCGATACCTGGCATTTCTGACGTCCGTCAGCGACGGTAACCATTCACCATCACGTGAGTCGTGTGCTTTAATAATTTAATAGCAATAAATTATTTTGCAAAATCTTTTATAAAAACATATCTATGAACTGAACATCAAATAGAAATAAAAATCTTTATTTTGCAGTGAGATGGATAATGGTGAGAGTTTAGGGGGAAGAAGTCGGGACAAATCCAACGAAATCTCACCAAAATCGAAATAACGTTGACTCTAATTTCCCGAAGTCCATGGACATCACTAACCTAACTTGACTGACTACTTTGTTTACCGTGCGGATCCTTGAATGCTCATAGCGTGCTCCACCATCACTAAATATGTATATCTACTTCCAGTGAACTATGAAACAACCTTCATATTAATATAGTTACCGTAAAAGTCACCTATAAATATCTTTAGTTCGAATACATCCGCACCATAGATAATACACTTGTAGTTACTAATAATATAAAAGTGAGTTTGTTTGTTGCGTATTTATGTCATAACCGGTCAACCGAGCAACCTAAGGATACACGCTGTCAGGAGTACAATTAGTGACCCACCGCGCTTTTTATCCAAAAATATATGTTATTGTCTATGAATTATTTTTATATTTTCCAAAAAATGTTAAGGCAAACGAATCCCTTGTAAAAGTTAGTTTTCGTATAAATAGCTTCACCCTCGCGACCTGTTACCTCCGCGACCTGTATAGTCGATATGCCTTGGTTCCTTTTCATTTTTCTTTAGTCCATTTGCTGATATTAAGACGGGTGCGCGCCCTGACCCGCGTGTGCTCCTAATAAAGTTTATTGTGTTGTATGGTGGCACGAAAAAATCATGTGAGAAAGAAACATAAAAAAATTAAAAACACAAACTTAAATAATTCGTTAGTTATTTGGAAATGAAAAGAGTCCATTTCTTTTGGGTTTACATATATTTATTAGTACAAGTTTCCCAATTGACAGTAAACAAAGAGTATATTTTTATGTGTGTGTTGTGTCAAATACATGGTAGTGTGTGTAATGTTTTCTTTATTGATTTAAAGTATCTTTTATGCATTAATTGAAAAAAATATTAACATTGTGCACTCATTCTTTATATTCTCTTTAAGTGTGAGAAATTTCATACTCCTCCGTCCGCGCAATTTTCGTAAAAAGGGGTACAAAGTTTTTGCTTCACGTATTAATATATTTATTAGTATGTTAACATTTGTGTGTTCAGGAGTATTCCTGGTTGTCCGTTGAAAATATAAATATATCCACATTATTAAATTGTACGGAAAATTCCTAAATTAATGGCGGGAAAATTCATTCATCTATCAAACGATATTAGCCTGCACAATATTTTTTTTCATCTGTTATTTAGAATAAATTTAGTTTATTATACATAATAATTTGATACGAGAGTCAAAAATATATCAATTAATTCGATTAACAATTTTTGTAACAAATCCTAACCCTAAAATCATCGCTACCAACTGTCACGCATATAAAGCTAGATTACTTTAAGTTTAATTTAGATAAAATTAGACCAAGTTGTTCTTAACCATAAATATTTTTTCAATATTAATTTTAATTGTTATTTTCCTTTTTATTAAGCTTGTCTCATAATTATTACTATTAGTGTAATAAATAATAAATGATTAGAGTGACATGACTGTCGTAGGGCTGGTTTTTCTTTTTTGTTGCCATCGAAGCGGTCAAGCATACGATCCACCCTATGTTGAATGGTCACCATTGCTCATGGAGCTCAGCAACGCTATGGCCACTTTCAAAGCACTGCTGCACTATTATGACTATTTCATCGAATTTAAAGTAGAATTGTTTACAAAGAACAATCACAATGAACGAGTAAGACCGTGTAATAAAAATCAAATCCAAATACATTATAGTTAGTGTGGTTTCTGGTGGTAGGGCGTCTTCTTAGCCCGTCCTGGTAGATCCCACCAGGCCGCCTATTTCTGGTGTTAAATAAAGGGATGGGCCAAGCGCTTTACTAGAAAACTGAGACTTAGATCTTATGTCTCCACTTGCCCGGTAAATCTAGACCCCTCGATGTCACTAGTATAGGTAGGAAAACACAACACGTGACCACAAAAAAGGGATGTGTGGCAAGGAAAACTTTTAGAATTAAGCGCACTTCCATTATTCAACATCATCATTCACAAATCATACTCACCGCCATCCCCATTCTCTAACAATTCAACACCCCCGCCGGGAAGGCGGGGGGTTTAAGTTTTTTTTTTTTATGATTGAAAGTTTACTGGTGGCCCGAAGGCCTTTCCAGTTTCACCAGGACAGGTGGGCGAGCAAAGGCTCAGCCAGGAGGGGTGGGATTTGCTAACAGCTGCCCGAGCGCCTCCGAAGGAGACCTAACAACTCAAGAGTAGCTGCTTCGCGAATGAATCTACTACCGGATCGGAATCGCGACCCGCTGAGAAGATCCGGCGAGAAACTCAGCGGGCTGATTCATGGGTTAGGTTGCACGGCGAACTCTTTGTCGAGTTCGACGAGTACGGTTACCGAGGTCCCTAAGCCTGCTCCTAGAGCTGAAGGCGTCTAGTGCAAAGGTTATTGGATCTGATGGATCCGTAAGGACGTGTCTAGGGCGTCGACGGTGACTGGCTCCTGCATGATCAGGATTCGGGGAGTAGTCAGCGGCGGCAACGATAAGGCGATTATCATGACGCATAGCCTTATCGAAGTATCGTTCCGACGCTGACTTCATGTATTTCCGAATTGATTCGAGGCCCAGGTCGTCGTGTAGGTCAACGTTCCTCACGAACCACGGAGCCCCGACAGCTAACCTGCAAAAGCGGGATTGTAGGGATTGGAGGGTGTCTATGTGTGTGCGGGCCGCGTGAGCGAACACCACACTTGCGTAAGTCATGACGGGCCTTATGCAAGTTTTGTAAAGTGTCACCTTGTTCCGAAGGGACATTTTACTCCGCTTACAGATCATGGGGTAGAGTCTACCGAGAATAAACGCGGCACGGTCACGGACTGATTTTATATGCGGGCGGAATGTCATCGATGCATCCAGGGTAACGCCCAGGTACTTGACCTTCCTGGCCCAGGGTATGGGTTGTCTAAAGAGAGTAATCGGGGGTGTGAGATTCCTCCTCCTAATCCGGGAGGAAATCCGTGTGGAGCTTCCCCTCTGAAATAGCACCGCAGTACTTTTCGCTGGGTTGATGTCTATGCGCCATTTTCGGAACCACTGTCCTAGGGCTAGGGCTGCGCTCTGAAGCTTCTTCGCGATTAGGGACTTATTTCTACTAGAATAGTAAACAGTCGTGTCGTCGGCGAATAAAGCTAAATGGGTCGGCGGCGACCGGGGAATATCGTTGACGAATAAGCTAAATAGGAGGGGTGAGAGGACAGAGCCTTGCGGGACTCCAGCTGTGAGAGGTCGTGGGGAGGAGCGGGTTCCCTCGACTCGATATCGAAAAGAGCGGTTCGACAAGAAGTCCCGTATGATGAGCACGAGACTATCCGGCACGCCCATGTTGAATAGTTTGAAAATCAAACCATTGTGCCAGACTTTGTCGAACGCTTTTGCGACGTCGAAGAAGAGAGCTCCCGTGTATAACGGTTTTGGTCGATTAAGCCCCACAAGAATGTGCTCCGTGAGGCGGTGCACCTGTTGAACGCATGAGTGATTTGTACGGAATCCGAATTGTTCATCGATAAGAATGCCCTTGGATGAGACGAAGTCTCTGAGGCGTTTGTAGAGCAGACGCTCATACAGTTTGCCTAGAGACATGAGGAGGCTAATCGGGCGGTAGCTCGTCGGATGATTTTTTGGTTTACCGGGTTTATGTATGCCGATAACGTCCGCTTCTTTCCACACCGCGGGAAAGATACAGTTCGCCATAGCGGCATTGAAAATAGATGCCAACATCACGATGAGTTGGACGGGTAGAAGTTTAATAACGCGGTTGGATATACCGTCGGAACCGGGAGCCTTGCGAGGACGTAGGTCTTTGATCAAGTCTTTAACTTCCATCGGGGTGACGGGTGGTAACGCATCAGAGGGTGGCAAGGAGGCTCTGCGTTCTACCTCACTGTCTACTAATTCTACATGAACAGGGTCCACGGATTGAGTGCTGGGCGTGCACTGGGTTTGCAATGTATCGGCCAGCAGCTCTGCTTTTTCGTCATCATCGAACGCCGCGAGTCGGCCTGAGGGGCCTACGAGGGGGGGCATAGTTACTACCGTATCCGATTTGAGAGTACGAGCTAAGCGGTAGTAAGACCTTTGGGAGGGCGCGAGTCCTTCTAAGAAATCAGACCATCTGGCATCTCGGACTTCGGCGATGCGAGACTTTACGTCGCGTTGTAGGGCACGCATTCGAATACGATTTTCCGCGGTAGGATACCTGTCGTAGGCGCGTATCGAGGCGTTCTTAGCTCTAAGGAGTTCCCTAATATCGTCGGACAATTTGAAGCGGTGAAGGAAGTCCTCCGCTACAACTTGTTTCGATGACCTATCTAATGTCGAGGTGATGTGTGACGTTAAGATGTCTATGGCTTCAGCGGTATCCTGAGGAGACGGGATAGAGTCCGGGTTAAACGGGAGCGATGGTGGATCAGATTCAGCCAGGCTGATGCCCAGCGTGTGCCAATCCACCACAGTCCTCGTGACGGGAACGGAATCGGGAGCGCGACCGAGCTTCATAACGACGGGACGGTGGTCTGAATCTAACTCTGAAACTACTTCGATCGAGTGTAAGCGCAGAGTTACGTTTTTTAATAACGCTATGTCGAGTATATCCGGGCGATGCGCGATATTTAGCGGGTAGTGAGTCGGGGTTAGCGGAGCGACGATATCGAAGGCGAGATCATCGACTAACGCGTCAAGCCGCCTGCCGTTCGGGGTTGTGGTGTGTGAGTTCCACCTGATGTGTTTACAATTTAGGTCGCCCGCCAGAATGACAGAGCTCCCCATACCGAGCAGCGCCTCGATATCACTGCTTAGAACGATCTTATCCGGTGGAAGATAAACGGACGCGATAACGATCGGCGCGTGTCCCGTCAGTGAGATTCGGCACACTGATGCTTCGATATTAGCGAGCGCGGGAGGATCGAGCGGGACGCAATGCAGGGCTCTTCTATAGTAAATGACGGTACCACCACCACGGGCAGAGAGCCTGTCGTTCCTGACCATGTTATAGTTCGCGATTTTAGGGTCACGGCGCGCGGGCTTAAGTAGGGTCTCCTGCACTAAAAAGATATCAATTTGGTGGTCACGCAAAAATTCAGAAACCTGATCACGTTGATTTGCGAGACCGTAAGCGTTAAAAAATCCTATCGTTACGGATAGGGGCTTTATTCTACTTATATACGCCATTGATTACCGGCGGAGTGAGGGGAGGACGTACGTATTTAATGACGCGTATACGTCGGCGTATTCCTGCACAACGGCGATAAAGTGTTGTGCAGTGGAGGCAGCGCGAATGGCGTCGCCCAAAGCGTTAACGCGCTCAAAGTTGATCGACTGAAAGAAGTCGATCGCTAAAGCGAGATTGTCGGACGCGGTCGGAGGGCAAGTCGCGGGAGAGGGACGAGTCGCGGGGGCGGGACGAATCGCGGAGGAGGGAGTTGTAGCCGTGTTCGTGTACGGCAGCGGTTTTGCCCAGGCCGAGACACTGGGCACCGCCGCCGGAACGAACGCTGGCTTAGCCTGCGACGCAGAGGGTGCCGAGGCTTTGATGTCTGGGCCGGAAGCTCGGAGGCGGTTTTGGCGGGCGACGCGGCGATTTATTTTAGGGGCTCGGGGGCAACCACGGTAATTCGCGGGGTGACCCTGTGTTCGACACAGGACGCAGCTAGGCGGTTCCGTCGCGGTTTTTTGGTCGCGAGTGCAGAGGGCCGTGGCGTGATCGCCCAAACACTTAACACATCGGGGGCGCGCGTGACAGTTACGGGAAGAGTGCCCGTACAATTGACAGTTATGGCACTGGCTAGGAGTGCCTTTTTTATGGGGGGCTTCGACAGCGATACCAGAGAGCCTACAGACGGTCTGTGTGTTAAAGATTTTCTTATCCTCGGGGGTAGGCTGGAGAGCGACTAGAACCATATTATATGGCTCCCTACCGCGACCAGTGTGCATACGGTGCACAGAATTCACTGGTAGGCCTTGTTCTAACAGGTCGGCTTTTACGAGCTCTACATCTAACTCTTTAGGGATTCCGCGTATTACAACGCGGAGTTCGCGCTCCTCCTGGAGCGTATACGTATGGAAACTTATACGCTCCTTACGGAGGTAAGAAGAGAGGGCCCTATGGTCGTCGGGTGTTTGAACCTTAATTTGAATGCCGTTCGCGAGGTTACGGGCATTCGTGAAATTTATATTTTTGGCCTTAAGGGCCAGGCAAACTCGATCCCAAGCTGCCTTCTCCTGAAGGATAACCGGGGGAGGGGTCTGGGTTTTATTTTGTGCCACCGGACGCGGCGACGGAGTGGCACGGGCTGGGGGCGCAACGGGAGTCTGAGGGCGAGGGCGCGACGCGTTCACGGCTTTGCTAATTTTAGCGGCCGCGGGAGCTCGAGACTCCGCGGCACGCTTCTTACCCTTCTGTACCAGGGTGAATCCATCCGTCGATGAGGCGGGGGCGAGGTCGACCTCCATGTCCGAGTCAGAGTCGGAGCACGAGGAGGCGGGTGCAGGCGACCTACGAGCAAGTGTAGGTGTTTTAGAGGGCGCGACGGAGGCCGCGGATGATCGCTCAGCTGAAACGATGGTCACGGCGGACGACGCAGCAGCTTTTCTCGCCAGTATAGGCGACACGGGAGCGGCAGGCACGACAGAGGCTGCGGTGCTCAATGCAGAAGCTCTGCACGCAGGTACAGGCGACGCAGGAGCAGCGAGCGCGGCGGAGTCCTCGAGAGGGCTCGCAGTGTGATTGGCCAAAAACTCCGAGGCGAGCTGTGGGTGGCGAAGTCGGAGGAATTCCGCGAATACAGCGTCCATGATCGCTGAGTACCCAGGTGGGGCGGCCCCGGGTCTTGAAAACACTCGCCTTGCGGCGAGGCCCCAACTTCTCGGACCTGAGCGGTTCTATTGAACACAGGTGGCAATGCGGCGCGATTACTACAAGACAAAGAAAAAGCACAACAAAACAGAAATTACGAAAAGAAACAAAACAAATAAATACTTGCAGGAAACCACTTTGTCGGCAGATGTACCACGAACACAGAAACAACAAAAGGAAACAAAACAAATAAAAACTTCCAGAAAGAGCACTTAGTCGGCAGATGTACCACAAACACAGGCCGCGCGAACAATGGCCGGGCTAACAAAAGCCGGGCGAACAAAGACCGGGCGATCGAGTGGACGATGAGCACGTCCGCACGTGACGGGTGCCTCTATCGGAATGGGTTTAAGTCCAGGCAGAGTGGATCGGCCTGAGGATGACCCCCCAAGGGTGATATGCCCCCGTCAGGGGACATGAGGACCCAGAAGTGTCATGCCTCCAGATGGGTGGCGACATTTACGTCGTTAATGGCTGCTCTTGGGTAAACACATGAGGGCCATGAGAACGTCCATGCTTAATCTATATATTAATATGTGAAGGAAAAACTTTGTATAATTTTTTACGAAAATTGCGCGGACGGAGGAGTATGAAATTTCCCACACTTATAGAGAATATAGAGAAGGAGTACCGAATGCTCATTTTTTTTTAATTATGCCTAAAAATACATTAAATCAATAAAAATAAAACATTACACACACTAAGTACCATGTATTTGACGCACACACGCATGCATACTATTTATTCATTGTCAAACTTTTGCTCTTGACGTCTGTGGTCAAATTGAGAATAGATTAAATATTATTTGTCTTTATTAATATTTTTCTATGTAGTCTGAACGAAATTTGTGATTATAGAAGTATAATAGTCATTGACAATAGAATCATAATAGTGTACAAACTTACAATTTCAATTAATTTTAGTCGAATTTCGACTACCGGGGACCACTAGTAAATAAAAATATTTATACTAATGGATCGATAGGCTTTCATTAATTCAAGTAGTTCACAACTCATTACTTGCAACGTCCCAAAATAGATTATATTAATGACGATTGTTGATACGAATGTGAAGATATTGCTATTATTCTTTTTCACGTGCTACATCGAGCAAGCTCATAACTTAACTTACCTAAAGCCGGAAACGACACAGCGTTTAATCCTCAACATTATCACTGTTTATTGTCGTTCATATAATTATTATCATGGAGGGTAGATCAAAAGTGCACACTCTCCGTGTTTGAAAGTGAAAAATTATGGAGGCGTTACCGTAGTAAGTGGTGTAGTGACAAATATTTCTTTTTTACTCCTACGGACGCCGAAAGTTTGGTTTTCGTCCCGCTGTACAGTGAAGAAAGTGTAACTTTTCCTCCCTGGGTACTGACAAGTGCGCATGCGCGTTAGTGCTACGTCTGCTCTCACGCACCTAAAAGTCTCCGCCATTGTTGTGCTCGGGTAATTTGCAATATTGTGTTTAGTGTAAAAGTGAAATAAACAAAAGGCAATAAAATTTAATAGTGAAGTATTAAACAAAGATGAGTTCATCAGACAGTTCTTATTCAATTAGTAGTAGTTTATTTAAAAATTAAAAGACAGTTAAATTGTTTTTTTTATGAGTATGGGGGGCTCCGCCCCCCCCCTACCCCACGCCAGGGCTTCGCCCCTGGACCCAGGCTCGGTACTCCCCGAACTTTCGGCCTGGTAAGAGAAAAAATATTATGTGCACCGCGGGTAAAAAGTTGGACATTTCCAACTGGACAGGAAATGTCCAACTTTTCTCCCTTGGTGCACAATGTACTATTATATATTATACCGCCCCGCCTATTTCTGCCGTGAAGCAGTAATGCGTTTCGGTTTGAAGGGTGGGGCAGCCGTTGTGACTATACTGAGACCTTAGAACTATATCTCAAGGTGTGTGGCGCATTTACGTTGTAGATGTCTATGGGCTCCAGTAACCACTTAACACCAGGTGGGCTGTGAGCTCGTCCACACATCTAAGAAATAAAAAAATAAAAAAAAAAATATATATATATATATAGTAACCTAAAATTTATTATATTAAATTTTTCAGTTCAGCACAATTAGCTTCGTTTACGAGTGCTACATTGAAATCATACAGCTTTATACGCTATCGCTCTTTTGGGGGGTTTTTCTGTTGTAACGCTCACAGCTGGCTCACAGCCCCCATATAGGATATTACCCCCTTTTATCTACACTCCGTATAAAATTTATATACCCTATCTGTCGCTCTAATACTCTGCGACAGATTAATATCCGCAAACCAAATAAAGTCAAAAATATAAATTTAAAAAATATATTCCAGCCTAGTTTCCAGTTTACTCAATGTTAAAGCTTTTTTGTCCCTACGTAATTCGATGGTAGCTTAGGGGTTATTCCAGTTACACTAATTAGTACGTGAGCTCACGGGGCTCAAGCTGAGAGAGAGACTTTGCTAATACCAGCCCTAGCAAGAACAGTGCTTCGCGGAATCTAACACCGGCTCGAAATCCCGACCCACTGAGAAGATCCGGCGACAAACTCTGTATTGGGTCTATGGGGAGGCGTAGAAAAAAGAATCGTTTAAAAAAGGTCAATGATGGATGACGATCCGAGCGTGAGTAGATGTCCATTGTGGAAGCGATTGGGATGCTCTCGCTTAACAAACCTCTGCAAGAGACGAAGGGTCGCTCCTGATCATGATGCTCATGGAAAAACGAACGAAAGGTAAGATCACAAGACATAAATCAATCATTTAGTGAAAAATATGTCATGAAGTCGTCGTGGCCTAAAGGATAAGACGTCCGGTGCATCTGTACAATACATACAACGGTGTTCGAATGACGCAGGCGGGTACCAATTTTTCTTATGAAATACGTACTTCACAATTGTTCACGATTTACTTCCACGGTGAAGGAATAGTTAACATCGTGTAATTAAAATCAAACCCGCAAAATAATAATTTGCGTAATCGAAATAATGTCACGTTCCGAATGAGCCTGAGCGTGTAAGCGAGAATGCGGAACGAGCGCTAGGGAGGAGGTTATCACGTAAAACTACCGTCCTTAACCAACTACTTTACCAACAACCATTTTTTTATTATTATGTTAAATACATATGTAGAGAAGAAACAACCAGACAAATCATCATGTTCATCACACGAATGTTTGCCTGATGTTGACAACGAACCAACAACCCTCGGCACAACAGTCAGGGCCGCTAACTACCGCACCAATGTCACGTCATTACAGATCCTCCTGATCCATTAACGGTGCTTTTAGGTACCTCAAGCAACGGTCACTGTCCTCCTCGAACCCGTCGCTTGCGACGAAGGGCTCGACGAGCGAATTAACCCACAGGCGCAGCCCACTTAGTTTCTCGCCGGATCTTCTCAGTGGGTCGCGTTTCCGATCCGGTGGTAAATTCCGCGAAGCACTGCTCTTGCTAGGGCCAGTGTTAGCAACACTTCCGGTTTGAGCCCCGTGAGCTCACCTACACGTTAGGGTGAAGCTGAAATAGCCTCTCAAGGCTATCAGCATAGGTAGAAAAAAAAAGATGTATGGTGTCGTGGGACACCGGATAGGAACGAAGTTCCTTATTATAAAAATATTAATTTTAAGTTCTATTCGAGGTATAAAGAAAATAAAACTGGAGGTTTCGCAACAACACATGGTCATTCGGTAACGTGCGAACTTATTGTTGTACATTTCATTCACGGTTGTTAAGAGTTAGTGTATTGCGCAAACGAACGCTCTGAGATCGTAGTCAATCAATCATAAAAAAATATGTTATTTTTTGTACGTTATTACAAAGTTAAGTCGTACACTGTGTGCATTACTAATAAAATCTTACGTTACGGACGTTTTTCCCCGGTTAGGGTACCCCTCCGTATCGTCCCATAAGGAACTTCGTTCCAAAAAAAAACTGCACCAACCAGTCAGTGAAATATCTATTTCAATATAACACAAGGCAAAGAAAACCTCTCTTATCTATAATATTCATGCAACAATATAAACAAATTCAATTCTGCATACGAAATAAATAACCTTTCCGTTCTCATAATGAAAAAGGCAATGGAGCAGTGTAGCACTGCGCGATACTGCCTGCCTGGCCTTTGAATAAACATTTTTAATGATGTAATAAACTGTTATAGCACCCTTGATTTATTTAAATAGGCCTCACCGTTTTTGTTAACTGCTCGAACGGGCCCGTAATAAACACGACAAATGGCACACGGAATTGTTGCTTTTGAGGACTTTATGAACTGGTAGGTCAAAAAGTGGTCGTAGCTTTACAGAACAGCAGGAGATTAAGGCTAGTCTGCAACTGTGGGGATCGATGCTTTTGTTTAGTTTTTTTTCCTACCTAAGCTGATGGTCTAAAGAAACCATATCAGCGTAACCTTAACTAGTAGGTGAGCTCATGGGGCTCAGACCTGACGATGTTGCTAACACGAACCCTGCAAGAGCCCTGCTTCGCAGAATCTACCACCGGAACGGAATCGCCATCCACTGAGAAGATCCGGCGAGAAACTTAGTGCGCTGTGTCTGTGGGTTAATTTACTCGCCGAGACCTTCGTTGCAAGCGATGCGTTCGGTGAGAACGAAGACCGGTGCTTGAGGTACCTAAAAGCATCCTTAGTGGATCGGGAGGATCCGAAATGACGTGTTTTGGGTGACGTCGACTGTTTACCGTTTGGTCCGCAGGATTGTCTATGTACTTAGTTTCCGGTGGCCAGGATGAGAGGATTCTCATGACGTGCCCCTTTATCGAAGTGGGACCCGAGAAACTTTTATAAATTACCACTGCTTGTTTAACAATAGAAGTATAGAAGTCAAGTCAATACCGATTAGTAAATTATTGGTAATTATTATTCGGTTTTCGTATTGTAGACATTTAAGCATTTTAGTGTTGAGATTTTTTTCACATATTTTGCGGAAATTGCCAAAAGATTTTTGAAGAAACTGTAGGAATAACTTTAGCTTACGTAAAAATCAATGCTAAATTAATACAAATGTTATAAACTTATTAAAAACCATAAACATACGCGCAATTAAGTAGGTACGGCCATACCTATCATAAAACTGCGACTTTATACGCATTTTTTTTCCTACTTCTGCTGATAGCCTTGAGAGGCTATTTCAGCTTCGCCCTGACGTGTAGGTGAGCTCACGGGGCTCAAACCGGGGTGTTGCTAACACTGGCCCTAGCAAGAGCAGTGCTTCGCAGAATCTACCACCGGATCGGAAACGCGACCCACTGAGAAGATCCGGCGAGAGACTCAGTGGGCAATACGCATTAATAGAGTCGATCTACCGACGACTCTCGCTCAAAGGCTTACACTGTCCGCCAATTGCCCGAAACCATGAAAATTGTTTCGAAACATCCGAAATAGTAGAGTGACAAAAATAAATGCGAAATTAATTTTATGCTTTTTTTTTATAAGCTCTTTGCATGATTCTGTTTTGTTTTTTTTTTATTTATATTGTCCCCTAAGCAATGTGAACACGCATTACGTCGCGTGACTTTTCAAGCGCGTGTCAAATTCCTAAATTACAACCCGCTTCGTATACCCACCTACCTACCTAACTTAAATTTTCGTGTTATTACGAACTTACGAACAAAAATTGCTATTTACACACTTAGAAAATTTAGGTCAGTTGTTTTATTTTGTGAAAGAGAAAAATTAAAAAAAAAAACAACTGAAATCTTTAGTTTCATGAAGCAAAATTTACACGTTACCTCTTGTGAGTCCGCGCGGGTTGGTACCACTACCCTGCCCATTTCCGCCGTGAAGCAGTAATACGTTTCGGTTTGAAGGGTGGGGCAGCCGTTGTAACTATACTGAGACCTTAGAACTCATATCTCAAGGTGGGTGGCGGCATTTAGGTTGTAGATGTCCATAAGCTCCGGTAACTACTTAACATCAGGTGGGCCGTGAGCTCGTCTATCTACCTAAGCAATAAAAAAAGCCCTACGAAGAAGTCTCCGTTTTTCTAATTCCATCGCAAGAGAAATACGTACGAGGCGTGTTAGACCGCGTTTCGCAGCTGTTAATATAATGACTACACTTTAGAATGCGTTGAATATTCTGACTATGTGTGTAGTGGTCCCGTAGTAGTCGAAATTCGACTATAATTAATTGGAATTGTAAGTTTGTTCACTATTATGATTGTATTTTATACTTCTATAATCACAAATTTGGCCAAGGCTATTCTTTAACAAAATATTAATAAAGACAAACCATATTTAATCTATTCTCAATTTGACCACAGACGTCAAGAACAAATGTTTGATAATAAATATTAAATACTATGCATGCGTGTGTGCGTCAAATACATGGTATGTAGTGTGTGTAATGTTTTCTTTATTGATTTAATGTATATTTTACGCATTATTTAAAAAAAATATTAGCATTGTGCACTTCTCTATATTCTCTATAAGTGTAGAAAATTTCATACTCCTCTGTCCGTGCAATTTTCGTAAAAAGGGATACAAAGTTTTTGCTTCACGTATTAATATATAAATGTTCTGTTTAAATACAAATTACGGGCGCCGAATGAAATAGCACTGTTTGTCTCAAAGAACTACATTAAATTTCTTCAAACGCCAAGAGTCTTTTGTGCATAAATAATAAAAACGATGACAAACTTTTCAAAACTGCATACACTATGCCGGTTTTATTTTAAAACTGTTTTATTTCCTATCTAATCGTTGGTAGCCTAAGAGGCTATTTAAAATTCACGCGAATAGAGTGAGCTAAAAAAGAAAAATCTAATATATAAAAACATTTATATCTAATATTAAAAAAAAGAAAAAAAGACATGCCCGCTGAGTTTCTTGCCAATTCTTCTCAGGAGGATGGAGGCTAGTTTTTTGTGAATTGGCGGTAGTTCTTTGACGACTTAGTGCGCACGGCGGGAAGTCGTTGGATGCGGAAGGCGGAGGACCGCATTATGTGGAAGGCATTGGGGAAGGCCTATGTCCAGCAGTGGGCAGATAAAGGCTGATGATGATGATGATGATGATGGTAGTTCATTTGACGTTCAACAAGTACAAGTACTCAACCCGAAATAGAATTGCTAATACTGGCCCTAGCAAGAGCAATGCTTTGCTGAAGCAATAGAAACATAGTAATCTTATCAAACCTAGGATACGAACTGATAATTATTTACGGATTCATCTAAACAGCCGATCAAATAAGCTATCGGCATGTGAGTCGACTATTATCAAAGCCGACAATGTGACTTTTGGACAATTATTGGTAAATCAGAAAAACGAATTATTGACTTTGTATTCCATTGGCAGTCACAAAACTCTTCTGAACGACATCTTAGATAAATAACAGGTTAAGTTAATACTTTATTTAATGCAGGTTTTGAACCGTATTCTTTGAAGGAGAAGATTATATTCAAATCAATCTGTATTGACATATCAATAACATTTTTGTGTCCAAATGCACAGATTGCCACCTTTGATAATAGACGACTCATATAGAAAAACTGTTATAACTGTACGAGTTACGTCACGAATGAGAAGCAAACAATAAACTCATTCATAACCACACTTTTTGAGTTTCAAAGATACAAATCTATATTTCACTAATTTTGAAAGGAATCGCCTGAATGTTTTATTTAAAAACATTAGTATGTTTCTCTGGCGCATTAAGTATAATAATGTTTGTGGACAATGTCGTTGAAACTCCATCACACTAATTACGTTTAAGACGGTCAACAAAAAAATTCAAACTTTTTATTGACCGCGAACATCTTACCACCCACGTGCTAAAAATTTCTGGATGCAATAGCAAGATTCAAAAACTATCGAAGTTTAATTGGCAAATCACGTAATAATAATAGGCTTTGGTTTCAATTAATGACGAAAATATGACCAACGACTTCGATGAAAAGGGCAGAAAGATCATCGAATGGAGGCTACGTACTGGCAAGCGCAGTTTGGGTAGGCACCTACCAGATGGATCGACGACCTGGTGAGAATCGCTGGGCCATGTTGAATACAGGTGGCATTGGACCGGCCGCACTGGACATCAGTTGGAGAGACCTATGTTCAGCAGTGGACAGTGTTGATGATGATGGTGGTGATGACTCGATGATGAACGAACAACACCGTGTAGCAAAGAAAAGTAATAAATTTGCGTTATACTAGAACGAATTGTGAACGGGCATGGACAAGCAGATGTCGTTCCCATTTCTCTGTCGTAATGCAGTCCCGTTTACCGCTATAAAAAAGTGGGATAGGCCTTAGAAAATACGAGCGATACTTTTTATCTGTCAATCTGATGTTAGAACATGATCAATTGAGTCGAAGTTAATTAGAAATAGGTACACTACTAGGTACTAGGTACTAGTCAGATCTTGTTAAAATAAGACAGAAAGAAGCTCTAGTTTTCAAATAAAGAAGAATCAAAATTTTTGTTTACATAGAAAAAAGTTATGAGGTGGCACGCATAAAAACAGACGAATTGGGAAACTGCATTTTTTTAAAGTCGCTTATAAGTATAGATTATGTTTACCTTTATTTAATCGCTCAATATTAGGAAGATAAAATAAAAAATACGATCACAATAAAAATAATTACAACGATTAATTAAATACGATTTCGTTATGTTTATGCAGACCGTATGCGTACTCGGACAAAGACCGTTTGGAATTATAACCTCGACGTGTCTCAGACAATAAGGGTAGTTCAGAAATAACAGTTCAATGGGACACCATACGATCATATTATTAAGCGTAATAGTGTTTTTTCACCGCCCTATTCGGTGGTAGCTTTAGGGCTTATTTCAGCTAAGTTTGGACGGGATTAGTGATTGATACGCGTACGGATACGCGAGAATATTTACGTTCAAATGTTTTGAGCGTCAATTTAAAATCATGAACCTCTTGCTTTGAAATTTCTGTGCTTTTTTATCGACATTCGGAACGACGGTTAATGTAGTGCGTGTCACATCGGCAAACGTATGTACATACATAAAGCCTCTATGCTACCTACTTGTTTAGTATAGAGGTTAAATTTGAAACGATCGAAAAAATATTTATTTGAAACATCACTTCGGGATGAATGTCCTTTGTTTTAGTACAAGATTGCGTATTAAAAAAAATTGAATCTATATTAATAAAATGACGAGTATGTATGTACATATTTGTGCTTAAAGCTGAGTGATATTTTCAATTTGCGTTTCCCACAGATACAGCTCACTGAGTTTCTCGTCGGATCTTCTCAGTGGGTCGCGTTTCCGATCCGGTGGTAGATTCTGCGAAGCACTGCTCTTGCTAGGGTCAGTGTTAGCACCACTCCGGTTTGAGCCCCGTGAGCTCACCTACACGTTAGTGTGAAGCTGAAATAGCCTCTCAAGGCTATCAGCATAGGTAAAAGGCTTTTTGTTAGTAGATAAATCTCGTTTCAGGTTAGAAGAATCGATGTCTTATATAGACACAACATAAAATTAATTCGCAATCCGAATGTTTTTTCATTCAAATAGACCTTCATCATCATGCTTTCCTATTACCCTCTGCTGGGGTGTAGGGCTCGAATCAAAATTTTCCATTTGTATCGGTCTTGGGCAGTCTGTTCTAGGTCCTCCCACGTCATGCCCAAGAACCCTAGCTCCTGCTCCACCGAGCGACGCCAAGTTGTTCTGGGGCGGCCTCTCTTCCTTTTACCAGACACTTTCCATAGACCTTCATAGGTGTTTTTAAATCGTTATGACTTTACCAGTGATCGGAAATGCCTTTTTTTTTTTTTTTGTTGCTTAGTTGTGTGGACGAGCTCACAGCCCACCTGGTGTTAAGTGGTTACCGGAGCCCATAGACATCTACAACGTAAATGCGCCCCACCTTGAGATATAAGTTCGAAGGTCTCGAGTATAGTTACAACGGCTGCCCCACCCTTCAAACCGAAACGCATTACTGCTTCACGGCAGAAATAAGTAGGGTGGTGGTACCTACCCGCGTGGACTCTCAAGAGGTCCTACCACCAGTAAAAACTAATTACCACTAAAAACAATCGACAAGAAACTCTGGTGTCTTTGCGAGATATTACTTACATAAATGTTCGAGTGACAACGGAGAGTGAATTCACAATAAGTATATGATAAAAAACTGTAGCTTTTAGGGCAAATTATTTGAATTTACTATTTACATCAAAATTAGCAGTGACCTTTATCAATAAGTGATTAATATTTTGTGCGCTTAGATTAGGTAGTATTAAAAGTCGGTCTTTTGTCAGAATTAACCTTTTGGGCGTGAACTGTGGATAAATCCTCGTAATGCCTAAAGAGTGCGGAGCATCGGAATACCGACTATTTGCGCAGTTTGAATACACTTATTAAGCATCAAAATGTACGGACGTGTCTAATTAGCATACATGTTACAGACTCCCCATGTTAGTTAAAGTGATTTTACATCCTTTTTAATAACCACTGATGCTGAGTAAGCATAGTAGGAAATCTCTTGGTAATAGCTACCGACCGAGAGTCACTCAGTCGTATTTAGTCACCCATCGGGAGCGGTCTTAGACAATATCTCCTTTCTGCTAATTTCTAAAGTTAATTGTTTGTGTAATTGAACTAATAAAAGTGAAATCTCTTTTCCAAAATTCTTTTTTTTTTTTATTGTTTAGATGGGTGGACGAGCTCACAGCCCACCTGGTGTAAAGTGATTACTAGAACCCATAGACATCTACAACGTAAATGCGCCACCCACCTTGAGATAAAAGTTCTAAGATCTCAGTATATGTAGTTACAACGGCTGCCCTACCTTTCAGACCGAAACGCATTACCGCTTCACGGCAGAAATAGGCAGGGCGGTGGTACCTACCAGCGCGGACTCACAAGAGGTCCTGCCACCAGTAAATACCTAATCGGGAGACCCCGCATAACAGTATGTGTAACGTTTTTAATAAGTCAATAACATTTATAAAGAACCATTTGTAGCGGCAATAGTTAAGCCATAATTGAATTATTATTTTATTTTAGATTTGAAGACTGTTTTCGGTGATACTAAAAGATGTTTATTTTTTGAGATACCAGTTAGCGTGTGTGTTTCTGAATTAGCAATCGTACAGTTTTATAGGATAGTAGGATCAGAGAACAATATTCTTAGTCAATAGCAGCCGCACACGTTTTTAGCGTCATCGCGTCACACACAGCTCGATTCTATTTGGTCGTGAAAATTTACACAATAATACCAACATAATAATACCAATAACAAAATACAGTTACAATAATTTCAAGGATCGACATCCTCAGAATTGCAGATGCGTGAATACATTTAAAATGATTTTATTATTGTTGTGAATTTAGCATAATTTTTTTTAAGTTTGTTAAGGTACTGTTTTTCAAAAATCCTTTAGCAATTTATGCAGCTATGTGAAAATAAGCTCATCACTAAAAGGGTTAAGTACTAATTTCAATTCAATATAAAAAAAAAACGCAATGCTTTCGAATTTTTAATCGTTTTTTTTACTATATTGCCCATTTCTTTTAAATTGATTTAAATCTTAAATGCCATCGCGTTTTAATAGTACCTAATTTTAAATAATGAGTTATTATTGCATACGGCGAACCGCTAAATTGTCTACTTGTTTTTCAACAGAACAAATGTTTTATGCCACTTATACATAAACACTGCTTGCATTATTTATTAACGTATCCATTATTTATCATGATTTCCGTACTATATATATAAAATACATTTAATATAAAATATTTATTCACTAGAATTTTGTATACGGAAAAAACAAACTAGGAAACATTTAATGATTGTTTTTGAAGTGAAAACTTCTTCAGAATCGTTGTGATTTCAAACCGGATGCAACGGAAAAAACGACAGGTAAGAGACACAAATACAAAAATGTGTAGGATGAAGCCAGCAAAGAATGAGACAGAAATATACATACTATTTAATACAGCGCCATCTGTGAGATTTTTAATACTAACGTGTGTATGAAAACTCTTGTAGTGAATTTTAATTTAGGATTATACGTGAAATTAAAATATCAATTCACAGAGGGCGCTACCTTACAATTATTTACTAATGACAAAATTTTACATATACTTAAGACGTTTAGGATAATTGTATTTTAATTTTGGAAGGTTTCACTTCTACCACGTGTGAATTGCACACATTTTGTTTTTTTAAATATCTTACGAGAATCTATTATTTTTTTTTTAAATAATTGAAGCTGAAAAAACCCATTACGCCAACTGTCCCGCGTTTTCAAGAAATATCAACAATCTATCATCAAAGTCGTACTGTATTAAATGGATCATGTCCAAAGTGATTTTCAACAAGAACCGGCGTCACTCAAGCATCGATTTACTGAATTATAGAAGATTTCATTTCTTAGACAGGTCAGTAATCGAGTTATGAACCAATCTGTCTTGAATCTTAAATAAATATTGATTTGATAAATTATAAATAATGACACGCTAATCTTCGATTAATAAAATGTTGATCGGAGGCGCTAATGATTTGTAGGTACTTTATATTATAAGGGTTAAGGTAAACGTCTTGAATTGATAAAAAAACAAGTTAATAATTTACAACAATTGTTCGCTCAATGATCGCACAACGACCAATTGGCATTGACCCTTCAAGATTTGTTTTACTATTATAAAATTATTTAAATATTAAATAATACTTACTGGTGGTAGGACCTCTTGTGAGTCCGCGCGGGTAGGTACCACCACCCTGCCTATTTCTGCCGTGAAGCAGTAATGCGTTTCGGTTAGAAGGGTGGGGCAGCCGTTGTAACTATACTGAGACCTTAGAACTTATATCTCAAGGTGGGTGGCGCATTTACGTTGTAGATGTCCATGGGCTCCAGTAACCACTTAACACCAGGTGGGCTGTGAGCTCACCCAACCATCTAAGCAATAAAAAAAATTGTTTTACTAAAATTATTTCGTTACTAGCTATTATATACAAATACTCACAGCTTCCCTGATAAGGATAACAAGCTTATGTGCAGCAATGGATGCCTATGGGCTGATGATGATGATAAACAAAATTAAGAAGAAAATCGCGTGATAATCATAAGAGAAAATACTTAAATGCTTTATAGTCTTATGTATCTAAAACACTGTATATATATAATACTAGATGTACCCGCCCGCGTCGCTTGATTTAAGATGGGAAAGGGAAGTTTTTTTTTTTTAAAAAGAAGCTATAATATTGACAATAATTAATAATGTTCATTTTGAATGCCCAGCGAAGCGGGCGAGTACAACTAATCAATAATAAGTTGATAAAGTCTGATGTTTTAAATTTAGCGTTTTTGATCATTAGCGCCCCCACAACGATTCTTATCATTAACGCCCCCGCAACTGGTGTACGGAGTCCAACACTCATATAAATATTAGCCTATCCATTAATTACATGTATTTTCTACATGGATACCATGCTTCAAGTCAATCGGATGCATGGTTCAGTAGTTATAACGGAACATCCGTGAAAACCACTGTAGATTTATAGTATAGATTGTCTCAGGTTTTCGCGAGAGATATTTAAAATCTCTCATTTTTATTACCAGTTTTTCTACCGGAGCTCATAGATATCGGAACCCTTAACACTCAAACACTACCACAACTTTCAAAACGAAAAGCATGGCTGCACTCTCGACTGGTGGCAGGGAATCAGCAAGACGGTGGTTGATACCTACCCTTGCAGACAACACGTGCTACCTATCCTAATAGTAATTACGCAAATCGACTTTTTATTTATTTTATTGAATTGATGGTTGGACAAACTCATCGCCGACCTGGTGTTAAGTGGTTACTGGAGCCCATAGACATCTTCAACGTAAATGCGCCACCCACCTTGAGATATAAGTTCTAAGGTCTCAAGTATAGTTGCAACGGCTGCCCCGCCCTTCAAGCCGAAACGCATTACTGCTTCACGGCAGAAATAGGCGGGGCGGTGGCACCTAAACGCGCAGACTCACAAGAGGTCCTACCACCAGTAAAAACCCAGTTTCTTTTCGGGTCCGACTTCTACATATCCTTCGGGCCACGAGGACTTCAATCTAATCCTTGAGCCACTCCAGGGGTCTATTTATAAGAGTTCAAACGTCTCTGTCTCTGGTCGCAGGAGTCGTGAATCCCGCAGAAGGATCAATCACCCCCCGGCAGCTCTGTACAGCTCGCTTGGAGAACGTTTGCGCACCAGTACACCATCAGCATTACAATGCGCACTGTTCTGCGGGGGGTCGAGATGCCAGTACGAGTTACCACAGCAGAGAAATGCGGCGATACAAGGAATATACTCTAGCTGGTGAGTCTTTAATCTATACTAATATTATATAGAGGAAATATTTGTTTGTTTATTTGTATTGAATAGGCTCCGAAACTACTGAACCGATTTGAAAAATTCTTTCACTGTTTGAAAGCTACACTATTCCCGAGTGACAAAGGCTAATCTTATTTGAAAAAAAATAGGGATTCTTACTAAAACTCCAATAATGTAACCAAAGGTGTAAAAAAATTACCTAAAATATTCTTTACATCGCGTGCCCTGCGAAAACTATTGATGATAGAATAAAATAATGTAACTACGACTTTGTAGAACACATTATTATTTACGAAAAGTGTCGCAACAGCATATGTCTAACTATTATAGTTATGCCGTAATAAGTGTTATTTTACTTAAAAAATAAAACAAAGTCAATTGTCGTTGAAATTTTTGTTAAAGACCCGAGCGGAGCCGGAGCGGGCCGCTAGTGGAAATAATAAAGTGTCAAATTAATCCTCACCATCTGACTGACTCGGTGGGGCAGCTTTTAGCGACCTTGACTGTTGCGCTGATGGTCGTGGATTCGTTTCAAAAATCGGGCAAACATTGTGTGATGAACAGCTTTGCTTGCTCTCAAGGAGTGCGGTTGCGTGCCGCACGTCATTTCGGATCCTCCCGATAAACTAACGGTGCTTTTAGGTACTTCAAGGACCGGTCATGGTTCTCGTCGGACCTGTCGCTTGCAACGAAGGGCTCGGCGAGTAAATTAATCCACAGACACAGTCCACTGAGTTCTTGTGAGATCTTCTCAGTGCGTCGCGTTTCCGATCCGGTGGTGCGAAACACTGCTCTTGCTAGGGTTAGTTTTTGCAATGTCCTCAGGTTTGAGCTGCGTGTCACTTACTCGTTCTGCGAATCTGGCATAGACCCTCAAGGTTACTAGAATAGGTAGAAAAAAAATATGTCGTTGGTATCTTGCAAAAACTTCTTTTATTTTTATTTTTTATTGCTTAGATGGGTGGATGAGCTCACAGCCCACCTGGTGTTAAGTGGTCACTGAAGCCCATAGACATCCACAACGTAAATGCGCCACCCACCTTGAGATATAAGTTCTAAGGTCTCAGTATAGTTACAACGGCTGCCCCACCCTTCAAACCGGAACGCATTACTGCTTCACGGCAGAAATAGGCAGGGCGATGGTACCCACCCGCGCGGACTCACAAGAGGCCCTACCACCAGTAATTACGCAAATTATAATTTTGCGGGTTTGATTTTTATTACACGATGTTATTCCTTCACCGTGGAAGTCAATCGTGAACATTTGTTGAGTACGTATTTCATTAGAAAAATTGGTACCCGCCTGAGATTCGAACATCGGTGCATCGCTCAACACGAGTGCACCGGATGTCTTATCCGTTAGGCCACGACGTCTTCTTTCTATTTGTTTCTCTACATAACGACCAGCTTAGTATTAAGAAGTTACCTTAGCCACCGCATTGTATTCATTAGCATCTATCCCACCGCTTAAATATGCAAGATTCGTCACCTACCCATATAACGGCAAAGCCATCATAGTTTTTCATTTCCAGTACCCACTTATCACCTAGTGGGTCGTGAGCTGATTTACCGGTCTAGATTAAAAAAAAAAACTAAAATAACCCTTATACGTTACGATTGAAATAGTAAATTCTCAATGTTAGCGTGACTTCCCCCAGTAATGGATTATTTATGCTAATTAATAATATACTTTTTGCTATTCCACACGTACCTACCTACATTCGTACTACAACTAATTACGTTGCAGTTGTTTTAAATTACCTTCCTTACCATCTGTAGACATGTCGCGTTGGTTTTATTGCTACTTATTAAATATTTATAGTCTTACACATAATGAAGTTATATTTAGAGCAGTGAAGGCCATTTCGCTTAATTAAGGTTGCGTTTTATTTGGTTTCGTTTCGCTTCGGAAACATTAAATTTTATTATTGAATAGCTGAGTCCCGCGATGTTACCCGCGGTTATTGTCGTACCGCGGGTGACGCCGCGGGGTGAAGCTAGTCTAAAAAAAGTAGCCTAAGATACTCCTTATATCATCAGCTACCTATCAGTCAAAGTCTTGTCAAAATCGGTCCAGACGTTTCAGAGATTAGCCAGACAACCAGACAAAAATTGTAAAAAATGTTATTTTGGTGTATGTACCGTTATATTCATATGCGTGTAGTAAAAAGCGGTTATTTCAATATTACAAACAGACACTCCAATTGTATTTATATGTATAGATATAATGGAACATTTGACTCATCCGCAGGGTTACAGACGACATATTGGCGATGGCACGACCCAGTACGGCCGCTATTGCCGCCAGGAATATTATACAACAGTTCCATAGGTAAGTTTCTATCTAGACAATACAAATAAAAACCGAAATCTATATATTAATACGTGAAGCAAAAACTTTGTATCCCTTTTTACGAAAATTGCGCGGACGGAGGAGTATGAAATTTTCCACACTTATAGAGAATATAGAGAAGAAGTGCACAATGCTAATATTTTTTTTAAATAATGCATAAAAGATACATAAAATCAATAAAGAAAACATTACACACACTACATACCATGCATTTGACGCACACACGCATGCTTACTATTTATTGTCAAACTTTTGTTATTGATGTCTGTTGTCAAATTGAGATTAAATATTGTTTGTCTTTGATAATATTTTTATAGTGTAGTCTTGGCGAAATTTGTGATTATAGAAGTATAAAATACAATCATAATACTGTACAAACTTACAATTCCAATTAATTTAAGTATAGTGGAATTTCGACTACTGCGGGACCTCTAGTACCTATTATTTTGCATTAATTATAAGAAGACGATATCACATCTGAAAGTTTTAAAACCCAACGTGCGATATTTTTATATTAAAATTACTGCGAATTCGTGTGGCATATAACTTCAATCTTAAACCCGTTTATAATGAGAGCTTATTATTGGTGGTCGGACTTCTTGTGACCCTACCTATTTCAGCCGTGAAGCGGTAATGCGTTTCGGTTTGAAGGGTGGGGCAGCTGATGTAACTATACTGAGACCTTACAAGGTGGGCGGCGCATTTAAATTGTAGATCTCTGTAGGCTCCAGTAACCACTTAACACCAGGTGGGCTGTGAGCAATAAAAAATGAAAAAATAAAAAGTTAACAATAAGCCATTGGAAAAAAAAAGCTATCAATTAAACAATTGAAATTGAGGAATTACGAGTACCAGGAATAAGCGTAATAGAACAGAACAACAACACTCTTAACTCCTAACGGGAAATTTGTCGGGATTTTAGATCAGTGGTACAATTATCAACGCTGAAGTTTGCCCAAAAAATTTAATAAATTTTACGTTTCCGCAGTTGGGGTATTCGCACAGTGATAAACCTCCAGATCCCGGGGGAACATGCCAGCTGCGGACCTCCGCTTACGAGTTCCGGGTTCACCTACGACCCTACCATATTCATGGCTAATGACAGTGAGTATTTTAATAACTAGATCAGAAGTTATATATCAGAGGAAGCGTGAAAGTAGCCTCGGTAATCAATAAATTAAAGAGCAGGCGGTTGAAGTGGTATGGACATGTGATGCGTAGAGAGAAGATGCATGTGACTAGGAGATGTATGGAAATGGCAGTGCAAGGTGGAGAGGGAAGAGGTCGACCGAAGAAGACAAGGATGGAGTGTGTGAATGATGATATGAGAGAGAGAGGAGTGAGTGTTGAGATGACGGCGGATAAAAGAGAATGGAAGAGAAAAAATATCTGTGCCGACCCCACCTAGTGGGATAAGGTGGAGAAAAAGAAGAAGATCAGGAGTTAGACGAGAACACAGCTAGAGCGAACCAGGCTATGAGTAAGGATTGTGTGTGCTATAGAGTTGCAAATTAAATAGAAATTCAGCTATCTCTAACTTCTATTAAATCTTATACCTACCTTTAAACGAGCAATTCTTGTATATATATAATCTGAATCTCGGAAACGGCCCCAACGATTTTCATAAAATTTAGTATACAGGGGATTTCGGGGGCGATAAAATTAAATCGCTCTAGCTACGATTTATTTTCAGAAAATGTTGTTTTATCCGTGTTTTCAATAATCAACTTTATCGATAACCAACTTTATGATTCTTCCCGACTTCTATTGGCGTATAATAATACTATTTTTCTTAATTGGGGGCAACTAACCGCTTTAAAGACACAACAAGATGGCGTTATAAAAAAGTAAGTATGCGTCAGAATCTTAACTGATTATTCATCCTCTTCGCTAAAATTCCTCACCCAATTCTGTTCTGATAGACACGAATTAAATTATATGTTATCGTTTCATAGTATACTACTATAATTTCGCGTGGCCCGACTACGGGGAGGCTAGTCTGAGCGGACTCCTGGATATGGCTAAAGTCCTGTCTTTTGCGCTGCAAGAAGGAAAAGTTGCGATACACTGTCATGCAGGTAGGTTTAAATCTCTCAAAGATATTCAACTTTTATTTTTTGTTAATAAAATACGAGCTGATGGCATAAAGTTTTATTATTATTATTTATTTATTGCTTAGATGGGTGGACGAGCTCACAGCCCACCTGGTGTTAAGTTTTTACTGGAGCCTATCTACAACGTAAATGCGCCACCCACCTTGAGATATAAGTTCTAAGGTCTCAAGTATAGTTACAACGGGTGCCCCACCCTTCAAACCGAAACGCATTACTGCTTCACGGCAGATATAGGCGGAGTGGTGGTACCTACCCGCGCGGATTCACAAGAGGTCCTACCACCAGTAAGTCGATTAGTGTAGTCTATTAGTGTAGTCTATTAATGTAGTCTATTAATGTAGTCTATTAGTGTAGTATATTAGTGTAGTCTATTAGTGTAGTAGTTTTTCAGTTTATGAACGTAAAAATATCAGCGAGCGACATCGGTCATGACATGACATAAAACCCTTCTCAAATCCAGCCACCAAAAGCAACTCATAAATATATAGTTTTCTTATATGAAATCGTTAATATGTAATATAAAGTTTCAATAAATATATCATACAAAAAATACAGTCCACGCTTAATTACCATAACGCAACACTGGCGGTAGGGCGTCTTGTGAGTCCGGTAAATACGACCACCTCATCTATTTTATGCCGTGTGACAGTAATATGTTTAGGTTCGAAAGGTGAGGCAGCTGTTTTAAATAAATAAATATTAAATATTTACTACCAATCCCGCCACGTTAAGTGATCCCGTGCTAAGTTCGTAAAGAACTGTGTTACAGGTATCAGATAACGGAAATAAATGAAAGATTTTTATTATACACATACATATATTTATTAAACATCCATAGCTCTAGAAAAGACATTTTATATTTATCATACAAATATCTTCCGTTGGCGTGATTCGAACCCGCGACCCCCTTGTATAGTGACCATGTCACTTACCACTACACCAGACGGCCGTTATACTACAATGGTGACATACACCTCATGCCCCGAGGTGGTCGGCGGCATTTTTGGCAGAAATCAGGCTGGCCATAAAATTATTTACCGGACAACACGAAAAAGAAATTTATTTCTGGTACACCTGTATTCGTTTCCAATTTTACGATATTACAAGACTTGCTAGGTAGTTCTCGACGAACTCCATGCGCCGTGTATTCGGGTAACAAACACACATTTTGAATTGATTTCATATAAAAAAAATCCGTAACGCACAAAAAATATATAATGAATATTCAAAAAGTTAACATCCGACCCGTGAACAGACTCAGTCTCTATTATCATAATATAATTCAGTAAATTACATTTTAAATCATTGTTTTAAAATCACTGACATCGCAAACATGTTTGTGTTAGCCTTACTCTGTGTCGTCTTTAATTTCGTATTATATTCATTCGCGTATTTATTATTGTTCCTTATTCTTGCTATAATCGGATATCGACTATTTATCGAACCAATCAAGGGTGTTTGCAAATCGAAAGCCAAACTAAACGGAAAGATCGCTTTGGTTACCGGCGGGAATTCTGGCATAGGACTGGAAACAGCCCGAGATTTAGCTGCAAGAGGAGCTACTGTGATAATAGCTTCTAGAAATGAAGATAAAGCTTTAGAAGCTATCGAAGATATTGTAAATACAACGGGCAACGATAATATCAAGTACATGAATTTGGATCTCGCTAAATTTAAGAACATTCGGAAGTTCGCTGAAAATTTCAATAAAACATACAAACGTTTGGATATTTTAGTGAACAATGCCGGTTGCGCTGGTCTGAAAAGGAAATTAAGCGAAGACGGAATAGATTTAGTGATGCAGATTAACTATTTCGGTCCTTATCTCTTGACAAATCTGCTACTAGACAAATTGATCAAATCGAAACCTAGCAGAATCGTGAACGTATCCTCGTATGCACACAACTTCGGTGAGCTTAACATAGATAATGTGCATTGCCCTGTAACAGATAGCTACTTGAAGAGGTACGCCAATAGTAAACTGTGCCAGGTTCTCTGGACGAGAGCCCTGGCGAAGCGACTCCCTGTTGGAATTACGGCGAACGCTTTACACCCTGGTGTTGTGAACACCGATATCTTCAAAAGATTGAAAATATGGCAGCAAAAAATAGTATCAGCTATAATATCAGTGGTATTCAAGGATGCTATAGAAGGAGCTCAAACAACGCTGCACCTTTGCGTCGCTGAAGAATTAGAGGGAGTAACTGGGAAATATTTCGTGGACTGCAAGCAAGCGAATATGGCGGCAATAGCAAATGACGATAAAATTGCGGAAGAATTGTGGAACAAGAGTGTTTTATTGACAGAATGCGTCGTAGAATGATAGAAATAGACAAAGAGAGGCAGAAAATTATTTTCATTAACATTCATTAATATAGAATTCATAATGTTTTCTGTAGTTTTAAAAATCAATGCTGCAAAGGAAATTACATTTTTGACATTTCATTTGTTTTTTTACCTTTTTTATTGCGCTTCATTTGGCAGTATGTCATAAATATTTTAAACTAGTTGTGCCCGCAACATAGTTTTTCGATTTGACAGCTATGACGTCACAATATGGCGCAGGTCCATGCACTTTCTTCATTGAAACGCATTATACATTGTATACATTCTTAAGCATGTATTAAAAAGCGGTCATTTTAATATTACAAACAGACATTTCTATTTTATTTATTTGTATAGATAGATGTATTAGCAGTATGATGGAAATATTGGTAAAAAGTTGTCTTAAAAAAATGTACTTAATGAAAAAAATGTAATAAAAAACAAGGTTTATCACAACAAAGACTCTATGGGAATTATTTACGCAAAGCCTTGTGTTTGAATTCGGAACGTCAAAGGTGTCAACGAGCGACGTCCGCTATGACGCCTTACCAATGAAGTAGGAAACCTATGGAAATGAAACGTCAACCAAAATTTCGTGCCACTGTGACGTCATCTGGCCACAAAACATGGCGGCTTTAGTGCTGTACAAAAGATTTCAATGTTATCAGGTTTTATCGATAAACGTTCTTGGCTCATTTTATTTTAAATATTGTTGAGTATTATTTATTTGTAGAATTTATACTTTAATGGGAAGTAAGTAGGTATATTGTTATGTGCAAATATGATATGATTTAGATGGGTGAAATCTAAGACAAGTTCGTCCTTCGAATTTGCCAAGTAAACGATATGATGATTTTTAAAAGTTGCTACACTGATTTTATAATGTTGTCGTTTGTCGCAAAACATAATGATATGGCGTAGTTCAAAGCCATCAGCCCATTACTAGCATGCTAAATGTTATCGTATTTTGAGTACGTGTTTTTCTTAGACTATTACAATCTATTTTAATTGTTTTGCTGACTCTAAAGTCCGTAACATACTACCGCAGCGCACCCCAAGGAAGGTGCGCCGCACCATTTGAATCACTTTCGCTTGAGAGTGATTCAAATTTTAAACTTATCAAGGGACCGCGTGAAAAAAAAAACACCTACAGAACATTTATTCATTAATTACAAACGTCATTCCTTGTGACTTCCTCTCTAAAATCACTTAATTATTAAATATTTAACAAATTTACAATAGTGTTTTACTCACTGCGGAATAAAACTATTTTATTTAAATGGTTCCGAAGAGATTTTGTCGGTAGCCTTTTTCCCGAAATATCTAAACAGAATGTCTAAATATGTTTTGATGACATATTTTAAAGTGGTATTTATGATTAGTGTCATGATCAATAGATTCCGACCGAAAAATGGATTTTTCGGATGAGGGCTCCATAATGAATTTAAATACATATAGATAATAGTTTTAGGGCATCGACTTTCTTGAGATCCTATAAAATACGTTTTAATTATTATTTTTGTATGTTTTAAGCATGATAAATTATGAAATTTTATATAATCAATCATATTAAATCGATATCAAAGTCAATAAATAATGTACAACCCAAAACAGACGGCCGAACTGACGTGACAATGACATTTGGCGCGCTAAACATGGCGGATTTTCGGCCTCATTAGACGGAGACGGAGATATTTACGTATATTCATGTTTCATTTTATGTACGCACTGAAATACTGTTATATTGTTTTCCTGCGAGTTAAAGTGCTGAGTAAGAACGAGATAGATATATGTTTATGTATGTACCTTCAAAATGGGTGCTATTTATATAAGCAATTGTACGTATAGAACAATATGTCGTGTCCCTACTATATAGGTCTATGCGCCTTACCCTTTCCATTTCCAGCCGTCATGGGCGACACATCTGTTTCTTATTTCTTATAGTCATTAATTTTAAATTCTTTATTTTGTCACTTATAGATAAATAAAAATATCAAACTAATAATACAGTCCACTCTTATTCACAACGCAACACCTTGCCTGAACAATAATGACTCAAGAACAGGGGTTCTTCCCGTGATCGAATTCATTCGTTAACAAATTGTAAAAAAAAATCACGTAGTACATCAAATCATTATTTTAAGTTGTTTTTTAGGTTACGATAACCTTAATAGAATACAATAGAGACTTATTTCTCATGTCTGAAGGTCGGTGGCGACATTAATGTTAGGTATCTAGCTACATTAACCGCTTCGTACCAAAAAAAAAAACACAGACATAGTCACATAATGCTATTGATGTTTCTGAATTCTAAATCAGTAGCATTAACGATATCTATGGGCTCCAGAACTGACTTTCCAGGTAGGTCCCACCGCCCTGCTTAATTCTGCCGTGAAGCAGTAATGCGTTTCGGTTTGAAGGGTAAGGCAGCCGTTGTAACTAAACTTGAGATCTTAGAACTTATATCTCAAGGCGCATTTACGTTGTAGATGTCTATGGGTTCCAGTAACCACTTTAAACCAGGTGGGCTGTGTCGTTCACCCATCTAAGCAATAAAAAAAATGTTTGTGCCCCACCGATTGTCAGTGCAACAGCATATGTGATCGGTCCACTTCTACTTTCTCCGAATAATCACTTTACCAAACTCGCTTGAAACTAAATAGAGATCTAGGCCAAAACATTCTGGTCATTAGACAATCAAATCTTCATTTATATCTTTGCTTTATTCCAGGATTAGGTAGAACAGGAGTCCTGATTGCGTGTTACTTAGTTTATGCTTTACGTATCCGCGCCAACGATGCCATCCGTTTGGTGCGCAAGAGAAGACCAAAATCGATTCAGACATCAGGACAGATATTGTGTGTACAGCAATTCGAGCATTATCTGCTACCACAAACGGTCGTTTTTAGCTCGAAGTAAGTTTGAGTGGTTCGTTTTGTTTATATGCCACATATACTTTGTCCATTCATCCAAATTCTGCTGCGGAATGACAGAGGAACTCGCATTGGATCTGGTATTGTGTAGCTATCACTATCCAGATACACCAGAACATAAGTCGCGCAATGAGGCGTAACACCATAAAATACCCTTCAAATCAGGTAGTTAAATGGCAGAATCACGGATTCCTTCTGGGGATCTAATACCTAATAGGTACTCGTACATTTCACAATTAACACAAACTGGATATTTATTATACTAAAGTTAAGTTATTATGACATCAAGAAATCTAAAAAAACGATAATGGATAAAAATAATGTTAAGGAAACCACGACGAAAGGAAAAAAAATTAGGGTATTTTCATTAATAGCCATATATTTTATGAAGATAAAAATCTCATTATTTTTTTCCGTTGTAGGCAGACGAGCGTACGGCCCACCTGATGGTGAGTGGTTACCGTCGCCCATGGACTTCAGCAATGCCAGGGGCAGAGCCAAGGCGCTGCCTACCGCTAAATAGGTAACAATAATAAAGGTAATAGCTTTTTGAGCAAACGATAGGTTTTGTTATCATTTCCCGAATAATCTTGCATTTCAGAGAGCCCATACAACTCACAAAGGACCCGAAAACACAGGAGTTCACGCTGCGTCAGTATTTATACCGCCAAAGAGCTACACTACACGGATTAGATGAGAGAGTCTTCAAAGAATTGCCAAAGGTATTGATTAAATCGGTTGCTTCCGAAAGGGCCAATCTGCATTCTAATATGATGTACTCTTTATCCAATGGTGTTATCGATAACGTACCATAAGTAATTCCAGTAGCACACCCAAACCAATTTGATCCGTATTACATATGAACAAACACGAATATCAATTGCGAGAGATTTTCGTAGTATGATGTAATCGCAAGCCAAAGCGAAAAATCACAAATATTTTACAATCAAATCAACTTTATTAGACATTTCATTATAGTTGTCATATGCATCCTGAATTAATTATCTCAGTTTCTACCTGATCTACTACAATTTCCAATTCTCTTCATTTAGCAGAAAAAAACGAAGAACGGTAGGCGGCCGCTTGGCTCTGCCCCTGGCATTGCTGACGTCCATGGGCGACGGTAACCACTCACCATTAGTTGGGCCGTACGCTCGTCTGCCTACACGAGCAATAAAAGCAATAAAAAAAAGGTCATATCATCAGAAGATACTACGTACCTACAAAGCATTTATAAAAACATCCTTTTTATATCGTACTGCGAAAAACTTGAATGTGTCCTTGACATTGCCAGTGACCGCGAATGACAATGACCTATTATAAAATTAAACAATCGTCCCGTTAGCAAGTAAGCACTCGAATGGAAAGCCAGAAACTTTTTTCGAAGTTTCACGAACAAAAGGTACAACAAGATGAAGTACGTTGTGATTTTGTGGGCATATTTGATTAATACCACCCTGGATTAAGTCATTTAAGGATCATCACTACATAGTATAAAACAAAGTCGCTTTCTCTGTCGTTATATATGTCTGTCCTTATGTATGCTTAAATCTTTAAGCAACGAATTTTGATGCGGTTTTTTTTAATAGATAGAGTGATTGAAGAGGAAGTTTTATATGTATAATAACATCCGTTAAATAGTGGAGAAATCAATAATAAATTACAGTTTCCGAAGCGAAGCGAGGGCGGGTCGCTAGTACTATATTATAAGTATACTAGCTGACCCGGCAAACATTTTTTTGCCATATATAAGATTTCTAGGGAATTTCTAGTGTAGAAAAAAAAACTAGCTTATTGTAAATGTGTAAGGATGTGGTAAATGAGTGAAAGAGGTATGTAGTGCTGTGAACGATGAGGGAATATATAATAAAAATAACAAAACCTCATTCAACCACATGATACCTCATTATAACAAAAAAAAATTGTCCAAATAAAAAAAAAATATGTTAAGGGTGGACAACCCTAATCACTTAGGGGTATGAAAAATAGATAGTCGCCGATTCTCAGGCCTACTGAATATGCATAAAAAAATTCATGAGAATCGGTCAAGCGGTTTCGGAGGAGTATGGGAACGAACATTGTGACACGAGAATTTTATATATTAGATATGAGTCGTCCGCTCCCCTCAAAACATGAAGTCGAACTCTCAATTGAATTGATTAACGCCTGTCCAACCTTCAACTCCGAATGCGTGACTAGCTTCGCGGCATAAAAATGCAAAATGGCGGGTTTTAAATTCGTAATTAATTCTGTCAATGAATAATTTACTTAAATTCTTTACTTATATTCTTTGCGTGAGGAATAAACTACAATTGCATTACAAAAACAGCTCTCTACATTTAAGGGAAAAGCGAGGGACGAAAATAAATGACACAAAAGTATAACATTTTGGTTGACGACTACTTTTTATTTTATTTATTGCTTAGGTGGGTGGACGAGCTCACAGCCCACCTGGTGTTAAGTGGTTACTGGAGCCAATAGACATCAACAACGTAAATGCGCCACCCACCTTGAGATATAAGTTCTAAGCTGCTCCACGCTTCAAACCGAAACGCATTACTGGTACCGACCCGCGCCGACTCACGAGAGGTCCTACCACTAGTAAAAACTTGGCTGTGTCCTTGGCAGTGCTGAGGTCCGTAAGCGACGTTAACCACTATCAAGTGGGTCGTATGCTCATCTACCTATAAGGCCTTAAAACAATTCACCTATCTCCAGATAGTTTACTGCCTGTGTGAACGTTTGCTAAAACTGTGCGGGTGCCATCAGAGCGCCGGCTTAGACTTCAGGGTGAAGAACCGGGCGTTCTACAAATCGTTCTTAGTGTACAGACTTAGAATGAAGAGGCCGCCCGATCCGACCACACCCGATGAAACACCAATACGTACGTTTGATTAAATATCTTTTTTTTTTCAATACATAATAAACCTGGTTTTTTTTATGAATGAAGGATTACTGCTAGCCCGGAGGCCTTTCCAGTTTCACCAGGGCAGGTGGGCGAGCAAAGGCTCAGCCAGAAGGGGTGGGATTTTCTAACAGCTGCCCGAGCGCATAAACCTGGTGTACTTAGATCAGATAATGCAACGATAGGGGATTTGTGGAGCACATATACTCAACCGATATTTTCTGCTTAAGGGACTTGAGCCGGATTCAACCGGAACTCCAATTCGTATCCTCTCGATCCACTATCAGTGCTTTTAGGTACCTCAAGCATCATTCACAGTTGTTGTCGAACCCGTCGCTTACGACCAAGGGCTCGGCGAGTAAATTAACCCACAGACACAGCCCACTGAATTTCTCGCCGGATCTTCTCACTGGGTTGCGTTTCCGATCCAGTGCTAGATTCTGCGAAGCACTGCTCTCACTAGGGCTTGTGCTAGCAACGTCCTCAGGTTAGAACCTCGTGAGCTCAGCTACTCGCCCGGTTACGCTGACATAACCCCTAGGCTACTAGTTTAGGTAGGAAAAAAATACCAGGCGTTTTAAGTCTACTCATGATCCTTCATCCTATTAACAAATAATTCGCTTAATTATTTAAACTGTGCTGACCAGAACACGGTATGTTACCAATGGTCGAATGGCGCGACCCGGTGGAGGAGGACATAGAGAGGAGCCTTGAGTCCGTGAGCAGGATCACGGGCAGCTCTACTAACGGATGTCTTCCTGCCCTACAAGTGTACGAGGTAGGAAACGAGCTGACGATCCACGCGTTGTTCATTTACGGGAAACTGCTTTATAGCGATTGTTTTATGTTTGCGTACCTACAATCTACGTATTTATAATTTTAAATATTAAAATCTTAGGTTTTCTCGGGTCGCTGATATATTTAAAAGTACTATTACGGCTTCATTTAGAGTTTTTTTTTTTATTGTCATCAAATTACTATCGAGGTTTCGACCTAAGGTTCTATTCGGCTTTTGAATATTGTGTTAACTACCGTCTTTCTTTTCTATAGAAAACTTTAAAGAGAAAACCGGAAACGAAAACTGTAAATAATAAATTAACGCTGTACAAATTAGCCGATTTACTGGTAGTAGGACCTCTTGTGAGTCCGCGCTGGTAGGTACCACCGCCCTGCCTATTTCTAGCGTGAAGCAGTAATGCGTTTCGGTTTGAAGGGTGGGGCAGCCGTTGTAACTATACTGAGACCTTAGAACCCATATCTAAAGATGGGTGGCGGCATTTACGTTGTAGATGTCTATGGGCTCCAGTAACCACTTAACACCAGGTGGACTGTGAGCTCGTCCACCTATATAAGCTATAAAATAAAATTAAAAAATATCTTTCCAAAAACCGATGTGCACTATTTATCGCTGGGTACTGTAGTAATTGTTGAATGTTCGAACTGTTATTTAGTTTCGGGGGAATAAATGATTTTGTTATTGTTCTTTTAGGCGTTCATTGCAGACCACAGCGACCTTCCACAAGAAAAGCAAACACGCTTGAGGCATCTTCGAAATGATATCAACCAGAGAAGAGAGGCGATGGCGATGATTGATGACGAGGTAATTTGTGTAAGCAAAACTTGGCTGTTTTTATACGTTTGAAAGCTATTTCGTAATGAATTGTAAAAAAAATATATGTATAATTTATTTATTAAGAAAATTTCTTGACACTCACAATAAAATGACATATTTTAAATAAATCATATTAAATTCAAACTCTTTGTCGTATTCGAAGAGTTCGACGAGAACGGTGATCAGGTTATATCGGTTTTTCAAAGAATATTCCTTCCTCTATTTTCGTCGCCACACTGTCACGTGGAGCCCATGACTTCACACTGTCACGTGGAGCCCGTGACTTCAATTTGATTTAGTGCAAGAAAGAGATGGATATATATATATATCTAACTTTCACGTGGAGCCCCTAACTTTATTATAATTTAGTGTAAGAAAGAGATAGATATATATATCAAGCTGTCACGTGGAGCCCCTATAACTAACTCTTTAATGTTAATCATTTATTTAATCGTTACATCTTAAGGTACAACAAGGTAAGATAGTTTTAAATTAATAATTTTGTGCAGCGTCCGGCGCATGCGCGTGCGGTTCCGCACGTTACAACTCTAATATAATTTAGTGGAAGAAACGGATAGATATACCTATATCTAAAAGAGCGACCACTTTTTTTACTGCTTATGCTGATAGCCTTGACTATGTCAGCGTTACCCTAGCGTGTAGATGAGCTCTCGGGACTCAAACGGGACCGGAATCGCACCCACTGAGAAGATCCAATTCAGGGGGCTGAGCGGTCACTGTATACATACAATATTAATTAATGTGTATGTAATGTTTCCAGGAAGACCCGTTTATATTGACAGGTTTGCTGTTTGAATGGTTTGAAGGTCTAAAGCAGCCGATACTGGACAAAGATGACCTCTCGATCATAGTCGGACATGCCTGTAATATTGAATCATGCGTTTTGGCCATGCAAATGGTAATAATACAGTTTTCTATTATTATGTCACAACAATCACAAACGAGCTGGCAATACATGTAGTGTGAAGTGAATAACACCGTCATTATACCTAGTAGGTTCTTCTTCTTTTTTTAAATATGGCAATCGCTTTCTTACGACGCCATTAAAATTTATGCGTACTAAACGCTCAAAGAGCAAACAAATCTATTGGTCTCCTCAATAAATAAAATAAATTTTCCAATATTATCTAATTTATTTACGTAAAAATAAATACATATTTCGAATTTATTGTTTAGTATATACCTATAAGGCGGAATTTATTTAGGAATATACTTATCCTGTAAAATCAATGGTATGGTCTGTGCAAAAAGCTAGAAACGGAACTTCATAGGTAGGTAATAGTTGTATTTTTTTTTTTTCAGGAAGATGTGATGCTCGTGGAATACCTCCTTCGTTTCGTGATAAGGCTCCGCCCGCTGGCCGCCAATAAAAAAATTGAGATACTAAAAAGAATACTAGCTTCCTTAACCCATCAAGCCGTGACGATAAACAACAAAAGTCTTCCGCGTAGAGACTTCCAGAAACTTCGAGACGGAACTTGTAGTCAAGTAATCAATTTTATGCTAAGAATGATAGTGGAGTTGCAAAAGGATATGGTTAAGCCAGGCCGCGACGATGCTGATGTCGTGATACCTTGCAGGCGGCTGAAAATGAAGGCTTGGAAATGAGTCTGACATAATTAGAACTATTTTAACGGTTTAATCCTGCGCTTTTTGACGTGATAACGTCTTATAAATTTTATAGATGAACACCGGCTGCACGAACGAAAAAGTGTCACGTTCCGCCTGAGCGTGCAAGCGAGAGCGCCAAACAAGCGATAGAGAGGCACGATCGGCCCAAGCGTTAATTTATAGAAAAAAAATGTATTTTTCAATCAACTCCTTCTTTGTATTATACAAAATAATGATAATTCAGTGATAATAAATCAATTCAATTCATAAAAGTATGCATCCATGTTTCTTTATAACGTTACACGTAAAACTATGGTCCGTAAACCGATTATACAGATAACCAAAAAAGTTTTTTTTAAATATTGTTTCCGACGTTTCGAATACTGTTAACGTGGTCGCGGATGACAACAACAGTTTAATTGTTCGTCGACATTGAAATATTGTGCAACTACCGTCTGTTTAAAAAAAAAAACTGAATTTGATTGACTTTTATTCATAACTAGCTGACCCGGCAGACTTCGTAGTGCCTCAATCGATTAATAAAAGACCTAAGCTTTTGTATAAAATAAACTTAAAACAAAAAAAGGAAAAACAACATTTTTATTTTTATTTAATTCCGAGCATTTTCATATTTGTCTACCTTTTAAACCTTCTCTGGACTTCCACAAATAACTCAAGACCAAAATTAGCCAAATCAGTCCAGCCGTTCTCGAGTTTTAGCGAGACTACGAACAGCAATTCCTTTATAAATATGGAGATTTCTAATATAAGTATATTTTTTTAGGGGATTTTATGACCTGGTAACTAGGACCTTTAAGTCATGTCTTATTTCAATTTATATTCTTAGTTTTATGAAAAATGATAGAAGTGAAATGAAATGAGATGAAATATAATCTCAGTAAAATGGTGGTCCTTTACTGAGATTTTTTTAGTGGACTTTTTGGAGGATCCCGAGTAGCTACGTCCAGCGGCTTTGTTTCATTTTCCCACATTTGTGCACTTTCACAGATACTAAGCAGTTAATAAACCACCGTTATTATAATACACTTAAACCTGAAGAAACACTAAATAGACAAACTAAAACAAATCACACAACTTCGCTCTTCGCGTTCCCGCCAAAAAGTTTGCAACATGCAAGCACTCTGTCAACCATAGATAATACACATAATTTAAAAGATTATCAACGTGTATCCGGTACGTCACCGTTTGAGTGTTGTCAGCCACCTTGCGATTTGACTATCCACTCAAGTTATCTTACATTTAAAAAAGGTATTATGTACTTACGGCAGAAACCTTCGATCATCAATAGTAACTAGATAAAGGGACACGTACAAAATTAAAGCAATAGCTGTCCGCGTGAATATACACCTATAGCTACATTCGTTTACTAACAAACGGAGAAAAAAGTTTTGAAACAGTTTTAAGTTCAAACTAATTACAACTATGGTACTTTGTAATAAAGTCACAAATCTCCAAAACATTATCTAATACGATCATTCGTCACATAAAATGAGCAAAGTAATAAATTAATCCTGTCACTTACAAATAAAAAAACATATGTTAAACAACATTTAATGTTAAATCAACCTTAAATGGCAACACATAAAGTACTTTTTCCCTTTATTGCTCTGAGAACTAACATCGTTTTGTTTTATTTATTTTTGCTTCTTGAAATTTCGATTTCTGTTTACTACAGGAGGTAAGGGAGTCGCGTTGAACACTAAAATAATTTATTAATTAGTCTAGTCGACAAGTTAAAAATGGTGTTAATTCGACATACTACTGCTAAAATTATGTGGTTTAGCTCATTCGATTCGGAATAATGTCTAGACCATTATGCTAAAAAATTGAATTAGCACATAAAAAATTCCAAAAGTTATTAACAATTAAACACCTTCAAAAAATAGCGTTTCGTTTATTGCTTATTGTCCGTAAACTATAAATATTTTCGAAATTTGAAAAAAAGATCCTTAAAGAGCAGGAAATTTATTAAAAAAAAGTTCCAACTCCCGCAACTGTAGCTCGATTATTTATGATTTTAATTTAACGCTGAAAATAGCCCGCCGCGCGCCATTGTTAGGTTGCGCGCACGGCCTCGAAAGCGAGTACGTCACTCAAAAAAATTTTTTTCAAGTACTTAAAGTTAATTGAAAAATCTAAAAAAATTATTGCATAATCTAAACACTTTAAAAAATTTATTCCCGTTGGAATTTTTTATAAAAACATATTTTTCAATATTCTAGACGATTGTTAATTAAGAAATTTTTTTCCAATTTCCATCATCCTTCTAAACTAAAAAAAATGTTTAAATAATTACCTTAAAATTATTTCGCTTCGTGGACCTCTTCTTATAAAATTAAATATATTAAACAAGATTGCGTCGTTTAAGTTATGAAATTGTTAATATTTTGTTAATAATAATTTTTTTAAGTTAACAAAAAAGAAAAAGCACAATTATGTTGTAAAGAAATTTTTTTTCGTTATTTATTATTATATTTTCGTTTTTACGTCAATAAAAGACATCTTTTAATTGAAAAAAATATATTTTTTATCCATTTGTTTATAAACATTTTGTTAACAAATGGACTATTTATATATTTTTGAAAAATTTTTTTTTACAATTTTATAGAGAACTGTCAATTATGATTTTTAGAAAAAAAATATTTATATATAAAATATAGTTTATACTTCATGTACTTACCGAAAGTAAGATACTTCAGCCGTTAAATTGCTTTTTCGGGCATTATTTTTGCAACTTTTGAATACACACTGCGGCATTGTGAGACGGGTTGACATTGGCTGTGTTTGAAGTGAACTAAACAAAATAACAGCTCACATTTCAAGTGAGCTGTTATTTGACGAGACGGATTTTCTGCACCGACCGTGTATCTAGTTACTATTGTTGATCGAAGGCAGAAACAGATTAAAATAGCGGTACCTCCCCGCAATCAATCCGCCCTACCAAGGGCAAAATAAAAAATCAGTTTTTTTACACGTCTAATAAAATAGTTACATATATGAGGTTAAAGTCTCTATTGGATTTTACTACCTCATTTTTTTTATTGCCTAGACGAGTGGACGAGCTCACAGCCCACCTGGTGTTAAGTGGTTACTGGAACCCATAGACATCTACAACGTAAATGCGCCACCCACCTTGAGATATAAGTTCTAAGGTCTCAGTATAGTTATAACGGCTGCCCCACCCTTCAAACCGAAAAGCATTACTGCTTCACGGCAGAAATAGGCGGGGCGGTGGTACCTACCCGTGCGGACTCACAAGAGGTCCTACCACCAGTGTCACAAGAGGTCCTACCACCAGTACCTCTGAAGCAGAACCAATGACTATATCGCGGCAGAAACAGATGTGATGGGTATTTGTTTCTTGGGGAAGTTTTTGGATAGTCAGCTCATGTGATCAAGCCTGTTATCTTAGACTCGCCAGAGCTCAAAATATAATTAAGAGGAAAACTAGTGAAGTAAGTAGACAAATCAGACAAGCATACTATCACATTCAAATGGTGAATTCTTGGGATTTTTTTTGCTAATGCTTTTGTGGTTCCCATCGCTCATGGACGTCAGTAATGCCAGGAAAATAGCCAAATCGCGGCCTACTGTTGAGTATTATCTGCAAGTCTCGTTTGAAGAAGAACATGTGAAAGCGCTCGGGAAACCCTGTGTAGGGGAATTCATTCAGAGCCGGATGGTACGTGGCAGAAAAGGCCTCCCGGAAAAGATGAATTCTACTCCAGTGAATCATCTCGAAAAATTCCTCAGAGCTCTCCCCATACGGTACACACCGTAGTCCTGGAGCTTCCAAATGATTCGTGAGAGGCCTTGGCTCTAGGTGACCGCTTAGCTATGTTGAGGACTTCCCAAATTTTAGATTCCATTTTGGCTTGACCCTGCAAATAACGCCAATACTGAACATCGCTCGAAAGATTGACCCCAAGAATCTCAGTTACGTCAAGATGCAAATACGTACAGGCAAATCAGAACAATAACTGCTGGACAGGACAAAATTAATGTAAATTTTTTTTCATTACTGTTACGAAGCACGCTTAGGAATAGGATAGAACATTTTGTGACTGTAATCACGTATGATACATTAATGTCAAAATAAAATTCACGCTGGGAGTCTATGGGACACACTCCTTTCGTCTGTATAATAGTCTAGATCAATGGAAGAAAAGTTACTAAGAATAGTTTAAAACGTCTTGCTTCAAACGCTTAAATAATATCTAGTATCTATCTCTAGAAATCTATAAATAGTAATTTAGAAATAGTATCTCTAAAGTATCTAGCCATTTCTTTTGTTACGATATTACTTCACAAACTAACAATATTGTACTATTACTCAACGAAACGTATATATTATGTAATCAAATAGACAATAGGACTAGTAATATATGACGATGATGATGATATTCTTCATGAAATCAAATTATTTTTCATTCCTCCTAAGTACCTATCTTTGCGTTTTATTGTGTCAAATATACCGGTCAGTGGCATGTGGCAACACTATTTTGACGTTTCTCATATTCACAGGCCGCAATTTGCACACGAAGAATTTGTGACGTTGCATTGCATTGATAAACTTCCGATATCATAAATAAATTAAATTCAAAATTATCAAACAATAATGTCGTCAACCGAGGAAACTTCACAACTAAAAGCTGGACATCCTCCTGCAGGTATTGCTTAATAAAATCTACGTATAACAATTTTTAATCACCCACGAGCATATGGTAGAACTCAGTCGATTTTGATGCTTATCTCGTATTTAATTGTCGGAAAATGATTCAGATATAGTCCTTATCCTTTTGTTTTCAATAATTTATGACATCATTCCTATTATTAATAATGGATTTATTTTCCAATTTTGAGATGTTGTCAAACAAAGACTGGATTTTCAAGGTCAATTGTTGACCGGCCAGTTGATGCATATAATTAAACACATAACTCATAACACGTTAGGTGGTTTAGGAAACGGTTAATAGATTTTAATAATCGAATTCAATTTTAAATATATCATTACAAATTTACTGAGGTTATTAATATTATTATTATTTTTTATAGCCTAGATGGGTGGACGAGCTCACAGCCCACCTGGTGTTAAGTGGTTACTGGAGCCCATAGACATCTACGACGTAAATGTGCCACCCACCTTGACATATAAATTCTAAGGTCTCAAGTATAGTTAGAACAGCTGTCCCACCCTTTAAACCTGAACACATTACCGCTTCACGGCAGAAATAGGCAGGGCGGTGGTACCTACCCGCACTATTATCTAACATATAATTTGTAATGTTGATAGAAAGTATATTTAAACATAACATTCTTCCACAGTAAAAGCTGGAGGTATGAGGATCACCCAACATAAAACTCCTCACTCAAAAGACAGCAAAGAACCAGCCAATGAAGACTTGACTGGTCTCTCTGGGCCTTCTCCCGTTCCGTCCAATCCGATCTCCATTGCTGGAGCTCCAAACAAAGGTAATGCAGACTTCACTCCAGAAGCAGCTCAAGTGGCCCACAGTCCTAAGCCTCCAGCGCACATTAATCTCAGACCAAGCCCAAACATCCAACAGCCCAGAAAGTAGAACGCTGCACATTTAATTACTAAAAGGTTGATACATAATAACGGAATAGAAAATGTTAGGCAATCATAAAATTCAAAATATTAAAATATAGTATAATTGTTGGAATGTTTTACCATAGCAATAGACTGGCTGTGCCCCTGGCCTCCCTGTCTTCATGAGCAATGTAGAGCATGTGTTGCTGTGTTGCCTTCAAAGGCTATAAAACATGCTTCTTGGTTTGTATTCCTTTCACGCAACAGCGACCCAATTTTACACAGAGTAAGATTATGGGCCGCAGAGTGACGTAGACTACTTTTATAAGAAAGAAATCTTACATAATTACATTCAAGTTCAGGGGCACACTTTGTACAATATAAATATATTTTCTTTTGTAATAAATAACATTCACATATCTGAAGAATTGAACTTGTGATTTCATTTTCAATGTTTCAACATGTATTTTGTAGTAATTCAATCAAACAATGAATTCATCAAGTACTACATAGATATAACGTTGACTGAATGAATATATAAATTAAAGAATAGGCCTAAAAACAATTAGAAGATTATGTTACATTTTATGATTATATATATGTAAAATATTACATTGTTATCGGTTTATCTATCAACCTTGAAGAAAAAAATTCAACGACCTTATTTACGTAATGTTTGTAATCTGAAACAAAAATCAAAGAACTTGTCTTTATTTGTTAAACGTAAAACGGAACTTTTTTTTTAAGACGGTCAAATAGACCATATGTCAAATAGATACATCATTCGTTTAAAATAAGCTTAAACACACTAAATGACAGAACTAACAACCAACTTTGGAATTTGTACAAAATTTAGTTTCATTTAATACGCTTTGAATTCATTGAGAATAGTAATTTTAAGTTCAGAAACGTAACAGTAACACTTGAATAAATAAATGAGCAGTTTCTTTGTCGCAGAGACAATAAATAACTATAATAGATTTTTTTTGGCACAGAACAATAATCAAATGCTGTTTTTGTACTTGTTACATTAAAAATAGTTGAATTAGTTAGTAAAACTTGTTTTATCAATTTAATACATGTGTCCCGCACATATTTGACTGCACATTTATTTATTTATTTTTCTACACTATCATATAATGAACTAACATAACGGTTCTTGTATATTTTGGTATCAACGTCAGATTACAAATATTTCGTGAAAACAATTAATTAAAAATGGTCTTGTTTTTTTATGAACAGCAATTAATTTAAAACGACAATTTACTGTATGGATTTTCGGTTCTGACCGAACACTCAAACAAAATTGCTATGTTTGAGCCATAGAAAGCAACTAACTCCTTTGCCTGGTTATACCAAGAAAAAATTAAGCTATGACGCCAGTGTTGCCAGTATTAAAAATAAATGTTGCTGTTCGTATTAAAGCATGTTTCTAAGCCTAGTGACACCTATTGTTATAAATGAAGTTATAAATATAAGTCTAGTATAAATTTATTATAAAACTTAAGTGTTAAATTATTACCTTTAAATAACATAATCTCGACAATAAAGGCATAAAGTCGGATTTCCCCAATTATAATTTTGATTGGTTCTAGTGTATTATGTTATGGAAAGCAAAGGAACAATTATTAGGACAAGGAGAGCTTAAATAGTTATTGCAAAAGCCTAGAATTTGAGATCCCTACAAAGATGCAAAATATGGTCATAGATATGTGTAAAATTTGTTTTTTTTTTAATTTGTCTGACCTTTTATGCTTTTGATGTCGAGAAATAATATTGATAAAATTACATTCATTTAAATAAGTGTATTTGTTCAATGGCTTTTTTGCAATATTTTTATTGTGATTTTACAGGAACTAAGAGCAATATACAAAATAAAATGCTCTAAAAAGTTTTTATAAAAAGAAAAGATGGGTCTTAAATCAAGATACCTTTAATATTCTTTAAGCAATATTAGTTTAGAATACTTTTTTTTAAATATTATGATTATTAAATAATTATTGTAGAAACTGTTTTAGAATTTGTGAAAATCTTTTCAGTGTAGGCAAGCAATGTCAGATACTTTATGCGGTAAACTATCCCTGGCTCATTAAAAAATATATTTATGTTCATACAATGCACAGTCGAATACAGTTACAAAATTACCGCCATTTTAGTTGATGCCTTCTAATAATGTCTATACTTACACTGAAGGATTCAGAATTTCTAAATCGGAAAGGATATTTTACTTAGAAAAAAAAATAAACATGGTAACATTAATGGGTAAGTTATTAAGTATCATTTCTCTTATTTTGCGCATTTTATTTTAACATAATATCTTTGTTGCATTTTATTTAAACATTCCTAAATGTTTGAAAATGGCTAATTTTTTTTATTTGTATTTTTAAAACCAATTTTTAAGAAGGTCTAAAAACAATGGGGGCCATTTTTTTGTATTTTGTCTTTATTTTTCTTTTCCTTAGTTTTCAAATAAAAAATATTAAAATCTTATTGTTTTTTTTTGTTATTATCAAACTTCCCAGGAGTTCGCTCATGCGTTACATATATAGTTACTAAATGTATATAATTACATGAAATGTAAATGTATGTTTGGATCGAATGTTGCAAGCTAAAATCGAACTCACCACTTCTTATCCTGTAAAGTAAATTAGGCAGTTATACCGACCGATTAGTCTCCTCCCAGCGATAGGCAAAATTTACGAACGGCTCCTTCGGAAACGCCTCTGGGACTTCGTTACCGCGAATAAAATTCTAATAGACGAGCAGTTTGGATTCCGCGCCAAACACTCGTGCGTACAACAAGTGCACCGCCTCACGGAGCACATCTTAATAGGGCTAAATAGGTGTAAACAAATCCCGACCGGCGCCCTCTTCTTCGATGTAGCGAAGGCGTTCGACAAAGTCTGGCACAACGGTTTGATCTACAAACTGTACAACATGGGAGTGCCAGACAGACTCGTGCTCATCATACGAGACTTCTTGTCGAACCGTTCGTTTCGATATCGAGTAGAGGGAACTCGTTCTCGTCCCCGTCATCTGACTGCCGGAGTCCCGCAAGGCTCCGCACTCTCCCCGTTACTATTTAGTTTGTATATCAACGATATACCCCGGTCTCCGGAGACCCATCTAGCGCTCTTCGCCGATGACACGGCTATCTACTACTCGTGTAGGAAGATGTCGTTGCTTCATCGGCGACTCCAGACCGCAGTAATCACCATGGGACAGTGGTTCCGGAAGTGGCGAATAGACATTAACCCCACGAAAAGCACAGCGGTGCTATTCAAAAGGGGTCGCCCTCCGAATACCACTTCGAGCACCCCACTCCCCAATAGGCGCGTAAACACCTCCGCCGTTAGCCCCATCACTCTCTTTGGCCAGCCCATACCGTGGGCCCCGAAGGTCAAATACCTAGGCGTCACCCTCGACAGAGGGATGACATTCCGTCCCCACGTAAAAACGGTACGCGATCGCGCCGCGTTTATACTAGGACGACTCTACCCAATGCTTTGTAGACGAAGCAAACTGTCCCTCCGTAACAAGGTAACCCTCTACAAAACTTTCATACGCCCCGTCATGACGTATGCAAGCGTAGTGTTCGCTCACGCGGCCCGCACCAACTTGAAACCCCTTCAGGTTATACAATCCCGATTCTGCAGGATAGCCGTCGGAGCACCATGGTTCCAGAGGAACGTGGACCTCCACGATGACCTGAAGCTCGACCCCGTCAGTAAGTATCTACAGTCGGCATCGCTGCGCCACTTTGAGAAGGCGGCACGACATGAGAACCCTCTTGTCGTGGCCGTCGGAAACTACATACCCGATCCTGTAGACCGTTTGATAAACCGTCGACGTCGCCCAAAGCACGTCATCACGGATCCTCCTGATCCATTAACGGTGCTTTTAGGCAATACAAGCACCGGCCACCGTCCTCGCCGAACCCATCGCTTGCGACGAAGGGCTCGACGAGCGAATTAACCCACAGACACAGCCCACTGAGTTTCTCGCCGGATCTTCTCAGTGGGTCGCGCTTACGATCCGGTGGTAGATTCTGCGAAGCACTGCTCTTGCTAGGGCGGTGTTAGCAATTCTCCGGTTTGAGCCCCGCGAGCTCACCTACATAAGCTAGGGTACGCTGAAATAGCCTCTCAAGGCTATCAGCATAGGTAGGAAAAAAAAGGCAGTTATTAGCTAACATGGTCCCGACGACAATGCAATTTTATGGACAGCAAGACCTAGGTCCAGACATCCACAATTGCCCCCGTTAAGGGCACGATAGACGTTTCCAATGCATGGAATAACGTCCCGGTTGACTTCACACGTTCGGAGGCTCTCGGGCAGCTGTTAGCAAATCCCATCCTTTCTGACTGAGCCTTTGCTCGCCCACCTGTCCTGGTCAAACTGTAAAGGCCTCCGGGCCACCAGTAATAATGCAATCATAAAAAAAAACTTCACACTGGTGTAATTTGGTTTGAGTTGTATCTTCGAAAAGGAAACTCGATAATCCGGCACCGAACTGTATCGTTCGATAAATTGGCTCACAAGTTTAAATAAGTGGCGCATAACTCCTGATAATCAAATGAAAATGAAGTCGTGCCTAGAAATAATGTCAACATTAGGGTGTAAAATACCCTCGAGGCAAGGGAGCGACCCATATTGAATATAAGACTACCTCTCTAATCGAAGTGGGAGGGGTCGTTCATTCCCGATCCTGCGGACCGAATGGTAAACAGTCGACGTCTCCCAAAACACGACATTTCGGAACCTCTCGATCTACTAACGGTGCTTTTATACACCTCAAGCACCGGTCATCGTTCTCGTCGAACCCGTCGCTTGCGGCGAAGGGCTCGAGTAAATTAACCCACAGCCCACTAAGTTTCTCGCCGGATCTTAGTGGGTCGCATTTTCGATCGTGGTAAGATCTGCGATCTGAATCTCTTGCTGGGGTAGTGTTAGCAACGTCCTCAGGCTAGAGTCCCGTGAGCTCACCTACTAATTCGGTGAATCTAGTATAGCCCCTTAGAGTTGCTAGAATAGGCAGGAAGAAAAAATGGGTTGGTAGATACCAACCCATTTTTTCTACTACTTTTCTACTTCTTTTCATAGTATCTACTAGGCCTCGGCATTACTGTACATATTGTTATATGTGATGCCAATTATGTGGGAACTTGCATAGTACACAAAATGCTGATTAGTAGTAGTACTGTCGACTACGAGCTTGTTAATTTAGGCTCAAAGCTCTTCGTTGCTAGCTTTAAGTATAATTAAATCTCTAAATTGTCTCCTAATTAAAGGACTAGGCTATTAACAGGCAAATAACCATGCGATGTCTCTGGATGCCAAATTTACAGTGTATCGATTTCAAAATTTGCATAAAAATAAACTCTCTTTAAAGATGATGTCGTTGTGTAGGTACTGTATCGCAAAAAGAAAAAGGCGATGTTTAGATTCAGTATAAATTTAATTCCAATCATAAACGTTGACATCATATAACAAATTAGTAAATATTTATTTTGTATTTTAATTTTCAATCTCGCCCATCTCTTCCTCCATTGGAGTTTCTTTTGTTCTTCGTCAGCGTTGTGGCAAAGATCTAAAAATCAAATTTTCTTATAAATAAAACCCTGAACATATTTAGTAGGTATAGGGCGTTTATCGTTGTAGGTAAGTACGTCTTTTTTTTATGATTGAGGGTTTACTGGTGGCCCTGAGGCCTTTCCAATTTCACAAGGACAGGTGGGCGAGCAAGGGCTCAACCAGAAAGGACGGGATTTGCTAACAGCTACCCGAGCGCCTCCAAAGGAGACCTAACAACTCAAGAGTAGCTGCTTCGCAATGAAGTAAGTACGTACAGACGACCAAAATTATGTCGACTCAATCTAGTTTTTTTCTCAGCATTAAATGATGACCAGTCTTACGGCCTACATGACCGTAAGGTTTCCTAAAGAATTCAATCTACAGTATATATCTAGAAAGGTTATGCAGAGGTAAGACGTTGAGGACTTCTGTCGGACCTCATTTGCAGAATGACAATTTATCTTTGTAAAAACACGATAAAAAAAATTTAATCCAGAGCCTGACGGTAAGTGATAAAAAGGGCATACTCTCGTAACGATCCAATGTTCAAGCTAGTGGCAATGAATTATTCCGTGTAACCTAGTGGTAGCAAACTCTCTCAGACTAAGCCCTGTGACCTCGCCTCCACATTCGATGAAATTATTATAACCCCTTAAGGTTACTAGCAGTATGTAGATAAACAAAAAAAGCTCCATTGACAAATTAAAATATTATCCTAAGAGCATTATTTGTGTTTTCTTTGTTCAAGGTTATTTTGTTCGCGGTTATACCTAAATTGTTTAATCTCATATAGATTGAACAGGTTAGGAAAACAAAGGCGCGAATCTGTAATCGCTTAAAAAAAAGGTCATTGATCTCTAAGCGATACTTAAATCACCTCTTGTTCAGAGTCCGTGTGACTGGTGAACGAAGACACGTGAGATTTTGTAACTGATACGGACTCCAGTTGTTTTTCTGTGAAATAAAAGACTAGAAATGACTACAATTTTTTATCACTTTAATCTACGTAATATTCGTTGTTGTGTGCAATAATTACTCGCCGTACAGAGTAGGTTGGTTTTTTTCCCCTACTTATGCTGATAGCCTTGAGAGGCTATTTCAGCTTCTCCTTGACGTGTAGATGAGCTCACGAGGCTCAAACTGGGAGTGTTGCTAACACTGGCTCTAGCAAGAGCAATGCTTCACAGAATCTACCACCGGATCGGAAACGCGACCCACTGAGAAGATCCGGCGAAAAACTCAGTGGGCAGTGTCCATGGGTTAATTCACTCGTCGAGCCCTTCGTCGCAAGCGACGGGTTCGACGAGGAGTAGCTTGGTAGATTACTCTAACAGCCTGGCCACGGGACATTCGCCGATGCGAATATTCGCGCGGTGCGAACGGCGAAGCGTCTAGCGACTAAAATAAGCGCATAGAAATGTACCTAACAAGCCACGCGCACCGGCGACCGGCGAAGCGACCGGCGAAATGTACCGAGCGAATCGCGCGATGCGGCGGGCGAGCAAAACAAATGCATGAATACGGACGGCGCGAGCCACGGAGTCGAGCGGTAGTCGCGGCGAATAGTACAGTGATTAAATGAGTTTAGTTGTTTTCGCCGCGAAAAATTAACGCCGAAATTTTTATATTTTTTATTTATTTTTTATTTTATATTTTTAAAGTCGTCGTGGCCTAACGGACGTCCGGTGCAATCGTGTTGAGCGATGCACCGGTGTTCGAATATCAGGCGGGTACCAATTTTTGTAATGAAATACGTACTCAACAACACTCAACGTTCACGATTGATTTCCACGGTGAAGGAATAACATCGTGTGATAAAAATGAAATCTTCAAAATAATAATTTGCGTAATTACTGGTGGTAGGACCTCTTGTGAGTCTACACGGGTGGGTACTACCACCCTGCCTATTTCTGCCGTGAAGTAGTAATGCGTTTCGGTTTGAAGGGTGAGGCAGCCATTATAACTATACTTGAGACCTTAGAACTTATATCTCAAGGTGGGTGGCGCATTTACGTTGTGGATGTCTATGGGCTCCAGTAACCACTTAACACAAGGTGGGCTGTGAGCTCGTCCACCCATCTAAGCAATAAAAAAATAAAATAGCTGAAATACTAGCTAGACCAGCTATTTGGAAGTCTAGCCACCCAAAGTATTTCTCGTACTTCTTGTGGAATTCTCCATCTATAGGTATACTCCGATTCTTATTCAAATCATGTACTTCACAATCTTTTCCAAATAATAGGTCCTGAACCAAAAAACTATTAATTTGTAAGCAATATCGAGATAATTTCGTTATAGACATTTCGCTGTCGGACTTCCTTACTAGTCGCGGCGGCGAACGTGAGTACCCGTGGCCTGCAAACGGTGCTGCGCGAATGGTCGCCTCGCCCACCGCTTCGCTGTTCGCACCGCCGATCCCCGTGGCCAGGCCGTAAGGTATATGAGCGTCTATTTTAACAATTGTAGCATCTATCTTCTCTAATAATTTAACTATATCTATGGTATGTCACGGCATCTTGCAACGTAATTTTCATAAAGTTCACGATATCCGATTTAGTTGAAAATGTGTACACGCATCAAGCACCAATAACGTTAAAACAATTTTAACACTGTCCCATTTTTTTTAAGCTATTGCTGGGCTTTTGTCACGGGCTTTGAGCGCGGCGACCGAATCAAGAAATTCCGTAACGAAAATAAAACTTAACACCCCCCACTCCGCCTACCATGTAGCTCACATTAAACTCTCGTTCAACGGCTTTTGTTAATGTTTATACCTATAATTATAGCGTGGTCTTATTTTATTATTGTTTTAATATTAAATTATTATTGTCTAATTATAATTGCATAAGTTGATAAAAAATGCTATGCAATAGCTTTACCGCGGCAATCCCCGAGTGCCACACGTGTTGTTTTTTCGTTTTTGGAGCCTGTATTTATTCGTTCTAAAATTGTTCATGTATCAAATAAAAAGATCTTAAAGATGACAACGATTTAAAGTGAATAGGATAATTGAAAACAAATTTACCTTTAAGTTTTGTTGGTTCAAGCCGTTCAGGCTGTAATCAAAAGATATATGTACAATAATTTCATACTAATCTAAATTGATCTTAATTCAATACCTTCGATAATTGATTGTAAAATAATATCACCATGTCATGTAATATTTTAGATCATTTAATAAAAAATTATCACATCACACTAAAACATGGAATCACAACCTGTGATGTCATATTTGTTTAATCACCGTCGATGTCTAAGTAATCTATGCTTAGCTCGTTTTGAGCTAAGGTGACGTCACTTGTACTGGTGGTAGGACCTCTTGTGAGTCCGCACGGGTAGTTACCACTACCCTGCCTATTTCTGTCATGAAGCAGTAATGCGTTTCGGTTTGAAGGGTGGGACAGCCCTTGTAACTATACTGAGACCTTAGAACTCTTATCTCAAAGTGGGTGGCGGTATTTAAGTTTATAGATGTCTATGGGCTCAGGTAACTATTGAACACCAGGTGGGCCGTGAGCTCGTCCACCCATCAAAGCAATAAAAAAATAAGAAAATTGCCTATGAAGCAGACGAATATAAATTTCGACCTGAAGGCGAATGGAAATTAAACATTTAGAAAAAATAGTTCATATTACTCAATAATCTTTCGAGATATGAGTGTTTTATTAAGGATTGGGATAATTAGTCCTTTTCTCAGTCGAATATTAGTTTACAATCTGTAGGGCGCTTGTGAACATAATAGCATTATGTTCAACCTAGATTGAAACTTCCTTACATTTTAATTGTGGCCGGATTACTTTTACGAGATGTTATTATAATTACCTAATCAACACGCTTATTTTCTTATTGAATTTCACCGAATTAGATAAACTTACAAAATCAACTAGACTCGGTTTGTAGTACTTGGAGCTGAGTTCCTTCTCACTTGTACCGGCTGGAATATTGGAGCTGGCTGAAAGTAATAAAAAGAGTTAGTATGTTAGGATCCTTGGTTTCGACTCGAAGTTTTCCTCACTCGAGGCGAGGTCGTTCCAATCATCGAAAACATGCGTGATGGTTCAAAAAAATAGCTGACTATTTTAATTTATAAGCAAATCTTAACATTTTTTTTTACTTTCAGGTTCAAGTTGACTGAGCTACAACTGAATGAGGAGGCAGTCTCCTCCCGGTGATGGTCACGGGGCGACCTAAGGGGGTTGAGGCTGCGCCGCACGCTACCGTCACTCTAGCGCGCTGGCACCAGGAGGACGGGACGGCGCGTCGGCGGCTGCGGACTGCGATGCGGTCCGCATTTTCGTCGTCGCTGTCGTCGCCGAACATACTGTTGAAGAGCAACCCGGTCGGCGGTGTATCGCGTTCCGACCCGGCAGGCTGGTTCTGGCCCAGCGGGGTATCCCGGAACACCAGCGGCACCGCCCGGGCGGCCTGGTAGGGCCGCCGTACCGCGGAGACCGACGTCGTTGGTCATCGACTATCGCCTCGACGACCCGTCGGTCGGGCGTCCTCGGGGTGGCGCCGCGTGTCTGGTTGTAGTGTTGACCGCGGGAACCCCCCTACTCTGAATGGGTTCTGACCCCGGACGGAGATCGGACGTCGGGTGTAAGAGTGCAGGGGAGTCGTTTAGTGGGTGGGCCCTAAAATCCTTGGGCCCGCGATCTGCTCTCAACACCTGCAGGTCGTTGAGTCTCACATACCCCGCGCGCCCCCTAGGCGCGGGGACCTCGTAGGAGGTTCGGCCCCCGGCCCGAAAAAAAAAAAAAAAAAAAAAAAAAAAAAGCTACAACTGAGAATTATCGAATGAATCAAAATCGAAGGGTGTCTGTTGGTGACGTCTCAAAATATAGATTAGTTAGATTAATCACTACGCGACTTGTATTCGACTGTACTCTATCATAACTTGTAATATATATTATTAATATGTAGTAATTTTCCAATTTTTTTGTGTGTTCTGAACTGTACTCTAGTAATACTAATTTTTCAATAGTTTTTTTTCTTTCTTTTACTGTCGTGGCTTTGTGTTCTCGACTGTACTCGACTAACACGTTTGTCGCTTCCCCCACACCGACTCCCTATAGTTGACCCGGCGGACCGCGCGTCGCCGCTTCGGACGCGTCCGTCGCGACTGGGAACGCGGATCCGCCGACAGCTTCCTCAACACTTTGTGATACAAGCACCGTGACGACGCGTTCGACACCTGTTTTACAGAAAGACAACACGTTTCATTGTCACACGTCATTAAGGATCCTCCCGATCCATTAACGGTGCTTTTAGGTACCACAAGCACCGGTCACCGTCCTTGTCGAACCCGTCGCTTGCGACGAAGGGCTCGACGAGCGAATTAACCCATAGACAAAGCCCACTGAGTTTCTCGCCGGATCTTCTCAGTAAGTCGCGTTTCCGATCTGGTGGTAGATTCTACGAAGCACTGCTCTTGCTAGGGCCAGTGTTAGCACCACTCCGGTTTGAGCCCCGTGAGCTCACCTACACGTTAGGGCGAAGTTGAAATAGCCTCTCAAGGCTATCAGCATAGGTAAGAAAAAGAAAAATTATTGTCACAGTACTTAGTTGTAAACGTGACGAGATTCAGCGGCAAACGTACTTAGACAAACTTTCCAACTTTATAAAAATTCGAGTTAGCTTTTACGCTATCGAGAATGTTAAAAAATTCGCACTAAGCACACACCTCTGATGATAGTTCGGCAAGCTATTCCGTTGTTTGATAGAATTTGGTGCACAATGCTTAGATACAATCACGTTTGAAACTTTATAATGATTAACTTCTTTCTGTGACTGTACTAATATTCAATTTAAGTACTATAAAGTACAAAATAACAAATATTATAAATGTAAAAACGAGTTTCTATTTCTATTTTCTCGTTGAAACGAAGCAACAGATGAACATGATTTTTTTGGAGTGATAGTTTTATGTCGAAAGTGACTTAAGTTACCACTTTATCCCGAAAAAACATCACATTCCGATTCCGGGAAACATACACTTTTTCTTGACCACGCGGATAAAGCTGTAAATGAAAACTAGTTTGTTTATGTAACGACTAGCGACCCGCCCTCGCTTTGCTTCGGAAACTGTAATTTATTATTGATCTCTCCACTATTTAATGGATGTTATTATACATATAAACATTCCTCTTCAATCACTGTATCTATTAAAAAAAACCACATCAAAAGCCGTTGCGTAGTTTTAAAGATTTAAGCATACATAGGGACAGAGAAAGCGACTTTGTTTTATATTATGTAGTGAAGATCGCTTCGCTAATAACCCTCATACCAATTCAACTGGAGCCGGCGCTCATGTTTCAGGCCAGAGGTGTGACTGCGCGTCCTAAATTTCGAGTCGCCAACTTACTAATTCGCATTGAACGTCGTCAATCTCATCTTCCATTATGTCCAATTCGTCAGCGTCTTTAGCCGGTATTATCAGCAGCTTTGTCTCGGAGTTGTAGTTACCTTTCAGCAGTAGCTGTGATGAGTTCGGTAATATAAGACGGTGGACGGTCCTAAAATGTATTTCTAATATAATAAAATGTATGAAAATAAAGTCTCTTAAAGTTGATAAAAGAATAGTCAGAATAAAATTTTATTGTGTAAATGCGGTTTTATTAGTGACAATTTTATTAGATGACAAAATGCAATTTTATATCAACACATAAGAGCCATGAGATCTCTGCGGACAATTCCTTCTAAGCAAAATTATTTTTTAACTATACTAAAATAAGAGTCATAATGCAATTTTTACCTAGGTATATAGCAAGGGGGTTGAAATAATTCCCCAGTGGTCATATCTTGGCACACCCCATCAAGTAGGACGATGTCTTCCATCAATTCGTTGACGGCAAAAATCTGAAACACCCACAGCTCCAAATCTTTTTTTTTGGGCAGGAACGATTGCTGGTTTGAATTCGTCGTGGCCTAAAGGATAAGACGTCCGGTGCATTCGTGTTGAAGCGATGCACCGGTGTTCGAATCCCGCAGGCGGGTACCAATTTTTCTAATGAAATACGTACTCGACAAATGTTCACGATTGACTTCCACGGTCAAGGAATAACATCGTGTAATAAAAATCAAACCCGCAAAATTATAATTTGCGTAATTACTGGTGGTAGGACCTCTTGTGAGTCCGCACGGGTAGGTACCACCACCCTGCCCATTTCTGCCGTGAAGCAGTAATGCGTTTCAGTTTGAAGGGTGGGGCAGCCGTTGTAACTATACTTGAGATCATAGAGCTTATATCTCAAGGTGGGTGGCGCATTTACGTTGTAGATGTCTTTGGGCTCCAGTAACCACTTAACACCAGGTGGGCTGTGAGCTCGTCCACGCATCTAAGCAATAAAAATTTAAAAAATATGTAAATAGGTTCATCCATTATGTTCTTCCAGAGATCTTTTCAGCCACATACCATTCTGCTCTGGAATGAACTGTCCTCCATCGCGTTTTCTGAGCGCTATGACATGTCCTTCTTCAAGCCAGGCTTATGGAATGTACTCAGTGGTAGGCAGCGACTTGACTGTGCCATTGGTATTGCTGACATCCATTAATGATGGTAAGCGCCTGTCCACAAAGGCAATTAACAAAAGTTACCAAGTAAACCAAATACCTCTACTTTCCCACTACTAACCTTAAAAGCCTTAAGGCAAGGCACAAAAGCGTGCTCGAGCCTCATGCTGAGACGGTCACTCGACCAGCTATGATACGTTGGGACTGTAGGTAGCACCAACATCGCCAATTTGATCCCTATCTCCCTCCACATAGAGGCTTCGAGACTGTAAGACGTTAGCGCTTACAGATTCCATTATAAACTGGGGATGCGAAAGACTTCGTGATGGCCACTTCTACTAACCCCATTATGGGATGTGGAGCCAAAACAAAAGCTTCCTTCACAATGTGCATCTTGATGAAGTATGCTTGGACGGCTGATTCGCATCGCACTGTGTAGCTGTAGGGACGGTTGGTCAGAACCTTAAAAATAGTTAGGTATTTGACGAATTGTAGACACAAAGCTATTTTTATTACAGCTTAATGTTTCGTTTAGACCCAGTTTAGGGCCAATAATAATAATAATAATGTTTTTATTGCAAGTAACCATGACTCATATAAATTGTTAATAAGACTTAGACCTATGTTAGTAGTTATATTTACATCACAATGAATTACTGTCGTAACATCCCATGGGAGATGGCACCACAGCGACCCATGTATACACAGTCCAGCCTGCTTGCGATCATGCTCAGGATACTGTTGGAGCTGGCCCTCACTCTGCTTACCAGAGATGCACACCTCTTACGCATGGTAGCGTAAAAACAATCTATGTGCGCGTCTGCAAACATCCCTGATGTGCTACAAAAGCGGGGCAGCACCACCAGCACCCTAAACGCGTTAATATATTGAACACAATGTTGGCGACTCTCTCAGACTGAGTCAGTGAGCTCAGTTTTAATTGAATATGTATTACAAACACGCAAAAATCGAAGCAAATACTAACTCAATAATAAAGAGTCTTGAACGACCATAGCTTGTCATACTATTTTAAGGCAGTTTTTATTTGATGAATTCCCCATTTTCATATTTCCCTACCTACTTAATCGCCGGTAGCCTAAGGTGCTATTCTAATCATTCACGGACCGGTAGGTGAGCTCACGGGCTCAACTTGAGAGTTACGTCACGTAATACCACAATTTGAAACATGCTCGAACGAGGAAAATCTCGAGAGATCTTTTTAAAGGAAAACCACATATTTCTTTGAATTTCGTTGTATGAAATCGAGGAGGTTTTGGGTCAATATGTACTGGTGAGGCCTTACAACACAGACTGGCTTATGCCGAGTTTACATTACGAAATTAGTGTCATGCATGTTGAGCTCAGTTTCACGAAAGTAGTTTCGATATATGCGAAAGTAATTTCGTTAAAAAATTAGTGTCGCGAAATCCACAGTATCGCAGTAACCATGGCGCCTTCAGCATCAAAGCTATAATTTGCTATATTCAATGTAGCTAAAGAAATGCTTATATACCTATAAACTTAAAAAAATACTATCAAGAAATTAAAAGTTGGTAGATTCGAGGATGATCAACAAGAAGGCATTTAGGTGCAATGAAGTTAGTCTCTGAATTAGCAGATGAAGATCCTGAGAGTTATAAAAACTATTTTCGAATGAGTGAAGATAATTTTGTTTTTTACTATAGGTGTTTCGGGACCCTTGTCATTGATATTCATTAATAAGATCTATATTTTTTTCTGTACTCCATCATTGGTTTGCCATTTTCAACGCTTGAAGCGCGTCCGAACTAACAATACACACGTCCGCACAGCGCAGGCCCTTTCGCGACATTAGTTTCACGTCGCGTCTACACTATGAAATTAGTTGCATGACACTAATTTCACCAAAAAATCGCGCAGGGCACGAAACTAATTTCCATGCATGAAACTAATGCATGCATTACGAAAGTATTAAATTACACGTGAAACTGTTGGTAAAACTAATGTCACGAAATTAATTTCACGCCACTAATTTCGTAATGTAAATTCGGCTTTACAACGCTTTCACTGGTAAGACCTCTTATGAGTCCGCGCGGGTAGGTACACCACCCTGCCTATTTCTGCCGTGAAGCAGTAATGCGTTTCGGTTTGAAGGGTAGGGCAGCCGTTGTAACTATACTTGAGACCTTAGAACTTATATCTCAAGGTGGGCGGCGCATTTATGCTATAGATGTCTGTGGTCTCCAGTAACCACTTAACACCAGGTGGGCTGTGAGCTCGTCCACCCATCTAAGCAATAAAAAAAGTTACAGGTTTAGCGTCAGACATACCCCTAGCACGCCGACTGCGTTGCCGGAAACAATAAAATCCTGCTTCATCTCCGAGAACTTTAAATCAGTCAGGAATTCGTAATTAGGTATGCTCTCTTTAACATCCGTGTCCGGAGGTATATACGTAGCTTCTAAAAGGCCTGACACTAATATGTAAATGCCTTTAGGTTCTTCCCCTAAAAAACAATTTTAGGACATTATCAAATAATCTTCTTTTATTTTTCAGCCCAATTCCTATTTAGATCTCGCAAGAAAACTCCGAGCCCTTTCCATTATTCTTTGGGCGATTTTTAGCCTTTTGTAGTTTGAGTCGTCAATAACAATTAATGGTAACTTCAATATAAAACAAAAACCACTTTTAATACATTAACATTGCAATTCCACGTATTGGTGATACATTAACATTGTCACAGCCGCGTCTTGTGACAGCGAAAGCCACTAATAAACTAAATTGCGACACTAGACACATAACCCAATAATGCCGTCTACCAGAAGATGGACACACTCATACCTTTATTGGTTTTAGGACCTCTTGTGAGTCCGCACTGGTAGGTACCACCACCTTGCCTATTTCTGCCGTGAAGCAGTAATGCGTTTCGGTTTGAAGGGCGGGGCAGCCGTTGTAACTGTACTGAGACCTTAGAACTTATATCTCAAGGTGGGCGGCGGCATTTGCGTTGTAAATGCCCATGGGCTCCAGTAACCACTTAATACCAGGTGGGCTGTGAGCTCGTCGACCCACTTAAGCACTAAATAAATAAAAAAACAAGTAATAAAGCGAAACATATGATAAGATAGGAAGCGAAAAGCGATCCTATGTGTGGGAGATACTACTACTACTACTACTACTACTTAATATATATATTCCGGTCACGTCGAACCTGTCGCTCGACAAGCGAATTAACCCATAGACACAGCCCACTGAGTTTCTCGCTGGATCTTCTCAGTGGATCGCGTTTCCGATCCGGTGGTAGATTCTGCAAAGCACTGCTCTTGCTAGGGCCAGTGTTAGCAACACTCCCGGTTTGAGCCCCGTGAGCTCACCTACACGTTAGGGTGAAGCTGAAATAGCCTCTCAAGCCTATCAGCATAAGTAGGGAATAAAAAAAAACTGATATAAAATTGCAATTATGACTACTAATGAGTACGGAACGACACTTAGTGATCTCGTATCTTGGATTCTGGAAAACGCTAATAAGCTATATTATGGTGTTAGGGCAGATTAAACTAGTTTTTTTTTTAATTCATACCTCTTGAAATGAGTATATCCTCGTTATTGTAATTAATTATTTCGGAATTGTCCAGAAAGAATTCGGCGAGTCTCTCGTTGCCTTGTAACCAGGATACGGCCCTTAGTTGCGTCTGGAGACACCAAAATATATATCAAGAGATGAAAGGTTACTTTATTTATGCGACATTCTTGCAGCTTCACAGGAGAGCCATTTAAATTTATTTTTTTAAATATTGTAACAATAAAATTATTTATGTGTGTAATTGTGTATGTATATAGTTTGATATATTATGTATTAGTGTTTATTTTTATTATTTTTATTGTTAATGTCTATATATAGTATAAATAATTAAATTAATTAGATTGTACTCATCTACCCACTCATGTAAAGCTTTCCTTCTTTGAGAACGGTTAGCTGGTAGATAACTCAATTGTTGAGTTAAGCTCGCCATTTTTTTAAATCTTATCGCAATTACTGTATTATATTAACAGTGTGTACAAATAAAGAATAAAGAAAACTTCAGCTTTTTGAATAAAGTAAATTTAATTGAAGTCCGATTAAATTTAAAAATTTGAGTTAACTTTCACGCTATCGAGAACGTTAAAAGCTCGCACTAAACAAGGACACTAGTTTTGAAGCAAAGCCACTTCGAGTTGTCTCATGTCAATGTCTCAAGGTCGATTTGTCTCCACGATGGCATCCTTAATGGATGTTCTTGCACAGGTTTTATTTTTTAAGCGTTACCAGCCTACCCTTGAACCTTGGACTAAAACTTACTTCGGGAGCAGAGGGCGCTACCAAACTGCCTCTGTGACGACACTGCTGTACTTTATCTTGTATAGCATTAACTAGAAGCGTGTATTCCATTTCATCAAGAAATCCTGGTAAACAAAGGGAATATTACAGTCGTAGTCCACGCAGCCATCTTGCGACGAATACACGAACTACTTAGCAATAAGTTGTGGACGTTACCATACGGGGAATCCCCGCGACGGAAAAGAAAACTCTGATGAAAGTTATCGGTAAATTTTTTATTGCATTAAATGGGTCAACGACTTCACAGCCAACTTGTAAGTGTAATTGATACCAGAATTCAGTTAGTGATTTCTAGTCTATATAATATATAAAAATGAATTGTTGTTCGTTAGTCTCGCTAAAACACGGAGAAAACTGGACCGATTTGGCTAATTTTGGTCTTGAATTATTTGTGGAAGTCCAGAGAAGGTTTAAAAGGTAGATAAATACAAAAATGCCCGCAATTAAATAAAAATATCAATTTTGTTTTTCCTTTGATGTGTCCCCCGTAGGACGGATTCCTTTTGTTTGTTTTATGTTTATTTTATACAAACGTTTAGGTCTTTTATTTATAGATTGAGGCACTACGAATTCTGCCGGGTCAGCTAGTGTTTTGATAAAGATTGAAGTGAAAAAGCGTTTTATTTTCCACCTACCCTCTTCTTTTAGCTGCATAGCGTCGAGCAACATAATGTTGAGCGTGGATGTCGTAGCCTGCCTCGTCTTAACTGTTATCGCGGTCCACGGCCGGTCCCGTTGCAATAGGCCAAGTTGTCGGGTTACAGTTAATCTAAAATGAATTTTAATGCCAAAGCATAAGATTAGTTTAAGCTTGGTCATATTTTGTTTCGAGAGCTAATAACTAATTGGGCTTTGTCTCTTAACTATGAAGTCTGAATACTGTTCGATTGGCGTATTAGAAACCAGCCCGAGTGGGTATCACAGTATGGCCTATTTCTAACATTGACCCATTAAGCGTTTTGGTTTTTATCTTAAGAGTGATGGATTACTTGGTCTTAGATGAAGATTTAGTGTCCCGGAGGCCTTTCCTGTTTCCCCAGAACAAGTGGACCAGTGCGAGCCCAGTATGAAAGAGTGGCTTTGCTAAGAGCTATTGGAGCGCCTCTGAAGGAGACCTAACGGCTCAAGAGTGGCTCCTTTGTGAATGGATCTACCAGATCTAAATTGCAGAATTGATCGGATCAGAACTGATGTATGGGTATTTCGGGCTGAAGGAAGAAGCAGCTGTTATTAAATTAAATAATTAATTAAATAGAAATACTCTCATACCGGATTTTAAAAAAAACACATTTTATAATTTTAAATTATAGTATCACTTTAATTGAAAATACGATTTCAGTATTCCTTACAATTAAAAATGTGTGTTCTTTTTTCTTTCCGACATGCGTAAGAGTAAAATTATTATGAATCACAACGTTTAGTGGTAGTCTTAGAAACAGATCAATGACCTCGTTGAGATCTAAAGTGTGAGCAGTAATAGGAGATCAAGAATGTGATTCTATTGTATTGCGTATCATTATGAAGTGAAAACGTAACATGAAACTAAACAGAGAAACATAGACAGGCTTTAGCTTACGAGAGAGTGAGATAGAATACTGAACTCGACTTCTACAGCGTGTGAACAATGCATGTTTTATTCGTAAGTCCTACTAGTGGTTTACTGGTGGTAGAAGGTCTTTTAAGCCCGCACGGGTAGGTACCACCACCCCGTCTATTTCTGCCGTGAAGTTGTAATGCGTTTCGGTTTGAAGGGTGGGGCAGCCGTTGTAACTATACTGAGACCTTAGAACTTAGATCTCAAGGTGGTATTTGCGTTGTATATGTCTATGGGCTCCGGTAGACTCTTAACACCAGGTGAGCCATGAGGTTGTCCACTTATCTAAGAAATAAAAAATATGTGAGTCTTTCAAACATACATACATACGTCATTCTGAACTTTTGTATTTATGTTTTTTTTATTGCTTAGGTTGGTGGACGAGTTCACGGCCCACCTGGTGTTAAGCGGTAAACGTAAATTCCGGCACCTACCTTGAGACATAAGTTCTAAAGTCTCAGTATAGTTACAACGGCTGCCCCACCCTTCAAACCGAAATGCATTACATTACGGCAGAAATATGCGGGGTTGCGGTACCTACCCGTGCGGACTCACAAGAGGTCCTACCACCAGTAATTACGCAAGCTATAATTTTGCGGGTTTGATTTTTATGACACGATGTTATTCCTTAACCGTGGAAGTCAATCGTGAACATTTGTTAAATACGTATTTCATTAGAAAAATTGGTACTTGCCAGCGGGATTCGAACACTGATGCATCGCTGGATACGAATGCACTGGACGTCTTATCCTTTAGGCCGCGACCACTACAAAACGGGGGAGATTAACACCAACCTGTCGGCTTCCAGTCGACTGTTAAGCGTTTCTTGGATCTGCACATTGTCGACCAGCTGCGGCAGTAAATTACATACCTCTTGCTCGCCAGTTACGAAGCCCTGTTTGGGCAAGGCTCACCCTGATCAAAACTACTTCTACGATTTTATGTCGCGTGTTGACGTTACCAATGCTTTACAGTTTTCATGGTCGCAGTACGTAAACAATGATATAATACGATGACAAGGCATTTGTCTGTGTCAAGAATTGCGACTCTTGGAAATGATTTCGTACGATTTTCAGCAAGTGGCAGTTTGGTGTCGGCCTGAAACAGCACTGCCACGCCTCCTAGCATATAAAGAGCGCCTAAGGAATTCGCCAGAGAAGAAAAAAATGTAGAAGAGAAACGGCCGCCCCGAAGACTAAAGATAGAAGAAGAAGATGAAGATCAAAGAGACCATGCCATCCCTACTTCATCAAACCAGCACTTAATACAAAATAACAGCAAATTCATCACCCCTATCTCGTCAGGCAGGAAGGCCAAACGCGGGCAAAGGGGGTTGCGCCGAGGCCCGATTCGCGCCCCCGTAACAGGACGCGACGACCCGATGATTGCCAGAGAAGGGGTAGCAGCTTATTCTGAGTGTCGCACTAGCTTACTGCAATGCCTTGCATTTCTACCGCGAATTAGTCAGGCGTTACGATTTGAGGGAGACCACCTATTGTACATTAGACTATAGAAATTGACCTCATGTCTGAAGGTGGGTGGCGGCGCCTATAGACTGCGGTAACCAATTCACACCGGATGAATTAAAATCGTCTCATACAGCTACGTATACAAAGAAAAAAATTAAAATATAATTCAGTTTGTCACCGCTCGTCTATATATGGGCCGGGAAAACGAAAGCCCACCTTTGGGGTCCAGTGGAAGGACAAGTAAAATACTTTACCTTTCCAACATCATAGCCGTAAGCGAGTTGTATGTCAATCATTTTATCAATGTACCCCATGATCTTTGGAACGGACACTCTGAAATCGGAAACAAAGAAATCGTGCAGACATTTCATAAAATTGTAGGACGTAATCGCAAAGATCAATCATAGGGCAGAAACCATTAGTACGATAAAGATTTACATCCCCAGACTTTAGATCAATCGTAGGGTAGTTTGAACCAATATCACGATAAAGGGTTATATCCGCGGACATTAGATCAATCAGTGGGCTGTGTCTGTGGGTTAATTTACTCGCCTAGCCCTTCGTCGCAAGCGACAGGTTCGAAGAAAACGGTGATCGGTGCTTGGGGTTCCTAAAAGAACCGTTAGTGGATCGGGAGGATCTGTAATGACGTGCTTTGGGCTTCTTATACGCGTCAATGTAGGCCATATGCAGCTAATGTAGCTACTGATTGCTCCGTCGGGTAGGTACACAAACTAACGAAAACGTGTATTTACGATTACAACTACAAATAAAGGGCACGGGCGCTCATACTTTGCAACAACTATATCATTGATTTCAATTTTAAAAGACGCTTATGTATCCATTGTATATGCATACGTATGAACCCATCTAGGGTATAATTTAGAGTATCTACCACCGGATCAGAAACGCGACCCACTGAGAAGATCCGGCGAGAAACTCGGTGGGCTGTGTCTGTGGGTTAATTTGCTCGCCGAGAATTAGTGTAAGCTGGTCATTGGTCATCACAACGTGTAGGTTAACGACCAAAGAACGCTATTGGACGTTCTCCGATGAATTCTTTAGACGCAACGCCTACAGGAAGACATGAGTGGTCCTATTCTAGGCCTCTCAGCATTAACTCAACTAACAGCGTGACACTAATGCCATATTTACCTAGCTAACTTGAAGAGTCTAAGGAAACGCAACATCCTTAGTAGCTTTGTGGCAGTTAGTACACTGGAGTTCGAATTGCGCCATTTATCCCAAGACGTCAACGTGTCTATTATGTCTAAAGCTAAATCTGAAAATTGAAATATTTTTTTATTAAATTATCTAGAACCCATAATTCTGTCCACTCAATTCTGAGTACATCATCGGAGTTCGTTATTTTTTAAATTTGTAGTTTACGTGTGACGTCATTTGGGGGCAAAATTTACGATGATCTCACCATATACTGCATACTACCAGTTACACAACCAAACAAAACCGCGTTAATATTTTTTACTCTACCCATTCCCTGGTCGCTTATGGGACTATTCCAGCTAAGCGCGAACGGGTAGGTGAGCCCACGAGCTCGACCTGTGAGAGTTTGCTAACATTAGCCCTAGCAAGAGCAGATTTTTTCTTACCTATGCTGATAGCCTAGAGAGGCTATTTCAGCTTCTCCTTGACGTGTAGGTGAGCTCACGGGGCTCAAGCCCTAGCAAGAGCAGTGCTTCGCAGAATCTACCACCGGATCGGAAACGCGACCCGCTGAGAAGATCCAGCGAAAAACTCAGTGGGCTGTTTCTGTGGGTTAATTCACTCGTGGAGCCCTTCGTCGCAAGCGACGGGTTCGACGAGAACGGTGACCGGCAAGAGTAGTGCTTCGCAGAATCTACCATTGGAACGAAATCGCGACCCACTAAGAAGATACAGTTAGAGGGCAGCCACGTTGAAAAATTATATCAAGTCCCAAAAATACAGTAAGACGACAATTATCGGAATTAAAATTGGAACGCATGGGATTTAATAGGTCTCTAGAGGATGCGAACGAATTGATCGGGACCCTAAAGCAATATTAAGTACACAATCTAATATATATCATAATTAGTTTGATGGACTAAACAAGAATATAGTTTTGGCAAGGAAACTTTCTTTCTCTCACTTCTGTAGACATCCATCGCTTCTACTGAGACGATTGAAAATTCCCATTAATTATTATTGCTTCATTTAGGTACAGTGCAAAAACTCATACGTTTATTGTGTTAACAATGATGGGCACCATCACATAAATCGTTTTTTGGTAATGCCCACAATACGCTGATCTATTTGTATGGTTACTCACTAAGCAAACGTATCCAACTAACCGGCGGTGGCCATGACAATAATGAAAAAATCCAGCTTGTTCCAGTTCGAGTCAAAATATCCATAGATACCGAACCCAAGCATCTTGATTACCATTTCTAAGAAATATATTATGTAGAAGACGCTGGAAATAATCACGCATACAAATGATATAATAACTTTACTGTAATTATTTTAATAGTTTTAAATATTATTTTTTTATGATTGAAAGATTACTGGTGGCCCGAAGGCCTTTCCAGTTTCACCAGAACAGGTGGGCGAGCAAAGGCTCAGCCAGGAGGGGTGGGATTTGCTAACAACTGCCCGAGCGCCTCCGAAGGAGACCTAACAACTCAAGAGCAATTGCTTCGCGAATGAATCTACTACCGGATTGGAATCGCGACTCGCTGAGAAGATCCGGCGAGAAACTCAGCGGGCTGATGCATGGGTTAGGTTGCACGTCGACCTCTTTGTCGAGTTCGACGAGTACGGTTACCGGGGTCCCTAAGCCTGCTCCTGGTATTAGAGCTGAAGGCGTCTAATGCAAAGGTTATTGGATCTGATCGAAGTTTTAAATATGTTGAACGGTCGATTCGTTCTTTGTCTGGTTTAGGAAGGTATTGAAAATAGTGACTGACGCCAGTCACATCCGTCCTTGTTCCATTTCTTTTGTTTCTCTTCGAATCCCTGTCAAGTCTCTGTCTTAGTCTATGTCTAGTCGTTGTAAGCCTTATGTCCTGTCAAAGAGGTTTGCACGACACGACACTTGTCTATGACTGGAGAAATTGCTTTACACACACGTTGATGTTTCATGAATGAGAAGCAAACAGAAGGAGATTAGAGAGAACTCCTAACTTCATATATTCAGTCTTTAGTCTACCCATGACCACGGCGCTTGAAACACGCCGATATTACGGTAATCGATATAGCAGTTAAAGTATATATATTTTTTTTATGATTGAAGGATTACTGGTGGCCCGGAAGCCTTTCCAGTTTCACCAGGACAGGTGGGCGAGCAAAGGCTCAGCCAGGAACACGTTAAAGTATAATTATAGGAGTTAAGTCAACGCACTTACAAGTTCAAAATCTTGACGGTATGAATGACAGTGATTGGTACAGGCGGCGGTATGGCTACTTCGCACAAAATCACCGGAGTGTTACACAGTATAACGATGTATATGAACACGTCGAACCACACACTGGAGGCCATCTCGTAGCAAACTTGCCGTCCGTACGTGTGCGGTATTTGGAACGTACTGGTTTCTGTGGCGAGCATATCCACTAATTTCCGACGTAGCCATTCCGCTGGAGGCTTGAGAGAAATAAATAAGGACCCAATAATCTTATGATAAACTAGATGTACCCGTCCGCTTCGATGGGCATTTAAAATTAACATTATTATTTCTCACCCCCACAAAGATTCTCATCATTAACGCCCCCGCAACTGGTGTAGGGAGTCCAGCACTCATATAAATATTAGCTTATCCATTAAGTACATGACGTATTTTCTACATGGATACCAAGCTGCAAGTTAATCGGACGCACGGTTCAGTAGTTATAACGGAACATCCGTAAAAACCACTGTAGATTTAAATTAGTATAAATGATATTTATGAGTCGATCACAAAACGTTATTGACATTTAAATCCATTACCTTTTTTTTTTATTTATTGATGCACAAAACAAATTACAATCATTACAGTACCTATTAGCTAAATCATACAAGTAGTACCTAGATCTAATCTGGATTGCAATCTAAATAGTATGTGCACTCAGCAAAACCATATTAATTTGCATAGCTTTGGCTATTGAAAACACAATTGAAATTACAAATATTGATAACTAGCCATTGTTAAATAGGATATCCTTCACACATTTGACAAATCCCCTGTGTCTAGGTTCAAGGCTACGGTGACATTTAGCCAAAATCATTACACTGCCTGACCATTCTTACCATAGGGCTATAGTATGATATGATATCATATGATTATATCTTTACCTTAGGTCTCCACAGCGTCCCTAGCTGCTCCAAATTGACTCTTCCATCTTCAGAGTCGGCAGCTACCTCCACTGCCTGTATAAGAGTTCTGACTCCATCTTTACTGATTTTACCGTGCTCGTATTGTCTCCAGTAGGATATCTTCATAGCTTTTAACACGCGTTGGTTGGCTTCTCTATAACATCATAAATTTTTAGTGTTACCTATGGTTTCCTGTTTTTTTTCTTTTCTTAATATTGGTATCTAATTTATCTGTGGTTGTGAAACTATTAAAAGAGCTCTAATCCTGTGAATGTATACCTTGAAAATATGAAATTAATTCGTGACAGATTCATTAGTTCGAAGGTTAGGATAAGTGAATACTCCTATTTCATTTTCAAGACTCCAAGAGCTTTCGAGAGAGATTTTCAAGATTTTATCCTTAGGTTGCAAAGCAGTATATATTCACTTCGCTAAGTAACCGCTTTAAGGCAATTCGATCTATTGATGAGATTCGCATTATTCATTCTAACAGCCAATTTGATAAATTAGGGTGGCCCTAATTGATCGCTTCATACTTATTCAACATGTCCTAACTACCCACCCTACCTATAAAACGCCAATGAAACTATGTAGTATATAATAATATGTTACGGTAAATGTACACTCTTGGGAAATGTACACTTTTACCGGTAAATGTGCACATTTGCCAAAAAGTTAGGTATATGTGAACTGAATATAATGTATATGTACATTTCCTGACTTTGAAATTGTAAATGTGTGTGTTTTTTTTATTGCTTAGATGGGGGACGAGCTCACAGCCCACCTGGTGTTAAGTGGTTACTGGAGCCCATAGACATCTAGAACGTAAAATGCGCCACCCACCTTGAGATATAAGTTCTAGGGTCTCAAGTATAGTTACAACGGCTGCCCCACCATTCAAACCGAAACGCATTACTGCTTCACGGCAGAAATAGGCAGGGTGGTGGTACCCACCCGCGCGGACTCACAAGAGATCCTACCACCAGTACAATGGTTGAATGCACATTGCCCAAACGAGGAGGCAAATGTGCACACTTACCGGAAAATGTGTACATTTGCCGCAATATCTACATAACATAGGTATATGTGCATACACAACAGGAATCTAAATGCTGTGACATTACTTTTTGATAATTTAAATAAAATAGATTTTTCGTGTTTACAATTGACATTAAAATTCTGTGAATTTCCTTAATTCTGAGTAGGTAGATGTTAATTTCGGCGTTCGTGGGTTTGATTTTTTTTATTTTAAATCACGTGAATTTTCAGGCAGCAGCTCTGGAGTTCCGCACATTCACACTTAATACGAATAAAACGAACAAATGATACGGAACCTCATCATTTCTGCGAATTCCTTCTTTGTCGGCTCGTTCGGTATCTCCCTTTCGCAATCTGGACAGGTGGTGTACCGGTACCCCATGTACGTCTCATCGTCGCTGTCGCCTTCCCGACCAGACATCTGCTGCTGATACGGGTGTTTTATCGTCGTGCCTAATAAATAAATAAAACATGTGTGCAATTCACACGTGGTAGAAGTGAAACCTTCAAAAATTAAAATACAATTATCCTAAATGTCCAAGTATATGTAAAATTTTGTCATTAGTAAATAATTGTAAATCATCTTTTATAGTATGAGGCAGCGCCCTCTGTGAATTGATATTTGAACTTCGCGTATGATTCACTATAAGAGGTTTCATACAGACGTTAGTATTAAAAAATCTCATAGATGGCGTTGTATTAAAAAAAACACTACACTGAGAATGTCTAATGTGTTCTATCTCATTCTCTCGCCGGCTGAATCCCATACATTTATGTGTTTGTGTCTCTATGGACTTATTTTTTCGTTTCATCGAGTTTGAAATCACAACGATTCTAAGGAACTTTCACTTTAAAAAATCTTCGGTGATTCAATACGTTGACTGCCATGTCACCGGTGCCCTACGCGACGCACTGAAGTAATTACGTCGATTTCTGTCTTCGATCTTCTTACTATAGCGCCGGAATAACTAGTTTACTCTATTAAAGACGAATCCGAAGATACTGAGAATGAATTGCTGAAGTACATCCAGACTGCCGTCTACCGTATAAGACTCCTTTCAAATCTGCTTTGAATGCAGACTGGTAATCCTGGTGGTAGGGTGTCTTGTGAGTCCGCACGGGTAAGTACCACCACCCTGCCTATTTCTGCCGTGAAGCAGTAATGCGTTTCGGTTTGAAGGGTAGGGTACTGTAAAAACTGAGACCTTGACCTTGTTGTAAATGTCTATGGGCTCTGGTAACCACCTAACACGAGGTGGACCGTGAGATCGTCCTCCCGTGTAAGCAAAAATTTTTTTTTACTGTCGTTAGGAAAATGAGCATGAGATGATGTTATGAACAGCCCGACACTTCAACCTGGCATATAGCTTAAGACACGTCTCTGGTAAGCATATCGTTAGCATCATATATATAGCAAGCTGTATTAATCAATCGACTAACCCGCATGAACAAGGTCCCAATTAGCATCGGCCAGGAACCTGTCCATTTTCAGCATAGAAATGCACCGGTCCCGGGTGACCATTATGCGTTTCACACAATTCGTCATGTTGGCTTTCTTGGCCAATGAAATTTCAGTGAGGCCAAGCAGTTTTAGCACTTTCTGCATCAACGTGGCGTTGATTATAAGCGACAGAATCACCAGACCGGTAGTCTGGATCAAAAATATCTGAAATCATTTAATCGTAATCGTAATGAGGCATATAAACGCTTAATTTTGTCATTGGACTGTGGACCATACTATTACCATACTGTGTTTAAAACAATACCTTATATTTAATCAACAATTAACATTATTAAAACTTTAACTGATGATAAGTAAAAAATTGATTCTGCGAAATAATCGAATCGTTTTGGCGGGAACGCGAGAAGCGAAGTTGTTGTTTTGTTAGTTTTTAAGGTTATTGTCCGCTTAGCATCTGTAAAGGGTATAAGAGGGAAAATGAAACGAAGACGCTAGACGTAGCTTCCGGGTTTCTCCAAAAAGGCCACTGAGGACTCAGTAAATAACCATAATTTTACTCATATAATGTCACCCCAATTCATTACGTTTAATTCGATCCATGTCATATATCTAACGTTATGAAAGTATTTAACAATAAAAGGTTTTTATAAACTGTACACTGGAAATAATGGCATCACGGAAAGAAAAATAATACTTAACAAACAAAACAATAATATCGTAAATTCGTTTTAAAATATAATATGTTGTTTGCCAAGGGACCTTCGGGCTCAACGCGCCACTCACGGCCAAACAGAAGTATTATATTCTATTGATCAATTCTAAGATGGACGGACGAGCTCACAGCCCACTCGGTGTTAAGTGGTTACTGGAGCCCATAGACAACTACAACGTAAATGCGCCACCCACCTTGAGATATAAGTTCTAAGTTCTCAGTATAGTTACAACGGCTACCCCACCCTTCAAACCGAAACGCATTACTGCTTCACGGTAGAAATAGGCAGGGCGGTGGTACCTACCCGTGCGGACTCACAAGAGGTCCTAAAACCAGTAATTACGCAAATTATAATTTTGCGGGTTTGATTTTTATTACACGATGTTATTCCTTCACCGTGGAAGTCAATCGTGAACATTTGTTAAGTACGTATTTCATTAGAAAAATTGGTACCCGCGTGCGGGATCATCTCTCACGATTCATGTAATTTCGGATCATCCCCATCCACTAACGGTGCTTTTAGCTAGGTGTGTAGGTACCTCAAACACCGGTCACCGCCCTCTTCACCGAACCCACCGAACCCTTCGTCGCGTTCGACGAGCGAACCAATAGACACAGCCCACTGAGTTTCTCGCTGGATCTTCTCAGTGGATCGCGTTTGCGATCCGGTGGTAGATTTTGCGTAGCACTGCTCTTGCTAGGGCTAGTGTTAGCAACGACGTCAGGCTTGAACTCCGTGAGCTCATCTACTTATTAGGGCTACGCTGATATAGCCTCTCAAGGCTATCAGGTTAGGTAGGTTTTTTTTTTAAATTAGCACGATTTCGCACAAGAGGGGACTTTCTAGGTGTGTATCTACCGTAATCAATGAGGGTAGTAGTATCTACCTGTAGTATACATTTTTCATACACGAAGCGGTCATAGGCATACCTACAACATACCTCTCCAGCATCAGCGACGGCCGGCGTTTGTAAGACCGTCAGAGCTAAGCACAAGCACAAAGGACCTCTCAAGCCTCCCCAAACACAGGCCATGCAGTGTTGCCATGTCATACCGTATCCGATATGGCGTAGTATAGGTGTCATTGCAGAATATACTAGCAGCCTGAAAACGAAATGATCTTTTAAATTATCTTTTTTTTTTATTGCTTAGATGGATGGACGAGCTCATAGCCCACCTGGTGTTAAGTGGTTACTGGAGCTCATAGACATCTACAACGTCAATGCGCCACCCACCTCGAGATATAAGCTCTAAGGTCTCAGTATAGTTACAACGGCTACCCCACCCTTCGAACCGAAACTCATTACTGCTTCACGGCGGAAATAGGCGGGGTGGTGGTACAAAATGCTGGGAGTCCTCAACAGAGCGAAGCGGTACTTCACGCCTGGACAAAGACTTTTGCTTTATAAAGCACAAGTCCGGCCTCGCATGGAGTACTGCTCCCATCTCTGGGCCGGGGCTCCCAAATACCAGCTTCTTCCATTTGACTCCATACAGAGGAGGGCCGTTCGGATTGTCGATAAACCCATTCTCTCGGATCGTTTGAAGCCTCTGGGTCTGCGGAGGGACTTCGGTTCCCTCTGTATTTTATACCGTATGTTCCATGGGGAGTGTTCTGAGGAATTGTTCGAGATGATACCAGCATCTCGTTTTTACCATCGCACCGCCCGCCACCGGAGTAGAGTTCATCCATACTACCTGGAGCCACTGCGGTCATCCACAGTGCGTTTCCAGAGATCTTTTTTGCCACGTACCATCCGGCTATGGAATGAGCTCCCCTCCTCGGTGTTTCCCGAGCGCTATGACATGTCCTTCTTCAAACGAGGCTTGTGGAGAGTATTAAGCGGTAGGCAGCGGCTTGGCTCTGCCCCTGGCATTGCTGAAGTCCATGGGCGACGGTAACCACTCACCATCAGGTGGGCTGTATGCCCGTCTGCCTACAAAGGCAATAAAAAAAAAAAAAAAAAAACCTACCCGTGCGGACTCACAAGAGGTCCTACCACCAGTGATTACGCAAATTATAATTTTGTGGATTTGGTTTTTATTACACGATGTTATTTCTTCACCGTGGAAGTCAATCGTGAACATTTGTTGAGTACATATTTCATTAGAAAAATTGGTACCCGCCTGCGGGATTCGAACACCGGTGCATCGCTATATACGAATGCACCGGACGTCTTATCCTTTAGGCCACGACGACTTATAAAATCTAATATATATAAAATCTAATAATCTAAAAAAATATTATTCAAAGGGGCTGTCAGTATCTTCGGAACCTTGCCTAAAGGGATTCCTTTCCATAATATATTTTAGTTATAAAATTATTATTATCATTTAATATTATTTTGTTATTTATTAACGAAAAACTAAATAACATTCTTTTTCATCTTATTAATTACAATTATCTACCATATATAAAAGAGAATAGGTACAATATGTTCATAAATCTGTGAACGTTACGGGCTGGGGTTCGGGATAACTAAAAAATACTTTTAACGCATAAATCTGTAAGCGTCCGAGGTCCAGCTGTCTATGGTCACATACCATCACCACCACATTGATAAATGATGTCTAAATCTTAATTTTCCTGTATCAAGGCTTTACCACGCTTCAAATTCGTTCGAAAACTACTTCGTCGCTGAAATAATTTACTGGGCACTATGACCTTCGATCAACAAGAAGACTATGGACATACCCTCTTTTTTTTCTATTCCAGCTACATTCGGACAGCTATCCGTTAGAGATTTTGTACAGATTGATACAATCTGTAAGAATTGCTAAAACTGGCCCTAACAAGACCACTGCTTCCCTGAACCTACCACCGGATCGGAGTCGTTACCCACTGCGAAAATCCAACCTGAAACTTAGTAAATTAATTAAAAAATACCACCAAATTCACTCACCTCGAACAGTAAACAGTCGTATAAGTCACGAAAATCAGCGAAACTTGCTTCACGCTGATCACGTAGGGCAGTTTCTCGAAGACGACCACCCCTACCATCGTAAAGATAACAGTGTTGGTCGCATGTGCCATTATTAGCCAAAAATTCGTAACGACTTGTTCGACGTCGCCTGCCACCGCTGACTTCTTAGTGCTCACCAGTATCCCGGTTATGACCGTCGCCAGCAAACCGGAGACGTATAAGAACTTCTCGCCAATATAATAAGTCAAATACGCACCGGCCAACGTCACTGTTACTGCACACAGCATATCATAATACACTATAGACAGGAGTGCTCCTGCAGTCTTTCCCATCACAACTCCCAAGAGTATTCCCCCTCCCGCATACCGGATAAGCAACAACAATATCTGAGACGCATTAGACAAAGCGAACGCCAAATAGCCGTACAGAGCTGTAAATTCGATCATAACCGTCGCATCTCCGACGAGACCCTCGCCTAGAAGCAGTACGCTTATGTATTTCCCTTTGCTCGTTTCCTTCAGCTGTTTGACCACTTCGACCGGATAAATCGGAGAGCAAATAACGCCGAATAGTAGAGCCGTCGCGAAGTTCCACGACGACTCTATCAGGTAATAGGCCATAAAGGCCACTATTAAGGACGTTAATAACGACCCTGGCGCGCTCACGAGCAGGATCTGAGGTAGACTCTTCAAGAACGAATGCGAATCCACTGAATACGACGTGCAAAACAGTAAAGTGGGCAGATAAATCAGCAGCATTAAGTCTATGTCGATGTAGCAGACATTGACGAGGGGCCTGAAGCTGGGGTAGCGATTCGCGCAGAATCCAACCAAACCGCCTACGAAAAACATTACGACCCTATGCGGGAAGCTCGTCTTCATCCAGTGCATTAGAGTTCTTGCTATGACTCCGACCAATAATGTCGTGAAGATGAACAGTATGCCAAGGTACGATGGATAGGCTAACGTCGGCCGCCCTGGATCGTCAAAACGTACCGATTCTTCCGTTATATTTGTGTTTTCAACCATGATCGATTTTTTATTTGTGCTATATAAAACGCGTCAACGCCGTGGCCACGTAGATATCGCGATTTAGTTTATGTTATTATCGATCTCGTTTGAAATTTACCATAGTACCTAATTGTTTGTCCGGTTTTTCACTAGATCAAGGATGTTTACGGCCTAAAAATAGTAAGTGTAAATATTGCGAGTCTGAACGGACAATTTTAATTATTAGTTTAGGTACAATAATTTACAGTTTCATGAAAATGATATTTAACTAACCACTAACGGATATTTTTCATCGTGTCAAACAAAAATGCTTTCGAGGGGTGAAAGGCTATTTGGTTTAAGCGACATTTATCTTTGTAATTAAAGGCGGTAACGTGGTAAAGGTGGTACTTACCCGTGCGGACTCACAATAGGTCCTGCCACCAGTGATTACACAAATTATAATTTTGCGGATTTGATTTTTATTACACGATGATAATCCCACACCGTGGAAGTCAATCGTGAACATTTGTCAAGTACGTATTTCATTAGAAAAATTGGTACCCGCCTGCAGAATTCAAACACCGTTGTATCGCTCAACACGAATGCACCGGACATCTTATCCTTTAGGCCACGACGACTTCCATTCAAATAGCTGAAGAAGTATTTTTTAAGATATTTTGTCCAAATCATCATCAGTCATTTCCAATTAATCTTTAAAAGGATCTTCTGTAAAGTTGCAAAAATATCGGTAAATCAAATTGCCTTTCACCCCTCGTTATAATTTAGCGCTAAACTCAAGCTAAGCCACATTCTTTTTTTATGTTTGAGAGATTACTGGTGGCTCGGAGGCCCTTCCAGTTTCATCAGGACAGGTGGGCGAGCAGGGGCTCAGCCAGGAGGGGTGGGATTTGCTAACAGCTGCCCGAGCGCCTCCAAAGGATACCTGACAACTCAAGAGCAGCTGCTTCGCTAATGAATCTATTACCGGATCGGAATCGCGACTCTCTGAGAAGATCCGACGAGAAACTCACCGGGCTGATATTAGGTTACCTAGGTGCCACATTCTCTCACCGATCGAACAGTACCCAACATCCTTCAATAGAAAAAAACCCAACAAATAATAATAATAATAATAAGCCCATTTTATTTCCAAAACACAAATAGAAAAAAGAAAAAAAAAGAAAAAACACCTTATCAAATAAAAATTACAAAATTAAATATAAATTTGTGCTTGAAACCCCATTCGGGTATAGGCCTCCTCCAGCTTGCTCCACTCTTCCCTATCCTTGGCTTTGTTTCTCCATTCTTTTCCAGTTGCTGCTGTTATTTCGTCGATCCATCTGCTTCTTGGTCGTCCTCTTCTTCTTTTGCCCGCTGGTCCTTCCCATGTTGTAATTTCTAATGTCCATCTTTTATCCGTATATCTCGCAAGATGTCCTGCCCAGCGCCACTTTTGTGTCAGAGCGTACCTGAGAGCATCTATCAGCTTTGTTTTTTCTCTAATGTATTCGCTTCTTATCCTTTGTATTTTTCTTATATTCAATATACTTCTTTCCATCGCTTTCTGACAGGTCGCTAATTTTGTTTTTATTTTTGTGTTGTAAGTCCATTTTTGGCACCCATATAAGAGAGTCGGAAGAATACAGGTATCCATCACAGTCTTTTTCAGATGAAGAGGGAAGGACCCTTTTAGAATTTCCTTTAAGCTCCAGAATTTTCTCCAAGTTATATTGATTCGGCGTTCGACTTCTTCTTCATCGTTGTTGTCTTTAAATGAAATTAATTTTCCGAGATATATATAGCTGTTTACGTACTCTAACGGTTTGCCATACAAGCTGATTTTATCAGTACTACTGTTTGTCATTACTTTGGTTTTGTCTTGGTTCATTTTGAGACCGACTTTTTCGCTTTCCTCGCTTAAAATATTTATCATTTTTTCGAGTTTTTCGTTTGTTTCAGCGAAGAGAACGATATCATCAGCAAATCTCAAATGTGTAAGTCGCTTCCCATTTACTTTGATTCCGTTCGATGGCCAGTGTACATTTTCAAAGATAAGCTGCAGTACTGCTATAAACAGCTTAGGCGACAAAGGATCACCCTGTCTTACTCCTCGGCAGATTTTTATGTCCTCTCCCCGTTTTTCCAGTTTGACTCTGCTGATACTTCCATCATAGATGTTTTTTAATATTTTTATGTATTTATCATGAACGTGACATTTATCTAGGGCTTTCCATATGAAATTATGTACGATTGTATCGAAGGCTTTAGCATAGTCGATGAAAGCTATGTACAGTGGTCTATTGAACTCTTTATATTTCTCTATAACTTGTTGTATAACATGTATATGATCTATTGTGGAAAAACCCGAACGGAAACCTGCTTGTTCGATCGGCTGGTGTTCATCAATTTTTGGAGTCATTCTGCTTTGTAAAATTGATGTAAATAGCTTGTACATACTCGAAAGGAGGCTAATAGGCCTGTAGTTGCCTATGTCATTTGGATCTCCCTTTTTGAGCAGTAAGATTATATCGGATCTTTTCCACTGTTCTGGCACTTCCCCAGTATCGAGTACTTTGTTAAACAAGTAAGTAAGAGGGTGAACTAACAAAGTAGAACCAGTCTTTATAGCCTCATTTTGTAAACCATCGGGTCCTGGGCTTTTGTCTTGCTTCATCTTTTTAATGTGTTTGATAATTTCCTTACCGCTTATTGGTGCTATATCAACCTTCTCCGAAGCGATTTTACAATACTTGCAATCCTTACTAGAATAATAAGCAATTGAACTCGAAGAGATGTCAGCTTTCATGCCATATAGTACTTTAAAAAATTCTGTAGCACAATTTATTACACTGTCTCTAGTTTTGGTCTCTTTGGTGCTTGTTTTTAGGGTTTGGATCCAGTTTTTGTGTGTTGTTAGCTGTTTGTATGCTCTTTTGGAACTTCTAAATTTATGTAGGTTCTCCTCTATTATTCTATTTCTATGATTTTGGTAATCTTTTTTTATGGCCTTGCTTGTTGATTTATACAAAGTACTTAATTCCTTTTTCATTTCCTCAGTTTTTGGTTTTTTTTGTACTAGTTCTGTTCGTTTTCTGAGCATATCCAGTGTATGTTTACTGAGAATTTTTCCAACAGTATCTACTTTTGGCTCCTTCTTTTTTGATGGCATGCTCTTATTAATAACATTTTCTAATGTATTGTAGTATGTTTGTACATCGTGTTCGTCGTTTTGTGTGTTCAATTCTTGTATGTTTTGTTTTAAGTTCTGCAAATAGCAGCTAATATCTTCTTCTGTTTTGAGGGGCTTAGGTTGTGATTTAAATGTTGTTCTGCTTTCCTTTTCTTTTTTTAGCATGTATGTAACTCTGACTAGGCGATGGTCTGATCTAAATCCTAAGGCGTTGAGAACATCTAACTTCCTTATCTTTTTTGGTTCGTTCGATAGAATAAAATCTACTTGATTTTTAGTATTTTCATCGGGAGACAGCCATGTCCATTTACGATTTTTCCTGGCTTTAAAAAATGTATTCATGATCGATAGTTTGTTTTCCAAGGCATATTGCACAAGCCTTTCCCCTCTCTCGCTTCGTTTTCCGTATCCGAATTTTCCCATGACTATACTATCGTTCGTGCTTGTCTGACCTACCTGAGCGTTAAAGTCGCCGATAAGAAGAACATGTTTGCCTGCCTGGCTTAGCGCTGTTTCTAGAGTTTCGTAGAATAGGTTGATATCCTCCTCTGGTGCTCTCTCTGTAGGGGCGTAGGCTTGTATTATTGACAGTGTCGTATTGTTACATTTAATCTGCAGCATAGCCACGCGTTCGGATAGGCCTGAGAAGCTTAGTATCTTGTTTTTATGCTCTTTCTTAACTAAGAAGCCCACACCATACAAGCCTGGCGTTTCTCCTTTGTAGCAGAAGATATAATCTTCATGTTCTTCAATATTGCATCCCATTCTCCTGACTTCTGCCAAGCCTAATACGTCTATTTTTATTTTCTGTAGCGAGTATATCAATTCTACATATCTATGTTCTGATCTTAATGATCTAACGTTGAATGTGCCAATGTTGAGAGATGTATTTTTTTCTTTTAAGTTAGCTGGAGGGTTGCAGTCTACTGCTCCCACGGTGACTGGCCGGATTGGGAGAGTCAAAGAGGGCAGGGCTCGTTGCTAATGATTTCTAGAATCGCTTACCTGAGAGGGCTTCTCATTGTCGGTTTGTGGAACGAAGAAACTAGCTATATCTGACCTGCTTAACTTATTCTGCTCTCTATTTTTTTTATATTTTGCGTTATTTTGAGTAACTGGAGACGGTGTGAGCATTCTCTTTTTGGACTGTTGATGTTGTTTTGATAGTTTATCCTCTAAAATTATTAACTTATCGTATTTAATGATTGCAGCCTTTCCTTCCTGTCTGAGTTCTTCCACTGTAACTTTCAAAGATTTTCTTGTCTCCAAAACTTTTTTGGGATAATCTTCTTGTATATAATATGACGTGCTTGCTAGAGATTTTTTATTCTTCAGGATCTCTATCTTTTTTCCTAGTGTTGTAAGGGTTACTATAACGGGCCTAACTTTGTTTCCTTTCTTACCGATACGTTTAATGTTCTCTATATCGTATTTCTCACAAGATAACTTCATGTTCATCGTTATTATGTAAGTTACTTTTGTATAAAGCTGGAAGTAACTTCTCTCTTCTTCTTCTATCCCGAAAAAAACTAAATTTCTCCTTTTGTTTTCTCTCTCTAAGTAATCTATTTGTTTTTCTTGAATATCCAATTTTTCAACCAAGTGTTTGTACTTGAGATCCATTTCGTTAAATTTTTCATTTATGTTATTGTTAATACTCTTTGTTATATTTTTTTGCATTTCTCTCATCTCTTCCTTTTGGAGTTTTTGTTCAATTTGAATAGATTCCAACAAACTTGTAATTTTATCCATTTTTAGTTATTCTTATCGTCGCTAGATGGCGCAATGTCGGTAGTGAGATGTTGTATCGATCTGTGATACCAAGTTTTCAGTACTATAGCACCTCTCAACAGATGGCGCTGAATTCAAATGAGACTAGTGACTTTGCTTATTTGATTATGTTTTAGATTATGATATTCTAAGAATATAGCACTTAACTTTAATTCTTCTGTAAGTATATTCTTCCACTAGTTCCTCATTTAAATTATTTTTAAATTTTTCTTGATTTGTAAGTTTTCTTGCAGTGCAAAGTAACCGCTTTGCCACCGAGCACTTGGTTGCATTTAGAACCTTGTTTAGCGAATTTACTGTAACGTTTTGTATTTTTCACTTAGTTTCTGAACTGATTTAAGCATTTACGTTCACTTCACAATGTTTTACACACTATTTCTGCAGTAATTTATTTTTGAAAACAGATCGAACTTCTGTAGATGTTAACAAGGCGACGTCTACCCTCAATCCCAACAAATATTTTCACATATTTTAATAATATGTAATTGTAAGCGACTTTATAAATAAACATTTTTATTTTATTTGTATTCCTACACTTCTTCTCTTTAATACGCCAAACACACAAAAGTAGCAAGTTGTTTGAACAGCCCTACCAGAAAAATAACTATGCAAATCTACTTTACTGGTGGTAGGACCACTTGTGAGTCCGCGCGGATAGGTACTACCACCCTGCCTATTTCAGCCGTGAAGCAGTAATGCGTTTCGGTTTGAATGGTGGGACAGCCGTTGTAACTATACTGAGACCTTAGAACTTATCTCAAGGTGGGTGGCGCATTTACGTTGTAGATGTCTATGGGCTCCAATAACCACTTAACACCAGGTGGGCTGTAAGATCGTCCACACATCTAAGCAATAAAAATAAAAAAACTTGTCAAATTATTTTTAAAATAGAAATCCATACAATAAACATTTTAATGCATACATAATTATAGATAAAACTTATTTTATACGCTATAGCAATACATATTATATATTTGTAATTTCATTATTACATTTGCGTGTCCAATATATAAATAATACTAAATAATCAAGACCTAGGTCACTTATAACTCATAACTCGGTTAACTCATCAGTAAGTTTAAGATCCAGCCAATGTGGAAAAACTAAGTGTCAGCTATGAGAAGCTTATCCCTATATGTTCATGAAATGTTAATACAATAGTTATAGGGACAAAGTCAGCAAAATTATAATTTACTTCCAGATTAACTTTTGTTTGACGATTGAAAAAAAATACGACCAGTGAATCTTGTTTTAAATTTTCACATTATTTTCCCAAAATCATAAACAACGTTTTTCTTTAAAAAATATTTTATTAAGCTCTTAAAATTACATTAATAAATTAAATACATACAACGCTTAATTGAACAATTTACAATTTGAATCCATACAAAAATTAACGTATTTATGTCAAAAACAACACAGAATTTAATATTAAGTTTTTACTAATGGCAACATGTAAAAAAAAGTTTAATGTAGATAATTAACTAAAATTGGCGGGATAAATTCGCTAAATTAAAAACAAAAATTCGAAACCCTTTTATCTGACTCAACTTTAAAATAACATTCAAAAACAGTCTCAAACTTGAATTTGAACTTAAAACCTAAAGTTCCAACCAAACAATGTCATTCATTAAATCACTAAACTAACAACTAAAATTCAGTGCCATGCCACTTGCTAGAGTCAAAATAAGTATAATTTGAAGGGTTGGGTCTGAAATTTAAAACCCGTTTAAGCTATACAAAGATTGGCTTGGATGCACCCCAAAATAAAATATAGCCATGTCACTCAGGATGATGTTAAGATTCTAATGATAATTCATATACTCATTCATGCGATTAATTGTGGAATAAATACAAAATTAATACCCTCGAAAAATACTTCTTTTTTTGGCAAGTCGTGTAATAAATTATTGAGTAAAGTACTAAGTGGAACAACATAGAAAGATCCGAGGCCTTACCAGCAAAATTGTGACAGAAACTATCTGTTATGACTTTGGTTAAAACCATCATTTTATCTGGAGAAGCCAATTAGTAGCAATTTTAAACTCTTTTAACAGAGTTTTAGGGATGTCAAATGAAGAATTAATTAATAAATCCAAAGTCAATAATTAAAAAATCTACTTGAGTACCTATTTATGTTACGTATGTATGTGAGGGTATGGTATATACAGTTCATTCGTTTAGTTACTTTCAATGGGAAAAAGCAGCCGCACACTACCTTTTGTATTCAAACTTTTATACGGAGAATACTTTTGTGGTGTTTTACGTGGAGACCTTCTTGGTGACATCACCATATCCTTCAACTTGTCGCTTTGTGATTTCTCTAGCTCCTTTAACTCTGAATACGCAGAATCGAGCATTCGTTTCTTCCACTGTTCGTACGGTTCAAATGTTTCAATTGGCTCCTCTTGTTTACTACTGTCCACTTCCATTGGTACATTTTCTTCGACTGTAAAACAATTAAGAATAAGAAAATCTAAATTTAAACATGAAAACCTCAAGCCGAACAGGTGTCAGGTGAGCAATCATATTGTGGTGCCTATAAGTAGTAACTGCATCTTCTTTTTTTTTCCTGTATAAACTGATAGCCTTGAGAAGCTATATCAGCGTCGCCTTAACTAGTAGGTGAGCTCACGGGGCTTAAGCCTGATGACGTTGCTAACACGAACCCTAGCAAGAGCCGTGCTTCGCAGAATCTACCACCGGATCGGAAACGCGACCGCCTGAAAAGATCCGGCGAGAAACTCAGTGAGCTGTGTCTAAGGGTTTAACTGCATCACTTACCGCATAAAAAAAAAGGTTTTTTTTTAATATTGTCTAACTCACCGTTTTCAATAGAATTTTTAACTTCTTTCTTGCCTCTCTTTTTGACCGCAAAGTGTGTATCGGCAAATTGACTCCAGTCAGCTTCTAATTTATTCCACTGGGCTGGCTTTAATCTAGCCTTTTCAATTATTTTACTCTTTGATACTTTAACTTTGCTTATCCTGTACAAAATTAGCAGTTTATTAGTGACATCATTAACTGTTTATTTCAGCTCCAACATTTCACTTAAGTGACAAACATAATGCAGTTAACCACATGGATTTGAAACCAACATGGTATTTTTGAAAGGGGAGATAGATCTGATTCTTTTGTGCACAGAAAGGACAGTATTCATTGAAAAAATCATAATTTTAAATTACCTGCAAGCTTGGTAAACAGCCATACACACATACTGAGGAAGACTCATATCCAATTCCTGAAATAATGACAATACATAAATTTAATAAATACCTTATAGACCCGTTAAGGAGACTGTTCACTCTGCAAAGATTGAAACAGCAAGAATTGGTAAGCAAAAATACAGGAAAAACAATATGCTATTGAAAAGTATTCCAAAACATACTGAAAAAAAAGTCAGACAATACTGAAAATATCAGGGCAAATTTTCTCAGACTACAACAGTTTTATAGCTCTACTGTAGTCTTTTTTTGTATGACCATATTGGAGTGGTGGGAAATACAACAAACTTGAACCCAATAAACAAATCCTCCCAGTGATTGGTCCACCAAAACATCAAACCTAAAGGTAGAACTAGAAAAGGTTAGTGCAGTGAGATATACTATGCAACCATTGCCGATCCTGCGGAAAGAAAGGGAAAGCAGTCGACGTCACCCTAAACACGTCATTTCGGATCCTCCAGATCCACTAACGGTGCTTTTAGGTACCTCAAGCACTGGTCATCGTTCTCGTCGAACCCATCGAACGAGTAAATTAACCCTCAGACACAGCCCACTGAGTTTCTCGCCGGATCTTCTCAGTGGGTCGCGTTTCCGATCCGGTGGTAGATTCTGCGAAAATCGGCTCTTGCTAGGGTTCGTGTTAGCAACGTCGTCAGGTTTGAGCCCCGTGATCTCACCTACTAGTTAAAGCGATGCTGATATAGCCTCTCAAGGCTATCAGCTCAGGGAAGGAAAAAAAAAAAAACTATGCAACTAATGGTCAATATTAAATCATTTCTTTAAAACTCACTACTTTACTGTACTGCTTGTACTGCTCAAGTATTTTCTCAGCTAGCGCCTGAACACCACTGTTTTGTAAGCTAGCACAAAGAACTGCAACACTGAGTCTATCGACATCCAATTCTAGTCGATTTGATATTATTTTCTTGCTGTTTGCATACACTGTTGGCCTCAGACCAGAATACTTAATTGCTTGCTTCTGAAAAAAGATGTTTAATTGAAAATCAGTTGCTTTCACGGAGTGTTTTACATGTGAAAACATAATTACGACTATTGTTATGAGACTGATGTGGCTATAACAAATTGTTAAACATTTGAATCGTCATAAATAATAAAATTATAATAATGAATGTGAGGACAAAACGGTAATATTAATCCTGAGCAAATCATACTGACAAATGATAATGGCTTTCTACTAATAAAAACAAATATTTTTTATTTTTAGTTCAAAGCTATAGAATACATAAATCAACTAAAACCAATCAACTAAAAGAAGATCTTCAAACTATATAAATTTGGGACTACTAGTTTAGGTGTTTTTTAAGGTCTTCTAAATTGAAATTTATAAAACAAGAAGACATAAAATATAATATCTCTTCATAATCAACTAAGCTTGTAATGTAAATCACCAAATATTTTAAGTCAAAATTGTAAGCAAATCAGCTAGAGAATCAGGAAGCTTGGTCCATTTCAGATGAACAAATCTAATAGTAAGCACCGATTATACTTACAACATCAAATTCAGTACCATACAAACTAGCAGCCAAGTCCAAGCATATAACAACTTTACTTGTATCAGTAATGTTGCTGCCAGCCGTAGATTTTGTTTCTAAGAGTCGTTCAAACTCAGCTGCTTTCCTGCAACAATTTTGTGTCAAAAAATTGGGAGTTCATATCGGTATATTATTACTTATTATTTACAAAGAAGCGGTAAGAAGCCTCCATTAATGGACTTTTTAAATGAGCTCTGACAGTATAGTTTCTTTAAACTAAAGGCAAAGCAGATGCGATGTTTGGCAAAATAACTTCTATGTTTCAAAAGGAGGATATTAATGCTACACTGATGAAGGAGAAACCGAAATAATTGCTGGGTCTAGCGATCTCTTCTACTTAAATAACTTGATCAACTATCGTCTGATAATTACATCTAAAAGAACAATATTAAGAATAATAATGCTTTTATGTTAAAATTTTAGTTAAAAACAGTGTACATGTTTTCGAAATTTACCTTAAAACTTTTTCTTCGTCACTGATACCAAGTTTGGAAGCTATGAGATGTAAAGTTTTATTGTACTTCGCCATTATTGCACCATTTATTTTACTATCTTCTACATTGAAGAATATATTATATATTTTAGAGAAATTTTATGATCATAACCAAAACAATACTTGATAAAGAAAAGATTTGAATTTTGTTGAACCAATTTACTGTAATTTATTTGAATGAACAGGTTTTTTTTTTGGGATTTTATGACCTGGTAACTAAGACCTTTACGTCAAGTCTTATTTTAATTTTTAATCTTATTTTTATGAAAAATGATAATATGAAGTGAAATTAAATGAAATGAAATAAAATAAAAATAAATAGGATGAGATTATATGGTATGAAATATAGTATAAAATATAATCTCAGTAAAAAGGTAGTCATTTATTGAGACTTTTTCAGTGGACTGTTTGGAGGATTCCGAGAAGTTACGTTCAGTGGCTTTGTTTGATTTTCCCACGTTAGTGCACTTTCACAGATACTAAACAGTTAATAAGCCACGGTTATTACACCTTTAAACCTGAAGAAACATTAAATAGACAAAATAAAACAAATCACACAACTTCACTCCTCGCGTTCCCGCCAAAAAGTTGAATGAACAGGATGTATAGCTAGGGATGATCTATCTCGAATAAAAAACCATATGTAACATAAAAGATCGATAGTTACTCGACAGAAGTATTAATATTATTGATCTCAATCTGCAAAAAATCAATATTAAACTTTTTCTGTTTCTTTATAAATACAATTAAAAAAAAATTGGGTAATATAAAAAAATCTGCCAAAGCCTCGTATGAATAAAAATATCGCATTCCTTGATTTTACTCTAATATCTTTTTAATTTTCTAAATAAAAGATCTAACAATCAAATCTAATATATAATAGACCTCAATTTAATTTTCAGCAAATTCGGCAATTCATTCGATTCTTAATTTCGATTCAGATCGATTTAAAAATTTACTGCGAATAAATCATAAATATTTGCGTGATTCAAAACAAGTACAATATTTTAAAATATTATGTATATGCATGTAGATCTAAGGATTACAAGATCTATAGTGCCTATTATTTTTTTGCCTAAAAAGCTAGTATTTCTCTCACTCACCATCAGATCCGTAATTATTTACATAATTTTGTCCTAAGCTTCATTTTCGATGTGGCATAATAATATATTAGACAAATAAAACGATACTTAAAAATGAGTATTCAGTCAGATCTTCATAAAGCACAATAATTATTGTCTATTTTGTTTGCCCTCAGATTTTATAAACATTTACGTAATTTTAAGTTACCGTTTATATTCGATTCAATTCAGCTTTATGTCTAATTTTCTTGTGGGTTAAATCTATCAAATCACACGTCGCCGCGACGTATCGAAATTAAATGACTAAAATGAATCTCGAAAATAATATCGTTGATAAACACTCCTAGAATAATCTATTTTTCTGTAGAGCTAGAAATCCTTAGGTCAAAAAGATATATAAATCTCTCTTTTGTTTCAATGCTATGTTTTACGCAGCTCTGCACCTTAACACGATCGAACGTGTGTGTTGGTCACTGAAGTATGAAACCTATAGGTCTATGGTGTAGGTCTCTTAACCGACGTTTAATGATTTGACATTGACATTTCATTAGTTAGAGAGAATGTGTGGTATGTGGATGTGGTATATGAAGTATGGACAATGTATAGGGGTGTTGTTAGTATAGTGCAGTGTAACATTTAAAGGTCATAATTTCATATGTACACTTATCATTTAGTTCTACTTATCTGGAGTTTTACAAACACATAGACACCGCACAAGGTTCTGAGGAAATTGTGCCAACATTCGATACAATGTAAGAATCAACTAGTGCCAACCGAGATTATTGTTATCAAAATAATCAGACCGCTTAAAAACATATTTTCTTATAAATTGCATTTTTAAGATACGCCTTTAGTTTTGCAATTTTAGCAATGATGGGTGATCTTTTATGTTTTATATAAACGATTTGATTACAAAACTGTAATATAACGGGTCGCACAAGCGAAGGTGTCATATAGCTTGTTTGGATGCAGGTACCTGTAATCACTAGTGATAAGTGGGCGTGATATCAGCTGTAGTGATTGTCAAGTGAGTGTCAAGGAGCGAAGACGCCTCGGACTTGAGTTGTGGATACTTTGTGGCTAGATTTGCAATGAATTCATGTGCCGATGAAACAACAGTAGCGTAGCTAATATGCCGACGGAGTAAGACTGGAGCGCAGTACCACGGCCTCTTCGGAGAGGGAGAGCGCGCAGGGAGCCGAATCTCTCCCTCACGCCGACCAGGACGCGGTAGAACCCGCCACTCCTACCTGTTGGTGAGTCATTCGATCTAAAAGAACTTACCAACTATCTCATAGTTCCAGATGCTAAATTTATATCATAAATAATCTTTCTATAAGAACTCGTTTAATATCAGTTTTGGAGATTTAAATTTTCAAGTAAAAGTATTAATGGTCTCTCATTTTGATGATTTATCTCCAAACTTATATCCAATATACACCAGGACAAGCTGGTAATATAATATAGTATTAATTCACTCTTGTGCTGCTGTTTTCTCTATCTATAAAACTAGAACCTAATCATTTCAGTCAAAATCCAAAGTCAAACCATAATCCTATACTAATGGATATTATCTTAAGATTGATTAAAACACTCATCAACACTATTATTATGAAGGAGACGAAATATCTAGAAATGAAAACTGAAGTCGTTAAAAAGACATTAAAAATCCATTTAATCAATAACACATAGTATTAATAGAACATGTTTATAAAACATTTCAAGCAATTAATGATAAGAAAAGGTTGGGTCTATAATGAAATACATAACAGGAAATTAATATAATTAATAATCTAATTTTGTATCACCTATATACCATAACTCATAAAATGTAATAATGATGCACTAATTATATATATTATGTATTACACCTGCTAAATCCTACTAAATATATATATGTTACTAGCTGACCCGGCAGACTTTGTAGTGCCTCAATCGATAAATAAAAGACCTAAACTTTTGTATAAAATAAACTTAAAACAAACAAAAGGAATCCGTCTGACAGGGGACACCTCAAAGGAGAAACAAAATTGTTATTTTTATTTAATTCCAAGCACTTTCATATTTATCTACCTATTAAACCTTCTCTGGACTTCCACAAATAATTCAAGACCAAAATTAGCCAAATCGGTTCAGCCATTCTTGAGTTTTAGCGAGACTAACAAACAGCAATTCATTTTTATATATATAGATAAATATGTTTGTAATTATTATATGAATAGAGAGTAGAGAATTAGTCCAACGATAGAAGGTCAACCATAGTCTGCAACCTCAAGATGTACAATATTTAGATGTATTATATTTTCTCTTATTCAAAAAAGGAGAAGATTCTCAATTTGAATGTGTTCTGTTATATCTGTTACTTCACAATTTTTTCTAGGATAGAACCTATTGATGATTCTTTTTTTATTTGCAAGCTGGTGCTTCTCATTTCAATTTTATCAAGTTTTTTTTATTTTATTTTTTAAATTTGATTAGGTGGGTGGACAAGCTCACAGCCCATCTGGTGTTAAGTGGTTACTGGAGCCCATGGACATCTATATCGTAAATGCTCCACCCACCTTGAGATATAAGTTTTAAGATCTCAGTATAGTTACAATGGCTGCCCCACCCTTCAAACCGAAACGCATTACTGCTTCACGGCAGAAATAGGCAGGGCGGTGGTACCTACCTGCGCGGACTCACAAGAGGTCCTACCACCAGTAATATCCAGATCTGATGAGTAATTTTTGAGTTATCCTCAACAATGCATAGTTGACTCCAATACATTGATGATAGGTTTATTTTGTTATAGTCTCTAATTATTATCTATTAATTATAAATTATCCTTATTATTAAAGACCATTTAGCTGTAGTCTTGAGTCTAGGATTCCTAATGGAATATCTTTGAGCTACTAGTTGTATCAGAGTACGCAGGTTCGTAATTGTCTCTGCAGTGTAATGTCATATTTAAACGGCCGTCTGGTGTAGTGGTAAGTGACATGGTCACTACACAAGGGGGTCTCCCGCCAAAGGAAGATATTTATATGATAAATATAAATGTCTTTTCCAGGGTTATGGATGTATATTAAATATATGTATGTGTATAATAAAAATCTTACATTTATTTCCGTTATCTGGTACCTGTAACACAAGTTCTTTACGAACTTATCACGGGACCAGTTAACGTGGCGTGATTGTTAGTAAATATTTATTTATTTATTTATTTATTGAATGGGATCACAAAATGATATATTAGAAATAGGAAACAATGAAACAACTGTTTGATATGTGTGTTTTTATTTAATACTACGATTTTAGTGAGTACCTCAACTATTACAATGTTAATAAGTAAATGTATTTTTTCATATATCGATTTTCACTTGAAGAATTTTTCATAACGAGTATTGTTATGCAGTATTGTAAGTACTAATAAATTGTATGTTCAAGTCAAAATTAAAATGGTCTTATAAATATCGTTATGTTTTTCGCAAACTACTTCAAAAAGTGCATGCAAGGGTATTAGGATCTCATAACTCTTTCACAACTAGCATTGACTTGTGATTTGGTGTCACAATAGTTCCTTAAATTACATAGATGCAGAAAGACTCACTTATGACCCGTCAGGTGTTAAAGGGTTACCGGATCCCATAATATATAATCTGATAATTTTGAGTAATGGGGTTTTTAAGTCTCAATTTTATAGGGAAATGGTTGTAGGAGCGTTGTTAATAATAATTTTGAGCTGACAGGACGCACTACCACTTGTAAAATGCTGAAATGCTTAAATATGTACAATGAAATATATAAATAACAATAAGCTTATTATGTGTGAAGCATCAGCATACTGATGTGAGTGGATATTTCAGATGCAAAAAGATTCAGGGTTGAATAAAATTAAGCAAAAGTCGGCCTAAATAATGTCGACCGCAAAATTATTCATTTCTAGTTCTCATTCTCAACAAAATAACTTTGCTGCAAAGAAATACATAAGTAGTTTTGTTTTGTCGGAAATTATTTTGGCATTGGAAAATCTTGTGAACTGTTTGGAAAGTCTTCGAGCTTTGGTTAATTGATAAAAATACTTTGTGTAAGGTTTATGATTATTTATATTAATATGATTATATAGAGTGTAAGGTTTCTGATTATTTATATGATTATATAGAGTCCTGTACATATTAAGAATTATTATTAAATATGAGGTTTATATTGCAAACCATTAAAATATTGTTAAGTAATAAATCCAACAGTTGACAAATGTCGTCAATAGATGTCACAGGCTAACAAAATTACATCGCGGTAGCGTTGTGTGTAAAAATTTGTATAAGAAGTCCAAAGTAATTATGAATAAATCAAGAACCAAACGCATCAATGTAAAATTGGCAGATTAAAGCAAAGTGTGAACAAAGTTAGCCTGTTTAATTTATATGTCTGACACCCAAAAGGTCAGAAGCGGGATAAATAAGGCTCTAGAAAACTAACCTTACTACGCCCACGGATCGGTAAAACGTAAGTTATTATTAATTATTTACATCTGATTCAGTGATATTGAAAATTCTGATGGTTGTGATTTTTTTTTTTTTTTATATGAATTTTCTTTGTCTTGTTCCTCTTCATAATACAAACCCGCACTGAGTCATTTTTTATTATTGCCTTGTAACCGATCAGTGCAAGCGCACTGAACAATCGACCACGTAATGATCACATGTGCGTTGGGTTGAATAAACCAATGACGAAGAACCAATGAAGAAATCAATGACGATTATAACTTTGACTTAATATAAGTAATTAAACTTAAAACAACAAATTCATTCTACCCACCTGCCGTTTTATTTACATGGTGACGAAAAAGTTAAGGGTTTTATAGGCTCTATTAGAATCTAACGACACTCGTTATTGCATTGGTTTAAATGTTTACATAAATATATTAGAGTGCGTCAGGTCTTTGGAAATACATGATTTTCGATGAATGCACATGCATAATAAAGTTTATTTTCTTTTCTGTTCCCCGTTCCACGAGGAGTCCTCTTCTAGCTTTTCGGAATGTACCCGATATTATGCCATTTAAATTACCCTATTCTACTTTTTGCAATTATTAAACCCGGTTAAAGCAGTTTATAATTATCATCATTCTAAGCTCCACAATGTGAGTTTCAGTTACGCTCATCATCTGTGACGTGGAGGACGACACTAGCCGAGGAGAAGGGTCTGGTGCTCGGCTAGTAAGAGGAAGTGGCTTAATGATAAAAGGAGCCCATGTGCTTAGTCGAGGGGAAGGACTAACACATAGGGAATGACCAAGGAGCATCCGAGGCTGAGGATGTAGGTCACATGTGCTTAGTCGAGGGGAAGGGCTAACACATGGGAGTGACCAAGGAGCATCCAAGGCTGAGGGTGTAGGTCAACAGGGAAGGATTGGGAGGATGAGCTCGCGGATAGAGCAAGGAGCATCCGAGGTTAGGATGTAGGGTCCATGTGCTTAGTCGAGGGGAAGGACTAACACATGGGAGTGACCAAGGAGCATCCGAGGTTAAGGATGTAGGTCAACAGGAAAGGATTAGGAGGATGTGCTCGAGGATAGAGCATGGAGCATCCGAGGTTGAGGATGTAGGGCGACAGGAAAGAATTAGAAGGAGGAGCTCGAGCATAGAGCAATATGTAACATTTGATAAAATGGACAAGGACACGATGATTCGAAGAGAACGGTTGCGTGGAAAGCGATCGAGTGAACGACGATCGCGTAAGCAGCGGTCGAGCAGGCAACAATCAAGCGGCTCTGATGACAGGGACGAATACGAAAGAAGGAGATGGAAAACAAGGACAAGGACAGGACAGAGGAGACGGCATGTGTCTTCCTCTTCAGGATCTGATATGGGGTCACCGCAGCTTCCGCGCAAGGTTGAGCGTGGTAAGGAGGACGACGGTTCAGATACAAAGGTATTAGTAGATAAATTCTTGAATATTCTTGACAAAATAAAAGGTTCAGATAAGCCCAAACTTACGTTCAACACAAATGTTATCCCCGAATTTGACCCAATGGCAAAGGAACAAACTATCCTTACTTGGCTGACGAAAGTGGAAGAATGAGCTCACATATATGGGTGGGAAGACAGGGAAATTATCCACTATTCCTTGCCCAAGCTTTCTGGTGTCGCTAAAACTTGGTATCAGGGCTTATCTAGCCTATTATTTTACATGGACTGAGTGGAAACAAAAACTTATAGAATCTTTTCCCCAAAGCGAGAACTATGCTGAGTTATTGCATAAAATGTTAGCAAAAACAGTTAGATACGGTGAGTCGTTTGAACATTACTATCATGCGAAAATGAACTTGTTAAATCGTTGCAAAATTTATGGCAAGGAAGTGGTAGACTGTTTGCTGTACGGGGTTGAAGATCGTGCCGTTAAAGTGGGTGCTCAAGCCGCTCAATTTAAGCAACCTGAGCAAGTGCTCAAATACTTTAGAACCGTGAAGGTAGGCAAAGTTCGTGACTCCATTAACGATGCCAACCTGAAAAAAACAAATCAATCTGGCACGAGCAGGGCGGGCCCTAGTAATAACGGAATCCGTTGCTTCAATTGCAACGAAATAGGTCACCCTAGCTTTAAATGTACAAAACTTATCGCGAAGTGTACGACCTGCGGGAGGATTGGTCATTAGGCGATTAACTGTTTAAAAAAATAAAACTCCGATTAATAAAGACGATAGTCAGGCCTTAGATAAAAATAATGAACAAAAACAAGTATCTAATGTAACTGGCGATGATAGTGCTATTGATAAATATATACTGGATATAAAGATTAACAACTCAGGGGTCAAGTGTCATGTAGATTTAGGGAGTCAATGCTCGTTAATTAGACAGAGTACCGCTAAGGAGTTGAACCTGAATATCGATGTGAGGGAAAGTATGCCGGTATTAAGAGGAATAGGAGGAAACCTGACTTGCCCTTTAGGTGTAGCTACCGTGAGTGTAGAAGTTCAAGGGTTAAAAAAAAACTATTGAAATATATGTAGTAGAAGATTATGTACTAAGTTACTCTGCATTACTTGGACATTCCTTTACAGAGAAGCCTGATATTATAATGACTAAAACGCCGACTAAGATCGTATTTGAAAGACTCGCGTGTACTAAAATAAGACTCATAGTGGAAGATGACACGGAAATAGATGGTAACGTTGTACGTCCCATAATTGTTAATGCTGATGGGCAGGGAAACGGTAGCATCTACGTCCATGGCTCGTTAAGGGGTGCTGAAGGAAAAGAGTACTATCTTTTTCCCGGTACGTACGAGATAAAAGACAGCCGCACAGCGCTTTTAATTTATAATGCCTCGTCAAACAAGGTTTGTATAAAGAAGGACACTCTCTTAACACGAGCACTGCGTAATACGCATCCAACACCTTTTTTCCAATCTTGTAGCGTTCTTACCGATAGGGGACTGGATGAAGAGATCAGTTGCAATCCTGAGCTAACAAAACAGCAGCCCGAAGAACTACAAAAGTTATTATTTCAGCATAGCGATTGCTTCTCAAGTGGGCTCAAGGACCTTGGGTTTACCAACATCACTGAGATGGTTATCGACCTTAACGACACGGAACCAGTCGTGTATCGCCCATGCCGTATGTCACATACTGAGCGACAATTAGTAAGAGACATGGTTAAGGAGATGGTAGATAATGGTAGAGCTAGGGAGTCATCTTCATCATATGCCAGTCCTATAGTCCTGGTACAAAAAAAAGAATAGTGAGAAACGATTGTATGTGGACTATCGAGCTCTAAACAGAAAGCCCAAAAAGGAACACTACCCCCTACCAAGAGTCGAGGATCAGTTGGACCTATTATCCGGTAACACCCTATTTACGTCATTGGACCTTGCTTCCGGGTACTATCAAACACCAGTCGCCGAGGCCTCCCGTAGTAAAACTGCCTTTGTAACACTTGATGGGCAGTATGAATACAACCGCATGCCTTTCGGACTAGTTAATGCACCATCTGTGTTCCAAAGGACAATCCATAAAATATTAAAGGAGGCCCAAATTAAATATGCTGTTGTCTACATGGATGACATACTGATACCATCCAAGGATTTTAGGGAAGGCATCCAAAGACTAGGCGAAGTTCTCACACTGAAATTAAGTAAGTGCTATTTCTTTTTGAATGTCATAGACTTTCTAGGGTTTGAAGTGAGTGCTAATGGTATCCGCCCAGGTAGTAAAGAAAAAACTGAAGCCGTCTCAAAATTCCCAACACCTACCAATCAGCACGAATTGCGTCAATTTCTGGGTCTGTCTGGGTTCTTCAGACGGTTTATACAGGGATATGTTACGATAACTGCACCGTTAACGGATTTACTGAAGAAAGACGCTAACTGGGGTTGGCCGAACAGGATCAGGCGTTCACAGGCACTAAAAGCGCTCTGGTGGAGTGACCGGTGCTAGCTCTATACGATCCTAAGTCCGAAACCGAGCTACATACGGACGCTTGCAAAGAAGGCCTAGCGGGTATTTTACTGCAGCGTAACTGTAATGGTGCATTGCAACCAGTTTCCTACTTCAGCAGGAAAACTACCGCTGACGAACGCAAGTTTCATTCGTACGAGCTCGAAACTTTGGCGGTCATTGCATCTCTCAATCAGTTTAGGGTTTATTTAGTGGGAATACCATTTAAAATCTTGACCGATTGCAATGCACTCAGGTCCACTCTAACTAAGCGTGACTTGATACCTCGCATAGCTAGGTGGTGGGTCCAACTTCAGAAGTACGACTGTACAATCGAGTACCGGCCTGGTGTTAGCATGGCACACGCGAATGCCCTAAGCAGAAACCCAGTCAATTCTTCTTCAGGTAACACATGTACTAGATGTTTTACAAATACAGCAAATCGAACAGGACTGGATTACGACGGTACAAACTGCAGATGACGAGATAAATAAAATCAAAAGGATTCTTTCTGACCCTTCATCGGCGGAGGTAGCGGACATACACAAAAACTACAGACTGAAGAATGTCCATGTTTACCGCGTGGTAGGTGACGAAATAAAATGGCTGGTACCCAAAAGTGTACGCTGGCAAATTTTAAAAATGAACCACGATGACGTTGGCCATTGTGGTTTTGAAAGAACCCTACAGCGCATCCGAGGCCATTATTGGTTCGCGAAAATGCGGCGTCTCGTCCGGAAGTATGTTACCTCCTGCCTTGAGTGCGCGTACCACAAAGCTCCAGGTGATAAACGAGAAGGAGAACTCCACCCAATCGAAAAGATAAAGGTACGAGTTTCACCAGTAAGGCGTTTCAAGATTTTACGACCTCTTACGGGATCAAACATATTGTAAATGCCGTTGCAACGCCTCGAGCAAACGGGCAAGTAGAAAGGTTTAATAGAACGATTTTAGATACTCTATCGACAGCCAATCACGGCGGCGACGACAAGTCGTGGGACAACCACATCACTGATATACAGGTTGGTATGAACACAGCTCGACATAAAACTACCCAAAAGAGCCCCTCTGAGCTACTATTTGGATTTAACATAATTAATAGAACGGAAAGCATACTTAGTACGGTAATCAATGACACCCTAAATAGGACTCCCATTGAGGAATTGGCGGAAGTCAGACAACAGGCTAGTAAAAAAAAAAAAAAAAAACAGCAACAAGTTAAAGATGCAGTCAATTTTAATAAGCATAGGAAACCAGCGAGGCAGTACCAAGAAGGGGATTTAGTACGCTTAGCAAGGCAGGCTCCGCACGATGGAAAATCTCAAAAGCTCTCTGTTAAGTACCAAGGCCCTTATCGTATACTAAAGGTTCTTCCCAATGATAGGTTCGTGGTAGAAGATATACCAATGACTCGCAAAAAAGGTAGAAGGTATGAAGCAGTTGTATCTATTGATAAGATTCAGCCTTGGATGTCGTTCTGTAGAGAATTAGAATCTGATGAATCTAGTTATAGTGTTGATGACAGTGATTAGATACTTGATTACTCAGTTTATGTTTGACATTTAGTTACTTAAGAAAGAAATTGTTATTTTAATTATTATTTTGATAGAACTTAAAACCATGGAAACGATTTAGCGATAGATATGTGTATGTACTTAGTATTTATAGCAAAAAAAATGTTAAAAAAAAATGTTACACGTCATATATAAACCTAGTGTATAATTAATTGCATTTATTATTATTATTTTTTTTTTGTTTGTAACATATATATTTTGTTTTTTTTTCTTGATCTCAAAGCGAAGGGTCTCGCTTTAGGTAGGATGGCCGAGCTGTAAGGTTTATGATTATTTATATTAATATGATTATATAGAGTGTAAGGTTTCTGATTATTTATATGATTATATAGAGTCCTGTACATATTAAGAATTATTATTAAATATGAGGTTTATATTGCAAACCATTAAAATATTGTTAAGTAATAAATCCAACAGTTGACAAATGTCGTCAATAGATGTCACAGGCTAACAAAATTACATCGCGGTAGCGTTGTGTGTAAAAATTTGTATAAGAAGTCCAAAGTAATTATGAATAAATCAAGAACCAAACGCATCAATGTAAAATTGGCAGATTAAAGCAAAGTGTGAACAAAGTTAGCCTGTTTAATTTATATGTCTGACACCCAAAATTTGTTTTATGACACACTTTTGTTGGCTTGGTTTGCATGATATGTTTGCTTGTAACGGAATCTTTTACTACACTATGCTATTTCTAGTGGCCAGTACATTCGAAGTCTGGTACTGTGGTATGATTCGATAGGAATACGAATGCACCGGACGTTTTACCTATTAAGCCGCGGACGGTTCGATTTCAAATGTTTGTAATATATTACAACATTAGTGGTCTCACGGATGACGCGACATTCAAAACCGCAAAAGTGTTTTAATCATTGGACGAGCCTTGAAAAACTCTGACAACTAATTAATAGTGAAGGAATGATCGAAATGGAAAACTATAATAATAGTATTGATATTTCTTATTCTTCGTCCTAGTTGTTCCGTCATTACTGAGGATTTCGACAACACGTATGTAAGTAAGTCTTTCCATGAAGATCGGTCCGCTGCGAGGTGGATCGCCTGTTAGATGCTGCTTCCAACTGTTCTCTTTATGATGTATGACCATCTTGTTTTGGCCCTATAGAACAGGGGTGGCCAACTTGATTAGAACCAAGATCTACTGTTTACTGACGAAATACTCTACGATCTACTAATGACATTTCTTGAAAATTAATAAAACAATGTAATTCCAATATAAGTACAAATAAGTAGTATAATTTCTTTTATTACTATTGTGTGGAATAGAGGATAAATAATGTGACATAATGGTCATTAACAAATGATACAAGATGAAGATGATGCCTGCAGCAATTGTTTAATATGTAGCGCAGTCTGTTCTATGTATATATTTATATAAAAACGAATTGCTGTTCGTCAGTCTCGCTAAAACTCGAGAACGGCCGGACCGATTTGGCTAATTTTGGTCTAGAATTATTTGTGGAAGTCCAGAGAAGGTTTAAAATGTAAATAAATATGAAAATGTTCGGAATTAAATATAAATAACAATTTTGTTTTTCCTTTTGATGTGTCCCCCGTCGGACGGATTCCTTTTGTTTGTTATAAGTTTATTTTATACAAAAGTTTAGGTCTTTTATTTATGGATTGAGGCACTACTAAGTCTGCCGGGTCAGCTAGTGTATTTATATATTTTTTGTCTCGCCATGATCGACCGGTCAATCGCGATCTACCGGTTGGCCACTCTTGCTATAGACTATGCCCTGGAGACCGCACGATATGCCCAAAAAAAGCTGAGCCCTTGATCTTGGCAAATGGTGGAGAACTGGAGAACCTTCTTCTATTTCACATACTCCCACTAATATTATTCAGTAGTAGGCAGCTGCTTGATCTTGCCTCTGGCATTGATGACTTTTATAAGCGACGGTAACCACTCGCCATCAGATGGGCCGTATGCTCTTCTGCCTATAAGGGTGTAAAAAAAACCGAAATCTGTACTAATATATAAATCTACAGTGGTTTTTACGGATATTCCGTTATAACTACTGAACCACATCCTATTGACTTGAAACTTGATATCCATGTAGAAAATACATGTATTTAATGGATAGGCATATATTTATATGAGTGTTCCTAATAATAATGACAATAAATAATAATGTTAATTTTAATTGCCCAGCGAAGCGGGTGAGTACGGCTAGTATTATAATACGAATGTCAATAATCAGATATATTAAACAAAGTTTAATGTATTGTGACAATCGTATGTATTGTGACTTGAACTCATTAAAATGTACTTTTAAGGCATTTTATAGGTAAACCAGCCAGGGTGAAGCTTTGTTGTGTTCACGTATACACTGATTGATCCCTTGATACCCGATGTCTAAGTCTCGATGGGAATAAACAGCAGTCCCGAACTCCCAATCTGATATCTACTCACATAGTTCAAGAAAACGCATTAACAACATTTAAATTGCATCGATATTTCGATATATTTTTTATTTTATTTTTTCGTTTTTAATAAACTTTCTCGCAATTAAGAATGAACGATCGTAGCTGTCATTTTGATTATCATATTGTTGATTGACAAATGTTTACTTTTCCGTCGAGATAGTTGGCGATAGTGTAACGTTTTGTGTAAAATTAGCAGTGAAATGTCATGTTTTAAATCTATATATTAATATTACAATATGATTTATATATTTATATTTACTAGTGGTCCCACAGTAGTCGAAATTCGACTATAATTAATTGAAATTGTAAGTTTGTACACTATTATGATTCTATTTTCAAAGACTATTCTATATACTTCTATAATCACAAATATCGCCAAGACTACACTATAGAAAAATATTAATAAAGACAAACAATATTTAATCTATTCTCAATTTGACCACAGACGTCAAGAACGAAAGTTTGACAATAAATAAAGAGTATGCATGCGTGTGTGCGTCAAATACATGGTATGTAGTGTGTGTATTGTTTTTTTTATTGATTTAATGTATTTTTAGGCATAATTTAAAAAAAATATTAACATTCGGCACTCTTTCTCTGTATTCTCTATAAGTGTGGGAAATTTCATACTCCTCCGTCCACGCAATTTTCGTAAAAAGGGATACATAGTTTTTCCTTCACGTATTATATTAATATATAGATATAAATTTTTGCACGCACCTATTGCATAACACTGACCCCGCATGCACAGGAGTTTTCGAACAACATACATTGTGTGCAGTGTGAACTAATCAATTTTTGTATAATTTTTATGGTATCCATTACGGCTTCTCCTTAGTGCTGAGAAGCATCTTTCACTTGGACCCTCTATGAGAAGATTTCCTCTACTCCCTTTGAACCATTGTTAGTAATTTACACAAACTTGATGATTTGCGTGTTAGCTACCCTGCAGTATCAATCTGCCATTGCCACTAAGATCACAGTTTTCATGGTCACGAATGACCAATATGAAATTGTTATATTTTAATTAATTACGGGATGGTAGAAGAGTACCTAGTATTTTAAATCCGACGTGCTTAAGTTACTCTTTTGTCCAATGTTCCAAAAGATAGTCTGCGCATCCTTGTCCACTGGTGGCAGGAAGTCTTGTGTGCCCGCACGGGTAGGTACCACCATCCTGCCTATTTCTGCCGTGAAGCAGTAATAGGTAGGGTAGAGCGTTTCGGTTTAAAGAGCGGAACAGCCGTTGTACTATAAAACTGAGATTTACAACTCAGGTCTTAAGGTGGGTGGCGGAATTTACGGTGTCGATGTCTTTGGGCTCCGCTAACCACTCAAAATGCCATATAAGTAATTAAAAAACCTAGAATTCGGTAAAAGGACTGCCCTTACTAGGGCCGGTTTTAGCTAATTCTCTCAGGTTGGGTCCGCGAGCTCATGGCACGAGCTCATGGCACGCATAACGATAACTTAATGGCACGACCTCTGGTCTTGGAGAAGAGGCATGGCGCAAAAACTATCATACCACATAGGATGCTTGACCGGTGTCTGAATCTCACTAACGATATTATCAAGATAAGTTAGCATATATACAAGTTACGTTACATTTGTACCTTAGCCCACTGAGTTTCTCGCCGGATCTTCTCAGTGGGTCGCTTTTCCGATTCGGTGTTAGATTCTGCGAAGCACGGCTCTTGCTAGGATTCGTGTTAGCAACGTGACCAGGTTTGAGTCCCGTTAGCTCACCTACTAGCCCGGTGATGCTGATATGATCTCTCTAGACCATCAGCTTCGGTAGGAAAAGAATTGAAACCAGATTCATTCGCGAAGCAGCTGCCCTTTTTGAGTTGCTAGTTCTCCGAAGGCGCTCGGGCGGCTGTCATCCCTTCCGTCCTGGTTGAGCCCTTGCTCGCCCAGCTGTACTGGTCAAACTGGAAATACCTTCGGGCTAGCGGTAAACCGTCCTCTCAAAACAAAAACATTTGGAGCATCGGTCTACCGAGTAATTCCAAATGCTCGATTGAAGATTTTCCCTTTGCCTTTACCTCGATTTAGATGGGGTTTTTTTAAAGCTAGTACTTCTCACGTGATCCCATTTAAATGTTATCATGATCTGACCAGTAGTTCTTGAGTTGTACTTGATAATGCTTATTTAACTGACTTCGATTACTAATATCTCTATATATAAAAATGATTTGAAATGTAGTCTATATATATAAAAATGAATTGCTGTTCGGTAGTCTCGCTAAAACTCTAGAACGACTGGACCGATTTGGCTAATTTTGGTCTTGAATTATTTGTGGAAGTCCAGAGAAGGTTTAAAATGTAGATAAATATAAAAATACTTGGAATTAAATAAAAATAACAATTTTGTTTTTCCCTTTGATGTGTCCCCCGTCGGACGGATTCCTTTTGTTTGTTTTAAGTTTATTTTGTACAAAAGTTTAGGTCTTTTATTTATCGATTGAGGCACTACGAAGTCTGCCGGGTCAGCTAGTATCTTTATTAATTTTTTTTGTCAAAAATTTGAGTTGATATTTATTTTATTTTATTTATTATCTGTACAACAATTTTGTATATAATTATTACAATAGTTTATCCTTGTCACAAATGTTTTCGCTAGACAAATTTCCCCTTAACAAGATTTATAACTCAGATAAAAAATATCTTATTGTTCACGCTGCTTGGTATAGTACGTATATAATAATAATATGATTCACTTAAAATACTTATTGTTTGTCAATGAGGAAAATCACATATGTAGGTATACTGCCGTGTATTATATATTGTAATAGTAACGAAAATACTATAATTCTGTTTCATTTACGGGCATGTGGCGTTTTAATTTTTTAATTTTTACGTGCTTGTTATTCAGATGCACGTGTCTTTTGGAAGTAGCAAATAAATTTGTGTAAAAAAAGAAAAAGTATCTTGCGACATTATTTGCGTTCATTGGCTCAGGTAGGCATACCTAAGAGACGTTCTAAAATGTACAATGCATGTCTTGAGTGAGCACTAGGTAACCGAAGCTCGGTCTAGAAAATGATGTAGTACTATTTGAAATATAATTTTTATTCGTCGCTGTCAGACCAAAATCTGCTATGTGCAAAAACTCTATTTTGAATTAACGAATAAAAACATTGTCGTATAAAATTTTATATGAAAGTGAATTTTTCAGAACTATATCAAATTAAAACTATAGATAAATATTAAAGGTATAGACACATAACAGTTTTATACGGTAGATAGGGCTGTCAACTATACAAAAGGTCACAAAGTAAAGATCTCAAAAATTGCACATAGCTGATTTTGGTTTTGACAACGACGTATTGCTATTATTATAGGCAGAAGTTGGCCTATCTCGTGGTGATTTGTCGCCGTCGATCACGAACTTGAGAGATGCGAGAGGCATAGCCGACCAAAAATCGAGTTTTCACTCGTAACCGTTGACGAGAATCAGCAATGAGTTCTTTTATCCAAAAGGTGGGGCAAGTGGTCATCAATGGGCTGTTTCAAGTCGTTAGGAGGTCACAGGAACGAAAGCGAAGACGCGAAGGAGCAGAGAAGACGGAACCATGCCATAAATCAACAGCTCAAACAAGATAGAGAGGTTTGAGTCCTTTAAACAAATTGTGTGTGACCGTGTGACGGGACTTAGTGATGGATGCGTAGTAGTTAAATGCTGCCTATGAATGAATGCTTCTTCGGCTATATTATTATTATTATTATTTTAATTGCTTAGATGGGTGGACGAGATCACAGCCTACCTGGTATTCAGTGGTTAGTGGTGTAATAAAAATGAAACCCGCAAAATTATAATTTGCGTAATTACTGATGGTAGGATCTCTGGTGAGTCCACGCGGGTAGGTACCATCGCCCTGCCTATTTCTGCCGTTGTAACCATACTGAGACCTTAGAACTTATATCTCAAGGTTGGTGGCGCATTTACGTTGTAGATTTCTATGGGCTCCAGTAACCACTTAATATGAGGTGGGCTGTGAGCTCATCCACCCATCTAAGCAATAAAAAAAGGGTGCGTGTACTTATGTACGCGCGTAAGAAGTTATACTTGATTTTTATTAAATTTATGTCTTTTTTTTGTTTAAATATTAAATAATTAATAATAAATATTTAACGTTACAAAATGAATGCTAATAACACTTTTTTTACGAGTGTACACGCGCGAAAGTTCACCTCCGGCTATATTCAGACTCGCCAAGTTACGTCGGTCGTATTGTAATGAGCGATTTAGTGGGCAACTTCATTTCTGTTAATTTTGTGTCACGGTGCGCGCGCATCGTAAAATTTCACTCTCATCAAATTTTCATAACGCGCCTAAAGAAGTATAACTTCAAAATTGTTAAACTTTAAATGGCTCTCGTGTAAAGTTTCAAAAGTGTTGTTTAAATAGTCTTTCACCCCTCGATATGGAATTGTATTATTTAGGTCCGTTTCTGCTAGGCTAGTGATCGCATTGCGGTCTTCTGAATTGTAGCTGTACCAAGCGACGCACCGGCTTCTCCTGCTGGGCGCCGGCGAGTCCGGGAAGTCGACGATCGTGAAGCAGATGCGCATCCTGCACGTCAACGGCTTCTCCGACAAGGAGCGCAAGGAGAAGATCGAGGACATCAAGAAGAACGTTCGAGATGCCATCATTGTGAGTGTACACAACGCCTGTAATTAATACGCTTTTATTAACTTCAGACGTACGTATGTTTGTAACGGAATCTTTGAACATGATTTTGACCCCCTTCAAAACGTGGGATTAACTCGAAATTTGGTATACTTATTAAGGACCGATGAGAAAACAATATTAAAAAAAAAATTGGAAAAAAATATATTGAAAAAGTTGAAATTCAACTAAAAAATAGAAAATACATTTTAATAAATTTGAATTAATAATAGTGTAAGAAAAAATGATTTCATTGTAAAAAAAAACAGCGTGGGGTGCATGGTATCAGTAGTTATAAATATTTTATGAACAGATATGAGTAGAAGAGTTATTTTGATAATATCCTGAAAACAGCCCACGCTTTTTTTTACAATAAAATCATTTTTTCTTACACTATTGGTTTTTCTATAAAAACGTATTTTCTTGTTTTTTTTTTAAACTATTATTTATTTTCGCAACAAGATTTCTGTGCAGATAAAGCCTTATCTCGTAAATAATTGCAAATTAAATAAAGGCGTTTTGTTATACGCGCGATATACGTAAGTCATTTTATACACTAATTCCGCGGCAGGGAAACTGAACAATGCTTATGTTATTTTAATTAAATTTGATTATGGAGATTACTGAATTGTTTTCTTTTAATTTTTTCCTATATAAACGTTTGAATTTCAGACGATCACCGGTGCCATGAGTACCTTAACACCTCCGATTCCTCTCGAGAAACCGGAGAATAAACCACGCGTGGATTACATTCAGGTGAGATTGTCTCGAGACGCTGGGAGATTGGTGAATGTATAAGGAACTGGATTTACTAGGACTAGGGTGAACTAGGATAGCTTCTACCAGTGAATGTAGTTTCTTGATATGTGACGTGAAAAGTTTATGGGAAGTATAAGCGAGATATAGATTTACAGTGGTGGTAGGAGCTCTTGTGAGTCCGCGCGGGTAGGTACCACCGCCCTGCCTATTTCTGCCGTGAAGCATAATGCGTTTCGGTGTGAAGGGTGGGGCAGCCGTAGTAACTAAACTTGAGACCTTAGTTATATCTTATCTTAACTTATATCTTAATATGAGTGGCGCATTTACGTCGTCGTGGTCTAAAGGATAAGACGTCCGGTGCATTCGTGTTGAGCGATGCACCGGTGTTCGAATCTCAGGCGGGTATCAAATTTTCTAATGAAATACGTACTCAACAAATGTTCACGATTGACTTCCACGGTGAACGAATAACATCGTTTAATAAAAATCAAACCCGCAAATTTATAATTTGCGTAATTACTGGTGGTAGGACCTCTTGTGAATCCGCGCGGGTAGGTACCACCGCCCTGCCTATTTCTGCCGTGAAGCATAATGCGTTTTGGTTTGAAGGGTGGGGCAGTCGTTGTAACTATACTTGAGACCTTAGAACTTATATCTTAAGGTTGGTGGCGCATTTACGTCGTAGATGTCTATAGGCTCCACTAACCACTTAACACTTAACAACGGGCTGTGAGCTCGTGCACCCATCTAAGCAATATAGTATAAGACACTCACCGTTTGGTGCGTGTTAGCTGGTTGTAGCTGGACTGTGAGAGTGGTCACACGAGACTGAGTCGTTGTGAGTGCGAGTCACGGCGAGGACGTAGCTAGGGCCGGGGGTACGGAGAGGGAAGCGGCTTGAGGATTGCCGTCGTATAGTTGAGGGTGAGGGAGTGGCCAAGGTCAGCGCCACGCGGGTCGGCTCGAGAAACTGACCGTGCGGTTGCCGGGCGCAGGACGTGGCGTCGCAGCCGGACTTCGACTACCCTTCGGAGTTCTACGAGCACACGGAGGCGCTGTGGAAGGACCAGGGCGTGCAGCGCACCTACGAGCGCAGCAACGAGTACCAGCTCATCGACAGTGCCAAATAGTAAGCTAATATGTAACTTAGTACAAGAACGAAACCGTTCATCGTAAAATTGATCCGTTCACAGCTTTATTCCAGTGTTTTTTGATAAAAATGTAAGATTAAAAGAATAAAAATCTACCAATCACATGAGTCGACTATTATCAAAGCCGGCAATGTGACTTTTGGACAATTATTGGTAAATCAGAAAAAAGAATTATTGACTTTGTATTCCATTGGCAGTCACAAAACTCTTCTGAACGACATCTTAGATAAATAACAGGTTAAGTTAATACTTTATTTAATGCAGGTTTTGAACCGTATTCTTTGAAGGAGACGATTATATTCAAATCAATCTGTATTGACATATCAATAACATTTTTTTGTCCAAATGCACAGATTGCCACCTTTGATAATAGACGACTCATCTTATTCAACTAGCTACCCGCCCTCGCTTTGCTTCGGAAACATTAAATTTGATAGCAGAGTCCCGCGATGTTACCTGCGATTATTGTTGTACCGCGGGTGAGGCCGCGGGGCGAAGCTAATCTAAAAAAAGTAGCCTCAGTTACTCTCCTTATATCATCAGCTACCTATCAGTGAAAGTCTCGTCAAAATCGGTCCAGCCGTTCCAGAGATTACCCGGAACAAACAGACAGACAGACACAAAAATTGTAAAAAATGTTATTTTGGTGTATGTACCATGGAGCCCATAGACATCTACAACGTAAATGCGCCACCCATCTTGAGATAAGTTGTAAAGTCTCAAGTATAGTTACAACGGCTGCCCCGCCCTTCAAACCGAAACGCATTACTGCTTCACGGCAGAAATAGGCAGGGTGGTGGTACCTACCCGCGTGGCAATACAAGAGGTCCTACCACCAGTAAATGTATATGATAATAATTAGCTCGTCCCACACATCTTCACGGAATCTGTTTAGATCGTAATTGTTCAACAATCACGTCGCGTAATTACCCTAAGCGTCATCGGGCAGACGATGGAGGAGCGTACTAATACCGATCTCCTGTAGCTTCCTGGACAAGATCCACGTGATCAGACAGCCGGGCTACACGCCCACCGAGCAGGACGTCCTCCGCTGCCGGGTCCTCACATCCGGAATCTACCAGACGCAGTTCGTCGTGGACAAAGTTCACTTCCAGTGAGTGCCTTAGTTATCTATATATTAATACGTGAAGCAAAAAACTTTGTATCCCTTTTTACGAAAATTGCGCGGACGGAGGAGTATGAAATTTTCCACACTTATAGAGGATATAGAGAAGAAGTGCACAATGCTAATATTTTTTTTTAAATAATGCATAAAAGATACATTAAATCAATAAAGAAAACATTACACACACTACCATGTATTTGACACACACACACCACACACGCATGCATAATATTGGTTTATTGTCAACCTTTCGTTATTTCTTAAAGTCTGTGGTCAAATCGACAATAGGTTAATATTGTTTGTCTTTATTAATATTTGTCTAAAGTGTAGTCTTGGTGAAATCTCGAAGTTATAATAAATGAGTCGTCTATTATCAAAGGTGGCAATCTGTGCATTTGGACAAAAAAAATATATTGATATGTCAATACAGATTGATTTGAATATAATCGTCTCCTTCAAAGAATACGGTTCAAAACCTGCATTAAATAAAGTATTAACTTAACCTGTTATTTATCTAAGATGTCGTTCCGAAGAGTTTTGTGACTGCCAATGGAATACAAAGTCAATAATTCGTTTTTCTGATTTACCAATAATTGTCCAAAAGTCAGATTGCCGGCTTTGATAATAGTCGACTCAAATAGTCTTTGACAATTGAATCATATTAATGTACAAACTTATAATTTCAATTAATTATAGTCGATTTTCGACTACCAAGGGCGATCACCGCCCCCCGACCAGATGCCCAGAGATGCCCATCTGCGGCAATAACAAAGACGATTCCAGCGCGCTGTGAGGATGTGGATCGCACGGACCCAAAACTTATACAGGTTACGCGAAAGATTGAGGTTCTACAAATCTTAATTACAGCTTCAAAAAATTGTCGATAGAGCCATCTTGCGTCAAATAGCGGAGCTATGTAAAGGTGACGCACGATATCTAAGTTTCTAGAAAGATCGGCTAGGGCCGTATTTAGGCTTTAGGGCTCAATGAATAGTGTAGTGCAGTATAGATTAGGATATTTTGAAATTAACAACACACACTAGTGATAAGTGGAATGCTTTTGTCGCGTATACAAATCTTGTCTGAGTTCATTCTTCTGATATCAGAAGTCGGTTTCAATCAAATCCAAAATTCGACCTTATGCGTCGTGTTGTGGCCGTGGACACCAGAACACGCCACAGTTGTTCCAGTAACCACTTAATACCAAACAGTCCGCACACTCATCTAAGAAAATTCATTTCTGTTTTTTACTACTTACTGCGCATGGATTGCTAAAGCTATGCTGAAAACCACAATATCGTCTATATAAACCCAAGCTTATTTCGCTTCCAGTATATTCGATGTCGGCGGACAACGCGACGAAAGACGCAAATGGATCCAGTGCTTCAACGATGTTACCGCGATCATCTTCGTGGCGGCCTGCTCCGCCTACAACATGGTGCTGCGCGAGGACCCCACGCAGAACCGGCTGCGCGAGTCCCTGGATCTGTTCAAGAGCATCTGGAACAACCGGTGGCTGCGGACCATCTCCGTCATCCTGTTCCTCAACAAGCAGGACCTGCTCGCCGAGAAGGTGCTGGCGGGGAAGTCTCGGCTCGAGGACTACTTCCACGAGTTCGCCCAGTACCAGACCCCGACTGACATGAAGCCAGACCCCAAAGATCACCCTGAAGTGACCCGCGCCAAGTTCTTCATTCGTGAGGAGTTTCTGGTTGGTGAATGAAAAGTTTGATCTTGTAGGAATTAATATGCAAGGTTGGTAGGTGGCGGTTTGGCTGTGCCCGTGGCTTTGTTGATGTCCACGAACAATGGTTACTGTTAACCGTCAAGCTACCTTACTTGTCCAATTTCTATTGTAAAAAAAAATTAAAATCCAGACAGTTTTTTCTCACTATGGAAATATCACTAACAGATGGAAATATCATGCTCAATTTTCTTCATTGCATTAAAAACCATTCAAAACCTTATATTTGGTTTAAAAAAAAACATAACCTAAATCATGACGTACGTAATTAAAACATAGCTTACACTATATACATATAAATCACGTGTTTTAAAATACTTTTTACAATTTTACCACAATTCGTAAACTTTACCGTTTACGGTGGTGGTCACGGATGACGAAAAACATACATCTTATATATAAAATTCTCGTGTCACAATGCTACTTACTATACTCCTCTGAAACGGTTTGACCTATTTTAATGAAGTTTTATATGCATTTTCAGTAGGTCTAGGTCTAGGTATTTTTCATACCCCTAAGTGATTTTATTTTTTGAACAATTTTTTTTTGTTATAATGAGGCGTTATGTGGTTGAATGAGGTTTTGTTATTTTTATATTCCCTCATCGTTCACAGCGCTACATGCCTCTTTCACTCATTTATCACATCCTTGTACACTTATACTTACACTTATATGTATAATATATGTAAAAACGTTTTTAATCTACGTTTTTAATCTCTCCGGGTGGTGTTTCAGCGCATCAGCACCGCCACGGGCGACGGCAAGCACGACTGCTACGCTCACTTCACGTGCGCCGTCGACACCGACAACATCCAACGAGTGTTCAACGGCTGCCGGAACATCATCCAGCGGTGGCATTTGAAGCAATACGAACTACTATAGCGGACATACGCGTACTGAGTACTTTAGAGCTAACCAATGTGATTGCATGTGAGTATACTATACTATTCGTCTTCTGTATAACTTTTATAATCCCAAAACTTTTTTACAGGAGAGTGTTTTAATAGTTTAACTGTTTAAATGTGTAATAGCGATGGTTTATTAACTGTTTAATATCTGTGAAAGTGCAACAATGTGGGAAAATAAAGCAAAGCCGCTGGACGTAACTCGGGATCCTGAAGTCCACTGAAAAAGTCTCAGTAAATAGGATAATAGGAGTAATGATAGGACTTCTTGTGAGTCCGCACGGATAGGTACCACCACCCTGCCTATTTCTGCCTTGAAGCAGTAATGCGTTTCGGTTTGAAGGGTAGGGCAGCCGTTGTAATTATACTTAAGACCTTAGACCTTATATCTCGAGGTGGGTGGCGCATTTACGTTGTAGATGTCTATGGGCTCCAGTAACCACTTAACGCCAGGTAGGCTGTGAGTTCGTCCACCCATATAAGCAATTAAAAAATAAACATGTAATATCTTTAATAATAATCATATTTGCAACATTTCATATTTTCATTTTTTACCAGTCACATTATCTGTATTTTAAAGTAAGATAAAATTGTGTGTTAATTTTGTTAATAGTAGTGAAAACATAGGTAAAATAAATAAAAAAAGAACTAAAACAAGACTACGCTCTTTTAACAGTATTTATGAGAAAAATACCGGTGATACTAAATGTTTACGCATATTAACTCAATTGCGAATATTTTTGGAAATTGTACACTTTTAATGTGAAAAGGCGTATTGTGTTATTTATTAAATAAATTAATGTTTTGAAATACATATTTTTTTTAAAACAAAGCAAGCATTGGGAAATTCGTGCAAGTAGCTGTCTAAAACAATAAATGGGATCGACTATTATATATAATTGATTATTAAAATAATTTTTACACTTTATTTTCGTTTAGTAACTTTGACTATATTCATCTCTAAATTAACAGCCATCAAGATTGATGAGTCTTGAATAATAAAAAATAATTAAAATTAATTTTACGATTTTCATCTTTCGTAAAAATAGCTTTAATAATTCCCACGGCTAATTATTACATACTAAATGTAATTTCGAATCATGTCAGTAAAAGTCTATTGAAGAATAAATTAGTGTGCCTTTGTGAACATTTAGATTCTTTTTTTCCCAATATTCTTGGTAAATTAATAGAATAAAAATTGATTTCCACAGTTACGTCTGTTTCGAACCGTCCACAGCAAAAACACAAACGGACAGACAAACCAACAGACACGACACGGACATAGCTTCGCTCGCGACCTCCCTGCCCTTTGTTAACCATGAAAATACAACGTAAGTACATAATATAACTAGTATTATTTTTATTGATTAAGAAACTTAATACGGGCAGAGGCGTATCGAGGGGGACAAGGGGGACATGATGCCCCGGGCGCTACTCACAAAGGGGCGCCAAATGGTACTACGCAAAACAAAAAATTGCTGGTTTTTTTTAATTATTATTTTATTATTTATTATATATATAAAAATCAAATCCAATAGAATTATAATTTGCGCATGTAATTATCTTATATAATTGCTAGTTTCGTTTTGTGAGACCCAAAAGGGCGGTGACTATAATCACCGAGAAGCAGTAATGCGTTTTTAGGCACTGGGCAGCAGTCGTACAATTTGGTACTTATACCTCAAGCCTCATGCCCCAAAACGGCGTCCTATATCTGTTGTGTACAAGCTTCGGGAGCCCCTTTCCATCAAGTTGGCCGTAAGCTCGTCCAGCCATTAATTAGTCGTATATTTAGAAGCCATTGATTTCCATTAACACGTCATAGTTAATATCACCAATACCTATGAAAGAGTCTTTAATAAATTTTATTATATAATAAATAATATTTAATAATAATAAAATAAATAATATTTTAATTTCCAGGTCGAATTTGACGATGTTTTGGAGTTAGCTGCACAAAGTGCTATTTTTGTTATTAAATTTTTTATGAACTTTTTTTTTATAGAAGAAATATATTTTTAATACTAACGTAATTATTTAACGAATGGAATTATTTTTCGAATATTTTATGAGAAGTGGTCCACGCTCGCCTTACTATCGTTAAGTGTTTAAATTAATCTAAGTGATAATATATTGTTTTTTATTTATATTATATTATGTAATATTTTATATGACTTGTTGTTTAAGTGAATAAAGTATATTTTTAGAGTTACTTTTTTTTTTTTATCCGTCTTCTAACTTATTTGCGTTGATTATTTCTTGCACTTTTTTTAAGTATGGCGATTGATTTCTCGTGATACCAGTGTTGCCAGTGTCAAGCTTGTAAATATCTTTGTAAATACATACTTGATTAGGTGGTGCGTGGTTAGTTAGATTTTTTTTTTAATTGGCGCACTGTCATTATAGCCCGGCTGAAGTTAGCTTCACTAAGCGTGACGTGATTTATCGCCAAAATGCACGAGCTAAGCATTGTTTTTAAAATGAATGAACATCGCAAATAACATATTATTGGAGTTCGCTATGAAAAATTACAGAATTACTAGATTTTATTCAGTGATTTAAAATAAAAAGGTTACGTCTTAACAAGAAGTCGCAGTTTAGAAAGTTGTGTTTTTTATTAAAAAAAAACTCCTACCTACGCCGAAAGTTCGGTTTTCCTCCCGCTGTACAGGGAAGAAAGTGTAACTTTTCCTCCCTGGGTACTGACAAGTGCGCATGCGCGTTAGTGTCTACGTCTGCTCTCATGCACCTAAAAGTCTCCGCCATTATGCTCGGGTAATTTGCAATATTGTGTTTAGTGTAAAAGTGAAATAAACAAAAGGCAATAAAATTTAATAGTGAAGTATTAAACAAAGATGAGTTCATCAGACAGTTCTTATTCAATTAGTAGTAGTTTATTTAAAAATTAAAAAACAGTTCAATTGCTTTTTTATGAGTATTCAGTAATTTAAAATATAAATATTTGGTTTTTACAAGAACCTTTGCTGCTTACAAAGTTAAAGCCATTTTTTTCTTCTATCAATCAAAATATGCAGACATGTTATCGAAGCATCCTTGCTAGTGCAGTTATAGTCCTTCAATGCCCTTCTTGAAGAAGTCAGGTGTACGGGAGCGAACAAACTCTTCAAGGCCTTTTGTACTGCCTCTCGGATGTTAAATTTCTTCCATTGTCAAATCTTCCAAACTTTGGAAAAAGATACAAATGTAGAAAAAAAATATACCAATCAATAAACAAATCATCGAATTTGAAAATAAAATTTCAATTTTTATTTATTAAAATTCAATTAAATTTGAATTAAATGCTAGCCATATGCAATTTACCTTTGAAATGACCATTATTGTGAAATCAGTAGGTATAAATCTAGCTGTTGCTTTGTGGTGGTAAATGAGAGTGGACTATATTTATTTGTTTTGATATCTTTATTAGTCCTTTTGTGACAAATTAAAGATATATGAATGTATGAAATCGATGTGTCGCCCTTCGCGGTTGGATTTGAAAAAAGGGGGAAAGTGTCATGGCGGACGTCGCTCGTTGACACTTTTGACGTTCCGAATTCAAACACTATCTTTTAATAAATTTCACAGTCGTTGTGATTCAATTAATAAAATTAGGATTCCATATCAAACAAATTTTTTCTATAGTTTCTGTCTTAAGGTTCCTTTGCAACACATTCGGTCCGCTCAATAAAAAACGAAAACTTTTAAAACAACATTTATTTTTTTACATACATTAAGTCGGATTCAAAATGCCAGAAACAAACTGATTTTGTACACATCAGTTACATATTTAAATTTCATGGACAGTGAAACGATATATTCTGTATACCTCGAGACAATAAATTACAAGCAATTATGTTACTTTTACGACCACCTCGCGTTACACACTAAATATACACGTAAATATTAAAATTTATTCATTATTATTATTATTATTATTATTTTTAATCTTTAGGAATTTCATTAATTAGGTATATTTAAAAAAAAATCGTTAAAAATATAGAACTTTTTTTTTTTTAATTCAGTATATTATAATTATAAACGTAGGTAGTTAAGTTTTTTTTTTTGAAATATTTTTTTTAAATACAAGACAGTTCACGATCTCCACGGCGAAATACTAAAGTGTGCTGATATTACATACCGTTCTTCTAAGCTGAGTGTTGAGCTATGCTACGCGATTACTATACAGCAATTAAAAAAAAAAAAAAAAAATGTATATATATATATATATATATATATAATACCTAAGAAGAAATTCGAGTAATCACATGATTGTGCTAAGTTAAAAACATATTATGAGTACTATATAAATGCAAACACAATTATGATTCGTTTCATTATGCATATAATATATCTCACGGTTTGTACCAACGGCTGTAGTGATGAGAATACCGTAAATCAAATTTTAAATCGGCACAGACAAAATCGTACAAAGACATCTAATCGAAAACCGGTAAAAGACGGTGTTGTTCGTAATGTGACGTAATTTCAGATCCATTTTTCTTTTATTGCTTAGATGGGTGGAGGTGCTCACACAGCCCACCTGGTGTTAAGTGGTTACTGGAGCCCATAGACATCTACAACGTAAATGCGCCACCCATCTTGAGATACAAGTTCTAAGGTCTCAAGTATAGTTGCCGCTCGCGATCCGCTGTTTTTAGGGAAGCTGCCTACGGCCTATGCTAGGTTAGTTGGCTTCATCATACATGAACCCATCACGAGATGAATCAATCATTATTTCAGTAGACGAACTCATATCGTATCGACATTTGCCAGGATCGTACGACATTGTTTCAAAACTCCAAGATCATACACGTCTGTGCCTCAAAATTGTATGCAACACGAAGAAAGCAACGCCAAGCCAACGAACATGAAATTCGTGTTTTTTGCCTATTTCCGGGAAAACTCGACTATTGTTAATGAACATCATCATTCTCCTGCCCTTCTCCCAGTCACCTGGGGTCGGCGCAACATGTTTTCTCCTTCCATACTCCTCTATCATATACCATTTCTTTGGTCACTCCCCTCTTACACATATCGTCTTTCACGCAATCCATCCATTTCTTCTTAGGTCTACCTCTTCCTCTATATCCTTCCACATTCATAGTTAACACTCTCTTACCAACCTCATTTTCATTTCGTCTCATCACATGTCCATACCATCCCAAACGCGCACTCCTCAGCTTCTCTGTCACAGGTGCCACTTTCAGACCTCCTCTAACATATTCATTCCGTATTCTATCCATTCTCGTTACTCCACACATCCATCGCAACATTCGCATCTCTGCTGCACGCAATCGCCTTTCCTCCTACTATTGTTAATGATTTTTTTTTTTTTAAATTGCCGGACATCTTGATGTGAAATTGAATGGTCGAAATCTATATGTGCCTTCTTCTCCCTAAACTTTTCGCTTATAGGTCGCATCGCCTGCAGATTGGTATCGCTAATTGCGACATTGTGCGCTGGTCAATACATAACTAATCATTATTCATATCATGATTTTTTTTTTGGAACGAAGTTCCTTATCGCGCATTGAGAAAGGGGGCTCTAGACGGAAAAATATTAAGACCAAAAGTTGTAACGACACTTTTTGCGTGTTTCTCTGTCTGTTTGTCTCTCTCTCTCTCTCTCTCTCTATAGAAAGCAAGCCAGTTATTTTCGTTTCGTCTTTCTATTTCGCATTGAACAGTGGTGTCGCGACGATTATTTTTGTTGAGTGTTTACAGGTTTTTTGTACATAAAAAAATACTATAACTTAAAAAAATTTTTATTACAATTCCTTCACTAATTAATCGAAAAGAAACTTCGTTCCATCCGGGTGTCCCTTGACACCTCTCAAACTTTTATTGGCAACGAACAAGACAGTTCATGATCGCGGCTATCGACCGACCCTTAGCTATATTTAAATAAAAACCGAGATGCTGTTTTTTTTTTTAAATTACATTAAATATATAATATACATATATATTTCATTAATATTTTATTTCAATGAAAGCTCCTACATTTTTACATCTCACCGATCACGACACAGGCGAATCAACTATATATTAATATATCGAATGAAAATAACGAACAAATAAAATGATAATAATTAAAAATGTATAATTTTTTAATCTAATCTACGTATTTTATTTATTATTAATAAAAAATGTTTTTTATTATTATATGACTCACATGTTATTGCATTTATCTATGAAAATACACCAAAACACACTAAAAGGACAGGTTTCGGGCGTTGCATTAACGTCTTTAGAATGAAAAAAAAAAAAAACTATGATTCGAAAATTGAAAATAAAAACTTTCTTCTTTACGTGCAAATTATTAAATTTTGATGAAACATTCAAAACTCGACACATCCATACAAAGTTATGTGCTTAGAGAACTGACATACAGTAGGCAGCCGCTTGGCTCTGTCCCTGGAATTGCTGACGTCCATGGGCGACGGTGTAACCACTCACCATCAGGTGGGCCGTACGCTCGTTTGCCTACAAGAACATAAAAAAAAATAACATTTGTTGATATGACACCCTAATACTGACGCATTCATTTAATATGTCTGTAAATTAAAAAAGGGAATTAAAAAAACATTAACAAAAAAGTCAACCATATGATCGCGGTTTTAGACAAACCATAGGCATTACCTTTATGGAGAATTGTGTGTCCATAATTATACGCAGAAGTTCGGATAACTTGATCGATATCAACATTGTCATTGTGAATTTTCTGACAGTCCCCATTTATTGCCTCCTGTACATTTAAATCCGTCAATTTCTTCTGGTAATAAAAGAAAAATCGCGTATTCATTTTCCTTTTAAAATATCAATTAAAAAATAATTTAAATAAAGGATAAACTCGATACAGTTTTCGATAAAAAAAGTTACTATCGATAAAATTAATTATCGATAATTTTAAATCGATTATTCACATTTATAAAAACTACATAACAAAGAATTGCCTGATTTAGCTGCCTGCATTATTGGATGTTAAGTATAGGGTTTAAATAGATACTCAAAAAGTAAAATATAATTCAAAAGCTGCATTAAAAGCTAAAAAGCTCTTAAATTGCCTGTCAGATTATATATCGAGGAGTGAAAGGCATTTATCTTTGTAATTAAATGTGCGTTTTATTTGGTAATTAGCATCAACAGTTCGTCATTTTTAATTGAACCTCAATTAAGTTTCAAACAGCTGATGAAGTTATTTTGTTAAGATATTTTTTTCCAAATTTTTAACTTTAAATGGCTCTTCTGAAATCACTTAAACCAAATTTCCTTAGCCTTTCACCCATCGATATATACATATATATATCGCACATACGGTGCTATAAAGTCACTTAAGCAATTTTTGTTAAAACTGAACTAAATATGAGAAAACATATTTTTTAATTAGTTATTAGTGAGACGGAGAGAGATGTTTACTTTTACTGATGAAGTTTAAAGTTGTAGTTTAAAAGAATTATATAATAAGATGTTTAATTTTCCAACGTATCTCATGAAAAGTTACATAATTCGCATGAGTGACGTTATCGCACTGTATGCGCGATATATAGACTTCCAAACGCGTCCGTCTTCTAGGCACAGAGCTTGCAGAGACTCTTGCAGGTATGTCTCTTTCTCGCACGCAAACTCGAGTGAACGAGACGGATATACTATCTAGTTTTGTTCAGCTCATGCAGTCGTCTCTTTCTTGCACGCTAACTCGAGTGAACGAGACAGATATATTCTCGAGCTTTCTTCAGTTTTAATGAAACATTAGCCGCACGTACTAAGTCATGACGCCACAGATTACATTAATACATTGTACGCCTATTTAATAAAGAAAACAATGACGGGAGGGCGCCATTACAAGGTTTTTACTTACATCATTATTATTATTACATTAAATGGAGATAAAATTAAGTCAGTTATCACTAGACCTAAGCGGACAGCGTCTAAGTCTGAAGCACACGTCTACATTATCTCTTATTATATACGAATGTAGGAATTTCGAAACATAAAGACTCGTTAATTCTCATTTTTGTTCACAATATATCGAGGGGTAAAAATACTGTTTGGTTTAAGCCAGGGGTTCCCAAACTTATTTTGTCAACTGCCCACTCTGAGAATAGATTATTTTTTAGCGCCCCCCATTTTTTCACCTACTTAGAAACCACTATAGGGAGAGTTCAGTCGGCGTCTAAGAGTGAAATTACAAATCGCCTCAAAAGCCTCTATCTACACAACGCCTCCTTCTCTGGGTTCTCTTACCGCCCCCCTTTAGGCTTGCAGCGCCCATAAGGGGGCGTTATCGCCCACTTTGGGAAAGGCTGGTTTATGCGATATATCCCTTAACACGCGACATTTATCTTTGCAATTAAAGTACTTTGTAATTTGATATTCCGTCATCAACAAGTTCGATATCTTTAAAGAAACTTCCCCATTCAAATACCCGAAAAACATTTTAATACTATGATAATCTTTTTTTCCAAATTTTAAACTATAGATGGTGTCCTGGAAAGTTACCAAAAATGTCACTTAAACGAAATAACTTTTCACCCCTCGATATATATATATATATATTTTAAGGTTTTTTCACATACTTCAGTGTTTAAGGTCGAAATTCCTGACACGGAAACCTGATCAAGGAAAGTAATGTTAATGATAGACAATATGGACAATAGATTAGCCGACTGTCAAAAGGCGAGAACTGTCGATAGATTTCGTTAGCGAATTAAAGAGATTATGACGACCTCCGGACGCAATGAGATGACTTCGAAACATACATACATACATACATTAATTTTATATATATATATATATATATATATATATATATTTATTAAAATTACGTTACATTTGCTTTTACTACATACATTAAAAAAAAAACTTAAAAACGAGAAAAAACTTCATAGTTAATAATAATAATAAATGTTAACAAATATAGTGTGTGGTTACGTTTAAAAAGGAAGCGAAAAATAGCATACGTTATCTGTGGTAAACTAAAATAAACTTAATCTTTCATATATGGTAACATTAGGAATATGGTGTTTCCGCTGGCAACACACAATTTATGGCACATTCAACAGAAAACGAGCTTAGAACCTAGAAAACTATTAAAAAGAAACAAAAAAAAATTAACAAGATAACTAGTGATGTGACATTCGATTATATGGTTACAGTTTCGTTAATATCGATTATCGAATATAAGGAGAAAAAAAATAAAACATTTTAAAAATAAATTAGATCATAATTAATTTAAAAACTAAAATTATAAGTACGCAAAACGAAATTTTATAACATAATTTTAGACTTAAAGATGAATATCAAATGAAATAAGTTTTTTTTTTTAAAACTGAAATTAGTTTATAAATAAAAATAGGAAAATACAATTAACAGTGATGTTGTTTTTCTTATTCTTTTCTAAACGAGTCAATAATGTAAAAAATCATTAACAATTTAAGCGTTACGTCACGCTTCTAGTCGATGCGTGGGCGGGGGGAGGTGTGGGGGGGTGACAAACGCTTTCAAGCGAGCTTTTCCCAATTTAATTTCGTTAATTATGCATCGAATACGCGACATTACATTAAAAACCTCTTTATTAGTACCGCGAATAATACTAGTTACTAATGTCGAAAATAAAATGCAAACAAACAAACAAAGATGTATCTTTTGAAAACGATATGCATAAAACAGTGCTTATGCCAATGTCAATAGGTAGAAGGAAGCCAAGGTTGAACCCATCAATAAACAGTATTGTAGCATTAATGCGAGTCACGGTAAGTGACGAACAAACTATATTACATTTTGGTGGCTTGTGCATACATCTAATGGAGAAGATAATTCGATAAACTGAAAATTTGGTTATCTTCATCATCAGCCTAGAGGTTCTTGTTTAGTAGACCTCTACCAAGGTTCACGACAATGGCAGCCTGTTCCAAGACCTTTATTTCTTTATTTATTTAGCACTATCACTACATAGTAGAAAACAAAGTCGCTTTCTCTGTCCCTATATCCCTATGTATGCTTAAATCTTTAAAACTACGCAACGGATTTTGGTGCGGTTTTTTTAATAGATAGCGTGATTGAAGAGGAAGGTTTATATGTATAATAACATCCATTAAATAGTGGAGAAATCAATAATAAATTACAGTTTCTGAAACGAAGCGAGGACGGGTCGGTAGTTAAATATATTTTGTACAAACATCTGTTAGAAGAAACACGACAATAAGGATACAGAGTACAAGGGCACTACTTATTTCATGTCGAAATCTCTTCCAGTAGGCCCGCAGAAGGAATGAAGAATTAACCGTCAACAGATTCACTTAAAGAAAACCCAAATGTGACGATTAAACTAACTCCCAAACTACAAAGCTGACGCAGATGAAACTCTTTGATGTAATTTAGCGGTAGGCAGCGGCTTGGCTCTGCCCTTGGCATTGCTGAAGTCCATGGGCGACGGTAACCACTCACCATCAGGTGGGCCGTATGCTCTTCTGCCTACAAAGGCAATAAAAAAAAAATCTATTTCGTATTACATAACAAACATGAAATATATCAGATCTATGTATGTATATATTTCTGAAGCGTTGGAGATTATTCCGTTTTTTTTTCATCGTTTAGAACTTTGATTGATTCGACTTTTGCGATTCTAATAATTAGTACTGTTATCATCATCAAAGTTCTCCTTCAGAGGAGACAATATTTGTGACTTATATATATATATATATATATATATATATAGAATTAACATTTATATAGAAAATGTTTTTGGGAAATTATATATATATATTTACAGATTTGATAAAGAATAAAATACAATTGAAAAATTCGTGTTTGTTGCGTTTTAAGGAATTTGTGCGAACGACAATTAATTATTGATACAACTGTCCGAATAAAATGGAAGAATTTATGTATTTAAATAAAATCTTAAAAACTATTAGGATCTTAAAAAAGGATAAACAACATAAATCCTTTATTATAGATTCAGATAAATAAAATGATTCATTAACTTGAGCTTAAGAACGATGCTAATATTACATAAACAATAATAAGTCCTTTAAAACTAGCTGCTTGTGATTAATATAGCCTCGATTAAAGATTGAGAAAAAAAAATAACGCGGCAAGTGCTCTTAGCCGCATCTCTATTATCGACAATGGTTATTGTGTTACAACACTACGCTAAAACGATACCGTCGTCCGGTATCTCGATTCGCGAATCAACAAAATATAAACATATCTTTCATTTATAATCTTTTTAAACTTTCAAATAAAATATATTTAAAAAAACGATAAAATTAACTAAAAAAAAAAAAAAAAATTGAATCGTCACAACCAAAAATAAGACTAAATAAAGTAAGTATTAAAATGACTAAACAAAATTGTGATTTGAAAACGGTTAGTTGCCAGCTTCGTGCAAAAGCGAATATTCGGAAACACCATTCGAATACGTACTTGTGAAAATCGATTTTAAAATTTCAACTTCATTCGAATTTCGCACCCTAAGATCTACGATTATTTATTGACAATAATCAAATTGCAATCGATTCTCACGTGTCAAAGTAAAATTGATTAACGTTAAACTCAAGATGACAAGTAAAATGGATCACCCTAAGTCATTGGATCTATTCAGCGAATACTATCGATAGTGAAATCGAATAATCGATTCTGTCACTCGTTAACGGAACACGGGTCGAATGAAGTGTTTGAAAATGCGCTTGACGCGTGTCCACGGTGGAGCCCGGGCAGCGGGGCAGACCCTTTGCTTTTTTGTATTTATTCTGAAACAGAATTAATATCGATACAGTTCGATACATAATCTCTCGTAGTGCGGTCATATTACGATCGATTTTTGGAACTACTCATTTATTATATAAGAGTGATTTTAGGTACTGGTAGGATTTTTACTGGTGGTAGGACCTCTTGTAAGTCCGCACGGATAGGTACCACCGCCCCGCCTATTTTCTGCCATGAAGCAGTAATGCGTTTCGGTTTGAAGGGTGGGGCAGCCGTTGTAACTATACCTGAGACCTTAGAACTTATGTCTCAAGGTGGGTGGCGTATTTACGTTGTAGATGTCTATGGGCTCCAGTAACCACTTAACATCAGGTGGGCTGTGAGCTCTTCCACCCACCTAAGCAATAAATAAATAAAAAAATTACTTTCCGACTTATGAAGCAATACATAAGAACGGTTTTTACCTGAACGGTAAAGGTAATGTGGAGAATTCAACCCTCTTTCTACCCCGCAGGATTCTTACTAACAAATGACCCCGACACGGATATCATAATATCAATGCCACTAACTCTGAGCTTCGAGATCGTAAGCTCAAGTATCGATATACTTCACGACTGGTTTGAGGTTGAACTAGACATGAGTGTAGCACGTCCTACTAGATGTCCGGCTTCCGAATTCAAAAACAACTAAGACCACACTATCACTGAGTGCAGTCCGTCCCTTTCTTTACCTAGTCAAGAGAAGGGGACAGTCGACCGACCGGTGGCTGGTATATGAGTGTAGCACGTCCTATTAAATGTCCGGCTTCCAAATTCAAAACTCAAAACAACTAAGACTACACTATCACTCAGCGCAGTCCGTCTCTTTCGTTACCTAGTCAAGAGAAGGGGATAGTCGACCGACCGGTGGCTGGTACATGAGTGCAGCACGTCCTACTAGATGTCCAGCTTCCGAATTCAAAAGCAACTAAGACTATTACTGAGCGCAGTCCGTCTCTTTCGTTACCTAGTCAAGAGAAAGGGACAGTCGACCGGCCGGTGGCTGGTACTTGAGTGTAGTACGTCTTACTAGATGTCCGGCTTCCAAATTCAAAAACAACTAAGACCACACTATTACCGAGCGCAGTCCGTCTCTTTCGTTACCTAGTCAAGAGAAGGGGACAGTCGACCGGTCGGTGGCTGTACACTATTACCGAGGGCAGTCCGTCTCTTTCTTTACCTAGTCAAGAGAAGGGGACAGTCGACCGGCCGATGGCTGGTGCCCGGTTAGAGCAGCTCGTACTGGCGCAGGTGCATGCGCTGGATGATGTCGCGGCAGTCGTTGAACACGCGCTTGATGTTCTCCGTGTCGACAGCGCACGTGAAGTGCGGGTAGCAGTAGTGCTTACCGTCGCCGCTGGCCGTACTTATGCGCTGGAATACGAACAAATATTACAAATCAATAATCATAAAAATTAAATCATTTAAGGCAGCCTTTCCGAAAGTGGGCGATAACGCCCCCTTGTGGGCGCTGCAGACCTGCAAGGGGGGCCGTAAGAGACCCGGAAAAAATGGGGGCGTTGTGTAGAGGCTTGGGAGGCGATTTGTAATTTCATCTGGGAGCACTCTTACACAGCGACTGAGCTCGCGCTATAGTGGTTTTTAAGTAGGTGAAAAGATGGGGGCGCTAAAAGATTATTTATCCACAAAGTGGGCAGTAGACAAGATAACCTTTGGGAACCTCTGATTAAAGGACTTATGGCATAATGTTATATATACTTGGATTTCCTGTACCAAAATTTAGATAGATATTTCTGTCTGTTGTTATTTATTTTTTAATGCTTAGATGGGTGGACGAGCTCACAGCCCACCTAGTGTTAAGTGGTTACTGGAGCCCATAGACATCTACAACGTAAATGCGCCTTGAGATATAAGTTCTAACATCTCAGTATAGTTACAACGGCTGCCCCACCCTTCAAACCGAAACGCATTACTGCTTCACGGCAGAAATAGGAAATATAATAATAATAGTAGATAGATTGTTCTTGTGTTAGATTTGAAGACAAGGTCTTATCATGGGCATTGTTTACAGCTGACTACTTATACTGGTGAACTCTAGAAAGTTCAATATATTTGTAATTCTACATTATTTTCGTTCCCGTCGAACCCGTCGGTTGTGACGAAGGGCTCGACGAGTAAATTAACCTACAGACACAGCCCACTGAGTTTCTCGCCGGATCTTCTCAGTGGGTCGCGTTTCCGATCCGGTGGTAGATTCTGCGAAGCACGACTCTTGCTAGGGTTCGTGTTAGCAACGTCATCAGGTTTGAGCCCCGCGAGCTCACCTACTAGTTAAGGCGATGCTGATATTGCCTCTCAAGGCTATCAGCTTAGGTAGGAAAATAGAAAAAAAAAGAAGAAACTTCTCACCAGAAACTCATCGCGTATGAAGTACTTGGCGCGGGACACCTCGGGATGGTCCTTGGCGTCGGGCACAGCATCAGGCGGGGTCTGGTAACGGGCGAACTCCTGGAAGTAGTCCTCGAGCCGGGACTTCCCCGCCAGCACCTTCTCGGCGAGCAGGTCCTGCTTGTTGAGGAACAGGATGACGGAGATGGTCCGCAGCCACCGGTTGTTCCAGATGCTCTTGAACAGTTCCAGAGACTCGCGCAGCCGGTTCTGCGTGGGGTCCTCGCGCAGCACCATGTTGTAGGAGGAGCAGGCCGTCACGAAGATGATGGCCGTCACGTCATTGAAGCACTGGATCCACTTACGGCGCTCGTCACGTTGCCCGCCCACGTCGAACATGCTAGAAAGAAGTCATGACGTTAACACATTATCGACTTATCGAATTACTGCATCCAACGCACCGATATAAGATTGCATAAATGGTTGGACGAGCTTACAGCCCACCTGGTGTTAAGTGGTTATTGGAGCCCATAGACATGTACAGCGTAAATGCCACCACTCACCTTGAGACAAGAGCTCTAAGATCTCAGTTTTTACAGTACAACGGCTGCCCCACACTTCAAACCGAAACGCATTACTGCTTCACGGCAGAAATAGGCAGGGCGGTGGTACCTACCCGTGCGGCCTCACAAGAGATCCTACCATCAGTAATTAACAATTATAGACATACATTATTATAACGATACTTTTGTTACACGCAATGGATGACGAATCGAAATCAGCTGACGAGGTCAATGACCAAATTCCAGTGTCAGTGAGAGCGGTCAACTATTTCCGCTTTACCTCAATCAAACGAACCGAAATAAATAGTTACTTTAATAGTAAACTATCTATATATTAATACGTGAAGCAAAAACGTTGTATCCATTTATATGAAAATTGTACGGACCGAGGAGTATGAAATTTCCCACTCTTATAGAAACTATAGAGAAGGAGTGCAAAATGTTAAAATTATTTTAATTATGCATAAAAAATACATTAAATCAGCAATTAAAAACATTACACATACTAACATGTATTTGACACAACACATATTATATTACTCTTTGTTTCGTGTCAAACTTTTGTTACTGTTTTAAGTCTGTGGTCAAATTGAGAATAGATTAATATTGTTTGTCTTTAATTTTATTGATCTATAGTATAGTCTTGGCGAAATTTGTGATTAATGAAGTATAAAATTTTAACAACTGGGGGTCCACTAGTATATATTTACTAAGGAAAGCATGAGAATGTTTGTCGTTTGAAGCGAAGGCAGCTAACCATTATCCTTCAGCCCTGAACGACCCCACTCCATCAACCGTTCTTTAATTTCATTAGACCGTTTTTTTTTTCCTATGTAGATAGCCTTTAGAGGCAATTTCAGCTTCTCCTTGACGTCTAGGTTAGCTCACAGGGCTCAAACCGGAGTGTTGCTGACACTGGCCCTAGCAAGAACAGTGCTTAGCAGAATCTACCACCGGATCGGAAACGCGACCCAATGAGAAGATCCGGCGAGAAACTCAGTGGGCTGTGTCTGTTGGTTAACGACCATTGACAATATGAACTTGTCTCCGGTTCCTTGTGTGGTAAATCAAACTCACTGGAAATTGACTTTGTCCACGACGAACTGCGTCTCGAATATCCCGGAGGTGAGGACTCGGCAGCGCAGGATGTCCTGTTCGGTGGGCGTGTAGTCCGCCTGCTTTATTATGTGAACTTTATCCAAGAAACTGCAAATACATAACATAATTTTAGGGTTATATATCGATTTACTTATAGGGCAAGGTAGACTTTGTGTCTAGACTTGATTCGTTTACTTCTCAAGGATTCCAAGTACGTCTGACCAGCTTTTATAATGCTCAAATGGGTGGACGAGCAGACCACTCGATGTTAAGTGATTACCGGAGCCTATAGATATCAGCCTTGTGCCATGGGTAAGTCTCAGTTTTGATAGGAGTGACTTTTTTTGGCAGGAACGCGAGGAGTGAAGTTGTGTGATTTGTTTTATTTTATCTATTTAGTGTTTCTTCAGGTTTCAATTTGTAATGACGGTGGTTTATTAACTGTTTAATATCTGTGTAAGTGCACAAATGTGGGAAAATGAAAGAAAGCCGCTGGACGTAACTTCTGGGGATCCTCCAAAAAGTCCACTGAAAAAATCTCGGTAAATGACCACCATTTTACTGAGATTATATTTCATTCCATATCATCTCATCTCATTTCATTTAATTTCATCCCAGTTGATTAATGTCTCAAATTAATCGTCTTCATTTCATTTCACTCCATAGTATCATTTTTCATAAAAATAAGAATATAACTTAAAATAAAACTTGACCTAAAGGTTACCAGGTCATAAAATTGCTTAAAAAAAAACTTATAAGAGTATTTTTCTTCATTATATTTAATAATGTGCGCAAAAATTGTCTGGCCTATTTCTAATATATATTTATAATATATCACTCTGAATATTGTTGATAACGGTACACCAAATGAATTAAAATTGTTATTATTAAGCCGAAGCCTTTTTTTATTACCCTTATAGGCAGATGAGCATACGGCCCACCTGATGGTGAGTGGTTACCGTCGCCCATGGACGTCAGCAATACTAGGGGCAGAGCCGAGCCGCTGCCTACATTTTAAAACTTAATTGAAACTTATTTTAATTTACTTTTTCAGAATTTCTCTAGATAAAGACGGTTGCCTGGAAGAGACGGCCTTTGGCTATAAGACCGCCTATTATACATTTTTATACCTGCCTATTTCCTGTTTTTTTATGTTAATTGTTTTATGGTGCCCAATAAAGTATACTCTCTCTCTCTCTCTCTCTTTTTGTATATAGAATATTACATCAACAAATTTAAAAAGGAAATATGTGAGTCGACTATTATCAAAGCCGGCAATCTGACTGTTGGACAATGATTGGTAAATCAGAAAAACGAATTATTGACTTTGTATTCCATTGGCAGTCACAAAACTCTTCGGAACGACATCTTAGATAAATAACAGGTTAACTATTAACCTTTATTTAATGCAGGTTTTGAACCGTATTCTTTGAAGGAGACGATTATATTCAAATCAATCTGTATTGACATATCAATAAATTTTTTTTGTCCAAATGCACAGATTGCCACCTTTGATAATAGACGACTCATGTGTCATAGAACTTTTAAGTTCCCAACCGCTGCTTTAATAACTTGCATTAAAATTTACATCTACACTGCCAATTATTAAACGATGAGTTAAATCAAGTTAGAACTCCAGAACGAAGACGTCATGCTATATCTGCGATAACTGATAAATTGAAGTTGTTTAGATTGATTTCGGGGTCAATCGAATTTTTCCACATATTCAAGAACTGATATTATTGTTACGTTGGTAATAGTAACGCCATCTATCGCCGAAAAGTCGAACGAATATCGAAGGATCTAGTAGCACCTAGAACGCTCGAGAATTACAAAGCCATCTATTGTCAGATAGCGGAAACACGATACTCGAAATGTGTGGAATATTTTCGATAATTCTAGGGATGTGATATCAACTATAAAAGCGTTGCAGAGACGGCACGCCGTCAGTTAGTAATCGAAACTACTCGAAGCGAAACAGCGAACGGATCACCTGAAGCGAAGCGGAAGAAGCGAAATGAGAATTTTAAAGTGTTTTAAGTGCTAATACAGTGTTAACTTGTAATTCGGTAAAATTTTATTTGTTTAGCGCTTAACAATATGATTTGTACACTCACTATTTCGCGCAGTCGATGAGCTGGTACTCGTTGCTGCGCTCGTAGGTGCGCTGCACGCCCTGGTCCTTCCACAGCGCCTCCGTGTGCTCGTAGAACTCCGAAGGGTAGTCGAAGTCCGGCTGCGACGCCACGTCCTGCGCCCGGCAACCGCACGGTCAGTGTCTCGAGCCAACCCGCGTGGCGCTGACCTTGGCCACTCTCTCACCCTCAACTATACGACGGCAATCCTCAAGCCGCTTCCCTCTCCATACCCCCGGCCCTAGCTACGTCCTCACCGTGACTCGCACTCACAACGACTCAGTCTCGTGTGACCACTCTCACAGTCCAGCTACACCTGTGGTACCTCGCTTATACTTTCCATATGCTGCTACTACCCTTTCCATATACTCCCATAAGCTGAGAAGTGCGTTTTTGGGATGGTATGGACATGTGATGAGACGAATTGAAAATAAGGTTAGTAAGAGAGTGTTAACTGTGTGGATAGGATAGGAATGTGGAAGGATATAGAGGAAGGGGTAGACCTGAGAAGAAATGGATGAATTGCATGAAAGATGATATGTGTAAGAGGGGAGTGAGCGAAGAAATAGTATATGATAGAGGAGTATGGAAGAAGAAAACATGTTGCGCCGACCCCAGGTGACTGGGAGAAGAGCAGGAGAGAAAAAACACTTCATTTTCTGATATCTAAAACTATACATTTAACTACTGCAGTAGAATATTAATAGGGGATGTATAGAAACCTTTCCCGAGCAAGCACGGACCTTAACATGAGCATAGAATATACTATATGCATCAATTTATTAAACGCGTTTCGAGAATCCGCAATGTAACGAGTGGGTAGTTGCTACCGCCACGTTGTTATCCATTGCGGGCAATGTAATACACATTTCGTGCTTAACAGTACCGGGCTAATCAAATCTACCTAACGTAGCCTGTCGCATATTAATGGAAGCTACATATTCAATCAAGATACAATTAAGTTCTTATACTTCCCAAATACTCTTCATTTTCTGATATCTAAAACTATACATTTAACTATTGAAGTAGATATATTAATAGGGATTGCATAGAAATCTTTCTCGCGCCTTACTTTACCGACCTTAACACGAGCATAAAATATACTATATGCATCAATTTATTAAACGCGTTTCGAGAAACCGCAATGTAACGAGTAGGTAGTTGCGACCACCACGTTGTTATCCATTGCGGGCAATGTAATACGCATTTGGTTGCTTAACAGTACTGGGCTAATCAAATCTACCTAAAGTAGCTTTGTGGAATTAATGGAAGCTACATATTCAATCAAGATAAAATAAAGTTTTTTGTACGTACCATGTTAAAAATACTAAGTTTTGGACCCCATTCGCACTAAACATAATTTGAAATATTAAAACTATGGACACGTTTAATGAACAACGTCGTCAAGCAATCCACATCTTCCTTATACAGTGAACTGCAAAAGCGTTTTGATGGTACAGTCGTAAAAAAAATAACACCATCTATTATCAATTCGGCATTACTAATTTATTGGTATTATTATTTAACTGGAGGCCACGTTGTGTAATCACACTGTTATATTATTCGTGGTTATGACTGTAATTTGGACGATTTATTTATTGTATTGTAAATATGTATTGTTGATGTAATCTATACTCTATACTAATATATAAATCTACAGTGATTTTTACGGATGTTCCGTTATAACTACTGAACCGTGCATCCGATTGACTTGAAACTTGATATCCATGTACAAAATACATGTACTTAATGGATAGGCTAATATTTATATGAGTGTTGGACTCCCTACACCAGTTGCGGGGCGTTAATGATGAGAATCTTTGTGGGGGTGAGAAATGATAATGTTAATTTTAAATGCCCAGCGAAGCGGACGGGTACAGCTAGTTTACAATAATTTTATTTGTGTCGTGTTTAAATTGTCAAAGTTATAATATTTTGGATCAGCGCCATCTAGCGTGTTTAAGAATTTCGAACTTAAGTTATGAATACAATTCTGTCCTGTTCTGCAAGACTGTCCATTTCGTTCTACCCACACTTCCGTGAAATATGAGATCGGCTCACCTGAATGTAATCGACGCGTACTTTGTTCTCCTGCTTCTCGAGTGGAATCGGAGGAGTCAGGGTACTCATTGCACCCGTGATTGTCTGAAATGTTCAACAACTACAATTAACTTCCGTTCAACATTGAACTATCTCAATGTAAAATTTTCACTGTACCAACAAGGCGATGATACGTAACTCATGAGTCCGCGCGGGTAGGTACCACCACCCCGCCTATTTCTGCCGTGAAGCAGTAATGCGATTCGGTTTCAAGGGTAGGGCAGCCGTTGTAACTATACTGAGATCTTAGAAATCATATCTCAAGATGGGTGGCGATATTTACGTTGTAGATGTCTATAGGCTCCAGTAACCACTTAACACTCACTAGGTGGGCTGTGAGCTCGTCCACCCATCTAAGTAATAAAAAAGCCACCCCATATCTGCCACATCATAAACTCCATCTTATACTTTACTTACGAGTATAGCATCGCGGATGTTCTTCTTGATGTCCTCGATCTTCTCCTTGCGCTCCTTGTCGGAGAAGCCGTTGACATGCAAGATGCGCATCTGCTTCACGATCGTCGACTTGCCGGACTCGCCGGCGCCCAGCAGGAGCAGCCGGTGCGTCGCCCGATACAACTGGAATCGACAACGTTATACCTAATCGATTGCTTCGATTGACGATTACCTAATGTTGGAAACTTTCGCCGCTTTAAAGACGAAAAAAGAGACTAATATTTAACGGGTTCTTATTACGATTTTTACTCAGGAATTGTTTGAGATGATTACCATCGCACCGCCCGCCATCGGAGTAGAGTTCAACCATGCTAGCTGGAGCCACTGCGTTCATCCACAGTGCGTTTTCAGAGATCTTTTTTTGTCACGCACCATCCGGCTTTGGAATGAGCTTCCCTTACACGGTGTTACCCGAGCGCTATGACATGTCCTTCTTCAAACTTGTGGAGAATATTAAGCTGTAGGCAGCGGCTGGGCTCTGTCCCTGGCTTTGTTGACGTCCATGGGTAACGGTAACCACTCATCATCAGGTATGCCGTATGCTCATCTACAAGGGCAATAAAAAAATATAAAAAAGCAGTCCCTTAGTCGATATTTCGACCTCATGATCACTTGTAAACTGTAGACTGTGGCTAAGTTGTTAGGAGCAGACAAATCTATTCCTCATTCTGGTCCCCTTTTGAGTATTGGAACTCGATTTCCTGAACTTTTTTTTTTTTTATTGCTTAGATGGGTGGACGAGCTCACAGCCCACCTGGTGTCAAGTGGTTACTGGAGCCCATAGACATCCACAACGTAAATGCGCCACCCACCTTGAGATATAAGTTCTAAGGTCTCAAGTATAGTTACAACGGCTACCCCACCCTTCAAACCGAAACGGATTACTGCTTCACGGCAGAAATAGGCAGGGCGGTGGTACCTACCCGCGCGGACTCACAAGAGGTCCTACCACCAGTAATTACGCAAATTATAATTTTGCGGGTTTCATTTTTATTACACGATGTTATTCCTTCACCGTGAAAATCAATCGTAAACATTTGTTGAGTACGTATTTCATTAGAAAAATTGGTACCCGCCTGCGGGATTCGAACACCGGTGCATCGCTCAACACGAATACATCGGACGTCTTATCCATTAGGCCACGACGACTTCAAAACCTGACTCGAGTACCTGTTTATCCTTCTGCAGCTGCCTGGTGATGGCATCGCTGCGTCTCTTTTGTTTCTTGATGTCGTCGCCCTCGCTGCTCTTGCCGCCCGGTGACCCGAAGCAACCCATTGCAGACCACGCCGTCCACCTGAGGTACAACGAAAACCATAATTCAAACAGGTGAGGGCAGAAATCCGTCGATATTACACCACATCATTGCTGTAAATCTGCATATTTCTGCCGTGAAGTAGCAACGCGTTTCGGTTTGTAGGGTGGGGCAGCCGTTGTAACTATACTGAGACCTTAGAACTTCTATCTCAAGGTGTGTGGCGCATTTACGTTGTAGATGTCTATGCGCTCCGGTAACCATCTAACACTAGGTGGGACGTGAGCTCGTCCACCAACCTAAGCAATAAAATATACAAAAAAAAAAAAACTAAGTGCATTTTACCGAAACGCCAGTTGCGGTCGTTTTTTGGTGGATTCTGTGAAACCAGACAAATTGCTTATGCATAAAATACGAGAGTCAATCGAGTCGTTTTCTGGACAAGAAGTCAATTAGTTCTAAGATATTTTCCGACACTCCTCTCTTACGTCCGAGTATACTAACATTGGCTGACCGTTGGCCAACATCAGGTTATTCACTCAACCTACGTGGACCATCAGAATTATACGTGTCATGTGTAATTGATACTAGGATATTTGATTCGGTAACGTGAGAAACGCGAATCGTACTTCCAACGCCGTGCCAAAACTTTCGAATGACAGCAAAAAATATATCAAAAATGCATCTCAATCGAATGGATTGTACAAGGCGAATTTTGTTGTGGGCCAAAAGCGATGCTAGGGAACAAGAAAGGGAAATTTACAAAAAAAACTATTTTTTTCTTTTTTTTATGATTGCAGGACAGGTGGGCGAGCAAAGGCTCAGCTAGGAGGGTGGGATTTGCTAACAACTGCCCGAGCGCCTCCGAAGGAGACTTAACAACTCAAGTGCAATTGCTTCGCGAATGAATCTACTACCGGATCGGAATCGCGACCCGACGAGAAGATCCGGCGAGAAACTCAGCGGGCTGATGCATGGGTTAGGTTGCACGTAGACTTCTTTGTCGAGTTCGACGCGTACGGTTACCGGGGTCCCTAAGCCTGCTCCTAGTAAAACTATATCTATTTGGTTTTAAAACAAAATAAACGCAACGCTGAGGACGTCACGAATTGAAGCGATCCACTATCAAGTCAATGGTTAAGAATACTCGGTGTCAAGCCACTGGATACCGAGAAAAAAATCTCTATAAACCACTTTGGAGGAAGGACGTGTTATAACGCAGGGGAATCCATTCCAGAGCCGGATGATATGCAAATGTAATCTCGACAAACGCACTGTGGGGAATGCAGGGATACAGCGTAGTCGGAACGAGAGTAACTTTGACGGATGGGATAATAAAAGCTTTGACGGCATCATTTCGAATAATTAATTCCTCAGAGAAACCTGTCGCAGATATGTAATAGATAATTAGCTGGAGGGTAAGTTCCTAGTTTTGCCTATTAGAGATCGTTTAAAACCAAAGAAAGGTTTTGGACAAACCAAAGATCATTTCGAATAATTAATTCCTCAAAGAACTCTCTCGCAGATAGGTACATATTGTAGATAATTAGCTAGAGGGTACGTCCCTAGTTTTGCCTATTAGAGGTCGTTTAAAACCAAAGAAAGGTTATAGACAAACCAAAATTAATTTCGAATAATTAATTCCTCAGAGAAACCTGTCGCAGATATGTATATAGTAGATAATTAGCAGGAGGGTACGTCCTAGTTTTGCCTATTAGAGGTCGTTTAAAACCAAAGGTATTGGACAGACCAATGTTGGCTAGGCACACCGCTGAGACAGCATATGAAAATTTACTGGTGGTAGGACCTCTTGTGAGTCCGCACAGGTAGGTACCACCGCCCTGCCTATTTCTGTCGTGAAGCAGTAATGCGTTTCGGTTTGAAGGGTGGGGCAGCCGTTGTAACTATACTGAGACCTTAGAACTTATATCTCAAGGTGGGTGACGCATTTACGTTGTAGATGTCTATGGGCTCCAGTAACCACTTAACACCAGGTGGGCTGTGAGCTCGTCCACCCATCTAAGCAATAAAAAAAAAATCTTAATTCCATTCTATACCACTTATTAGATTATAGATTCATGTGACCAAATGAACAGACACACACATACATAGGCATTTAAATTCGACTACCCTGCATAACTCTCAAAATTCACGTATGTGTGTACGCCAAGACCTTATCTAGGTAAATTAACGAAAATCAATTTAAAATCAATAATCTGTTAATGATTCATCGGTTGTTATCAGCGTTCAATCAAACTGTAATTAGTACGGGAAGAATTCTTGCACACAGCAACCTTATTTAAATAGAACAATTAACGGTGTATTTTGTACACTATCTTATCTTATACCTTTAAACGAGCAATTCTTGTTTATTAATATTAATTATGTATATAATCTGAATCTCGGAAACGGCTCCAAACGATTTTCATAAAATTTAGTATACAGGGGATTTCGGGGGCGATAAATCGATCTAGCTACGATTTATTTTCAGAAAACGTTGTTTTATTCGTGTTTTCAATAATCAACTCTTCCCGACATCTATTGGCGAATAATAATACTATTTTTCTTAATTGAGGGCAACTAACCGATTTAAAGCCACAAGATGGCGTTATCAAAAAGCAAAGCTCGGTCATTGTCTGGTCTAGTTTGACTAGCGAGCGTAGTAGGGTTCACGATCCCACCATTTCTGCCACGATGAAATTCCAATTCGAAGAGTACAATAGAGACTTCGAGCAAATCTTCTCGCATTAAAACTGTATAATCTCAAAACTTACTAATTTTACAGGAGTGTGTTTTAAAGGTTTGACATGTAATATTTTTAATACTAATCATATTTGAAACATTTTTTTATTTTTAGTTTTTACCCGTTACATTATCTGTCTTTTAAAGTAAGATAAAATTGTATTAATTTTGATAATAGTAGTCGAAACATAGGTAAACTAAAAAAAAAAACTTAAACTAAACTACGCTCTTTTGACAGTATTTGTGAGAAAAATACTGGTGATAGATACCCACATGTTTACGCATATTAACTCAATTTATAATTTGGAAATTGTACACTTTTAATGCGAAATGTTTCGGGAGAGAATTTGGCATGCTATGGCATGGGCTCGTTAACGATTCTAGTGAATAACAAATTTATAATAGATACAGGAATTTGGATATGTCATTGCATGCACGATTTGCAAGCAGTCCTGATCGAAATATACCATTGTCATGTCATTGTTGAGCTTAGCCTTGAGGTTCACTGAACACGCGCATTCAAGAACGAATCAATAAGTAGACTAAAAGACTAGAAATTTAAAAATAAAACTCAAAAAATATCAAACTCAAGAATGCATCTACAAATTTTTTTTTCAGTGTCGAAACAATTCTGTTGAGATCAAAAGAGGTTCACTCATAAGTAGTGTAGTTAGTCTTCACAAACTTTTGCTAAACAAACGCTACGTACAAAGGAGCTGGGTATAAAAATGCCGAAACGAGACGGACGACCTCACATGTCCGTCGGCCGTTGCCCGCGACTACGTCTTCGTGGAATAGTTACTTTGGCATAACGCTAAATTTTACCCGCCTCTTCATTTACGTAGGAAGTGATAATATTTTGAAATAATAGAATGTTAAAGAGTAATTTAAGGTACTAAAATCACGCTTTTTAAACTTCAAAAGAGACTCTCATACGTTAGACAGAAACAGATACAGAGAAGACTCTCATACATTACTTTAGCGAAACTTTAACCGTATCCGCAGCGCACGCAGTGAAAGCTCTCAAATGGGATTAAAACCCCGATTTTGAAACATTCTTTTTTTTTATGGTTGAAAGATTACTGGTGGTCCGGAGGCCTTTCCAGTTTCACCAGGACATGTAGGCGAGCAAAGGCTCAGCCGGAAGGGGTGGGATTTGCTAACAACTGCCCGAGCGCCTCCGAAGGAGAGCTAACAACTCAAGAGCAATTGCTTCGCGAATGAATCTACTACCGGATCGGAATCGCGACCCGCTGAGAAGATCCGGCGAGAAACTCAGCGGGCTGATGCATGGGTTAGGTTGCACGTCGACCTCTTTGTCGAGTTCGACGAGTACGGTTACCGGAACATTCTTTATTGGTGCTCCGCTTGCATTGGTCTTAGTGTGATGTTAAATAAAGTAATGCTTTCCTCGATAAATGAGCTATCTAACACTGAAAGAATTTTTCAAATCGGACCAGTAGTTCCTGAGATTAGCGCGTTCAAACAAACTCTTCATTTTTATAATATTAGTATAGATTATATCGACTGGACGTAGCTCTCGACTATTAAATAGCGAACAGCGTCGCCATATTTGATACAATACATCGCCGTCTTTATAATAGGTACTATTTAGTCCGGATTGGTGGATGTCATCAGCCTGTCTCGTTGTTAAATTTTGATGAGTTTATTAAAACTTAATCAAAGTCGAGTTAAAATTTTTGTTCGAAGACAAACAAACAACCCAAAAAATACACTTTAAAATAAAAAGAAGCAAATGTTTTAAAACAATTCTCTGAATTAGCCTTCTTATAAAACTGAGGCTATAGGAATACAGTATACAGAAAAATATGATTCTAACTAGACTCCTCAAACTTCTATTATGATCCATCACACAATTTTTCCATAATAATATTTCTCACCATATCTACATAGCTTCCTCAAAGTTAGGTTCTGATTGAACGACCCAGTTTGAGGGTAGAATAGTAATGTTCCATTGTATTTTTAATCGTTGCCAGAGCCTATACATAGATAATACGAAAATCGAAATCTAAAGTACATTGGAACACTGCACTATTACTAAGGCCCTGGTAACCGTATTCGTCGAAATAGGCAAATAATTTGACGTGCAACCTAACCCATGCATCAGCCCGCTGAGTTTCTCGCCGAATCTTCTCAGCGGGTCGCGATTCTGATCCGGTAGTAGATTCATTCGCGAAACAGCTACTCTTGAGTCGTTAGGTCTCCTTTGGAGGCGCTCGGGTAGCTGTTAGCAAATCCCACCCCTCCTGGCTGAGCCTTTGCTCGCCCGACTGCCCTGATAAAACTGGAAAGGCCTCCTTAACTAGTAGGTGAGCTCACGGGGCTCAAACCTGACGACGTTGCTAACACGAGCCCTAGCAAGAGCCATGCTTCGAAGAATCTACCACCGGATCGGAAACGCGACCCACTGAGAAGATCCGGCGAGAAACTCAGTGGGCTGTGTCTGTGGGTTAATTTACTCGTCGAGCCCTTTGTTGCAGCGACGGGTTCGACCAGAACGATGACCGGTGCTTGAGGTACCTAAAAGCACCGTTAGTGGATCGGGAAGATCCGAAATGACGTGTTTTGGGCGACATCGACTGCTTTCCATTCTGTCCGCAGGATCGGGAATGCCGGGCAGCCAGTAACTTCTCAAACATAACAAAAAAATTGTGAAGTAAACCCTTACTGACCCGCAGTACGAGCGTCTCGTAAAATACGCCCATCCCTACACAACGCCTGTAGGGCTATTTAACCGACAATTGTTCCGTGCCGGCAATACTGCAAATACGTTAATGGCCTCATTATGCGGATGCCTTTTGTCGTCGCTTCGGCCAATATGCAAAGCGATTTCGGTAACCGATTTGATCTCGAAACGTTCGGCCGGCTCGCTGTCTCGCATATTCGCACGACGGATTTCGTCATGGTGGCCGCGGTTATCTTCTAATGAAACCGTTTTAGGCGACATTGCGATGATGAATTGAAACAGACAAAAATATCACTGAGACTAGCTGACCCGGCAGACTTCGTAGTGCCTCAATCGATAAATAAAAGACACATCAAGGGGACACATCAAAGGAAAAACAAAATTGTTATTTTTATTTAATTCTGAACTATTTAATATTTATCTACCTTTTAAACCTTCTCTGGACTTCCACAAATAATTCAAGACCAAAATTAACCAAATCGGTACAACCGTTCTCGAGTTTTAGCGAGTCTAACGAACAGCGATTCATTTTTATATATAAAAATAAAGATAATCTTCTTAAGGAAACAATTTTCAAATGTATGTATCTAAAATGTTTGTCCGTTGTCAAATTAGACTAGAAGAAATTTACTAAAAATAATTTGATTTTGGGTAACCTACATACTACATACAATGACCCCAAAAGCAAGAATTTTCACCTGAGAACGGGTATTGTACGGTTTTAATTGCACCGATAATGTGCTCTCCTTTGACGATAGAGCTCTGCGCTTTTCCTTAAGATTTCCTCGTAGGCTCTTTAATTAAGTCGCGAATAATGTACACAAGATTCCACTCGCATTCATCAAAACAAACCGAGTAACGAAGGCATACCTGAAGAATGTCACTCCTAATCTCGGCTAAGCCTTACTTAAAAGCAAAAGTGTTCGGACGTTTCACTCCTACTTACGTATTGACTGCCGTGCTCTAAGAACGATATATCTTCTTGATATATTCATGAATTTGGGAACAAAAATTCCATTGATTTATATTTTGCGCAATTTGAAAAAATCAGAGACGAGTCCCGTGTTAGAGTCAAAATCACTCAGTTAAATCGAAAGGATTGGGCATGTTGATATGGTATAAAACCAGACAAAGCGTGCTATTTCAAAGCTACGGGCGTCAGGGTAGAAAAACCTCAGATTATGCGAGTTGTCGTTGCCTAAAGGATAAGACGTCCGGTGCATTCGTGTTGAAGCGATGCACCGGTGTTCGAATTGCGCAGGCGGGTACCAATTTTTCTAATGAAATACGTACTCAACAAATGTTCACGATTGACTTCCACGGTGAAGGAATAACATCCTGTAATAAATTCAAACCCGCAAAATTATAATTTCCGTAATTACTGGTGGTAGGACCTCTGGTAAGTCCGCGCGGGTAGGTACCATCACCCTGCCTATTTCTGCCGTGAAGCAGTAATGCGTTTCGGTTTGAAGGGTAGGGCAGCCATTGTCACTATACTTGAGACCTTAGAACTTATATCTCAAGATGGGTGGCGCATTTACATTGTAGATGTATATGGGCTCCAGTAACCACTTAACACCAGGTGGGCTGTAAGCTCGTCCACTCATCTAAGCAATAAAAAAAAAGTAGAAGCCCACATTCCAGCAACTAAATTACTAGGCTCATTACCTCGGCCTTTCTCCCAATACTGTGAAGAGATCAATGGAATAAATCAGCAGACATTCTACATCTGATTAAGTATTATGACGTTGAAGGCCTGCGCCAATTTAAAAAAAAAAAAAGCATCTTAAGGAGCTTATTTGGTCTCCGACATGATTTAGTTCTATACGCCTTCGCTAATAGTGTAATAGTTTTTTTTATTGCCCTTTATTGAGCATACGGCCCACCTGATAGTGAGAGGGGTTACCGTCGCCCATGGACTACAGCAATACTAGCGGCAGAGCCAAGCTGCCTACCGTTAAGTACTCTCCACAAGACTCGTTTGAAGAAGGACATGTCATAGCGCTCGAGAAACACCAATAACACATTATTATTTACAGTAATTCATCTCAGTCTCGTGAACGAATGCGAAAATGCAAACACGAACTTCCGAACATCAATGTTGACATCGAGTACAAAACAAACACTACGTGTGCAGTACGGTACGTGTGCGGATGCCACCCGCAAACACGATTCAGTATTCCTAGGTACGCTATAAATTGGATACGTTCGGTACAACGTCGTCCTTATACGTTACGGACGAGCTTATTCAAGGAGGAGCCAAGCCGCAGTGACGTCACACTGTCACCGCTCATTAGTGTCATTACAGACGCCCATATCGGACGAGACCATAAAATTTAGTGAATGATGAGGATGTGTCACGTAGCAATATATGCGCGATAAAAACGTAGTCAGTTACGTTTTGACGGGAGCTTTTAGTTTTTTTTTCTTTTTTCATTTCAGCCGTCCTCTACTGTACTAGGTACACTAGTTTACAATAAACACCAATAGTAAACAGTCGCTGTCGCCCTAAGCACGTCACTTCGGATTCGCCTGACCACTATCGGTGCTTTTAGGTACATCAAGCACCGGTTTTTTTTTCCTACCATAGCCTTGAGAGGCTATATCAGCGTAGCCTTAACTAGTAGGTGAGCTCACGGGGCTCAAACCAGATGACGTTGCTAACACGAACCCTAGCAAGAGCCGTGCTTCGCAGAATCTACCACCGGATCGTACTTGAGGTACCTAGGAGCACCGTTAGTGGATCGGGAGGATCCGAGATGACGTGACAAGCACCGGTCACCGTTCTCGTCGAACCCGTCGCTTGCGACAAAGGGCTCGACCAGTAAATTAGCCCTTAGACACAGCCCACTGAGTTTCCCGCCGGATATTCTCAGTGGATCGCGTTTCCGATCCGGCGATAGATTCTGTGAAGCACTGCTCTTGCTAGGGCTAGTGTTAGCAACGTCCTCAGGTTAGGGCCTCGTGAGCTCACCTACTCGTCCGGTTACGCTGGCATAAACTCCTAAGAGATAAAATAAAAACATTAAGACATAAGAATACACTACGTTTGTTATTTTGATGAGGGTTAATTGAGGGCTGTGCTTAAGTCTCGTTTGGTATTAAGTCACGTACACGTACATATACATTTTTAATAATTGCTTGTTTTTCTTGATTTCAAATTTGTACCAGCTTACAAATTAATGGTATAACAGTCCATTTATTTGTTATGTTCGATGTTTATTTTAATGAATAAAGAAAGACATAAAACATTCCCACTGTGCTTTCGTTTGACTCATAAAAGTGTTAAATATTAAAATAATTTTATGCATTTTTATGTGAACGAAACGCGGGTATATTGTGCAAGAGAGAGAGAAACTTTCCTACTACAATTTCTCAATTGACGTCGAAGACCGCATTAAAATCCTTTCACGAGTTTTCGAGTTATAACTCAATACAAAGAAAATACGAAATGCGATTTTCGTTTTAAATGATTTTCTAGAAAGAAGTTTTTCCTTTGAAATCACTCAATTAATTATTTTAGTGCAGCTGGAAGTTTCATTATTACATTTGTAACAGAATTAGTGCGCACGGCGGGAAGTCGTTGGATGCGGAAGGCGGAGGATCGCATTATGTGGAACGCATTGGGGAAGGCCTATGTCCAGCAGTGGGCAGATAAAGGCTGATGATGATGATGAACAGAATTCACTGTAACTGTACACTTCGTGTAAATCTGCTTAAGTACGTATTTCATTAGAAAAACTGTTACCCGGGTATTTTAATATTGACATAGTCACATCACACACAAGTAGACAGAGCGTCTTTTTTTTGCTTCTCTCCAGGAAGTACTTTTGAATATTTTACCAACTACCGTCAACTAAAAAGAAAAACATAAAAGATGTGATATGAAATAACAAGTAGCCGGATAAAATTTTATAGGGACGAACCGAACGTAGCGATGATATAACAATAAGAATTAATCACACAAAGCTTTATAAGCGAAATAAGCGATGGACTGCGACCGGTAATGGACCCACTCTACTTTTAGCCTCGGCTATTCCCTGTGGGAATTTACTTTGAACGGAAACTGTAGATACGTAAGGTATGAAGGAACGTCTTATACTAGGGTTCCTATAATAAGAATCATAGGATGGTTTGGTTCGCTATTCAATTCACTTTTTATGAAAATTTTCATTGATAAAGTGCATACACTGAGTTGCGTTGAGGAATTGTTTTAGACGACATTATTGTCTTCGCGTCACCATAGCTCCACTCAAATTGTGTTCGTCCACAGTGTGCAGTTTCCACAGAGCCCTATACTGGTGGTAGGACCTCTTGTGAGTCCGCGCGGGTAGGTACCACCACCCTGCCTACTTCTGCCGTGAAGCAGTAATGCGTTTCGGCTTGAAGGGCGGGGCAGCCGTTGTAACTATACTTGAGACCTTAGAACTTATATCTCAAGGTGGGTGGCGCATTTACGTTGTAGATGTCTATGGGCTCCAGTAACCACTTAAGACTAGGTGTGCTGTGAGCTCGTCCACCCATTTAAGCAATAAAAAAAGCAATAAAAAAGTGGTATGCAGCTGCGTCAAATGTACTACCACCCTGCCCATTTCTGCCGCGATGTACTAATGCGTTCCGATTTGAAGGGTGGGGTGACCGTGTACTTAGAACTCATGTTTGTCTTGTATGAGTCTATAAGTCCCCTATAACCACTAAACGCCAAGTGGATCGTTAGCTCATTAACCAGTCTAAGAAAACAAAAAAAAAGACAACAAATATTTATATAAACAAAACAGGTAAAAGACAAACAAATCAACACTAACAATATAGATCAAACTTAACGCATATTCCATGCGCATTTCATAAACTAAAGTACAACAAGCTACTTTCACGTAATACTTATAACATGTACATATATATAATATATAGAGGCATGCTCCGGCTTCGCTCGGGTCTTTAACAATAATTTCAACGATATTTGACGTTGTTTTATTTTTTGAAATAAAATAACACTTATTGTTGGCTAACTATGATAGTTAGACATATGCTATCGCAATACTTTTTGTGAATAATATGTGTTCTAGTTATAGTTTTCGCAGGGCACGCGATGTAAAGAATATTTTAGGTATTTTTTTTACACCTCGGGTTCACATTATTGGAGTTTTAGTAAGGATCCCTAATTTTTTTCAAAAAAGATTATAGCCTATGTCACTCGGGAATAGTGTAGCTTCCAAACAGTGAAAGAATTTTTCAAATCGGTTCAGTAGTTTCGGAGCCTATTCAATACAAACAAACAAACAAATCTTTCCTCTTTATAATATTATATAGTATAGAAGTATAGATATATAAAAAAATCACAGTTCGTGTTAGCCGCTACACTTTCGTCAAACATATCCTATTGTCCGACATCCACGCTCGGCGCGGACCCGGAATTTAAATCAGTTAACACCATGCCTTATTATGTTGGCTTGTGCGTTATGTAATTATAAGAGTGTCTCGTTTTAAACATTAGCCGATGACAAGGACAAACTACTACTAGTCTAGTATGTGAAATTTTGTTTAGTTGGACATACTTAATATATTGTTGCGTGCGTATGTTATATGATTAGTGATTGTTTCTATTCTACCTATATAGTTAGATAGTTTAAATAATATTTCCTAAGATATTTGGTAACATAAGAGGATTCTGAGTTTTTAACGCGTTATTTTTATTTTTCCTACCTATTCTAGTAACCTCAAGGGATTATTCTAGATTCACCGAATCTACTGGTGAGCTCACGGGGCTCAATCCTGATGACGTTGCTAACACGAACCCTAGCAAGAGCCTTCGCAGAATCTACTACCGGATCGGAAACGCGACCTACTGAGAAGATCCGGCGAGAAGCTCAGTGGGCTATCTGTGGGTTAATTTACTCGCCGAGCCCTTCGTCGCAAGCGTCGGGATGACCGGTGCTTGTGGTGCCTAAAAGCATTGTTAATGGATCGGGATCCGTAATGACGCGTTTTGGGCGACGTCGACTGTTTACCATTCGGTCTACAAGATCGGGTATGTATACATCATAAAACACCTGTTAGAGCATCAAATAGCAATGAGTAATAGCATCTCGAATCTCGTCTCAATCTTCTTCCTCGCCGAGTCGTCCATAAATAATGTCCCATCGACTAATGCATACTTTCGTCCTGTGGTATATGAATTACAAATATTATGTATGATATGTGATTTTGTTCGTTTGATTTTGTTTTTTAGCAGAAAACTTACATAATTAAATTCAAATGAAATTTTTTAAGTTCCTATTTCATCTAGAAAACAACACCATGTGAGGTTTAAAAAAAATCGTGATTATTTAATTTTAAACGGATACTTAAAATAATAATAATATGTAGGTATGTAATATGCAAACAAACTTTGTTTGCGTCATTTAAAACAATTTGTATCTAGTGAGAAAATATTGTTGACAACAAGAAAAGCGTGCCCCGAGATAATACAAATGTGTTATTCGTTAATATCTACTTTTAGCTCTGCTTATGGAAATTTTCGAGGGTAGGAAATTATTTTATTTTTCTTAATCTTTGAATAGAAATAATCTTATATGTTGTATTTATAATGCAATAAGTGCAGACCGATGATGTACTAAAAGTTTAATTTTTTATTATATCAAGTGGTCAAAGGCTATTTAGTTTAAGCGACATTTTTGCAACTTTACAAGAGAGCCATTTGGAGTTTAAAATTTGGAAAAAATATCATGACAAAAAAAAACTTTTTTTTTATTGCTTAGATGGGTGGACGACGTCACAGCCCACCTGGTGTTAAGTGGTTACTGGATCCCATAGACATCTACGACGTAAATTCGCCACCCACCTTGAGATATAATTTCTAAGGTCTCAAGTATAGTTACAATGGCTGCCCCACCCTTTAAACCGAAACGCATTACTGCTTCACGGCACAAATAGGCAGGGTGGTGGTACCTACCCGCGCGGACTCATAAGAGGTCCTACCACCAGTAGTAAGCTATTTTAACATAGTTAACTCAATTGAATTGAGTTCAATTAAAAACTAAGAACTATTGACGCTAATCTATTCTTATCTATACTTAATAATAATATTATAAAGAGGAAAGATTTGTTTGTTTGTTTGTATTGAATAGGCTCCGAAACTACTGAACCGATTTGAAAAATTCTTTCACTGTTTGGAAGCTACACTATTCCCGAGTGACATAGGCTTATAATCTTTTTTTGAAAAAAAATAGGGATCCTTGCTAAAATTCCAATAATGTAACTCAAGGTGTAAAAAAATTACCTAAAATATTCTTTACTAGCGACCCGCCCTCGCTTCGCTTCGGAAACATTAAAACACACATGAAAGCAAAAAAATTAAATAAAATAAAAATTTAAAAAAGTAGCCTATGTTCATCAGGGACAATGTCGGCTTCTAATGGAAAAAGAATTTTTCAAATCGGTCCAGTAGTTTCGGAGCCTATTCGAAACAAACAAACAAACAAATCTTTCCTCTTTATAATATTAGTATAGAAGTATAGACATCGCGTGCTCTGCGAAAACTATTGATGATAGAATAAAATAATGTACTACAACTTTGTAGAACACATTATTATTTACAAAAAGTATCGTTATAGTTATGCCGCAATAAGTGTTTTTCTTTTTTTTTTTAAAAACAACGTCAAATGTCTTTGAAATTTTTATTACAGACCCGAGCGGAGCCGGAACTGGCTGCTTATACTAAATAAAGCGGACCTTTAATTACAAACATAAATGTCGCGAAGCCAAAAAGCTTTTCACCCCTCCATATACAAATGTATAATGGAATATATATATTTTTTTTCATACATATGTTTACTAAAAACTCCAATTTATCTATATACGTGAAGCAAAAACTTTGTGGGTACTCCGTTTTAGGAATATTGCGCGGACGGAGGACTATGACATTTCCCACACTTATAGAGAATATAGAGAAGGAGTGCAGAATGCAATTTTTTTTAAAGTTAATAATAAAAAAACATTAAACACATTACCATGTATTTGACACACCCATGCATATAGGTATACTTTTTTGTTCAAAGTCTAATTCAGTGGTCAAATTAAGAATGGATAAATATATTTTGTCTTCAATATTATTTGTCTGTAGCCTTGGCGAAATCCGTGATCATAAAAGTGAAGTCTTTGACAATAGAACCATAATAATGTTCAAACTTAAAATTTCAATTCATAATTATGGTCGAATTTCGACCGTTGGGGCGACCATTAGTTATAAATAAATGAAGGTTTTCATTTGCATTGTACTTTAATCTGTACGAACAGCGAACGCCATTAAAATAATTCATTGGTTAAAGCAGCATCGAATTTAATTATGAAATATGACAAAACATCTAATATATAAAATTCTCGTGTCACAATGTTCGTTCCCATACTCCTCCGAAACCGCTTGACCGATTCTCATGAAATTTTTTATGCATATTCAGTAAGCCTGAGAATCGGCTACTATCTATTTTTCATACCCCTAAGTGATTAGGGTTGTCCACCCCTTAACATTTTTTTTTATTGGGACATTTTTTTTGTTATAATGAGGTATTATGTGGTTGAATGAGGTTTTGTTATTTTTATTATATATTACCTCATCGTACACAGCACTACATACCTCTTTCACTCATTTACCACATCCTTACACACTTACAATAAGTTAGTTTTTTTTTCTACACTAGAAATTCCCTAGAAATCTTATATATGGCAAAACAATGTTTGCCGGGTCAGCTAGTAATTTTATAGAATCAATTCGTAGTGTGAACTTGCATTTGTATCGCGTGCCCGCGCTCGCGTTGCAATGACGTCACAGACCGCAATTTACCCTCGATTTTTGTAAAACATTTTAACGACTACCGTCACATTTGAATTATTATAGTTTACCAATTCTTGAATACCTTTCTAGTGATAGTGAGCGGTATCATAGAATAGAAGAATCCGAGTAAAAACCTTAAATCGCGCTAAAGATATTTACAAGGTAAACTTGCATTATGAATTACACAAGAACGCTCGAAGTTTTCACGAAACTCAGCCCACGGTATCCGCCCACTGATTATCTCGCCGGATCGCCTCAGTGGGTCGCTTTTAAGATCCGGTAGTAGATGAGGAGATGAATGGAAAGGGTAGTGCAAGGTAGAGGGAGAAGAGGTCGACCGAAGAAGACATGGATGGAGTGTGTGAATGACGGCTGATAGAAGAGAATGGAAGACAAAAATTAGCTGTGCCGACCCCATTTAGTGGGATAAGCTGGAGAAAGAGAAAAGAGTAGATGCATTCGCGAGGCAGCTGCCGTTGAGCTGTCAGGTCTCCCCCTCCTGAATCCTGACTAAGCCTTGGCGAAGCTGGAAAGACCTTGGGACCCAAAAGTTATCCTTCCAAACCCAAAAAAGAATCCTGACCGTCGTTATGCTAAGCTGTCGCATGTCGAACGCTCTTTGGAAAATCTTCGCATTGCCGTTTTCTCCGAAGGATTCCTTTGCATTTATTAGATTCTAGACAGCACAGCTTTTAGATTAAATCAAAAACTTGTTAGCAATTCTTTTCAATACAACTTCATACGTAACGAGATTTTTGTTTTTACTAAACCAACCTATAAAACACACACATTGTAATCAGCACATTGCATCGGGTCGCAACAGATAATTATAGTAACAGTTCTTCTTTCCATGTTTTCACTGGTCGAACCGACCGCGACATTGTTGCAGTTTTTTTTTCCCTCCAAATCGTCCAATTAAGGATACTACTGGCCATGGCTTCGCTTCCAGTAAGCTTTGGACGTGTCGTGTCTTTTATGCGTTTTAATGGGACAGTTTTAATTGTTTAATGTATTATATTGTGAATAATATTATTTCCTTACATTATAAATTAGATTGGTTTTCTTTATCGTGTTGTTTTGTCGTATAGATGTGAGGAACATTGTGTACAAATTCAGAACGTTTGTCTTGCTTAGTCGTGCGCACATGGCTTGTGTTACAAGTTTGATGTCGTCGTGGCCTAAAGGATAAAACGTCCGGTGCATTCGTATCTAGCAATGCACCGGTGTTCGAATTCCGCAGGCGGGTACCATTTTTTCTAATGAAATACGTACTCAACAAATGTTCACGATTGACTTCCACGGTGAAGGAATAACATCGTGTAATAAAAATCAAACTCGTAAAATTATAATTTGCGTAATTACTGGACCTCTTGTGAGTCCGCACGGGTAGGTACCACCGCCCCGCTTATTTCTGCCGTGAAGCAGTAACGCGTTTCGGTTTGAAGGGCGGGGCAGCCGTTGTGACTATACTGAGACCTTAGAACTATATATCTCAAGGTGTGTGGCACATTTACGTTGTAGATGTCTATGGGCTCCAGTAACCACTTAACACCAGGTGGGCTGTGAGCTCGTCCACACATCTAAGCAATAAAAAAATAAAAAAAGCCAGATTGTTTCTTTTTACTTATGTTTTTTATGTATATTTTTAACTTGTGATGTGTATTGTGTACGGAATAAATAAATAAAAATAAAATACAATATGAATTTCAGTTAAAATTTACGACTCTCTACATTGTATCTGGTGACTTAACAATGTTACATTGTTGTTATATCAATGCCTACGTACGTCAGAACGTAAGCTAATTTGATAATGATAAAATTAGTTGAGGTGAAAGTAAGTAATTAGTAATTATCATAGCAAACTATTTTATTATTTCAAGCTTAATTATTGTTGTTATCCCGGGAAAATGCAACGTCTTTCATTATGGAGAAAGCACATAGAATGTAAGTAGTACAAGAAATATATTAATTATTTATAATGGGGGTAGATTAATTCAAGGCTTTGCTTTAATCTATACATATAAATAAAAATAGAATGTCTGTTTGTAATATTGAAATAACCGCTTTTTACTACATGCATATGAATATATATACGGTAAGTACATACACCAAAAGAACATTTTTTTACAATTTTTGTCTGTCTGTCTGTTTGTTCCGGCTAATCTCTGGAACGGCTGGACCGATTTTGACGGGACTTTCACTGATAGGTAGCTGATGATATAAGGAGTAACTTAGGCAATTTTTTTAGACTAGCTTCGCCCCGCGGCTTCACCCGCTGTACGACAATAACCGCGGGTAACATCGCGGGACTCAGCTATCAATCAATAATAAAATTTAATGTTTCCGAAGCGAAGCGAGGGCGGGTCGCTAGTGTTCCATTAGCCTTTCAAGGCTACCAGGTTAGGTAGAAAAAAAAGAAAAAAAAAAGTGTTCCATAGAAATGGATTATGCCAAAAACAAAATTTCGAATGTGCTAGATGTTTTAATACGTAGAAGACAGCGAACAATTCCAAATTTCAATTCACACGCTATTTAATTCAACAATTCAAAATCACAAAGAAAATACATTGAAGAAGTAAAAAAAAAAAAATTGTATGCGTACAAAGTACACATGTCAGAAGTGAAACTTTTTTGGCGAACTAATTTATAAGTCTTGCTTATATTTATACAAATCTAAAACTTTAGATTTCCGAGACTTAGAGGAAGGGAAAAGGAAGATATGTTCCCGCCAAAAGTCTGTCAAATGTCAATCTCAAACCTCAGTGTTGACAGTTACATTATGTTTAGATTTCTAAAAATTGTAAATGACTAAGTAATATTTTGCCAATTGAATTGACTAATTTAATTTCAGACTATTTGATTAATGTTCCAAATTCTTTTCATTTCATTTCAATTCCTATTAACATTTTTCACAAAAAAAATATAAAATATTAGGCTGTATGGTATGATACATTTGCCTTTCCAGTTGCAAAAATACAACAACTACTACTACTGACATTTGACAAGTACTTAATTTCAATAGTAGTTTGATGTCACTTCCGTTGCATACCTGCGTGACGTTCTGTAAAAAATTTACTCCCATGCGCCTAAAGAAGTTTCACTTCAAAAAACTTTGAAATAACACGTCCCTTATAAATAAATTTAGTTTCGCGAATTCTATATTTAGAAGAGACATCTCTCTCTCTCTCTCGGCTCGTATTGTTCGCCGTTTTTAGACTCAAAGCGTACGACTACACAGCGGTTCAATTACCAGGATAATAAGTATGACGGATGTATTAAAAGAAGGATTCTTTTACACGCATATTATTATATCTCGAACGAAAATGCCTTAAATCTGTAAAGACATCTTCTTGTTAATAAATAAATAATAAATCTATATACATATTATATAAAAATGAATTGCTGTTCGTTAGTCTCGCTAAAACTCGAGAACGGCTGGACCGATTTGGCTAATTTCGGTCTTGAATTATTTGTGGAAGTCCAGAAAAGGTTTAAATATGAAAATGCTCGGAATTAGATAAAAATAACAATTTTGTTTTTTCTTTGACGTGTCTCCCGTCGGACGGATTCCTTTTGTTTGTTTTAAGTTTATTTTATACAAAAGTTTAGGTCTTTTATTTATCGATTGAGGCACTACGAAGTCTGCCGGGTCAGCTACTAAATAATAAATAAGACATCATAGTCTTTTTTTTTATGATTGAAGGTTTACTGGTGGCCCGGATTACTTTGCAGTTTCACCAGGGCAGGTGGGCGAGCAAAGGCTCAACCATCCTGGTGGGATTTGCTAACAGCTACCCGAGCGCCTCCGAAGAAGACCTAACAACTCAAGAGCAACTGCTTCGCGAATGAATCTACTACCGGATAGGAATCGCGACCCGCTGAGATGATCCGGCGAGGAACTCAGCGGGCTGATGCATGGGTTAGGTTGCACGTCGACCTCTTTGTCGAGTTTGACGAGTACGGTTCAAATCAAATCAAAAAAGTTTTATTCAACATAAATGAAAGTACATACTTGTTGAACGTCAAAAGAACTACCGCCAATTCACAAGAATTAGCCTCCGTTCTGAGAAGAATTGGCAAGAAACTCAGCGGGCATGTCTTTTTTTTTTTTTTTTAATATTAGATTTTTTTATTTTATTTTAAATATTAGTTTTTTTTTAAATATTAATTTTTACAGTAAGTAATTATAACCGATTACCGGGGTCCCTAAGCCTGCTCCTAGTGTTAGAGCTGAAGACGTCTAATGTAAAGGTTATTTATTGGATCTGATGGATCCGTAAGGACGTCACTTCGAAACATTCCATCACAACGACTACTAATTTTTCTCTGTTCATTGATAAAACAGAATTCGCACAATGATTACACGTTCGATACGTTTTCTGACCTGGTTTTAGGTTATATGCGTAAATATACACATACTGAGGTCTCGGATATTATTAGCGAGTGTCGATCAATTAAAAAAGGCAAACTATTTTTAGGAACATTCGATTTTCTATATGCAGTACGTAGTAAAAATAAGTATTTATTTTAAACTGGCGGTAGGACCTCTTGTTAGTCCGCACGGGTAGGTAACACCAACCTATTTCTGCCGTGAAGCAGTAACGCGTTTCGGTTTGAAGGGTGGGGCAGCCGTTGTAACTATACTGAGAACTTAAAACTCATATCTCAAGGTGGGCGGCGGCATTTACGTTGTAGATGTCTATGGGCTTCAGCAACCACTTAAAACCAGGTTGGCTGTGAGCTCGTCCACCCATCTAAGCAATAAAAAAATAAAAATGTTATTTTGAGGTGACGACCGACATGACCAAATATACGGTATTGATCAAAAATACTATTCAATATGTTGATCAGTTAATTTAATATTCATATTATTAATTCTTACATTTTCATTGTTAGCTGACTATTTTCGACTAGACGAGGAGAGGGTTATTGTGGAATATCGAATGTTACCGGATTTGTTAAAGAGATTAATAGCCGAGAGGAAGTTGACAAAAACAGTCTAAAAAGTGTTTTGGGATTTATAAATGTCGGTCCACGCAATTCCACAGGACCGAGGATTTTTATGAGAGTAGTAAGCTATTTTAGGGTCTGTGTGTAAGGTATAATATGTGAAAAATATAGAACCTGTAATGAATTTAACAGTTTCTTCGTTATATTATTTTGTCAATAACGGTATACTAGCGGTAGGCAGCGGCTTGTCTCTGCCCCTGGCATTGCTGAAGTCGATGGGCGACGGTAACCATTCACGATCAGGTGGGCCGTATGTTCGTCTGTCTACAAGGGCATAAAAAAAAACTATGAAATGAACATGTGAGTCGAGTATTATCAAAGCCGGCAATCTGACTTTTGGATAATTATTGGTAAATCAGAAAAACGAATTATTGACTTGGTATTCCATTGGCAGTCACAAAACTCTTCGGAACGACATCTTAGATAAATAACAGGTTAACTATTAACCTTTATTTAATGCAGGTTCTGAACCGTATTCTTTGAAGGAGACAATTATATTCAAATCAATCTGTATTGACATATCAATAACATTTTTTTGTCCAAATGCACAGATTGCCACCTTTGATAATAGACGACTCATGTATCAGAAATAAAAAACATATCTATTGTAAATTGACACGAATTCTATGTTTTACACATTTTATAGATGAGTAATTAGTTGTTAGAACACTGTTAAAGCTTTCTTATTAAAATTATAGGACGTAACATTTAAATTTACTATCTCCTTGACTATTTTCTTGGGGCCAGGGACGGAATCTCCTCCGAGGTTCCCACTCCTGGGGTACGCGCATCATATGCGTAGCTCGATGACCGAAGATGTTAAGGGCCCCTCAATCCTATGCCACTCCTATTCAAATTTCTGGAATCGTTACCACTATTAGAGCCGTAATTAAATCATGCATTTTCAACATAATTTTCATTGCGTAAATATGTGAACGATCTCATTGGCCAGCTGGTGTTAAGTGATTATCAGAGCCTATAGGTGTCGCAGTGACCGCCGCTGTCCATCCAGTCGCAATGCATTACTGCTTAACAGCAGAAATAAGCACGTCATCGTTCTCGTCGAACCCGACGCTTGCGACGAATGGCTCTGCTAGTAAATTAACCCACAGACAGCCCACTGAGTTTCTCGCAGGATCTTCTCAGTGGGTCGCGTTTCCGATCCGATGGTAGATTCTGAGAAGCACTGTTCTTGCTAGGGCTAGCTTTAGCAGATTAAAGATTTTCATTACTGTCTATTTCCACTGAGAAGATCCAGCAAGAAACTCAGTGGGCTGCGTCTATAGGTTTACATGCTTGTGGTATTTGGGCACTAGCGTGATTGGATTGGTTGCTACGAATGTAGGGAATGTAGGCCATGACTAATTGCAGAATTAGGAATGATACCATAGTCATAAAACCACAGCACATATGTTGAACAATGGTAATCATTTTTTAGTATAATACAGTATCAAAAATATCCAATTACCCAATAGCCACAAAATTAAATTCAATGATTCAATTCCCTTCCCCATACTATTTATACATGGATCAGTTGAGTATGTATGCAAACTCTCATAGTAACTGGCCGACCTACATTTATAATTTGCTTGTGCTTTGTTGCATGATTGGCAACTGATTTATTTAGAATCATTCAGGAACTATTTTCATTTTAGATTTTTTAGCTTGCTCTGCTATGCTCTTTACATTTCTGATATATATTGTGCAGTATACTTAGCACAGTATACAGTAGTCCATTGTGACTTCAAAAAATGTTTATTACAAGTCCTTCAATACGGCACACTTAAGCAGCGTCCATTTACCAATAGTCAAAGCCTACCAAATGAGTCACCAATGAATATAAAAAAAGATCCTATTTGAAATCTATTAATATAAAGCCTTTTTTTCCTAAAAACTACAGCAGTTTTGATCTGCCCCTGGCATTGCTGACGTTCTTGAGCGAGGTAACCACTCACAATCAGGGCTCGTATGCCTACACAGATAATAAAAAGTCATCTATGTAAACACTTATAAATAAATGAGAAAAACTTGACTGAAACCATAACTGACGAAAGTAGTCATATATTCCAGTTTGGGACAACCATAATACAATACAATTGAGGCTTTGACCTCATCTCTCAAGGTCTGAGGAAGACTTGTTTACTCAGATCTAGTGTAACAAAAAAAACATATATTTTAAACTTTCACTAGATTTTAATAAAACAACTTCAATAAATTTAAGCTATCAGATGAAAAATTGAGAACCACTTGATGTACTTTTTTATATATTTATAATAAATATGCTTTAATTAGTTCAATTTTTAAAAAGCATAAACTGTGGATCATATTTAATCAATTCTAATAGTTATGTATATGGCACATTAGCAATTGTGTACTTCCTAAGACAATATTATAATAACACAGTTGTCTTGGCTTACAGCATTTGGACAGGACATATGACCTAGAATGATTAGAAGACATAGACTAAGACAAAGACTTGATATTGTGACTACTTTTTTTTAGTCTTAGCAACAGACAACAAGAAAAAGAGAAAATGATTGATTATATTATTTTAATTATTTAGACCAGTTTTCATTTTAATACTCTAAAACAATCTGAACCGAGCTTTCAACAGTCTATACAAATTAGTCTGCTTGTGCTGGAATTTAGGAAATACAGCTTTTGATTACCTATAAAGCTATTAAATCAGACTGATCAGACTTGCCTTAAACATAAGATTACCAGTGATAGTCTGAACAATAGAAAAAGAATGTTAACAAATCCTTTTCACCCCATCTACTAGGAAATACTTGACAATATGCTCAGTGTGTAAATTCTCAAAGAATAAAAAGCATGAACATAGAATTTTTAATCAGTCTAGATGAGCTCATCAATGTTGAGGAGATGAGATGGAGAAGGTAGATACTTTGATTGCTAATTGACAAAAGATAAGCTTATACTGGAAACCAATATTGCTTTATGAACATTGTGATTTTCTAATATGCTATACCACTGCAAAAAAATCCAATACCCGTTATAAGACTGTAGTCAACACTATCATAAGTTCCTCTCCCACTATCCTCTATTGTAGGACATCTAATACTCACACACATCATTATTGACCTAATTTCTTTGATCTTCATTTACTTGCATATTTCTCGAGATAAGAAGATTAAGGTCAATTTCAAATTGTTGTTAGTTATAAGAGTATTTATTGTGCAAATTTGTGCACCCATTCTTAAGATAAGTGCACATTAAAGTATTCATTTCAAACTATAGGTCTATACCTCTAGAAAAGAATAACTACACACAAACCTCTAAGTAATAATTTAGCTTAAACCAATTCTCATTTGGGTGTTTAGTTTCTGCTTCCACTTCAGAGGTCAGATTTATCCATTTACATTCATAATTAACAATGCAGTAAATGCTTTTCATTCATCCTCAATATGCTAAGTTATAGATAGACAATGCTTCTTGGCCTAGGCCTAGTGATGAGAGAGTGTCCATTCACTATCATGTGATAATACAAGTAGAAAGACTCAAATTAGTAATAATTAAAAAAAAATGCATTTTAAGTATTTAGATCATTTCTATTCCAAAATTTTATTTAAACTTCAACTGAAATTTGATAAAAAAACAGAATAATCAGATATTCTAAATAATATATTATGAAATTCTGTACCATAGCAACAGTATTGAGATGGAAGTGCTAAACCAGGTTTTGTCGAAATAGCTCTTATTTATAAAGGAGTTTTCAGAGAAATTCGAAGGTTTAAGAAATGCAACTCACCAGCAAGTAGGCGTGGCGGAGTCTAGCGCGTCCTGGTTGGCCTGCGAAGGAGACTCGGCTCCCCGCGCGGCCCCCGCCGCTGACGAAGCCGTGGTGTCGCTCTGCCGCCTCACTGCGCCCGCATCATCGCTAACGCACCACTACCACTACGAGCCTGCTATTATCTCGACACCACTGACACTAGTTGCATCTCTACCTGAAAACCACCACAGCACCGACTAGCACACTTCCGACAGTCGCCACAGGCGCGAACTGCCGTCCTTGCTACTTGCGGCCACCACCACACACAAGATCACACCCAAATAACACCACTTGCGTTTGTATTCTACGTAAAAATGGCAACCTTAAACGATAATGGCCCGAATAAACTCGCGCGTCCGACGTAATAAACAGTAATATTTATAAACTTTCGCGGTATAATTATAGATCAGACATTACTATTAACATTTGAACATAAGAAAAAAGCCGAGAAAATAATATTTATAAATAGCTTCAGATTATTTTGACACTATACTTTATTGGTTTACCACTGTATACACACCACTGTTTTAGGTGGCGTAAATCCTCCTTTTCCTTTTAGTTAAACGTTAAACTTATTTTAATTACCATATGACAAGGGTTTATTTTAATTGTACGATTAAATGACCTACACCCTGATATCTACAAAGACATTTTGTACCAATGAATGACAGCGAATCCGTAGGTAGGACTAGATATCGCACCAAAATTGCTAGAAAGATAAAATTAGTAGTCTAAGACTTTGTGGTAAATATTAGTCGATTATTATTATTTTTCCATCATTCTACAATTTAAGTACAGATTAAAAAAACTCGTAATCGTAACATATTGAAAGACATTTGAAGTCGTCGTGGCCTAACGGATAAGACGTTCGATGCATTCGTGTTGAGCGATGCATCGATGTTCGAATCTCAGGCGGGTACTAATTTTTCTAATGAAATACGTACTCAACAAATGTTCTCGATTGACTTCCATGGTGAAGGAATAACATTGTGTAATAAAAATGAAACCCGCAAAATTATAATTTGCGCAATAACTGGTGGTAGGACCTCTTGAGAGTCCGCGCGGGTGGGTACCACCACCCTGCCTATTTCTGCCGTGAAGCAGTAATGCGTTTCGGTTTGAAGGGTGGGGCAGCCGTTGTAACTATACTGAGACCTTAGAACTTATATCTCAAGATGGGTGGCGCATTTACGTTGTGGATGTCTATGGTCTCCACTAACCACTTAACACCAGGTGGGCTGTGAGCTCGTCCGCCCATCTAAGCAATAAAAATAAAAATAAAAAAAGATAATATGTACGAATGGGTGACACTTACTAATGAAGACTTATTCCTACCGTTAAGTAGTCATACATTTGATCTTATGTAGAATAGCTGTGATAAAATTAATTATTGAGGTGTTTTTTTGTAAAGTACCATTCATCAGGATAGGAGTAAATCCATGTAGGATTTTCATCATATAGCTCGTGATGGGAGGTGGCATTCAACTTATGATATCTATGGGTTTCGTAAACGCTTAGCACTGGGTGCGTTGTGAGCTCGATACATTATAAAAACTAGAGTTTTTGCTACGAAAATTTAATTGTGAGAAATCACTAAAATTTACTAAAACCCTCTTAAAACATGTTTGTTCACAATTAAACAGATTAATCTGTAAAAAATTAATTAGAATGATTTTAAAAGTTTCTAGTCGATTATTTTATCGATTTTTTCATTTCAAAGACTTTTCTTTGGTATTGCCAGCATAATATTTTTTTTATTTACGAGATTTGTGAATTATTTTTAATTAACTATTTGCATTTTGTAATGAAATAAAATAATGTTCTACTGGCTGCGGACGATCAAGGTGCTATCTATTTGACAAATAATTGCGATAAACACTAACTAAGGATCGTGGAGGTTAGGTGCGGAGAACTCATCTAGGCTGCAACATTTAAATTACTTTGTCTATTGCCACCAAGAAGCCCTGACGATATCTTGGCTTCTCATAATATAATAGTGCTTTGAGTTTTCCACTTTTTCAGTCTGATTACGATATGAGATTTTGGTCCGCTGCCTTTACGCATTATAGTTGCAATAGTACTATTGGAATTTCTCATTAGGTCTTCAAGTTTTCGTTAGCCGTTTAAATGTGAACTGGAATTCGCTTGTATTTTTTACTACTGTAGACAGTAGCCTTGAGAGGCTATTGCAGCTACTTGCTATTTAATAGATGAGCTTACGGGGCTCAACCTGTGGGAACGAACCCTAGCATTAGCAAGAATAGTGCTACTCTGAGTCTACAACCGGATCGGAATTGCAACCCTCTGAAAAGACTCGGCGAAAAATCCAAATGGGTTATGTTTGTGGGATAGGTTGCACGTCGAACTGTCCATGAGCGAGGGTACCCACTTACTATTAGGTAGGTCGTATGCTCGATTACCTACAAGGACCATAAAAAAGTCATACATTATTAAGTGTGTTACTTCTTTTAGTAGACTTCTTTTTTTTTTTCCGGCGAATAACTCAGTGAGCTTGTAGACTTCTTAACTATCCGGAGACTTCTTAATCGTATAGGATCTGGGATGGTGCACATATTTTAATTTTGGAAAATGACAGTCGCTAGAAGTAGTTCTTTTTTTTTTTTTATTGCTTAGATGGGTGGAGGAGCTCACAGCCCACCTGGTGTTAAGTGGTTACTGGGACCCATAGACATCTACAACGTAAATGCGCCACACACCTTGAGGTATAAGTTCAAAGGTGTCAGTATAGTTACAACGGCTGTCCCACCCTTAAAACCGAAACGCATTACTGCTTTACGGCAGAAATAGGCGGGTTCTTCCAAAAAGAAGTCCAAAAGTTAAAGTATTAACAAATAACCACCAATGTACTGATATATTACGTCCCTTTGTTCTTCATATAACAAAATTATTATAAATTATTGAAAAAATTACTAACTCGAAGCTGGCAATAATGAGATCAAATGAAGACGATTGCCATATTTAAAAATATAAAATGCTGATATTAATTGCGCCATCCTCTTTGAGACACGAGCTGATAGATTATATTGTACTGTACTGTTACAACTTATTTCTCAAAGTGGGTGGAGTCATTTTCGTTGTAGATTTCTATGGATTCCGGTAACTACTTAACACCAGGTGGCCCCTGAGCTCGTCCACCCACCTTAGCAATAAATAAATAAAAACACAAAATTTTAAGAGACCATGAGATTTAGGTCTCAACACCAGGTGGTCTAGTGGTCAGTAACCCTGACTACTATTATACAAGTTCAGATTCAATTCGTTATACTTACTCATTTTGTTTATGGTCACATAGAGCGCCCCTTAAAACATTTATTGCTAAATGTATTGGTTCTTGTTTTGTATGTTTCTTGCATCAACAATAGCAGATTTGATGTGATTACTGGCCATAAATGCGACCATGACTCGTATTTATACAAAAAAAGAGAAACACTAGTGAGAGAGAGAGGGGGGGGAGAGGTACTACTGATTAGACGCGTTATCTGTATTACCCATAGATTATACACTTAATATATTCGAGGTATTACCATAGTATCGTTTGCAAGGATGTCATGTATGTCAATTATAGGATGGAATCAAGGATGTCAATTAATTGAAATACACTAAAATTTATTGCTTTTTTTTATTATTATTAAATCAAACTCAAACAAACGGGCACACATCAGTGACATCGTAACATACTCAGAAAAATAAAACTGTAAATGCTTACAAGAAAAAAAAAAGAAACTAAAAATAGCATCAAGGACAGCGTTATCTAAAACATGTAACATAATAAAATAAATATTATTTACAACATTATTTGTTTACGTGAACGAATACACATGACAACAGTGTTCTTATTTTGAACTTTTTATATTTTTTTTCATTTTTCGTTCTACGTCACAAACGAAGGCTACAAAAAGCAAACAACCTTATTTTTTTTTTTTATTTAAAATTCCATGTGTCAGTGTATTCGATCGTGTAAACGACTTTGTTAAAAAAAATCTTAGAAAACATTACAATATCTCTAGGTACAAAGTTATCTTTGGACATGCAATTGAATAATAATAACGTATTGAGTAAACTTTAAAGTAATTTAAAACTGTTCCAAAATATTAATAAAAAAAAATACATAGAAAATTTCATTAAAAAAATAAATGCTTACGACACCAATCAGACATGGACGTGTTTTTATCAGTTTGACTGTCACTGGAGAGTCATTCCTATTTATAACGACAATTGACAATTTCGCTTCTTCTTCGTCTTAAAGGGCGTGGGACAAACAACTAACCTACATTCAAATACAACGAATCAAATCATATAATATAAAACTAGCTAAGAGTTATTTCAATTGACAAAATATATAATGAATTTTAAAATGTACAATTCAATGTACCGGTAATTTTGTGAACTCTAATGTAAAAAAAGATAAAAAAGATAGTTCGTTGTGTTACATGTACGTGTAATGGTATTAAAATTGGCTATGTGGTTCAAAAACGAAATCGTTCTTAGATTAGGAATGTGTCATGTAATATGTAGCTAACTAATTAAAAACATTACAATAAATCTAAGAATGTACACAGCTAAAAAAACTAAATTACAATTATAAGCGTAGTTTTTCGAGTTGCGCTTATCATACGACAGACACTTCACTAGAGAGCTGTTTGTTGTGAAGAAGAAAAGAATTTCGAATTATCTTAGAATAATTTTTTTTAGTGTTAGTCACTACATACTTAGTATAAAACAAAGCCGCTTTCTCTGTCCCTATATCCCTATGTATGCTTAAATCTTTAAAACTACGCAACGGATTTTGATGCGGTTTTTGAAGTGAAAGCTTCTTTAGAATCGTTGTGATTTCAAACCGGATGCAACGGAAAAAACGACAGGTAAGAGACACAAATACAAAAGAATGAGACAGAAATATACATACTATTTAATACAGCGCCATCTGTGAGTTTTTTTAATACTAACGTGTGTATGAAAGCTCTTGTAGTGAATTTTAATTTAGGATTATACGTGAAATTAAAATATCAACTCACAGAGGGCGCTACCTTACAATTATTTACTAATGACAAAATTTTACATATACTTAAGACGTTTAGGATAATTGTATTTTAATTTTGGAAGGTTTCACTTCTACCACGTGTGAATTGCACACATTTTGTTTTTTTTTAATAGATAGAGTGATTGAAGAGGAAGGTTTATATGTATAATAACATACATTAAATAGCGGCGAAATCAATAATAAATTACAGTTTCCGAAGCGAAGCGAGGGCGGGTCGCTAGTAGTGTATAAGTTAGAAAAGTTTTTGGCTTGCAACTAATGGATGGGCAAACGAATATTTAATGGTCGGTCACTCATAATAGGGTTGGTTCGACATTAGAGCACTAGAATCGATAAAACCAGAACCTACTAATGTGTCGCCGCAGAAAAAGACTTGTTTTTTTATTATTGCTTAGATGGAATAGAATCGAAATTTGGAAGAGCTCAAGTTAAGTGGTTACCAGAGGCCATAAGCATCTTTAAAGTAAATGCCGCCAACCGTCTCGAGAAATGACTTGTAAGGTCTCTGTACCACTTCAGGATTAAAAGCACGCCACAGCACAGTTAAACTGAGATTATTTTTAGATAAACATTATAATGAAAGGGCTTTTAGTTGTTATTATGGTACTTTGGAAACACATGAGCAGCCAATTAGGGGTAGAAAAAGCTGCTAGTGATTATCCTCTCACTAATACTGAGAGGTTTTTTTATAAGTAAAAATATTTTTTGTTGAAGTTAAACTTCTGCCTAAGAGCGAGAGGAAAATATTAAGATCGAACCTAAGTTTAATGTAAATCTAACAAGACAAGCAAGTTTATGAGGCAAATGATAGGAAAAAGTTCTCTCTCGCCAAAGAAGTCCCACTTCTGTCCTATCTGTCATTGGAGTATTTAAAATCTTAACTGAAATTAATACCACTATTACTTTAATGAACATTCGACATTACATTATTTTCGACAAATATTTACACACACCACTGACTAAAAATAATATTTTAAGACATAAAAACATAATTCAAATTGAGGTAAGAACGAAACCCGAATACGACATTAGGGTCGACATTAAGCCTTAATTAAATCGAATATTAACAATAAAAAGCTTACTAATGCTATTCGGATACATACAAATGAATATTCTTCCAGAATACGTTGGCATCCCTATTTCGGCAAAGTAAATTTAGCGATACTAACAAATTTCATTAGAACATATCAGAAGAGATCGAACGAAATAGTCTCTTGTTAAATATAACTTGATATGCAGAACAGCTGTCGGTGATTTTACTAGGGATGGATTTTATTAGAAAAAATCGATTATCGAAGTTAATTTTTTTTGTATTCGATTTTTTCATTGACATCTGACAATCTAATAATAATATGGTTAACTATATATTAATGATATTAATGACAGTGGTGTAGCGAGTGGGACAAGGGGGCATCACGCCCATGGCGCTACTCACAAAGGGGCGCCAAAAAAAATACTGGATAATTTTTATTTTTATTATAATTATTATTGATTTCTGTAAAAATATTTTAAATTTAGTGCCAGTATCAAAATAAATCTTACTTCGTAAATAAAAAAATGAAAAATGTACATACCACTAATATGTATTGTGTCGGGCGCGAATTAAGGTCGCTACGCCACTGATAAATAATTATTAATGATATTAATATTTATAGTGTTTCCAGATCTGAAACGGAATTCACGACAATAGAACCAGAGAGTCCGATGTCAAAAAATAATACACCAAAATCGTATTTATAACTTGTGAATGATTCTAACTTTAAACTATATATATAATTATTCGAAAAATCCTAAATATCAATAATTATTTAAGTTTTTTTTTTGTAAGTTTGAGTGACTAACATCAATAATTTTATGACATTGTATTCTAATTTAGATCTAAGCTACATATTTAATATCGGCATACATATTTAAATTCAAACCAAACATAAATAACACATTGCTGACAAACAACCATAAAAAAAAAACGTAACCTTATATTGGTCAGAATTGATATGTATCCAAATATTAATTAATTATTCAATCAAATCAGAGGTATAATTATACAATGTTTCATAAAACTAAACATTGGCACTTTGTGTCCTAATTAAATTAATACTATACTAAAAATTGGTCCCTTAATAAAAAATTTTTTTTTATCAAAACTAGCAATAATTACATTAAAATCAGTCAAATATCGACTGTAAAATTACAACTCAATGCACAGTGTTTTCATTGATATTGAAATTATTGTACTAATAGATTGTTGATGCTATGATATGTCTTTTTTCTCCTACCTACGCCGAAAGTTCGGTTTTCCTCCCGCTGTACAGGGGAAGAAAGTGTAACTTTTCCTCCCTGGGTACTAACAAGTGCGCATGCGCGTTAGTGTCTACGTCTGCTCTCACGCACCTAAAATTCTCCGCCATTGTTGTGCTCGAGTAATTTGCAATATTGTGTTTAGTGCAAAAGTGAAATAAACAAAAGGCAATAAAATTTAATAGTGAAGTATTAAACAAAGATGAGTTCATCAGACAGTTCTTACTCAATCAGTAGTAGTTTATTTATAAATTAAAAAACAGTTAAATTGTTTTTTTATGATTACGGGAGGGCTCCGCCCCCCAGCCCTCGGCCAGGGCTTCGCCCCTGGACCCCGGCTCGGAACTTTACGAACTTTCGGCCTGGTAGGAGAAAAAATAGTATGTGCACTGCGGGAGAAAAGTTAGACATTTCCTCCAGCGTGTTTGGGAAATCTCCAACTTTTCTCCCTTGGTGCACAATGTACTATTTTATACATTTATTGCCTATATAGGTGAATGAGCTCACAGCCCACCTGTTGTAAAGCTGTCACCGGAGCCCATATGCACCCTTTCATTCAATAGTACTTAATCAGAATTGCTACAAATACATCACTAATGCAAACTGCATTTGCTACTTAAAACATACTAATACATGTGAGTTATTGTTCAAAATTATAATAGAATTTTTAATATTGCCCTTGTTAGTAACGAGCATACGGCCCATATGGTGGTAAATGGTTGGTTATCTGCGTTCATGGACTTTAGCAATACCAAAGGCACAGCCATGCGGTTGCCTACTGTTTTTATTTATTTATTAAATTTACAGTGAATAAAAAATGAAATTCAGATCTTTTCACAATTAAAACAACATGAATTTCACTTCGAAAATTATCAAATTAAACTATCATTTTTGTAATTCATAAATAATTGAGCATAAAATAAGTAAAATACTTTATCAAAAATACATTAAATATAATTAGATTTTTTGTTGTAAAAACAACTATTTGTTTTTGTAGTTACCGTTATAGTACAATAAAGAGTCTTAAACTCGATGCCTCCAATCCTCCCTCCAAATTTTTGAAATTTTCGTTTTTCACGCAAATCGCTTCACTATTTTAAAAGTATTACAAATTCATTATTAATGGGGTTCGAAGCAAGAGTAAATAAGCTAGTTACACAAGAAAAAACCATAAATATATCTGCAATAATAAAGATTTTACCAACTTTTTTCGTTTAAACTCACCTCCTGTAAACTTACGAATTTGGAGTTAGAGCAGTGTTCATTGGAGGCATCGAACTACAAAAAAAAACTATTTAAAAACTACCAGTAGTTGTAACTATTTCGAATCCATAAAACATTCTAAACACGAGTATTATTAAAACAATTTATTTTTATTTGCTTTCCACATATTATTATATTAAGCTTTACAAAGGCCATAATATGGCATACACATAGGACTAGTGTTTACCGGTGAAGTTAAAAATTAAAAATATGACAACACTAAAACATTTTCATGTGGCAACATTTCGCTTACGACTAAAAAAACACTGGCACGAAAGGACTAACGAAAACATTTCTTTGTGTTGGCAAGTTGACTGCTGTTTTTTTTCTTTTCATAAATAGACATCTTTATAGTGCATTGATAATTAATAACAGAATTGTTATTGTTCATATCATGTTCTCTTTTTAGATAGAGAGCGCAGTATAGCTTACAACATAGATTACAACATCAAGGCTAACTTGCATAGTATAGTTTTAATCAATCAACTACTCTTCTTTATAGACTTCTTTACGCAATTATTTTGAAGGTCTAATTTTCTGTAACATTTAGGAGCAACTATTAATGGCGTCGAAAACGGGTCTATCTATATCGAGACATTTCAGTTGTGTCACCCACAAGAATTTTATATATAGACGCTTGAAAGGCAAACGTGACTAAGCGACAATAACTGCTTTGTAGAAAAATGATAGGCAATGCCCATATTCGATGCGTAAAAATATATATTTCTAGGTCTATTAAAATAATTTCAATCCTACAGCTAGTTTCGTTAAAATAGATTTTTTTTCAGATATTTCAACTTTAAATTAGTATACTGTAAAGTTTAGGTATTGTCGCTTAGTCACGTTTGCCTTTCAAGTGTCGATATGTTTGTTTCACTAATTTTCCTTAATCTAAATAAACATAAAAATTCTCACACTGACAGTACTTAGCGGCGAACTGTTTCCCGGCGGCGGTGGGCGCGCTGAACGCGACGTCGCCGGCTCGGAGTGCGGCGCCGTACAGGAACGACGCCCGCCCGCAGTCCAGCAGACGGGACGCTATGCTTTTCCTTCTATGATTTATGTGAGTCCATATTCTGGACACGCCACACCTACGACAAATTTTATGTTTAAGTTTTCGTCGCCTTATACAGTTCAGGTAACATATGGCGGAGTGGTTCACGACCCATTGAGTTTCTCTGACCGATCCAGTGGTAAATTCAATGAAGGGCTGCTCTTGCTAGGGCCAATGTTAGTCTAAGGTTAAGCCCCGTGAGCTCGCCCACGCATCCATTGAAGCCAGAGTAAACCCTCAAGGCTACTGGCGGTAGGTGGGCAGTAAAAGGAATGGTAATCAGTACAGAGCAGAGTAAAGGATGTCATTCATTTGAGAGACCAAGACTTATGTCTCAATGAGCCGCCGCACGGACCCCTAGTCTGAGAAATGTCTTACGACTTGCTTTACCCAATTAACTTTAATTGTCTAATAAACGATTGTTATTATAATACATTGTTTCTTGATCGAAGCCTACGCTGAGCCCAGAGAATATGTTCTCCGAATAAAACCAACAATCAGATTCTTCCCCTTCACCACATATATGTAGAATAGGGATCGCGGCCGCCTAAAATAAAACTTCCACTGTTCTAAAATCTTCAGTTAGAACAGTAATTTAAAAATTAATTAACACTTTTATTACGCCTTGCTCATTTTTTATATGGAGGGTGGTAAGGAGAACCGTCTCTGTGTGTGAAAAAGTTTCCGTTAAAATCTGCTAAATAAGGGTGGCGCTACAGTAGCAATCGGGTAAATTTTTAAAAAAGGCGCTGAATGTTATTAGAATAAGATAGAGAAATAAAAAAGGACGAAAGAATTGTAAGCACTACAAAATCACAGAAAGTATTTTATTTAAAGCTGATAAGAAAATGCAATCGATGTCTCCACGTTTTACCACAGCAATAATTTTAGGTTATATTGACGAAATTAGTTTGGACTACGTAAACATCTAAGGTCTTGTATATTACACTGTCACTAACTACTCTAGTCATTAAATATATTAAATTTCTTAACTCAGCATACGTCAATCAGTTAACAACTGCTCAATTCATATCATACCCTGTGCCTATGCTAGCGCCATTCTGGAGGATTTTTGAACTGTTATTTAGTGCTGAAAGTGGGACACTTTTTCAAGTTTCTCCCATAATATGAGACGGTTCTCCTTACCTCTACCCTCCATAATTTTTTAACCGTCTTCACCATTTTCCTTTTCTCTGTCATTATTTTTTCCCTCTCTTTCCGTTTTCTCTCACACACATATTAACGTTAACGTTTCACACTCTTTTCATAAGTTCCATTCTTATATATATATTTTTTTTTTTTTTTTTTTTTTTTTTTTTTTTTTTTTATTGCCCTTGTAGACAGACGAGCATACGGCCCACCTGATGGTGAGTGGTTACCGTCGCCCATGGACTTCAGCAATGCCAGGGGCAGAGCCAAGCCGCTGCCTACCGCTTAATACTCTCCACAAGCCTCGTTTGAAGAAGGACATGTCATAGCGCTCGGGAAACACCGTGGAGGGGAGCTCATTCCATAGCCGGATGGTACGTGGCAAAAAAGACCTCTGGAAACGCACTGTGGATGACCGCAGTGGCTCCAGGTAGTATGGATGAACTCTACTCCGGTGGCGGGCGGTGCGATGGTAAAAACGAGATGCCGGTATCATCTCGAACAATTCCTCAGAGCACTCCCCATGGAACATACGGTACAAAATACAGAGGGAACCGAAGTCCCTCCGCAGACCCAGAGGTTCCAAACGATCCGTGAGACCGGGATTATCGACAATCCGAACGAACGAATATTTATATTCAACTTACTTCACCGGATAATCTTCAACACTGCAGCAGTCCGGGTCTCCGGGTATGAACTTGTAAGCTCTCGTCTTAGGTTCCATGATCATGCAACCGATGATTTGTTTCTTCTCGATGTATAAGTAGGCCTGTAATAAAGGGAATGAAAATTAAATAATGTTGTCTGAACAGTTTAGATCAGCGATTCCGAAATGATAATCGGATCGGTCTAGTGAAATAAAGTTATATAAAAATAAATAAAAAGGCAGCATATTAGTCGATGTATATTGTAGTACCCGCAGTCATCCTGTCCGGTAATTTTTCGGACTGCAATAAAATTTGCAACTTCTGATAGACAGTGACGGTGATATTATTAAATTCATGATACACATGTTTCTCATTTAGTGCAATAACTTGTTGTTCTAATGTATATAGCGATAATTGTTTTACTAGGTTAAATACCAGCTTAACATTTTAGTAATTGAACACCTCGTAAAACGTAATGAACACATTAGTGTTGCCTAATTCTACAGTAAATGACCGTGTTTTTCGTTTTACCCACCACTATTTAATAATAAACTAGCTGACCCGGCAGACTTCGTAGTGCCTCAATCGATAAATAAAAGACTTAAACTTTTGTATAAAATAAACTTAAAACAAACAAAAGGAATTCGTCTGACGGAGGACACATCAAAGGAAAAACAAAATTGTTATTTTTATTTAATTCCGAGCATTTTCATATTTATCTACCTTTTAAACCTTCTCTGAACTTCTACAATTAATTCAAAACAAAAATTAGCCAAATCCTTCGATCAACAATAGTAACTAGATAAAGGGATACGTACAAAATTAAAGCAAAAACTGTCCGCGTGAATATATACTTATATAGCTACATTCGTTTACTAACAAACGGAGAAAAAAGTTTTGAAACACTTTTACGTTCAAACTAATAACAACTATGGCACCTAGTAATAAAGTCACAAATCTCCAAAACATTATCTAATACTTACGATCATTCGTCACATAAAACGAGCAAAGCAATAAATTACTCCTGTCACTTACCAATAAAAAGACATATTTTAAACAACTTTTAATGTTAAATCAATCTTAACAGGCAACAAATAAAGTAACTTTTCCCTTAATTGCTTTGAGAACTAACATCGTTTTGCTTTATTTATTTTTGCTTCTTGAAATGCCGATTTCTATTTACTACAGGAGGTAAGGGAGTCGCGCTTAACACTAAAATAATTTATTAATGAATTAAAGTAAAAGTTTAGTTGTTTACTTTTTATGTTTTGGAAATGTATGTTTGTTAGTATCTATACATTACTTATTATTTTATTAGCGTTACGTTTTTGTGTAATATATATTTTTAAGTTTTCGCGACCAGTGCACATAATAAAACAACGTTTAAACGGTTTCAAGCGTGGTATTTTTATTACAATGTTTCGGCCACGTTTCAGTAGCCGTGAGCACGGAAGCCAAAGATGTCCAGTGTCAATAAGCGGAGATCTTAGCTGACTTATAAAAGTCATCTCTTGTTTCTCTGGCGACAATCGAGATCCATTTTGTACACGTGATTGCTAGGAAAGCTAAAATAAAAATGGAAAGCTAAGTATCTAATGAGAGTCCAACAAACAGACACAAAAGCAGCATTAACCAATTTTAACCAACTAATTTTGAAGTGCTGCTAACAAATTTTAAAAAATTATTACAACACAAATCTACTCCATGCATTTACTGTTCTGTTAAGCAAAAGTTTGTCCATGTGTTGGCCGAGCCTTGGCCAACATTTGTAGCGGTGGTTAAAAATCGGTAATTTTGTTCAAAATTTAATATTATTTATAAGTTTAAAGCTTACAATATAGTTTATACTTCATGTACTGACCGAAAGTAAGATATTCCGGCCGTTAAATTGCTATTTCGGGCCTTATTTTTGCAACTTTTGAATACACACTGCGGTATTGTGAGACGGGTTGACATTGGCTGTGTTTGAAGTGAACTAAACAAAATAAGAGCTCACATTTCAAGTGCGCTGTTATTTGACGAGACGGATTTTATGCACCGACCCGAAATCTAGTTACTATTGTTGATCGAAGGCCAAATCGGTCCAGCCATTCTCGAGTTTTAGCGAGACTAACGAACAGCAATTCATTTTTATATATATAGATTTGTTTGAATGTTAACCACATAGTTTTTGCTCGCACTTACAAGTACTTCTCAATTATGATTATCAATATATCTTTTCAGATTCGTATATTAGTTCTTGATTGGCAGCATATTGTCGGTCTATATTTATCATCATCATTCTCCTGCCCTTCTCCCGGTCACCTGGGGTCGGCGCAATATGTTTTCTCCTTCCATACTCTTCTATCATATACCATTTCTTCGCTCACTCCCCTCTTACCCATATCTTCTTTCACGCAATCCATCCATTTCTTCTTAGGTCTACCTCTTCCTCTATATCCTTCCACATTCATAATTAACACTCTCTTACCAATCTCATTTTCATTTCGTCTCATCACATGTCCATACCATCCCAAACGCGCACTTCTTAGTGTGACTTTTCTCATTTATTTATTAATAAATTACACTATTCTTTCGAACAGAGATTCTATTGAACAGAGCGCCTGCTAGTGCACACTAAGTGCTAGTGAGTACGAAAAAATATCTGTGAATTATTTTGTAATTTTGTTTCTGACCACTAAAATCAGTTAAAACTTGTCCGAATTTTATTCTTGACCCAAGCTCATAACAATATTATTGTAGACTACAGCTAAAATAATGATAATGAAAATAATAGTATGTTAAGTGACGTGACTGAGATTAGTTTTTGGCCACTTGCAGTTTTGACGAAGATGAATAAATGAGGTTTTCTATTTCTTATATTTGTCTAGTAATTTTCATAACACGCGCTTTAATAAAAAAATTATCGACAATAACACTGGCTGTTAATAAAACTTCAGGTGAGATCATGTAGTTGTTGTGTCATGTGTGGCTGTATTTAGTTGTGTGTGAGTGCTTGAATACTTGTATACAAGTATGCTATTGTTACGCCGGTAAGAGTAACGCTATATATCGCCGAATAGTTGAACGAATATCGAAGGATCTAGTAGCACCTATAACGCTCGAGAAGTACAACGCCATCTATTGACATATAGCGGAAACGCAATACTAGAAATGTGTGGAATATTCTCGATAATTCTAGGGATGTGATATCGGCTATAAAAGCGTTGCAGAGATGGCACGTAGTCAGTCAGTAATCGGAACTACTCGAAGCGAAACAGAGAACGGATCACCTGAAGCGTAGCGGAACAAGCGAATTGAGAATTTTAAAGTGTTTTAAGTGTTCTAAATGCTAATACAGAGTTAACTTGTAATTCGGTAGATTTATTTATTTATTCTGAACCCCAGCGCGTAACACTATATAAGCTACGAAACCATTACTCAAACAAAAATTTACTAACAGTGTAGGCATGCAGTTTGTCTTGCGGCAGGGATCCCTCGTAACCAAGATGAGGATGTACTATCCTTGACAACACAGCCTCCACTCGCTTCCAGCCCGGTTCGCCGCCGCGTATCCTGATGCAGCGTCCGCTACCGAATCTTCCCACCACGCACTCTTCCTTCCAACCCTGCCGAGATACGATCAGTTATACGAAACAATTACCACTAGGATTTATTGTGTCAATAGGATATGTTTTGGAGCGGAATGGTTTAAGATTTTTTACGTGACACAAGGATTTAAAAAACATGTTTCTTATTCATTATTGAAAATCGGACATTTTTTTTGTGAAAGTCATATAACACATGTCGTAAAATAATATATAATGATATATGTAGTGGTTGCGGGCATTTATTTAGGTATTAAATTAATCAGATAACCCCACACTACAATACAAACGGAAAGACGTGAATTAGCTCAATATTTATATACAGGGTGTCCCAGAAAGATAATTTTGTGTCCCTAATAGCTCTACCTCACAGTAGAGCCATTAGGGACACAAAAATAAAATAAAAACTGTTAGTACCCAAATAAATTACCCAGATAAAAATACTACATTTCACGATTAAAATTTAAGTTCGCATTAATTTTTACAAAAAATTACATCTGCTACTCATATGGTTTAGTACATATCCATTAGTTTAGTCCATGTAGAAATAATACCAAAAACCTTATGGATTTCATATGTTTGTAGCTGTTGTATATTACAGAAACGCACAGTAGTATGGAAAATAATGTTTTTTTTTTAATACGTAATATGGGTACTACTTAAGAAATATTTTTTTATTTTGAGTCCCCAATAACTCCATTATCCATTCTTTCTGGGACACCCTGTATAATACTTTGGGCTTTTGAGAGTCAAATTAAAATTGCAGAAAAATTTAAATACTTACATTAAACCTAAGTACGTCACTAGAATTGTGATGAACAAGATGATCGTGTTCATCTTGTGGATCACCGATCTGAAATCCAAGATGAAGAATTTATTACATCACATTTAGTATTTTTGTTTGATGGAGAGGTCGGGTTAGAAAACAATAGATACTACATCAGATGCATGATAAGATAGAAAACACAGCAATCTCACACAAGTCACTTATTTTATTAGGTGATTAGACAAGCTTGAATTGAACTCACTGATGTGTATTATTCACAAACCATCATATACGATTTCGCAGCCAAAACCGGATTATGTGCACAGAAAACACTTTAAATTCACTCAACTAACAATGAATATAGATACATATAATGGTTTGTAGTGAATTAATAATTCTTGAATCTATGAGAACGTCATTTCGCGTGCCGATTGTTAGTTAATTATGAAATGCATAATTTTAGAACGCGATTTCTACAAAATTATATCAGCTTCGTTCGTATTCAGAAATCACGGAAATAAACCTTCAGAAATGCTATTATTCATTTTGCTTGCTTTGATACATTTGCATTGCATTGCATCGATGGGTGGACGAGCTCACGAGTAAATGCAGACACCAACATTGAAACATGAGTTTTAAGTCTCAAATTTATAGTACAATGCCAGAAACAGGCAGGGCGATGGTATCGACCCATGGGCACGGGGCATTTTTGCAATAAAAAGTATTCATCATTATTCTCCTGCCCTTCTCCCAGTCATCTGGGGTCGGCGCAACATGTTTTCTCCTTCCATACTCTTCTATCACATACCATGGTCTTCGCTCGCTCCCCTCTTACACATATCATCTTTCACGCAATCCATCCATTTCTTCTTAGGTCTACCTCTTCCTCTATAACCTTCCACATTCATAGTTAACACTCTCTTATCAACCTCATTTTCATTTCGTCTCATCACATATCCCAAACGCGCACTTCTCAGCTTCTCTGTCACAGGTGCCACTTTCAGACTTCCTGTAACATATTAATTCCGTATTCGATCCATTCTCGTTACTCCATCATCCATCGCAACATTCGCGTCGTTTCTGCATATCGCCTTTCATCCTCGCAGTATTGCATGACCTAAAATAAATAAATGAAGCTAACCTGATAAATAGTACCACATTCTTTGCATTGCGTAGCACCAAACTTCTTCTGACCGGCGTCTATCACGTACTGATCGCTTATATTCTTCAGTAATGACCTTTTTGATGTTTTCTCTGCAAAGCAATTCATAAATAAATATGCAAAGATTCATTTATTAAGTAATTAATTGTTTGTAAAGTGTAGAATGATTTCAAGACCATATTTCTGCTTATGCCCAACTATTATACCACATGTTCGAAACTGGGCATGCAATATTTACTTTTATAAAGTGATGTTTGTATTACTGGTGGTAGCACCTCTTGTGAGTCCGCGCGGGTAGGTACCACCGCCCTGCCTATTTCTGCCGTGAAGCAGTAATGGTTTGAAGGGCGGGGCAGCCGTTGTAACTATACTGAGACCTTAGAACTTATATCTCATGGTGGGTGGCGCATTTACCTTGTAGATGTCTATAGGCTCCAGTAACCACTTAACATCAGGTGGACTGTGTGATCGTCTACCCATCTAAGCAATAAAAAAAAAGAGAAATTTCTTCACTAGTATATGTTTGGTATTGTTGATAACATGGTCGAATGTGTTGCACTTAACAATTACCTTTAGTAGTTGGAGTGCTAATTCCCGGATTTGGCTTATCGAAGATGGCAAACAATTTTTGTTCTTTACTATGTTCTGGTGTGGCTGCACTTGAGCCAGAAACTTGTTCTGTTGCTTCTGGAAAAAGGTTTCTTTTTAATTAGGTAATATTTTCTATCTAACTTTTGGGGATGCTTAAACGACACCAGCGTCCCGGGCGCCATGAAGCAGGCCGAATGCAGGCAACATTGGAGGAAGCTGGTGCAAAAACTGGACTAAGGTGGTCACGACCCTCAGTAATGAGGAAACGACAAAGAAGAAGAAGAAGAAACGACAAAGAGAAGATCTTCCACCGAGCGAGTGATATTGCTCGGTAGAGCGACAGTCCGAATGTTGTTGTTCGGAACTTGTATATATGCAAGCTTATCTTGAAAATGTCGTAAGGGAGATTCAAGCATCTGTCAAATATCTTGCATTGTATGATGGCTACCCGCCACAAACTTTTTTGTGGCTGTTCAGGTGGTTTAGGTGTCTGTAAATTATAAGGAATACTATTATTAATTACTCATTACAATTTTTACTCACCATTATTAACTGAAAAGGCTATTTCTGTTGACTTGAGTACAGCTTCAGCACTAATATTGTTGGACTGTGCTATCTTGAATATTTGTTCATCTAACATCTCCAATTCACGTTCAATTGCATCTAAGTCTGTTAGGTTTTCTGCTTCTAGAATATATTTTAATTATTATAAAAAAGTTGTTTCTCGAATTGATCTATACTTAAAAATATATTAATGGAATGATAGGCAGCGGCTTGGCTCTGCCCCTGGCATTGCTGAAGTCCATGGGCGACGGTAACCACTCACCATCAGGTGGGCCGTATGCTCGTCTGCATAAAAGGGCAATAACAAAAAAAAAAAAAAATACAATCCTCTGATTGGCAGCCTCTGGTACGTAACAGACCCAGTGTTTGTTAGTTACTAAAATGTGAGCTGTAAACTCGTCCAAGCATTTAAAGCAATAAAAAGCGATTGGAATAGAGCGCACTCCAGTATGGTCTTGAGATAATCATCAGCCATAATGGAGGAATTAAAACAAGCACTCGCTACAATTAGTAGTGTGTATGATTGCCTTAGAAAATAAATGTTATTGGCCTTATGCATTGTTAAAATATTTAGTAACATATCAAGAACCACTTGGTATAAAAAGTTTAATGGAAACTAGGTGTCACCTTGTGCAGCATTTTCATGGACAACTATATAACCTCCTTCAACAGGTAAATAATCACCAGACTTGGGAGCTCTTCCATGATCAGCCACATGCCCATCCATCATCACTATATCAGACACATTTGTGTCAATTTGAGGCTTAACTTGAGCTGGATCAGCTCCCAATTCAACGATGATAGCATTGTCTTGAGGCAAATCAGCTTTAACAGGTACAGCTGTGACAGGTTCAAACAGTTGGCTCGTTTCTTCAATGACAATACTATTAAAACATGGTACATCTTCTCCAGGTTTCACTATAGAAAGTTCAGATTCTGGTATTTCTTCCTCTGTCCACTGGCTTAGTAATGCTTCAATTGTTTCCTTTTCAGTGTGGAATGGATCTGCTTTATCTGTGAATATAGTTTTAAATATACATATTTTAATTTTAATAGCAATTTTTTTTGTACCATATTTATTGGAAAGGAAAGTAATAAATATTTTCAAAACAATTTACTATGTTTAGTAATTAATTTCTTAAATTTTAATTCAGGAGACTCATCACCTTAAGCCTTGAAATAAACTGACATGATATAGGATAGCTATGGTAGATACACACTTTCTATTATATCTATAAACTATAGTTGTATTCCAAAAAAAAATTATTGGTAAAAAACAGGAGGATGAAATATCAATTTACATTGTATTGTAAAATTTAAATTCTATGAGCTTTTATTTTTATTAACAAAGTGAATAAAATTGATTGAACTGAATAATTTTCATTTGTGTATTCAAGATTGGTCAGTAAATGTTCCTAATAAAAACATATAATTAACATGACATCAAAACTAGTTAAATGTTATTGAAACCCTAATTCAATAATCATGTCAGGTCACAGAAGTCAAAACGAATGCCATGATGTCCTTCATTATTGTACATTCATTAACCATTACAAATTTCATTAATGTGATTTTGGCAAACTAATGAGCAGATTAATGTAAATCAGTCAAAATACTCACCATTTAAAAGTTCTTGACTTGAATTTTGACTTATCAATGTTGTGTTATTCATACTAATTAATGAATTATTAGTATTGTTGGCCAAGTTAGTAGCTGTAACTACTGTGTTTTTCATCATAATGTTCTTTTTATGATGTTTCGGCTTTCGAATTCTGTGTTTGACGCCAAGGTTTATTTGACCTGGTTTCCTCTTGCGTCTACTTGAATTAGAATGAGATAATGCCCTACGTTGATGAGTGGTTGCTTCTATAGCATAGGAAATCTTTGTAGCAACATTAGTGTTCAATTCTGGATTTGATTTTCCATAGAAAGACTTAGTTGAAAGTATTTCTTTAAGCCTATCACTGTTGAACAAAGATAGCCTAGCTTTTGGAACATCCAGTCGTGGATATTTGCAGCTAGGACCTTCACTCATGCTGTCGTTCCGTAGTCGCTTTTGACTGCGTTCACTGTCACAAGATTCTGGACTTTCAGCTATTTCTACTACAGATCTTCGGTTGTGAATTTTTGGGGGAGAAACTATTGTTTCTGTGGTATTGTGTGGAGTTTTCAGCATTTGTGTAGGCGACATTAAGCCACTCATGTCCATTTTCGTCAAACAAACAATAGCATTTTTCATTGGTGAAATATTTTTCTTTTGTTCCAGTAAAATTCCTTTGAAACTTTTAAATTTCGGTGTCATCTTTTGCTGTCTTCTAGATCTGCGGAGAGACTTGGTTGGTGTGTTTTCCTTTGAATCTGTACCAGAATCCGAATCGAAATTCAGGTCTTTTAAGGAGCTACTGCAACTCTCAGTGTCAGCTATTAAACTGGCCAGGCTTTTACGAGCTCGGCTTGATGTGGATGAAGTAGTGTGGATACTTGCACATGAGTGGGTGGATGAAGGTGTACCAGGATGATATTGTAAATGAGGTGTGACCGGAGTTGATACAGAGCCTGTACTTTTCGAGTCCATACACATATTTCTAGTTTGGTATTTTTTCAATGTAAATGGGGATTTTATAAAATTCTTCAATTCATTATTTTCTTTGAGAAAATTCCTTGTCTGAGACCTCATCTCACCTGCAAAGTTTTTTCAATTATATCAAACAATTGTTCTTTTTTTACATATTTCACTTTGGAATTTGAATACGATGCATTGCTTCAAGGAAAAGATGTTTACTAACTAACTAACATGTAATTTTTTGTTCCATTGTAAAAAATATATATTATTTAAGTGAAGATATGAGAATTATAACTGAAAATTTGTATTTTTATTTATTCTTAAGGATCTTCAATTAAATGAACAATCCCAATAATAATTTTGTCAGTTGAACTTTTATATAAAACTAGAGGAACAGTAGGTTTTAAAAGGGCTCAAATATTCTAAAATCACAAAATTAAGATCTAATTTGTCTCTTATTATATAAATGTTTCACAAAAACACACAATCTTGCTTCCCAATCTTGTAACTTATATCTTAAACTAAGTTTTTTTAACCAATCCACAGCCGACTGTGAAAGCCATCATCAAACTTGGGCCAAAAGGTTGGAGTCTTAATTGAATTGTATAATGGGCATTGCACACTTTCAATTGGAATGTAGGGACTAGGCAAGGTATGTAACCATCTGTACAGACTAATCTTATAAAAAACTAGAGCTTTACTTTTGGGTTTTATGTCATCAAAGAAACTTGGATTAATAATATTACAAAGTTTAAAATTTTAATTGATAACTTTTATGAATGCATTGTTTACCTACATCAAATGAGTCGAGTATAAGTCGGTTAAAGTCATTTATCTAACATGTTTTTATACTGCTTTTTTATATGTTAATTTTATTACCCATTAGGGGTTTACTAGTTTAAAACTTTAAAATAAATTTTGAACGTAATAACATACTTAATAGGTTCTCATGAGAAACTTCTGTTTTATTATTGAAATGCATTGTTGGCGGGTTTATAATCATGCCCATAACAAAAAAAATGTGTTGAAGTATTAGATTTTAACAAATTTGGTTTAAGGCAATCATTACTTAAAAGTTTAAAATTGTTTGTTTTTGCGACTATTGACAAATTTGATATCAAGTAATCATTATTTATGGTCAAAACTTGTGTTGTTTATAAGGAAAACTGTGTGTATTCAATGCAACAGGCAGACCTTGAAATCTATAACCTACTGGAAATGAACATGTGTTAAAATATATCATATTCACGTCTAGTCTTTTATTTAGTTTACTCTGACTTTCTATGTATTTGTACACGATAAATTGAATGAGAAAAAAGGCGTACTTACTTCCAAGGCGTCGTTCGGGCGTTTTAATTACTATAGGTTCATTTTCTTCACCAGAACTGGAATCTAGTGTGCTGATGATCCCAAGATCGCAGTCTTCACTGTCACTTTCGCTATCCACTACCGGCAATCTGCGGTGCTTCGTCAAAGACTCCCTCGAAGCCTCAAGTTCACTTTGGAACAAACTCTTCTTCCTTTCAGACATCTTGGGCGTGTGCGTGTGAGGCACACGAGTAGAACGCCTTGGTGTAATTGCAGCCATGACAATGGTCACATATACTATTAATGTAAAGAGTTAAAAATCACACTTGGCGCGATCGAAGTTTCAGGTCACGCCGATAAAGTTCACAATAATTTTATGTTGAAATTTACACTGCGGTACACAGACGCTTGGTGCGTGACATATTGAATAGTTGCTCTGATAAATTAGAATACTTATAGACGATTCTATCGATTGTAGAACTCTTAAAAAAACTTGCAAATTAAAGATCTGTTAAAACGTTGTTCAGCCACCATTGTTGTTTGGCGCGTAAACATCTGTCACTTCGAGATTTTTTGTTGTTATTTTATGCCTTGGCTAAATAGTCTTTTAGCCAAATCTTAATTTATTATTTTTATTGGCTGTTGTTGTTACCGGAGCATAAATAATATATAATAAAAGTGAAAACCGCCATTTAACTTGAAACACGAATTCAAACTGCTTATGAAATTTCACTTACTGTAAATAGGCTTTCCCAACATACTTGAAAGTAAGTATAGTATTAGTGATATTAACTAACTAGGTATTTAATGTGTGGATATAAAAAATAGTACAGAATTTAACTGCCTGCTTAGAATTTAACGCATGCCAGGCACTGGAACGAATAGCCGCCGTCGCTTTAGATATGTAATTTCGAATCCTCCTGATCTACTGTTGGTGCTCTTAGACAATATTCGGTACTTCCACTGTTCTCGTCGAGAGCTCGCTCACCAACCAAGGCGAAGATAGATTTGCCTTTCGAGGCCACTGTCAGACAGAACAAAATACCATCATTTTACTTAAAACAAAATTGAAGGCCAATAGGCAATTTCCATTTGTTTTCATACGGAAGGTAATCGTTGGATGGTCGATAACGATAATTCCGATTTTGCGAAACATTTGGTATTTCTAGATCTACGGATGAATTTATATCGTAGGGTCGATGTAAAGTGATCTAAGGACTTGTTTCAGATTACAATTGATTTCTTCGTCTTTTTTTACCCTAAATAGCATGCCCCTAAGGCCGAGTTCATCTACGTTCTGGAAAAAATTATAAAAGATTAACGCCTTAGCTGCGGCGAGTAAAATCATAAACCACAAACATATAAATGGTGGTAGGACTTCTTGTAAACCCGCATGAGCTCGTCCACCCATCTGAGCAATAAAAAAAAACCTTCATCTGGTGGGGTGGCGGGTCGAAATGCGCCCCCAGCAATATTTCCGCCATGGCGCCAGTGCGTTGCAGGTTTCTCTTGACACTAGGGTACATTATAAAGCTATACTTAGCTTATAAATAATTTAGCGAAAACACTGTGTACAATTTATAGTATATAGTTGTCGGTGTCGAATTCTTACAAACACCTGAAATAATCGGAACGCACAAGCGAGAGGGAGATAGTTTTTTTGTCCGCACTAGCTGAAAGTACCGCGGCCGATATGGGCCCGTCCCGCAGTGAAGGTGTTAAACAACAACACGATGGGTATTTTGAGTAGGTACTTCTATCACTTGGAAAGCTATTGAGGATTTGCGAACCGTTGGCAGTACGATATGATAAAAACTATAAAAAATTAGACTGCAGTATGCAAAGATAATGTAATGAATATCTTTTAAAGGAGTAAAATCTCCAGCGATTGTAACTTTTTTCCTACCTATTCGCTGGTAGCCTAAGGGGCTATTCCAGCTTCCCGCGGATGGGTAGGTGAGCTCACGGGCTCAACCTGAGAGAATTTGCTAACGCTAGTCCTAGCAAGAGCAGTGCTTCGCAGAATCTACCACCGATTCGGGATCGCGACCCACTCAGAAGATCTGGCCTGAATCTCAGTGGGTTGTTTTGTTAGTTAGATCACTTGTTGAACTCTTTGTCGTATTCGACAAGTTTGACGAGGATGGTGACCGGATTTTAACTTATTTATTTACAAACGGCACCTCAAAGATGGAGAGAAGTATCTGAGATATCTACTATTTGCCGATCTCAATCATGATGCTTAAAGTAGAAATGCGTGGAAGAAAGCAAAAATGTCTCTAGCCCATATAGCGCCTATTAAGCTAGTTCTATTAAGCGTGCGGTCGCAATGGAATCGGTACAAATGTAACAGGTTCATTGAAAGTGCCGAGGCCGCGGCGCCCACACCCTGTGCCATAGGTAAAGCCACCTCTGGAAAGAAGGAGTGACTCATACTCAACAATCCCTTCGTAGCTTTTTCTTCTGAGCTCCGAGTTGTGTTCTTTATCCTATTGAAAATGCGCAGGCGGGCGTTGAAAGTAATTGACAAGTAAGATTGACAAGCAATTATCATCAGACGATGTTCTCTATTTTTATACATTAATTATTAAAAGCAGTAAGTTTTCTACTCGTTTATTTATTTATTTGTATTACCTTCGAACTTTTTTCTAAATGTTCCAATTTCTAATGATTCTTTGTTCGAATCTGGGACCTCTCATGTGGTCCTATTTCATCAAGATCTTATCCCACTGGTTTTCGAATTATTCTTTATAATGCATATTTAATTGACTTTCGACTACTGATCATATTTTCAATTTATTTCATTAAAGACGAGGTTTTTTGTAAATATTTTATATTTATCATAACCTTTCCAGTGATGAAGACAGCAGACAGCAGTGCATTCCTGGATACGACACCGGGCGCCATATTACTTTTTCTGGTTACGGACGCTTCGCAATTTTGTTATTAAACATGCAGAGCATATTTCTTTGATGCATGACTTAACCGGTTCAGCGCCCATTCTAGTTCGTTACGGTTCGAGTAACAACTTCTCGTTACCTTAAAAAAAGAAGCTTTAAATTGCTTTTTTATGTTTTTTATGTTTACTGGTGGTAGGACCTCTTGTGAGTCCGCGCGTGTAGGTACCACCTCCCTGCCTATTTCTGTCGTGAAGCAGTAATTCGTTTCGGTCTGAAGGGTAGGGCAGCCGTTGTAACTATACTGAGACCTTGGAACTTATATCTCAAGGTGGGTGGCGCATTTACGTTGTAGATGTCTATGGGCTCCAGTAACCACTTAACACCAGGTGGGCTGTGAGCTCGTCCATCCATCTAAGCAATAAAAAAAAACTTAGTTTCTGTCTCATGTAGATATTAAATGGTTTGTACGCACATTTTTCTATTTATTTTTTATTACCGTTAGGTTTTATTTGTCTACCGAAGCCCATAGACAATACAATCTCAATGTCACTATCCAGCTTGAAACAGAAATTCCAAATTATAAATGGCACTGTAGGTATACTATACGCATGAGTGCCTAATGGCAGAAATAAGTGGGATGGTTGTATTTATCTGTGCGAACTCATAATGTCATTCCATCTGTAATTCAGAATATTGAGAAATATAAATAATAACCTGTAATAGGTTATTATTTATATTTCTCAATATTCGTTCATCGTGGAAGTCTTTTCGTAATTCATCAAGAATATATTTCCTTAGAAAAAATTGTTACTGTTTGCAGAATTTAAGCGTCGTTATAGCCTGAATGCGTGTTACCCAATTATTTATGCCAAAAAATTGGGATATAAGTACGCTTTTAATGGTTATTGCACCAGCTATCTAGATTGACTGCAATTCAGCGACAAACGTGCAATCATTTCGAGATTTAAGACGATTTTTTCTAAAGATTATATCAAATGAATAGCAAATATTAAAATCGCATTTATGATATCTCGTGCGAATGTAGAAAATGAATCTTTTGCTTTTTTATAACTGTCGCATCCCTGAATATGATTGCAAATATTAATTTATATTAATACTAGCGACCCGCCCTCGCTTCGCTACGGAAACATTAAATTTTATAATTAATAGCTGAGTCTCGCAATGTTACCCGCGGTTGTTTTCATACCGCGGGTGACGCCACGGGCGAAGCTAGTCTAAAAAAAGTAAGTTTTTTTCCCTACCTATGCTGATAGCCTTGAGAGGCTATTTAATTTTCAGCTTCGCCCTAACGTTTGTAGGTGAGCTCACGGGGCTCAAACCGGAGAGTTGCTAACACTGACCCTAGCAAGAGAAGTGCTTCGCAGAATCTACCACCGGATCGGAAACGCGACCCACTGAGAAGATCCGGCGAGAAACTTAGTTGGTTGTGTCTGTAGGTTAATTTACTCGTCGAGCCCTTCGTTGCAAGCGACGGGTTCGTGATGAGAACGATGATCCGTGCTTCAGGTACCTAAAAGCACCGTTAGTGGATGGGGAGGATCCTAAATGGCGTATTTTGGGCGACGTCGACTGCTTCATATTCGGTCCGCAGGATCGGGAATGACCAAGGCCTGCTGTTACATTGCCACCGGAGCCATCAACGACTTTTTTTTTTTTTTTTTTTTTTTTTTTTTTTTTTTTTTTTTTTTTTTTTTTTTTTTTTTTTTTTTTTTATGATTGAAAGATTACTGGTGGCCCGGAGGCCTTTCCAGTTTCACCAGGACAGGTGGGCGAGCAAAGGCTCAGCCAAGAGGGGTGGGATTTGCTAACAACTGCCCGAGCGCCTCCGAAGGAGACCTAACACCTCAAGAGCAATTGTTTCGCGAATGAATCTACTACCGGATCGGAATCGCGACCCGCTGAGAAGATCCGGCGAGAAACTCAGCGGGCTGATGCATGGGTTAGGTTGCACGTCGACCTCTTTGTCGAGTTCGACGAGTACGGTTACCGGGGTCCCTAAGCCTGCCCCTAGTATTAGTGCTGAAGGCATCTAATGCAAAGGTTATTGGATCCGATGGATCCGTAAGGACGTGTCTAGGGCGTCGACGGTGACTGGCTCCTGCATGATCAGGATTCGGGGAGTAGTCAGCGGCGGCAACGATAAGGCGATTATCATGACGCATAGCCTTATCGAAGTATCGTTCCGACGCTGACTTCATGTATTTCCGAATTGATTCGAGGCTCAGGTCGTCGTGTAGGTCAACGTTCCTCACGAACCACGGAGCCCCGACAGCTAACCTGCAAAAGCGGGATTGTAGGGATTGGAGGGTGTCTATGTGTGTGCGGGCCGCGTGAGCGAACACCACACTCGCGTAAGTCATGACGGGCCTTATGCAAGTTTTGTAAAGTGTCACCTTGTTCCGAAGGGACATTTTACTCCGCTTACAGATCATGGGGTAGAGTCTACCGAGAATAAACGCGGCACGGTCACGGACTGATTTTATATGCGGGCGGAATGTCATCGATGCATCCAGGGTAACGCCCAGGTACTTGACCTTCCTAGCCCAGGGTATGAGTTGTCTAAAGAGAGTAATCGGGGGTGTGAGATTCCTCCTCCTAATCCGGGAAGAAATCCGTGTGGAGCTTCCCCTCTGAAATAGCACCGCAGTACTTTTCGCAGGGTTGATGTCTATGCGCCATTTTCGGAACCACTGTCCTAGGGCTAGGGCTGCGCTCTGAAGCTTCTTCGCGATTAGGGACTTGTTTCTACTGGAATAGTAAACAGTCGTGTCGTCGGCGAATAAAGCTAAATGGGTCGGCGGCGACCGGGGAATATCGTTGACGAATAAGCTAAATAGGAGGGGTGAATCAACGACGTAATGAGTCACCATCGTCCTTGAACTATAACTCCTAAATCTCAGTAATATGTAGCTATTAACACTAAACATACCATAACGGTTCAAATGACCCATTTTGAACTTTTGCGTTGAAAATGCACGTATCATCTTATTGCTTTTGCACATTTGACTTCATGACCTTTTCTTACAAATTAATCTACATTATACAGCTAGGTATTAAGCTATTGTTTTTCTTTTATTTTGTTTATTTTGAGTAATACTTGTCGTAGGTATACCGTTATCTACCCGCTATGCTAGAAATAGGTACCAGTAAGCGTTGGTATGATTTTGCTTGGTGTTAAATTGTAAACAATTCAATTTCATTGACGGTATCTAAGCAGATATTGCATTTTTTGTCTTGAATCAAATTCATTACCGACCGTCTTTTTTGTTGCATGCCCACTTTTGCTCTAACTGGTTCTAGCTTCGATCAACAAGGTTCTTCGCTTTTGATCTTTGGGCGCCACCTTTAATCATCGTAGATCTAATAGATCTTTATCTGGTACCACTGAAGGTCAGTGTTGCCAGAAGGTTGCGAGTGTGCAATATAATTAGCACTTTTTTGAATACAGAAACGACCGATGTTATCTAAACGGCCTGGAGAATTCTAAAGCTGTCTGTATTGGTAGAAACAATTCAATGGCATTCGTTAAATGGTTTGATTTTTTTTTTGAAGGCAGAAGGAAAATGGGAATTGCGAACATGAACATTCAGACGCATGAACTCTTTTTTTGTGCGGTAAACTAAACGATAGGTACATTTTTCTAGGGATCTTGTAGACAACTTAGGAATAGTTTGGGAATATATTGAATAGTCCATTCAATCTATTCCCGGGCGTCATTAAGCAGGCCGAATGCAAGCAATGTTAGAGGAAGCTGGTGCAGAAACTGGACTAAGGTGGTCACGACCCTCAGTAATGAGGAAGCGACGAAGAAGAAGAAGAAGAAGATTGAGTAGGATATCCGAATAATATGGCTACCGTTAAACAATTATTAAACAAGTTTCCAGTTTTTACGGATAGATGTCGCTCTTTTAAACACAGAGTCTATTTAATTTCAAAGTTTTAGGTTAACCGATCGATATAAAGTTAATACTTTCTTACCGAATAAATATGCGTACGAGCTCACGGTCTAACTGTTGTTAAGCAGCTACAGTAGTATAGACATCACAACGTGACTGCCGCCCATCAAAGTCTGAATTGTATCAAGTAATGGCAGAAATAGACAAGAAACTTGTGAATATTATTTATAATACCTTCCCATATCGGCCTGCACACTAGAACAACAGTAAAACAAAGTCATTTAAAAGAAAAACACATGTAGACGGAGTATTTGTACAAAATTACTAATTTAAAATGGAGTACGTTATAATATAGCTGAGGAAAGCAAAAAATCACGTCCGCGGCAAACGTAAACACTCACATGCCAATAAATGGACGTTCAAGTGAAATAGGTCATTGGTCAGTCGGGATATTGTTTATATTAAACACATGTGTTCGTTGGCGGTAATACGAGTAGCGGGCGACCATCTTGGATTTTATAATGAGCGCGCCAATCGCGCAACGATTGGAACGAGGGAGGGCGGGAAAAAATAACTACAATCGAAAAAAACATTGACCGTTGATCTGTTTATTATTTTTTATTATTATTTTAAAACGGTTAACCTTATTTTAGACACAGTCGATGCCGAGCGGTTTTATTGGGTTATCAGTTCCAAAAAGATACACGTAAAACACAATATAACCTATATCTAGAACTCGAATATCTTTAATACAACTCACCAGGCATCACATGACCAGCAAGGAACCTGGCTACTGGATTACGATAGCGTCACCAATTAACCAACGACACCGCACGGTATTTGCTTTGTGCGCGCGCGTGCAGGTGTTCCGCGTGGTCAGTCCATCAATATGGATATCGTGAAGTGTAATAACTGTAACATAGTTATTTGTGAGCTATTGGCTTTTGTGCAAAATAAAGCTGATGTAATGGATGAAGACAGTATACTTCGTCTGTGTTCTACTGCGTTCACGACTGATGAAATCACACAGGCGAAAAAATTACTTTTCGAGTCTGTACAAACTACAACTCGAAGGGTACATAGAAAAGGTGAAGGAAAAAGTAAGCGAGATATGGAAGATATTCTATGTGTGATCAAAGAAACAGACCCTGATTTGGTACCTATTTTTGTGGCAAGGGACTTACATCGTCTTCCCCCGGTCACATTTGACCATATAGATGCCACGAGATTGTTAAGGGACATTATTAAACTGCAAGATAATGTGTTGTTTATAAAAGAAAACTATGCTACAAAAGAAATGGTTTTAAATCAAACTTCGGAGATATATGGAAACAAAAAGAGAGGGGCTGCTATTTTACAAGACAGTTTTGATTGCAATAGTAGTCCAGTTGGTCTTCCGCATATTTCAACGGAAGAATTTCAAACCGATTCAACGGATATCATTCATACTTCTTGCATTGACAACACAAAGACTCAACGCCCGGTGGCTCACTTACTGTCATCTGATTCGCTCGCACGCAAGGTAACATGTCATAGTGGCCTCTCACTTTCGCGTCCAACTGAGCGGCTGAGCGGAGAAAACGGTTCTGGAGGTAGGCGATCGGCGGTGTCGCCTGTACGTGTAACATCGCGCCCGGCGAGAACCGAGGTGAGTCAGCCTAGCAGCAACTCATATGCTGAGGCGGCTGCGCGCGTGCCTCGGGCTTCGGAGGTAGCGGGTTCGAGTACTAGTGCGAGTAATGGGAAAATTTGCAAAAATGATGACTGGGTCCTGGTGCAACGAAGGCGTAATAAGAACAGATTCACTGCAATGACGGGAAAAGCGGATAGTCATTACAATACATTTAAAGCGGCAAATACGAGAATACCGTTTTATATATATAATGTTGATATTAATTGCATGACGGAAGATATTTCTAATTATATTATGAGCAAGACCGGTGTTGACGTGCAATTAGAGAAAGTAAATATGAAATTTAAAAAAGATTACGGAGGGTACAAGTTTATGATACCTAAGGATAAATTATCGATATTTATGGATGAGAATTTATGGCCTTGTGGGGTATCTTACCGCAGGTTTGTACAGTATAATAAATATGGGAAAACAAGTGATGAACAAAAATTAATTACTTAAAATGGATAAAGATAACCACAAGACATATAAAATTATGAGCTTCAACTGTATGAGTCTAAAGAGGTCTATGGATTGCATACGGCTACTGAGTAAGAAGGTGGATGTAATGGCACTCCAAGAAACATGGTTATTACCAACCGAAGTACCTGATCTGGGGTTGTTAAACAAAGACTTTTCTTATTTTGGTAAATCAGCGATGGACAATAGCAGTGGGTTATTGCGCGGCCGTCCTTACGGTGGCGTAGGCCTATTATGGAGAAATGATTCATTTCAATCGGTGTCTGTGATCCCCTGTGCGAGTGAGCGTATTGTCGCGATCAAAGTGTGTGTCGCGGATCGGTCTATGTTATTTTTTAGTGTATATATGCCTACTAACGAACTTGATCATTTATGTGAATTTGTTGAATGCCTCAGTGAAATATCTGCTATAGTTGAGAATGAACATGTTGAATCTATATATGTGTTAGGAGATTTTAATGCCCATCCTGGCAAATTATTTGGAAATGAAATGTTAAGTTTTTGTGCGGAGCAGAATTGGCTATGTGCGGACATTGAGAGACTAGGTATTGACTCTCAATCATATACTTACACTAGCGATGCGCATGGTACCTGTTCGTGGCTCGACCATTGTTTAACTAGTGTGGCCGCGTGGCGGACAGTAGTAAACGTAAAAATACATTATGATGTTTTCTGGTCAGATCATTTTCCATTGGAGGTCGAATGTAATCTTGAAAGAGTTAGATCCATGACTATTCCGCCTAATATTAGTAATGTAAATAAAATTATATGGGGTGAACGCACAGGAGATCAAATTGATATGTATTTTAAATATTGTAATGATAAATTGAAATTAATAGATTTTCCTCTAGAATTGAACAAATGTTGTGATAAAATGTGTACTAATGTGAATCATCAATCTGTTATAAATAATTTTTATATGTGTATTATTAATGTTTTAACTGAAGCCTCTATTAACTGTTATGATAATTTTAGTAATAAGTGTGAAATAACCCATAGGGGTATTCGACCATTGATTGGGTGGAACAAGCACGTCCGCAGTGCTCACCGGGTGGCTAGACAAACTTTTCTTTGCTGGGTGTGGAACGGGAAACCTCGGAAAGGAACTGTGTATAGGGATATGGTGGAATCGAGAAAAATATTCAAAAAACAGCTTAAATTTTGTCAAAACCATCAGGAACAAATAAAAATGAATATTCTTGCCACAAAACACGAACAAAAAGACTTCCGAGGTTTCTGGAAACAAACAAGGAGATTGAGTCCAAAAGCTGGTATCCCGGTGAGCATTGATGGCGAGTGTGAGCCTGTGAGGATTGCTAATCTGTTTAGAAACCATTTCAGGGTACAATCACCCGGTCAGTTAAGTAGAGGTGCTGATGCTGGGGTGGTGGACCCGAGTCGACCCTCGCATGTACCACCTCGGATAACAACGAAGGAAATAACTAAAATTATAATGAATATGACTAAGGGTAAGTCTCCCGGTCATGACCACCTCAGCATTGAGCACTTTCAACACGCCGGTCCGCATTTACCTAGATTGCTAGCGCTCTTATATACCTTCTGTATCAGACATTCGTATCTGCCCGGGGCGTTAATGAGAACGGTCGTTGTCCCGATTTTAAAAAATAAAACAGGCGACGTATCGGATCGTAACAACTATCGGCCGATCTCCCTGGCAACCATAACTGCTAAGGTACTCGATGCAGTGCTCGAGCGGCAGGTGAGTGATCATCTTACATTAAGTGATGCTCAGTTCGGTTTTAGACCGATGTTATCTACCGAGTGTGCAATCCTGTCGCTAAAGCATGTGGTGGGATACTACACGGAGAGGAATACGCCTGTTTATGCAGTGTTTCTCGATCTTTCGAAGGCTTTCGACCTAGTCAGGTACGACTTGTTGTGGGGTAAGTTGAGGCAGACGGGTGTACCGGGACCTTACGTGGACTTGTTCTCCCATTGGTACGAGTATCAGACCAATCAGGTAAGATGGTCAAACACACTTTCGGAGGAGTACAGGTTGGAATGCGGGGTGAGGCAGGGGGGCTTAACCTCACCGGCGCTTTTCAACCTGTATATTAATGAGTTGATCGAGGCACTCGGTGAGGCACGTGTCGGCTGCTCGATTGATGGTCACTGTGTGAACAGCATCAGTTACGCTGACGACATGGTGCTGTTGAGCCCATCGATCGGTGCTCTCCGGCGGTTGTTCTCCATCTGTGAGAGGTACGCGGAATCTCACGGGCTCCGCTATAATGTTAAAAAAAGTGAACTGCTCGTCTTTAAGGCAGCAAAGACAAAACCGAGTTATGTGCCACCAGTGACGCTCGGAGGTACTCCACTGAAGAGGGTTACTGAGTTCAAATACCTTGGCCATATTGTAACTGAGCACCTTAAAGATGATGCAGATATTGAAAGGGAACGGAGAGCGTTGGCTGTCCGCTGCAGTATGCTGGCCCGCAGGTTCTACCGTTGTACCGCACAGGTTAAGGTAACCTTGTTCAAGGCGTTTTGCCAGTCCTTATATACCTGTACCCTGTGGGTTCGATATGCGCGGCGGACATACAATGCTCTCCGAGTGCAATATAATAATGCTTTCAGGATGTTGTTGGGGCTCCCGCGGTACTGTAGCGCATCAGGTATGTTTGCGGATGCTCACGTGGATGACTTTTCATCAATCATCCGCAAACGAACGGCCTCACTGATGCGTGGGGTTCGTGCGAGTACTAATAATATCCTGATGGTTATAGGTAATAAACCCGAATGTGCTGTTTTGAGACACTGGGTTCATATACATACCCATATACCAGGTGCCTCAAAGCAGCGCAGATTTATGAATTAAATGTATAAATGTTTTAATTGCTAATTTTAATTTTAATTTTAATTTTACTAACCATAGTTCTAAGTATTATTCAACTTACAACATATGGACTTGAGAGGGTCTGAATTAAATGAATTTTATTTTTTTTTTTATTTATTTATTTTATAAATTTTATTCTCTTGTTACAATCGTCATGGGAACAGTTACTGTTTTAATATAATGGCTAATTGTATTAATATAGACCTTCAATGAAATTAATAACAATTTTAATGAAATAACAATTGACGTCTGTCAAGCTTCACGCGCTACTTTTTCAACTTTAGATAAGAGTTTCACGGTCCAAACGCTCTCACAAACTCGATTGTGCCAGTGTTCGAATCCCACAGGCACGTTTCCCTCTCTACCGGGTATCCGTAAATGGATTGCCCAGCGTTAAAAAAAAAAAGGCACGTACAAAATTTACTAAAGAAACTCGCGTTCACCATTTACCTACTTCTTTAATGATGATGATGATATTAATTTATCCCTAATGGGAAAGGCAAAGTACTTTAGTCCCTTACTTCTTTATGTTATAAGAGACAGTTTATTTTGACAAATGACAATCACTGATGGCAGTGACGTATAATGCTTATTAGTGTTTTTTTTTTCTTATGATTCTCCAAATCTCACAGACTCTACCAGGAAATATAATCTGCAGTCACTTTTTTGTTTTTAATTTATCTGTGCACACAGATGCAATTTGCATTTACGTCAATGCAACTTCCAAAACCAAACCGTCTAGTCTGTTGACCGTTTTGTTTTGTTTTGTCGTCTCGGATAGCAAAATTAAAATTTGTCAAGGAATAAGAGAATCGTAAGCGCCAATTAAAAGACATTGGTCATAGCACTTTTTGTCGACAACGAAGATTTCACTGTATTTGAAGTGTGAAACGTTGTATACATATTACCTACTTATGAGCTTTAGGTACGGCAAAGCATCATTATCCCGGACATTTTTTTTTTTATGGTGGGTTGGTTTTTTTTTGCCTACCGATGTTAGTAGCCTTGAGAGGCTATATCAGCATTACCCTAGCATGTAGGTGAGCTCGTGGGGTTCAAACCGGAGGTGTTGCTAACACTAGCCCTAGCAAGAGCAGTGCTTCGCAGAATCTACCACCGGAACGGAAACGCGACCCACTGAGAAGATTCGACGAGAAACTAGACCTAGAAACTAGAAACAAGAACCTACTCACAAGAGGTCCTATCACCAGTAAAACCGGTAATTCATCGGGTGTGCCATGACTTTGTTCACCTAGACTGTACGGGAGAACATACGTCAGACGTGGAGTCGAAGTAGGTATTACGTATGACGGCTGTCCCGCCTTACGAACAAAACTCCTAGCAGAAATTTTCAGGATGGCTTTGTTTTCCTACCTATTTTAGTAATTCGAGGTTATGCTAGATTCACGGAACAAGTGAGTGAGCTCACGGGGCTCTAACCTGAGGACTTTGCTAACACTAGCTCTAGCAAGAGCAGTGCTTCGCAGAATCTACTACCAGATCGGAAACGCGACCCAGTGAGAAGATCCGGCGAGAAACTCAGTGGGCTCTGTTTGAGCGGCACGATGTACGTACCTACTAGTGTGTACCGACACAATAGTCCTCTTTCCGATCACTCGATTACAGTTGAGGTAGGTTTTGATATGATTTTCTTATATTCAAATCAATTGAATTACGATCAGCCGATTGATTAAAATTTTATTACGTCAATGACATACGAAATATCTCTCTAGATTTCGTTAATTAATTTATGGATAATAAATACGAATTTGTAAAACTAAGCGGCATTAAATATGCGTATACTGGAAAGAGTTACTTGAATGATGTAAGTGAAAATTGAGTGATGAGTAAAAAAAATTTGAGATTAAATAAAAATTGGTATTTATCAGGTATTGATTTAGTAATTTAAGTGATTCGCGGGGCTCTGCTAGATGCAGGCGGCTTTTTTTTTCCTACCTAAGCTGATAGCCTTGAGATGTAAGATGTAGGTGAGCTCACGGGGCTCAAACCGAAGTGATGCTAACACCGACCCTAGCAAGAGCAGTGCTTCGCAGAATCTACCATCGGATTGGAAACGCGATCCATTGAGAAGATTCGGCGAGAAACTCAGTGGGCTGTGTCTGTGGGTTAATTCGCTCGTCGAATCCTTCGTCGCAAGCGACGCCGACGGGTTCGGTGAGGCCGGTGACCAGTGCTTGTGGTACCTAAAAGTACCGTTAATGGATCGGGAGGATTCGTAATGACATGTTTTGGGCTATGCAGACGGCGAGGACCGGTCAATATGACGAGGATTGGGGGATGCCTATGTCCAACAGTGGACATCGGTGCCCTGAACAAAAGATTCAGTAATTTAAAGATGATTAAAAATTCTGGACATTTCAGTCATTCAGAGATGATTAAAAATCATGGACATTGCGCAATAATCGCGTGGGGCATACTTTATCAGCGCGTTAAAATACTCTCACACAATACACACAAACTCATCGCTTTCGCTAAAAAACAATCGATCAAGTTAATCTTTCCTACTATTTTGTTAATTATCAACTAATCGACCTTGCCTAAGACATTCCTAAATTCCTTAACTACGCAATCGTTAATAATCACGTCTATTTACACTTTCCCTGAGAAACGTTAACGAGGTCGCCGTACACGATGCGTAATGTACACCGAACAATAAATTAAAAGCGTTCGCTTCCCAAAACCGAACGTTAAACGTTGCACGACGCGGACCGAACAGTTTCGATACTTTAAAAGCGTTACGCGCTTCATTGACAACTCGTAATGTTACATATTAAATAATTAAAATAAAATTAACGAAACAGCTATTTACAACGTTTTCAAACGAAGCGTGAATTTCGAAATGACGCGTCAGGAGCAGCAGCTATCTCATCAATGATAGCGTACGGTTTGGCAACGTCGCCTCGCTCACCTGGCGTTACCTGCGCAGTGTCAACTGGGGGCGAGCACGCCAGCCAGTGGCACTCGATCCACCGACCGGACAGACGCGCTTGTCTCGAGCTGCCCTAATTCAAATTAACTCCCAAAATATTCCATCAAAAACGTTTATCGCCAACAAAACTTAGTTAAAACATTAAGGCGGCTATCGGAGCGTGCGAAGTGGAAAACAATAACGCGTGTGACACATTAATAGGACATTCAAAATTTCGGTATCGCTCAAATACAAAGCTGGCTTCGTACGTACGTACGGTGGCGCCGGAGTCCTGTTTCGCGAATACGTCCGTCAATGTGTTAAGTGAGTTAATACTAGGTTTTCACCGACAGCGGAAATAGCTTACGTAGCCGGGCTAGCGGTAAAACGACGTCCGCGCCGCACGCGACTTCTTGTTCCATGTTGGGTAACCGTCAGGTTTCTAAAAGGTGCTTTCGGCGCGTTTGAGAACGTATTCAACGAGCACGGAGCGTGGATTTTTCTGATTCGGTTCGCGGGCCACGGTACGGACCTGACACTAGCCTTAACGGGCCTCGTTAGAAAGCCACCGCGGAAATTCGAACATGGTTAAAAGATCGTTTTAGATAGACAGCTCAGAGTATTAGCCACGAATGGACTGATCGTAGAACAGTAAGTTTGTGTACGAACGATAGTCGGAGGGGCTGTGTTGGAGTGTGTTAGCGCAGTGCATGGCGCCATGATCAACGGTGGTTGGGTTTGCGCCCTGCATGTGCGCACCGCAGGGCTAGGCGGAGCGGCGCTCGGCTCCGACGAGGAGGAAATCGTCTACCTAGCGTATGTCGTCATCGACGTGCCCACCAATCAGGTAAGAGAGACATAACACCACCAAAAAAAACAACAACTCAATTAGTGTGATCAATGAAATTAACACAGTCCTAATTAAGTCTTAACCAATATGTTAAGAGAAATCAATTTTGTTTCGTACCACTACGGTTGCGAAAACGGGGCCCGGTGGCTTAAAAGGCACACGTCGTACGCCTTTCGATATTAATTGTATTTCTAAAATGGAATCATGACGTTTATATTTGGATATAAAATACGGCAGATACATCCATATATATACCTATTAAAGATATACCTACTGTTCTGAGAAAGTGGAATATTTTAACCGTCTCCAATATGTGTTTACAATATGTAAATGCAAAAAAAACGAAACCAGTCTTCGGAGACGGCAGTGTAGCGTGTGACTATCTGTGCACAGATATGTGTTTCTAAAATAAATTATAAAAAAAACTAGAGAAAAATATCTTTAAACTGTTTCTAAGTGACTGTAGCAGAGGTTTGGTCATTAGAATCCTCGTATAAGATCTGAATTGGTTTCTAGTTTCGAACATTAAATATTTGATTGTTTTAATAAACTATTGAAAAGCCAAAAAGAAAAAAGATTTACAAAATTATCCTTACAAATTCGTAAAACTTCAAATAAAAATTGTCTAAAATTTCAAGACTACCAAAATATAATAACGAATCGACTTTAATTAATTCAAGACGAGCAATTGAAATGATGAAAATGAAGGCACACATTTTACTGACTCAATTCGCCCCGCTAACGAATACAGACTTGTAAAATTCCGTCCAAGCGTCTTAATTTTATTTACATGAGTTCTACAATCGCGTAGAAAATGGTTATTGAAAATTGTAGCATTATATGCGGCTTTTGGGAATCGTAGACATTTCTTTAAATTTTATGTTATTACTTAGATGGGTGGACGAGCTCACAACCCACCTGGTGTTAAGTGGTTACTGGAGCCCATAGACATCTACAACGTAAACGCACCACCCATCTTGAGATATAAGTCCTCAGATCTCAGTATAGTTACAACGGCTGCCTCACCCTTCAAACCTTCAGACATTATAAAAACTAACTTTTATCCTTTAATCACACGGAAGATTGTGACAACAGACCGTAAAAACAGTGGAGTATTCGAAACGTCAGAAAGAATATAATGAACATAAAAAATCGCGAGATTAAATCGTGAAGGTAGTTTAAAATATTGTTAAACGTAACTTCTCGGGATCTTCCAACAAGTCCACTGTAAAAGTTTCAGTAAATGACCACCATTTTACTGAGATTATACTTCATCCCATATCATCTCATTTCATTTCATTTCATTTCACTTCATGCCATCTTTCATAATATTTAACTTCATATCATCTCATAATATCATTTTCATATAAAAAAAGTTACGTATTATTAAAATTAAAATAAGACTTGACCTAAAGGTATTAGTTACCAGGTCATAAAATCCCATAAAAAAAGATTTTTAAATGCAAGATTTAAAAAAAGATTTAAAATTTAACTCCTATATTTAAAAGGAAGCCAATAATTTTTTTTTTCTCGAGAATTCCATCTAGCATTGTTGGTTAATTTAATTTAGTTAATCTTTTTTTAGTCTACCTATTCGCTGGTAGCCTAAGGGGCTATTCTAGTTACGTGCAGAGGGGTTGGTGAGCGCATGGGCTCAACCTGAGATAATTTGCTAACAGTATACCTAGCAAGAGCAATGGCAAATTGGAAGCAAGGTTCAACCCTATTGGAGTTGCATATAGAGATGAATTTCGACTAGCATTATGTCGCTTACATCTCTTCTCCTTTTTCTACAAATCAAATTGTAACAGGGCTTAAAAAGCAGCAGTGAATAAGCTGTTTGCGCCGCCGGAATTATCAATTTTCTTACACCACCCTCATTTGGCGTCATTGTTAGTAAATATTTATTTATTTATTATTTATTTATTTGAGAATGATCAGGTGATATTTACGGGTAGAATTCACATCTATAAAAGAACGAATGTTTGTTCATGATCGGTGTGGCACCCTCCTATTCAATCGAATTGAAACTTTATACAGTTCAGGGAAGGGGTTTTTTTCTTAATATTATCACCACGGATGACAGGTGGTGCGTGAATAATTTTTAAAACTGTGTTTTCACGCTTTTAGCGATATTTGTATATACAGTCTGTAACGTTTCAGACATCTGTATATAACGAAAAAAACTGACCTAAGCTACCTGTAAAATTTAAATTATTAATGTTCCATTTAAATATTCTAGAACCGTCCTAAGGAGATATACAATAGCAATAAAAAAAGGTTAAAATAAGCGTAGCTTCGATATAGAAATCGAGTGCTCTGAGGAATTCTCCTTGCAATTAACTCCGTTATCTTCCGGTGGCTTTGGTCAAGACAACAAAAAAATACCCTATGTTACAACGATACAGCGTATTTTCGCCTGTACATTAATAACGCTTTTCCGGCTTTTCATTATGAGCCGAAGGAACAATATTAATTTGACAGGTTTTTGTTCTATCAGCTATTATCTATCGGTTCGTCTGTATCTCTCTCTATTCGTCGCATGAGGCGACCGTTCGCCGGATTACAGGCGTACAAAGGATCATAATTATATTTAAAAGATCACTAAATCTAAATCAAGCTATACCTACACAAATCTCGACGGGTGATCTCATATTTGTCGTAAGCTAGTCGTAATATTTAGGAATCTATACTTTCATATCGTTTTCCCACGAGAAATTACATTGATTTTTTTTTTGATCGCATATATGAAGCCGCGGTAAGAGCTAGTAAGAAAAGTCTTAAACAAAAGAAAACATAATTTGTTAGAATAGATTCAAAATTATTTTTATGCTTTAATTTCGCTTTTCTTACTGTCATTACATTTCTTTCTGACATTTTAAATATAGTCACAGTTATTTTTAAATCAGAATATCACGCTAACAATTAAAAACGCGATTTTTATGATTAGCGAAAACCGAAGAAAATGCTTGTTAGGATCTTTGGAGGTAGCAATAAAATCACTGTTTTTCATTGGTCTAAAAGGGTTTATTTTTATTATAAATGAACTACTTACAATACTTACATAATTCATAGATAGTTTTGGCACGAAATGACGTCACCGGTCGTAACTATCTACTTACTCTTGTGGGAATCATCCTCACATTGATGACGTAAGCGCTCTGTTTAGATAATTTGCGCGCCAATGTCGAAAAACGAATGGTCGCTCGGTAAGTCGAAATTCGGCTATAATTCATTTAAAATAAAAGCTTGAACATTATAAAGGGTCTATTGTCGAAGACTATTATCATATACATACCTCTGTAATAACAAATTTCGCCAAGACTACATTATAGATAAATCTTATACCTTTAAACGAGCAATTCTTGTATATAATCTGAATCTCGGACACGGCTCCAACGATTTTCATAAAATTTAGTATACAGGGAATTTGGGGGGCGATAAATCGATCTAGCTACGATTTATTTTCAGAAAATATTGTTTTATTCGTGTTTTCAATAATCAACTTTATCGATAATCAACTTTATGACTCTTCCCGACATCTATTGGCGAATAATAATACTATTTTTCTTAATTGAGGGCAACTAACCGCTTTAAAGACACAAAAAGATGGCGTTATCAAAAAAAAAAACGAGCAAAGCTCGGTCATCATCTAGTAATATTGAAGACAAACAATATTAATTTATTCTCAATTTGACCACAGACTTTAACAATATACAAAAGAGTATACATGCGTGTGTGTGTAATGTTTTTTTTCGTGTATTAATGAACCTATCGTTTATGCACAATTAAAAAAAATTGGCATTCTGCACTCTTTCTCTATATTAACTATACCTAAGTGTGAAAAATTTCATACTCCTCCGTTCGCGCAATTTTCGTAAAAAGCGGTACAAAGTGTTTGCTTCGCGTATTAATACTTAGATAAAACATGTCTGATTTTCCATAAACACGTACAAGTAAGTACGTAACGACTTATTTTTTAAATTGAAAAATTAACAAAGCAGCTTAAATAATAACGTTACGTAGAATTGTGTTCTTGAATTAATTAATTCTACGATCATTCTGTGTGTACAACGTGTATCTGATGCTATTGTTATATTGAGCTATATGTGTATATGAAATTATATATTAGAATCAGTGTAATTAAAATAACCGATTTATTTACATCAAAGAACGCCTCGCGAGGTTATTTACGATAAGTTGAATACTAATTTGTGACTTAATAAAAAAAAAAGATGGCGTTCGACAATCTAATTACAGAGAGAGATAGACAGTAGGTAAATTACAAATATTTTATTTAAATTAAAAAGAAAACAAAGGTACAAACCGAATGGGTTTGATTTTTTAATTCAAACTACTTAAATGTCTGATATAATGTATAATATAAATAAACACTGGTGGTAGGACCTTTTGTGGGTCCGCACGGGTAGGTACCACCACCCCGCCTATTTCCGCCGTGAAGCAGTAATTGCGTTTCGGTTCGAAGGGTGGGGCAGCCGTTGTAACTATACTGGGATCTTAGAACTTATATCTCGAGGTAGTACATATGTACATAGTTGTTACAGTGGTAGTCTCTATAGATTTGTATTTAATTTTATCTCTATGTTCTATTCTGTTTTATTTTATTGCTTAGATGGACGAGCTCACAGCCCACCTGGTGTTAAGTGGTTACTGGAGCCCATAGACATCTACAACGTAAATGCGCCACCCACCTTGAAATATAAGTACTAAGGTCTCAGTATAGTTACAACGGCTGCTCCACCCTTCGAACCGAAAGGCATTACTGCTTCACGGCAAAAATAGGCAGGGTGGTGGTACCTACCCGCGCGGACTTACAAGAGGTCGAGAGATTGGAGGGGCATTGGTCATAATGAACAATGCCCTTCCAATCCCACCAGATACACAGCTTTACGCTATCGAAAGTATACTAGTTTGAAGGGTGGGACAGCAATCGTAAAATATCGGCTAACACCATATAAGGCCGTTAATTCTGGCTATTAGTGTAATAAAATCCATTAGACACGTCCTTACGGATCCATCAGATCCAATAACTTTTGCATTAGACGCCTTCAGCTCTAACACTAGGAGCAGGCTTAGGGACCTCGGTAACCGTACTCGTCGAACTCGACAAAGAGTTCGCCGTGCACCCTAACCCATGAATCAGCTCGCTGAGTTTCTCGCCGGATCTTCTCAGCGGGTCGCGATTCCGATCCGGTAGTAGATTCATTCGCGAAGCAGCTACTCTTGAGCTGTTAGGTCTCCTTCGGAGGCGCTCGGGTAGCTGTTAGCAAATCCCACCCCTCCTGGCTGAGCCTTTGCTCGCCCACCTGTCCTGGTGAAACTGGAAAGGCCTCCGGGCCAACAGTAACCCTTCAATCATAAAAAAAAACCATTAGAACTCCTCTACTCGTTTAGAAGCTTAAGTTTAAGCTTCGATAGTAGCAACAAGTTGTTCGCAGTGTGCTACCGTGAATAAAGCTAACAGATAAGCTAATTCAGGTGCTATTTCAAGGGTGAGATGGTCGTTATTCCTATGCAACCCTGACCGACCTCATGTTGATTAGTGATTGTACATATTCGTTTTTTTTTCTTTATTTTCCCCTACCTATTCGTTGGTAACCTAAGGGACTATTTCAGCTACGCGCTCACTCAACCTGAGAGAATTTGATAAGACTAGCTCCAGCAAGAGCAGTGCTTCACAGAATCTACTACTGGATCGATTCGTATCCTTCTTGAGTGAGCGCAGGTCTCCTCAACAAAGCAAAGTTCGTCCATATTGAATATATCGATAAATATATATCGTTCGCTTCTTTAAGAATATAATAATACTAGCTGGCCCGGCAATCGTTGTTTTGCCCTATAAATTATTTATAGGAAGGATAAATAACCTAGATACCGACTGCAGCGCCATCTGCCGGGCTGATTTGTGAATCTAAATCATCCAGGGTGCCATCTAAACTCATACAAAAAAAAAATCATTCAAATCGGTCCAGCCGTTTAGGAGGAGTTCAGTGACAAACACGCACAGAAGAAATATAATATAGGTATATTAGCCGTAGGTACTCGCCCGCTTTGCTGGGCATTTAAAATTAACATTATTATTTATTATCATTATTATTATTAGGGAGTCCAACACTCATATAAATATGAGCCTATCCGTTAAGTACATGTATTTTCTACAAGGATACCAAGTTTCAAGTCAATCGGGTGTATGGTTCAGTAGTTATAACGGAGCATCCGTAAAAACCACTGTAGATTTTTAAATTAAGATAAGAACAATTGAAAAGCCGGTAAAATTCCGATGTCAGATTATGAGTTGTAATCGAAACATTACCGTACAAGGAAAAAGCGGACAGCATCAGATTTTTAGATTGAAAAAAACAACAATACAAACAATAATATGTACCTATATACATCAATAGGTCCGTGAGTATTTTAGTGTTCAATCGATTTATAGCATCCACAATATCGACGTTAAGTTTTTGCTCAATCATCGTAATTTATTGCAAGGATTTATTAAAAACTATATAGGGACTGGTGGTAGTACCTCCTGTGAGTCCGCATGGGTACGTACCATCACCCTGCCTATTTCTGCCGTGAAGCAGTAATGCGTTTCGGTTTGAAGGGTGGGGTAGCAACGGCTATGCACATCAGGCGTCTTATCTTTTACGCCACGACAACCTCAGAGAAAATGCGATCTTAAAATAACAATGGGTCGACAACTTTGTTAGCTAACAAAATACTCTTTGCATTAGAACTGTTTGCTTTCACGAAAACGAAGACAGTGCTGAGCGACATCGCCGAGATAAAAAAAAAAAAACGCGAATATGTTGCTTTAACCCACAGACACAGCTCACTGAGTTTCTCGCCGAATCTTCTCAGTGGGTTGCGTTTTCGATCCGGTGGTAGATTCTGCGAAGCACTGCTCTTGCTAGGGCCAGTGTTAGCAACACTCCGGTTTTAGCCACGTGAGCTCACCTGTATGTTAGGGCGAAGCTGAAATAGCCTCTCCAGGCTATTAGCATAGGTAGGAAAAAAATATTCAAATGCGTATGAAACCAATACCTGGGAACTAACTGTACTCGATTCACTTAAATACGGATCGACTGAGCCCCGTGGACTCGTGTGCCGTGTTATAGTTTACAAAACATGGATATACTAACCCAGTTTCAATAGGAAATGATGAGGTCGATTAATCCTCTTCCAGCTTCGGGATATCGGTACAGATAAGATGCCTAGCCCGTTGCTTACTGTATAACGCGAATATTACCTAGGTACTTGGAGATCGGTCTTTGTCTTTTTGCCACAGGTCGGTGGTTTTAACTCATTCGTTGCACTATACTTGAGACCTTAGAACTTATATCTCAAGGTGGGTGGCGCATTTATGTTGTAGGTGTCTATGGGCTCCAGTAATCACTTAACACCAGGTGGGCTGTGAGCTCGTCCACCCATCTAAGCAATAAAAAAAATCAATCGTAGGAAAAAAAGAAAAGAAAGGGAACGGTAATATTTGAAAAAAAATTATACCGAGTGTTTTAATCAGACGTTACAAAGATACATCTAGGTTTTTTTATTGTGTTTTTATATGTATCTTTTAGATTACTTATATATTAGAAATTAATTATTTCAATTGTTACCAGGTCACAAAATCTTATAGAATAATAATTTCACATTCAAAGAGAATTTTATTGATGATATTCAACCAATAGTAATTCAGAAAAACAATAGTTAAATAATCAATAATAGAATCAATAGCGAACTATATTATATATTCTATATTTATTCTGTCTATTATATAACTATATTCTATATTTAGAATCAATAGTTCGCTATTTGGAATTCGAATATACATATTTTGTTTATTTTATTATAATATATTTTATTTCGAATTTATTTAGAATCTTATTTAGTAACTATTGCTACTATATTTTTACTATTTAGTAACTATTTCTGGTGGTAGGACCTCTTGGGAGTCCGCACGGGTAGGTACCACCACCCCGCCTATTTCCGCCGTGAAGCAGTAATGCGTTTCGGTTCGAAGGGTGGGGTAGCCGTTGTAACTATACTGAGATCTTAAAACTTATATCTCGAGGTGGGTGGCGCATTTACGTTGTAGATGTCTATGGGCTCTAGTAACCACTTAACACCAGGTGGGCTGTCAGCTCGTCCATCCATCTAAGCAATAAAAAAAATAAAAACCAAATAAGAAAAATCGATCGACATCGACAAATAAAGGTGAAATTAGTATTCAACTAGTTTTTATCCTTTTTAAGAAAAGAAAAAAAAAGCGAACATAAAGGGATCAGCAAAAATATACCTATATGTTCATTTTTGAACGAAGTAATAGGAGAGTGTGGAACGTCAATATCATCTTTACACAGGTATTTTAGAGCCGTATTTATCTTGGTCTCTTTCGTACTCAGTTTAGGGTGCTGTTGTAGAAAAGAGACAGCAATAAAAAAAACCTGTTCTTGAAAATGGTGGACAACCGCATCTCGTCAAGAAAATTTAACAGTACTAACTGCGACAGTAACATATAAATGCACAAGAAGCAAAACCATAAAGCAATATTTGTGAGAAGCTTGATGTTTACGTTTTAAGAGATTTTAGCCTTTATTCCAAAGACATTAAGTTCTGTTCTTTAAGATCATAACAAAACTCATTAGTTTTCAATGATCGTAAACAATTATTTTAAGTGAGTTTGTAAATATTGAAAAACTTGTTTGCGTGTTTTGTATAGTTAGGCGGCAAAATGATTCCACACTTTTTATTATATTATTTAGGATGTCTAATTAAAAACAAAATGTTTATTATACTCAATAAATTTGAGGTTAAATTTCATACTCTGTGGTTGCACGTCAACAGAATTATAATTCATAAGTTCAATGCTGATTTAGTTTTATAAATTCCTATGTCCATTTATAGAATCCCCCAATCCTGATCACGCAGGAGCAAGTCACTGTCATCGCCCTAGACACGTCCTTACGGATCCATCAGATCCAATAACTCTTGCATTAGATACCTTCAGCTCTAACACTACGAGCAGGCCGAGGAGCCCCGGTAACCGTACTCGTCGAACTCGACAAAGAGGTCGACGTGCAACCTAACCTATGCATCAGCCCGCTGAGTTTCTCGCCGGATCTTCTCAGCGGGTCGCGATTCCGATCCGGTAGTAGATTCATTCGCGAAGCAGTTGCTCTTGAGTTGTTAGGTCTCCTCCGAAGGCACTCGGGCAGCTGTTAGCAAATCCCACCAATTCTGGCTGAGCCTTTGCTCGCCCACCTGTCCTGGTGAAACTGGAAAGGCCACCAGTAATACTTCAATCATAAAAAAATACCTTATTCGGTGTCTTTAAAAAGGGCTCAAACATCAATTCATTTACGTAAAATAAATTAGCAGTTCCATAGGTTTATGGTATAAGCAAATAAAACATTTAATTTATCTTGGCGCTTCTGATAAAATTGTATAATTCTTTAGATTCTGTACTTTGGACGATGATTCAATGGTTTCACACATAATCTTGTAAGATAATTCGTATTTTTTTTGCGACTTATCCATTATTTTGTTGAGGCCATCTTCGTACATAATTTTGACAGTTGCGTAATTTTGACAGCTAGGTGAAGTTGAAAATTGAAAATGTATTTCTAATTTTTTAAGTAGTGAGTAAGGCATCCTGGCCCTTCGGATCCCTTCGGATAAGACTTCAATTTATATTTCACAATAAAATCATAAGGTTTGAAGTTTGGGACTTGAAACTTTGAGGTATACGACAAATGAAGGATCTTCAACCGAGCGGGTGTAATCGCGCGATAGATCGATGGTCCGATTGTTGTTGTTCGGAACTTATATATATATATATATGTATATGTAAGCCTATCTTTCGCTCACTATCTATGTAGCTGTCGCTACACGTAATTACGGATCCTCCCGGTCCATTAACGGTGCTATTAGGTATCTCAAGCACCTGTCACCGTCGCCTGCGACGCCGAACCCGTCGCCTGCGACGATGGGCTCGGTGAGTAAATTAACCCGTAGACACAGCCTACTGAGTTTCTTGCCGGATCTTTTCAGTGGGTGGCGTTTTCGATCTGGTGGTAGATTCTGCGAAGCACTGCTCTTGCTGGGGCCAGTGTTAGCAACACCTTCGGTTTGAGTCCCGAGAGCTCATCTACACGCTAGGGTATTGCTGAAATAGCCTCTCAAGACTATCAACATAGGTAGAATTTTTTTTGTCGTAAACAAAATTCACGCATCTATCAAATGGTGTTGTATGATGATATAGCTACCACATTTATAAACGTGGATGTGGCTTCTCCAAAAAGTTCACTGAAGTCAAAAAACAATCGTCCACCTTCATGACAACCACTGTTACAGATAAAGATCCATCTCATACCGCTCCATAAAATTTTCACGTATAACATAATAATAATAATAATATGTATTTAAAAAGACCTGGAAGCCAGACCTGGAAGCGCATTGCCTGGAGGGCGGTTGTCGGGAGCATGGGCGACCTAACAGGTCCTACTGCACATACAGCGTCAACGCAACCACGACCACTCTGACAAGAGTGTCTGACTGAGAAGAAGAGATTTAAAAAGAAAAGAAAGAATGAATAAATAAATTTGTGTACTTTAATAACAAAATACAGTTCAATGGACGTACATATTAAACCATGTTCCTTATGATTTTATGTCAATAATAGACAATCATATTCTTGATAACATTTATCAGTCGTATCAGCTGGAATTGAGATAATCAGATAACGGCATGCGGTTGCCAACTAACGTTCTGTCAGGGAAGCTTGCTGTTTCATGTTTTTGTACGTAACGGATAGAGAGGTGATTTCTTTTTTAATACGCTTTTATTAGCTTCAGACGTATGTATGTAACGGAACCTTTGAACATGATTTTGACCCCCTTCAAATCGTGCGATTAACTCGAAATTTGATATACTTATTAAGGACCGATGACAATTCAATATTTAAAAAATAAATAAAATAAAAACATTGAAAAAATTGAAATTTCAACTAAAAAATTAAAAATTAATTTTAATAAATTTGGGTTAAAAATAGTGTAAGAAAAAATTATTTTATTGTAAAAAAAAGCGTGGGGTGCATGGTATCAGTAGTTATAAATATTTTATGAACAGATATGAGTAGAAGGGTTATTTGAATAATATCCTGAAAAGTACACCACGATTTTTTACAATAAAATCATTGTTTCTCACACTATTTTTAATTCAAATTTATTGAAATTTATTTTCTATTTTTAAGTTGGATTTTCCAGAAAAGCGTATTTTGTTATAATAGTTTTTTTCTGGCGGAGTGGTCGTGGATATGTATTGTCTTATTGCTCGGTTGCAGCTTTTGCGAGGCTTCTCCGTCTCTCTCTATTTGTGGCGGTGTGTGTATACTCAATATATTTTTTCCTACCTATGCTGTTAGTCTTGAGAGGCTATTTCAGCTTCGCCCTAACATATAGGTGAGCTCACGGGGCTCAAACCGGAGTGTTGCTAACACTGGCCCTAGCAAGAGCAGTGCTTCGCAGAATCTACTACCGGATCGGAAACGCGACCCACTGAGAAGATCCGGCGAGAAACTCAGTGGGCTGTGTCTGTGGGTTAATTCGCTCGTCGAGCCCTTCGTCGCAAGCGACGGGTTCGACGAGAACGGTGATCGGTGGTGCAGGTGAATAGGTAATGTGCCTTCACCATTCTTTTACTGATATAACACGTTTGCCTGGACAAACACTGAATTAATCAAAACAAATAAAAAACAAAACACACAATTGCGCTCCTTGCGTACCCGCCAAAAATTCTTCAATCAATTCTAAAATGGCTACCGTTTTAAAAAAAGAAATTAAGGGATTTTATGACCTGGTAACTAAGACCTTTAGGTCAAGTCTTATTTTAATTTTAATTTTTATTATTATGACAGTTTTGAACGTTTCTCAAATATTAAGTCTGTCCTTTTAAAATAGAAGGTCACTAAGAACAGTTACACCTTACTAACCAACTCTCGAGGACTCTAAGATGTACCACGTTTAATTATAGTCATTGAATACCCCGTCTATCCGCTTAAAGAAACATGGAGATATGAATATGAGTTATTATTACTTTTTATTGCTGAATCTTAACGAGCATTCGTGACTTTTGTTTACAAAGCAAACAGTGTATTATCTTGCACCTATTTATGTGAAGATTGTGACTTCGAGACCGATATAACTAGTTATGTTTCGTCCAACTTTGTATATACATAATTTCAACTAATAAATTAAAGAAACGATAAATTAAATATTGGTCAATAAATTTTAAGAAAAAATTAATGATTTTTTAAGCACATTTAATTTTGATAGATGTCGTTAATGTAGCTACTTTGTTATTGTTTTTGAAAGTTTATATCGATATGGAAAATTATTATTTTTAGCCCTTTCAATGGTTTACTAAAATAGAATAATGATTAAACAACTGAAATTAAAGTCCTTTTGCTTGTATCACGCGACATGATATGTTGCACAGATTAGTTTGTCGAAAGGACTACTGGTGTGTTACACGTTCGCTGATGGCATCAGTGCCAGAAATTATCCTTGATTAACCGACTACAACTAAACAGAGCTAAAGATAAACAGAGGACGATCTCACAGCCCACCTGGTGTTAAGTGGTTACTGGAGCCCATAAACACCTACGACGTAAATGCGCCACCCACCTTGAGATATAAGTTCTGAGGTCTCAGTATAGTTAGGTACAACGGCTGCCCCACCCTTCAAACCGAAACGCATTACTGCTTCACGGTAGAAACAGGCAGGGTAGTGGGACTTACCCGCGCGGACTCATAAGAGGTCCTACCACCAGTATAAGTCCATCTCCATCGATACCCGTGCAAACGAACAAACAAAGCTATAAATCATCACCTTTTATATTAGATTAGGTACTTAAGATCGCTTTTGTACTTCGCTACTAAAATCGTTTATGAATCCATTTTAATAGCATATAATTTTGAAAATGTTTATTTCCGTGTAAAATAAAAGACATTCGTATGGGAGTCTTGAGGTATTTCTTTAGATATATTTCGGAGAAAAATGTGAGTGATATTATAAGGAGCCCAAATTCCTTTTCAATCATTCCCAATGCAAGTTTTTTTTCTTTTTCTTTGATGGGTGGACGTGCTCACAGCCCACCTGGTGTTAAGTGGTTACTGGAGCCCATAGACACCTACGACGTAAATGCGCCACCTTCTTTAAAATATAAGTTCTAAGGTCTCAAGTATAGTTACAACGGCTGCCCCACCCTTCAAACCGTAACGCATTACTGCTTCACGGCAGAAATAGGTTGGGTGGTGGTACCTACCCGCGCGGACTCACAAGAGGTCCTACCACCAGTAAAAATCCATAATTATCCATAATTTAGTAATACGAAAACATACTGTAAATTAAAGTCGGACAATCGACTTTTTGTATTCACATGTTAATAATATGTAGTTATTTTAATTTGGATATTTTCTTTTAATGTTAAGAAAAACAACTCTAATCATTCGATTGAATCGATGATGAAAAAAAAAAAACGCGTCAAAAATAATTTTATCTCACGGTAACTTCTCGATGCATACAAATCGCGATACAGTGTTAGATCGTTTGATAGTTATAAGGTGAGCAAACAGTTATATACTTTGAGTTCAGTCGCGAACTGAAAGCGCAAGGTCGTTGTAGATTGTTATCATTAAAACCGACAGCTTTGCATTCGTATTTCAATCAACGACATCGGTGTATTAAAGCAAGACAACTAAGATGTATGATAAATAATAATAATAATAATATATATTTATTCAAGCCTCTTAAAATACAAACACGTACAAGAATTCTTAACACTAGTATAATAATATACATGGCTTTTTTATGAGGTATACAATAACAATATTCCCTGACTTTTATGCTAGGAAAACCTGTGTTACAAAAGTCAGAAAGTGGAGTGGAGTACGCCAAGTTTATCTGCACGTGGCTTTACTAACCTAATATTAGACTTAAACTGGTGTTACGGCTCAATGTCCCATAAAATTCAATGGTTTCATTTTACTATTTCTGACGTTCCGAATACTTTACTGTTTTTGTTACAGCGGAAGAAAGGTTAGACTATATCGACGCTTGAAAGGCAAACGTGACTAAGCGACAATAACTGCTTTGTACATAAATGATAGGCAATGACCATATTCAATGCGCAAAAAAAATATATTTCTAGGTCTATTAAAATCATTTCAATCCTACAGCTACTAGTTAGATTCTACTACAGCTAGGTTCGTTAAAATAAATTTTGTTTTCAGGTATTTCAACTTTAAATTAGTCTACTGTAAAGTTCACGCATTGTCGCTTAGTCACGTTTGCCTTTCAAGCGTCGATATAGGTCTATGGGTGATAGGTATTCGTTGACATTTTAAGTCGTAGTAGTTCCATTTTTTTGAAACTGGAAAGGCGAAGATTCTGCCAAAAACTCGGTAACATTTTAATATAAGGTACTTGTGTCTAATTTTCTGAAAAAAAAAAAAACAATTTGACATTTCAGTTTATGTGAAATGTCAAGTATCGACGGCACAAGCGACATTTTTGCAACTTTACAGGCCAGCCAGCAGAGAGCCATTTAAAGTTACAAATCTTTTTATTTTTTTTTATTTTTTATTACTTAGATGAGTGGACGAGCTCACAGCCCACCTGGTGTTAAGTGGTTACTGGAGCCCATAGACATCTACAACGTAAATGCGCCACCCACCTTGAGACATCAGTTCTAAGGTTTCAATTATAGTTACAACGGCTGCCCCACCCTTCAAACCGAAACGCATTACTGCTTCACGGCAGAAATAGGCAGGGTGGTGGTACCTACCCGTGCGGACTCACAAGAGGTCCTACCACCAGTAAAATGTAATGGAATGGAGTTAACTTAATTGAAATTCAATTAAATACATCAAACTGCTGATACTAATACCAAATAAAACGCATCTTCAATATAATTACAAAGATAAATGTCGCGTATTGAGCGATATGTCGCTTGGACCTATGTATTTGGTTTGGACTTTCAACCCTCGATATCATATACCTAATCCCTAATATGTCAGATTAAACGACTCAAGCGAAAGAGCCAGCGGCTTTAAAGAATGATTGATTAATTAGAGATGAAACACTATCATAAGGACCCTAGGGACGTACTTACTTAATATATGTACATGATTAATAAAAACTAGTTTACTAGAGCTAGTAAAATGCTAGTTAAACTAATCGCAATACTAGTGTAGGTAGCCGGTATTATTATTTCTCGATAATGTAATTCCGAACGAAATTCATTGAATAATAAGTGATTAATTAGCATCTTTTGAAATCTACTGTAGCGCTTAGCTATCATAGAACGCAAGGTGCCAAGACAAATGCCTGAATCTCTTTAAAATACATTAGCAAAATAAGTTTGCATTTTTTTATTTATTGCTTTGATGGGTGGACGAGCTCACAGCCTACCTGGTGTTAAGTGGTTACTGGAGTCCATAGACATATACAACGTAAATGCGCCACCAACCTTGAGATATAAGTTTTAAGGCCCCAAGTATAGTTTCAACGGCTGCCCCACCCTTTATACCGAAACGCATTATTGCTTCACGGCAGAAATAGGCAGGGTGGTGGTACCTATCCGCGCGGACTTACAAGAGGTCCTACTACCAGTAATTACGCAAATTATAATTTTTATTTTTACTTAGTTTAAATTTTTATAATTTAAATTTTATAATTTATATTTTAAATTTATAATTTATAATTTACACGCTTCGAAAAATAACCTTCGCATCGTTAATCTACTGAACAATTACACGCGCTCAATGGAAGATTCTCCCTCTGCCGTAAAACTCCCAACGATTATTCAATTGAAGAAGTTTCACAGCTTGTATTAAAAATATTAAGACGATAATGATTCAACGGAAGTTGTGAATAATTACGCAGCCTTCAATTTATAATGTGAAGATACTATGGTAAAGTAATTTTTGTTATTTAACTCCGATGAAGGAAGTTATGAGACTTTTTTGCGGCTTAAGTTCTGAAATGTTTGTGCTCGAAGTGGTTTGTAAACAAAAAAATATATTACGTAATCGAAGGCTCAGGATAGTTTACAAGAAAACCCTTGGACAAATATGAAATATGTTTGTATCTGTGATGCAAAATGGTAGGTTTTTAATATGGCGGAATTAAATTTCTGACGTAAAATAATGATAGATATTTATAAGTAAAATTTGTCTTTGGTAACTCTTTTATTTGCTCTCTATGAGTGTAAAAGATCATGGACCACACGCTGATAAGTGTTCCGGGGAAAGAAATGAAACAACGGCCTCTTTCGCGACAGAAATAGGCAAAATTGTGATGGTACCTACCCGTACGGAATGACAATACCACCAGTAACCAAGTCTCTTAATTAACCTATAGGTCGGACTAGCATACACGAATAACGATTATATGTGCATAGTATTAAAATAAATTAAGGATTGAGAATACATAGTATCAGTAGGTTTAACCACAGTCTATTGCTAAATCTTTAAAAGCACACTGCTTAATTTTTTTTTTTTGTGGCGTTGGGCGCATTGCTATTAGTAAAAACTTCGATCAACAATAGTAACTAGATTTCGGGTCGGCGCAAAAATCCGTCTCGTTAAATAACAGCGCACTTGAAATGTGAGCTCTTATTTTGTTTAGTTCACTCCAGACACAGCCAATGTCAACCCGTCTCACAATGCCGCAGTGTGTATTCGAAAATTGCAAAAAATGCCCGAAAAAGCAATTTAACGGCCGGAGTATCTTACTTTCGGTAAGTACATGACGTATACGTTATATTTTAAGCTTTAAACTAATAAATAATATTAAATTTTAAACAAAATTACCGATTTTTAACCACCGCTACAAATGTTGGCCAAGGCTCGCCAACACTTGGACAAAATTTTTGTTTAACAGAAAAGTAAATGCATGGAGTAGATTTGTGTTGTAATAATTTTTAAAAATTTGTTAGCAGTACTTCAAAATTGGTTAGTTAAAATTGGTTAATTCTGCTTTTGTGTCTGTTTGTTGGATTCTCATTGGATACTTAGCTTTCCTTTTTTATTTTAGCTTTCCTAGCAATCACGTGTGCAGAATGGATCTCGATTGTCGCCAGAGAAAGAAGAGATTACTTTTATAAGCCAGCTAAGAACTCCACTCATTGACACTGGACATCTTTGCCTTCCGTGTTCACGGCTACTGAAACGTGGCCGAAGCATTGTAATAAAAATATCGCGCTTAAAACCGTTTAAACGTTGTTTTATCATATGTACTAGTCGCGAAAACATAAAAATATACTATAAAAATATCTATTACACAAAACGTAACGCTAATAAAATAATAAGTAATGTATAGATACCAACAAACATAAATCCTCAAAACATAAAAAGTAAACAACTAAACACCTTTTTCACTGGTGGTAGGACCTCTTGGGAGTCCGCACGGGTAGGTACCACCACCCCGCCTATTTCCGCCGTGAAGCAGTAATGCGTTTCGGTTCGAATGGTGGGGTAGCCGTTGTAACTATACTGAGATCTTAGAACTTATATCTCGAGGTGAGTGGCGCATTTACGTTGTAGATGTCTATGGGCTCCAGTAACCACTTAACACCAGGTGGGCTGTTAGCTCGTCCATCCATATAAGCAATAAAAAAAAAACTTACTTTTATTCATATAATAAATTATTTTAGTGTTCAACGCGACTCCGTTACCTCCTGTAGTAAATAGAAATTGAAATTTCAAGCAAAAATAAATAAAACAAAACGATGTTAGTTCTCAAAGCTATAACGGAAAAAATTACTTTATTTGTTGGGTCATAAGGTTCATTTAACATTAAAAGTTGTTTAACATATGCCTTTTCGTTTGTAAGTGACAGGAGTAATTTATTGCTTTGTGACGAATGATCGTAAGTATTAGATAATGTTTTGGAGATTTGGAACTTTATTACTAGGTGGCATAGTTGTAATTACTTTGAACTTAAAACTGTTTCAAAACTTTTTTCTCCGTTTGTTGTAAACCAACGTAGCTATGTATGTGTATATTCACGCGGACAGTTTTTGCTTCGATTTTGTACGTGTCCCTTTATCTAGTTACTATTGTTGATCGAAGAGTAAAAAAAAACCATTTTGTGGAACTACGAATAATATTAATGTTTTAAGATTTTGCTACACGATCTATACGTCTTAAGCACGCGGATATGGTAATGGTAAGAACGTCAATAGGTTTTTGTTCAAATTTATTCGTACAGTGTGAAAGAAATAACAAGACAAAAACAAGTTAATTTTAATTCTCAGCCTGTTGGATGTAATCTAATTAATTGCCCTCGGCGCCATTAATGCCGCGAAGATCACCACAAACTGGTTAAATCCTGTTTTGAGACGCCATCGATTTCAAACATGCTTCATTTTTTTGATTTGCGAAGAATTTTTTTTTTTAAATCGTTCTTGCATAGATACTATATTTTTTAATTTTTTTGGTCGCAAATATGACATAAAATACTCCTTTCGCAAATAATCTTTTTAATATAAAAGCGGTGTTTTTAGTATCTGTGATGATTACCTACTATGTCATTTAGATTTGTTAATTTATTTTTAATAACTTTGGAATTTAGATTAGGTCGAACACAGATAATATAATTAACAGACGAATCAAGACTCTAACTATAATGAAACATACGAATTATTTTATCATTTTCTTTTAATATGCATGTATCATACAAATACATATATGCATGTTTAGAAAACAGAACTCATGGCTTCGTAAACACGAGCTTTAAGCTTTTAAGTGTTTATCAAATAAAATCAATGCTTGTCATTGAATGATGAGTTTTTTAAGTGTTTATTCAGTAGAATCACAAGAAGCTTCGAACTTGTTACTTTGATTGGAGAGACCTCTGCAGTAGTGGAAGTCTTGCGACAGAGAGGGTCAGGAGTTATTGTCACATTAATAATTTACTGGTAGTAGGACGTCTTGCGACTCCGCACGGCTAGGTACTATCACCGTTCCTATTTTTGTCGCGAAGCAGTAATGCGTTTCGGTATGGCGAATTTACGTTGTTGATGTCTATGGGCTCCGGTAACCATTTAACAACAGGTGAACCATGAGTTCGTCCACCTATCTAAGCAATAGGAAAAAAAATAATATTCAAATTATTTAGGCTATTGTCGAAATTAGTTTGTCACGAAAGAGTCCGCCTATCAAAGAAATGAATAACTTTTCCACTCCGATAGTCCCTGATCTAAATATTTCTACGCTACAGACCAATATAGAAATCTTGTATCCGATTAACATAATATTTTAATTTTAAACTAGTTTATATTACAATACGAGAATATATTCCTAACCTTTACCGTCAGTAATTTCCATAGATACACACTTTGAACGACCGCGACCTTAAATACCGGTAAAATGGGGCGATTAGGGATTGAGAGGCGAATCGGGAAAAAACCGGGAAAATCTTTCGACGCTCAATATAAGTTTTATATTCGTTGCAAAATCTTCCATTTTTTGTAGTTTAATAGTAGAATGTTGAAAGTTCACAAAACAACTCTGAATATGCATGATAATAGCTGCTAACTTATAAAAAATCGCGTTTCAAATTAACTTTCTGTGGTGGTCATTATTTTAGTGCTAGAAACTTTGCTCTCTTTTATTTATTTGATAATAATAGAAGACGACTATGATTTATAAACGTTATTTAGTATTTGAACCAGCATATATATTAAAGGTAAGTCTCAGTTGTTATTGGTTTTAATGTATTTGATTAAATAAAAATACATGTAAAAATCTGTTGTTTTTGGGGATATTGGGGACGTCTTAGGTATAAATAACAACGAAAAAGGGGTCAATTGGGATGAGAATACGTGAAATGGAAACGACCTAAGTATAAATAGGTACAGGTTTGTAGGGTTGTCTATGTAGTTATAACAATATTTTTTAAATTTGTTGGTAAAATCTGGTTTATTCGAAGCGAAATTGGGAATAAGTCTTTAGTTGAAATAGATAAGCAATTTAATATAAGTAAGTCGATTTTGCAGAGACATGTAACAAGATCAATGAAATCTCAAGGTGGACAAAAATGTCTAAGTAATACATAATAAAATATTTAATATTTGTTCAGAGTGGGGGTATTCATCTGATTAATCCATGGAATAACCGACACACCTAATCTCTTAACCCAGATAGAAATATCAGCCCCTAAGTACTTACCAAGAACGGAGAAATATAAACCGTTTCTAAGAAAGCCCACTATATATGTATAAATAAATATATATATTTATATAAATATATATATATTTTGTTGTTAATGCACTGTCGATTGCACCTATAATTGAGGTGATGTCTGCCATGTACTTTTGTCAATTTTTCAATTTTTTTTATTGATGATCACTTTGTTTGTGCAACTAAATAAATAAATAAATTAAAACTATATATAAAAATAAAAGTAGTGCCAACCCTAGCAAATTTCTCATTTCATCCCAATTAACCGCAATTTTCGGGTAAATAGGGATTACACCTATTTTTGCATTTTTTGCTTAAACTGGAATGCTAGTTGCATAATTTTAAATTAGACAACAAAGATGCCCCCAAGACTCAATCATTTTGATCCTGATATAGCATTATATACATCAACAACTACCTTAAAATTGCTCATAAAGTTGGAATTTGTCCCTAATCGCCCCATTTTACGGTACTGGCAATAATAACTCAATCATTTACTTTCTGCATTCTAATTTCAAATTTTAAGAATGACAGATGTCATAATACGTTGTTTTTTTTGGACACTAGTTTTAAGATCATGATGCCAATGTAATTCCAGAAGATGTGTCCAGAGTAATAGAGTCAGGCATGAGAGAGAGAGAGAGAAGGAGAACATACTTTATTGCACACCAAAACACAATTAACATTAGAAAACAGTCAACAAGCAGGTACGTTTGTACAATAGGCAGTCTTATCGCGAAAAGCGATTTCTTCCACACAACCGTTTAATTAACATAAATTCTGAAAAAGATAAGGATACGGCAGGTATGTTTGCGGTGTAATGTTAATACTATTAATACAATAAAATGAGACTTATTACTGGTGGTAGGACCTCTTGTGAGTCCGCGCGGGTAGGCACCATCGCCCTGCCTATTTCTGCCGTGAAGCAGTAATGCGTTTCGGTTTTAAGGGTGGGGCAGCCGCTGTAACTATACTGAGATCTTAGAACTTATATCTCAAGGTGGGTGGCGCATTTACGTTGTAGATGTCCATGGGCTCCAGTACTCACTTAACACCAGGTGCGCTGTGAGCTCGTCCACCCATCTAAGCAAAAATAAATAAATTATTTGTGACGGGCGTCATCCAGTCCAATGTTTCTGTTGGCGCTAGTGAAAGCTGCGTGTCAAGAACGTAATTGTGTGTGTGTCTTGTCATGTGTAAACCATCGCATGACAAGAGTACCTTTCACAAATTATGACGAACGCCCTAAGCACGTTATTACGGATCCTCCCGATCCATTAACGGTGCTTTTAGGTACCTCAAGCACCGGTCACCGTCCTCGCCGAACCCGTCGCTTGCGACGAAGGGCTGGACGAGTAAATTAACCCATAGACACAGCCCACTGAGTTTCTCGCCGGATCTTCTCAGTGGGTCGCGTTTCCGATTCGGTGGTAGATTCTGCGAAGCACTGCTCTTGCTAGGGCCAGTGGTAGCAATACTTCCGGTTTGAGCCCCATGAGCTTACCTACTAGCTTGGTAGAAATTAAAAAATCAACTGCCAGATCAATATTCTCGTTTTTTATTTTAAAATTAATTTAAATAGATCAGTTTAAATTTGGAGCGTCACCGTAAAGTCCTGGTGTAACTGTATTAAGCTTATTAAGATATTTTATTTTTCCTATACAATCGCGTCTGGCAAAAGGAAGAGAGACCGTCCCAGAACAACTTGGCGTCGCTCAGTAGAGCAGGAACTGGGCGTCTCGGACATGACGTGGGAGAAGGTAGACCTACACTGCCCTACACCCCAGTAAAGGGTAATAGGAATGAAAGAAGAATTAGACCTAATCGCTGGCAGACTAATGGGTTATTCAATCTACATTCGGACGGGAGCATTAGTATTTGACAGCCTAAATAATCTGTACATTTTGACCGAGCATAGTACAGTGGCTTCTTTTCTAAACACGAATAACATAAATCTAGAAAGTGTTGACGGTGCACAAGGCTGTAATTAAAAAAAAATCTACGTAATTATGTAAATCGTGCTAATGAATTTAATACATTAAGATGCTTAATACATTGATTAGAAATCATTTAATATGAAGTCTTTAAAAAAAAACATATACATAGATTAGAAATTTGCGCTTAAATATTGAACATGTCTGATGCTAATCTTTATTAATATCCCGTACATGCCTTTTCAGTAAGATTTAAAAAAATAGAATTACAGATTATCAAAAAGTATGTAGTGTCTTTTTAAATAGACTTTAACCCGTATTTTCTTATCTGGTTTGATAAAATATTTCCTCCCAATTTTAACTAACCGTTATTGCTTTTTTGAGTTGAAAGCATAGTATTGCTAGTTGTTACCCATTGTTATTGTTATCCATTGATTCGGTAGCGTGCCATTTGTGAATGGAATCATAAGACCATCGGACGGAATAGATTCCCAATAGCCAACCATAAGCGCCACATCACAAAATTTCTGATCTGTGGCTAGTACTTTTTTTTGTTCACACTTATTGTTACGCGCTGAGAGTTCGGGATAAATAAAATTTCACCAAAGTACAACTAAAAATTGTATTCAACACTTAGAATACTTAAACGCTTTAAAACATTCAATTCGCTTGTTCCGCTTCGCTTCATGTGATCCGTTCGCTGTTTCGCTTAGAGTAGTTCCGATTACTGACTGCTGGCGTGCCATCTCTACAACGCTTTTATAGCCGATACCTCATCCCTAGAATTATCGAGAATATTCTACACATCTCTAGTAGTAGTTTACGCTATCTGTCAATAGATGGTGTTGTATACTTCTCGAGCGTTCTGGGGCGCTACTAGATCCGTCGATATTCGTTCGACTATTCGGCTATAGATGGCATTAGTCTTACCGGCGTAACAGTATTATAATGCAATTCTGTCCATGTTGGGCGCGAAGCAGTCATCAGCAGCATCAGAAGCAGGGTGAAACGGAACAGTCCTTTAAGCGATTGAATACTGGACTTTGTGCTTCAATGTGGGGAGCAGCATTTTCCTTGTGATATCAATGGGCTTCGTTATCACCTCAGATAGATCGTGGTCTCGTTCACTCATCTAGTGCAACGAAATACAAAGTCTTTTAGCTGAGCCACTCAACCACGACGCTCAGCTCATATTATGATGATCTTCGCGAGACCTCGACCGAAAATACGTAATAAAACAAAGGAACTGATCCAATCATTGATTCCTGATACGATATTATTGTAAGCGCGCGTAAGAAATGGCATCTCGGTAACAGTTTTTGTACTTTGCAACATTTATGTGGCTGATACTTAGAGCTCTTTTCTCGTGGTGGATAGCGACATTCACGTTGTAGATGTCTGTGGGCTCCCAGTAACCATTTGACACCACGTATTGGCAAGTTCGTTAACCAAATAAAAAAAATATACTCCCGACAACAGCAAAAAGAAAATAATTTATATATTTACCCTCTTGGCTGTAGCAACGAAAACGCTGTCACTCAGCTCGAATCCAAGCTGTATATACAACCTTAAATAATGTGTATAAATAAAACGACAAAAGATCGGCTATTGTGCGCGTATCGGCCAAAAATTACTGGATAAATTTGGATAATTTATTTTAAGTCTACGTCTTAGACATTTGGTCTTTATTTAAATATATAACATCCTCGCGATGTATATTTATAGATAGACTAGCGACCCGCCCTCGCTTCACTTCGGAAACATAAAAACACACATAAAAACCAAAAAAAAAAAATTAGAAAAAAAAAAAAAAAGTTGCCTATGTTCATCAGGGACAATGTCGGCTTCTAATGGAAAAATAATTTTTCAAATCGGTCCAGTAGTTTCGGAGCCTATTCGAAACAAACAAATCTTTCCTCTTTATAATATTAGTATAGATATAGATATAGATTATATTTCGTGCTACAGTTATTACAAATGAATTACGTTAGAAAAAAAGTGCATTTGGACGCATCTACTTGAATTCAACGCATATCGGATATCTCGGAATATATTCGAAATTTTTATCAACTTTTGAAATTAAACACCTTCGAGGTTAGATTCCTGTGTCTCTGTTGTGACAGTCTATGTGCTCCCAATATTTGCATTAGATTAAGTAGGCACTATGTTTCTAAATCCATAGTAACGAATACTTAAAAAAAAAAAACGAAATATTCAAGCCACCGCTTCTGTCAGAATTGGCGCGAACAAACAAAACACATTGCTTGTAATATTTTGACAAGTGTACATTTTGAAATGGTTTTGCTCAGTTGGTCGTATAGTACAATGTTAAATATCTATAATTTATTGATGACTAATTAATAATGTAGATTTATCGTTGGAAAACTTTTGGGAAATTAATTATGTGAATACGGACCTTGCATACCTACTGTAAGGTTAAATAGTAATGTTTCAGTAAATGATGATGATTTATTTTTACATAAAACTAGTGGTCCCGCAGTAGTCGAAATTCGACTATAATTAATTGAAACTATAAGCTTGAACATTATTATGGTTATATTGTCAGAGACTTATTATACTTCTATAATCACAGATTTTGCCAAGATTATACTATAGACAAATAATATTAAAGACAAACAATAACAACCTATTTTTAATTTGACCACAGTTTTTGACAAACTTAAGTTTGACAATAAACAAAGAGTATATATACATATGTGTGCGTGTCAAATACATGGCAGTGTGTGTAATGTTTTCTTTATTATTATGAATTATTTAAAAAAAAAAAATTAGCATTGTACACTTCTTCTCTATATTCTCTATAAGTGTGGGAAATTTCATACTTCTCCGTCCGGGCAATTTTCGTAAAAAGGGATACAAAGTTTTTGCTTCACGTATTAATACATATATATTATTATGTAGATTAGGAGTGCGTATTGAACTACGCGTAGCGAAAGGTTCCGTTGTCAACACGGATGTTCACGGTCAAAAATCACATATTAAACGTTACAATATTTTCATTTCGTTCAGTTCAAATAAACATTAGTAAAATCACTTAATGAGATTTCGATCCACTCGATGGTGCAGTAATTAGCACCTCTGACTGTTGTGCCGAGGGTCGCGGGTTCGATACCCACATAAATAATACAACGTCAGTACCGTCACACGTCTTGAGACGTGAGGTCGAAATCAACATTGTATGGCAAAGCAGCTGTCCCAGCTCTCAAAGCGTATTACCGTTTCGCACCAGACCACCTTGATGGTACCTAGACTACCTTCCGAGCTTACAATCCCTCTACCAGTGAATGCCAATTGGGGATCACAATACACTGGTTCTTCTTTGAATCCCTTATTTACTTACGACACCTGCGGAAGAGATTAGGTGGTCTTGTTATAGGCCAACACACAAGTTACGATCGCCCTCCCACCGATCCAATATTGAGAAACGTATTATTAGGAATACGAAATATATTAAGAAGCTTTCAGTTCTCACGCACACCACTTGCCTGTTATTAGCAAACTACTTCTTATTCGTATTTTTTGAAAACACGTGGATAATGAATGTAACAAAAACCGCCCCGAATTACGGCTTCAAGCAAAAAGCGCGCACGAATATGCGGTATACTTAATCTAAACTATGCGTGTAGGTACGAGAGATTGATACATCTCCTTCACGTCATCACGGATTCTCCCGATCCATTAACGGCGCTTTTAGGTACCTCAAGCACCAGTCACCGTCCTCGCCGAACCCGTCGCTTGCGACGAAGTTCTCGACGAGTAAATTAACCCATAGACACAGTTCACTGAGTTTCTCGCCGGATCTTCTCAGTGGGTCGCGTTTCCGATCCGGTGGTAGATACCGCGAAGCACTGCTCTTGCTAGGTCCAGTGTTATCAACACTGCCGGTTTGAGCCCCGTGAGCTCACCTACACGTTAAGGAGAAGCTGAAATAGCCTCTCAAGACTATTAACAGAGGTAGGAAAAAAAAGATACCCACAAACTTCTTTTTCTTCATGAACCATTGAATTTTGACCAGCGTTCTCTACTATGCAATTTGCGGCAATGTACATAATAACACTATCGAAGGTCATTTAATATAAATTTAGACACTCCAATCTGAGTAGCCACTTGTTACAACACTAAGGACGAGATATCTGACGTACATAAACTATTGATTAATATTTCGTGTTACCGAGCTTAATTCCGACAGGATTCAAGGCGATCATAATTAAATATAAATTGCTTACTGCAAATTACTTGTAGGCAACACGGTTTTTTTTGTGTATTACGTTAATTATCTGTATCTATACGATGATAATATTGAAAATAGATTATTTATTTTATTTGACTTTGCGGTTTCGCTGTTCGTCTTAGCACTGTGGTTGTTTGTTTTCGGTTGACAAATAAAAAGATCGGATAACATAGTTCGGTAGACGGGCAGTCGCCTTTTGGCGGACGAAGGTCGGTAAGTGGCGCTTATAGGAATCGATATGACAATAGAAATTGAGACTTCCCTTTCGTATCTGAGCGTGAGTGCTGTTTAGGATGTCAATGGGCTGTGGTAGACGCTTTATACCATGAGGCAGTCGTGAGGTAAGTAGTCGATTAAAATAAACTAGTGGTCCCGCAGTAGTCGAATTTGGACTATAATTAAAATTATAAGTTTGAACATTATTATGATTCTATTGTCAAAGACTATTATACTTCTTTAATTACAGATTTCGCCAAGACTACACTATAGACAAATAATATTAAAGATAAACATAACCTATTCTCAACTTGATCACAGACTAAGCAATAAGAAAAGTTTGACAATTGACCATAAACAAAAAGTTTAAATATGTGTTTGTGTCAAATACATTGTAGTGTGTGTAATGTTTTTTATTGATTTAATTAACATATTATTATGCATAATTTAAAAAAATTAGCATTCTACACTCCTTCTCTATATTCTTTATAAGTGTGGGAAATTTTATACTCCTCCATCCGCGCAATTTTCGTAAAAAAGGGTACAAACTTTTTACTCACGTATTTAATATATAGATAACCTACAAACATTTAAGCGTTTGAAACCTGTTCAGAAGCTCTTCTAGGTGATCTAGGTCTGCAGTTTTGAATCGGTCCTTTTAGATTATTTATAGGCATACTTGTAATACTAGTGCGCCATTTCTGAATTTGTCTAATTTTGTCCGTAAATAATAGAAATATACTTGAAAAAAATATATACTTAGTCTGGCCATAAATTACAAAGGAAAACAAAAAAAAATTCTATGGCAAATAACATTTATTACTTTTACAGTGTGTTAGTTTAATACATAAATATAAAACAATTTAAAGTATAAAAAGCTTATTCGAAGTGGTCTCCATTGACTGCAATACAGTTCTTTAAACGTTGAGGCCAGTTATCAATAGAATCTTCTCGACGGTTTCACTCGATTCGGTTCTCTTTATCACCCCACTTCATTTAATATCACAAAATATTGTACAATGTATTGGCGCCAAAATGAGAAAACTCAATGACCAATCATACAAAAATGACAGATTCCAAATTCAAAAGTAATATTTTGTTTATTTTTAATTGTAACAAACAGTATTTATGGCCAGACTAAGTATATTCTTTTAATTGCAACTACGAATCGAACTTTTAGTGTTATCAAGAATGTTGTTTATATACATTTTCGCGTTCTCACAAACAAAATAATGACAATGACCAGATCAGAAAGTGAAGAGAAAAAAATAGTCATTTGAATCACTGTACGATAGTCAAAGCTTATCAACCAAACATAGATCGTTTAATCGTAAAACTAACGATACCAATGTAACAAGAATTTAATCCAAATAGAATAAAGTGAGATGTTTTTTTTTTCTATTATATTAGCCACGACAATTACACACAAATCAAGGTTTACGAAAGCGCATTCTACGGTTTTATAATTGGCAAATGGCCAAATTTACGACGGGAAGAGGGCGTGGCTTTAGCTATGACCTCGACTGGGCGGAGTTTTGACGTTTGTAATTTATATCTGTTTACTGTCTGTTAATATTAAGCCGTAGTTGGTTATTACTATAGGAAGCAGCTCAGAGAATGAAGTCGCCGTGGCCTAAAGGATAAGACGTCCGGTGCGTTTGTATGTAGCGGGGCAACGGTGTTCGAATCCCGCAGGCGGGTACCAAATTTTTCTAATGAAATACGTACTCAACAAATGCTCACGATTGAGTTCCGCGGTGAAGGAATAACGTTGTGTAGTAAAAATCGAACCAACAAATTTTGAAGTATTTTTATGTTGTGGCTTATAATTCCTCTTATCATGATTTTACTACTGTTGAAATTGAGACCCAATAATTATCTCCTCAGTAATGAGCAGCAACATATTTCAGTTGTTCCCTGTTTAATTATTGAAGGCTTTTTTTTTTCGGGCCGGGCCCTAACCTCCTACGAGGTCCCCGCGCCTAAAGGACGCGCGGGGTATGTGGGACTCAACGACCTGCAGGTGTTGAGAGCAGACCGCAGTCCCAAGGAATTTTAGGGCCCACCCACTAAACGACTCCCCTGCACTCTTACACGCGACGTCCGATCCCCTCCGAGTGCAGAACCCGGATGAGGTAGGGGGGTTACCGCGGTCAATACCACAACCAGACTGCGCGGCTCACCCCAAGGACGCCCAGCCGACGGAGCCTTCGAGGCGAATTGAAGGCTCAGAAACGTCAGCCGTCTCGGTACGGCAGCTCGTCAGGCCGCCCAGACGGTGCCGCTGGTGTCTCGGAATACCCCGCTGGACCAGAACCAGCCTGCCGGGTCGGAACGCGATACACCGCCAACCGGTCGCTCTATTTACTCCTCGGCAGCGCGCTAGAGTGCGGGTAGCGCGCCGCGCGGCGCTACCCCCTCAGGTCGCCCCTTGACCTTCACCGAGGGGAAGCCGCCATTAATTACTGACACCTAAGGCACAAGATTTAAAAAAAATAAAACTATTTGCAGCACCTCACACATCTGGTACTAGTGAAATCTAAACAAATATTCGGTCTCATTCACTCGTAACCTAAATGCTATATATGTCTCTTTTTAATGTTACTTTGGCGTTTTATCAAGTCTCAAATATCTTTAAAAATAAAGGGGAGTTTGATTTCTCGGTTCTCGTGTATTCGTTTGAAGAAAATAGTCTAGGGTGCGACAATGGACGGATTCTCGGGAAGTTCAATTGTCGTCATTATCATTTTAGACTGTCATTATCACTTTGGAGTGCATCAGTAATACTCAACCTTTCTCGTTACGATTATCCTTTCTCAATGTCCCAAAGATTCTTATACACCACCCACCAACCCTGAAAAAATTCAACTCGATCCAATCCAACGCTGTACCTACAAAAATCTGTAGCGGGCTTGCTGAATTAGAATAAACTGGAGGTCCCGCAGTAGTCGAAATTCGACTATAATTAATTGGAATTGTAAGTTTATACACTATTATGATTGTATTTTATACTTCTGTAATCACAAATTTCGCCAAGATTACACTATAAAAATATTAACAAAGACAAACAATATTTAATCTATTCTCAATTTGACAACAGACGTCAAGACCAAAAGTTTGACAATAAATAGTATGCACGCGTGTGTGTGTCAAATACATGGTATGTAGTGTGTGTAATGTTTTCTTTATTGATTTAATGTATATTTTACGCATTATTTAAAAAAAAAATTAGCATTGTGCATTTCTTCTCTATATTCTCTATAAGTGTGGAAAATTTCATACTCCTCCGTCCGCGCAATTTTCGTAAAAAGGGATACAAAGTTTTTGCTTCACGTATTAATATATAGACGAATGTTGCTGTCATTAGCACGCCAAGGTTTGACCTATGTCCTCAACAATCACGTCGCCCTGATGCAAATAATTACATTAAATTGCTCAAATTACAATTCCCGTCATATTATTATTACAGTTAACGACTTCATTTTGAGATTGTATTTCTTTTGTACTAAACGTCGTGTAGCGTATGATCTCGGTGACAAATTGTCGTTATTATTTAAATTCTTCTGAGCAATTGCAAAACCGGTAAGACAGCTTGTGCCGTGGATAGAATTAGCTTTGACAAGTGTCAAGTGTCAAATGCTAGAAACGTCACAAAAATGCGCATTTTTTTTTCTACGGGTGCGTATTAGAAATCGTGGCAGCAATTGTCGGATAATAATTTGTATATTGGAAACCCACAGTTAACCTTTATAGTTTAATCAAACTGCAAAATTGGAATTACAGAGACGCATCTTTCCAGCACGAAGAGAGCGAAGGCTCTTTAGTGATTGATATATTTACGAACATATATTGTTCAATGCGCAAAGATTACAAGCTTGGGATTTAGCTTGTATAAGTACCGGAAAAAAATAGGTCCTCCTTTGGAGGCGCTCGGGCAGCTGATAGAAAATCCCACCCCTCCTGGCTGAGCCTTTGCTCGCCCACCTGTCCTGGTAAAACTGGAAAGGCCTCCGGGCCACCAGTAAATTCTCAAACATAAAAAAAGCTAAATACCTACGAGCACATTACGTGTGGAAAGTTTTAGATCAAGTAGTGAAAATTAGTTTGACGGATAGATACGTAACTACATATACCTAAGCGTAATGAAACAATTTTAACAAATCGGTAATATTAATATTGAATTAGTAAAATAAACTATAATAGCGCGTATAATAAAAATAAATAAATAAATAAACCAAAGAACTGGTGAAGAATTCGTTACTGGTGGTAGGACCTTTTGTGAGTCCGCACTTGTAGGTACCACCACCCTAGCTATTTCTGCCGTGAAGCAGTAATGCGTTTCGGTTTGAAGGGTGGGGCAGCCGGTGTAAATATACTGAGATCTTAGATCTTATATCTTAAGGTGGGTGACGCATTTACGTTGTAGATGTCTATGGGCTCCAGTAACCACTTAACACCAGGTGGGCTGTGAGCTCGTCCACCCATCTAAGCAATAAAAAAAAGAACTCGTTCACGTATCTTTAAAAGAGACACTGCTTCCACCAGACGCAATAGATCATCATCTTCCAAACGATAGAACCGAAGTTGACCTTTGCTCCAAGTTAAATTTAATTTATCGCGTAATAAAATGATTACTGCACTAAAATCAATGAAAAAAGTTTTAAATTAATAACACCAATACCAATTAATCAATGTACGAATACCATAAATATTGAAGAAGTTAACTATTCATAAGTAATTATGAACAAGTAAAAACTATATAATAACCTTGTCCGGAAAATTCGCAGTATTAATTATTATGTAGATTTAAAATACTTTAATTAAAAGTCTTAATGTTAAGGAATAAGTGGACATTTGAATTGCGTTATTAAATATAAGATTAATGGAATAGTTAATATAGAATATTTAAAGTTAAGACTGATGCAGTAATTAGCGGCTCCGACTATTGCGCCGTGGGTCGTGGGTTCGATCCCCACATCGGGCAAACATTCGTATGATGAACAGGTTTGTTTTGCTCTTTGTCTGAGTCTTATTTAAACACTAGCTGAGTCCAGCGATGTTACCCGCGGTTATTGTCGTATCGCGGGTGCCGCCGCGGGGCGAAGCGAGTCTAAAAAAAGTAGCCTAAGTTACTTATTATATCACCAGCTACCTATCAGTCAAAGTCCCGTCAAAATCGGTCCAGTCAATCCTGAGATCAGCAAAGATCAAAAATTGTAAAAAAATATATTTTGGTGTATGTACCGTTATATTCTTAAGCATGTAGTAAAAAGCGGTTATTTCAATATTACAAACAGACACTCCAATTTCAGTTATATGTATAGATATATAAGTATGTTTTGCAGTTTCTGGTACCAATAGCACGGGGAATTCTAAATTGGAGCCCGTGCGGATTTGCTCCCAATTATTATTATTATGAAGTCGTAATTATTGAAAATGTACGTATATTATGTTATCTATACTAATATATAAATCTACAGTGGTTTTTACGGATGTTCTGTAATAACTACTGAACCATGTATCCGATTGACTTGAAACTTGGTATCCATGTAGAAAACACATGTACTTAATGGATAGATTAATATTTATATGAGTGTTGGACTCCCTACACCAGTTGCGGGGGCGTTAATGATGAGAACTTTGTGGGGGATGAAAAATAATTATGATGTTAGTTTTAAATGCCCAGCGAAGCGGACGGGTACAGCTAGTTCATTAATAAATCGTGACAATTGATTGTTTAATTGATGACGTTTGATTGATTCGAAAGTTGTAAGTTTTTTTTTCATTGTATTAATTGGACCGGACTCAATTGTAATCTGACATTTTCAACATTGATTTCGCCTCTTAAACGTATGGTACATCTCAGCCTCCAAAACTGTATTTATGACTGCTTCGCGATATATATAGGCAGGGCGACGTTGCCTACTGGATAAGGCTTATCGACGCTAGTGCTAGTTAGTTAATGAATTAGTTGAGTTTTGAGGCGATTGTTGCGCCAACCCTATCAATTTAGATAAGGTTGACCAATACCAAATTTTAGTTATATAATTTTTGTTGTTAATGCACTGTCGATTGCACCTATAATTGAGGTGACATCTGCCATGAACTTTTGTCAATTGTTCAATGTTTTGTATTGATGATCACTTTGTTGGTGCAACTTAATAAATAAATACAAAAAGCTTTTAACGCTCCTGGAGATTGGACAATACTTTAATAGCTTTGAAAGGCTTATTGCCAATCGCCCGACCACGGAAAATACAGCTTAACATGAACGTCATACGCAAGAAGGCTGTTTACTAGGAACTGTATGGAAATAAAGGAAAAATACAGAAGTAAATAATTGAATGTGTTTCTACGAAATAAGGCACGGTTGTAATGCCAATCATCTTTCCGGTAATGGACATTTATTGTTCAAAGGCTTTAATGCATTGAGAAATCAGTTTCAATATCGTTAATATTAATACGTGAAGCAAAAACTTTGTATCCCTTTTTACGAAAATTGCGCGGACGGAGGAGTATGAAATTTTCCACACTTATAGAGAAGAAGTGCACAATGCTAATATTTTTATAAAATAATGCATAAAAGATACATTAAATCAATAAAGAAAACATTACACACACTACATACCATGTATTTGACGCACACACGCATGCATACTATTTATTGTCAAACTTTTGTTCTTGACGTATGTGGTCAAATTGAGAATAGATTAAATATTGTTTGACTTTATTAATATTTTTTTATAGTGTAGCCTTGGCGAAATTTGTGATTATAGAAGTATAAAATACAATCATAATAGTGTACAAACTTACAATTCCAATTATAGTCGAATTTCGACTACTGCGGGACCTCTAGTATCGTTAATTAGATTAAGATGTGCACTTACTAAGATAATGTAGAATAAATGATGCATGTGAATTATTCGTTTATATTTTAATAATTTGCTACCCTGGCGTTTAATTTTTAAATATTTCTTGGTTATAACAGTTGTAAATACTGGTTTGTTGTAAAATAACTATGATATAAAATTTATCAAGTTAAAATTATATAATTATCGGATTGCCACATAATAAAAAAGGCGGTAGTCTAAAAAAGCGGCAGAAAAGCGGTGGATTCTGTAGTGAGCACATATCTAAAGATTATTCAATTAGAGTTACAAATAAAGCAATACAGAATGAAGTGAACTATTGCAATCTGTGTATTTATTTATTTATTTTATTTATTTATTTATACTTTATGCACAAAACAAAACTTGTACACAGGCGGACTTAATGCCATGGGCATTCTCTTCCAGTCGACCATAGGGTGGTGCAGAGATAATGCATGGTAGGTGTATTGACAAAAGAATAACAAACAACAACAACAAAACAAAAAAAAAGAACAAACTCAAAAAAAAAATCTTTCCTCAAAATTTATTTCCTGGCTGTTGGAAGCTAAGCTATGAGTAAACGTATGGAGTGCAGCGTGCCTTTTCTCTACCTAAACGTTGATAGCCTAAGGGCTTATTCGAACGGCGCGGCGGACCGGTAGGTGAGCTCATCGGCTTAAACCTGAGAGAATTGCTTTTATTTTTTATTTTTTTTGATTGCTTAGATTGGTGGACGAGCTCACAGCCCACCTGACGTTAAGTGGTTACTGGAGCCCATAGACATCTACAATGTAAATGCGCCACCCACCTTTAGATATAAGCTCTAAGGTCTCAGTATAGTTACAACGGCTGCCCCACCCTTCAAACCGAAACGCATTATTTCACGGCAGAAATAGGCAGGGTGGTGGTACCTACCCGTGCGGACTCACAAGAGGTCCTACCACCAGTAAGCTTGCACTAACCCTAGCAAGAGAAGTGCTTCGCAGAATCTACCACCGGATCGGAATCGCGACCCACTGAGAACATCCGGCGAGAGACTCAGTGGGCTGTGTCTGTGCGTTAATTCACTCGTCGAGCCCTTCGTCGCAAGCGACGGCTTCGACGAGGACGGTGACCGGTGCTTGTGGTACCTAAAAGCATCAGCATGGATAGGGAGGATCTGTGATGACGTGTTTAGGGCGACGTCGACAACAATAGCCTTAGCAAAAGAGCAGTGCTTCGCAGAATCTACTACCGGATCGGAATCACGACCACTGAGAAGATCCGGCGAGAAACTCATTCCGACAAGACATAATTCTGCCTTAAGCGTCGACATCCGTTAGAATAGTGACGTAATAATACATTATTTGCTTTACAATTACCGTAGCACCACGAACGGAATGGTGCATTTGAATGGGTTACGCAAATCCAAATATTTGTATACGATCGATTATGACGTCAATCGACGTGACATCAAATCGAATTGCGTCATTATTATTGAACAAATTTTAAGAGGTTTTTTTTCTCTCTCTACCACTTAAGAATGTAATTTTTTCCACTTCGATAAAGCGGCACGACACGAGAACTCTCTCATCGTGGCCGCCGGTAACTACATTCCCGATCCTGCGGACAGAAAGCAGTCAACGTTGCCCCAAACAAGTCATATCGGATCCTCCGATCCACTAAGGGTGCTTCTAGGTACCTCAAGCACCGGTCATCGTTCTCGTCGAACCCGTCGCTTGCGAAGAAGGGCTCGACGAGTAAATTAACCCTCAGACACAGCCCACTGAGTTTCTCGCCGGATCTTCTCAGTGGGTCGCGTTTCCGATCCGATGGTAGATTCTGCGAAGCACGGCTCTTGCTAGGGTTCGTGTTAGCAACGTCGTCCTGTTTGAGCCCCGTGAGCTCACCTACTAGTTAAAGTTACGCTGATATAGCCTCTCAAGGCTCTCAGCTTAGGTAGAAAAAAAAGTAATTATTTTCTTCTAAATGCAATATTATACGTTATTCGATCATAAATTTGAGTATTGCACACCAAGCAACCGGTAGTACAGAATTATAACAAAAAATAGTAGTTTTCAACAATCAAGTAATCTATAATCAATTAAAATGCGTTATTTGTTAAGGATGAATCAAAAGCTACTGGTCAGATCTTGATAATGCTTAAATCGGATCACTATCAAAGGAGCAGCATTTGAATAAAGCTGAAGAAGTATTTTGTTATTACTCGTATATTTTTCCAAATTTTAAACCTTAAATAGCTCTCCTGTAAAGCTGCAAAAACATCACTTAAGCTTTTCACTCCTCCCATATAAAGATCATACGAAACGATTTACCTAAAAGTTCCAAACACACAAAAAATACAGTCGAACTGAGAATCTTTTCTTTTTTTAAATCGGTTAAAAAAAGAATACAATAAAAAAACCGCAAAGTAAAGACGCTCTTATCGATTGAGTTCCTTCCGAAAGAGCCGTTAATAATCTGCAATGCACTAATAGAGTTCAAATTAAAAAAAAAAATATCTCTAAATTTAGATGAAGTAGTACCTACCTAGTGTAGTTCCTAGTTCATCCTACGTAAATATATCATAGATTGAATTCCAGTTTAATCGATATTCCATTAATTTAATGCTGCAATGTTGCATCGAATACCATTCGATTGAGTTATAACCAATAAAAATTTCAACGATATTTGACGTTGTTTTCTTTTTTTAAATAAAATAACACTTATTGCGGCATAACTATAATAGTTAGAAATATGCTGTCGCTTTCGCGACACTTTTTGTATATAATGATGTGTTCTACAAAGTCGTAGTACGTTATTTTATTCTATCATCAATACTTTTCGCAGAGCACGCAATGTAAAGAATATTTAAGATAATTTTTTTACACCTCGGGTTACATTATTGGAGTTTGGGTAAGGATCCCTAATTTTTTTCAGAAAAGATTACAGCCTATTTCACTCGGGAATAGTGTAGCTTCCAAACCAGTGAAAGAAATTTTTCAAATCGGGTCAGTAGTTTCGGAGCCTATTCAATACAAACAAACAAATCTTTCATCATTATAATATTAGTATAGAAGTATAGGCAGACTATATTTTTGTTTTGTTCATTTATCCGTTTAGGGTCGTCGTTCGTATGTGTATGCTTAGTGCGAGTTTTTTAATGTTCTCGTTAGCGTTAGCTCAATTTTGTATGGAGTTGGAAAGTTTGCCTGCGTTTGCCGCTAGAGCCGCTGTACCAGCATCCAAATTGAGTTAACTTTTACGTTATCGAGAACGTTAAAAAACTCGCACTAAGCACACTGTCATTGGCGACCCGTGACCGACAAGAACGAACGGATCATTTTGATTCGATCGATCGCCTCGCGAACGAACCGGTAACGATCGACCCGCTTCACAAGATATGTTCACATGGAACTGTGAGCTAGCTCCGTTAGCGTCACATTACGTTTTCATTTAAGGCTAATGTTAAAATGTTTACAAATCGCATCGACACACGAAATTCTTGCAATCCAAACGTATCTATAATTATCATACCCATAACATTATAGTCTACCTCATTGTTTACATTGTCCTTTTATAGTAAGGTATGTGTTTATCTGTTTAGTATAAACAGGCGAATTATGTGCGAAGCGACTACAAAATGTTAACTGACAACAATAATATTGAAGGAATATGTTTTATCTGCACACGAACTAGTGGCCAGATAGCTTTTTTTTTTATTGCTTAGATGTGTGGACGAGCTCACAGCCCACCTATGGAGTTAAACGGTTACTGGAGCCCATAGACATTTACAACGTAAATCCGTCACCCACCTTGAGATATAAGTTGTAAGGTCTCAGTATAGTTACAACGGCTGCCCCACTCTTCAAACCGAAACGCATCACTGCTTCACGGCAGAAATAGGCGGGGTTGGTGGTGCCTACCCGTGCGGACTCACAAGAGGTCCTACCACCAGTAATTACGCAAATTATAATTGGATGTTGGATAGCTTAAGAAGTTTATAAGCCCCAACAAGAACGCTTTTGCTTCTTGCGAGATAAGTTTAGTACATATCCGTAGTACTGTTAAGTAGAAATTATGGATCTCTCTATAAGCGTGGCGGCCTAGCAAGAATTGGACTGAACACCTTAGTCGACGATTATCGAGCGGGTACAGAGAAACCTATAAACCATCTTCAAACACTTAAATAAAACTCATGCGAATGGTATTTCTAAGAAAAGAAGGGTAGGTCATAAAAGAGGAGAAACTCGGATTGTTGGAAAACTGTCAGTCAAGTTCATAATACAGTCAAAATCTGTTATAACGACATCGAAGGGACTGCTCATATTCAGTCGTAAAAACCGATAGTCGTAACAACCGGTGATGCTTAATGTGTATCATGCAAGTACAAACAAATCAATAGGGAATTATTGGAAAAATATATTTATTCAACTATGTACATTTTGTTTATTATACATTAATACAATGCATATTATTTTTCTGTGAGCATAAAATCTGTAATTTTGGTCTGTTTGGAACACTTCTTTTGCTCATAGATATTTTGTAATTCACGTTGGATTTTAATCAACGTATCGTCATCGCTCTTTCCAAATGGTTGAAATTGTCGAGTGTGATACTCCATATTCCTTTGCTAAGTCTTTGTTTGAAATTCCGCTCTCTAGTTTGGATATAATACGCGATTATTCTTCAATATTAATTTGTTTTCTTTTGTTTTGCGACATTTTGTAAGTTTCACGAATAACTCCACAAAGTTTTGGTGCATCTTGTGTATAGATAAGTAACAAACTAACTGAAGAGATATGAAGAAGCGGGCTTTGACTCTACCGCATGCACGTGTTTCTAAGAATTAGAAAAGACCCTACACTAAACGAAATCCCTTTGTTTTCTATCCTGATTTTAATAGCCATTGAAGACAAATGTGGATACCTATTCAAATTGTTTACAATACAGCTGAGCCGGTCGTTCTAACAGATCTAATTCTCCGAAATATTAGTTAAATGTGGTCGTTTTATGAGGTATGTCGTTATTACCAATGTCGTATAAAGCAATATTTTTAATAAGGCGGTCATATGGCATTCAGCCGGGACCTTTGTTCTAGGTTATTATAACCGGTATGTTGTTCTAAACGATGTCGCAGTAAACGGTTTTGACTGTAGTTCAAGATAAGATAGTATACAGCTGATTTATAATTCTAAGTAGATTGCTGTACCAGTGTTCCAATTCATACCCGATCCTGTAGACCGATAGGTAAAGAGTCGACGTCGCTCAAAACACGTCATTACGGACCCTCCCGATCCAATAACGGTGCTTTTAGGTACCACAAGCACCGCTCACCGAATTAACCCACCGAATTAGCTTACTGAGTTTCTCGCCGGATCTTCTCAGTGGGTCGCGTTTCCGATCCGGTGGTAGATTCTGCGAAGCACTGCTCTTGCTAGGGTAGGTGTCAGCAACACTCCGGTTCGAGCCCCGTGAGCTCACCTACACACGTTAGGTTGAAGCTGAAATAGCCTTTCAAGGCTATCAGCATAGGTAGGAAAAAAAAAGTTCCAATAAACTAAGTAATATGTACGCCAATAATTGAATAATTCGTAAACTTACTGAGTTTTTCGCCGGATGTTCTGAGTGGGTCGCGATTCCGATCCGATGGTAGATTCAGCGAAGCACTGCTCTTGCTAGGACCAATGTTAGCAAGTACTCTCTGATCGAACCCCGTCATCTCAAAACTTCGGGCGTAGTTGAAATAGCCCCTTAAGATACCAACGATTTTACCGCCGCCATTGTTAGTAAGGAGCCGTTGCACTCGTCAGTGAAAAAAATAATGAAAAAAAACACTAAGTTGAATAAAGAATGTTATTAATTATCTATGGTATCATTGTTATCGAGAACCTTGAAAAATAAAATTAAATTCGCATTGACAATGCGAAAACAACAAAGGTAATAATAATTTTTAACATAACAAACGATCGTAATTTATAACGTAATAAATATGTTTAAAAACAAAAATAAAAAAATAATAACTCGCGTTAATAATGTTTAATTTATTAACAGACCATAAATCGAATTGATGTGACGCACGTAAGACTCCGACGCGGCGGTCTATTATGAACATTTTTTATTTATTTATTTTATTGCTTAGATGGGTGGACGAGCTCACAGCCCACCTGTTGTTAAGTGGTTACTGGAGCCCATAGACATCTACAACGTAAATGCGCCACCCACCTTGAGATATAAGTTCTAAGGTCTCAATATAGTTATAGCGGTTATTTCATTCCCGATCCTGCGGACAGAATGGAAAGCAGTCGACGTCGCCAAAAACACGTCATCTCGGATCTTCCCGATACACTAACGGTGCTTCTAGGTACTTCAAGCACCGGTCACCGTTCTCGTCGAACCCGTCGCTTGCGACGAAGGGCTCGACGAGTAAATTAACTCTCAGACACAGCCCACTGAGTTTCTCGCCGGATCTTCTCAGTGGGTCGCGTTTCCGATCCGGTGGTAGATTCTGCGAAGCACGGCTCTTGCTAGGGTTCGTGTTAGCAACGTCATCAGGTTTGAGCCCCGTGAGCTCACCTACAAACGTTAGGGTTACGCTGAAATAGCCCCTAAGGCTATCAGCTTAGGTAGGAATAAATTAAAAAAAAAGCGGTTACCCTAACCTTCAAACCGAAACGCATTACTGCTGCACGGCAGAAATAGGCAGGGTGGCGGGTACCTACCCGTGCGGACTCACAAGACGTCCTACCACGCGCGCTGGTGGAAATATCGTTGGAGGCGAATTTCGACCCGCAGATGAAGGCCTACAATTCTATTTGCCGCAGCCAAGGGGTTAAGAGATGAACTTTATTTTATATCATCAGATTCTAATAAAACAAGACTTTTATTTTGATTCAATTAATATCTGCTCTAATTTCGAAAACTACACGAAAATATGTTTACTATATCCGATGACGTGACAGACAAAATGACATTCGCTAAAAAAAATTAATTCTCAAATTTTTTTTAAGGGTTTTATGACCTGGTTACTAAGACCTTTAAGTCATGTTTTATTTTAATTTAAATAATGTTATTTTTATGAAAAATGATAATATGGAGTGAAATGAAATGAGATAAAATGAAGATGATTAATTTGAGACATTAATCAACTGGGATTAAATTAAATTAAATGAGATTAAATGAGATTAAATGATATGGGATGAAATGTAATCTCAGTAAAATGGTGGTCATTTACTGAGATTTTTTCAGTGGACTTTTTGGAGGATCCCGAGAAGTTACGCCCAGCGGCTTTGTTTCATTAACCCACATTTGTGCACGTTCACAGATATTAAACAGTTAATAAACCACCGTTATTACACATTTAAACCTGAAGAAACACTAAATAGACAAAATAATACAAATCACACTTCACTCCTCGCGTTCCCGCCAAAAAGTCCACACACACCTTTCTTGCTAGACGTTGTTGCAAGAGAATTATTTCTCATATAATTCCGGAGACTATTAACTTCCAACCGTTATGTTGGTGAAAAATTAATGATTCTCAATAGATCACTTTTCTGAGTTACCCCCTTTTTATTTTAATTCCTTTTCATCAATATGCAGACAAATTGAATCGTAGTTTTTTTAGCACGGCTTTATTGGTTTGTATGTATGTTTGTTTCTATTGACGACTTCGTTACCCTCCTATTTGCACCCATATCAAGGATCAATGGTAATACAATAATTTTGTAATTTCGCTCTAATATCCTGATCAATATAATGAACAAGATAAAAAGAAATAAATGAATAAAATTGTCAGTTCGATTTGCTTTTCAAGCGTATATGTTTTAGTTTTGTAACTAAGACGTATTTTTTTTAAATTTAATTAGATTAAATAAAATATATATCTATCTATCTCTCGATTCATCTTTGTATCCGTCTATTTACTATTTACAATCACATGTCCCGCCACTTTAGTTAATCCACAGGCCGTATCCAGAGACCTTTTCCATCACGTACCATTTAGCTCTGGATTTAGCTCCCCTCCAAGGTGTTTCCTGAGCGCTATGACATTTCCTTCTTCAAACGAGGCTTGTGGAGAGTACTCAGCCGTAGGCAGCGACTTCGCGGCCCTGATTTTTTTTACTACTACCTATGCTGATAGTCTTGAGAGGCTATATCAGCGTAACCTTAGCGTGAAGGTGAGCTCTCGGGGCTCAAACCGGAGGTGTTGCTAACACTGACCCTAGCAAGAGCAGTGCTTCGCGGAATCTACCACCGGATCGGGAACGCGACCCACTGAGAAGACCCGGTGAGAAACTCAGTGGGCTGTATCTATGGGTCAATTTACTCGCCGAGCCCTTCGTGGTAAACGACGGGTTCGGTGAGGACGGTGACCGGTGCTTGAGATACCTAAAAATACTGTTAATGGATCGGGAGGATCCGTAATGACAGTGCCCCTGACCTGCCTTATTACTGACATCCACTATCAAGGGGCCATACGTTCATCTGCTGACTTAGACGGAAAAAATTGACGTGTAAATGATTATTAGAGCCACTTCGATAAAGCGGCACGACACGAGAACCCTCTCATCGTGGCCGCCGGTAACTACATTCCCGATCCTGCGGACAGAATGGAAAGCAGTCGACGTCGCCCCGAACACGTCATTTCGGATCCTCCCGATCCACTAACGGTGCTTTTAGGTACCTCAAGCACCGGTCATCGTTCTCGTCGAACCCGTCGCTTGCGAAAAAGGGCTCGACGAGTAAATTAACCCTCAAACACAGCCCACTGAGTTTCTCACCGGATCTTCTCAGTGGGTCGCGTTTCCGATCCGTTGGTAGATTCTGCGAAGCACGGCTCTTGCTAGGGTTCGTGTTAGCAACATCGTCAGGTTTGAGCCCCGTGAGCTCACCTACTAGTTAAGGTTACGCTGATATAGCCTCTCAAGGCTCTCAGCTTAGGTAGAAAAAAAAAGAAGATTATTACAAACGTTGCATCTCAATTAATTTGCTTCGAACAGCGACGTAATGTTAAAAGTCGAGGTCCGCCGTAACTGCAGGTCGGGGCTTCACCCGAAGTCAAGGAAAATCGTAAATCTCGGTTTGTTCTCGTCAATTACTTATTACATAAATATAGCGAATTCTGTTTACGTTTTGCCAACAATATCAATGTGCAAGCTGGTTTCGTCTGCGAGACGTTTCTATTCGCGAAGCGTTGATTCAGGGGATTAACCATGCTATTTATATTATTTCATAGAAGATAAAAGGACCTTAGTTTAATGGGATTAGGTTTTATTTTACAAAAAATGGAAGTTACAACTTGTACCATTATGATTCTGATTTTTATTTTTAGATTATTCCATAGAAAATAATAGGACCTTACCTAAGTGTTGTTTTACAAAAGTGGAATTTAAAACTGGTACCATTATGATTCTGATATTTTTTGGTTTTTTTTTTAATAGAAAATAATAGGACCATAATACAATAGAATTAGTTTTGTTTTGCAACAGTAGTAGCTCTTAAAACTAGTGCCATTATTATTTTGATTTCTATTGTTAGCTTATTTCACAGAAAATAAAAGAGCCTTAATTTAAAATGATTAAGTGTTGTTTTACAAAAGTGACACATAAAACTTGCGCCATTACGTATCCGATTTCTTGTACACTTGACTTTTGCACTAGTTGCACAACCGTACCGACTTGATAATAGAAATTTAAAACTACTTTTACGGCAATCTCGTATTTTTTAATTGTCATTGTTATTATTTTCAACCTTTCGAATACATTACTTCGAAAACTTCTTCTACACGCGGCGTCTTTTCTCATTTGTCATTTGAGGACCTACCTTTGATTTAGAAGGAATCGTGTAATAAAATTGTCGAATTAAGAAACGCTTGTATTAGTTGATTTCAATGGCTTTTATTAAGCAAACAGTATTTGCAAATGGCCCACTGAGTTTCTCGTTGGATCTTCTCAGTGGGTCGCGTTTCCGATCCGGTGGTAGATTCTGCGAAGCACTGCTCTTTGCTAGGTCTAGTGTTAGCAAATCCTCTCAAGTTGAGCCCGTGAGTTCACCTACCCGTTCGGGCGTAGCTGGAATAGTCCTTTAACTTACCAGCGCATTTTACAACAGTGTCCTCGTTACACGCCATGTCATTGTACCATGACATGGGGTAAATTGGGATCCTGGGGTAAATTGGGACAAATCTGCGAAAGATTCTCAAAGTACCTGTAGCACGGAATCTACCTAATTTTGTTTATGTTAATATTTATCAATGTATAGAAGAAAAACCAAGTTAACTATGGAAGTACTAAATATGAGTTAAGTTGGTCCCAAAAATTCGTCAAATTAAATTGAAAATAGTGGTTGAAAAGTGCGTTTTAAAACAGCTTAAAGAACTTTTAAAAAAAGTAATATTATCGTTGTTTTTTCAATAAGATCACAGTTTATATAAGTTTTTAATACACCTGGAAATACCACAACAAACGGTAAGTTGCAATATTCTTATTTTAAATACAATATTTCGACAAAATAAAAATGTATATTTTTTCCTTTCTTTTTGGGGAAAATTGGGACGTATGTGGGGCAATTTGGAACGAGACTGGAAAAATTAGGGACGAGAAAACACAAAATTGGAACGCCAAAAGACAAAATAGGGATGGCTTTTTAGGGTTGTCACTGATATCTTATAATATATATTTTTAGCCTATACTATCACTCAATTGCGTGATGTAAAGAAGGTTAATGTGTTTATCAGTTAGTTTATGTAAGTATTATAGGTAAAAGAAAAGTATATATATAATTACATTTTTTCGCGACATTTACCTTGTAATATCTGCTCGGTCGTATGTCCTTTATAGCAATAGAATAAAATTAAAAATTAAAAAGAACTCAAACGAATCAAAACTTTCGTTATTTCAGAATCTATTCACGCGTCGAATCATGATTTTTTTAACATTCACAACGCACAGACAAATAAAAACAGGCTTCAGATTTTAAATGTAACATTAATTAAAAATCCGAGATATCTAGGTTCCAATTATGAGTGAGTGAATTAATTGAGTTTAGTTAGTTAGCTTAGAAAGAATTTCTTTTATTTTTGTTATTATAGGCAGTAATCAGATAAATCTGCTTTTTTATATTATTCACCTGATATCTTACTCTTGCTCAAAGATTGTTTTGAAAATGTTGATTAAATAAAATTGTATTATTGCATTTCTATTTTTTATTCTATTTTATGATTTTGTTTCAGAGTTGTGATTTTTAAGGAAATGAAATAATAATTTTCTAAAATATAACATGCACATACTTTTTTCATCATTGTATTGTTGATTACCATTCACGTCACATCGCTTCGGAATAGAAACCAGCTTAATTTACACTATGTTGTGTATTGTGCTTAAATTATGGATTGTATTCATCATTTCGGTCCATATAAATAATTATATGGCACCTACCTATATATCGCAGTACTGCGAGTTGACAACCCTTACAAATATCCCAATTTAACCCTTAACCGTGTCAATTTACCCCGGACGCTGGGTAAATTGGGACGGCCATTATTTTACCGATTATTTCTTTAAAATGAATAATTAAAATAATGTAACGGTTTTTATCACCTAGGTACGTTCAAGACTCAACTTATTTCTTTGGTTGAGCAGTGACTATTTAATTGGAACTATTTTAAAATTCAATCTGAAGTTCGATTTTGTCCCTATTTACCCCATTTTACGGTATACTCCTTACGAGTGTGTTCCATGCATAACCGGATATATACTTATCAAATACTTTGACGTTACTTTTTTCCTATTTAAATTCAATTTTTTTTATAGTAGGTAGTAGTAGTAGTTTTATTTTTACAATCGGAAAGTCAAAGGTATCATATCTCATACAGCCTAATCTTTTATATTTTTTTTATATGAAAAATGATATTATGAAATGAAATGAAATCATATGAAATGAGATGAGATGATATGGGATGAAATATAATCTCAGTAAAATGGTGGTCATTTACTGAGACTTTTTCAGTGGACTTTTTGGAGGATCCAGAGAAGTTACGTCCAGCGGCTTTGTTTCATTTTCTCACATTTATTCACTTTCACATATATTAAACAGTTAATAAACCACCCTTATTACACATTGAAACCTAAAGAAACACTAAATCGACAAAATAAAACAAATCACACAACTCCACTCCTCGCGTTCCCGCCAAAAGTCTTTTTTTTTATAATTCACGTAAAAATTCACAGCGAAGTGACCTCGAAATCGTTTTATTATTACAAACGGTAATTGTTGATATATCATTTACGATTAAAACAATTAAAATGATATTAGAAAAAAAAATGTTTTAGTGGATATTTAATGTGAAACTATTAAAAAATAATTGCCAATAACCGGTACATATTACTATAGATCTCACTTAATTGTTGGACGGCAGAAATGTTTTATTTACTTACATATTTATTTACTGCCCTGGATTGTAGACTTTTAGGCTAAGGATTAATTTCGCTTAATCTATGGAATGTGAATTGCAATGGCGTAATGAAAATTGGCGAATCTGACTAGGTAATTGTTATAATCTGAACAATAATTATTGTCATGGTTATAGGCTGAAATGAAATGAAATGGTTGAGATTTACTAATACTAGATTTTGAGAAGAACAAGACAAGCAAAGTCTATTAATATTGTTTTTATTTTCCAAAACTTGAGCACTTTCACAGGTAGTAAAAGTTTAAAAGCCAACATTTTTATGTGTTGGACGAAACATAAAATGAACAATTTAGACTAGAACTAGATTCATAAAACTATTGTAGTTTCTTCGGGTTCGCAACAAAAATTATCATTTATTTTTATTTTTCGTAAAATAATTGTAATATGTATCAAAATTAACACAATCTACATATTTTTCAATTTTCGGTTTGACTTTATGTATCTTTCTAAGATTTTTCGACCATATTAACTATGTAATTATACTATACAATTGTAATTAAGTACGCAATTATTAATAAAAATAGATAGTCGAAGGATAATTTTAATGGACCTTTTTTTAATAGCAATACATAAAGTTTGTGCTTTATTGCTTTATTCTTAACGTGTTTATTGTGTATTGTAGGTAGGTAGGTGAAAATATAGATTATGTCGCGTTTTTTTTTTTAATAATTTGGCCGAGTCAACGTATCAAGGAATGTTTTTATTAAACGCGTGATTTAAAAGCAGGGGGCGGAATCTCAACTGATTTGCCACTCGACTAACGAACGCTGCGTCATTTCCTGACAGGCAGTTGCGTGTGATTACCGTGCGAGCCGAACATGACTCTACTGCTAAAGGATTACAGACGGTTTCTCCGTGACCCGACAATTACATCAACAAAGCGTTGCACAGTTGTGACGATGCTGATTTTACATTGAAGTACATATTTATTGGTTCAAGAAGTATGTTTTTTTTTAATTAGACGGGTAGATTATCTCACAGCCTACCTTGTGTTTTAAGACTCGAGCCCCGTGAGCTCACCTATCAAACCGTACAGGAATATCCGCTTGGGTTACCAGCGAAAAAAATAACAATTTAGACCACTTTGATTTTCAATTTCAAAACTTGCCCACAAATGAGTCGACTATTATCAAAGCCGGCAATGTGACTTTTGGATAATTATTGGTAAATCATAAAAACGAGTTATTGACTTTGTATTCCATTGGCAGTCACAAAACTCTTCTGAACGACATCTTAGATAAATAACAGGTTAAGTATTAACCTTTATTTAATGCAGGTTTTGAATCGTATTCTTTGAAGGAGACGATTTTATATTCAAATCAATCTGTATTGAAATATCAATAAATTTTTTTTGTCCAAATGCACAGATTGCCACCTTTGATAATAGACGACTCAAATAGAAGTGCAGAGCGTAAGTGAATAAAGAAAAACGTAACATACTAAAACAATAAAATTTTAAATAAAATTTGACTAAGCAACAAAAACTGTGAACGTTTTTTGGCGGCATATTAACATAGTATCAATGTACGTATCCCATTATTACAGTAGTGTCCTTGTCGAAAACTGAAATCAGTGAATTGCGTATGACAAAACAATGAACATTTCTCACGAAAGAAGCAGACGCGAACGAAAAAAAAAAAAAAAAAACATACCTTGCTGTATAAGTCGTATTTTTGACAAGGCTCCCAAAAAAACTAAACGAAAATTGCGACGAAGATTCTAGAAAACTTTAGTTAGTGTGCGACTATTCTTTTTACAAAACATTGAAGAATAAATCCTAAAGATTTTAATGATGGCAATGATTTACAAGTTTTTTTTTTTTCGCGTATAGGCAGACGAGCACGCGGCCCAACTGATGGTGAGTGGTTACCGTCGCTCATGGACGTCAGCAATGCCAGGGCCAGAGCCAAGCCGCTGCCTACAGTTTAATACTCTCCACAAGCCTCGTTTGAAGAAGGACATGTTATAGAGCTAGGGAATTGTTCGAGATGAGTCCTCCGTTTCCATTTTAGAAGAGAGACTAGATCCACAGTTTTTTGACTGTTGCGTTCATCCACAATGTATTTCTAGCGATCTTTTTCACCACGCACCGTCTGGTCCTGGAATGAAGTCTAACCAATAGACACAGCCCACTGAGTTTCTCGCCGCATCTTCTCAGTGGGTCGCAATTCCGATCCGGTGGTAGATTCAGTAAAGCACTGCTCTTGCTAGGGCTAGTGTTAGCAAATTATCTTAGGTTGAGCCCGTAAAAATGTCTAATAGATAAAAAAATATTTATATAGGCATAGCATATTACTCTCTTTTTGTACGGGATTATAAGTTTGTTCGCAAATCATAAGTATCGCAAAAAGATCGAGGCCTTTGAAATGTATTGCTGGAGAAAGCTGCTACGCATTCCTTGGACAGCTATGAGAACAAATGTCTCCATCCTCGAAGAGCTGAAGGTCACCAAGCGCCTGCAGACTATGTGCCAGGAAAGGATCCGGAGCTTCTTTGGGTACATAATGCGATCCTCATTGCACAGCCTGGAGAACCTCACAATTCTCGGACAAATGGAGGGGAAGCGCGCTAGAGGAAGAGCGCCAGCTAGATGTGTGGACCAACTCAAGGAGGACTGGAGGCCAGATACAGGGAGCGGTACATATGGCGCAGAACAGGACCGAGTGGAGAAGATTGACATACAGTCACGATCCTCAGCATCGAGGGAACGACCAGAAAGAAAGAAATAAGTATGTTTCGCAAAACACGAGACTTTGTAGGAACGTACCAACCGGACGTCTCCTCAGAATTCCGTGGACCGCGGATCGTACCAACGTTTCGATCCTGAAACTAGAGACTATCGTCAACAGTCCAACTACGAATCCTTAAGTTCTTCGGGCACATCGCTCGTAATGAGGACTCCATCAAGCGGTTGATGGTGCAAGGGAAAGTCGAGGGTAAAAGAACTCGCGGACCTCATAAAGACCTCATAAAATCTGTGACTCACTTCAACATAAATTGCTCTCACTCTGCGAAACATCGTGCCACATGGCGTCGCATCGCGAGAGCATCGGTATCGCAGGATCCGACTGATCCATGACCACGATCACTCTGTCAAGAGTGTACGATTAGGAAGAATCTACCGTGCAGGATTACTTGTACTAGCAATAGTAAAAGTAGTGGATTAATGCTATAACATGCTTCTATTGGCTTGCATAGGTTTGTATGTAACTGAATCTTTTAACGTCTGATCTGATGATAGTACAATAATAATCAACAAATTTCGCTCTAATATGTAGATTATTACAACACAATAAACGATGCGATTAATTATTAGTTCGTTTTGCTGTTTTAAGCGTGCTTTTTTTATTTACTTTTAATATGTAATTAACTCAATAAAAATAACGCTTTTCTGTATTGCTCTGTGAATGAACACCGTACACTTTCGTCTTTATATTATGCTCGTACTCAACTTTCACGTTGAATAACACAGACGTAAAATGAATGGAAACCCACATACGACCGTGTTTTCGTTTGCTACACAGAACTACCTTAATGTTGTAACAAAACGAATAATGTGTTCGTATCATACGCTTTTTTTAACGTTATTCCAGATTATTACACGCAACTAAAGCTATTTTGTGTTGCTAAATGCTTAGTCATGTTTTTGAGGTTATATTTATGTCACACAGCTTTCTTTTTTTTTTTTTATAAGTGATTTTATGACCTGGTAACTAAGACCTTTAAGCCATGTCTTATTTTAATTTATATTCTTATTTTTATGAAAAATGATAGTATGGAGTGATACGAAATGAAGATGATTAATTTGAGACATTAATCAACTGGGATGAAATGAAACAAAATGAGATGATATGGGATGAAAGATAATCTCAGTAAAATGGTAGTCATTTACTGAGACTTTTTCAGTGAACTTTTTGGAGGATCCCGAGAAGTTACGTCAAGCTGCTTTGTTTCATTTTCCCACATTTGTGCACTTTCACAGATACTAAGCAGTTAATAAACCACCGTTATTACACATTTAAACCTGAAGAAACACTAAATATACAAAATAAAACAAATCACACAACTTCACTCCTCGCGTTCCCGCCAAAAAGTCCACACACACCTATCTTGCTAGACGTTGTTGCAAGAGAATTAATTCTCATATAATTCCGGAGACTATTAACTTCTAACCGTTATGTTGGTGAAAAATTAATGATTTCTATCATCAGATCACAAAATAAACGAATATTTGTAACGAGAAATTAATTACCAATCACAACGCATTACGTCGCATGTGATCATGCGTTGATATCGGCTCCAAATGATATTACTCATTACAATACAATCGAACCCGTCGCTTGCGACGAAGAGTTCGACGAGTAAATTAACCCACAGACACAGCCCACTGAGTTTCTCGCCGGATCTTCTCAGTGGGTCGCGTTTCCGATCAGGTGATAGATTCTGCGAAGCACTGCTCTTGCTAGGGTTAGTATTAGCAACTTCGTCATGTCTGAGCCCCGTGAGCTCACCTACTAGTTAAGGTTACGCTGAAATAGCCTCTCAAGGCTAAGCTTAGGTAGGAAAAAAAACCTTTTTTCTTTCTATTCACGAAGTTGCCAGCCCTGTTAGCTTTCCCGCCATTGTGCTGTATGACGATGTGACATTTGACATCGTCGCGTCGCATACGCAATTCGTGGCACGACCCTATTTTTACATACAATACCTATACCTAAAAAATTACCTCAGTCAAATAAATTCGTATTGTTCTAGAATGTTTTCAAATTATAATGCAATGTTATTAGTTGGATTTTGTACCTTTAGTGCCATGCAAGTCTATTATTGTTGTTATTGTCTGAATCTCGATCACATTTATCGATAAGAGATAATTCGAATAGTAACTTTTTCATTTTAAAAGTTAAGTGCAATTAAGTACGATCCACTTCATTCTTCTCAATTGTAATTCCGATGTTTTTGATGAATCGCGGAGTAGGTACAATTATGAAATTTTTAATATGATTTTATAAACCAAATGTTTTTTTTTATTTTTTATTACCGCATCAGATCTTGCTCAGGTTATTAGGGTAAAGATTTAATATTATTGTATTGTCATCGGTCCTTGATACTTGCGGCTCATTTTTAAGTCAATCAGACGTCTTTAAGCCAGTGAAGATTGCTTTGAAAGATACTTAAGTATTATTCTTACATACGAACCCAATAATAGCGCGTCGAAATAGTAATCATTTTCTGGCAAAGACTTAACCACAAATGAGTTTTGAAATCATTTAGCAGAAGGAGCACATGTCAACAGTCGAGACCGCAATCAGATATAATCTTCGCGTTACAAAATAAACACAGTCTGAATCTGAATTTAAAAATAAATTACAAATAATTTTACATAACGCAATACAATGGCGGCGTCGTCCGGCGGAAACTTTCCGTCCCAAATTCTGTTTCCAATGTAGGTATAGGTATAAATATCAGTATGAATACTCAAGCATGGAGGTTGTATTTTTTTTGGGACCGATTTAGGCATTATTTTTTTAAAATTTAGTTTTGTTTTTAATCTTCATATTAGCAACTGCATTTTAAGGTTGTTCGTCCCAAATTGTGGGTAGGTATTTATTGAGTCTTCAATTGGCTTTTTGGAACGGCCCAAAAAGCAAGCGAATTTGTTTCATTTTCGTGGACTGATTCTATACGGTTAATAAGCTACCAATAATACTTACACGTTTAAACAAAAAGAAACAATGAATTAACAAACAAAAACTTAAATTACAATTCTCGCATTTTCCCGCCAAAACCCTTTAATCCTTGGTTCGTCCCCACCGAACGTGGTCTCGCCTTGTCGCGGCGGTGGGGCTTAAGCGTGCACCCCGATACCGTGGAGCAGCGTTGTCTGCACAGGGGTGCCGTGAACAAAGAAGACTGCACACCGTGTTCCCGTTTCCCACCTTTGCTGGACAAAGTGTGTGTGAAGCGGGAGAGGGCTCCCTTCTGGAGCCCTCTTGGATGCTAGGCCATGTCCCCGGCAGCTCTTTGGCTGCTAAAGGGGAAGGCCCTCCAGAGGAGGGTACCGGTACGCCGGCGTGGCCACACCGTGGTCGGACGTGTGGGTCTGTCAGTAATGGTAGACCCCACGTGGATGAGAAGTGAACCGGAGGGCACTCCCTTCCGGTCGCTGGTTGCCATGTCCCCGGCTGCCTCTTGGCGGCTACAGGGGAAGGCCCCCCAAAGGGGGGTACCGGTTTACCGGCGTGGCTTCGAAGAAGCACACCGCAATCCCTACCGAGTAGGGGACGGGGGCTGCTGCCTAGCAGGGGCCGTGAGGATGCGAACCTCTATAAAAAATGCCCCAATCCCAAGTTTTTGACACCTGACGATGGGATGAATGGCTGGAGGGAGTCTAGTCCCAAGGGTTGTCCCATACCGTAATCCCCACTTGGTGGGGGGCGGGGGCCGCTGCCTAGTAGGGGCCGCGAGGATGCAAACCTCTATAAAAAATGCCCTAATCCTAAGCCTGTGACGTGCCCGGTGATGGGATGAGTGGCTGGAGGGTGTCCAGTCGTGAGGGCCGTCCCAGGGGACCGACCCCTGGTTAAATAATAAAGGAATAAATAAATGATGGCAGACTTAACGAAAAAATTACCCCAGGAGGGTACCACTCTAGGTGGAGAATCCCTCCGTGCTTCCACCTCGGTGGGAGCATGCTGCCCCACGTATTCTGGGGGGGGCAAAGCATGCCACGATGAAGGGGGCTGTGCGACGGGCAGCGGAAAACCCGTCGAACTGAGGTGTGCCAGCGCTGGCTCGACGCGCTCTGCGCTCGTCAGCGACTGCGAGGCGGCTGGCCCGAAAGGGAAAGTCAGGCGGAAGAGGAAATCGAGGGGGGTTTCTTCCCGCGAAGGGAAGGGGGGGCTAACGTCGTCCTCTGACACAGATGCCCCACCGGAGAAAGTGGTGGTAGTCTCCGATTCGGCCTCTGCCGCGGAGGAGATGCCGCCCCCTAAAGGGAGACCCGCTCGGGGGAAGGGCGCACCGTCACCGGCGCCGTCATCGGCGTCGATGTCTGTCGCCTCGCTGGACGGGCGGACGACAGAAGAGGAGGAGGGCGGTCTTCGGGACCCTGCCTTGGTCATAGGCAGGGCCATGAAGACCGTCAAGTCGTATGCGGCGACCAGTGCCAAAACCAAAGCTGCTGGCCGCAGGCTGCGGGAAGTCGTCTCGCGAGTCTCGAAGGTTCTGCCTTCGGTTGCTTCCGCCAATGACCAGGTGGTGCAGCTGATGGCGGAGAATTTGAGGCTCCGAGCACAGCTACAGGCGCAGCGGCGGCCCGATGACAAGGTTGCTGCTACCAAGCGGGTAGCCGCGACGAGGTCGTCGCCCGCGTTGCCACGTGCCGCTGGGTCGCGGACTCCTCCGGCATCTGTGCCGGCGGTGTCGCCGCTGGTCTCCGGGGTCCCTCGGGGTCCCTGTCCCTCAGCGGCGGCTGGCGACCCGTGGCCCGTGCTGCCACCATCGCGCGCGGTACAGCGGCGTTCGCGTCTCCCGTCGCCGCGGTCTAGGGAGGCGACGGCCGTCGAGCGGCAGCAGGGATCCGCGGGGCCACGGATCGTGGGCCTGCCGGAACCGAATTGCTACAGCCTGGACGAGATTATCGATCGCACCGTCCAGGCTGTAATGGAAAGGCTGGGTGGCGGGCTGGCGGCACTCGAAGCGAAACGTATTGTCGCTAGTGACGCTGAACGGCCTGCGTCTACACATGCCGCGGTGTCGGGTGCTGCGGTGACCCGCTCCACCCCCGTACAGGCTCCAGCCACTAGGGCGGGCCCGGGGCGAGACAGAGCCAAGCGGGGGGGCGGCGCTAACGCGAAGTGCACATCGCAAGCGCCTCAACCCCGTCCGCTGCCCCCGCCCCCGTCTAACATGGACGAGGGGTGGAATGTGGTGGCCCGGCGGGGTGCCAAGAGGGCCGTACCGACAGCTCCCCAAGTGGGTGGAGCACCGGCCACTGCGGCGTCTCAGGCTGCTCCCCAACAGGGTCGAGCGCCTGTGGCCGCCAAGAAAAAGAAGATGAAGAAGAAGTCGTCGCGCGCGCCGCGGTCGGCGGCAGTGGTCTTAACGCTGCTGCCGGCCGCCGAGGCCAAGGGCGTGTCATACGGAGATGTAGTCTCCCGGGCGCGCGCGGCTATTGATCTGGACGAGATCGGGGCGGGGGAGGGCCTCCGCTGTAGGCTGACGGCCAATGGGGCCAAGCTGCTAGAGTGTCCCGGTGCCGATAGTTCCGGCATCGCGGAGCGTCTGGCGGCGAAGCTCCGTACGGTTCTGCCTGAGGAAGAGGTTCGAGTGCACAGGCCGGTCAAAATGGCTGAATTGAGAGTGACCGGCCTGGACGACTGCACCACTAAGGATGAGGTGGCGGCGGCTATTGCCGCCCGGGGCAACTGCGCCCTGGAGAATATAACTGTAGGCGAGCTGCGCCTCGGTTATACCGGGGCTGGCTCTGTTTGGGTGCGTTGCCCGGTAGAGGCGGCCACCTCCTTGGCTGCTCCTCCGCCCGGTAGACCGTCGGGGGAACCGGGCAGGTTGCGCGTGGGCTGGATAGCGGCCCGCGTGCGCCTTCTCGAACCACGCGCCTGGCGGTGCCTCAGATGCTTCAGCACTGGGCACTGCCTCGCTAAATGCGCGAGTGCGGTTGACCGCAGCGGATTGTGCTTTCGCTGTGGTCAGCCTGGACACAAGGCGGCCGTGTGCTCGGCTGCGCCGCATTGCTTATTATGTGCGGCGGCCGGGCGCAAGGCTGACCACCGGGCCGGGGGCAAGGCCTGCCCTCCGGCCAGCAAGAATGCAGAACGAAATCGGCGCCGCCAAGCTAAGCGGCGTCAAAAGAAGCGGTTGGCCGGGGGAGCACCGGCCGGCACTTTGTCCCCCGCTGAGGCGTTCGCGCCCGATAGCGGGGGCAATGGAGTAGGGGAGGGAGCGATGGATGTGGTTCAGCCTTAATGGATCACACCTATCGCTTCCTGCAGGGAAACTTGAACCACTCCGCTGGGGCTCAGGACATGTTGCTCCAGACCATGGCGGAGTGGTCAATTGACGTGGCTGTGGTCGCCGAGCCATACTTCGTTCCCCCAGCGGATGACTGTTGGTTTGGGGACGTTGATGGCTTGGCGGCCATACATATCAGAAGAACCGCGATGGTCCCCCCCCTGGCGATGGTGACCAGGGGCCCCGGGATCGTCGCGGTACAGTTAGAAAATATCGTCGTGATCGGGGTGTACTTTTCTCCGAATCGGCCTACCGTCGAGTTCGAGCGGTTCCTGGACGGGCTAGAGGTGATCGCTCGTCACCTTGCTCCCCGTTCAGTGATACTGGCGGGGGACTTCAATGCGAAGTCTGTCGCTTGGGGTTCCCCATTCACGGACGCTCGTGGTAGGCTGCTGGAGGAGTGGGCGGTCGCGGTCGGTCTCTGTATCGTTAATAGGGGCTCGATCGCGACTTGCGTGCGGTGGACGGGCGAGTCTATCGTGGACTTGACGTTCGCGAGCTCGCCCGTCGCACGGCGCATCCTCGGCTGGAGAGTGGTGGTGGGGGCGGAATCGTTGTCCGATCACCGGTATATCCGGTACGATCTTTCTGCCCCTGCGCCGACGCCGGCTGCAGGTGCCCGCGGGGTTGACCCCCCGCAGAGTGCATCCCGGTCATTCCCTAGGTGGGCACTGAAGCTCCTGAACAGGGAGCTCCTGGTGGAGGCCTCTATGGTGGCGGCGTGGGCGCCCAAGCGCCCACAACCTGTCGATGTGGAAACCGAGGCCGAATGGTTCCGGGGCGCGATGCACCGCATATGTGATGCCTCGATGCCCCGGGTCGGCTCTCGGCACTCTGGACGGCGACAGTCGCCCTGTTGGTCGCCCGAAATTGCAAGACTGCGTGCGGTCTCCATTCGGGCGAGCCGCCGGTGCACTAGACACCGCCGTCGCCGCCGCCTGCGGCGCGACGAGCCCGTCGCGTTCGCGGAGGAGGAAGCTCGGCTGCACCGCGAATATCGCGCTGCGAAGGACGCCCTGCGGCTGGCCATCAGGCGGGCCAAGGAGCAGAACATGGAGAGACTCTTGGAGGCGCTCGAAGCGGATCCGTGGGGGAGCCCATACAAATTGGTACGCGGCAAGTTGCGCCCGTGGGCCCCCTCTATGACTGAGCGTCTCCAGCCCCAGCAGCTGCGGGACATCGTTTCGGCGTTGTTCCCGCAGGAGCGGGAGGGTTTTGTCCCTCCCGCTATGGGCGGGCCGTCTGAAATCGTCGACGGCCAAGCTCCTGCTGAGGTGCCCCGTATTACGGAGGCAGAGCTCCGGGTGGCCGTTGTCAAGATGACTGCGAAAGACACGGCCCCCGGCCCGGACGGAGTCCACGGCCGGGTATTGGCCTTGGCCCTCGGTGCCCTGGGGGACCGGCTCCTTGAGCTATATAATGGCTGCTTGGAGTCGGGACGGTTTCCGTCGCTCTGGCGGACGGGTAGACTTGTGTTGTTGAGGAAGGAGGGGCGCCCGGTGGATACAGCCGCCGGATATCGTCCTATCGTGCTGCTGGACGAGGCGGGAAAATTGCTGGAACGTATTCTGGCTGCCCGCATCGTTCGGCACCTGGTCGGGGTGGGGCCTGACCTGTCGGCGGAGCAGTACGGCTTCCGGGAGGGCCAACGCATTTAACACTCTGCCCTGGACCGTGATAGGGGGGGCACTGGAGAGGCATGGAGTGCCCCTCTACCTCCGCCGGCTGGTTGGGTCCTATTTGGGGGCCAGGTCGGTCGTATGTACCGGGTACGGTGGGACCCTTCATCGCTTTCCGGTCGTGCGTGGTGTTCCGCAGGGGTCGGTTCTCGGCCCCCTCTTGTGGAATATCGGGTACGACTGGGTGCTGAGGGGCGCCCTCCTCCCGGGCCTCCGCGTTATTTGTTACGCGGACGACACGTTGGTCGTGGCCCGGGGGGATGATTTTAGGGAGTCTGCCCGTCTCGCCACAGCGGGAGTGGCCCTCGTCGTCGGAAGGATAAGGAGGCTGGGTCTCGACGTGGCGCTCAATAAATCCGAGGCTCTGTGGTTTCACGGGCCGCGGAGGGCGCCACCCGTTGACACCCACATCGTGGTTGGAGGCGTCCGGATAGGGGTCGGGGTGCAGTTGAAGTACCTCGGCCTCGTGTTGGACAGCCGGTGGGCCTTTCGTGCTCACTTTGCGGAGCTGGTCCCCCGATTGATGGGGACGGCCGGTTCTTTGAGCCGGCTGCTCCCGAATATTGGGGGACCGGATCAGGTTGTGCGCCGTCTCTACGCGGGGGTGGTGCGATCGATGGCCCTGTACGGTGCACCTGTGTGGGCTGAGCCGCGCAACCGGGCCACTATGGCTCGGTTCCTGCGCCGGCCGCACCGTTGCCATCAGGGTCATCCGCGGATATCGCACCGTCTCCTTCGAGGCGGCGTGTGTTTTGGCGGGGACGCCGCCATGGGAGCTGGAGGCGGAGTCGCTCGCTGCCGACTATCGGTGGCGCAGCGAGCTTCGTGCTCGGGGCGTGGCGCGTGTCCCCGAGAGTGAGCTGCGGGCGCGGAAGGCCCATTCTCGGCGGTCCGTGCTCGAGTCGTGGTCGAGGCGATTGGCCAACCCCACGTGGGGGCTACGGACCGTCGAGGCGGTTTACCCGGTCTTTGATGACTGGGTGAATCGTGGCGAGGGACGTCTCACCTTTCGTCTGGTGCAGGTGCTGACCGGGCACGGATGCTTCGGGAAGTACCTGCGCCGGATAGGGGCTGAGCCGACGACGAGGTGTCACCATTGTGGACACGACCTGGACACGGCGGAGCATACGCTCGCTGTCTGCCCCGCTTGGGAGGTGCAGCGCCGTGTCCTGGTCGCAAAGATAGGACCTGACTTGTCGCTGCCTGGCGTCGTGGCGTCGATGCTTGGCAGCGATGAGTCATGGAAGGCTATGCTCGACTTCTGCGAGTGCACCATCTCGCAGAAGGAGGCGGCGGGGCGAGTGAGGGAAAGCTCTCCTCACTACGCAGAAACCCGCCGCCGCCGAGCAGGGGGTCGGGACCGGGGTCGTATCCGTGACCTGGCCCCCTAAGAGCTAGGGGTCCCACCCGTTTTGTGCGGGGAGGGACCCAGACGAGGGGTGGCGTGCTCTGCACGCTCACCCGCAATAGGAAGCCGGGTGATGGTAGACCGCGTTCCCCCGACCGCTCTGGGGGAAGGTGTAACGCGGCGCCATCAAAGCGGGCTCTCGGCCCGCTGAACGAGGGAACCGGTGGTCGTTTCGCTGGCGGCCACCGGTCCGGCGTCCGTGGGACGGTGGGATGGATGTAATGTGCTCTGCGTCAACCCTGTCCCGCCGTTTCAATAGCCCCGACTGGGCTCCGGCCCGGTCCGAGGTAGGGCGCCGGTTGTGAGCGGCAGGAGTTTTTAGTGAGGTTCAACTCCCACATACCCCACCTGCCGCGCGGGTGGGGATCCGGCGATTTTCTCCTGTGGAAAAAAAAAAAAAAAAAAAAAAAATCCTTGGTTCGTGATCTTTACTATTTCTGTAAATTTGTTGGACATAAAAATAAATTCCCGGCGCTGCTATCCAGGCTATTAGGCTAGTTGATAATAATTTGGATTTGATCAACTGCATCCAGCTACTTATAAATTAAAGTTAAAATTATACCTATAGGAAGATGCGAAGGAAATCTATCATTGATCTTAGACTAACATTATTAATCGCCCAAATGACAGTTGCTTAAAACCAATGGGCCTGTTATTATATTATGTTACGGTAAATGTACACTCTTGGGAAATGTACACTTTTACCGGTAAATGTGCACATTTGCCGAACAGTTAGGTATATGTGAACTGAATATAATGTATATTATGTACATTTCCCGGCAAATGTGTACTCTTGCCTTCACGTTTTGGTAAATGTATACTCTTACCTTAATATTTTAAGAAAAGTTACAGTAAATACAAATAAATTATTAATGTTGTTGCCGTAAAAACTATTTATTTAAATAAACATAATACAAAAGGCTTTCGACTTCGAAGGCTTCATAACGAAAATTATTTTAATTTAAAAAATGTAAATGACAAACAAAACATACTTTTGTTTGCATATTATATAATATGTCGTAGGTTAGGTTAGGTTAGGTTAGGTTGTAGTAATATTACTAGCATTTGCGATTTCGTTTTTTTATGCCATGCTCACAGTTACCAAAACGACATGGTCATTGTGAATTCAATGTAGATTTCCCTTCTTTGAAATTGTAAATGTTAGTTGAATGCACATTACCCAAACGAGGAGGCAAATGTGCACATTTACCGGAAAATGTGTACATTTACCGCATTATCTACTTTTACCGTAACATATACACAGAATTAACGTTCGAATGTGTCAAGCTGAAATAATCTCCTGCGCGTCGTTAATAAGAAAAGACCGCCATTTTGAAATGAACAAATTAATCCGATTGGCCGATAAATGTGTTCCCCGCAAAACGCTGATTGGTCGAACAATAAACGTCCAGGTTTTAAAATTAGAACTGGGTGTCAAATTCAGTTGTGTAGCGTGTGTGTGAAGTTACATTAATGTCGTATTGAAGTCAACGCGTAACACATCACATATTTGGATCATTATATAATAACGTCTGCTCTCAAAACGCGGTAGAGATTCTTTTGCGTGAAAGTGTGACGGACGAATGTGATCGTATAATTCGTTTTCGTATTAGGGCGCGTCGTGAATTGGGGCCTTTCTTACGGACATTCACAACGATTTGTGGCTACTATTTAAAATACTAATAAAACAGTACTTTAAGCCGGTTCACCGCCTTAAACTGTATAAGGCGCAGGTGCGGCCTCACATGGAGTATTGTTGCCACCTTTGGGCCGGGGCTCCGGGTTATTAGCTATCTCCATTTGACCGAATCCAACGTAGGGCATCTCGGATTGTCGACGATCCTGAACTTGCCGATCGGCTAGATCCTTTGGCAATGCGTAGGGATCTATCTTCCCTATGCATACTTTACAGAATTTACAATGGGGAGTGTTCCGAGGAGTTTTTCAATTTAATAGAAGCCGCTGATTTTCGCAACCGATCGTCTCGCCGGAACTATCATCCGCACCATCTGGATGGTTGGCGTTCCACTACAATGCGTTTTAAAAACAGTTTTCTGCCACGCACAGTAAATCTCTGGAATTCGTTGCCATCAGCGGTCTTCCCCAACAACTGCGACATTGGGTTATTCAAGAAAAGAGCATATTCTTACCTGAAGGGTAGGCAACGCACTGGCGTCGCTGGTGACCGTGGGCGGCGGTGAATCACATAAAAAAAAAAGCCTATGCCTATAGAGTTAAGAGCTTTTGGTTAAAGTGATGTAGCGTATCCACGCATAAACGCCGCAAAACGAAAACGCCGAATATCTTGATTTGCAATGACCAGGATTCGCGAACCAGATTAACGAGATGATCGCGCTCACCAGTGCATGACTTAGTGACACAAGATGCAGTCTTTCGTAACATCAAATTACAGTCACGAATCAACTAAGCTGTTGGATTCGAAGTAAAACTGCTGGGACTAATGATAGGGCTCCACCGCAGCTCGTTATAAGTGTGATTGAAGAAAAACAACACGCAAAACGCATCCGAAACTGTGTAATCTGTGCACGTTACATTCACAGTAATCTGTGGTAATTTTGTCTATTGCAACGAAACCGATTATCAATCTATGCCCAGCCGTAGATATTTCTTCAAAAACTATCGGATTACAAGCTCACATTGTTGATAAGTTTGATTATAAAAACAAAAAAAGAAACATATTAAGATTCTAGCGCGTCAATTTGACATCCGTATTGTGTTCCTAATAAGGTCATCTACCCTCGATTGGTATATCTACGCTACCACTTAGATCAATTCACACTATTACGCCGATCGAGTGAGAAAAACACAGATATTTTTCGATTGCTTTTATTCGCGCTTTAACATACTTGTTTATGTCACGGATTTGGTAAAGAATTTATTAAATCCGTTTGAAATATACAAAAGAGGTTAACCTGTGAATATAAACGTTAAACGTTAAAAAATAACGATACTATTTTAGCTTTTTAATTTTATGCTAAGCTCTAGAGTATAGTTGCGATGACAGCATTTCCGTCACATATTCGATCCCTCCTCATATTATTATGAGTCTGTGAAGTTCCTTTTGTTTATGGCCTTTGTAGGCAGATGAAATTAGCCTATGTTTGTGAGTGGTTATCGTTGCTCATGGACATCAGTAGCACCAGGGGCAAAACAAAGTCGCTGCCTATCATACTGCATATGTTCACTTAGCACGCAAACCTCGGAACTTATTCCAGAGGCAAAAATGAGCTAAAAAAATAATGGAATATTTTTTTGTGTTCTAGATAATAGGAGAGAGAGAGTATGCTGTCAGGCCGACTAGAAGACCCTCAGAGGAACTGCAGACAGGACAACCTTTAGAAGTAATTGTGCAACAGGTGAGCGAACAGTTTTGGCTTTTTTATTTTATTTTTTTCCTGCCTAAGCTGATAGATAGCCTTGAGAGGCTATTTCAGAGTAACCTTAACTAGTAGGTGAGCTCACGGGGCCAAACCGGGGTGATGCTAACACTGACCCTAGCAAGAGCAGTGTTTCGCACTGAGAAGATCCGGCGAGAAACTCAGTGGGCTGTGTCTATAGGTTAATTCGCTCGTCGAGCCCTCGAGGACGATGACCAACAGTTTTGGCGGGATCCGCCATTGCTTTTTCTTTTTCTTTCCTTCCTAACACGTTTTTAAACATATACTAATTGTGTTTGGCTACTTCTTGTCTCAAGGTGGACTAGTGGCATTCCCGTTGTGATTCCTATGGGTGAAACTAACAATTTTTTAGGTCATTTCTTAAAATCACACCAGGCCCCCAAAATTGCCGCACACATTTCTACAGATACTGCGCAATCATAGATAATCCCACTGTTTTATGTACACAAGTCAAATCCGAAAATATTAAAGTTAAAAACCTATTACGTAGGTATAGCAAGCGGCCTAAAGTAATTAAAAAACATTAAACAAATATTAAGTCGTTAAAGTTAATAAACCATTCATTAAATGTTGCATATAAAAAACAAACTTCAGTCAAGGGCGTGCCGGACTATGTATTGACGGGTTCCGCTGTAAGAATACACTGTTAAAATTTAATGTATGAAAAATACCCCTCAATCTATTCTCGGTGCTTTTAGGCACTCTAAGACAACCGTTCTCTCACTGACTCTCACCATTAAGAGTTGGGTTTGCAGCTTAATTCACAGACACAACCCACTAAGTTTCTCGTCGGATCTTCTCAGTGGGTCGCGATTCCGATCCGGTGGTAGATTCTACGAAGCATTGCTCTTGCTAGGACAAATTTTGCCCTATCGGTCAATTCATTAGCATCAGCTCTAAATTACCTTGCAACCCTGAATAACAGCATAACACATCAGCTCATAGATGTCTCAGTAACTCCTCCGACCACCTACATGCCATGAACACACCAATTCTTTTCTAATTTAGTAATTTTTATACACGACAAGCCGTACTCGCCCGATTCGCTGGGCATTTAAAATTAACATTACTATTTATTGTCATTATTATTAGTGATTATTAGGGAGTCCAACACTCATATAAATATTAGCGTATCCATTAAGTACATCTTTTATCTTTTATACCTTTAAACGAGCAATTCTTCGGAAACGAAAGCAACGGCTCCAACGATTTTTATAAAATTTAGAATACAGGGGATTTCGGGGGCGATAAATCGATCTAGCTAGCATTTTTTTTTCAGAAAATGTTGATTTATTCGGGTTTGCATTAATCAACTTTATCGATTATCAACTTTATGACTCTTCCCGACATCTATTGGCGAATAATAATACTATTTTTCATAATTGACAGCAACTAACTGCTTTAAAGACACAATAACACTAAAGCTATTCCAGCAGATGGCGTTGTTAAGCCACCCGAAGCCAATGAGTGTTTGGTTTAAGGTTAGACCAAAAAAATGAATTGTTTATTTATATTATTTGTGTCTTTTTTAACTCACGTGTTCACTTAAAAATGTCTAAACGATCTTGGAATATATCATCATTTTATCAATATGTAATTCGTATTTTTAAAAAAAAACCAAGCAAAGCTCGGTCATCTTTCTAGTGTATTTTCTACATGGATATAAAAGTTTCAAGTCAATCGGATGCATGATTCAGTAGTTATAACGGAACATCCGTAAAAACCACTGTAGATTTATATAGATCAAGATTGCTTTCGTTATGCGACTCGGTAGAAGGTTCCAGAGACAGACCTGGAAATTGTACCTATTCAAAATTTACACAAGCCAAATTGTGTACAGTGAAAAATAAACCCCTAATAAACGTATTATATGGGACATATTGCGGGACAGTTCGTACAGATTCATAGCTTATGTTTTGGAATTTCATCCATGTAGCTTATACAAATACACTTCGAGTCATTTATCTTGATAGACTCTGTATATTATGCGGCATGCCCACGGATCACAATCATAAATTGATCCAGGCCAATTGAGGTTTTGCAGTCTCTCAATCCTATCTATTTTTTAAAGCACTTTCCCACATCTGTAAGGGTCAGCGAAGCATATCCCTCTATCATGGTAGGATTTGGCTTGTGGCTTACCTAGAGCCTCACTGACGTCAACACTCCGTGGGCTATATCTCCATTAGTATATACCTTGCAACATGGCATAGGGAGGGAGGTATTTTCCTTCCTTTTTTTTTGCTGTTTCTTTTACCTCGTCCGTTTTTTTTTTATGTTCGATGTATAATCGCGTTTCATAATTATAAACATTTACACTAATATTTACTTTTTCAAAAACCCAAAGTAAAAATAAATGTCACAATTTATTTGTTTTTCGGGCATTTTAATTTGTAGTCTAAAGCTTTTACGTCCTTCAAACCAAAACGCTTAACAATTCGCGGCAAAAATGAAACATATAACAAACATGTAACTTAAAATTACAAGCGGATTGGTTGCACGGAATATTAAGGAATCCAGTTTCATCAGCATATTTGGCTATGGAACCCTAAAACCTTTTTACAGGCAAGAACTAATTATTATATTATGTATATTATAAGACAGAAATAATTAGCGGTTTTTTTTAACGTTTGTGTTTTAATAAACAATTGACGTTCAGCTAAAACTCAAGGATTTTCCTGTAGAATACAATGTTCAAACGGTAATTAAAATTAAAATCATTAATATTGTTGTGTTATCCAAACAGATAGACGAGATTATAGCCCATTTGACTTTACATACGATAAAGAATCATAAATGAGGGTAGCAGTTTTGTTTGTCATAAAAATTATCATCGAAAGCATTGAATGCAGAGCTAATAAATAGTGTGTGTATATACTATGCTCCGATCATAGATAATACAAACTCCGATGGCGGGCGATGCGTTAGGTAGTAGAAGATATGACAAATTTATTTTCTGTAAAGGGATTCAAAATAAGTTTGAGGTATGTACTTTTTTCCCGATGAGACATTACGAGTTGTTGTTGAAATACGATAAGATTTAGAAGAATCGAGAGAACTGATTGGCAATGATATTTTTCATTAAGACTTCAGAGTTTAACACGCAACAAACTTTTATTATTATTAAGTAAGTGAGAGTGAGAAACCTCTTCACGAAACGCGACGTGTCGTGAACGACTGCTCTTTGCAAAAAAACCCATCTCATAATTATTATTGTGAACATTTGTTTACCCTAATATTTTTATACGATTCATTCTTGTTTAAGTATATATTATGCATATTACACATTCGTACATCTAAGAAACTACACTAACACATTCGATCAATTAGTTTTGTATCTATATATTAATACGTGAAGCAAAAACTTTGTATCCCTTTTTACGAAAATTGTGCGGAGGAGTATGAAATTTTCCACACTTATAGAGAATATAGAGAAGAAGTGCACAATGCTAATATTTTTTTTAAATAATGCATAAAAGATACATTAAATCAATAAAGAAAACATTGCACACACTACATACCATGTATTTGACGCACACACGCATGCATACTATTTATTGTCAAACTTTTGTTCTTGACGTCTGTGGTCAAATTAAGAATAGATTAAATATTGTTTGACTTTATTAATATTTTTTTATAGTGTAGACTTGGCGAAATTTGTGATTATAGAATTATAAAATACAATCATAATAGTGTACAAAATTGCAATTCCAATTAATTATAGTCGAATTACGACTACTGCGGGACCTCTAGTTTAAATAAACTCGTACCTATTCGTACACACGGTGGCGATAGTAAAAAAGGCAATAATTTTAAACAACATTGTTTCTAACGCCATCTCTTAAGTGTTCGAGGTACCCGCATTATTGCTATTGGATTTGGCGTTAATATTAGTATCAAAAAAACTTTACGAGATGGCGCTGCCTATCAGTTACGAAAACATCCAGAAATTAGGTCTAAATAAGATTACAAATAAGCTGTGTACAGATGATTTTGTAGTTTATAATACGACAGTGATAAAACGATAAAGGCATTCAACCAAACTACAAAGTTCTCCTGTGTTATGAGCCAGGCGCCCATATAAAAAGAATTACGAGTGTAATTGGGAATGTTATTTTAAGAGGGAGGGATTACTGTTTGCTTAGTGTGAGTTTTTTAACGTTCCCGATAGCGTAAAAGTTAAGCCAATTTTGTATGCAGTTGGAACAGCGCCCCTAGCGGCAAACGTAGGCAAACGTTCCAACTCCATACAAATTTGAGTTAACTTTTACGCTATCGAGAACGTTAAAAAACTCGCACTAAGCACACTGATTGCCCGTTTTTTTTTTGCTTAGATGGGTGGACGAGCTCACAGCTCACCTGGTGTTAAGTGATTACTGAAGCCCATAGACATCTACAACGTAAATGCGCCACCCACCTTGAGATATAAGTCCTAAGGTCTTAGTATAGTTACAACGGCTGCCCAGAATTGCTCGTTTAAAGGTATAAGATATATAATCTGAATCTCGGAAAAGGCTCCAACGATTTTCATAAAATTTAGTATACAGGAGATTTCGGGGACGATAAATCGATATAGTTACGATTTATTTTCGGAAAATGTTGTTTTATTCGTATTATCAATAATCAACTTTATCGATAATGAACTTAAACATAAACTAATTTTTTTTTATTGAAATAAAATAACAAAAAAAAAAGATATTATCAATATGTAATTCGTATTTAAATATAATATCTAAAGAACACAATTTATAAAAAAAAAACATCATCGGTCATCCTCTAGTATTAATAAAATGACTGAATAAATTACAATTGTGTGCTATCTATATTTGGCTCATTTGGTTGACAAGGTTGACGACCACTGGTCTAATGCAATTAAACAAAAACTGGTATTACCGAAGCCTGTAGACATCACAGACCGAATCCCGTCACACACCTTGAGACACGAGATCTAAGTTTCAAATGTATAGTAATCACGAAAATTATATTTTTTGCTAGTTCGTTTGCCATTACTCAATTTCGTTCCGTCATTAATATATTAAGGGTATAAGGATATTGTTTTAAGGGACTAGCTGACCCGGCAGACTTCGTAGTGCCTCAATCGATAAATAAAATATCTAAACTTTTGTATAAAATAAACTTAAAACAAACAAAAGGAATCCGTCCGACTTGACACATTAAAGGGAAAACAAAATTGTTATTTTTATTTAATTCCGAGCATTTTCATATTTATCTACCTTTTAAACCTTCTCTGGATTTTCACAAATAATTCAAGACCAAAATTAGCCAAATCGGTCCAGCCGTTCTTGAGTTTTAGCGAGACTAACGAACAGCAATTAATTTTTATATATATAGATTATATGACCTGGTAACTGACCTTTAGGTCATGTCTTATTTTAATTTATGTTCTCATTTCTATGAAAAATGATATGGAGTGAAATGAAATAAAACGAGATGGGATGATATGGGATGAAATATAATCTCAGTAAAATGGTGGTCATTTACTAAGACTTTTTCAGTGGACTTTTTGGAGGATCCCGAGAAGTTACGTCCAGCGGCTTTGTTTCATTTTCCCATACTTGTGCACTTTCACAGATATTAAACAGTTAATAAACCACCTTTATTACACATTTAAACCTGAAGAAACACTAAATAGGCAAAACAAAACAAATCACACAACTTTACTCCTCGCGTTCCCGCCAAAAAGTCATGGTCATGGATATTAGCTAAGTACATACTCAATTAGAAAAAATGGTTCCTGCCAGCGGCTATTAAACGTCATCACAGTCGCATGGTAAATACACCGGCCGTTTTAACTATTAGGTCACGAAGACTTCATAAATGAAAAAGGATCCTATTTTTAAAACTATACGGCCCGTAAACTCTTTTGCCTTTATCGCTAAAAAACAAGTTAACATTTCCGTTCACCGAATTATACGAAAAGGGACATTCAACTTTAAAAAGGAACCGGTTTATCGAATTCGACATTTTATCGAACGCACCCTTTAAAGTTACCGAACGTTCTGGAAACCGGTTGAACATAACTGTATCACGACCGATGAGGTTTTATTGTCGAATATCACTATCGGAGGTCGGAGGCTACCTTTTCCAAAAATCGCTTCAACACCGGCTCGTGGTTATTCGTTAATATGCTTATTTAGCACGCTTTTTAACATGCTTATATTAGCTTGATTACGCGTCCGATTGAAATGAAAATTGGACACGTTTTTGAAGAACTAATTACCACGATAACAATAATAAAGGAAATTAATTATTGTTTAATTTTGTAATTTTTAATCCAGCCAGCTCTAATAAAATTGTATATATATTTTTAAATATTATCAATTTTTTCTTAGGATTCTCGTGCTAGACTATGATTTTGAACATTGATACATTGTGCTTAGTGCGAGTTTTTTAACGTTCTCGATAGCGTAAAAGTTAACTAAAATTTGTACGCTGTTGGAACAGCGCCCCTAGCGGCAAATGTAAGCAAACGTTTTAACTCCAAGTTTTTGAAGTGAAACTTCTTTATGTGCGTTGAAAGTAAAATTTAAGTCGCGACAGATTCTGGTATTTATGACAGATTTTGGTAGACAGCGGCTTGGCTCTGCCTCTGGCGTTGCTGACTTCCATGAGCGACGGTGACCACTTACCATCAGGTGGGCCGTATTCTCATCTGCCTACAAAGGCAATAAAAAAAAGATTCGTTACGGCTAGAGAAGCATACAATTTAGAAAGAGCGAGAGTGAGAAAATAGACAGCGTCTCGCGAACCACTCGATCGTGTAGGGAGGGAAAGGACAAAGCGGGGTAGGTCGTTTCTCTTATACACAACATTACCTACTACAAGAGAAACTTGATTTAAGGATGAAAAATGAAGAAAATCACAATACTACACACCGTAAAAGAAGTTTCACTTCTTAAACTTCGTAAAAGAAGTTTCACTTCTTTCACGTCCACTAGTTTATTTTTGTGTTTAAAGTACATGCATCATTTTTTTTTAAATTGCGCAGTACATAGTTGGAAAATCTCACGGTCATTGTGATAAGTAAGTCGGAACCCATTACGAGTCTACACATACAGAAACTAAAACTCAATTGTATTAAATTGTAGGCTATGGACTACTCTGCGACAGAATTAAACATTAATGTGGCCCGAAAATTACGCAAATTATAATTTGATTCTATTCTTCTGTAAATAAACTTATTTAAAATTGTCATTTTGTTTTGTTCATCATCATCATCATCATCATCAACAGCCCACAGTCGTCCACTGCTGGACATAGGCCTCTCCCAATCCACACCACTGAGCCCGGTCTGCGGCTCTCCTCATCCACTTCTTGCCGGCCACCGTGCGGAGGTCATCGCACCAACTATATTTATTTTGTTAATATAATTTATTTTGTTATAATTTGTTTTGTTACTGCATTAATTATGTAAACTAATATCACTGACGTTTTTACGTTTTTTTTTTTTGCTTAGATGAATGGACGAGCTCACAGCCCATCTGGTGTTAAATGGTTACTAGAGCCAGTAGACATCTACAATGTAAATGCCACCGCCCACCTTGAGATATGAGTTCTAAGGTCTCAGTATAGTTACAACGACTGTCCCAGCCTTCAAACCGAAACGCATTACTGCTTCACGGCAGAAGTAGACGGGGTGGTGGTACCTACCCGCGCGGACTCACAAGAGTCCTACCACCAGTAAAGTAGGTACGTATAGTGATATGACATTTATCAAGTATATTCATGTAGATTCGTCGAATTCCTCTATTGTTGATCGGCTTGTTGTTACAACTAATTGAATACATTAATAATGATGTTAGTAACTAATCATCTACAGGCGGCATCATTGCGCCATTTCGAGAAGGTGGCACGACATGAGAACCCTCTTGTCGTGGCCGCTGGAAACTACATACCCGGTCCTGTAGACCGAATGGTAAACAGTCGACGTCGCCCAAAGCACGTCATTACGGATCCTCCCGATCCATTAACGGTGCTTTTAGGCACCACAAGCACCGGTCACCGTTCTCGTCGAACCCGTCGCTTGCGACGAAGGGTTCGACGAGCGAATTAACCCCTAGACACAGCCCACTGAGTTTCTCGCCGGATCTTCTCAGTGGGTCGCGTTTCCGATCCGGTGGTAGATTCTGCGAAGCACTGCTCTTGCTAGGGTCAGTGTTAGCAACTCTCCGGTTTGAGCCCCGTAAGCTCACCTACACACGTTAGGGTGAAGCTGAAATAGCCTCTCAAGGCTATCAGCATAGGTAGGAAAAAAAAAAAACTAATCTATATAACGAAATCAAATACTCCAGAAGGAAAGGACAATAAAAGACTTCATTGTTTTTTCTCTAAGAAGCTAGCCAACATTTAAAGCCCTTAAATCTATTTTTAAATAATATTTTATACATCATTATTAAATCATGCAAAACTGAACTACTCTTTTCATTGAACGACAGACAGGTGAGGGACTCCGTCTAAGAAAAATCTTATTAATTTAATTAAATACTAAAGTTTTTTTTTCTTTACATCTGTGGCCTTTTATTATGCGTAAGCCGGAACGCACGAGATGTGGGAAAAAGAATATAGTCTGTGACACGCGATACCTTTTTACCGCCAAATATGAAGAACATAAAAATAATTTATAATGTGTTAAATAACTAATTTAATGTAATTACTTTATGCCGCTACAACAATAAAATTTATATTGTTTCAACTGTGGTGTTAATTACATAAAACACGACCAGGCGAAATAAAGAAGGGACTCTATATGCACTCCCTCACATCTATTTAAATAAAGAAAATATGCGGATAGTATTGAATAGGGATATAGTGACGTCGCTCATATTTCCCCAACTCTTGAGTTACGTAAATCGAATGAATATATTAATATTAAATATCCGTGTAATAATATTCGTTGTCAGCGTGTATGAGGTCAGAGGAAAGACACCTTTAGCATCTATTTCAAATTCAATTTGTCATTTAGAATGAGTATGATTTTATTTAAATGTGCTATTAAATTTCGTCGTAAATTCACTAAAATTTGAATACAAAAGAACATTGTTAATTTAAAATCATATGAAAAGGCTGCGCGTCGCGTTTATCGACGAATTAACATAGGAAGCGTATTCCACGAATTGTGTAATATTGGATCGAAGTGTGGAAACTTCATCGTTCTTGCATAAGACTAGCCGATTTCGATGCTTTTAGGTGCTCCTTTTTATGCTGATAGCCTTGAGAGGCTATATCAGCGTTACCCTAGGGTGTAGGTGAGCTCTCGGGGCTCAAACCGGAGGCGTTGCTAACACCGACCCTAGCAAGAGCTTCGCAGAATCTACCACCGGATCGGAAACGCGACCCACTGAGAAGATTCGACGAGTAAATTCGCCCATAGACACAATCCACTGAGTCTTTGTTCCTTTATTCTCTTCGTCTATTGTCTTCGCATTACAATATTTACAATGCTGGCTCACGAACCATGAACTCACTGATACAGAAAAGTATTTACCTTTTTCTGCTAGTTTATTAAATTTTCGTTTAGTCCAAGCTAGCGATTTATCTCTATTTAGACGATTTCTAGCATGACCTCATAAAAATATCAATATGGATAGTTTTAATGATATTCTTTTTTTTTCGTATTGTCCGCAATGTAACACAAATATAATGATACCGGTATTTCAGTTACCTATTTAAATATAGTTAAACAAAAACCGAACAAAAAAAATTACATTAAATATTTTTTTGTTGCGCGAATCAAATTAACGCCACTTAAATCTTCTCGGATGATGTTAAATAAAGATTACGTCTTGTTTGCAGTGTTTTGAGTGGTCACTATAGTCCGGCCGCGTTAATGAATGCGTCGCTGACGGAAGGTAGTCAAACAGACGACGCCACTAATTTTGAGGTCCCGAATCCTGATCACGCAGGAGCCAGTCACCGTTGACGCCCTAGACACGTCCTTACGGATCCATCAGATCCAATAACCTTTGCATTAGACGCCTTCAGCTCTAACACTAGGAGCAGGCTTAGGGACCCCGGTAACTGTACTCGTCGAACTCGACAAAGAGGTCGACGTGTAACCAAACCTATGCATCAGTCCGCTGAGTTTCTCGCCGGATCTTCTCAGCGGGTCGCGATTCCGATCCGGTAGTAGATTCATTCGCGAAGCAGTTGCTCTTGAGTTGTTAGGTCTCTTTCGGAGGCGCTCGGGTAGTTGTTAGCAAATCCCACCCCTCCTGGCTGAGCCTTTGCTCGCCCACCTGTCGTGATGAAACTGGAAAGGCCTCCGGGCCTCCAGTAATCTTTCAATCATAAAAAAAAACTTTGATGTGGCGTTATATTTGCGACGAAAATGTTTGTTGATTATTAGCCGCACCGACGAATGTTTGTCATTGAAAAATTAATCATTAGGTTAGAGTAAATACTTTCTCGAGCGTGGAGATTCCAATCTCGATGGGCCGTGCTTGAGCGGTGGTGTGACAGCCTGGCGGACTATATGTGTATGTTTGTTTTTCCTACCTGTGCTGGTAGCCTCAAGGGGCTATGCTAGCTTCTCTGAGCGAGTAGGTGAGCTCACGGGGCTCTAACCTGACGGATTTGCTAAAAGTAGCCCAAGCTCAAGCAAGAGCAGTGTTTCGCACAATGTACCACCGGATAGGAAACGCGACCCACTGAGAAGATTCGCTGAGCAACTCAGAGGGTTAATTTGCTCGCCGAGCTCTTTGTCGCAAGCGTCGGGTTCGACGAGAAAGGTGATCGGTACTTGAACTGCCTAAAAGCTTACTGGTGGTAGGATCTCTTGTGAGTCCACACGGGTAGGTAACACCACCCTGCCTATGCCGTGAAGCACTAATGCGTTTCGGTTTGAAGGGTGGGGCAGCCGTTGTAACTATTCTGAGACCTTGGAACTTATATCTCAAGGTGGTTGGCGCATTTGCGTTGTAGATGTCTATGGACTCCGGTAGCCGCTTAAAACCAGGTGGGCTGTGAGCCCGTCCACCCAATCATACATAAAAAAGCACTGATACTGGGTCAGGAAGATCCGAAATGAAGTGCTTTTGGCGTCGGCGATTCTTTAACGTTCGATCCGTAACATCGGGTATGTGTGTATGTTGGTGTTCTGCACTTGTACATAGGCAAGCTTATCTTGAAAATGTCTTGAGCGAGATTCAGGCATCTGTCCAATGTCTTGTGTTCTGTGATAGATACCCGCTATTCATTCGAAATAACAGCGGTATAGATAGATAAAGGTACCGCTAATATTTTTCCTTGGAACAGTTGTTCTAAGGAAGTGCCCGCTCTAAAGAAGACGGTATACGGGACCTGTTTCTAACTGTAGAGCAGGTTCGATGTCCGCCAGATGTAGGTACTTGGATTGAAGCGAGGTTTTTTTCTTTTAAATTGAATAAAATTCTGATCTGCGTACCGTTTGAGATAGTCTGGTCATTTTCGTTTTCGATGGAGCAAAGTTGATTCCTGCTACCCGGAACGGATATAAGATTCGATACAGTTTGAAGGAAGCTCTCAACGCCTGTCATTGCTGCTGTCTACAGACAATGGTTACCACTCACGACCTTTACCTCGGTCACTCACATTCGCACGAATACGCAAACCCGTGAGTGTAGGACGACATTTGCAAATGATTATGCAAAGTTTTCGCTGCATTCGTGGTTTTCCAAGCTGTGTCGGTTTTTTAACATACATCAAAGCGCGCGTACCGCGATTCTTCGCGTAGTCTCCCACACATTCGTGTGACCAGTTGCGCCCAGGATTGCGAAGGCAACGGACGTTTCGCTATTTTCATAGATCGTGACGTCTACTGTGTAGCGTATCTTCATCAAAAGAAATCCCATAAAAACAGCATGGCTGTTAATGATGTCTGGGAAAGAATTCAAAACTCTTTTTCTCTTCAATGTTCTATTGACGAATTAAAAAGGAGGAGAAATTCGTGAGACATTCGTAAACAAGTGTAGGAGGAAGCGCAAACGGGTTCGCAAATTGAGTACCGAACCCATTTGCACAGCCGCTAAGTTTGCGAATGAATGTTTGACGGCCATTGTACGAATGTTTGCGCGCATGTGAGTGGCCGGCATTACAGTTCGTTTCATTGAACACATTCACATAAAATGTAGTACCTGATATTTAGCACCTCCTTTGGGATACTCCTTTGGCGCAATTAAAGAATAAGGAATGATGAACGATGAATAACGGATGCTCTTCTCCTACTTTTCTAAGGTGGGTGGCGCATTTATTAAGGTGGGTGGCGCATTTACGTTGTAGATGTCCATGGGCTCCAGTAACCGTTTGGCACCGGGTGTGAGCTCGTCCACCCATCTAAGCAATCAAAGAAAAAGAAAAAAGAAAGAGACAGTATGCACGTCTGTCTATAATGCCTTAAGACATCCTTAAAAAAACATTGAATTCGCTAACTTTTTTTTCCTACCTAAGCTGATAGCCTTGGGAGGCTATATCAGCGTAACCTTAACTAGTAGGTGAGCTCTAACCTGACGACGTTGCTAACACGAACCCTAGCAAGAGCCGTGCTTCGCAGAATCTACCGCCGGATCGCGACCGAAACGCGACCCACTGAGAAGATCCAGCGAGAAACTCAGTGGGCATCGCTAACACCAATATGGCTAATTTATACGTTTTCGATCCTTATTATAGTGCAGTCAATCGTGACCGCTTAACATTAGGTAGCCCATCTACTTATCTACGTTAAAATTTATTTCACTTTCGCCAGATATACTGTAGTTACGCATCATCATAATAGCTACAAACTTTATTAGTTAACGGACATATTAGAGAATTTGAAATACGTTTTAAATATAATCTGTTCGATATCAACAACAAAACTAATTGGTCCCGGGACCACACCTTTAATTAAAGGTACGTGTTGTGTGTTATTTTTTTCTGTAAAAACACAATCATTGCAATTATTAATCCATTAAGATTATGAATACTACAGAGATAATCGTCAAACGTAACCCGAACTTGTAACCAGTGATTTTATAATAATTACGAACGAAACCTTTGGCTGTTAAATAAAAAAATTAAAAATGATTGTCGAAGTGAAATAATATATTTGGGTTTTATTGTAAGGGACGTTTCACATTTGCACAAACCGCAGTGCGGTAGAGGAGTACGTAAATTTTTAAAAATTAATTTTTGTCGCTTTTATCTACAACCATATAGTTTTCCCCCTATCTAATACTTGTTAGCCTAAAGGGCTATTCTGAAAAAAATAAAATTTATTTCAATTACATATCAAACTAAAAATTTACTACATATTATTAATACTTTTTCTTTTTTTTTTCTACCAATGCTGATAGCCTTGAGTGGCTATTTCAGCTTCTCCTTGACGTTGTAGGTGAGCTCACGGGGCTCTAACCGGGAGTGTTGCTAACACGAACCCTAACAAGAGTCGTGCTTCGCAAAATCTACCACCGGATCGGAAACGCGACCCACTGAGAAGATCCGGCGAGAAACTCAGTGGGCTGCGTCTATGGGTTCATTTGCTCGTCGAGCCCTTCATCGCAGCGACGATGGGTTTGACAGGAACGATGACCAGGTTATCAGCTCTAAAGCTAATAATACACTGTTCTGTTCTGTGGAAGTGTGTGACAAAGCGACTTCAGTCGTGGCAATGTATACTTTATTTTAAAATTTCGCATTATAAGAAAACAGAAAGTTATGTCTGCAAAATATTCCAATGCTAGTGAAGCCCCTTATGGCTACTGTTTGCCAAACAGTCATAGAAATCGGACATTATCATCTCTACTCTGGTCACGTTTTGTTTTGATGAAAAACGAAATCTTTTTATTTTTCGCAATAATAAAATAACACTTTTTTAAACATATTATTAACCGCAACACGATTCGTCAGATTATAGAAACAGAGTTATCAGCAACATGCTTCGTCAAAAAGTACAATACTTACTTTCAGCTACAACCGTCGCCATAAGCGTTTGTTTTTGTCTAGAAATTTCGATTCTTAACTGGCTCTAATACTTTAAGTATATTTAAAAAAAAGTCTCTTTAGATGTCGTCATCCGATTGCCGGCTATTTATAACCATAAATCATGTTTATTAGGCGTCAATTAACGAATACATGAACATCAAAAACAGCGATGAAAAACAAAAACAACGTTGTTGCAACGCTTACGCGCGGCGTACGACCTTAATCTGTACTCACCTTTATTTATTAAATATACACTTACAGAATGCTTTATCTATAGTCTGTGTTTTGCTCGCACCTTTAAAGCAATCTTAACTATCGTTGTAACTATATACAATAAGTTAAACAATTTTATTAATTAAAATTAATTTAATATATATTATATATATTAAAATATAATTTTATTTTAATATTATTTAATTATATAATTTTATTAATTATATGTAAAAATATTATTATATAAATATATATGAATTAATTTAAATTTTATTTAAAAAATTATAGTATTACGTTACGATACTTTTTAAGGTCATTTCTCAATTATAATTTTCCGTAGCCATTCGCTCACTGGTAGCCTAAGGATTATTCCAGCTACGCGCGGACGGGTAGGTAAACTCACGGTTTCACAATAAGAGAATTTGCTAATACTAGCCCTAGTAAGAGCAGTGCCTCGCATGATCTCCTACCAGATTAGAATCGCGATCCACTGAGAAGATTCGGCGAGAAATTCAGTGGTTGTACCGGACGTTTTAACATCTTGTACATGTAACCTGGTAAAAATAGCTGGTCAGGATTGGATGCGAAAGGCAAGAGACTGAAAATAATGGAGTGTATATGAGAACCACAATCAGCATTCAGAGGACAGAGGTTGAAGAAGATAGGAAGGTAATGAACTCGTCGTAGAGTCAATATATTTTGGAGTTTAAGGCAAAAGTTATCTGGTCACAGTGCCTTTAAGATCAGATAAAAGAACCAGTTTCATTGGAACAATGCTTACGTAATTGAGATGCAAAGTTTCTATTCTGTATCCAAAACCGAACTTATCTTTTACAATAATACGGGTCATCGGCAATACCGTCTTTACCATAAGGGCACACGGGGCCCGTGCCCAGGGCCCCCATTCTCAGGGGGCCCCGAAAGACCGACAATTTCTCTCACACGTTTATTCTCAAAACATTTTTATCGGGCACATTACACTTTTTTCACAAATCTGTAATCAGAAGGTATTTACAAGGCATATACTATGACTATGATAGAAAAGAAACCGTTATCGAAATCGTAACCAAAAAACCAGCAGCATTCTAATATCATTAATGACATATTATATCATACTGTATTTGATTAACTATAATAAATGGTCTCAAACTCAGTAAAAAAAAAGTTATTATAATTCGCTTTTTTTACTTTCCAAAAGGGCCTCAAATTCTTGTGTGCCCAAAGGCCCCATCCTAGTTTAAGACGTCCCTGGTCATCGGTGCCTATAGATCAGGCTCAGAGCACCGTTTTTAGGGCAAACGAATTGACTATACCTTAATTACGTTTGCTGTAACGCCATAATTGCGAGATAGGATTAAGTATGAAGGTTACGCCGTTTCCGGGTTTGAGAAGAACGTCCACGCAGGTGGGAATGTTGCGCAAAAACCGATCGATCGATCGACGTTTTTGTGCTCAGGATGACGTAAAAGGCGGATCGTACTCACGTAAACATATATCTGCTTGCCGCTCGCTCCCCTCACTGAGGTTCCTATGTAGCTGTCCTCCACGGCGATGACCACACGGATAAACTGGATAAGGTTCAGGCAATCCAAAGGAAGGCTAACAAAATGTCTTATCACTGAACACCTCCTAAACGGCTGGACCGATTTGAATGTTTTTTTTTGTATTTTTTTTTATTGCCCTTGTAGGCAGACGGGCATACGGCCCAACTGATGGTGAGTGGTTACCGTCGCCCATGGACTTCAGCAATGTCAGGGGCAGAGCCAAGCCACTGCCTACGTTTGGGTGGCACTCTGGATGGTTTAGATTCACAATTCAGCCCGGCAGATGGCGCTGCTGTCGGTATCTAGGTTATTTATCTATACTACAACTGTTTAGTTGTAGTATAGATAAATAAGACTGGATCGACTTGAATGAATTTTTGCAGGACGTCTGTCGGGTCCGCTAGTTTACTTATATAGTCCTTATTCTCATTCGTACACTCCTGGCGAAGTGGTCGTGGTTATGCATGTCTTATTGCTCGTTTGTGGCTTTTGCGAGGCTTCTCCATCTCTCTCTATTTGTAACGGTAGGTGTACATTCAGTAAGGGAACACTTAGTAGATGACTTAATCAAGTCTGTCCACCTTGTGGGTGATAGGCCGCGAGACTGTTGACCATCTACTCTTTCTTAAACCAATGAGCTTTCATTACGGATGCATATATATGTAGTTCTTACGTAAGAAAAAAATTATAGATTAATTAATAATATTTAATTCGTGGTCAGTCCCCGATCACGAAAGTTGTGGAGTGTACGTGAGATTAATCCGTTAAAAGTTTTTTTTTCCTATCTACCTGCCAGTAGCCTCGAGGGGCTATTCTGGCTTCACCATGACTGAGTGGTGAGTTCACGGGGCTCGGCCTGAGAGAACATGCTAGCATCTGCCCCGGCAAGATTAATGCTTCGCTGAATCTACCATGATTTAGAAATCGCAACCCACTGAGAAGATCCGCCGAGAGACTCAGTGGGCTGTGTCTGTGAGCTAAGCTGCACGTCGAAAATTTACTCGTTACTAGTGGTCCCGCAGTAACCAAAATTCGACTATAATTAATTGAAATTATAAGTTTGAACATTATTATAAGTTCTATTGTTAAATTCTCTAATCACAGATTTCGCCAAGACTACTACACTTTAGACAAATATTATTAAAGACAAACAATATTGAATCTATTCTCAATTTGACCACAAACTTTTAGCAGTACCAAAAGTTTGACAATAAACAAAAAGTAGGTATATATGATTATATAATAATATGTGTGTGTCTCAAATACATGGTGGTGTGTGTAATGTTTTTTTTAATTGATCTCATGTATTATTAATGCATAATTTAAAAAAAGGTAGCGTTCCGCACTCCTCTATATTCTCTATAAATGTGGGAGATTTCATACTCCTCCGTCCGCGCAATTTTCGTAAAAAGGGTTACAAAGTTTTTGCTTCACGTATGAATACATAGATATTCGACGAGAACGGTGACCGGTGGTTGGAGTGCCTACAAGCACTCTGAAAATGGACCGGGAGGATACGAAAGGCGATGTCATGTCATGTTGCCCCGTCACCTTGGTCGGTTATGTCACTTAGGCGATAAGAGAGTTATCGTGTCGCGCTGCTTTCTCGAAGAAAGTAAAAGGAATCTTGATTAAGATTAATCTATATATATAAAAATGAAACCCGTTTTCCGTTGTCACGACATAACATGAAAACGGCTTGACCGATTTGGCTAATTTTGGTCTTGAATTATTTGTGGAAGTCCAGAGAAGGTTTAAAAGGTAAAGATAAATATGAAAATGCTCGGAATTAAATAAAAATAACAATTTTGTTTTTCCTTTGATGTGTCCCCCGTCGGACGGATTCCTTTTGTTTGTTTTATGTTTATTTTATACAAAAGTTTAGGTATTTTATTTATTGATTGAGGCACTACGAAGTCTGCCGGGTCCGCTAGTTAATTTATAATAATAACCGGACGTCGCGTTGCAACACCGTAGATTACGTACGAATGCTTTGTTGTCACTCAAAAAAAAAAAGAACTAGACTTTTTTGGCAATGGCAATTGGTTTCTTGCGACGCCATTGTTGTAAGTGTCAAGTTTATAAAAATCTTCAATAATTAAATATTCACTGTTTATTCTATTGACCGAAAAATGGTATACTTAAGCGAAACGAGATGTAGTTGACTTGTTTGAGATTATTTACCTAGGTAATTGGTCTGAGTAAGTCGTCGTGGCCTAAAGGATAAGACGTCCGGTGCGTTCGTGTCTAGCGATGCAGCGATGTTCGAATCCCGCTGACAAGTATCAATTTTTCTAATGAAATACGTACTTAACAAATGTTCACGATTGACTTCCACGGTGAAAGAATAACATCGTGTAGTAAAAATCAAACCCGCAAAATCATAATTTGCGTAATTTCTGGTGGTAGGACGTCTTGTGAGTCCGCACGGGTACGCACCACCACCTTGCCTATTTCTGCCGTAAAGCAGTAATGCTTTTCTTAACACCAGGTGGGCTGTGAGCTCGTTCACTCTGAGCAACCTAAGCAATAAATAAATAAAATTGGGATGAAATAAAGGCTTAGTAAAATGCTGGGAATTCATTGAGACTTCAGTAGACGTTTTAGAAGAATTCGAGAAGCCACTTCCAGCAGATTCGTTCATCTTCGCACATTCTTGTACTTTTACAGACATTAAACAGTTAATATTAAGCCTGAAGAAACATTAAATTAACAAAATCAATCAGTTCACACAACAACGCTCCTCGCGTTCCCGCCAAAAAGTCCCCGCTTTTTCTTTCGAAGACTGGAGCAAAAGGGTTGGTAAACATTCTGCCTATAATACCGCGAAAGAGCGTTGTAATTTGAAAAAAAATATATACTACAACCTTGAGGTCGTCTACATTTGCCAGTAAAAATACCGGTTTGCCATTATTTCGGATAGATACGGCTATTTTATTAGCCGAATGACCTCGAAATTGCCATGTGCTCGCTAATTATTCGTCTTAGTGGTTTCCTAAAATTTAACCTTTTGTTTTCAGTTCGATGACTTCGTGAGGTCGCTACAAGTGGACCCCCACTCGCCGCTCTTCAGACTAGTCACGGACGGACAACCTCCACTAAGGTGAGTTGTAAGCAGCTTATGAGACAGTTTCCTGTGCCTAAGACGAAAAAAAAAGTTTTGTTCAAAGTGACGTTTCTTAAAACCAATATAACCTAAAAACAGCTGATAGTCGCCCCATAGATTAATAGTTCACGTAACCGTACTCGTCGAACTCGGCAAAGAGCTCGACGTACAACCTAACCTAAACATCAGCCCGTTGAGTTTTTCGCCGGATCTTCTTAGCGGGTCGCGATTCCGATCCACTAGTAGATTCTCTCACGAAGCAGCTGCTCTTGAGTTGTTAGGTTTCCCTTGGAGGCGCTCGGGCAGCTGTTAGCAAATCCCACCCCTCCTGGCTGAGCCTTTGCTCGCCCACCTGTCCTGGTGAAACTGGAAAAGCCTACGGGCCACCAGTACCTAATCCGTAAATCTTAAAAAAACCTTCTACCTTTCATATTTATACTCAACACTAGCGACCCGCCCTCGCTTCGCTTCGGAAACATTAAAACACACATGAAACCAAAAAAATAAATAAATAAAAAATTAAAAAAAGTAGCCTATGTTCATCAGGGACAATGTCGGCTTCTAATGGAAAAAGAATTTTTCAAATCGGTCCAGTAGTTTCGGAGCCTATTCGAAACAAACAAACAAACAAATCTTTCCTCTTTATAATATCAGTATAGATAAACTAATACCTTTATATCATATGAAAAAGTCACCGTGGTCTCTCAATTTTGTGCATATACATAAACTTGGGTGTACATATAATACATACTAGGTTAATTTTAAGAAACACAAAATCAACTGCTCAATTCCAGCAATTGATAATGAAACCGTCTTCGATATGATTCTAGAACGTATCGCGTTATTTTCACCGACATTTCAATGAATTAATTATCATGCATTTAACATAGTAATTAATCTTATGTAATACCGGAAGCCTTTTTTTTTGTAATATGATTGCAAATTTCAGACATACATTTAGATCTGCTTAAAACTATACTTTTTCTTAGGAGTGGGTAATATCGGTTTTGCCGCGTATCGAATCGTATCTATATATCGAGTATCGATATCGGATATTGAATCTATATATTTTCTGAATCTATATATTGATGGATGCTAGTAGATTTTCTCGATTCATGATATTTGAGATTTGAAACGATACGATGATATAGTATTGTAGTAGATATAGATTCAAGTCAACGTTATACGGTTGGTTTTCTGATATCAATTTATAATAATAATATGATTTTAAAGTAATAAAAAGAACATGAAAATAAAAATATCAAAAAAACTTTCCTTCATGCTTTTACCAGGCTTAGGACCGGCTACATTATTTTCAGTTTTTAGTATTTTGTGTCTTAATTTAAAATTACAAAATATACCAAAAGAGTGTAGATTAGGTAGAATATTTCATAATACTAAATACATATATTTTAGGTAACATTCGCGATTTCGTTCGCGCCTAAGGTACCTAACGTGAGTATTGCCTAGATGAAGTCTCGAGAAAATATCGGAGACGTATTTAGAAGTTCATTTGATAATATTTATACATCATACACTACAAAATTAATTCAGAAATTTTATTATTTACTAAGTTTATGTTAAAATAAGTTTCTAAACTTTCAAAAGTTTAATACAAACACAACAAATAAACTCAATTATTTGGATTTCACTAAAAATAGAAAAATTTGTACTTTAAAAATCAAATACAAAAAACTTTTAAGTATTTATAAACACTTATCCAAAAATTGTAGTTCAAGGTCAAAGCGCGTGAAATTAAATTCAACGGTGCAAATAAGCTATACTGCATTCTAATTAGGGTCGAAAGTTGAAACTTTTTTCCTAAATTGTATCCTGCTGATACACTAAGAATAATCTACAGACGTATGGACTTAAATATAAGGTTTATAATTGTATGGATAATGCCTGTTTCTGTTTCATTCATCATATGTGAGTGAGCGCACGATAGGGATATCGTCCGCTCACTCACTCTGGCCGATTCGATACGAACCAAACGAATATTGCTGATATTCACGAATCGGTACGATACGCCGATGCGCATCACATCGAGCAGTATCGTGTATCGGCTGATATCGTTATATAGATTTCGATTCACGAATCGGTACGATATGCCGATGCGCATCACATCGAGCAATATCGTGTATCGGCTGATATCGATATATAGATTTCGTGCGGAGCGATATCGGATTCAACGATATTGCTGCGATATATAGATATTGAATCTATATACGATTTATATCACCCACTCCTACTTTTTCTTAGTCATTTTAATTGAATAATTTACGAATTTTTTCGAATTACGTTTAAAAGCGTATTTGGTTTTTTTAACATGGCAAGTTTTTTTTTTTTTTATTGCCTTTGTAGGCAAACGGGCATACGGCCCACCTGATGGTGAGTGGTTACCGTCGCCCATGGACTTCAGCAATGCCAGGGGCAGAGCCAAACCGCTGCCTACCGAAAGTTTTTTCATCTACAAGTCTTTTTCACCTCCGCATCAATGATAACGAATGCAAGGGCCGCTTTTAAAAGATTTACAACGAATACAATAGGAAACGGTATTTAAATGTAATACGGTCCGGACCCCGGCATTCAGGGTGCGATACCTATCTAGTCACATCCGGTAGAGCCATGACCATATTTAACGAACGCTTGTTTTCATTGTCAGTGCGGAACGATAAACGTGACGTACGAACCATCCAAAGCCATAATCATAAACAGTACAAATTATATTTAGACATCTTTCATCTCGTGAATGTCCAGCGGGTTGACCCGCGTCGGGATTGTCATTCAAAAAATAATTAAACACACTGCGTTTTTACGGCACCAAAGTAGTATTCATAAGCTCAATGTGAATCCATTTACAACGATGATATATTACTCACCTGAGTAGGAAAGTATAGCTTTCTGATACTCATTGTATATTTTATTATCATTAATACCCATTGATATAACAGAAAGAGGTCCAAGAGCGGAGCCCCGATAAAACTAAGCGGCTCAATGATGAGAGGCTATTTTCACTTTAAAAAAGAGAAGGAAAACGAAAATATATCATGCAATATTACGAATAAGACATACTGCTAAGCTTTTAAAAAAACTTACATAAATAAGCCTAAAAATATTTAAAAAAATTGCCAATCCATCAAATCAAGTCATCTATGTATGTCGTCATAATAAGAAAGTAAACGAAGCCAAAAAATTAAGGCATATCCAAGTGCTGTGCTATTCATGACAGACAAGCTTACGACTCGCTTGCTGATAATTGATTAGTTCGCCGAACTCATGGGCATCAAAATTGCCAGGCATGCAGCTGATCCGCTATTTCTTTCCTACCTAAGCTAAGATAGCCTTGAGAGGCTATTTCAGCGTATACTTAGCTAGTAGTTGAGCTCATGGGGCTCAAACCGGAGTGATGCTAACACTGACCCTAGCAAGAGCCGTGCTTCGCTGAACCTACCACCAGATCGGAAACGCGACACACTGAGAAGATCCGGCGAGAAACTCAGTGGGCTGTGTCGGTGGGTTAATTTACTTGTCGAGTCCTTCGTCGCAAGCGACGGGTTCGACGAGGACGATGACCGGTGCTTGAGGTACCTAAAAGCACCTTTAATGGATCGGGAGGATCCGTAATGACGTGTTTTGGGCAAACCGCTATGACATGTCATGAGTAACATGACATTTAGAATCTTTGCATTGCTGTTAATTAACAGAAGAACATACTACTATCATGGTGTTGGTCGGTAACCATAGATCTACAAGAGTTCTTAACAATCCACTTTGAGACATCAGCTAGAAGTGTACAGGGCATTTATACATACTAGAGGTCCCGCAGTAGTCGAAATTCGACTAACAAAGACAAACAATATTTAATCTATTCTCAATTTGACAACAGACGTCAAGAACAAAAGTTTGACAATAAATAGCATGCATGCGTGTGTGCGTCAAATACCTACATGGTATGTAGTGTGTGTAATGTTTTCTTTATTGATTTAAAATATCTTTTATGCATTATTTTCAAAAAATATTTGCATTGTGCGCTACTTCTCTATATTCTCTATAAGTGTGGAAAATTTCGTACTCCTCCGTCCGCGCAATTTTCGTAAAAAGGGATACAAAGTTTTTGCTTCGCGTATTAATATATAGATAATTTTGTTGGTAATAACGCCGATTTTGTTATAAGCAATGGAAACGCACGTTGAAGCGATTATAAATAATTCACGATGAACGCAAACTATTTCCCTTGTTCACGGAACGGTCATAGGTCGCCTGAATTATTCAAATCGCGTTAAACATTCATTATGGAACAGATTAAATCGTTCAAGTTTAATAATGACGTGGGATACGTATAATAAATACAATGGATACGTGGATTCGTGTTTTGAATTAAATTATGTTTTTCTTTTTTTTTTTTTGTTCTTTTTTTTTTTGAATTCGCGTTGATTCTTTTTTTTTTTAATTCGGCCGCGCTCTATTTTATATTCCGCAAGCAGGAAAATGTTTAATTTAACAAAAAAAAAAAAAAACAAGAATCGGATCCAATTTTAAAGAGGGTCAATTGAATTTTCAATTTAGCTTTTGAAATTCTATTTTGGTTGACATATTTCGCGGACCACCATCACAAATAATAAATACACTTATCACCACCGCGCATAATACGTACAGTACAGTTATGACTTCAATTCAGATTTAAAAGTTGGTGGCGACATTCATCAGTGTTCACTATTGCTATTGTAGGCAGCGGCTTGGCTCTGACCCTGGCATTACTGAAGTCCACGGGCGACGGTAACCACTTACCATCAGCTAGGCCGTATGCTTGTCTGCCTACAAGGGCAATAAAAAAAGATTATGGACCTCAGCAATACCAATACCACAAGTCGCTGCCTACCGCTGCCAGAAGAAAGATATGAGACACTACAGATGTCACAGTGATCTTAATGCTGGCTGAACTTTTTCTCGCCCACCTCTCCTGGCGCAGCTGGAAGGGCCACCAGTAATCCCTCATTCCAAAAATAATAATAAAAAACAATCTCACAACAGTCCATCGATAGCGTAAAAGTTAACTGTTTGGAAGCTACACTATTCACGAGTGACATAGGCTATAATCTTTTTGAAAAAAATTAGGGATCCTCACTAAAACTCCAATAACGTAACCCAAGGTGTAAAAAAATTACCTAAAATATTCTTTACATCCCGTGCCCTGCGAAAACTATTGATGATAGAATAAAATAATGTACTACGACTTTGTAGAGCACATTATTATTTACAAAAAGTGTCACGACAGCATATGTCTAACTATTATAGTTATGCCGCAATAAGTGTTCTTTAAAAAAAAAAACAATGTCAAATATCGTTTAAATTTTTGTTAAAGACCCGAGCGGAGCCAGAGCGGGCTGCTAGTAGTATATATTTTTAAAAGACAAATACAAGATTATTTTGTTTGTTTAATTCCAGACAATGCCTCCACCCAGAGGCGTGCAGCAAAGAGCTGGTGTTGCCGGCGTACTACGCCCGTTTCCACGATCTGCGTAAGGAGTACGTGCGGGCTTACACGTTGCGAGCGGTCGCGCCCCCCAGGACCCAGGCGCCACCACCCCCGCCGCCGGACCACCCCAGCTCACTACTCGATATGCTCAATTGTATCCTTTCTACAACGAATCTAAGATTACCAGGTCTCCAGAAATTATAAAAATTCAAACTTAACAACTGACACCTCAAGATACAGTCTGCGTTTAACAGTTTTGTTTAATGACATTTCTATTGAATAGAATATTGTTAGCGAATTGTTTGATTGAAAAGCGTTTAGTAACAAATAAACAAGATAAACTACTGGTGGTAGGACCTCTTGTGAGTCCGCGCGGGTAGGTACCACCGCCCCGTCCATTTCTGCCGTGAAGTAGTAATGCGTTTCGGTTTGAAGGGTGGGGCAGCCGTTGTAACTATACTTGAGACCTTAGAAGTTATATCTCAAGGTGGGTGGCGCATTTACGTTGTAGATGTATGTATATGGGCTCCAGTAACCACTTAACAGCAGGTGGGCTGTGAGCTCGTCCACCCATCTAAGAAATAAATAAAAAATTAAATTAAATTCGAAAACATCAGAGGAAACGGTACAGAACTTTCATTGCCTTTTGTTATATACATAATACACACCTATACAGTGTGTAAATATATTATTATTATTCTCGAAGCAAAAACAGAAACAATTTATCGAAAACATAACACGAAACTAATTTCGATAATTGAAATGCATATCATCATCATCATCATGCTTTCCTATTACCCTCTGCTGGGGTGTAGGGCTCGAATCAAATTTTTCCATTTGTATCGGTCTTGGGCAGTCTGTTCTAGCTCCTCCCACGTCATGCCCATTATATCATTGAAATGCATATGGTTTATCGAAACATTTCGTCTTCTCGCATTAAAACTATATAATCTCAAAACATACTAATTTTAAAGGAGAGTGTTTTAAAGGTTTAACATGTGATATTTTTAATATTAATCATCTTTGCAACGTATTTTTTTTTACCAGTTATATTATCTGTCTTTTAAAGTAAGATAAAATTATGTAGTCAAAATATAGGTAAACTAAAACTAAACTACGCTCTTTTGACAGTATTTATGAGAATAATACTGGTGATACCAAATGATTCCGCATGTTAACTCAATTAAGAATATTTTTGGAAATTGTACACTTTTAATGCGAAAAGACGGTTTGTTGAGAAAATTGTTTTGATATTACATTATCGGTGTGCTTAGTGCGAGTTTTTTAGCGTTCTCGATAGCGTAAAAGTTAACTCAAATTTGTATAGAGTTGGAACGGTTGCTTACGTTTGCCGCTAGGGGCGCTGTTCCAACTACATACAAGTTTCAGATAACTTTTACGCTATCGAGAAAGTTAAAAAACTCGCACTAAGCACACAGACCGTGTATTTATTTTTAAAACGATACTTGCAAAAATATATATGATTTATGGATACGCTTTATACAGTGTGTGTGTAATACGAATTTTTCGGGTCGAAAATACAATGTTATTCGAATTCATTATTAAAAGTAATTATATTTAAAATAATCTGTATCAAATAAATAAAAAGTAGTAAAGGTGTGCCCATGTCTAGTGAATCACACAAAAACTACAGAATATATTTTGATATTTTTTCTTAATTCACTTAAAAGACACTTTGTGCTTATCTAAATTCATGTTACAATATCTCATTGTAAAGTTTATAGCTAAAAATCTGTTTACAGTAGTACTCAATAGATGGTGTTACTAGTTTCTTGAAACTTACTTTTTTGCCCTATTTAATCGTTGGTAGCCTTCGATCAACAATAGTACATTTGTTGATCGAAGTTGGTAGCCTAAAGAGGCTATTCCAACTTCGCGCGGACCCATAGGTGAGCTCACGGGCTCAACCTGAGAGAATTGTTAACACTAGCTTACTTTTACGGTTAAGTTACATGGTTCAATCGAAAAATGCATAACCAAATGTTTTCATAAGCAGTTTAAAGCAAAACCAAAAAGATACCTTAATAAATATAAATTGTTTCAATTTTGTTGTTTTGTTTTAATATGTTTTAATTGTATCAAATGATTATACGCATAGACACAGTCCACTGAGTTTCTCGCCGGATCTTTTCAGTGGGTCGCGCTTCCGATCCGGTGGTAGATTCTGCGAAGCACGGCTCTTGCTAGGGCCAGTTTTAGCAATACTCCGGTTTGAGTCCCGTGACCTCACCTACATGTTAGGGCGAAGCTGAAATAGCCTCTCAAGGCTAACAGCATCGGTAGGGAAAAAAATTATTATATATATTATTATAGTGAAAAAATTATTGCCTGTAGTTTTCAATCAGGGGTTTGTCATGAAATGATGTCCTTAAAATAATTCTACAGATTTAGGTATTCCTCCGTATTCCGGAGAAAATTTCTACGCTGCGGAAGTGAATGACATGGCGTCTATAATACAAAGGATAATTTCCGATGGTTAGTTACGTTTTTATTGTATTAACTAATACATTATGTTTATGAAGACGATTTAGTTTCTGTTATCTGAGACAGATAACGATATAAGATTCTTAATTAGAAAGATTTTGAAATTAATTTTTTTAAATAGACTAGCCGTACTCGCCCACTTCTCTAGGCATTTTAAATTAACATTATTATTTATTGTCATTGTTATATATAAATATTAACCTATCCATTAAGTACATGTGTTTTCTACATGGATACCAAGTTTCAAGTCAATCGGATGCATGGTTCAATAGTTATAACGAAAAATCCGTAAAAACCACTGTAGATTTATATATTAGTATAGATAGATAATAATATGTTTGAAATAGGCGTAAGTCAATAGATAGCAAAACGTCAATGTCAATTTAGAAAGACGATGTCAAAAGTCAATGTCAAAATCTCAAATATTTTGTGTAGCGCCTGCCTTACTTCAAGGCGCGGAATACATGACATGCAAAAATGTGCAGTATTTCATAAGCACTAATGTCTATATTATGTCTTTGAGTATACGAATTATTTGTTTCAGGCTTCCGATTGGAGCTTCCGGAGGTCGTCGATTTAGTTTTAGAAACTGGAATATGGTGAGTTTAAATTATTAACATGTTATGATATTGTATGAGGCAATGAAAAGAAAAATTACAACATTCCGTGTCTATTTCATATTGCTTTAAACTTTTTCGGCTTTTACCGCGATTTCGATGCATTTCGGTTTGAAGGGTGGGGCAGCCCTTGTAACTATACTGAGACCTTAGAACTTATATCTCAAGGTGGGTGGCGCATTTACGTTGTAGATGTCTATGGGCTCCAGTAACCATTTAACACCAGGTGGGCTGTGAGCTCGTCCACCCATCTAAGCAATAAAAAAAAAAAAAAAATTTTCATTTCACCCTCATTCACTGTCATTAGACGTTTAAATCTCAAGGAACCCTAAAATGAAAATAATAAACAATTTTAATAATTCGTTTTTTTAAATATATATACATATTTGTAATGGGTATAGAATACTTCACAATGAATAAACAATAAAGACTTAATTGCGTTTTCTGTAATACATTAAGAAAACAACATTTGAAGCCCGTAACCTCTTTTAAAATTAATAGGTAATTCAACAGTATTATACTATTTCCATTTCTTTACTTACTCGATGACAATTTTAATTTGAGAGCTGTAGTGTTGTGACCAAATAAGTAATGATATCGATCGCATATATTTATTATGTTTTTAACAAAAACATTCAAAGATATTTTTTAATTAATAATTTTTTTTTATTGCTTAGATGGATGGACGAGCTCACAGCCCACCTGGTGTTAAGTGGTTACTGGAGCCCACATACATCTACAACGTATATGCGCCACCCACCTCGAGATATAAGTCCTAAGGTCTCAGTATAGTTACATTACTGCTTCACGGCGGAAATAGGCGGGGTGGTGGTACCTACCCGTGCGGACTCCCAAGAGGTCCTACCACCAGTGATAAAATAATATAGAATTATATACATATTATCATTATACATTATTATAAGCATTCGATAATATAAGTGCAGGAACTTATAATATAATAATAATATATTGGGGAGAGCTCATCGAGTGACAGTGACGATTCTTCATTCATTTATTTATTTAATATAATATAATTACATATTGTAATGAAATGTATTATTAGTTAATAAATTTGTACAAAATTATCCGGCAATAGTTTAGTTTCTTAAAGTTTGTAAAAAAATATCATGTCTGTTATCGTGTTACGTTTCTCGATAGCTCCATCCCTATCAGTTTCTCCGACTCTGCTGTGACCTTGTACATGCGGGAGCGTCATATTTTTATTAAATAATGTATACATAATGTGAAAAAGACGCTCGTTCAAGTTTCTACAGGAGCTGTCATCGAGAAAATAAAGAAACAGAAATAGTTATAATACATTATACAAATCTGAACTTTCTTTTTTACTTAATACGCTTTTATTAGCTTTAGCTTCGAGCATGATTTTGACCCCCTTCAAAACGTCGAATTATCTCGAAATTTGGTATACTTATTAAGGACCGATGAAAATTCAATATTAAAAAAAATATGAAAAAATTGAAATTCAATTAAAAAATTAAAAATAAATAATAGTTTAAAAAAAACTAACAAAATACGCTTTTATAGAAAATCCAACTAAAAAATTGAAAATAAATTTGAATTAAAAATAGTGTAAAAAAAATTTTTTTTATTGAAAAAGCGTGGTGTGCTTCTCAGGATATTATGAAAATAACACTTCTACTCATATCTGTTCATAAAATATTGATAGCTACTGATACCATGCACCCTATGGTTTTTTTACAATAAAGTATTTTTTTCTTACACATTTTTAATTAAAATTTATTAAAAGTAATTTTCTATTTTTTGGTTGGATTTTCTATAAAAGCGTATTTTGTTAATTTTTTTAAACATTTTTTTTTAAAAGTAAAGAGCTTTAAAGGTTAATGATGAAGATTTTTCTTTACATATATAGGCGCTTATGATCCGTATTATTACCGTAGTTATGTTTAAAGTCAAGCTTCACAGTTAAAAGCTAATCGCTTATTGTCAATCACAGATCGCGAGTTCAAAAGCTATCTCCCGATAAGCTTGTTTGTGTCCGCGACCTCGTCGAGGGAATCGCACGAATTTTATGACATTATTTATTCGTTCAGTAACGAAGATCTGTATCCTCTAATCATACTAATTCTCCAGAATCTTCTCAGTGGGTCGCGTTTCCGATCCGGTGGTAGACTCTGCGAAGCACTGCTCTTGCTAGGATTAGTGTTAGCAAATTCTCTCAGGTTGAGCCCGTGAGCTCACCTATTCCTTAGGTTACGCTGGCATACCCTCTTAAGGATAAAAATATATTGCATACGGAGAAGTTTAAATTATGGTCTATTCTTTAAAAAGAAATAAGTTTTAATAAGAAAAAGAAAAGAAAAAGATAGAAGTTTAGGCTGTAGAACGCATCAAAGAATTATCTATACCTACGTTTTATACATACGCTGCAAAACTTTACTATTCTTCAGCGGTCGGGTAAAAACAAACCGAATTGTGGTGCCTTACCGCATGGGCTCAGAACACGACAAAAACAATCGTAACACATTACTGGACCATAAAACTAATTTCGACAACACTTCACATCTTGTGACCTTTTTTTTCTCCTAAAAGCCCATTCAACAAAAAGCAGTGTCCTGCGATAAAGCAAACTTTACAATAATGATTCTAAACGTTACCGCTATGATTCATGATAATGTATTCGACACTTTTTAGCGGGCATTTAAAATTTGAAGTCGTCGTGGCCTAAGGGATAAGACGTCCGGTGCATTCGTGTTGAGCGATGCACCCGGTGTTCGAATCTCAGGCGGGTACCAATTTTTCTAATGAAATACGTACTCAACAAATGTTCACGATTGTTTTCCACGGTGAAGGAATAACATCGTGTAATAAAAATCAAAACCCGCAAAAATTATAATTTACGTAATTACTGGTGGTAGGACCTCTTGTGATGCCGCACGGGTGGGTACCACAACCCCGCCTATTTCCGCCGTGAAGCAGTAATGCGTTTCGGTTCGAAGGGTGTAGCCGTTGTAACTATACTGAGACCTTAGAACTTATATCTCGAGGTGGGTGGCGCATTTACGTTGTAGATGTCTATGGGCTCCAGTAACCACTTAACACAAGGTGGGCTGTGAGCTCGTCCATCCATCTAAGCAATAAAAAAAAATAAAAAAAAAATTATTAATCTAATTAAAATTATTTTTACGAATAAGTTACAGTTTTCTTATATATCTTTTGTCTTAACTATTCGCTGGATACGTTGTAGATGTCTATGGGCTCCAGTAACCACTTAACACCAGGTGGGCTGTGAGCTCGTCCACCGATCTAAGCAATAAAAAAAAATTTAAACGGTTAAAATAATTTTAATTATAATCGTTTTTATTTGTCGTAATATTTTAAGGCGAACGTACCTATTTATGCTAACAAACTCAAAATACTTTTAAACATTGAACGTGCTATCACGGAATTAAAGATTATATGTTATTTAGCTACTACAAAAATAATCAGCACTGATAATCTTAAATCGTCAACAAGGATACATTATAACAACACGAGTCTATTTTTCAATTATTATCAGATAATAAGTTCCAATGAGTAACGCTGAAAATGCTCGAAATTGTATATTTTTGATTATGTTAGGTTATAATATGTGAAGCTGGATATTAGTGGTGGTAGGCTGTGTTCTGAATCCGCAAGATTAGGTACCACCACCCTGCCTATTTCTGCCGTGAAGCAGTAATGCGTTTCGGTTTGAATGGCGGGGCAGCCGTTGCAACAATACTGAGACCTTAGAACTCATATCGCAAATTGGGTGGCGGCATTTACCTTGTAGATGCCTATGGGTTCCGGTAATCACTTAATACCAGGTGGGCTGTGAACTCGTCCACCCATATATGCAATAAATAAAAAAAAGTAAACTTAAAGATATCTGGCAGTACCACCAGTAAATCGTACCACCAGTAAATTGTCTTGTCTTCGGCTATAAAATGATTACTTAATAAAGTTACCGACGAAATTAACCTACAGTCGTTTACCTGAGCCAATTAATTAGAATAAAAAAAAAAAACGAAACGTCATTGTCAGGGACTCGCATTTGAATTTAGCAAAACGTCTGGTCTAAATGAAGTTAAGGTATTGCTTGGTAGAGGGCACGTAACGCGCCGTGCCACTAATAAAACTTCAAAACAATCCGTAAGCCGTAATCATAGTCGGCGTGCGACAGGCCGCCTCATTCCTTCCCCCCAAACCTCGGGCTGACTCCTCATTCGCACTCAAGACGTCGACCGCGTAGCACGTCTTCAAAAACAAAAAACAAAACCTTATCAGTAATTTAATGTTTCGAACACGTTCGTGGTGTAATAAAAAACGCCTGGCCGCGATAAGAAGTCCTCAGTAGAGAGCTACGAGTGTTTGTACTGTGATACAACGCGGTCCTGGGCTCCTAATGACATCGATGCTCAACGCGACTCGAGATAAGGAGGTGAGCTGTGATAGCTTTACGATAATTAGTTCGCCTTGTGCGCTATTAGTCCGGCTATGTCGTGTTATTTGACCGATATAACACATATAATAATTGAGCATCGAAATCTAATTGAATATGCAATTTCGAAAAGGGCACATGTCGCATATTTTGTCAAATACGTTTTTTTCATATACATATGTAGTCTTAAAGCTTACCTACACCCATTTTATAATAATTCCAGCAATTTCCAATTGCTAATTAACACTAAAATATATATCAAAAGTTAATATTTGAAATTTTACACTGCTTTAGAAAATAATCAGTTTTTTTTTTTTCATTTCCCGAACATTTTACATTTTTAGAGATGTGCCTTTTTCGAAATTTGAATATTCATTTATGTTTTTTCGTTAAACAAGAGCCCTGTGGATTTGCACGAACCGTCACAGCTTACGTGTTTCAAACGTGTCAAATTCAATACGTGTGTGTAGTGTGCGTTCACAAAGAAATGCACTCGTTTTTAATGACGGCGTCACATTTCGTATTTAATTACTGACGCTGCGGTGTGCTTTAAAATGTTTCGCGGAATAGAACAAACAAAAAATAAAAATGAAACATGCCGTATATGAAAAAAATCCGGGTCCTTATTAGTTGAGCGGCAAAAAAAAAAGTCTACCAAAATAAAATTGTCGACTCTGAAATCTGAAATGCGAATAATCGACTTTGAGCTGAAAGGGCAGTGCACAGAAAACCCTATTTCCAATAATTTAGTTTCGTTGTATTTGCGAGAAAAAAAAAACAAATGTTGAATCCACGTATATGTAACTAAAATTACAGAATTTTTCATGTGACGTGGCTTCACTAGCGCGCAACGTAACGTTCCAACACCGACTTGTGTACGAGTGTTTGTAAATAAATATTTACGAAGAAAAAAAAAGAAGGATCATCATAAAACGACATAAGTAACATGCCTGTGCACATACAAAAATCACCTTTGTACCACATCATTACATTTGATAAATAGTTTACAGATATTATACGTATATAAATCATAAAGGGTTCAAGAAATACCCTGATATTGCTTGCGTCAATTGCAAACCGCCTTGTAAGTAAGCTAAGTAAGTTTTACTGGTGGTAGGACGTCTTGCGAGTCCGCACGGGTAGGTACCACCACCCTGCTTCTTTCTACCGTGAAGCAGTAATGTGTTTCGGGAAGAAGAGTGAGGCAGCCGCTGTACTGTAAAAATTGTGACCTTAGAACTCATGTCTCAAGGTGGGTTGCGGTTTTCACGTCGAAAATGGGCTCCGGTAGCCACTCAACGCCAGGTCGACCGTCAACACGTCCTTATATCTAAGCAATAAAAACCATTGACTGGAATAATGTCTATGAAACCATAATTATTTTCTTTCGTGAACCTCATTCGCCCTGTTGCTACCGGAGCCGATTTGACGACATGCTCGAAGTGCCAATTATTTTGTGATAACGGCTTGTTTTATCCAACCTACCACGCCAATTTTAAGGCTTCAAAATGTAGTAGACCAATGTGCTTAGTGCGAGTTTTTTAACGTTCTCGATAGCGTAAAAGTTAACTCAAATTTGGAATTGGAACAGCACCTCTGGCGGCTAACGTAGCTCAACGTTCGAACTCCATACAAATTTGAGTTAACTTTTACGCTATCGCAAACGTTGGAAAAAGTCGCCCTTTATCACACAGATGACGTAATTAAAACGCAAAATCATCAAATCATCTACTTAATGAACATTAGAGTGAACAGTACAATGGCTTCTAAATGAAACCACAGGACTGAAAGCAATCAGTAAAACCTTGCCTTTTTAAAATAAGTATCTCGTATTAATCAATCGAAAACAAAACATAACATCGAAGACACAGAAGTCATATTACAAAATTAACAATAATGGATTCAAAACGGCACATTCCCATTCGGTTAATAATCGTGAACTTCGCGATGTGCCTTGTTGGACAAACGATCTGTTAATGTTTCTTGAAGTAGGTACACGAATAGGTATTGTCTTGCCGGATCTTGGTACAAACGTATCCTTAAACTATATTACAAGGAAAGAGAGAGAGAGAGAGAGGGAGCTAGAGAGAGAGAGTTCTTTATTCATTACTAGCGACCCGCTTCGCTTCGGAAATTTATTATTGATTTCTCCACTATTTAATGGATGTTATAATACATATAAACCTTCCTCTTCAATTACTCTATCTATTATAGAAAACCGCATCAAAATCCGTTGCGTAGTTTTAAAGATTTAAGCATACATAGAGACAGACAGATATAGGGACAAAGAAAGCGAATTTGTTTTATACTATGTACTGATTATTATATATTTTTTGCTTAGATGGGTGGACGAGCTTACAGCACACCTGGTGTTAAGTGGTTACTGGAGCCTATAGACATCTATGATGTAAATGTGCCACCCACCTTGAGATATAAGTTCTAAGGTCTCAGTATAGTTACAACGGCTTCACGGCAAAAATAGGCAGGATGGTGGTACCTATCCGCGCGGACTCACAAGAGGTCCTACCACCAGTAATAAATTACTACACACGAAAGCGCAATTAACATTTAAAAACACTCAACAGGCAGATATAACTATATATTTAAATGTACAATAGGCGGTTTTTATCGAAAGTAATCCTGAGAGCGAAGCAGCAGGTAAAAATTTAGCTTTGTACCGTTATTAACAATATTCAGTATGATCTTTGAAAAATCAAACCGTTTCTAGACAGAATTATATACACTAGAGGTCCCGCAGTACTCGAAATTCGACTATAATTAATTGGCATTGTAAGTTTGTACATTATTATAATTGTATTTTATACTTCTATAATCACAAATTTCGCCAAGACTACACTATAAAAAATATTAACAAAGACAAACAATATTTAATCTATTCTCAATTTGACAACAGACGTCAAGAACAAAAGTTTGACAATAAATAGTATGCACGCGTGTGTGCGTCAAATACATGGTATGTAGTGTGTGTAATGTTTTCTTTATTGATTTAATGTACTTTTATGCATTATTTAAAAAAAATTATTAGCATTGTGCATTTCTTCTCTATATTCTCTATAAGTGTGGAAAATTTCATAGTCCTCCGTCCGCGCAATTTTCGTAAAAAGGGATACAAAGTTTTTGCTTCACGTATTAATATATAGATTACTCTACATGTAAACATCAAACGATAGCTTGGCAGAGAATACTGTCAACTAGAACGTGAAAGTAAATCGATCTATTATTCGATTATACTGGTGGTAGGACATCTTGTGAGTCCGCGCGGGTAGGTACCACCACCCTGCCTATTGCAGCCGTTGTAACTATACTAAGACCTTAGAACTTATATCTCAAGGTGGGTGGTGCATTTACGTTGTAGATGTCTATGGGCTCCAGTAAACACTTAACACCAGGTGGGTTGGTTGTAAGCTCATCCACCCACCTAAGCAACAAAAAAAGGTATGTAATAAAGGCTGAATCAAATGCTGGGAATTCACTAAGACTTCAGTGGACGGCGGGGCAGCCGTTGTCTATACTTGAGACCTTAGAACTTATATCTCAATCTATGGGCTCCAGTAACCACTTAACACCAGGTGGGCAGTGACCTCGTCCACCCATACAAGATATAAAAAAAAAATCGATCTGTCTTATTCTACCATAAATTAAAATACCGATTTCGAAGGCAACCCTAATTCAGGAATGGTACGAATTCACGAAACACTGAATACTCAATTACCGCTTTATTCTAAGAATTGCGACCTCCTGAACGAGAAACGTATCACAAGCAACGAATAAACAATAACAATATTTACATAATCATTCTGGCGATTTGCGTGTTCTTTGAATTTTTTTATTGCGTCATAAAACAGCTGAAGCACAATAGACGGACAATGGAAACAAAACCAAATTCTATTCAGATATGAGAAAATTGCAGTCGTTTCAATATTTATACTTGTGGCCAAATTGGCTGCTAATTCAGCTTTTGTTTTCCATTCCCATGCATCAGCTCGCTGAGTTTCTCGCCGGATCTCCTTAGCGGGTCGCGATTCCGATCCGGTTAGTTGATTCATTCGCGAAGCAGCAGCCCTTGAGTTGTTAGGTCTCCTTTGGAAGCGCTCGGGCAGCTGTTAGCAAATCCCACTCCTCCTGGCTGATGAGCCTTTGCTCGCCCATCTGTCCTGGTGAAACTGAAAAGGCCTTCGGGCCAACATTAGGTAATCCCTCAATTCTAAAAAAAAAGGTCTGTCTTCTCATTGCTGAAGGCCGTGTCTAGCTTCAAGTGTCAATCACTCGATGCACTATGCTACACCACGTCCTCCTGTCTTTAGCGGTCTTAATAGCCTCGATTATTGTCAGGCCAGTGAGCGTCTTTACCAGATCTGACCAGCGGGAAGGTGAACGTCCGCGTGATCTTCTCCCGTCAACCTGAGCAACTAGCATCAGTTTCTCTAGGTTATCAGGATCTCTACGTGCTCTTTCTTCTAGTATAGTAGCGTTAAATGTTTAACGTAACCTTGTTAGAAGTCGCATTAGAAGTTTCACTTCAAAAAACTGGTTTCCATAGTACATGGAATTGTAGTTCAGGACTGTATAATGATGTGATTGGTCGACTAATATCGCTAATAGAGTGGCACTACCTAGCGCACTACAGACTTAGAGAAAGACCAACACTTTAGACCTTACAAACTCGCGCTCCTAACTTGGTAACTCTTCGACAGAAGGACTTTAGTATACTTTGTATTTTGTACCCAGTTGCTCATAAAGGAGTTCTTTGAATTGTCCGAGATGATCCCGTCACCAGCTTTTGAATGGTCGATCCGTTTTTTTGTCGTCTATTTTATGTACTTAAGAGAACAGTCAGTTTGTTCTTTGTCGTCTGGTTCGTGTGGGTCTTTTAGGAAGGCATTAAAAGCACGTCCGCCCTCGTTCCATTTCTCTCTTTGTTTCTTTTCAAATTCTTGTTAAGTCTCTTTTTAACATCAAGCCGTTTGATCACTTCTGCTACCTGAAACTAATAAGCTTATAAAGCATCCAGATTAAAACAAGCCCTCTGTATATAATGCCACAGTCTTTTTTTTAATAAGGCATGAGAAGACTCCTCGCCTGTGGACAGCAACATAGCTGTGCCCTTGGCGGTGACCACAGATCCGCCGAGGCACATCCTTATCAGCTACCAAAGTCAATGAAGGAATTTCCACGCATAAAACTAATGTTCGCACTAATATTTCTCTATAAACCGTGTCATTAATTCATTTGTAACTTAATAACCGTCAATATTAAGTGTCATCGTCGTGAGTCACCGGAGCCGATGGCTCCAAGAGTTGAATAATCCGTGAAACCTTGAACATTCAAAACACATTCGCGTTACACGTGAAATTCAACTTGCCATTTTAAAAGCATTTGTGCAAGATTTACGAGTGTGCCGCGCGCCCAACGGTAGAGTAATACGAGAACTCCGGTCCTTGATGTCAATGCATGCGTACCGTCGACAAAAAAGAAATCGTGAATATTTTTTTTTATTTTTTTTTCTTAGATGGTTGGACGAACTCAATGCCCACCTGGTGTTCAGTGGTTACTGGAGCCCATAGACATCTACAACGTAAATGCGACACGCACCTTGAGAGATATAAGTTCTAACTTCAAACCGAAACGCATTACTGCTTCACGGCAGAAATAGACAGGGTTGTGGTACCCACACGCGCGGACTCAAGAGGTCCTACCACCAGTAAAAGAAAATCATTCAATCTGTTTCGACTATTTAAAACTTATCACATTTTGAGTGTACAATAACTACAATGCTAGGCGCATAATCGCTTAGATCATGTTCGTAGTTTCGTCTCTGTCACTCATACTTATATCACACATATAAAGTAATTCATTATCTCTTTCTAAAGTACTATGTGTAAAACAAATAATTAAATTCACAATCTCCAGTAGAATAAATTATATTATTTATTTGAAAATATATCTAAATAGCGTTTTGTAATTGTGAGCGCGTTTATAGCGTTATAAAAAAACTGAATTAAGATTGTAATGACAAAGAAAATAAATAAATTTTAAATATAAATATAATATTATTATGAATTGCTGTATTTACGTATTTTTCGCAAGCTCACTCGTGATGTGCTGACGCTACTTTCGAAATATCAACAAACTCCTTATGTCATCCGTTGGGATTTTTAATGCGTACAGAAATATTTACAATTTTTTTCCCAGAACCATAGACGCTAACACTTAATGCGCATTCCAATGTGCTTATTATTCGAAGTTATTAAGAAATACGGGAACAATCTGCCAAAGGTATAGCTGCTTAGGCTACCAGCGAATATGCAGAACGAAAAAAAAAAAACAATGCACTAAGACCTTAAAAAAAAAGCTGTGGGAACTAACGCTGTTTGTGTAAAATGGAACGTAACATTTGATAAATATTAAATTTTTTAACAGAAGCTCTATAATATTTTTTTTGTACAGAATACCTCTTGTAGGCGTACAAGCATACGGCGCACCTGATGGTGAGTGGTTACCATCGCTCATAGACGTCAGCAATTCCAGGGACAGAGCCAAGCCACTGCCTACCACAAAATATCGGATATAAAATGTCAAATTGCAATATGTTACACAGTCTTACATATTTCAATATTTTACGTATCCGTATATAAATCGATTTTAAAACGCCCACTGAGTTTCACGACGGATCTTCTCAGTAGGCCGCGTTTCCGATCCGGTGGTAGATTCTACGAAGCACTGCTCTTGCTAGGGTTAGTCTTAGCAACGTCGTCAGGTTTGAGCCTCGTGAGTTTACTTACTAGTTAAGGTTACGCTGAAATGGTATCTTAAGACCATCAGCTTAGGTAGGAAAAAAAAAGGTTCTACGGCATTTGTGAAACCGACCCATGTGGACTTACTTGAAGATATTTGCTTGTGTACCTTATAGTTCCATAGCCTCGATACAAACACAGGCGTCTTACTGATGGGGCTTAGTCGGTAGTCGTTCTGCGGGGCAAGTGCTTCGCGCGCCTTTTTCAAGGCGTAGTCTCCTGCGAGGAATTCGGAGAGGTGGAGGACCTTGACCCTCCTCGTCCCCCTCTTCCTCTCAGGAGGCGCCGGAGTCCGACGTAACCCGGTTCGTTACCCCCCCCGGACCGGGTATCCGTAAATGGATTCCCCAGCGTTAAAAAATAAAAAGGCGTCTTACTGATTAGGCCGCATGCATTTAGCATAAACAAAAATTACTACTGTCCGTTCCGACGATTTGCCTAATGTTTAAAGCACGTTGCACAAGCGAACTCGTCGTGTCACCATCTTTATTGTTGCAATATCAAACACAATGTGTGTTTACATTCACATGATATCTTCATTGAATTCTTCTTCAATCAACTGAACACGTAGCTTGTATATATACACTGAAATTAATACGTCAAGCAAATACTTTGTATCCCTTTTTACGAAAATTGCGCGGACGGAGGAGTATGAAATTTTCCACACTTATAGAGAATATAGAGAAGAAGTGCACAATGCTAATATTTTTTTAAAATAATGCATAAAAGGTTACATTAAATCAATAAAGAAAACACTACACACACCACATACCATGTATTTGACGCACACACGCATGCATGCTATTTATTGTCAAACTTTTGTTCTTGACGTCTGTTGTCAAATTGAGAACAGATTAAATATTGTTTGTCTTTGTAAATATTTTTTATAGTGTAGTCTTGGCGAAATTTGTGATTATCGAAGTATAAAATACAATCATAATAGTGTACAAACTTAAAATTCCAATTAATTATAGTCGAATGTCGACTACTGCGGGACCTCTAGTACACTGAAATACGGTTTTAAATGTGTAAGTTTCTCGTGGGAAATCGTAAATACGTGTTTTACGCGATAATGCTTTTACTTTATCTGAAAACTATACGTACGCAACGAACATTCGTGAGTGTAATCCAGTGTGCTTCGTGCGAGTTTCTTAACGTACTCGATAGCGTAAAAGTTAACTCAAATTTGTATGCAGTTGGAACAGCGCCCCTAGCGGCAAATGTAGATAACGTTCCGACTTCATACAAATGTTAGTTAACTTTTACGCTATCGAGAACGTTAAAAAACTTGTACTAAGCACACAAGGGGGAATGCTCGGGTAGACTACGCATTAGACCTGACCTTGGGGGGGGGGGGGACGCGAGAAGTCCAAACCTTTTTAGTAGCTTTAGCGAGTGGTGATAATTGTTTATCGAAGCCAACAGACATCACCAATACAACGTAAATGACGCAATTCAACTTGAGAAGTGAGTTCTAACTCTCAATTCTATAATACAACGGCTGAACATTGAAAATTTGTTCTAAAATTTACACTAATTTTTCTTTACTTTGAAACCTTAAGTTCGAAGCTAAGTCTAATAAGCTTCGTCACTATTTACCTTTTAGTGAGCTAAAAACCTAGACATCTCTGTCGTGTGGAGACCGTAACGTAAATTTGACTTAGTGCAAGAAAGAGACGAATATATATGTATCTAAGATGTCATCATATAAACACAGAATTTCCGTTATGTGTAAATTTCGTAACGCTAAAATTCAAATTTCTCCCATTTAAACTAATAAATATTTCGCTAACTCTCTCGTTGCTAAGGAATATATAATATAAATAAAATAAATATATATTTTATCCGTATAACAATGTTATCGTTCAAACATAATCGAATATAATCTCTGCCTACCTACCGAAACAATAGAATTGTAAAAATTGGAAATAATTGAAACATTGATTGCGAGGTAGATAACCCCTTTGCAATGTTATTTTTGTAACAATTTATTTCCATGACGATCTGCCCCTTCCAACACTACATGACGATCACGACCACTCTGTCAAGAGCAAATATATTAAGTGTATAATCTATGGTCAAGAGTGACACGACTGAGAAGAAGAAAAAGAACAATTTATTATCCACCTAACCCTTTATTTAGTAAATAGCTTGTTTAATAAATTCACAGCAACTGATTATATCAAAGAATTAAAAAGCTTGTTTAATAAATTCACAGCAAACTGATTACATCAAAAAATTAGCGCATAATTAATTGATATTTCTCAAAATTCTGGGTGTGAAGTCGAAATCGTTTTGGCGTGGAAATTTTAAATCAAGGATATTATTATCTTTTGCAAATTGTACGTTTCCGATTGTATCGGTGCGATAAAGATATTATGATTTGGTTAAATAAATCACAAACATAAAAAAAATTTTCATTGTCAAACCGTATCATGCCTTCGGAATTCATTTTCACCACTGAAACAAGGAACTTGCCCCCAAATTAATCTTTAAATTACTCGTATTCAAAAAATACGTTTATATAATATACTAGCTGTACTCGCCCGCTTCGCTGGGCATTTAAAATTAACATTATTATTTATTGTCATTATTATTAGGGAGTTCAACACTCATATAAATATCAGCCTATCCATTAAGCACATGTATTTTCTACATGGATACCAAGTTTCAAGTCAATCGGATCCATGGTTCAGTAGTTATAACGGAACATCCGTAAAAACCACTGTAGATTTATATATTAGTATAGATTAGTGGTCCCGCAGAAGTCGAAATTCGACTTTAATCAATTGAAATTTTATGTTTAAACATTATTATGGTTCTATTGTCAAATACTATTGTACTTATATAATATAATCACAGATTTCGCCAAACAATATTCATCTATTCTCAATTTGACCACAGACTTTAAACACTAACAAAAGTTTGACAATTGACAATAAACAAAGAGTATATTTATATATTTGTGTTGTGTCAAATACATGGTAATGTGTGTAATGTTTTCTTTATTGATATCACGTATCTTTTATGCATTATTTAAAAAAAAAAATTAGCATTGTGCACTTCTTCTCTATATTCTCTATAGGTGTGGAAAATTTCATACCCCTGCGTCCGCGCAATTTTCGTAAAAAGGGATACAAAGTTTTTGCTTCACTTATTAATATATAGATATAGATATGATGAGAAATAATAAGACAGGTATGCGTTACTAAGAACTGATCGGATATCACTACAGTGCTGTTTCTGTGTACGGACGAACATCTAATCCACCTAATTAACTGTTTGTTAAATTACAAAAACCCGATCTTAGGATAAAAACAAAAAAGACATTAAAATCCTAGGAAAAAAACAAACACGAAGTAGCAAAGCTTAGCAATAGCAATAGCATAGTTTTTTTATCGGGCTGGGGTCCGAAATTCTTAAGGGGTGTCCTGGCCTAGGGCCTGGTATTTGGGAGTTAACGGTCTGCTGATGTTAAGAGCAGACCGCGGGCCTAACATTAAAGCGCATAGCTTCACTTAACATTCAAATTGCATTTCAGTATCTAGTGATACTACTTCTAGTGAAGGCCCATACAAATTGGTTTCACCGTGGGGACACCCACAGACACAGCCCACTGAGTTTCTCGGCGGATCTTCTCAGTGGGCCGCGTTTCCGATCCGGTGGTAGATTCCGCGAAGTACTGCTCTTGCTGGGGCCAGTGTTAGCAACACTCCGGTTTGAGCCCGTGACCTCACCTACACGTTACGGCGAAGCTGATATACCCTCTCAAGGCTATCAGCATAGGTAGGAAAAAAAAGTGGAGACTTGCTCGCACACAGAGACCGATAACGAATTACGATGCTTTTTTTATTATCTTAATTGTTTCGCCGTGATTCTTGAACTTAATAAATTCGATTAACAAAATGCATTAATATATTATCAAATTTTATCTCGAACTGAATGACCAGTGACCCGAGAATCGTGTCGTCTAAGTGATAATTTCGATGTTTTTGAACACAAATCTTTTTTTTTATATTTTCACTTCTTACTTCGTCTAGTCAAGGATTCGATTTACTTTTCGGTACAAAGGTGACGTAGAGTTAATTGTGTTTAGAGGGATCTTTTGATGGTATCCCGGAAACACACAGCGAAGAACAAGCTAATGTTTTGGGATATGAATTAGATAAAGAAGTTGTGCGCGACTCTAAGTTCATATATTTCGTCTCTGAACTAACTGTCATAAATTTTGTTTAGAAATGCTTGTCGTAGGGATTTCCGCTCATTTTACCATCGCTCCGACCACTACTTGACTAATCCATAGGGCCGTCTTATCCATTACGTCACAACGTAATCATATTGTTATTCTGCAATATAGCACTTGAACATCGCCGTCAATAAAAAAATTACAAACCGGTATTATTGTTCTTAAGTTCAAAGTTTAAAAGTAACAAATCTCTATATATAAAAATGAATTGCTGTTCGTTAGTCTCGCTAAAACACGAGAACGGCTGAACCGATTTGGCTAATTTTGCTCTTGAATTATTTGTGAAAGTCTAGAGTAGGTTTAAAATGTAGATAAATATGAAAATGCTCGGAATTAAATAAAAATAACAATTTTGTTTTTCCTTTGATGTGTCCCCCGTCGGACGGATTCCTTTTGTTTGTGTTTATTTTATACAAAAATTTAGGTCTTTTATTTATCGATTGAGGCACTACGAAGTCTGCCGGGTCAGCTAGTAAAAAATAAAAAAGGCGCCAAAGTGACTGAACATTTTTAAAATATAGCTCCATTAATCGAATATGTTTGAATTCGAACGAAACACAGCGCTACCAACATTAGGAAGTGTATAATTTATTTCCTTTTATTTCATCATAATTAACTTATTTGCTCGCTGTTATCATTACCAAAGACCCGTGACATTTATCGGCGCCAATAAATATTATTTTCGTCGTGACATTAACTTGTTATGCATGAACGTATGTATATTGTTTATGCAGTAATATTATATAAAAAAATTACGTGAACTATTCCCATAATAATTATCTATATTGATAAAACAAAGGGGGTAAAATGACTGTTAATGCAAAGGCGGGAAAATAATATTTGCTATTAAACTTCAAATATTCAGTTCGGTCCTTTGAAATTCCAACAATATGTAATAGTGTTTGTTTCACGCGTTGCAGACATATCTAAAACTGCTTTTCCAATTTAATCTCACGTTTTTTTTGCTACAATTTTATTACTTCCGACGCTTCGAATATTTTACAGTTTTTGTGAATTAACTAAAACTGCTTTCAGACTACGCCATAATATAATAGTATATAGTTTAATATATAGCACAACAATATCGCGCACCATACGAAGTTATGGACACGTTCACACTGTACTGTACTATATATGTATTATTATACCGCTTATTATAGTATACGGCTTACTTACTAAAACAAGATCCCCCACAAAACGTTCAATTACTATCTGTTCATAGATTTAAGAAAACTGTTAAGGAACGTTTGTGCAACAAGGCATATTATAATGTTAAGGATTATCTACTAGATGGCACTACGTGGGAATGAGGCGTTCGCTCCTGGCCTTTTCATTTTTCATTATTATTTTTATTTTTTAATTGTATTTTTTGACTTGTTTTTTCGTTTATTGCAAATACTGTTATTAATTTAAAAAAAAAAAAAAATTGAGAGAAACAAAAAGAAAGGCCGCTGAGTTTGTTTCGCCGGTTCTTCTCAGGACAGTGGTGTTTTTTTTGGAACCGGTGGTAGAGTTAACATTGTTATTTATAATTGACATTCAACAAGTGTGTTATACTGACATCTAAGTTGAAATAAATGATTTTGAATTTGAATTTGAATATGCTATACTTTATGGCACTATAATATAGCGTAATCTGAAAACAGCCTAAGCTGCTTTTAGTATAGCAGCGTATACCTACTTAGCCGTAGAACATTGACTAAGTCGACCATTGTGACGACGACCTAATTGATATCCCCAATTGTGATAGCTTTTTTTCTATCTATACTAGTAACCTCTAGCGGTTATGCCTGCGTCATTGAGCGAGTATGTGAGCTCACGGGGCTCTAACCTGACGAAGTTGCTAACACTAGCCCTAGCAAGAGCAGTGCTTCGATCTACCTACCACCAGATCAGAAACGCGGCCCACTGAGAAGATCCTGCGAGAAACTCAGTTGGCTGTGGCTGAGGGTGATTTTTTAATTTTAAGTATTATTTCCAACACTCGTGCGGGAAAAAAGCAATGCTTCTTTTGTTTTGATGAATGCACTCTTAATTTTCAATTGTTACAGCTCAAAAGACGATGAGATTGACGGGAACTGCATAGTTCGCGCCCGCGGTCTTCCCTGGCAGTCCTCAGACCAGGACATCGCAAAATTCTTCAGGGGTCTAAATGTAGCAAAGTAAGCCTGGTTTATCTATCTATTATTCGCTCTGTAAGCATCGAAGTTCTTGGCTTATAACTAAGACTCTTGCTACTCAATATGAGTTCCATTATGCCGGATGGTGATGTAGTCTAATAAAACCAATCACGCAAATTTTTGACAAGCCTACTATCTTGCTGTTGTATTGCGATATTGCTCTGACTAGTTCTGCCGTCATTCCAATGGAAACCACGATCATGCCTCAAATAACAACGGCGTATTGTCGCATATGGTTTCTGGAGTCTGGCCACCACAAGATGACTCCAGAACCTGTTTTCCCACCGTTCAACCCTATCTCTAATACTATTTACCTACACGCTTAGGATAGACAGTTGACATTAATTCTTAGAAGCCATTCTCAACTTTATTGCGCTAGTTAGGGCTGGCACAACATGTCTTCTTCATTATAATTGGCTATAGTTTATGACTACTGTCTGCTTAACGCGAGCCCTTCGTTGATGGATGAATCAATTACCTCAATGTTTTTCCTCTAAGGGGTGGAGTAGCTCTTTGCCTATCACCGCAAGGCAGACGTAACGGCGAAGCACTGGTTCGATTCGTGTCACAGGAGCACAGGGATATGGCTCTGAAGCGGCATAAACACCACATCGGCCCTCGGTACATTGAGGTAAGTCTTCTTCGTCAGCATCAGCGAAAAGACGGATAATTACTGGATATCCGCCTCTTTAAAGAGCCTTACCACGACGACCGGTGCGAGAACTGCGGGGTTGAAGTGTTGGGGGGCAGGGTACATTATTCGCTAAACCTTAAGGGTTCTTCTTCTCCTCACAATAATTAATATTTAGATATTTTAAAGGTCATGGTAACTAAACTAGTGATAACCCTATTGCGAAATATTTGAATTTAAACAACTATATACGTTCAGTAACTTTTTTGTAATACGACGAAAACTTTTCCAGCAACAGACAAAAAAAGCCATTCCTTTTCAATATTAGACAGTCCCGTACAAGTGAAGACATTAAAATAGGAACAATCGACCCCAATAGCGGGGTTGTGAAGGGTTATCATCGTTCTATTATTAGCTTCAAAACGCATCCTTAGTTAGTGGAGTTACGTTGCTTTGAAACAGTTTTAGTTTGAAGAAGAGATCGAGAACATCCCGATATCTCTGTCTCGCCCGACAATGACGTCATAAGCTACCACGCAAACCATGTTTTGTCATTTAACTAATAAAACATGGTCGTTTCTGAAAGCACTCGTAATATTTGAAGTTGAAAATACGTATTGAAATTAACATTACAATAAGATTACGTCGTGAGCCGATTTTTTTTTCATTCCATCCTTCCTCAACTTATACAATCGTCAGGTTATTTGCTGAGCGTTGTAATTTTCTATAGTATGTCAAAGCCACTTCTTCAGTCTTCCACACGGTGTGAGGTTCCTGCTATTTGTTTCCAACTACGCCTGTACGACTTAGTCCCCTTTTTTATCGGGCGGGGGCCGAACCCCACGAAGTGTCCGCATTTAGGGGGCATGCGGGGTATCTGGGACTAGACGGTCTGCAGATGTAGGGAGCAAAGGCGGCCCTAAGGATATTTTGGGGACTTATCCACCAAACGACCCGCTTTACACGACTACGTCCTCTAGGCTGTCGCTTTTGACCTTCCTTGCCTGCTTAGTCAACCTAAGAAAATCCATTTAAGTACCTTACCCAAAAGATCATAAACGATCTAACAAATTATAATTACAGACGACTCCCAGTATAGTGACTTTGACTTCCGCGGTGAAGGAATAGCATCGTGTAATAAAAATCAAATCCGCAAAATTATAATTTGCGTAATCACTGGTGGTAGGACCTCTTGTGAGTCCGCACGGGTAGGTACCACCACCTTGCCTATTTCTGCCGTGAAGCAGTAATGCGTTTCGGTTTGAAGGGCGGGGCAGCCGTTGTACTGTTAAAAGTGAGACTTTGCAACTCATGTCTCAGGGTGGCGGCATTTACGTCGTAGATGTCTATGGGCTCCGGTAACCACTTAACATCAGGTGGGCCGTGAGCTCGTCCACTCATCTAAGCAATAAAAAAATTTAATAATAATATTCAGGTGTACCGGGCGAGTGGTGAAGATTTCCTCTCGGTGGCTGGTGGCGCGACCTGTGAAGCAGCTGCCTTCCTATCGCGAGGAGCGCGCGTCATCGTCAGAATGCGAGGATTACCTTACGATGCCACTGCTCAACAAGTCGTGAGTACCTACCTTGACGACAAACATCACTACATAAACAAATTCGCTTTCTCTGTCCCTATATCTGTCTGTCCCTATGTATGCTTAAATCTTTAAAACTACGCAACGGATTTTGATGCGGTCTTTTTTAATAGATAGAATAATTGAAGAGGAAAGTTTATATGTATAATAACATCCATTAAATAGTGGAGATATCAATAATAAATTACAGTTTCCGAAGCGAAGCGAGGGCGGGTCGCTAGTTAATAATAGCTTTGATGCAACTACAAAAAGCTGCTATATTAAATACACGTTGGACATGTTCGTAAGTTTTTAGTAATAGAAGAAAACTCAACTAACGGACTTTAAAAATATTTATTCGTAATTTAAGTAGTAACTCAGATCGCTTTCTATTTCCGGTTTAAAAGAATGAATTGTGATTTTACCGTTATTTATATTACCTATATTTAGCTAAGGAATTTGGTGAACATCCTCGCAGTGTAAGCGATTGTTTATCCTGCGCTAGCCCATTTTGGATTACATTGCGCGCCATCCAAAGAACGTTGGATAATACCTTAAGCACCGGTCATCGTTCTCGTCGAACCCGTCGCTTGGACGAAGGGCTCGGCGAGTAAATTAACCCACAGACACAGCCCACTGAGTTTCTCTCCGGATCTTCTCAGTGGGTCGCGTTTCCGATCAGGTGGTAGATTCTGCGAAGCATTGCTCTTGCTAGGGCCAGTGTTAGCAACGACGTCAGGTTTGAGGCCCGTGAGCTCACTTACTGGTTCGGTGAATTTAGAATAACCTCACGAGGTTACTAGAATAGGCACGAAAGGGATAAAAAGGATCTCCTAGCGTATTAGGAATACAGTATGTAATTTCATTTGTTTTAGTTGGATTTCTTCACGAGCGGCGAGGACCCAGTCCAGGTCCTGGATGGTACTGAGGGAGTGCTGTTTGTGCGTCGCGCCGACGGTCGCGCGACCGGCGACGCTTTCGTGCTTTTCGCGAAAGAGGAGGACTCACCCAAAGCCCTGTCGCGACATCGCAAGCTCATCGGGTCTCGATACATCGAACTCTTTCGCTCCACCATCGCTGAAGTGCAGCAGGTAAAATGCTCATTCGAACGCAAAATAAACAATTATTATTTTCTGCCTACCGACGCCGAAAGTTCGGTTTTCCTCCCGCTGTACAGGGAAGAAAGTGTAACTTTTCCTCCCTGGGTACTGACAAGTGCGCGTGCGCGTTAGTGTCTACGTCTGCTCTCACACACCTAAAATTCTCCGCCATTGTTGTGCTCGGGTAATTTGCAATATTGTGCTTAGTGTAAAAGTGAAATAAACAAAAGGCGATAAAATTTAATAGTGAAGTATTAAACAAAGATGAGCTCATCAGACAGTTCTTATTCAATTAGTAGCAGTTTATTTAAAAATTACAAAACAGTCAAATTGTTTTTTTTTATGAGAGATGAGATGTCCTACTTTTTTGGTGCACAATGTACTATATTAATGTTAATGTGGTCTGATGTTTTCTTTGACGTTTTCCGAATTACTCTGTCTCTTTCACTCGTTCGTGTAGTTATGTTCCATCTCACTCGACTGTCTGTTTCACAATTGTGTGGCCGTAGTCATCACAGGATACAAGATATTTGACAGATGTCTGAATCTGGCTTACGGCATTTTCAAGATAAGCTTGCATATATACAAGTTCCGAACAAACAACATTAGGACCGTCGGTCTACCGAGTAATATCACCCGCTCGGTGGAAGATCTTCTCTTTCGTCGTGATCCCCACGGGAGGTGTTCTTTTTAATGAACTCTGTCTGATTTTGACCTTGTACGGATTTTAATAGCACACGGAGTCTTGTAGGTTATGTTTATAGGTTAGCTAATGTTTTTTTTATATTTGTTTCTAGACATCTAGACCGTATTTAAAGGTTAATTATTAAAAACAACCTTTTTTCTGTAAATTGTAACACTGGTTTCACATGCACTCCTGCTATGGCCAGTGTTACCAAACTCTTTTAGGTTAAGCCCCGTAAGCTCCATTACGAGCATAGATAATACAATTAATATTTAAGAGCTACAGGTCTGTGCTTAGTTAGAATAGCCCCTTAAGCTACCAGCGAATAGTTTGGGAAAATTAATATTAAATCATCGCTAAGACGTTGCCGCGTTGTCACGCGTGTGGATAGGTAAATCTTTAAAAAAGTCGATGTAGGCCTTGTAAATTGTGTTAATTTAATTCAGTCAAAATGACCAATGGTTCTGCGCATAAATATATATATCTCTAGTAGAGAATTAATTCCGAAATATTTAAACTAGCAACGGCTAGTGTTAGCAAGTTGTACTTCCTTTTTCCCTAGCAAAAAGAACTTTGTTCGACATTCTTTATCTGTCTACGTTACAAAATAATAATGTGCATTTTAACAATAAATAAAAATGAATCGTAAGTAAATACTTATTTAAAATCACATGACGATAGATACGAATGGTTTCGTAAGACTGGCGATCATATAACGTACTTTTCCGCTAGCTCGAATGAAATTATGTTGTTATTGCAATTTCCGAGTAATCTTAGCGAGCTATTTGTTATATTACACATTACAAAGATACTCACGGCAAACGCATATTATCTACCTATCGACGCATGAAAGGCAAACGTGGCTAAGCGACAATGCGTGAACTTTACAGTAGACTAATTTATTTATAGTTGAAATATCTGAAAAAAATTCAATTTTAACGAATCTAGCTGTAGGATTCACTGGTGGTAGGACCTCTTGAGAGTCCGCACGGGTAGGTACCACCACCCCGCCTATTTCCGCCGTGAAGCAGTAATGCGTTTCGGTTCGAAGGGTGGGGTAACCGTTGTAACTATACTGAGACCTTAGAACTTATATCTCGAGGTGGGTGGCGCATTTACGTTGTAGATGTCTATGGGCTCCAGTAACCACTTAACACCAGGTGGGCTGTGAGCTCGTCCATCCATCTAAGAAAAAAAAAAAAAAAGTATTGAAATGATTTTAATAGACCTAGAAATATATATTTTTTGCGCATCGAATATGGTTATTGCCTATCATTTATGTACAAAGCAGTTATTGTCGCTTAGTCACGTTTGCCTTTCAAGCGTCGATATATAAAATAAATAGATATGCACTTTATTATTACACTACTTAACAGTAAATGAGTGTTGCAATGCGCGGATTTATCGCCTAATTTCGATCTCTTTCAAACAACTTAGGTTAATGGTAACCATATTCTCCACACAACTTTATTACACAATCGGTATTACACTTTTTTACTACACTATCGGTAGACAGCGGCTTGGCTCTGCCCCTGGCATTGCTGAAGTCCATGGGCGACGGTAACAACTCACCATCAGGTGGGCCGTATGCTCGTCTGCCTACAAGGGCAATAAAAAAAAATATTACACAAGGTTATAAATTGTTTGCGATGTGCGATGTTTCACGATGTTTCTTCCAAATTCATTTATTCCGCCATTTTTACTTGATTGAATAACGAACATTAAAAAAAAAATTACCTATGAGCTTGCCAGTTCATGGCCATTTGAAACGTAATAAATACTAAATTAAAAAAATATATATATTTAAAAATGTAGGATTCCGTTTTCAAATTCATTCATTTTTGTTTATTTATTAGTGTTTTTTTTTTTCAACTATATGTACGCGTTAAAAGTGTCAGCTATTATGAAATACGAGTTCCGTCGCGGTGCACAAACGACTCACAACATTAATGACGTGTCCGGAGTAAACATTACAAACGAATGCAAGACTCGTTTGCCTAATATTAAAATAAAATTAGTTTTTTTTTATGGGATTTTATGACCTGGTAACTATTAGGTCATGTCTTATTTTAATTTGTATTCTTATTTTTATGAAAAAATGATAATATGGAGTGAAATTAAATAAAATGAAGATGGTTAATTTGATACATTAATTAACTGGGATGAAATTAAATGAAATGAGATGAGGTGATATGGGATGAAATATAATCTCAGTAAAATGGTGGTTTTTTTACTGAAATTTTTTCAGTGGACTTTTTGGAGGATCCCGAGAAGTTACGTCCAGCGGCTTTGTTTCAATTTTCCCACATTTGTGGACTTTCACAGATATTAAATAATTAATAAACCACCGTTATTACATATTTAAACCCGAAGAAACACTATATAGACAAAATAAAACAAATCACACAACTTCACTCCTCGCGTTCCCGCCAAAAACAATGGAATTAGTAATATTAGTAGACAGATTATACACAAAAAAAAGAAAGACTATTCATAAATATTAGTATAGGATATTTCCTTAATAATAATATGGCCGATTACTTCTCAAAAATATGAAAAGCATCATTGTTTTAATTAAAATTCCTTAAGTTATATTATTGATCTTCGGTTGCCTTAGATCTTTCTTATTGAGTTAAGACTTTTTTTATGTCCGTAGCCTGCCTTTGAGAGATGGTGAGTAACACAAGTGTTTCTTGAGAAATATGACAAAAAAATTCGGGTCGTTCACGGGCAAAGACTGTTCCAGAATTTGTTGTTTCAAATCGTGATACCAAATCTATCTGCACATATCTAAATACGTTATTTTGAAAATTTTAGGTTAAGGAAATATTGACTTTTGCTATAAATCATTAAGGATCTTTTTTGTTCGTTTAATGTGATGCGTGTATATATACTTACAGCGTGATGTTTTTTCTTACGAATAAATTGTATTAATTTTTTTATTTACAATACTTAATTTAAATTTATTTAAACTCAAAATTTCCATTTGGGCCGATACTTCCTCCTCTGTGTATCAAAAGAGGAAAAGTGGCCCAAATTTCAACATTGGTAATGTTCTAATCAAGGATACATTGGAACAATACGATTAGGTCTTCGATCTCATGTCTCAAAGGGGATGGCGACATTGAAGATATGATGACCATGAGCTCCAGTTACCACTAGACGACGCATAAAACTGCCGATCAATAAAAAATAGCTCCTATGCTTTTTTACACTGTGAAGGTTTCTAATCCAGTCCCTTGTCATTTAAATAAATTAGTTATATGAATTGATCGTCTCAAGAATACTACACTACAGGAACACTACAGGACACCCTAATTTGATATTCCCGTGTGTTTCTTACGCAAATGTTTCATTATTTTTACAATTCACGACATTATTTACTTTCATAATCCATCGACAAATACGCCTTAATTATCACTTCACTCTATGTATCCTTTGGCTAGAATCTCTCCCCTTGTTATCGAATTCCGGTCAACACTTAAAGCCTTCAACGCAGTGAAGATTTAATTTTACGGATAGGAAGAGATACATGTCTAGATTTTTGTCTATGTTCCATTTGACATTAGGGCATGAACTCATGGACAAATTCAAGATGGTCGACAGTTAAAGCGCCATCTAGAATATGTGTGACAGCTGTCAGTTACGACAACAATGTCTGCTCCATAGGTCCTAAACCGCTCGTTGGAGAGTCGTACAAGCCAAACCAGCACCCCGTCCACGGCCCCCGCTCCCGCTGAAGGTCTTCTGCCAGTGGCGTTGGTGCCACAGCACGTTATCACATCTGGAACCGCCAAAGACTGCGTTAGACTGCGTGGACTGCCTTATGAAGCCCAGGTGAAACTAAATAAGCTCTATAACATTTATCCTTATTATTTAAGTTATTAAATTTGTTATGTTATTACTAACACGTACAGCAGTGGTGTTTTGAAGTCGACTCCCCCCACAAAACGGTGGAAGGTCCCTCTATCATAGCCGATAAGACAATCTGTATATTAACCACACGTCAATTGCAATTGTTTGCACTCCATTGCAATTAAAATATCTTAAATCGATTTTTTTTTTCTTTTCCGCATTATCGTTTACTGGGATTTTGCGTCTGTGGCGACCGCGCGCATTAACGAGTAACCCGCCTTTTTTAAAAACTTAAGAGATATCAATTGCACCAAATCTATATCCGAAGAAGCTTTGTATTGGTGCTATAAAAACTTTTTTCTGAAGCTTAGTCCTCCAAGGAGCCACAACTGATGCAGATAGAAAATGCTTTTTACGTCGTACGCACAATTAACCATTCATTTGATATTTCATATTTTACGATCAAAGGTTGAACACATCCTGACGTTTCTGGAAGAATTCGCCAAGAACATTGTCGTGCAAGGAGTTCACATGGTTTTCAATGCCCAGGTAATTTTATTATTTTCCAATAAAAAAATTAAAAGAAGACGTGGTAAAGAAAAATTTTAAGCGTATAGATATTTCGTATTCTTGTTAACTCTCTCGAACATTCTCGAAAGAGCACGAAAGCGGCAACTCTAGCACAGATAAATAAATATTCATTTGTTTTCGTACATACATATATTTACGCGTGTTTTTTTTTTAGTAAATTATCTTTATTTTTATATTTGCATGTCAGATCGAAAAAGAAATCAATCCAAATTATTGGAACATTCGATTTTAGATCCAGAGTAATAAATCATTTCATAATAAATTATAGCCTCTTATGGATCTACTATACTATTTTTATAACGAAACAGTATTTTAGAGCAATAATGTTCACGATTGACTTCCACGGCGAAGGAATAACATCGTGTAATAAAAATCAAACCCGCAAAAATTATAATTTGGGTAATTACTGGTGGTAGGACCTCTTGAGAGTCCGCGCGGGTAGGTACTACCACCCTGCCTATTTCTGCCATGAAGCAGTAATGCGTTTCGGTTTGAAGGGTGGGGCAGCCGTTGTAACTATACTTGAGGCCTTAGAACTTATATCTCAAGGCGGGTGGCGCATTTACGCTGTAGATGTTTATGGGCTCCAGTAACCACTTAACACCAGATGGGCTGTGAGATCGTCCGTGAGATCGTCCACCTATCTATGCAATAAAAAAAAAACGCTCTTACATATAGCCTTACATAGGCTCTTACATAGGCCTCTGGTCAAGTGAAGTTCACGTTCTCACGTCAAGACCTCAATATATTGGGTGTCGTCATACCCCTTCTAGGGTCATCCCAGCGGCGAGGCATTCATTCAGATGGACAGCGAGGCCAGCGCTTTCCTCTGTGCCCAGCAGAAGCATCACCGGTACATGACCTTCGGGAAGAAACAACGGTACATCGAGGTTAGTCACTATTTAATGAATAATATTGCTTAATTACCGTACCATTTTTTTTAAAGTTCACATATAAAATGTATACTCTGTGTGAATATTCCTTACTAAGAGACAGATAATCTCCTTTTTCCTCATTTTTTTTTATTTCTGATGAATCAAGTCGCTTAGTTTAGACCCATAGACATCAAAGTCAACCTCTTTCGAATTAGCACTGTAAGATTTAATCCCTGATAAGGCAACAATATGGCATCCGTTCACTAATGGATGGAAGTCGAACAGAGTTACACCTTCAAGTACTGACACAGCAGGAGTGGTTCCGCAGGTGTTCCAGTGTTCAGGCGACGACATGAACATGGTGCTAACGGGCGGCGTGACCCCGGCGACGTCCCCGAAGGTGTTGTCCCCCGGTACGTTGGTGTCCCCTCCCGCGGCCCCCGCGCCCCCCGCGCCCCGCCTGCTCGCGCACCACATCGCGCAGCAGACGCTCCTCGCGCGCCAGCACGAGAACCTCCTGCTGGCGTCGCTGCGGCCGCCGCTCGTGCCGCTACTGCACTACCCCCCCGCCCTGCGCCACGCCCCTCCCTCACCATACTCTTTCCAGCAGATGCTTCCCACCAAACGCACCTACGATCGCGCATTTTCGCCCGCGGACCAATCCCCAGCCAAGCGTCCCTACGCTCTTCCCCAGCATCTCGCGCCAGCCTTGTCCCTCCCGGTCTACTCGTACGGCGCTTCGTCTCCGATATTCTCGTACTCCAACACGAGCCCTATGTTGCCGACGTACGCGAGCGCCCTTCCCACGGCCATCCCCACAGCCCTGCCCGCGGACTACGGCGCGGCGCTGTCAGCCCTGCCCTCCATGGGCTCGCCCTACCCAGCCGCCTTATCCATGCTCCCTACTTATCCCATCCTACCGTGGCGTCTTAATAACTAAACTAACTCAGTCACATTCAATACTCGGTACCTGAGGGAAAATATTAACGTGCTGCTCGTGTAGACAATACGTTTTCTGCGACCTTTCAATAGTATTGTGCAATAAAGTACAAAAAAATATAAATACTACATAATAATATCCCTAGATGTCACAATATAAACAACATCCATCTAATAGGCATTCCGAAATTCTAAATACATTCGAAGTTTTATATAAATGAAAGTGAGACGGTTGAAACTAAACAGGGTAAAAGAAAATGACAAAGAGCTCAAAACCGCAAGTGCCTTTAACGGATATTCGGAGCGAGAAAAATCGCGAATTTAATGTAAAATCTTAAACTAGGCAGCTTTATGTAGTTAACTTATAAGAAATTAGATGATACTAAAAGTTGTTTTATGAAATTACTTTCTATAAATCAACTTGACTTGAACACGCCTCTATCATTTAACTTTAAAAGACGTGCCGCTATTAAAAAAAAATCTATTATTAAGAATCTATTTCCACAATCAAGTCGATTTTGTATGAAATATCAATACAAAACATTTTTATTCTTGTTGAATTTTGCTGACTTTAAGCCTTGTTGAACTCTCATATTATTGTTTAGTCGATTTAAATCGATTTTAAAATAAGCGAATTATAGGTTGTTATGACAAATAGGTTAGTTTATTGTTAGATGCAGTATCCATGACTACGGTCAAGTTTGATTGAATGAAATAACAAAGATCACATCAACTGGCTGTATGAGCTTCATCCCGTTAGTCCGCGGACGAATAGAAAAAAAGAGTATATTCTTATCATGGAGTTAATAAGTACCTACAACTGGAGTGCTGTCTGATGCCGAGAAATCGGTCTCGAAAGAGAATACTTTTTGGTCGCGGTGTCCTTGTCTAATGTGGTGACCATATAAAATTTATTTATAGGATAAAATTATACACATGCATCAGTTTTGAATTTACCTTAAGTAATTCTGTGTAACCCTATGTAAATACAAAACACGTGCTTGCAACGTTTTATTTATGTAAATTCAATTCTAAACATTGCTTCGTCGTCATGGTGCCTTTTTTCGACGTTTTTTTTTGGAAGTTGCTGCGTTGTCGAAAATCTAGCACTGAGTTTTATTACAAACATCATTACCTCAGTGCTATTACTTAAACTTCCTCAAACTCATGTTTAACGTCCGAATACTCAACCGCGACTTAAATATTATGTTGAACTTAATTACGCAATTCCTACTTTAGTGTACTGGCTAAGTGGGCCGTGCAAATTAATATTTGACACACTGAGTGAGACACTGCAACACACATGGTCTGCGCGTATCGGGTGCTCTTTTCCTACATTCACATCTTCAATTGATTTAAAATTACTTGTATTTTTACTTCTGTGCTATTATCATGACACGTGTATATTAAGTCTACTAGTTACATTTTAGGAAATAAAACACAATGGGTAATAAAATGAAATGAACTGAAATTCATTTATTTGTTATATGTAAACAATTAAATAACTCTTAAATGACAAGTCAATACACATAACACAATACACATAGTACTTGATCTCTATTTACAAAATATTGGTTATATTATTATTATTAAGTTCAGTAAATTTTCTGTAATCTTATAATATAACATTTCCTCTATTTATTTTTAAGTAAATTCTTTTTTTTCAACGAAATACATAATTTATTTTAATCAATATCTAAGTGGACCATGAGTATCATTAAAATTTCGCAATTTAAATTTCAATTCAATTAAAAATCGCCATTTTTCTTTAATAAATCTAAAATCGACTTTATATTTACAATCACTATTTCACGACTTTTAAGTTTTTGTTTCAATACCTTAACATCTTGTCGTAATTTTGCTTTTCTCGGGGTATTTTTTATTTCTTGCGTTTGAGTACTTGATTCTTCTTGTTTGACCTTTTTAAAGGACATTTTCCAGAAATTCCAAAGTCATATTTACTAGAAGATCCTCCTCGTTCGCTTAACGTCAGGCAAATGATATACATGCTTGCGTGCGACGCTATTCAATACAATAAAAAAAGTTCAAGAAATACCACGTGATGGCTCTTATAATATGAAAAATACATTGCAAAATTATAGTTTTCACGATTGTTTTTTCAAATTTAGTATATGACATAGATTAAGTACAATTTACAAGACAAATGGTATTAAATATTATAATGAGAAAATATATCTCACATTTTAAAAATATATGCTCACACTAGTAAAAATTTTATCAATGAATCTGACATATGGAAGGATATTCCACAAACTGGAGAGGATTCTCGCTTAAAACCACTTATATTAAAAGTGTTCACCATGATTACACGGAAACTTTCACGATTTTCGAAAAAAAAACAAGCCACAAGCTGTATCAGTGCCATTTTAACTTCGCACTACAAACGTAAATAGACGCCATTTTTCTTTTAATCCATTCATAGCTCTTTTTCGGTGATGCCAACAATTAATCTGGCTTCCCACCAAATTCAACATGAAAACCATCAGAAATCTACGTACCTACCATAAAATTTTCCATTAAACAGAGTTCTTATTAATATAGAACAATATTTTTTTTGTTAATGAGCTTTATTAATATATGATGTTCTATTAAAAATCAATATATATCATATAATCAATACTTCTTATATAATTTATTTTAATAAATTGTCATCATCAGAAAATAAATTCACCATAACTTTGTACGTTTATGTTGAACCAATTTAATTTTTGACGTTGATGGAAATTCTAAATTGTCGCAATATTTTCTAGTTAAGTTTAAGTCACATCGTTTAAATAATATGTATTTAGATATATTATTGTCATAAAATGTTTAAAATCCTGTAAAGTGGATTGATTTTAACCTTTTCAATAATTTTCAACAACGCCCAAGCTACTAAAAAATCCACTAACCACTAAAAGCCATTTTTGATAACTAAGACGGGGGTCCAAATTCCGAGATTTTATGGAAAATCCTCTAAGCTAGCAACACTGCTTTTTGTTTGTAAAATGTGCGAGAGGGACACCACCACTTAATAATCATTCTCTTTTCAGACCGTTTTTCCTTACATCTTTTGCTATTTAAAAATAAACTTTAAGCCATAGAGATAAAGTATATTTTTAGTTTTTATGTCAAACGAAGTAAGCACTCCAGTTAGAATAGTAACTCTATGATTCTTATCAATTTTGGACTTACTTTTTGGTTGTTTAACCTCAATCATGTTGTTTTTGTGCAGCTATTTTTATGGCACTTATTAAATTCTTTGTAGATGTATTTTTTTTTAAATGGATACTGCCAAAAACGTCTAACGTAAGTGTGATCAGAAAAAGTTGTGATTTTTTTTTTGTTAAAACAAAACATTCCATTGAAAAGACAAGTTTACGCCAATGTTTTGAAGGCTGAATAAAAAGTCTGACGATACATTAAACTCGTACTTATTATGAACTTAAGTTTTTTTTTTGTTTGTTTTATCGAGTAAAATGCACTTATTTGCTGTTAATTCACCATACTTTTATTACACTTATATTTTGATAAGTTTTTTTTTTTAAATGTGAATTGTTTCGTTCAATTATTTACTAGTTAGTACGTTCGTTTTTGAATTATCATAAAGTGTTTTTAAGATCGTTTTTAGTCAGCTTTTAGCTATAGATTATTTCGTAAAGTCGCATACTTAAATGCGTGCAAATGTTTTTTCCGTACGCGGATGAAAAGGTACTTACTCAAACATTTAGGGGTTTAATAATTGAATAATTGATAGTGTCGTCATAAAACGAAATGCTAAAAAAAAACATTACCGGCATTTGTATCCCTACTTTCCTATACCTCCCCTTTATTATAAATATACCTACACATAACAATGCCTATTACTTAAACGTATATTATAGCTTTATTCATAATACTGTGTTATATAAAAACTCTTTATGCCAATTTCAATTTGACAGTTTGTTTTCCCGCTAAAATTCATGTCATAAAGACGTTTTTCATTTGACAGCTAACTTCACACCACAATTTAGTTTCATTTGTTTATAAATAAAATTATTAGTTGTGTAGGATTGTTCTGGAATATGTTACGAGGTTAGTATATGTAGGTGTGCCTTACTATTAGCAGCTACAGATACTATGACTCGTTTTGCAAACATTTAATGAATTTCCCGCCATATATTCCAGGCTCAAAGACTTATTTAGGTACATCTACATAGAAACCGCAGTGGTTTAAGTCATTTGTAATGGTTGCCATCGTTTCTATTTACATATTCACGACTCATGATATCAGAACTATAAGGTCGTTTATCAAACGCAAACATAAATATATCTTTATTTTGTGTTGGCAACTTTAGCGTGCATAGTGCATTTATGCCTTTCCGGTAAATGTATCTGTCTATACAAAACAATGGATGATCCCTCAAGCTTCCGGAAGCTTGCGGTAAAATTACTGGGCTATGTCTTCCGGGCACACGCCGCATCTGGTGCTACATATGCGTGCGTATAATATGCGCCCAAGTCTTGATCTTCTCAGTTAACATTCGACCTTATCGTCCTGTATACAATGACTACTTTGACGGTTATTGGGAGCTTCACAGAACACGGTGTATTGGCTAATCTTTGTACTGTCTATATTACTTTTTGGATAACAATGACGGAATTTAATGTTTTTTTTTTATCAATATATATTAGTTTACTTATAGATATGACGTGTTTTATATGGTATAGAAATATGTATGTACGTATCCGTACGGGTTGTGTTATGGAAAATTTGCATGATTCAGCGTTAACGGTGAGCTACATAGACTAGTGATAATGGAATAGTCTAGAACGTTTCCGAAATTTATATTATGATAGATTCTTATGGTAAGTAACTATTACTTAGATAATCCAATTGGTAGATCCGGTCCTTTTTAATTTTAGTTGTATTGAAGTCTTTAGTCAAAAGAGGGGGTAGCAAATAAAAATTTTGTTTTTACTGAATATTTTTATTTGTTCCACTCCGCAACATGGTATTTTACTGGTGGTAGGACCTCTTGTGAGTACTGGTGGTAGGACCTCTTGTGAGTCCGCGCGGGTGGGTACCACCACTCTGCCTATTTCTGCCGTGAAGCAGTAATGCGTTTCGGTTTGAAGGGTGGGGCAGCCATTGTAACTATACTTGAGTCGACTATTATCAAAGGCGGCAATCTGACTTTTGGACAATGATTGGTAAATCAGAAAAACGAATTATTGACTTTGTATTCCATTGGCAGTCACAAAACTCTTCGGAACGACATCTTAGATAAATAACAGGTTAACTATTAACCTTTATTTAATGCAGGTTTTGAACCGTATTCTTTGAAGGAGACGATTATATTCAAATCAATCTGTATTGACATATCAATAAAAATTTTTTGTCCAAATGTACAGATTGCCACCTTTGATAATAGACGACTCACTTAAGACCTTAGAACTTATGTCTCAAGGTGGGCGGCGCATTTACGTTGTAGATGTCTATGGGCTCCAGTAACCACTTTACACCAGGTGGGCTGAGAGCTCGTCCGCCCATCTAAGCAATAATAAAAAAAAAACCGAATGAAAATAAATATGAAAAATAATTGCTTTGAAAGATTCAAGCGTTACCGCGACGATAATTAGATATAAACATCTCATCGCAAAAATTGTTTACAATGGTGTTTTTTTTTAGTTTATTCTCGCCAAGAAAATAACAAACTTAAATTTTGTTTTTTCAATGCGATTAACTGATCCAATAGTTGATATGCTTTTTTTTCTTGCTTAAATGGGTTTACAAGCTGATATAAAGTGGTAATTGGTGCAAAGAGTTATCAACGTAAATGCCGCTACTCCAGTTTGAGACACCTTAGAGTATTAAGCGGTAGGCAGCGGCTTGGCTCTGCCCCTGGCATTGCTGAAGTCCATGGGCGACGGTAACCACTCACCATCAGGTGGGCCGTATGCCCGTCTGCCTACAAATGCAATAAAAAAAAAAAAACCTGTTCTAAGTCTAAATTTTTTGTATCCTACCTATTCTAATAGCCTTGAGAGGCTATATCAGCGTTACCGAACCAGTAGGTGAGTTGATGGGGCTCAAACCGGAGGTGTTGTTAACACTGGCCCTAGCAAGAGCAGTGCTTTGCTGAATCTACAGATCAGAAAGGCGACCAACAGAGAACTAATTTTTACATAAAAATAAAACATAACGGCTACCCCACTCTTCAAATCGGAACGCAAGACACGCCATAAACAAAACAAAGTGATAAAAATATTACATTCAGACACGTATGCATAAACTCCTTTATATCTATCATAATTAAAATTTTGTTTGGTTTAATTTTGAATTCGGAAACTAATACTTCTTATCAAGAACAAGGGCGACCCGAAAATGTATTCAAATGCAATATAAATAGCATGTAAACGCTTCTCCTACCAGTAGATAACAGGGTGTCTGCATGTCGTTACGGTATTCCGAATGATCGATGTTCAGTTTCATACGTTTCATCATAGTTTTCCACAGCACATCGCGGCGGCCGCGAAAAATAACCGAGTGAGATTTCAATCTGTATTCTGTGTAATAGCCGCGTTTTATTTCTATTCGTCATTCTAAATATTGAACGTGCCCGTTTCTTGTGATAAAACACGCGCACGTGTCTTAATTACAAAATTAACTACCGTTGACGTATTCAATCGAGTGAAAAATACCCCCTTGCTTTTACTATTCGAATTAAAGCCGCGTCAAAATATAAGATTTTAATCTCACTCGAAGTCGTCAAAGGAATTTTGTGTCAACCGTGTGTTTAGTGCGAGTTTTTAAACGTTCTCGATAGCGTAAAAGTGAACTCTAATTTGTATGCAGTCTGATCAGCGCCCCTAGCGGCAAACGCAGCAACCGTTCTAACTCCATACAAAATCGAGTTAACTTTTACGCTATCGAGAGCGTTTAAAAACTCGCACTAAGCGCACTGTATACGGGCAGTCTGGCCCGAGTACCTGTGCCTATATCGCCGGGTCCAAACAACGAGATATAAAATTATATTTTACAAGTTTAATTTATCGCTAAATAATATTATGGTCGAGGGTGTTCTTCCTCCAGTCAATTAACACGCATATATGTCGCTTACTGTACGCTATATCCGAAATACCTTTACGCTTGTATCCCGTTTTTAAAAGAATTTTTATGACGGTATTTTTTAATTCTGTACACTTTTGTGCATGTGCAACTATTGATTGGCCATAATTTTTAAAGTTTCCGACGCTCCTTTAAGCAATGATGAGCACTTTGTACAATAACTATGTCAAATTAATGCGATTGGATAACCTAAACGAGAGAAAAGGTAAGTTTCGTTTCTAACAAATTTGTACTATTGATGAGTGCACATTCACAAAAAAAAAAAATTACCGCGCGCATTGACTGGAGGATGAGGTGTGAGGTTATTGACATAAACATTATATGTCGTATGCTAAATGTGGGGTCACAAATTTACTGTCTAAATATTGTATAATCTATGCATTATTTTTTTAAACTAAGCACGATCGACTCTAAAGCTGCCTGTCGATCGAGAAACACAAACTCAAAACTGTCGCATTTTCTTTTATTTTTTTTCCATTCAATCTCGCCCGTAGATTCCATATTTCAATTCTCTTTTAGTTAATTAATTTAGTTGGTTAATATTAGTTGTATTTCGTATGAATAAAACGATGATACGTTAGATTGTAATTGCGAGTTTCTGTGGTCTCCGGTTGTGCTATCCGAATCTTTATGTGTTTAAATATTTTGTTCTTGCGTTATTTGCAATACTTGTGAAGGAGGGATACACTAACACTCGACAGCTTGTACCGTCAACGTTCTTTTCATGTTTACTAACATAATGTACCGTCTTGGTGGATGGGAGCCCCCAGACAAAGCCCATTGAGTTTCTCGCCGGATCTTCTCAGTGGGTCGCGTTTCCGATCCGGTGGTAGATTCTGCGAAGCACGGATCTTGCTAGGGCCAGTAAAATTCGTAAGGTTAGAGCCCCGTGAGCTCACTTACTGGCACTACTATGCTGGCATAACCCCTTACATAGCGAGCATAAGTAGTAAAAAAGGTTCATGGGTTGAAAAAAACATTTGAAAATAAGGTAAGTATTTTGATACTAAAAAACAAAGCTGCAATACATACGTTCCATGAAAGATACCCACACTGCACTTCAAATATAAGAACAAGCTAATCTGAACGTTATCCTGTTTGTGACTAGTGTAATTTTCCTTCACGGTATCGAGCACCGCGGGATAGCACAATCAAATCCTTCCCCGCATCCTAACGCTTATTAACTTAGTGTTTTCCTTTACAACAATCTGCCGGAAGAGCGGAACTGTAAAAATGGGCGTAAATAAACTAGGTGAGACTATGGTACGGTTTTCACTATAAGCACAATTATTGATGCTTCAGTCATGATTATTAATTTGATGGGTACAGCGCATAAAGGACTAACAATTTATGTTTGAAGTTTCAAGAAAATCATCAATTTAGAAAAAGATTATTACAAAAGAAAAAAATTACATTAATTTTGAGTTTAGCGTTTATATAACCCGTACAGTGTCGTACAGAAAAACGTAACGCGATCGTCTCAACATTATTCTTGCACTTTCGAACTTTGTTAGTCACAAACATGTCCTCAACTGTAAACATTTTATGAACGTTCTGCTTTTATTAATGCATGGAAACAAACGGTGAAAGACATTAAATAAAACAGAAGGGAAAATCTGAGCTTAGTGTGTCGTAGAAATAAAAAACAATGTTTTGTGCTTAACTCAGCGAGGACGATCATGGGTGCAAGGTATCTACTAGCTCCCGGTGAATGTATTGGCCACAAATCCATCGTTTTAACAACAAGTAAGTACCTGTCTTATCACATGTTGTGGGATTCATATAATTTATATAATACTCCTATCTACCTGTCTCTTGATTACTGCATATACTGTGCTTGTTCATTCAAATTCTATAGGGTTCTGTTGAAAACTAAGCTCTAAAATGAAGGCGTTAAAGTCAGTAATATAGAATTTGAATTGGCAAACAAGGTGCTGATACTATTAGGGTACTAGTCGTGCATAAGTTTGGTGAAGTCCGCAGACTTAGCTTGGTGTTAGCGGCAACGTGTAGCGACGTCTGTAACAGGAATATGTGGTAAAGTTGCGCACTGCTTTGGTGGACTGTTAATGCGTTCGACTCGGTGAGTGTATCATGTTTTTAATTACTTATGTACAGGGCAGAGTTTCGTAAAACCTATTCTTAAATGTTTCACCATAACAACGCGATTAAACTCAAACAATGAATTGAACAATGAATTCTTAGGCGGTACCTAGGTACCTAGTTTGTTGAATTTCATAAGTTGCTCTAGTGAAAATTCTGCAATTACCACATTACAGAAATGTATTCCAAAACAAACAGCATTGAATATATTTTAATTAATACAAATGTATTTCTGAAAAAAAAACCGCCAACATAAGAAAATTTAAAGGTTTTTTTTTCTTTCTATCTGATATCAGAAGTATTCCGCTGAATTCAGTGTATCAGATAAGAAATCCTCATTCCCAATTTTAGTAATTGTTAAATCAAAACAAGCCCGGCAATACAAAGAGATTATTTATACACGTCATGACGTTTTAACGAAAATGATTTACGTCAATGTCAAAGATCATAAAACATCCAAAATGTAGATGAATAAATAACATCATAGTAGATCATAGATTATACACTTGATATGTAGTAGATTGTAAAATCCGAATGTAAAACAAAAGTAATAAGCTGGATTGTGAAATATATCTCTAATTTGTAGGTCAGTCACGTAGTCACGTCACAATAATGCTTATTCAACTTTTAAACTTCTAAATAATAACTGGGTTGATGTCCGCGTTTCTTCACGTAAAATCATTTTACCTAAATATTAAATTTAAACAACAATAGAACTTTTAAAGGGCCAAGGGGCATTTAAAAGAAAAGCAAATTTAAATTTAAAAGGGACACTTAACATCACCAAGAATTATGGCGATTTAGAGTATAATATTAAATGATTAAATCCTCGAAAGACTGTCAGAATGTTTTCACTCAAATTCGGTTTAGAATAATAAAATATTTTTGATTAAAATTTCTAGAAGATCGAAGAATCGTTAGATATAAAACACACACAATACCTACATGATATAAAGACTGAAAACATTCAGTTGGGTGATTTTTATGATTCCTCACCGTTCCTTTCTGTATTCCTTAAAGATAGAGAGTAAAGTCAAACGTTATGTATAATAATACCTACCTACACATTTTAATCGATTTCTGGATATTCTATCTAATATCTATCACTGGTGGTAGGACCTCTTGGGAGTCCGCACGGGTAGGTACCACCACCCCGCCTATTTCCGCTGTGAAGCAGTAATGCGTTTCGGTTCGAAGGGTGGGGTAGCCGTTGTAACTATACTGAGATCTTAAAACTTATATCTCGAGGTGGGTGGCGCATTTACGTTGTAGATGTCTATGGGCTCCAGTAACCACTTAACACCAGGCGGGCTGTGAGCTCGTCCATCCATCTAAGCAACAAAAAAATAAAAAAATAAAATCTATCTAAAATAAAATACATGTATGCATACATCGGGAATTATATCGGGTGACCACAACTCATAATCATTCATTTCTATTCAGTTAAAAAACATATATTAAAACTTACATAAGTATTGCAGGTTTTTAAACTTTAAAATGTATGTCAAACACAATATGGCTTGGCGCCACACGTGACTAACAAAATGCATGGATCCGTTCAACAACGAATGTGATAAAACATTAAGGATTTTATTTAAATACAGAAAAAATGCACCTCACACGTTTGTATTATAGTTTAAAATTCAATAAACACGAAAGCGATTCTACATTTGAACACGGTTATGCAAAAAAGAGCCAAAGCACTAGAATAAAATGTTGTTTTTGTATTACATTAAGTTTTTATGTCGTAACGATTTTGCTCTTGTTTTGTTGCGAAAGTTTATTTCGGAACTATATCTTTATTGAGACGATTCTTATGGAGTGCCGGTTATAAAGTATGAAAGCATACGATGACTCCATTACGTGTACCCCAAGTCAAAGCCAACAAAAGGGATTCAAAGCTGCCACGGAACGGATTTTTTTAAATATATAGATAAAAACGAGCTCACTATCTACCTGTTGTTAAGTCGTTATAATAGCCCATGGACATCAACATAAATGCCACCCATCTTGAGACACGAGTTCTTAGTGTCAACTCTATAGCAGAACGGGTGCTTCAACCTTCAAGCCGGTAAGCGTTAATAATTATCGGCAGAAATAAGCGAGTCCTGGTATCTATCCGTACGGGCTCATAAGACTCCCTAGCACTAATTGCAGGGAAGTATTTTTCTTTAAATGCCTTTGCTTAATATTCAGAACAGCAAATATCGCGTACCTACGCGTACAAGAATGTAACGATGGTGAATAGTAACCAAAACAATAAAAATATTACAGGTTTTTTTCCACGAGGCTCGCATAATAAATTACACAATGAAAAATAACGTTAAAAATTTTAAACAAAAAATATTTCTTTTTTAACCCTTTGACTGACGTGTAGGTCACCGGTGACCTACGCGGCGCACTAAAAGTAATTATGTCGATTTCTGTTACTAACGCGTCTGGATTGCGTAACGATACCTTCTTTTGTTTGTTAACGTATTTTTTTAGTATCTTAGGTCTCTTTGAAATATATTCAATTTTAACATCTTTAGGTTCATCTTTCTCACAGTCTACTAGATATTCTGGCGCCTTAGTAAAAAGATCGAAGAGAGACATAGTTAGATAGACATAATTACTTCAGGGCGCCACGTAGGACACCGGTGACCTTACACAGCAGTCAACGTGTTAATAATAAAAAATACTAGGTTTCTTGTAAAAAAATCAAACCCAGCTGAACCATTGGCTGACTTTTGCATAACCCCGTTCATTTGTATGTGTCATGAGTTTTATTTACAATTACACACGTGTTGAGTGTCAGCTTATTCAATTAATAATGAATACGTATGACAAAACATTTTCGGTCAAGGATAAATACGTAATTATTAATGTAAAATTCAGTTCATTGTTTACTACTATTCCTAATTAAATTTATAGCGTACGTATAAATATTACTGATTTAAAATATCACTTATAAATTTGTTAGTATAATAATGGTAAAAAAAAATATACGTTCATCTTTTTGTACAACAACAGATACTTTGACATATTATAATTAAGAAAAGACTGAATGGTCCTAACATATTATGTATACCTGCAAAATGAATCGGTTTTCATGATTTTTATACGGAGAGCTTTCTAGAAAAATATTAGGAGTCCTAACTGAGGCCGTTTTCCAATTACAGAACTAGAGCGCAATGCGCATTATGCGGCATAATGCTCAACGTTGAATGTTCCAACTACAGCAACGCTTCGCACAATCGAGCACTCTCAAAAGTACTGCTCTCGCGTGATACTCGCAATCGATACCGACTCAGTGACAGAAAATTGACAAGTATTTTTTTTTTAAGTTGGCATTGATCGAAATTTTGTTTATATTATCGTTAGTAATATTATTTAATGTTGAAAAAAATTGTAAGGCTTTCGTTTCGTCGTAGTTTCTTAGAAATAATCAATGTTAATTAAAACTGTGCTAACTTAGCGCACTCTGCTGATGCATTTGAAAACTAATTCACGTTCCAATTAAGCTTCAGCATAATTCGGCATTGTGCGTCACTGAGTCGCATTATGCTCTGTAATTGGAAAACTACCTAAAAGTCGATAATCGAATGTTGCACATTTTTTTTAAAGAAGAACCTCATAGGTACCATATGAAAAAAATTTCACTAAAAAATCTCAAACCATGAAGGTTCTATGTCAATTTGAAGTACAATGAAACAGCAATTTCATACCTTAACCCCTATTATAACTAGTTAAGATACATAACAGATGTCAATATATTTATTAGCACTCCCAAGCGACACGTGCAGACAATGTAGATACACGTGTATAAATCACATTTGAATATAAAAGATTGATTTGCGTTATTTATACACGTATGTAGATGTTCTAATTGTATTTTACGTTACAGGTCCTTTGACTTATTACTATTCAGCAATGGGACCGACGCTGCCACCCCCGCCGCTCGTATATTGGGGCTACCCGACACCCCCAGTCTCCCCTGCTCACTATTACCACCCTCCACACCATCCGCAAACCATGGTGAGTGCTTTGATTATTCTTTGGCCACCTATTTAGCCAGTAGCTTCGAGGGGCTTTTCTGGATTCACCTTGAGTGGTGTTCATTTGGTCAGTGGACTGGAGACCCATTTAAAGTTTAAAATCTATCTATCTATCTTCTATCTATATATATAAAAATGAATTGCTGTTCGTTAGTCTCGCTAAAACTCGAGAACGGCTGGACCGATTTGGCTAATTTTGGTCTTGAATTATTTGTGGATGTCCAGAGAAGGTTTAAAAGGTTAGATAAATATGAAAATGCTCTTAATTAAATAAAAATAGCAATTTTGTTTTTCCTTTGATGTGTCCCCCCTCGGACGGATTCCTTGTTTGTTTTAAGTTATTTTATACAAATAAGGTTAATTTTATACAAATAAGGTTAATTTTATACAAATAAGGTTAATTTTATACAAATAAGGTTAATTTTATACAAATAAGGTTAATTTTATACAAATAAGGTTAATTTAAGGTACTATTTTATATACTTTTACTGCCTGTTTCCTGCCCAAACAACCGGAACTCTATAATCGCGGATCGTTCTTACCTGTGTTGGAGACATACACAGGGAAACTTTCAGCTTTTATAAAATAACGAAGGTCTGGCTGTCGCGGGCTCTTGGGCTATAAATGTCGCGTATTTAACGAAATGTCGCTTAAACCTTACCCCTCGATATTATTTCTAGTAATACGCAATTTATTAGATTACTTATTCAAAATACGTAAAAGAGATAGCAGTATACATGTTTGTGACGTCATTACTCAAAGTTAATATTAGAGTTTGGACATCTATTTATTGATACAGAAATTAAATGTGTATTTGGAAGCGCGTCATTCGGGAGAGGCTGATGCGATTTGGTACATTATTTTTCTAAATCAACGTAACTTTCTTTTGTAGCGTACGGTCTGATGATAGGCAATTACAGTTGATCATGGACAATAGCAACGCAAGGAACACAATTGTCCGCAATTATCCGATAAAGGTTTTTTTTTAAGAATAAAAAAATACAAATGTTGCTGGGTTTCTGGGTACCACCAACCTGCCTATTTCTGCCGTGAAGCAATTACTGCTTTCGTTTGAAGGGTGGGGCAGCCGTTGTAACTATACTTGAGACCTTAGAACTTATATCTCAAGGTACCAAGGTGGCGCATTTACGTTGTGGATGTCTATGGGTTCCAGTAACCACTTAACGCCAGGTGGGCTGTGAGCTCGTCCACCCATCGAAGCAATAAAAAAAGTATTTTGAATAAATTCACTAATTATTTTGAATGTAGATCAATAGAATAATTTTACATTGACGTCGATACAAATATTTATTCGTTTATTTTATTCCCAGATTTCATTAGGAACATTAACTCATTCATTGACTGTGATTATTCATGATTGATTGGTGATTGATATTGATTGATTGTGATTATAGATGCCGGAAGTGTTACCGGTTGGAGGAGGATCACCTATTCCGATTCCTCCGCCTGCCTGTACCGAATGGCCCATCTTCATGGTCAATTAACACCAGCCGACCATCGACAAACTAGTACAAGAAGTCACTTCGGAACTCGGAAGGTGCTCAACGTATTTTAGCGACATGAAAAAAAAATATCAAAAAAAAAAGTCTCCTTACAAAAGTATCAAGTTTATTTATTATTAAATGTCTTACTTATTTAATCTCAACTGAAATGCGAAATATATGAAACATCTATATTATTATGCTATATTAAATATATGTACAAACATACATCACTTATCATAATATTAGAAAAAGAAAAAGAAAAGCTTAAAAAAAAAAAAAACGAAACGGCTCAATAAATAGTGATATATTTATATTTAAATGAAAATGAACCACATGTTATTCGTAAGTTTAACGTAGAAATTATGAATAATTAAAATAATTTAGAATTTATTTAGACTTATATGATCGTTGTTTCTTAGTTATACATAAATATCTATATTTATAAAATGAATCTATATTTTAATATAATTTTTTTTTTTAATTCAGAGTTTAAGTTAACTATGTAAAAACTTTATTTAAATTTTTACCAAGAAATCTCATTTGTGATGCAGGTACATTACTATTTATAGTACATATAGAAACAATTATTTCTTGTTTTTATATTTTATTTTTTGTTACCTACGTACCTACATTTGAATTTTATTTGAAATTATTATAACTTCTACATTTACCTCGGCTCCAAAGAGTAACGAAAGCAGCAACAAAAAAATTAGTTTCATATATTATAATATATGGAACTAATTTTTCAATTCATTTAATTCGTAATGTCATAAAAATCTACATATGTATTTGTAACTTGTTACTTTTCGTAACTGAGGTATTGTAGATTTGATTGAAAGTAATTTGAATGTTATTTAGGTGCCGATATCTTAATTAATGTTGAATAATTGGTGTTATTACCGAACTAGCGTTGGATAGAGATTCGAGTCGAATAGTAATTATTAACGAATTACGATAGCAACATTTCGAATTCGAGAATCGGGGATGTCCAACTAATGACCGACGGGCGAGTCAATCGACTGCGCTCAATCGATTATTCAGTCGATCGAAACGATTGTAATCGATTGTAATTTTGCACCGATTGCGTGTATTTCTGATTTATCTCGGTCTGGGTCGTCGCTAACCTGATTTAATTAATATCGCCTATACCAGCATTTGCGAACAACGGCACAGCAGACTCTTATCACTGGGAAAATTTGAAATAAAAAATAAAAACCGTATTATATTCAACAGACCAAAATTAGAGATGTTACTAATTTACTCTAAGACAGTGAAGGATTTCTTCACAGATTTCATCTTGATAAAGTTGTAAACGCATTCTTGCCTCAAACTTAAAAGCTTCATCAAGCCCTATCCTATTATTCTGAACAACGAATTTACATAAAACAACACAATCAAAAGGTGCTTTTATAATAAAGTCGAACCAAATATATTTTGTTATAGCTAACTCGATTTTAAATCATGCTCAATTAAAAATAGTAGCCAAATAATCTTAATTTTAAATTAAAACAGAATATTTGCCATAATTTTTAAGTTAGTCGTAAGAGATATACACGTGAGGTTACAAACACTTATATCATTAGGTATATTAGTTACATATATTTTAATATATTTACATTTAAAAATAAGTATCTAATAGGACTATCGATAAATAATAATATATAAATTACGTCTGTAGGCTGATGACGAAAATGATATTTAAATATATAACATACATACAGTAATCCTCCCTATAACGCGGTATATTGGTTCCGCGTTATAGGAAAGCGCGATTTAGGAGTATTCCCGTATAACGCGTTATGTATAAATGATCCATCACGTTTAACATTTAATGATTTAATTTTTTTTATTCTAAATAATATTTATAAAAATAAAATTTGACCTAAACCGTTTAATACACAAATTTAATAAAATAATTTAATTTTGTAATAACACAATTGACACACGTGCAAAGGTACGCGAAGCTAATTAAGAAGTGTACAAATCACTATAAATTTCACAGTACAGAAATATGTAATGTGGAAAATCATCGCGTTATATGGGGGAATGCCAGTGTTATACGGAGGATTGAAATCGCGTAATATGAAAACGCGTTATACGGGGGACTAGTGTACTTAGATTTAACAAAAGATTCATACATATAAATTGTTTTGCTCACGTCAATTATTGATAATCATTTGCTCATTTTTAGTTTATTAACTTATTTTTTTATGAAATGTGTGTTAGCAATATAATCAATAAACACTGTCTCTATCTCGCTTACTACTATTCGATAGAAAAGGAAACAAACAGTAATTAATGGCTATTCGATATCGCTGCGTAAGATTCACTCAATTTCTGAATTCGTAATTATATTTCAAGAAATTGTTAAACATCTGTCAAATTAAAGAAAATAATAATAATTATGTAGGTATTACTAATGGTAACTCATTAAATGTTTATAATTCATTTATTTAATTCAGATATTGATGTAAGCAAATTTTCTTTTATATCGAATTCAAATTGGCTTTTATTGGACGAGAAGAGATAATTGTGGCTATTTTTATCTTAAATTAAGTAAACCTTAGGCCAGTACTGACAGTTTTGGATGGCGCATAACGTCAATATGAAACTTGTTTGAAACTTTTCTTAGATATATTTTCTCCCATACCTAATCGTTGGTAGCCTATAGGGTTAATGAAGCTACGCGCAGACGTACTTTTTTAGAGTTATTGCTACAAACAATAATGTCTTTTATTGCGGATATACGAAGCTACACGATGCGACGCGACGCTTTACTCCAAGCGTGTTTGAATTGGAACGGGCGTAGCTTAAATGTTTATTTAATCCTTATCGGCCTTTTTCGGGAAAAGTATTTCTGACGGAGATGTGTGACTTAGAGATGTAATTAAAAAAATCGATTCGAGATTTTAACAAATGTATCGACTGAAAAGTTTTATTAGAAAATCGGATTATTTAATACTAACAGCACGCCGGATTAAATAGAAAAAAAAAGAACTAAAATTGAAAGATGAACTTTATTTTTTAGATATATTTATATTAAATGAATAAAGCATTTCGATGCCTCCAATGAACACTACTCTAACTCAAAATTTTGAAATTTTCGTTTTTTCACGCAAATCGCTTCACTATTTTAAAAGTATTACAAATCATTATTGATGGGGTTCGAAGCAAGAGTAAATCAGCTAGTTACACAAAAAAAACCATAAATATATCTGCAATAATAAAGACTTTATCAACTTTTTTCGTTTAAACGCTCCTCCTGTAAACCTACGGATTTGGAGTTAGCGTAGTGTTCATTGGAGGCATCGATTTTATTGTGTGTGTGAATGAATTGTAACGAAACTCTATGCGCAGCTAAAAAATAAAAAAAACATGTCTATGATTCACACAAAATGAAAGTAAATTTAAAAAAAAAATATGTTTAGACTATGCACTTATTTGTTTCGCACACTTCTTGTTTATATAATTTAAAGTATGTACCCACATTCTCTCATAATAATCACAGAAATGTCTAGTAATTAAGTAACTAATTGTCCCCTTGAACTTACAGGAATAATAGTTTATCAGTTGATATTTTAATGTTGGTATATTCACTTTTATCATAATTATTCATGGTAGATTTGGGGGTGGGTTCATTCCAACCGAAGTGATAATAAATTAGAACTTTTATATATATGTATACTTGTAAAATAATTTATGATTATAAAAAAGGAGTTCAAATCTGCAATTCTAGCTTAATAAGTATTGTAAAAGGAAGACAGACCTCTTTCCCTCCATACAATAGATTCCAGTGAGAGCTGATGCTTAAAAATATTAAATTGCACTTTTTTACTTTTGTATTGCTTAGTTTTGTGTGGACGAGCTCATGGGTTACCGGGGCCCATAGACATCAACAATGTAATAGCCACCCCCCACCTTGAAACGTGAGTTCTAAATTTCAATTTTATAGTACAACGGCTGCCCCGCCCACCATAATGCTTCATGGCAGAAATTAGCAGGAAGCTTAAAAATATTAGGACGCCATGAAAAAAAAATGTGAAATATAATTTTCATTAGACATTTGAAATTAGTGAAACTGAAATAAAATTGAACGTTTTTGACAGATGAGTTTATTTAGTATAGGTGTCCAAATTTATGACAATTAACTGTTATTTATTGAACATTTTTTAAACAAACCGGAAATACCAATTCCCCCTTATCAGTTTCTTATTCATGAGTCGACTATTATCAAAGCCGGCAATGTGACTTTTGGACAATTATTGGTAAATCAGAAAAACGAATTATTGACTTTGTATTCCATTGGCAGTCACAAAACTCTTCTGAACGACATCTTAGATAAATAACAGGTTAAGTTAATACTTTATTTAACGCAGGTTTTGAACCGTATTCTTTGAAGGAGACGATTATATTCAAATCAATCTGTATTGACATATCAATAACATTTTTTTGTCCAAATGCACAGATTGCCACCTTTGATAATAGACGACTCTCATATAATTATACTGTAATAAAATGACATGAACATACCAGCATTGAAAATAAATAGTTAGATTAATAAAAATATTTTTTAAATAGCATAATAAATTAGATTTAAATGAAATATTGAAGCAACAAAATCCAGCGTCTTCCAATTGTTGTAAAATATACATATTTTTTTTTTATTTTTTTTTTATGAATACGTCACAAAATGTGATCTAAAAGTTATTCTAATTATGTATTCAAATTATTTTGTTACTGAAAGTATAGTGTTTAATTGTTTTGACAATTAACTTTTTAATATAGCATCGTTATATTGCTGTTTATTTTTCAAACCCTAATACTATAATTTTTTATATAATTATTTTGTTAGTTAAAAAATTTGTTAAATTAATTTATATTTAAATACAAATTATTACTTAAATAAATGAAAGAGTACGTTGTTTTAGGTGAATTATTGTTGTATATATTTTATTGTATTATTTTTAGTTTTGTTATCATTTTTAAGAAGAATTTTTAATATTGTTATGAGAACTTTGTTTGTTATATTCAAAGTTTTAAGCACGTCCCATGACAACTGCTGATAATTAATTCGGATATTAACACACACAATTCGTTGTTATCATAAAATATATATATATATATATATATATATTAATTTTCTTGATTAAAAACGGTTTTGCGAAATTCATCTTATTTTAACCACAATGGGAATAAGACATAATTTATTTAGAACTTATCTTTGACGTTTTAATAGAACTATTTTAAAAAGTATTTGATTATAACATAGAACTATTTTTTTAATATCTTTATATATTGATATTTAAATATCTTATTACATAAAGTGATTACATACAATTTTATTTTGGTTAAACCTTAGGTTTTGTGAACTCTGTGGAGTGCTTAACGCATTTGACAGAAACTTAACTTTGAGACAATGTTTGACTTATGTCTTATTCGCCAAAATTTCGCAAAAAAAAATCTTATGCCCAATATTAAAATTATTATGTATAAAGCAATATATTTTATGTATTTGAGTTATTTAATTATTGTTGTTACTTTTTGTATAATGTCAGTTAGCGGCCCAGTGATAATCATTTCAAAGTGATCTTGCTAGAATTGTTACCTGTTCTGTTGCTTTTTAGGTCTGTTACACGGTTAAGTTTTTAATTATCCTAGAATGTTCTATCGTACACATTAAGTGAAGATTAATTTGAACATCGAATTTTAGAAAATTTTCATTCTTTATTAAGTAAAACTGAGAATCATAGAAATCGAGAGTACGAAATAAACTCCGGATAAAAGAATCTGTTTAGCTGATAACTCTAAATAAAATAAATAAATAAATTTCAAATATGAAATTTCATACAATGACTTCAATGTTTGTGTAAATTCAAAATAAAAAATACCAATATGATATCTTTGCCTAAAATTCTAAATGTCACAGAGTGTAAAAAGACCTACTTAAATAGATGAAGACGCAGTAAGAGCGTTCATTACTTTCTAACACCCGAAAAACCTTATAAAATGCTATGTAGGTACTATTTAAAATGATACTTCAAGTACATACGTTACATTCACTATTGACTTCCCAACTCAAGCGTTAAAATTTTTAGTAAAAATCTACAACATTTTCTTAAAAAAAAATTTTTCCATCTAAGAAATTTCAATTAATGGTTTTATCAATTTATATTATAATTAAAAACACAAATTTTAGCTGTATATGTTTTAATATTGACGGTAGAAATATTACGTAAATTACAATGATTCCACTATACAAGAAAGAATGCAATTATCTTCAATAAAGAGGTAATTGACCGATATCGTGTTTATTACATAAAATGAAGAAATAATTAAAGTCTGTTACATTTTTTTTTAGATTTTAGCGTTTGAAGTTTTTCGTTGGAATAGGCGATGTTTTGTCTCTTTCACACTCAATGGGATTGTTATATAACTTAAAGCGCTCGTGAACATTGACGTCATTGTTAGCGTAATAAATAAAATTGTTTAAGTTTCTTATCTCTAAACAGATATCGATATCTTTGAAGTCAACCCGCAGCTCGCAATATCAATTTACAACTTCCCACTGTGTACGAGTTATTTAGTTAAATATTACATTATAGATTAGTATTGTGCAATTTTAGATGTAACAAAACCAAGCGTTAATGCCAAATTAGTTTGGTTTCTATACAAAGTAGTGAATTGTTCTGATAAGTAAATAAATATGGTTAACATGAATTGTCTTATTTATTTTGTAATCCACATCAAATCAATCAATCAATCAAATCAAATTTTTTTTATTCAACATAAATGAAAGTACATACTTGTTGAACGTCAAAAGAACTACCGCCAATTCACAAGAACTAGCCTCCGTCCTGAGAAGAATTGGCAAGAAACTCAGCGAGCATCTTTTTTTTTTTTAAATATTAGATTATTTTTTTAATATAAGATTGTTTTTAAATATTCATTTTTACATGAGTATTATAACATAACAATTATTACAATATGGAAATGCCCGGAGCGAGCAACTCATTCCCACTTTGTGCAATCTTCTAGATAATCATAGACTTTATAGTAAGCTTTATTGCACAGATGTTCATTAATAGTTTTCTTAAACCTATGTATATGTAGGTTCTGAACATCTTCAGCACTTACCTTATTCTATGGCTTCTTGATTCGGTCGCGGGTTGAATGACAAGTTATAGCCAGTTAGACTCCCCGCGCACATCTTAGCCCAGAACTCTTGGCTGCGGCAGCCAATGCAAGGCGCCTGTTGCACGGCAGCCAGAGCGAGTGTTGGCGAATGTTTTATTTTATTTTATTGCTTAGATGGATGGACGAGCTCACAGCCCATCTGGTGTTAAGTGGTTACTGGAGCCCATAGACATGTACAACGTAAATGTGCCACCCACCTTGAGATATAAGTTCTAAGGTCTCAAGTATAGTTACAACGCCCTTCGAACCGAAACGCATTACTGCTTCACGGCAGAAATAGGCAGGGTGGTGGTACCTACCCGCACGGACTCTCAAGAGGTCCTACCACCAGTAATTACGCAAATTATAATTTTGCGGGTTTAATTTTTATCACACGATGTTATTCCTTCACCGTGGAAGTCAGTCGTGAACATTTGTGTATGGCTGCTGTCAGTCCCCGCGCACTTGATATAGCAATGCATATTCGTATTGCCAAAAGTTAGTTACAGCATGCTTGTACAATCTCTTGTATTTAAAAAAACCGATCTGGGTATGTATGAACATCTTTAAAACAGCTATAGGATAAGTCTTTTGAATGCCGTTCTAGAAAAAGAGGATGAATGATGTGTATTTTCTTTGATTTGCGTTGTTTACGAGACAAAGTTCAAATCGCTCGACGAAAAGATCATAAATTGGCTTCGATTGGCTGCTATAACTGACTGCTCAAAACTGGACGGAAAGAGACGTGCTGGGCGAAGAAAAGAAGTCATGGCTCCGGAATATCCGGGAGTGGACCGGTATTGCCTCCGTCGAACAACTGTTCCGGTGGGCTGCTGATAGAGATGAATACAGGAAGCTAACGGCCAAGGATTGAAGAGGCACTGGATGAAGAAGAAGAACTGGCTGCTCAGATATTTCGATTGCCGCAGCCAGGCTGCCTAGTGCGCGGGGAGCCTTAGACTCCAACAAACCCTGCCGGCTCGACGCTTGGGAGGAAGTTTCTGAGATATACACAATCTTGGTGGTAGATTGTGATCCGGTGGTAGATTCTACGAAGCACGGCTCTTGCTAGGGCTCGTGTTAGCAACGTCGTCAGGTTTGAGCCCCGTGAGCTCACCTACTAGTTAAGGCTACGCTGATATAGTCTCTCAAGGCTCTCAGCTTAGGTAGGAAAAAAAAAGCAATTCACGATATCCATCGAGGGTTTCTCTCGAAATAATACGACCAAACATACATAATACCATTTTATTTGTTACACGCGTAACATCACCGTAAAATATGACACGATCTTTATTCATTCAGTTTCAGGATGGAAATTCCTTAAGAATACGGTTAAACTATAAACAATTACAAACATGAAATCACACATCTTGAAATACTCCGAAATAAAACACTGAGTCCACGTGCAAACGAAGTGAGTTTTAATTTCAAAATTTATCAACTACCTCCCAATAATGTTATTAGTATTAAAGTCAAAAAAAAATGGCAAAAAAAAAAGCTTAGTTTAGTTTACTTATGCTCCCTCTCCTTCCCACAATGTATATTTATCCTGCTTTTAAACACTGGTATTGTTGTAAAGAGTTATGCCCTCTTTAGCGGCATTTTCACTGGGCTTAAAGCGCTAAAAAAGCTATGGTTTTAGGCATCATTACAATTAAAGCTTGAGAGATATTCCTTCAAGGAAATTCAATGAAATCTGCCTTGGGCACCAGAGAGGGACACTTTGGAATGATTGTTTAAAGACATATTCTTTGAAAACAAATAAAAAAAACGTGTTAAATTATTTGAGAAAATGCAAGTTTAATGCTGCGAGTGACACCGCGTTACACACTTAGTACCTTAAAACTATAGACATATTTTTGCTACTCTCCATGATACATTTAAAGTTGGATAGACGTGGATTCAATGCTTAATTTGAAACATCATAATATACATTACAGTCATTTACCAAAAAACGCGTTTGACACTTGCAAATCATAGTACGCGGGAAATTACATCGATCGAATGTTGCCATGTTAAAAAACCAAAAAATACGAATTTACACATTCATGACAACATGCGATTTCTTGAACTTAAGTAGAAAATCCCAAAGCTTTTTTTTTTAAAGTAAATTATAAACATACGTTACCCGTGTATTCATTATGGGATTGAAAAAAAAAATTAACATTTCATTTAAAAAAGCAGATACGTATGAATCATTATTTTTTTAAATCATTCGATTTTAATAACTTTAAAACAAGTTTAAGTGTTTATTTAAAATGTAATTGTGCGATTACAATGCGGCATAGAATAAAAATGCAATAATGGTTTAATACGAAAAATAACCAATACGATAATTGTTCATTTATTCTGTACAAATACAAAACTTGAGCACACAATCGTTCGATGCGAACATTTCAAATAGTCCAACCTAAGACAACCTAAGACTTCACTTTGTAATCTTTAATATAAATAAAATTACATTAAAATATAATGTAAATATTACAAATGTAAATACAATGTCATTTCTGTGTGACTTAGTGTAATATAAGATTGAATGAAAATGTGTTTTGTAACAAACAACAAAAAAAACTATTGAATACAAGTGATTTAAGAATCAAATCGAGTCAATATAACAATATTTCCGCAATGTCTTTAATAGTTTCCAATTCATTTACGTATAAGAGCTATTATTGTATGACGTCAAACATTTCTCAAAGTTATCATGACTCAAAGGTTAATAAAGGTTCATGCCGCTTAGGCTGCCTGTCCACCAATCATTTTGCAATCTTATAAATTTGATTTTGTGCAATCTTATTGGTTAATATTTCTCCGTTTCTTATACTCGATGTATGGAAAGATGTGAATATGACGGGATATGCGATACGTTGCGATATTCTGTGGCCTGCGATAACATTTTAACACAAGACTAACTCTAATGCAATGAAATTAATATTATAGATTCATATCACAATTACGATAAATAGCATCATGTTTTTGCCTAAATCGTTTAGAAAGATATCTATACTAAACTTTTGAAAGGAACATTGGAACGCTTGTGTGACTGAAAGGATTCGAATACTCAAAACATAACAACGCTAAATTGAAATTAATCAAAATTACAAGATCACAAAGTAAAGTCACTTTATAAATTAAAAAGTAGCATCGATACACAAAAAAAAAAATACATTCAGCGCTGGCAACATTACAGACACAAGCCACACAACTGAGTGTGACCAAAAAATAAAAAAGACGCAAGTAAAAAAACTAAATGTACAACCCAGAGAAGCGTTCATCACAACAGCAACGATCCGTATGAGAGATATCTCAGAAATAATCTCTCTGTGTTTAAAAATATTAAAAAAAAAAAGAAGAAGCCCAAACGCTCTCTCTCTCTTCACAACCAACTATACCGATCACAGCTTTACTTAACATTAATACAAAAAAACCTGCTATTATTTATTTTTAATATTATCATTAATTTAGTTTAATTACTGACGTTCGTGACACAACGAAACAGCCGTTGTCAAACGTTGGCAATTTCATGCATTCTCCATAACCTTACTAGTAAAAAAAATATAAGTACCGTCGGCAAAAAAATATCAATTATTACTCTAATACGAGAAGGCCTTTAGGCCGAATTCATCATTAAAGATACGTCCTAACTCAAAATGTACTTAGACCGTTTACGTAGGTACTGTTAAAGTTACAAAATAAAAATCGAACGAATGATTCCTTTTGAATCGTTCATTCATTCATTCATTCATTCAATTAAATATATTTATTTATGAATCTTGTACATAATGTTGAAAAACATTTCCATAATTACGTGTTTAGAGTATTTCACGGAAGACTGCAGCTTGATCGTGGATCTCCGGATCTGGTCGCCCATGAGCATTGTCAATGCCAATGCCCATGGGCGACAGCGACCACTTCCGATCAGGTCGGCCGCGTGCTCATCTGCATTCGCTGTCGATAGAAAAACAGAAGTTAATTTTTTACTGTATTTCTTTTTGAACTCTCAACGATTAATCCAGTAAGAAATCTTTATAAATAGAAAAATCTAACAAATATTAAGCGATATTTGAAAGATGCACTGCTTTCATCAATTTTTCTATCGACATTTTATTTTTATTTTTATTTACGCTTCAGATTACATATGTCTTCACCAATTATTTTTCACATAAATATTCCTGCTGTCCAATATTTATAATGGATTAAATAATATGACTATAATATCTACCATCGACATTTTTTTTGTTACTTTTATTAATTACGCTTCAGATTCCATATGTCTTCACCAATTATTTTTCCACATAAATATTCCTGCCGTCCAATATTTATAATGGATTAAATAATATGACTTTAATATCTACTATCTAGTCAATCAGATTATATTTTTCACCTTCCTTGCTTCCAAAAAACACTATTGTATCACGAAAGATCGGAAATGACCGTAGGTATCCGATTTTAAAGACATAGATAAATTTGATCCGTAACAATAAGCCCCTAGGATTTATATTTTAATCTCACGACCGATGACTGACTGATAACATTTAAATTTTATAATTTAAATAGTGAAGCGAAATCGCTAGTCGCCAAAGCAATAACGCTACACGCAAAAATAATAATCAGAATAATATTTTCGTGTCGGTTCTATATTTGATCTGATTTGTACAATAAATAATTTTAAAGAATTTTTAACTTAAATTTTCACTTTACAATTTTTTAAATCCAACTTTAGATGCTTATAATTGATATTATCGTTTCTGTTACAAATAATGGGAATCCGTTCAGATCGCAAGTTTTTAAAGAATGCAAAAAATATATATAAGAAAAAGGAAATATACTCTAATACTATAATATTGTACCTCTCATATTTTTAATTCTCATTTATAATATGAGTTGGAATAACTTTAGCCGGTGTGCGTTTCCTGTTAATATCAGAAAGATTTGGTTCAAATTATTATTAAAAGAAATTTTGAATTTTGAATTTGAATTTCGATGGAAAGTTACATAATTTATGTATAACATAAATATTATGATGCAATAGCAGTTGATCTTTAGAGAATGGAACCCACTGTTCCAATTTAATTCAAGTAAGTATAGGGTTTTGTCGTCAACCATTAAATCATTCAAATATAACCAGAGAGATAATTAAATAATAAAAAAATATAGATAAATAATTCGATGGATATATATTATACATAATGTATTTTTATAATTATCTTTATAATATGGTATTTTTTATTCATAGATAATATGTATAAGATGTTTGTCGTTGATTTAAATGATCCACTGGTTCATATGATTACATTTTTATTCAGTAAAAATCTTTAGACTAGACAACCCTGGTTTTGATAGACAATATTTTAGATTTCATGATTTCACACATGCTGTAGAAATTCCAACAAAATAAATTTTCATAAAATTATAATTAGACTGTATTCTGTATATTTGTATCCGTTACGCATACAAAGGTAAGAAAGATTGGGTGTCATATTTATTTACTTTATTTGAGAAAAAAAAATGTTTTTGATAAAACACAATAATTTTGTAGAATTTAGGAGCATTAAAAAAGCCGTCTCCACATCTTATTCACGTCACGTACGAACCTTTATTTGTTTGTCGATTTATTGACAAGAACAAATATTGTAATTAGAAAGAACATGTATAAATCCCTTTGTATTTTTATACAATAAAATTTATGTTGAAGCTACAATACATTTTTTCTTATATACCCACTTCAACGTTACTTTCTTTACCTGTGTTCTTTCATTAATTTCTCTCCAAATTTCCAATTTTTTTATGGACACTTTAAAAATAAAGGAAATTCAAGACAAAAAGATTGGTTTGCCCTTATCAATTCGACTTCATTAAATAAATAATAATAAAAAATCCTGGACATTAAAATAAATGTATGTAACTGATTAAAAATAGAAAATAATATAATGCGCTACAGAAAATTTAGTCAGGGTTCAAAAAAATAGTTGTCATGAGTAACGTCACAACAGTTAAGAGTTTTAGCGCGTACTCTAAAAATTCTAATTTCGATTAAGTATTTATTTCAGTATTTCTTTTTTATGTAAATCTGTATAAGGGTTTATGATTGATTAAAAAAAAATCACTTTTCCGCCAAATTCATTAACAGCTTTTAAATATCAGTTCAATTGACATTCTTTGTGGGGCTATGAACGAACGACATTTAGAAAATTCTCGATATCTTTATAAACACTACACAATATTAAACTTCTCTTACTATAATATCCAAATATTATATTATAATAATACTAAGGATTTAATATGAGACCGTCGTTCACGGATAGTTTAAGTCAAAGCCGTATTTAAGTTTCCAAATACACTAATGATTTAATCGCACTAAACTAATTGTCCGTATTTATTTCACAATTCATAGTTGTCTCATAGAAAAAAAACTAAAACTCAAACACTGTCTATGGACATAAATAATTTAAATTAATATAAGCGGTACCTTAACTATATTTGTACTTAAAATAATTATTAAACTCCAAATTCATTTAAATCGCAGTCCCTAATCATTCAGTACTTAACATAAGGAATTACAGTAACTCGAATGTACTCTGTACACTACTATTTGAGCTTTTAAAGTATAATTAATGTATATACGACTAAATTCACAATATCGATACTTTTGTTACAATTGACCGATTAATCGATTTTATAATCGATAATCCTGAATGTCTGTATTCGTCTCATAAATGCTCCCGGAAAAACATAAAGATCGTCGCGATTATTATTGTCTGATAACAAAAAAATAACCATTATCGAACTAAGGCAAATAAATTGGGGAAAAACGTTTTCCAAACATATTATATAATTTAGTTGCATTATGATAAGTCAAGGGTCTGGAATCCCACAAGATTAACTCCTATTCGTGTTGAAGGTCGCGCAAAACAACACAGAATCTGTCTGTCATTATGAAGTTCCTTGAAGGAGACCTATGACCAGCGGACATGGTAGGGGCATGGACATCTAAGGTCTGATAGTGTTTGTAAAAACTCATTTGGGATCCGATTATTAATTTTGAATTTCAACAACATATTTGTCAGAGAATTATAAAAAGAAGACTGCTCATTATGTCGTCACGAGTGCGAGGGAGACAACACTAGATTTCTTATTTTAAAAAAACAAAGTTGTTCAAACATGTTTTACGTACATTCACTTAGGTAACATTTTAAAGTTAATTAACCTACACCAACATTAAATTAAACACAAATATATTTACGTATTTACACCGATTTTCGAGAAATACTTTTCTAGATTTCATCTGAATGTGAATATGCAAAATGGAGCCAAGCATTATTTAGGTAAATAATTGAAATTACAGTTTATGATGATGAGTGTCTTGCTTGTCGGAACTCTGAATAGTCGTAGTTACAATTGGCAACATAAATCACTAAAGACCCTTTTTTTTATTTCAAAAGTATGTGATAAAACAATCTAGATTTTTGTGCAAGCTGTACTATAATATTTGTATAATTTAATTATGTTGCTGCTAGCATGGTATCTTGTGCGCTCGCACGGACAGTAACCGCCAAACTTTTTTTATTGTGGACGATCTAATAACCAACACGATTTTAAGTGGTCACCAGTGCTCATAGACATTTATTACGTCAATAGCGTCACCCATCTTGAGACACGAGTCCTATGTCTACAGTTTTCCCCTGTCTATATTCTGCCACGAAGTAGTTATTTGTTTCTGTTTACATGGTGGGGCATAATACGAGACTTAGACCTCATGTCTCAAGGCGGGTGAAGACATTCACGTTGTACGGGCTTCAGTGAGCACTCACCAGATCGTACAGCCATTTATGCAATGAAAATATTAAAGAAACGATATATGTTATATTATTAAATGAAATTGTTACTCTACTGACAGTACCATAACCAAAAATTATTTAAATTTAATACTCAGTAAGCAGAAAGGTCATGGAATGTTTTTTTTATTTTTTATTTACTTATTATGTTTTATCATTTCTTTGGTACAACGTTCAAAATCAGAATTTATTCGGAACCCTTTTGATTTTCGCGACTCTGATTTGACTTTATAACTTCGAGCGTTGCTCTTCTAGATCAGTACATATAATCAATACTCACGAAAAAACAGAGATCGCATCGTCTAGTTTTATCGTGACCTATAAATTGCTTTCGTAAAAACGACCTAACGGGCGTTGATTACTGAGAAACTACCAAAAAACAAAATCGTAATCTAAAAGTAGCGATACGATTTTTTTTATTTAACAGAATTTTAAATTTAGAAGGCCTTTTAGTTTCTCGTTTTTTTTTTAATGCGTGGTAGTTTTTTTTTAAATGTAGCATATAGGCAATATTTCATAGGCAAGAGTAGCCACAAATTAAGGCAAGCCTGGACATCTTACGATTTTATTACCGATTTATTGTGTATTTTAAACCTCCTTTATACTCCTTTATAGGAGATTCCTTCATAATAACTATACAGAAGGAGAAATGCACGAATATCGATCCGACATTACGCATTACGTAAAAATCATTGGTGCTCAAACAAAATGAAAAATTATATTCAATGTGCATCGCATATAGCCTTTCAACCTCTCGATTTAAGATTGAATTTCCGATAATTATTGGGAAATGTGAAGTTTAAAAAAAAAAGTAAGCACCGGTGGAGGTAGAAAAGAGCATTAATACGCAAAATCAAATTATTAACCTTAAACAGAATTAAATTAATGCTAATCGATCTTTTCCAGCCACAAGAACGCAAATATAAAAAAATCGGCGTTAAAAAAAAATCGATTCGCATCTGGCAACCCTAAAACTAAGTGTACACAACTATGGCAACACTGTACGTATCGATTTGTCGCTTAATTAATCTATGACAAGATACAAACTGCACCGCGCGTTAGAACTACTTCGTACAATTCACGTACATACACACCGTTCAACTCCCTGTCAATCTTATTGTACCTGCAAAGTCAAAAAAGAAAAATAATTTAAAAACGATTTTTTTCCTTATTATTATATCACTGGCTATTATTATATCAATTACTGGTGGTAGGACCTCTTGTGAGTCCGCGCGAGTGGGTACCACCACCCCGCCTATTTCTGTCGTGAAGCAGTAATGCGTTTCGGTTTGAAGAGTGGGGCAGCCGTTGTAACTATACTGAGACCTTAGAACTTATATCTCAAGGTGGGTGGCGCAATTACGTTGTGGATGTCTATGGGCCCCAGTAACCACTTAACACCAGGTGGGCTGTGAGCTCGTCCAACAATCTATGCAATAAAAAAAAAAAATTTCAAGGGTTGAAAGAGTATTTGGTTTAAGCGACATTTCTTATCTTTGTAATTTAAGGTGCGTTTTATTTGGTATTAACGTCAACAATTCGATGTTTTTTTTAATTAATTGAGCCTCAATAAAGATTACTTCACTCAAATAGCTGAAGTTTTTTGGTCATCATATTTATAAGAGAAAATAAGAGTCCTAGAAATAAAAGCGTATGCGCAATATATGTACACACTACTAAACAGAACCTTGACGATCATCATCATCATCATCAACAGCCCACAGACGTCCACTGCTGGACATAGGCCTCTCCCAATCCACACCACTGAGCACGGTCTGCGGCTCTCCTCATCCACTTCTTGCCGGCCACCGTGCGGAGGTCATCGCACCACCTAGCCAAGGGGCTAGGTGACGATCAATTGGAGGGGAATTCACGAAAACGAACTTTTTGCGGCATCAACTTTTGAAGCTTACAATTATAAGTGGAGATGAAACGGATAGTGTTTTGGCAGGATACCGGATACCGAATATTCGGCCCTTTCGGAAATATTCGTGCCCGTTTGGGTGTCGTCGTGAGCGGAGATCGCGACGACTCGGTAAGACGACGATTTGGTATTCGTTCACCAAAATTTGCCACTTGTTACTTTTGAGTATTAAACAAACTAATTAATAAAACAATCACTTTTGACGTGTTGACTTTTGACGTTATAAAAATAAAAGTTGTCAATAACCTATTGTGGTATTATTTGCCCTTTGTTTAACTATGAGTTTTTCTTAAATTTTACTATACGAAATCCGGCCGGATATTGATTTGCTATCCGGTATCCGGCTGGATAGTGAAAACATAGCCGGATAGGCCGGATACCGGATTGTGGTAGGACCTCTTGTGAGTCCGCGCGAGTAGGTACCACTACCCCGCCTATTTCTGCCGTGAAGTAATGCGTTTCGGTTTCAAGGGTGGGGCAGCCGTTGTAACTATACTGAGGGCGGGTGGTGCGTTTTTGTTGTAGACGTCTATGGGCTCCAGTAACCACTTAATACCAGGTGGGTTATGAGCTCGTGTACCCATCTAAGCAATAAAAAAAAATCCGTTTCATCTCTAATTACAAGTCCACAAACATGATTCAACGCAGCTTTGTCTGACGGCTCGGGTCAACCTCACCGGACATTACAAACTCGTACCGTTATCGGTTTCGTTACGTACCTGCAGAGCGACCCTGGGCTGGTGGAACTCCTTGATGCAGAGCGCGCAGGACCACGAGCCCTCCGGCGGCGTGTCGAGCGGCGGCGCCAGGCAGTACATGTGGTAGCCGCGGTCGCAGTCGTCACAGAACAACAGCTGGTCCTAGATCCGATATTCGTTTACTGATACACGGGTCTTTAGGGACTCGTGTGACGGGAGAGGACAGCCGTCGACATTACCAATATCAATATCAATCATTTAAAGCTTAGTTTAGGTGTAGCTTAGTTTTTACTGGTGGTAGGATGTCTTGTGAGTCCGCGCGGGTAGGTACCACCACCCTACCTATTTCTGCCGTGAAGCAGTAATGCGTTTCGGTTTGAAGGATGGGGCAGCCGTATGGGGCAGACAACATGAGGTCACGTCTTATTTTAATTTTAATAAAAACCTTTTTATATGAAATATTACATTATTATGAAATGAAATGAAGTTGATTAATATGAAACATGACATAAAATAGATATGGGATGAAATATAATCTCAGTAAAATGGTGGTAATTTGCTGAGACTTTTTCAGTGGACTTTTTGGAGAATCCCGAGAAGTTACCTTCAGCGGCTTTGTATTAGAGTTGAAGGCGTCCAATGCAAGGGTTATTGGATCTGATGGATCCGTAAGGACGTGTCTTTCTTTTCCTACCTAAGCATATAGCCTTGAGCCTTTCAACGTAACCTTAACTAGTAAGTGAGTTCACGGGGCTCAAACCGCAGTGTTGCTAACACTAACCCTAGCAAGAGCAGTGCTTCGCAGAATCTACCACCGGATCGGAAACGCGACCCACTGAGAAGATCCGGCGAGAAACTTAGTGGGCGGACGTGTCTAGGGCGTCGAGGGTGACTGGCTCTCATCAGGATTCGGGGTAAAGGTGGCAGCCCTACGCCTTGCACCTGTCGGCACAAGGTACTCACATCGTTATCGCTCGTGCCGCACACGGAACAACACTTGCACTCGATACACTGCCATCGGTACTTCCGCACCGACACTATCATGTTCACGGTGAACTGGAGACAAGTGGGGTGGCCTGATGTAAGAAAAACAACATTATTAAAAAAAAAACGGCAACATAGTATAGGAGCTAGCAACGTTTGAAAAGTAAGAATTTCAGGTCAACTGATTTTGTGATATGTCGTCCTTCTTGCTCTTTCGGTTAGAGTCTGGGTGGTGGTAGCGATTGCGTTCGTTAGTGCGAACCTCAAATTCTTACTTTTCAAACGTTGCTAGCTCCCGTACTAACAACTATATATATATATATATATATATTCGCTGGTAGCCTAGGGGACTATGTGAGCTAACGGGTTTAACCTGAGACAATTTGCTAACACTAGCCTTAGTAAGAGCAATGATTCGCAGAATCTACCATAGGATCGGAATCGCGACCCACTGAGAAGATTCGGCGTGAAACTTAATGGGCTGTGTCTATGGGTTAGTTCGCTCGAACGGTGACCGGTGTTTGAAGAGCCTAAAAGCACCGACAGTGGATCCAGGGGATCTGACAGGACAGTTCAATACTAGCCAAGCTACGATATAAATACCAGTAAAAGTTACACGCACGCCACCTGTTGTGCTTTAGTGGTATATGACAAGGTCCTTCCCAAAGTTCCAGTAACAATTGTACAAAATCTCAAGGAAGTCAGATAAGCCATAAGCGAAGGCGTCAATTACGAACAAACATATATTTTGTAACGTATTGAAATAAGAACTGCTAACATAGTCTACTGGGAGAATACGGTAGTGGCAATAAATTGGTTTTTTGTTATATATAAATACACTAACTAAATTAACATAAAAGTTTCAACTCTATTTTCAACGCTATCTTAGGGCCCATGGGCAGCGCCAATCAAGGCGTTATCTACAGCATAATTATTTTACGACAATACAAATAATACCTATTTTATATCACGTATTGAAAGGCACATAGCATTTTCTTACCTCGTTCCAGATTAATCTCCAAGCAACACTTCTTTTCTTTTTTTTTTTTTACATCGGAATAAAAAGAAAATCGGGGTAAAAATGTATGTGCCGAACAATAGTGAAATAAAAAAAATAACATCGACATTAATGCGACAAAAAAAAAAAAAAAAGTGAATCTATTCATAAATTATTGACTGGTATAAGATTATTGTAGAGAAGTAAAAACGGCAGTCGTAAGGAAGTGCACTTATATTTCACTATTCTTCAGCACAATCAATGAAAAACTTTGCATCGATGTCGAAAAACTATTTATATTTTCCAAAAAAAAAGAAAAAAAAAACATACAAATTAAACAACATTTCAATAAACAAACTTTTCGGGGCTTAAACTAAGTAATATAAAGGTATAATTTGAATTATGAACGAATAAACAAAAAAAAAAAAAAACAAGAAAGATATATCTTTGGGTGAATGCACTTCCCTACAAGCAATTTTGATACTTGACGTTTTAAATTAATATATATTAATCTATGGTTATTCGATATAAAATTATACTCAGCGAGTATTTTTGTTTCCAAGGCGGTAATCTATAGTCAATTTTTCGATCAAATATAATTTTAAAAACAATGTTTAAAATCGCACAGTTTCATATTTGTAACTACAAGATAGACTGCCGCCTATAAAACCAGTTGACTCAAGATAGTTAATATGTATTATAATAGATATGTCTATATCCATTCTATCTGTTATTTTTTTTCATAGTTATAATTCTAGTTTTATTGCTAGATAAAAAAAATCATAAACAAAATGGATATAGAAATCGTTTTAAAACTAAAAACAAATTAATAAAAGTATCAAATAAATCAGATATCACGAATTATTTGCTTACATAATTATAATCATACTAATTCTATAAAATATAATTCAACATGGTGTATATCTTTCATTTTAAAAAGTTGTTAATGTCTATGATGTTAACATTGTCAAAAGTTTTTAATGTTTTTCAACATATATACACTTTTTTAAATTATTAGATAACAAACATATATTCCAACATTATCACACATATAAATTTTCAAGAGTTTAATACACATTTTAAATTTTAAAAATGTAATCGTTTTGTAATAAAAGAAAATTCAAACTTTCAATGCTTAAGGCACATATTCAACACATAATTTCTTTGTATCCAGAAGTAATATTTGATATTAGCACATTGATAACATTTAGAAAACGTATCGGAGTGATTTTTTAATGTCTTTAATCAGTTTCTTTTAAAATCATCAATTATATTTTTACAACATCTAAAACATATTTTAAGTACAAAAAGGATATGTGAAAATATTGTAATTATGAAAAAAAGTTATTTAGTTTCTTAGCGACTAATATTGACAAATTGGATCTAGAATGTTATTTATAGGTTTCTAATATTATCAAAAACGTTATTTTGCTATCGTAGGCACGTGAGCATATGGCCTATCTATCGGATCATGATTAACTACCATAGTTCATGGACATCAGAAATGCCAGGGACAGCCAAACAGCTGCCCATCATTGGGGACTCCCCTCAAACCTAGTATGTACAAGGACATGTCATAGCGCTCTGGAAACATCGTGGAATTGATTCTAATGACAGATGGTACGTCTCCAAGTCTGAAAACTGTGGACGAACGGCTCAAGATAGTCGGCGTGAATAAGGTGAGAAATTGTTACACCCGCTACGAGGTGGGTATGAGATACCCGAATCATGAATGTATTTTTTTTTTATATAATTTTGTGATTAGCATTTTTGATACATATATACGCCAGTCGCCCCCGGGCAACATTGAACTCAATACCGCACCTCGGTCCCCGCACCCTTACCTCCAGCTACTGCAACAGCGGGACTCGTATAGCAACAATAACATTAAACAATTTGCGTTTAAAAACTTCGCGGGTATGACATACCCCACCTCACTCACGCCGGGTTAAGTGATCTCGGAACAATCCCTCAGAATACTATCGCACCGTGACCATCTTGATTCTTTGCTAAAATTTCTAAGCCAAAATACAGCAGCATCATTTGTGAGTACTGTTTGGAAACATTATCTTTAATAGATTTTTCGATATAATATTAACCTACATTGCTTGTTGCTTACCTCAAATACAAATTATGATTATATATTTTTACTTAACACTAAAAGCTCTTGCAATTTTGACATCTTCGTTAAAACACACATTTCGGGTTTGACCGGCCGTTTCTGGCCACGGCCAACACGCCAAGAGAGTGTCGAAAGAAATCAAATTCGTAGTTAATAACGGAGTATGTATTCTGCTTAAATTATTTGTCACATTCGAAACATAGAACTAGTTATTATTTTTACATTTCAGCTTTTAAAATAATTATGTTTTTATTATATTCGACTTCTTGCATTAAAACTGTATAACCTCAAAACTTACTGATTTTACAGGAGAGTGTTTTAAAGGTTGAACATGTAATATTTTCAATATTAATCGTCTTTGTAACATTTTTATTTTTTACCAGTTACATTATCTGTTTTTTAAAGTAAGATAAAATTATGTAATAATTTTGTTAATAGTAGTCAAAACATAAGTAAACTAAAAAAAAAAAAAAAATTAAACTACGCTCTTTTGACAGTATTTATGAGAAAAATACCGGTGATACCAAATGTTTACGCATATTAACTCAATTTCGAATATTTTTGGAAATTGTACACTTTTAATGCGAAAAGGCGATATATGCCTAATCCTAATAATTAAAAATCTAATTATAACGAAAACGAGATATAAACTATAGGAATGATAGAATCAACTAATTTATTTTAAAACATATTTCTAATATAAAATCTAGTTTTGAATAGTTTTTTTTTTAATAATCTTTGGATTAATATTTTTTTTAAATAATAATAATACCGATTGTATTGAAAAAAGAAATTCCAATTGCGCCTGTCGCAAGCTAAAAGGTAACGTTCATATTAAATATTTTTAATGTGCTTCGTACAAAAAGCTCTAGAAAACTCTAGGGTTGCAATTTAAAAAATCTACCGTAACGAAATATATGGTAGAAACAAATTATTAGTAGCGTGTTCTGTTGGCATGTTAATGACTTTGGTGAAGCATGACTAGATAAAGCTAGGATAACGTTGCATGTTTATTATAATCGAACACTAATGTATCAAAGTACTGCAATAGACATTCAGAGATTAATCTAAATAAACTCAATTGTTATGATATTGAACGTTAATATTCAAATATAGTTTTAAAAAACCAAATTCTAATAACTATTTTACTTAAAATTTAAATGATTTTATTTTAATTCCAGTTGTCCTGGGATTAAAGGCCAAAATGAGAAAAAATATTATATAGTCATCATCGTTCATTGGTGTGCAATTGTTATTATTTAATCTTGCCTCTTGAAACTGGCGACAATAATATGGAAACTTCCGTTACATAGAATAGATACACCTGTATATACTATGACGAATATAAAAAAAAATGGATTTAATTTTCTAACGTAAAACGTGTTTTTTTTAATATATTTTAAGCTATATTCATTTAAATATCTCTTTAAATTAAATTAGTTGTTGTGGCCCCAAGAGGAGAAAGGATCGAAATGTTTCTTTTTCTCTCTCTTTCTTTCTTTCTTTCTCTAGATCACAGTTAATGATTCTATTGACGAGATCTCTATACGGCATAAGCCTGTTGGGACCTCACAAAACCAGTTCACCAGCAGACAATTGTACCTCTCGTCTCGAGAAAACTGTGCATCACCACCTCCCATGAAAATCGATTGGGTACCTTTATTTGCATTGTCCTTAACTTTAAAACGGAACTGCCTAAAGAATTTCTTATGAGAAAAAACATCTTCACATAGCTACGAAGGTCTGCGAGAAGGTTTGATCGAGATGCTCATGCCGTTGCAATCGACAAATATTTGGTGACAAACATAACTATTTATTATAGCTTTTGCTTTTTTATTTGTTTATTTGTATTAGTTTTGATACGCCGGACAGTTTGTTAGTTGGCTGCGACATCGCTAGCTTATAGTCGAGTATCACAGTGGTTGGCAACCCACTAACTACCCTTTGACTCCTCGACTGTGACTCGTCCGCTAAATGTTTAGTTCAACCACGGAATATTACTTATTATCTCTTTCTCAACAAATGCAATGTAAAATAAAACACCAAAATTAGCCCCCTATGCGTCCTTTAGAAATACTTGACGCACCATTACTGCCATGTCCAATACCTTACAATATTATTGAGATAGGTAGACTCAAGGGACCGATATAATGAATTGTCTAAAGCAAAATGTTGTCACATTAACAAATCTGCGTCTAAATCCATATTTGAACTATGTCTTCCAGTTAATATAATTCCTCAACACCATCTATTGTTGCTAATGATAAATGAGACTTTTTTATGCAGCATTTTCTTACATATACGATTCTGTTTCCTTCCCTAATACACTAAGTGTTTAGACTAATAACTTTTGTTCTTAAAAGTGTACAAAATTTGAATAGAATATAAGTCATTTATTGAACACCAGAAACGCCTATCCGACAATAAAAAAAGAGTTTAGTTTGAACATCTCAAAATGAAAAATTCGATCAACTAAATCATGAACAAGCTGGTTTAAAATTGTATAATTTTACATTTAATAAACGTTAATTCAGTTTAAAAATATAAGGCACAGATTTTTAAGAAAACTGTACTATTCAATCAAAATATTTTAACAGACAACAAATATAATTATTTTCATTTGGCATATATAAAAAACATCACGATTATAAATTTATGAAATGGCAACATTATAAATGAAAACAGCTAATTATAGATTTTTATGAGAATTCTTGGAAAATACAATTCGTTGTTAATTTTAATTTTTAGACAAATTCAAATTTATTTTCATATAACCTTCAAAGGGTTGGAATGTATCAATTATATCAATTCCAAATTTATGGTAACAATACCAACTTTAAAAAAAAAAACCTCTTTGGTAGAAATCGACAATAAGCAATCACTTGACATGATAATTTATTGTTTGTGACGCGTTATATTCCCATTTCGATTAAAAAACAAGTAAAACTATTTAGGATCAACATTCTAAATACTATTGACGAATAACATAATTTTAGATCTATGAAATTAGATAGTTTTAGATCTATTTATTATATACTGGGTGTTATGAGACCGCTTTCGAAAACGAAGACAGAGGATAGTACTAATGACACCTTTGTTTATTTAGTTATTTAGACAAATGTTGGAAATAAGTATTTGTGCAAACGCACGAGTCTTCGCCGCGCCGCGCCCGTGCGTTCGTTGACCCGAGCATCAGCTGTTTTTGATTTTGTGTTTCATTGCTGTTTTTATTTTTTAAGTAAAGTAATGTATTTTTTTGTGAAACTATCGTTGGAGCGTAAATAATTCTAACAAAACGCATTAAAAATATGATTATTCTTTTAAGACACGGTCGATTTCTTTTCCGTCCCATCATCAAAGGCTGTCTGTCTTCATTTTCGGAACCGGTCTTCTAACATTCAGTATATATAAAAAAAAACGGCATGCAAACAAACAAACAATAAAGAATCTGTTAACTGCCTCACTTGCAAACGTCCCAGTCGTAGTTAGGGCTCTGACGGGACGAAGGCGGAGAGACCGGGTACCCGCAATTGTAATCGTCATTAAGGAGTTTGGTTTTCGTTACAAAGCTGTGGAAGTCGTCCGCCGAGTACGACATCGAGGAGACTATCTCCACGACCCCGTTCAGCTTGATGTTCTCGCGGAGGGGCCTGTGACGTTCGCAGACGCGGTTCTCGATGTGGTAGCACTTGGGGCGGGTCCCGTTGCGGGGACGGCCGCGCTTCTTACCTGATCGGCCGCAGTCCGAGCAGCTGACCAGCTCCTCGGGAGTTCCCGTCTTCCGGTTCTCGCGGTCGTCGCCCAGGCAGAAGTCGCAGTACGGTGACGGCGAAGCCTGCAGCAAAGTTGTTACAAGGGTTAAGTTAAGCTACCGTTCTATTACGAAACGTCAGAGCATTATTTAGAAATTACAATTCTCATTAAATAAATCTATCGAGACTTCGCTTTGACCCTTTAGTGCTGAGCTTATTAGCACATCTTTTGGAGAAATAGCTAACGAATTTTTGAAAAAAAATATGTACATTTAACTTTAAAAAAAATATTTTTATTGGAATAATTGCTTATTAATGTTATAAACTTAATAAAAACGTTATACATGCTCGCGTTAAAGCCTTGTTCGGACTAGGCGAGTATTTTAGTCGAGTACCGAGTAATTTAATAACTAAATGTGTCTGAACACCAAAAATTTAGTCGAGTAGGTTAGTAAATAATTTAGTCAAGTCAAGTCAATCCATTTTTTCGGGCGAGTAGCGCCTCCCACCACGCGTCCTTGCTCATTGGCTACTGACTAAACAAGTCCGAACCTGTTGATTAGTCGAGTTCATTAGTGGCAGTTCATTAGTGGCACTTCTCAACAGAACTTCTTCGTTAACAGAAAATTCACACAACTTTCGGACGTTCTCAAACTATCGAAGTATTCTTTGGGATCTCTTCCTCTCTTCTATCGATCCATTTTCGTACCCATAACTTATTTTTCTTAATCACAGAAATTTCCTCATCCACCTCTTCCAAAATAGCCATTACGATTAGTTTAATCAGTTTATTCACTCTATTGCGTTGCAGCCTGTTCATCTTGCAAAACACCACTCACTTGTGTACTCTACTGGACCGTAATGCGAACGATTTCTGTGCAGTAGCGAGTAGTTTAGCCACTAAATTACTCGGTACTCGACTAATACTCGCCTAATCCGAACAAGGCTTAAGAGACGTACAGGTCAGTTAGTGGATCGGCAGGATCCGAGATGACGTGTTTAGGGCGACGTCGACTGTTTACCATTCGATCCACAGGATCGATTATGTAATTTCCAAGACAAGAGGGTTTTCGTGTCATGCCGCCTTCTCAAAGAGGCGCATTGATGCCGACAGTACCTGTATACTTACTGATTGAAAAACTTACCTTAGTCTCGGGCTCCTTAAGTATCGGCAGAACGGCGCTGGCGCTCGCGACCGGCACCGGTACCACAGGAGGAGCGGGAGCGGGGACCGGAGCGGGAGCGGGCGGTATGAGCGGAGCGTGCGCGGAATCCGAACTCGACGTGTCAGCTGAAGCCGGACGAGGAGGCGGCGTCGGACGACGCGCGGGCGGAGTCGCTACAGCAGCTAGATAAAAAACAAAATACAACGAACGCTTTTAGAATAATCGACTATCGCAGGACACTGCCGGAGGTTAATTACTGAAGTCCAAGAATAAGACATGTAACAGTAAGTAGAAATATTATTTACTGGCGGTAGGACCTCTTGTGAGCCCGCGCAGGTAGGTACCACCACCCTGCCTATTTCTGCCGTGAAGCAGTAATGCGTTTCGGTTTGAAGGATGGGGCAGCCGTTGTAACTATACTTGAGACCTTAAAGCTTCTCAAGGTGGGTGTCGCATTTACGTTGTAGATGTCTATGGGCTCCAGTAAACACTTAACACCAGCTCGTCCACCCACCTAAGCAATAAAAAAAAAAAACTGGCAGTGTTTTGATGAGAACGAATCTTTCAAACTTTATTAAATATTTACCGTTAGAATTTTATTTATTACAATTTACGGACTGACTGCTCACTTGGTGTTAAAAGTAATATCGATAAATCATAAAACAATAAATCCTTAAACTTGAGTACCTACTAATAAATAACACACAATCTTAATTATTTGGGGGTAACAAAAAAAGGAAGAACTTCCACCAAGCTTGTGCAATTGCTCGGTAGACCGACGGTCTAAATAATGTTCTAAGCTTGTATAATATATACAAACTTATCTTGTTAATGTTGTTAGCAAGATTCAGGCATCTCAATTTTGTATAACTACCGCCAAAATTCGATTAAGGTAACGACCAGGGCCCTGAAACTACGGTACTTTCAGTCAAATATTTTTGGAGTTTACTCCTTTAGAATCGATTTACATATATAGGCCCGGGGTATGAAAATTATGGGGACCAAAATCGTACTAGCACGTCACACGAAATGCGTTATGCGCCTGATTGCGCATGTCACACGAAATGCGTATCGCAGGTGACGCCGGGCTGCTGCGCCGGCAGTCCGCCACAAAGCCTCGTACTGATCGCGCGTTTCTCTCATTATTGTATTTTCATATATTTGTTAGTCGTTTGTTTTGTGTCTCGTTAATTTGTTAATAATCTGTAGTGTATCGTGTTGTCGTAATATAGAACTATTTCTCGTATTGTTTCGTTTAATTTTTTATATCCAGTAAACTCCAGTCGTGCGTCGGAGCGGACACACACACTTTTTTTGTATGGAAACTAGCGACATCTTGTAGCGGATGCCCCTAAACTTATATTTTGTTAAAGTTAAGGCATTTAATTATTGTACAACTAAACACAGAAAAAAACCATACAAATTGATTATATTTTCTCAATTTGTGGTTCCTGAAAATTTACAAAATCCTTCATTAAAACTTAAATATATAATATGTAATATGTTACAGCCATCTACGGGAGCAACGAGAAACTAATCGAAGCGAAGCCATCTAGTGGCCGACGCCCGTAAACATTTTTGTTGAGTGCTCGAGTTGCTTATCTATAACTAATTTATGTGTATTATCTATGATAACGGCTCTCCGGCAGCCATAATACACCCTGCTGACAAAACACAATTCCACCACAAAACTCACCAGCACCGGCGGCAGGATTGTTCAGGAACGTCACGTAGCTATCCTGGTACTCAGTGGCGGGCTGCGCTTGGGCGGATTGCGCGTTGGGCGCGGGCGTGCCGTGCGGGCTGTCCCGGGAGTCGCCGTCGCTGCCGCCCGCGACCGCCGACGTACTGGCCCCGGGCGGGGGGTCCTTGTGCGTGTGAGTGAAGTGGTACGTGAGGCCGGCGCGAGTTTTGTACTTAGCACCGCACACTGCATATATATAACAATATAAAATTTAATGCGTCCACAAACGCTTTAAGGGCCTGTCCACACAGCGATATTTCACCGCGAGGTTTTTATTCTCGCGTATTAAATTCCGCGATCGGAACTGCGAATAAAATCTCCTATTATTTTTCGTCAGTCGTAATTCAGTTCTCGGCTGAGGCGCACGTGTAAAATGGACAATAGAACTAAAATTTTAATTTATCTAACACTAAGGCGGCGTAACACGTATCAAAATATGTCATGAACATTGGATTCACTCACTTACGGCATTGAGACCCAAGAAACTGAGCGAAACGCGCGAATCTTATTCCGCAGTGCGAATAGCATATCCGTACTCACTTTATACGGTACAAAATATTCGCGCCGAGATAAATGGCACCGCTTCGCGATCAATTTTCATCAAGTCACACATTTTTTTCCCGCACGATTTTTTTTTTATCGTCAGTACGGCTACTTCTATATTAAATGTGTTACAGAATTACGAGAAAAAAAAACGTGCGTTGAAATATCGCAATGCGGACAAGGCCTAATACTTTGAATGAAATCAAATGTTTTGGATGCAGAAAAATATTACCGTTCAAATTTCACCTTAAATAAACATGGTCATAAGACCCAAAATCCTATTAAACATAACAATAACGTATAGCATATAAAACATTAGAGGCAACGTTCTCCCGCATCCAAACTCATATTACAACAGTACACTTACCGTTCGTGATGCCTCCGTCAGCTAACGTTGTTTAGTAGGTTTTTTTTTTTTCAAATTTAATAAAGGTTTTTTAAAGGGCCCACGTCATCACAACAGAATATAGGAGGCGCCACGACGGTAGTAACACGGCACTCTTTTATAACAGCCTTCCAATAATTATCCGTCATCAATCAATACAAGCGGCAGCGTAGTCAAACTATACCGTATTCGAACGCTATTGAGGGTAGGTAGAGAATTTATTCGAACAAGCATAAAACCATTTTCTCTAAACTATCAAATTGCGGGTAGTTCGATATTTCTGGTTCAATTAAAGACTCGAAAGATACCAGTGAATTTAAAAAAACTAGCGTTCTAATACGTATATTGCGAGCTACACGTTGGAAAGCCGAACCCGTCGTGGTGTCATTATATTCGGTTATGAGAACGCAGGCGCCCGCGGGACACGTTTGATTGATGACTTCAAATCACTGGATCCGCCCGTTTAAATACGACTGATATGCAATATAATATGTACTACACACAAAACAAATCAAATTATATCATTATGTTGAAATAGATTTCACTTCGAATTATCTCCAAAACAACGATCTATTTTATATTTGCACTCGAAGCAGATTTCTTTAAAGCCATTCATTGTCAAGTCTTGCAGCGAGGACATATTGGAAGGATTAATAGCACAACGCATTACCCAAACGAAAAGAGCCATAAGTACAAATTATATTATACTATATTTAGGATCTTTCATATCTTCTAAAACGTGAACTTCTTTGTCAATTTTTGAATAAGGCCAGAACACAGTTAATCTTCTGAGTCTGCATGGATGCACATTTCTTGATCCCCATGCATCTGTGTCAGACCCGGAACTCAATAATCAATTAGTCTTCTTTTTATTATGAATTCAAACAGCCAGCACACTACAGTAAATTAACATTTAAATACTTATTTTAATAAATAAAAAAAACCCTAAAAAAATTATGAGTAAGACAATTATCATCTATTCCTTGCATTCTCAGTGAAATCTAGCATCAACTGATCCAAGTTTCTCAGTCATATCAATACAAACAGTTTCATAAATGATACGTGAACATATAAGTTTTTTTTTTTTTTTTTGTTTTTATTACTTTATCCAACATAAATATTCTTGTATAAATTCATAACAATCTTTGGGTGATATATTCTATACATTTACATTCGCGAAAAGATCGGACAGAATGCTTCGTAAACAGAAACCGGCTTCACTCAAGTGAGCATTAAATTGTAAAAATTTGGCTAACACTTTGTTTTCTGACTTTCTAACGTACAAGCAGATTCAATTCCAGTATCGACCATGTCATTAACGAAGACAATAAATCACCAATAAACTTACCAAGGCAAACAAACGGAAATACAAATCACAACATCAAATTAGTGACTTTGAGAATAACTGGGAATACAATATGTCTAAACTTACTCACTGAATTGAGCCAGAAACAATTGTATTTAGTGCGCGATCGAATGTGTCAGCAATACAAGGGGGGAGGAAACAGATCTGTGTTTAGAATTCTCCATTTATACCTTTAGAATTTCAATTTATTCTAATTAGATAAGTGTTAAAAGATATTTCGGAGTGTCCGACTTTTCTTGAACGCAACTGTAATTCGGATCTAAGTATAACGTTTATCACCTAATTATCCAACGCGAGACGCTCGTGCAATAACATAATGAAAAATAATTATTACGACTACAAATAACATTAATCACAAACAATTAAAAATACGATTCACTAAACATACAGAGCCATTTGGTCGAATGAAAGAGCAAGATTTCCGAGCTATTTTTTCCATCGCTTCTCAACCTTACATTAGGGATGTCACAATAGTCGAATAAAATAATAATGTGAGTTAATAACTTGAACATTTAATTTGAAATTGATCAACTTCCACACCGGAAAGACATTTCGTATACTGATCTCATTATTTGAACACATTATGAGCGTGGATTGGATTGAGTAACGATGCAGCGGCTATCTCACTACGACCACTGTCAAACAACACCGGAATAAACATTGTTTAATAAGGATATAACATTCGAAAATCAATATTATCTAGAGACGTTTTATTTATACAAATAATCGCCAATTTGGGAACCGGTGCCGAAATACATAAACAAGTGTTAGAGCACGCGATTCTGGCACGACGGTACAGAAAGAAAGAAAAGAAAAACGTTTTAAAATTTGATATTTTCTATAAAAACAAAACAATTCCGCAGGTCACTGACCTCGCAACAAAGGGTCGGCAAATATTTGACTATGTTATACATTGCGGATTTCCAAAAATTCAGCACTCAATAACACAACAAACATTTGTGGTTTTGTTAAGTTAAATAGATATTGTTTTCTGCTTGTTTAAAGATTGGAAATTGATTTAGCACTGAGTTGACAAAAAAATCGTTTGCTTCGCTCACTCAAGCGGATATTTTGGCGAACTAACAACCCGCCAAAGTCACCGCTAGAGACTCCTATAGTACAGTCCCATTTAAATGTTTTTGAGAAATATTAAAAAGTGACAACCAACGGCTCGACTCTTTAGTTTAACTAAACCTATGTGCAAATCAATTCAATTCGTGATTTATAAATAGTAATAAAAAAAAAATATATACAAACAAAATTTTAAATTGTGATGTTAAGGATGAATAAAGTAAAACCTTATGCTGTGTAATACTGTGAAATAAAATATCATTTCATATTTAAATCGAATTCTAGAAAAAAAAAAATGGTTTAAAAATGTCATTGTTTAAAAAGAATACAGATGGATCGGTCACTATAAATATGCGTAATTTCACCATTGCGATTAGTTGCTTTAATGGGTCTTTTTTAAATATACTTAATGTGCACATAACGGTCGCACATAAGAGTATATTATACCAAACTTCTAAAAACTTTTAACTCAATCTCTAAATTAAAAGAAATTACACTGTGATAAAACTGTATTAAAATATTTTTGACCGACGCGCGTTTCGATTTTCTTATTACAAAACGACTGCCATGAAAGATCAATACGTAATTATGATTTTCCTTTTCTAGCGGATCGATTAGGTTTGATAAATCTGAATATACCAAGTGGCCAATGGTATCGGGTACAGTACAGTTGACGACAGTACATCATCTAAACTCATTACCGACTTTATACGTATTGACGTTGTCAATTTGCGAGTGTAATCCATCCAATCTCAAGCCCTTCGAAGCAAAGCAACACCGCATCGCTAGTCTTACAAAAAAAAAAAAAAACGAAAATATAAATAAATAAAAACTATCACAGACAGATGAGTCGAAGGAACACACACAAAAGCCAATCATGGTGCGTTCAAAGATGAGTTCTATATCTCTCACAGATTTATTGAAAAGAAGAACAGTTGAAATATCAAAGGATGGTCGCTTACGTCGTTTTTCAGTTTAAAAAAAAAATCTGCTGAATTACCGATATGCATGACGCACAGATTCGGTAGACCATTCTACCTCAGTCGATCGTAATCGTCAAACGCAATAGGGAAAAGAAAAAACAATTATTATTTGTTTTCCATAATTTTTTTTGGGAATCTATGCCTTTGGGATCCAATAAGCAACGAAATACTGCAATACCACAATCATTCGCATAATAAACACAACCTTCTATCCAAAAGATTAGACGTCCTTACGGATCCATCAGATCCAATAACCCTTGCATTAGACGCCTTCAGCTCTAACACTAGGAGCAGGCTTAGGGACCCCGGTAGCCGTACTCGTCAAACTCGACAAAGAGTTAGACGTGCAACCTAACCCATGCATCAGCCCACTGATTTCTCGCCGGATCTTCTCAGCGGGTCGCGATTCCGATCCGGCAGTAGATTCATTCGCGAAGCAGCTGCTTTTGAATTGTTAAAAAATCCAAAAGATTGAATCTCACAAAATTGCACATCAACTAAAACATGAATATATTATACTAGCGTCCCGCTCCAACTCCGCTCGGGTCTTTAACAAAAATTTCAACGATATTTGACGTTGTTTTATTTTTTTAAATAAAAGAACACTTATTGCGACATAACTATAATATTTAGACATGCTTTCACGATAATGTATTCTACAAAGTCGTAGTACATTATTTAATTCTATCATCAATAGTTTTCGCAGGACATGCGATGTAATGAATATATTAGGTAATTTTTTTACACCTTTAGTTACATTATTGGAGTTTTAGTAAGGATCCCTAATTTTTTTCAAAAAATATTATAGCCTATGTCACTCGGGAATAGTGTAGCTTCCAAACAGTGAAAGAATTTTTCAAATCGGTTCAGTAGTTTCGGAGCCTATTCAATACAAACAAACAAATCTTTCCTCTTTATAATATTAGTATAGATTATTAATATTCACATTTCTCATTGTATGTGTACACAAAAGAATCGCATTACTTCACTGTTCTACTTTACTGTGAGGTGAGTGATAAAGATAAAAAAAAAACGACACGAAATGTAATGTTTTTGTAAGAGATAAAATAATAATATTCACTAAAACTTATTTCATAATAATATAAAGTCTAAAATAGCTTTGTGAGATAACAAAGCGAACTATAGTCGGATTTTTAATTAGACGAAGCCAGCTGACAGTTGCTAATGTCAGTTTGTGAAATAATGTTGCTATATTTAAAGTAATAGTGATGCGTTCAGTTCTCCTTCAATCACATGAATGAACAATGAGTGTGAAGAGTTAATCATTAATTTCAAACTATAAAAGAATATTATTTATATTTTACAATAAAATTGTATTAAAGTGCTCCAATATATGTTACTAGTAGTACGTAACTACAATCAGTTTTTTTTATTTTCATTACCTACCCATAATTGTTATATTTTATACGTCAATAATTTCAACTATATGATGTATTGGAAATAGGACAGTCTTACAAGCTTCCTCGCAATGTTTTTCTTAATGTTTAAAACACTCGGTATTCAGTACAGGTAGATACTATAGGAACATAATATTTCGTCGAAAACTCGTTGGTATGTACAAAGCACGCCTAAAATTCGAACCCCATACCCGATATCGGCAATTCGGCACACCGACTATTCACTAGACAATCGAGGCAATTTCATTAATTCAGGAGTTGTTTCAATCGTTCACTTTGTCACAACACTATTTTTATTTCATCAAAAACTGACAACACAGTAAACGTCAGTTGACTTCGTCTAATAAAAAATCCAACTATAATTAAATCTTGTTAAAATTAATTTCAAAGAAATCATTTAATCCCACTACTATTGTATGTTACGTAATTTTGATTCTGTCATCGCGCACAAAAATTAATACCCAACTTTTTGTTGATGAAAAATATTTTCGTATTATCAAGATTTAAAAGATTATAAAATTCTCAAATAATCAATTACCGAATTTCATATTCGTCATACCTACAGGGTGTCTTTCAGTATGTATTTATGTATGTAGTGTGTAGATTTCAAAAGATAGCTGTGTCTGTCCATATAAAGTTGCAAATACTATTTATTAATTAAAAACATATTTTAATATTATAAATGTGAAAACGTGTTTGCTTGTTTGTTTGTTTGTCCATATTTTACGTGGAAACAAAGCAAAGGATTGACATGATTCGTTAAAGCTATAATAAAGCTATAATATAGCTTATACATCGCTTTACAGTCGCAAGTACATATTTGCAACTTTAGAATTTGTTATAGAAATTCGAAGAAAAAAAACCGCTACATTTAGGCTTAGTATAAACTAAATAAAACCTAGTGTGATTGAAATTAATAACTCTGACAAAAAGTCCCGAAGTAAGAATATTACAGGATTAAAAGTAAAAAAGTGAGAAATGTCGATATGGATATTCGTTCAAAAACCATTTGCCAAATTTCAAACAATGGTTTATTGTTGTTGTTTTTTTTTAAACTTGTGCCACTCTCTAGTACACACTAAGATTATCCGTGGACTTCGAACGATACCTAAAAAGGTATGTTCAAAAATAACACGAAAATAAAAAAAGAGCTTTCCGATTCCCGTGTTCTCACGACGCTAACGAATGAACTTACACACACACAGAGACACACCGCACAACCAAAGCAAATTATAGGTAGTTTTCCAATTACAGAGAGCATAATGCGACTCAGTGACGCACAATGCCAAATTATGCTGAAGCTTAATTGGAACGTGAATTAGTTTTCAAATGCATCAGCAGAGTGCACTAAGTTAGCACAGTTTTAATTAACATTGATTATTTCTAAGAAACTACGACGAAACGAAAGCCTTACAATTTTTTTCAACATTAAATAATATTACTAACGATAATATAAACAAAATTTCGATCAATGCCAACTTAAAGAAAAAACACTTGTCAAATTTTCTGTCACTGAGTCGGTATCGATTGCGAGTATCACGCGAGAGCAGTACTTTTGAGAGTGCTCGATTGCGCGAAGCGTTGGAACATTCAACGTTGAGCATTATGCCGCATAATGCGCTCTTGTGCTGTAGTTGGAAAACTACCATAATTACTTTTAGAACATTATAATTTTGAGTACCGTCGCTAAAGTATAAATTAAGGCAGTACTATTTATTTTTTAATTCTAACCAACCAGTGTTTCTCAACCTGTACGTTTGGTATATAAAAACTCGATCTGAGCGTGACAGTCAAGGTCAATCCCTACAACACGAATACGTAATATATACCATTATGTGTTTGCTAGTTTCAACTATGTATTGGCAGTGTATTACTATTTTATAAAAAACGTTTTGGTTTTATTCTTTATCTATTTTGAACTTTGTTTTTTTTTTAATTGACAACACTATCAGACACACCCGTCATTTTAAGCCGCGCCATGTCTTCCGAAAGAAAAAGAGGAAGATAGATAATATAGATTGATAGATTGATGCTTTAAACTGTCCACAATACTTTTTGGAAAAATTAATTGTGCCAAAATATTGTATACAAATGAGCCCCATTAACACAAAACCAAATTTAATAAATATTGCTTGTAAATAAATTTATAAGCGACTCTACTAGAATTTAATTTAATTTGACACAATATAGTTTAAAACAAACAATCAGTTTTTCTGATCGAGCATTAATGAAAAGTTAATAATAATATATTTGAAGCACAATAGTGATGAATTTTGTCTTTGAAGTTGTATAAATTTGATATTTTTTTAAATATTAATATATTGTAATTTTATTATACGTAGTACTCAATCTTCTTACATGGATAGGGGCCCTCAAGAGATTAAATAAATATCATAGTTTAAATAGACAGAAAACAATCGATTTCACATGTGACTGTTTTAGAAAGAAGACTTATCTTTTCACTATAACTCGCCTCATCTTATTCGGTTCACGTCTCGTTTCAATACAAAACTAGAGCAAAATTTTAATCACAACTTAAAAAAATACATTTTGAATACAAAGGACCCATCCTGTTCTTGTGATCTAGATCCGGATTTGGGGTAAGAAAAACGAGAGAACGAGTCGCCATCTAGTAGATAATCAGAGAACTATTTATTACCTCTTAACGCACGGGTAGATACCACCGCCCCGCCTATTTCTGCCGTGAAACAGTAATGCGTTTCGGTTTGAAGGGTGGGACAGCCGTCGTAACTATACTGAGACCTTAGAGCTTATATCTCAAGGTGGGTGGCGCATTTACGTTGTGGATGTCTATGGGCTCCAGTAACCACTTAAAACCCAAAAGCCCACCTGGCTGTGAACTCGTCCACCCATCTAAGCAATAATAAAAAATAAAATAAAAATCAAATTTCGACTGTCACACGTGGACACATCATTTTTTTATCTCTGAAAATAAGTTAATAATAATAATGATAATAATAAATATTATTAATTTATATTATATTTTAAAACGAGTCGTGAACCGACCGCCAGTTCTCTACACTGTTCCGATATTTTTACCATTTTAAGACTACGTGGAGATTCGCTTAAAAACTAGCATATAATAATAATTCTACACTAAACACACTATAATACATATAAATGTAAAATACACAACAATTGAAAGGCATGTTTCGCGATATAACATTTCATTTCCGTTATGCCATCGCGTGTTGTTTGCATATTAAATACGAAGTGTTTAAAAAAAAAATTTATAGGCCCGACTCACAAATACCCATGATGAGTTAGTAGTGAAATTCTACTGTATTTGTTCTAATATACTGTATATAAATAGTCCAGTAGTATATAGATATATTTTAATGTAACTAACAAAAAAAATATTAAATTATTAAAATTTTAATAAATAAAAATGAATTGATGTTCGTTAGTCTTGCTAAAACTCGAAAACGCCTGGACCGATTTGGCTAATTTTGGTCTTGAATTATTTGTGGAAGTCCAGCGAAGGTTTAAAAGGTAGATAAATATGAAAATGCGAATTAAATAAAAATAACAATTTTGTTTTTTCTTTGATGTGTCGGACCGATTCCTTTTGTTTGTTTTAAGTTTATTTTATACAACAGTTTAGGCTTTTATTTATCGATTGAGGCATTACGATGTCTGCCGGGTCAGCTAGTAATTAATAAAAATTTAAAAAAGAAAAAAAAACTTTTTTTTTCTAAAAATAAATTTACGCTAATTTAATGTAAACTGTGTCCTGGGTGTGTGTGTGTGTGATAATGCTAAAACATTATTTTGTTAAGCAAATAAAATTTACATACATTTTGAAAATGATTAATGAAGAAGGTTCTGGGGCTCAGTGGTCTTTTGCATTTTACATCGGACTAAAGCGTATTTGTTTTTGTGATAATCCAAGTGAAATAATTTCGTACAATTATCTAGCTATCAAAGCGACAAAATGGAACGTGACTAGTTTTCGGGAAATAAAGCTATGGCAGCATTTTAAAAAAAACTTTTGCCATTTGAAGCACTATTAGATAAAATCTCTTTCTAGAAATAATTTAGATTCACATTTATTTCTGACCTGTATTCGCGAGATTAAAGCACGAAAAGCTTATAAATTTGCATAACTACCTATTGGAAGCCTTTAGTTTTTATTCCTGTAGCCTCTATAATATACAATTGACACTTAAGACAACATTTAAAATTGAATTCATTCAAATTATGTTGTCCATCAACTTTGATAACTACTCAAAATGAGAAAAACTATGAGCTTGTCCACCCACCAGAAACTAATTCCAAGTCTCAATATTTCACAGAGAAATTTCAGAGTTAATTTAAAAAATATTCTTATTTAATTTAAATATTAATACGTGAAGCAAAAACTTTGTATCCCTTTTTACGAAAATTGCGCGGACGGAGGAGTATGAAATTTTCCACACTTATAGAGAATATAGAGAAGCAGTGCACAATGCTAATATTTTTTTCAAATAATGCATAAAAGATACATTAAATCAATAAAGAAAGTATTACACACACTACATACCATGTATTTGACGCACACACGCATGCATACTATTTATTGTCAAACTTTTGTTCTTGACGTCTGTTATCAAATTGAGAATAGATTAAATATTGTTTGTCTTTGTTAATATTTTTTATAGTGTAGCCTTGGCGAAATTTGTGAACATAGAAGTATAAAATACAATCATAATAGTTACAAACTTACAATTCCAATTAATTATAGTCGAATTTCGAGTACTGCGGGACCTCTAATTTAATTGTTTATATGCAAACAACACACAATTCCATGTGTAGTCCAACATAATCTCTACAATATTGCTCGCCATTATATCTAAATAGTTTACAACACTACTCATTGGCCCGGCACTATGAACTAAGTGATCCTTACATTTATAAACGATATATATAATTTTTTTTGTATATTTATTTATTACGTGTACAGGCAGATAGATTTCAGGAAATATTTCCCCTGTTACATCAATTAATACCATATAGAGCAATGTTCATTACAAAATGATCATGACGTCATAGTAGGTAAACGTTATTCCTTGAAATCAAATAAGTAAATATACTTATAGTCCTGTCCGTACACATACCGTGTTGCAAATTCAAACACAATGCGTCTATATACGCCAGTTGATATTGGGCTATTAAGCAATTACGTTAATGTGAAGCCAGTGGCGTTTTCATAAGGTTTCTTGAAATCTTCTTATCATTAAAGGCCCGGTCAACTAATTCTGATACTTCCAGACATGAGTCATAAGGTCCAATATTGATCTTATTAACTTTTCAAATAGATTTCAAATCTTTCATTCTAATCCACAAGACAGTTTGTATGATAAGATTTCATTTTATAATTTGATCTAAAAATTCTTCCAAAAAGGGACAAAAAATTATACATATATAATTATGTAATATATTATACATTAAGAGCATTAGAAGTTTGACAGTTGAAAAAAATATATTCAATCTTATGACTCTAGTACAAAGTATCCTGTTCGTGTAGTGTAATTCAAGAACCATAGAAAAAACAGGGTTATGGCTACTTCACACACACAAAATTGAAGCTTAAATTTAATTAAAATGATAATTAACTATCTAAATTGAAATGATAATTAATCTAGATAATTAATTATAATTTCAATTAAATTAAAACTTTTTTAATTAAATTATCTAGATCCAAATATAAATAACTAGTTTATCAATTAAAAAGAAATTTAAAGTGGTCTTACTACGGCCTCATTTCAATAGTCAAGTAACAACAGAATTTTCCAAATTTATATTTAAGTTTATACATATCGTTAATAACGGGTATATTATATTATTGGCATTTATATTGCGTATTTAAAGGTCTATGTTCAAATGGTCACTTATCAATATATCATAAGATCTATGCGAGTTTTCTTCTGTTAATTTTAAACTATTTTACATATACATGTAACAAGTTCATTTTGTAGGGTACACCCTTATTTCAATTTTCTAGGTAGTTTTGTTTTTTTTTAAATTTTCAATCATATTACATTTGCCGATTGAATCTAGTGTCACAAATTGTTAAGTGTTGCCATTTTTAATTAGCTAAATTGTTTCTCAATAATATTTTATTCTGGCAATACTAAAAAATTTGTCATACGTTCAATGAATGTGCTGTCGCCTAAACTGTTTGAGACTCACTTGCACCAAAGTAACCTTGAATCATGGGATTCTAAAAGGAAATAACAGTTTGTGATCTATGAAGTGTTTCAATTTTTGTTTTAATGTAATAATAAATTGTAATGCAAAATTAACAATCGAACAATGGATGATAGAGTCGTGCAATCGCATCGTCAGATTATGTCATCAGATCATCGATTATTAATTAAGCAATCTACTCAAAATTATAAAAATGCCATTTTTAACTAACTGATACCAACCTAAAATCTGCATATTGATAGAAATTTGTATATTTATAATGATTAATTCAATTTATGATTAATATAAAAAGATCAAGAATTTAGGTATTGAGTACAAGCGAGCCTCTAATAATTCTTTTAAAATTGAGTACTAGTGAGACCTGGGCAGTCAAGGCAGGGAGGGATTTAGTGTCGCTTCCGAGACTTACGTTCGCAGCCGTAGGGCTTCTCCGCGTCGCCCGGCACCTCGTAAGGCAGCGTGCCCTGACCCGCACGCCGCCGTCCTCGACCCTGGACGAAGGAACATTACATTCATTTACGAGTGTCAGATTTTATTCTTATAAAAACGAAAATTACAGTTATAGATTTGACCAGTAAAAAAACAACCACATTTCGAAAGAGTCATATTTGTTTAAAGTACTCGGGCAGCACCTGTTGCGAGACATAAATACTGCACTAGCAATCCTCCCTGTTCTGGGACAACACAACAACAGACAACACAATATACATATTCAGCAAGAATATTAATGGTAGGATTTAATAAATAACTAGAGAACTTAACATTTGAATAATGAGTTTAACTGATGGTAGGGCGTCTTGTGAGTGCGCACTATAGAATGTGATACTTAGAAAACATGTCTCAATGTGGATAAAATTCATCTGCCTACACTAGTTCTATAATAGTAGATTTATTTAGGTGTTCTTAGACATACATACTTTACTTCCACTTCAGACATGCTATAAGAATTAAGTAACTGTGCAATTTGCACTTGACAAATAAATAACCACATCATAGAATCTAATAGTATTATAATAATAAAAAAATTGTTCACTCACTGCTCTGCCCCTTTTAGCAGGTGTATCATCAGGCTGAGATTTCCTTGTTCTCCCTCCCCTGGAACCAGGTCCAGTAGGCGTAGCTCCACCACGACGTTTGCGCCTATTTGCGTATGTATCATCATAATAATCTTCATCTGACTCTGCTTCAGGCTCTTCTCCAGTTTCCATTTCCTCCATTGCCAGTTCATCATAAAACCATTCCTACAATGTTAATCTGGATATAAATTTAAATGTCCAGAAAATAGGTATTCCAAAATGACATGATTTTATGTTTTTTTTGGACAAGTGGTTTTGTTGACAAGAAATCAAATAATAACATAAAAATTATATTTATAGCATTGGATATTTATTTATAATTACTGAAAACTTATTAAATATCTAAGGTTGTTCATTTAACATTCATCAACATGAGTTACATCTCATCTCACCACAAGGATAAACCTCAACTCACCACCTTGTGCAATTTGAACATCTGCGTGGTCACTAACTCATTTCACTACAATTTTTTTACCTTTGGATCATCTTTTGCTGCAGTCTGCGATCCATCTCTACTGTCATCTCCACCTAGTGCATCAGGTAAGCCTGAACTGTTTTCTCCATCACCAGTATTATCTGCTAGATCCGCTGCCCTGTTCCATCCCCATCTAGTTGATGACATTGTCAAGTACTGACGTCGAGCTTTCCGCCATCTGTTTTACATCAAAATGTCAAATTGTACATGTATATTTCTAAAGTTCTGTGCATTTCTTTGTTCATCCTATACAGTTAACATTTTAGATTTGCCTTTGGTTAAATAATAACTCATAAATTAATTTAACAAAGTTATATATTTATTTAAAAATTTGTAGTGAACTGGAATTGTATTAAAATGTACATAAATGTTCTACAATTATCATACCAAAACTTATTATTTTTCAAGCGCTAATAAAGGTTCTTGAAGCAAGAACTTCTATAGAAATATTGTATCACTATTTGTCATAAAACTTTGATTTAAACATTATTTAAAATAAATTTAAATGACTACTGGATTTAAATCAATCAGGTGCATGTTACAATTCAAAAGTGAAGGACCAATGTAGAAAATCCATTATGAAAGATCTTCTACATTGATCCTTCACTTTTGAATGTGATAACAAATTCCAATTTCACCTATACAAAAGCCTATTAGAGATATACAAGTCTGATTGAGTCACATGGCGTATAGATGGGTGGTATTTACCTTTGCGCTGGATATGTGTAGACTTGACCTTCTTTCTGACCAGGCATACGCTGTCTCCTAGTCATGAACAAATTGCAGTGGCTCTGAGCGACACCTACAATATTTAAAACATGACGACGATGCCACGAATTTACAAAGTATGTTTCACGATATTAATAACAAAAGTTTTTGAATAACGTAAAAAATATATTATTGTTATTCTAAACGAGAGTAATACTTCAAAACATGTCCGTAAACAAAAATCGATAAACTCACCGGTCTGCGTGTCAATGAAGGGCATACGCATTCTCCTTTCCGCACATAATCTCGAGTTGAACGTGGACGAATTCTCAATGATCTCTTTATAACTCGGATCATGGAGAAAACTAGAAAAACACAAGTTAAAATGAATTGTTTACACCATCAAAAACACACTATAATTATTATACAAATTTCTGAGATTTTAATCACGATTTTTAAACACTAGACCATTGAAATACAGTATTGAATTAAACACAGTTATTTATACCTTTCGATTTTTGTTAAATTTTGAGGATTTACTATCTGAATCTCAGCGGCCGCCATTTTACTAGCAGACGCCGATTCAGTGACATCACCTGACATATTGATATTGATTTGAAGACTTCCGTTTCTGTTGCCATTACATATTCTTATCTTTCTACTAAATAATGTAATATTTGTAGCTTGTTTTTTCATCAGTTTTAGTGGACGAAATGGTATAGTGAGAGACATTCCACTGTCGAAATTAAACTTTCAGTACTTGTTTGATACCAAGAAATGTTTAATTTATTACACACCTTTCATAGCAGTTTTAAATTCATAGCATGGCAACTATGTGGACACGTCAAGCTTGTGACTGGCCATCATCGGACGAATCGTGAGTTAGGCGCATTTTCAGTAATTGGCGATTGGAGATCTCCAAATAATACTCTGATTATTGGTTACCGTGTTTATATTGCTTTCGGAACTTAGAGTAATTTACCAAAACATAGTTTAAGTATTAATTTTGAGTGATAATTGAATAAAAACATCGGTGCGTTTGTCTCGTGAAGTTGGTTGAAAAAACTACAAAATGTCCATGTGCTTCTTTGTGCCTGCGTAAGTTCCTTTCGATAATTAATAAATATATAATAAGCGATAACAAAATTGGTCTCTTAAAAATAGAAATAACAATAGTTTAAAAAAATACTATCGCCTACCGTATTGCTGCTTTCTAATGACAAAGCTATTCAAAATTCAAAACATTACATGTACGTACTTACAAAATAGGCACTTGTGTTTTTATATTAAAACTAGATATGTCCTACGGTTTCACCCGCGACCAATATCAAATCTCCAACATTCATCTCATTTTCGGATTAAATACCAATGTTTAATCTAGATCAAACTTCATCAAACCCGGTACTTTAACGATATGCAAATAAAAAGCAATCTGCTCTTTTGAAGTTGTATGTTTTATTTGGACTAAACTTTTTTTCCGACGCTGTTATTTTTTTGTAATTTCCAAAACAGCTGAAATAACTGGAACGGGATTATCTTTGATAGTTACAGAATATTTTACAAACATTATTATTAATGTAGTTCCATCTGTTCTCAAAGTTGGACAATAATTGTTCGGAATATTTTTTAAGACTAGTAATTGTAACTTTGTCATTAGTGATTCAAATAAATTCTGCAAACACGTTTACGTCCTCTTAAGTTACCTAATAAAATGCTTTTCGCAAATAACGAATTGGAATTTGTAATAAGCATTCATCTTTATACACGGTGTTTAGATGTGGCGAACAAAAAAAACTGTATCAATAGATTTAATTTTTTTTTTTTTTAATTGCTTAGATGGATGGACGAGCTCACAGCCCACCTGGTTTTAAGTGGTTACTGGAGCCCATAGACATCTACAACGTAAATACGCCACCCACCTCGAGATATAAGTTCTAAGATCTCAGTATAGTCACAACGGCTACGCCACCCTTCGAACCGAAACGCATTACTGCTTCACGGCGGAAATTTCCTATTTACATCGAATCTACTTCCTTTACTGCAATTACTGGTAGGACGTCTTGTGAGTCCGCACGCCGCCACAACTCTGCCTGTTTCTGTCGTGAAACAGCATTACGTTTCGGTTTGAAGGGTGAGGCAGCTATTGTACTGTAAAAACTGTTAGAACTCGTGTCTCAAGGTGGTTTGTGGTATTTAGGTTGTAGGTTTGATGGGTCGACGAGCTCGCGACCCACCCGGTGTAGGGAGGAAATTAAAAATTAAAACTTTCAACACGATTGTCCGATAAAAAAAAAAGTATATAAAATATACCTATATATCTACATAAAGTGCTACGGTATGCAAATTCACTTGTTATAGTTTTATAACGGCAATATTACTGATGAGTACCTACACCGGATATTGAACATTACAAGATCGGGTATAAACCCTGTTAGTTTGAATTATATAACCAGTTTCCTTCGATCCTCACCTTGAGAAATGAGGTCCGAAGTCTCAAATGTATTATGACGACGGTCCCACACTTCGAACTGGGACTCATCGCTGCTTCACGGCACTTCTTACTGGTGGTAGGACCTGTTGTGAGTCCGCGCGGGTAGGTACCACCACTCCGCCTATTTCTGCCGTGAAGCAGTAATGCGTTTCGGTTTGAAGGGTGGGGCGCACCCGTTGTAACTATACTTGAGATCTTAGAACTTATAGCTCAAGATGGGTGGCGCATTTACGTTGTAGATGTCTATGGGCTCCAGTAACCACTTGACACCAGGTGGTCTGTGAGCTCGTCCACCCAACTAAGCAATAAATAAATAAATAAAAGTCATTGCGGTAGTATCTACTCATGCAGACTCAATGTACGAGCAGTAAGTAGTTCTTGTGAAAACAACATCGAAATGCAATTGAGAAACGCTTAGGCGTGTAGGTCACCGGTGCCTTACGTGACGGTTGGTGCTTCCCGCTTCCGTAGGTTTAACCCGCGATTCCCTACAAGTGACCCCTGGGTGGTGCAAAACGGGAGCCGAATTCATAATCGGTGGTAGGACTTGTCCGACTGGCTGGCGACCACCCTCCAACTAGAGTCCGCCGCCAAATAGCCTAGCTGTGTTCCGGCGTGTGGGTTGGAGAGCCAGTTCTATTCCCTCCCTTTCCCCTTCCTTGCTGGGGGTGAGTCTTGGTGACGTCTGGAACATGCGGAGCAGACGTGCGTGCGAGCTCACGGGGCGTGATTGTTTGGCGGGGGTATAGGGAGACCTAGTGAAACGGTATCCGCTGCCGCCCGCCGGTCAGTAGGGGACCTGAACCCGGGTGTCTCTACTAAACTCCGCCCCGGGAAGCTGTCCCGCCAACCGGTGTAAAATCCTGTCGTGCGGTCGTCGTGCCGGAGTCGGAGACCGGAGTGGATCCCGGCGATCGTACGCAGGGTGGACTGGGGGCCCTTCCATGCCCTGCGTCAGTCTCTCGCGCAACCCGTGGTCGAGCACGTACTATGATCCGCGCTTCATTCAGGTGTTGCCTCGATCTCACCTCCAACATCCTACCTCTCCTAATCCTACTCTCCGGAAATATAATTTATGAAGTTTAAAAAAAAGAAAAGGGTTTTACAGGCGGTTCCCCATTCCACATTTAATGTGGATTTCAGCAATGTCAGGGGCCTACATAGCAACCTTGACGCCGTACACCACCACCTCGAGACGGCGCAGCCTGCCCTGCTTTTTTTAACGGAGACGCAGATATCTGCTCCGGACGATACCTCATACCTTGAATACCCCGGCTACGTATTGGAGCACAACTTCCTACGTAAAGCCGGGGTGTGCGTATTCGTCCGGGCGGATGTCTGTTGTCGCCGTCTTCGGGGCCTCGAACAACGGGACCTGTCCCTCTTGTGGCTGCGCGTGGATCACGGGGGCTGTATCCGAATCTACGCGTGCCTGTACAGGTCCCACAGCAGTGATGCAGGTTCAACTCTGTTTGAGCATGTGCAAGAGGGGACTAACCGCGTGCTTGAGCAGTACCCATCTGCGGAGGTGGTGGTTCTTGGAGACTTTAACGCTCACCATCAAGAGTGGTTGGGGTCCAGAACCACTGACCTCCCGGGTCGGACTGCCTACGATTTCGCCTTGGCCTACGGCTTCTCCCAGCTGCTGACACAGCCCACCCGTGTCCCAGATATCGAGGGGCACAAACCTTCTTTGTTGGACCTTCTGTTGACCACGGATCCGGCCGGATACAGTGTGGTGGTCGACGCTCCGCTTGGATCGTCTGATCACTGCCTTATTCGTGCTGCCGTACCACTCTCTCGTCCTGGTCGTCGAACGACGACCGGGTATCGTAGAGTTTGGCGGTATATGTCAGCAGATTGGGATGGATTGCGTGAATTTTACGCATCCTACCCATGGGGGCGGTTCTGCTTTTCCTCTGCTGATCCTGACGTCTGTGCGGACCGTCTTAAAGACGTGGTGCTCCGGGGGATGGAATTGTTTATTCCCTCCTCTGAAGTGCCCGTTGGGGGTCGCAGCAGACCCTGGTATAACAATGCCAGTAGGGATGCTGCACACCTCAAGCGGTCCGCATACGTGGCATGGGATAATGCCAGGAGACGTCGGGATCCTAACATCTCAGGGGAAAGGCGGAAATATAACGCCGCTTCCAGGTCCTACAAGAAGGTAATTGCCAAGGCGAAGTCGAGCGGTCGATCGAGTTGGCGAGCGATTAAAGAGCTATCCCTCCGGGAGCCGTGCTTTTTGGTCGCTCGCCAAAGCTGCAGAAGGAAACTTTTGCAGGTCTAGTCTCCCACCACTGCGCAAGTCCGATGACACTCTGGCCCACAGCGCGAAAGAGAAGGCTGACCTTCTGGTCAAACTCTTCGCCTCGAACTCGACTGTGGACGACGGGGGTGCCACACCACCGAACATCCCCCGGTGTGATAGCTCCCTGCCGGATATCTGCTTCACACAGTGTGCAGTTAGGCGGGAGCTCCGACTCCTGGACGTCCATAAGTCGAGTGGGCCAGACGGCATCCCCGCAGTGGTTCTGAAAACGTGCGCCCCTGAGCTGACACCTGCGCTAACGCGTTTGTATCGACTCTCTTATTGCGCTAACAGGGTTCCGTCTTCATGGAAGACCGCCCACGTCCACCCTATCCCCAAGAAGGGTGACCGGTCGGACCCGTCGAGCTATAGGCCTATCGCGATAACTTCCTTGCTTTCCAAGGTGATGGAGCGAATAATAAATACACAACTCCTGAAGTATCTTGAGGATCGCCAGCTGATCAGTGACCGACAGTATGGTTTCCGTCACGGTCGCTCAGCTGGCGATCTTCTTGTATACCTTACTCACAGGTGGGCTGAAGCCTTGGAGAGCAAGGGCGAGGCTCTTGCTGTGAGCCTTGATATCGCGAAGGCCTTCGACAGGGTCTGGCATAGGGCACTTCTATCGAAGCTACCATCTTACGGAATCCCCGAGGGACTCTGCAAGTGGATCGCTAGCTTTTTGGATGGGCGGAGCATCACGGTCGTTGTAGACGGTGACTGCTCTGATACCATGACCATTAACGCTGGCGTTCCACAAGGTTCGGTGCTCTCCCCCACGCTTTTCATCCTGTATATCAATGACATGCTGTCTATTGATGGCATGCATTGCTATGCGGATGACAGCACGGGGGATGCGCGATATATCGGCCATCAGAGTCTCTCTCGGAGCGCGGTGCAAGAGAGACGATCAAAACTTGTGTCTGAAGTGGAGAACTCTCTGGGGCGAGTCTCCGAATGGGGTGAATTGAACTTAGTTCAATTCAACCCGATAAAGACACAAGTTTGCGCGTTCACTGCGAAGAAGGACCCCTTTGTCATGGCGCCGCAATTCCAAGGAGTATCCCTGCAACCTTCCGAGAGTATCGGGATACTTGGGGTCGACATTTCGAGCGATGTCCAGTTTCGGAGTCATTTGGAAGGCAAAGCCAAGTTGGCGTCCAAAATGCTGGGAGTCCTCAACAGAGCAAAGCGGTACTTCACGCCTGGACAAAGACTTTTGCTTTATAAAGCTCAAGTCCGGCCTCGCGTGGAGTACTGCTCCCATCTCTGGGCCGGGGCTCCCAAATACCAGCTTCTTCCATTTGACTCCATACAGAAGAGGGCCGTTCGGATTGTCGATAATCCCATTCTCACGGATCGTTTGGAGCCTCTGGGTCTGCGGAGGGACTTCGGTTCCCTCTGTATTCTGTACCGCATGTTCCATGGGGAGTGCTCTGAGGAATTGTTCGAGATGATACCGGCATCTCGTTTTTACCATCGCACCGCCCGCCACCGGAGTAGAGTTCATCCATACTACCTGGAGCCACTGCGGTCATCCACAGTGCGTTTCCAGAGATCTTTTTTGCCACGTACCACCCGGCTATGGAATGAGCTCCCCTCCACGGTGTTTCCCGAGCGCTATGACATGTCCTTCTTCAAACGAGGCTTGTGGAGAGTATTAAGCGGTAGGCAGCGGCTTGGCTCTGCCCCTGGCATTGCTGAAGTCCATGGGCGACGGTAACCACTCACCATCAGGTGGGCCGTATGCTCGTCTGCCTACAAGGGCAATAAAAAAAAAAAAAAAAAAAAACGTACTGCAGTAATTATGTCGATTTCTGTTACTAAGCGCCTGTATTGCCTAACTTTGCCTTCTTTTGTTTTTAATCTACGTTTTAGACTTTTAGGTCTCTTAGAAGTAGATTCATTCTCAGTATTTTCGGATTCGTCTTTCCCAAAGTCTTCTGGATATTCCGGCGCCTTAGTAAGAAGATCGAAGAGAGAAATCGACATAATTAATTCAGTGCGCCGCGTAGGGCACCGGTGACCTACATGGACATCAAAGGGTTAATAATAGTGACGTCATAAGTTAGTAAGCTAACAAACAACCAGCCGCCACCATCAGATTGAAAAATTTGAAACGAAAAACATACTCTTCTTATTTTTTTTTTTTTTTTTTACGGGCCGAAGGCGACGGGCTTGAAGAGAACGATGACCGGAGCTTGGGGTACCTAAAAGCACCGTTAGTGGATCGCGAGGATCCGAAATGACGTGTTTTGGGCGACGTCGACTGCTATCCATTCTGTCCGCAGGATCGGGAATAAACTCTTCTGTTAACAGTTTTAAAAATTTTGTCGACCGATTTAAATAATGTGAGTTAACTTGTAAAAAAATATATAATGGTTCAACTAACCAACCTATTCTAGCGAACAAACAACGACGGTTACCACGTCCGAAGAAGTGGACGCTGATGTTGCCGGTGAGGAGTCCTCCGCTGAGGCGGCGCAGCAAACCCTCCAGCAGTTCTGGGACAAAGTCTTAGAGGACATACAGAAAGTTAATTCCGTAAGTGAACGGTGCGATTTGTTTTACAAAAACCCACTTAAGTTCATGACCGTAATAATATTAATTGATCTCTTTAAAGCACTGTATATAATTCTTTGAAGTGCTATCCCTGGAAACTTCTGGAATGTTCAAATATACGTCATCCAGTATGCTAGATTATGATATAAGATTTGGAAGAAAAATTTGGAAACCTGTCTTAAATAGGCATGCAAAATATGGTAGACTAACTTAGTTCTAAGTTCATTATCAAAAACCGTAAGTGGTAGGACGTCTTGTAAGTCTGCACGGGTAGGTACCGTCTCCTCGCCTCTTTCTGATATGAAACAGTAATGCGTTTTTGTTTAAAGGGTAGTTAGGGCAGCCATTATACAGTAAAAAAGGAGACTTAGAACTCATGTCTCAAAATGGATGATGGATAAAGACTAGATTCAGTGATACTGTGAAGGGCCAGTGTCAACAGGCTTTCAAAATTTGTATAATCGTATTGTAATCCTTCCACTTAGCCCTAAAGTAGATATTGAGAATCGGGATTCCGATCCGGTAATGGATTCATTACTGAAACAGCTGCTCTTAAGTTGTTAGGTCTCCTTCGGAGGCGCTCGGGCAGCTGTTAGCTAATCCCACCCCTCCTGGCAGAGCCCTTGCTCGCCCACCTGGAAAGGTCTCCAGGCCACCAGTAATCCTTCCTTCATAAAGAAAAAGACTAGCAGATGATAAATTGTGTTTTTTTAGAAATTATATATTTAAATACAAATTAAATATTGATAAAATGATGAAATATGAATAATATTTTTCGGTCTTACCGACAGAATAATAAAAAAGATGAACTGATTTTTTAAAGAAAAAATCAAAGTTATCGATAAAGTTGATTATTAAAAACATGAATAAAACAACATTTTCTGAAAATAAATCGTAGACAGATCTATTTATCGCCCCCGAAATCCCCTGTATACTAAATTTTATGAAAATCGTTGTAGCCGTTTCCGAGATTCAGATTATATATTATTTATATACAAGAATTGCTCGTTTAAAGATAATAAGATACTAGCCGAACTCGCCCGCTTCGGTATTTAAAATTAACATTATTATTTATTATCATTATTATTAGGGAGTCCAACCCTCATATAAATATTGGCCTATCCATTAAGTACATGTATTGTCTACATGGATACCAAGTTTCAAGTCAATCGGATGCATGGTTCAGTAGTTATAATGGAACATCCGTAAAAACCACTGTAGATTTATATATTAATATTGATTGAGACGTGTATTTCGATTTGTCGCTAAACAGGAAGACTTCAAGACCCAAGCTTTGCCGTTGGCTCGCATCAAGAAGATCATGAAACTAGACGAGGAGGTGAAGATGATATCAGCAGAGGCACCGGTCTTATTCGCGAAGGCTGCTGAGATTTTTATACACGAGCTAACGTTGCGAGCCTGGTCGCATACGGAGGAAAATAAAAGGCGGACTCTGCAGGTGAGTTGAAAGAAGTTATCGTGGCGGGGAAGATAAGACGCCCGGTGTTATCCTTTAAACCACGACGACTTCAAATATAGTAGAATAATAATAATAGTAGCAACTGGAAACAAATCACACAGTCAAATTAGAATTCCTCGTGTTATGGATACCAGAGACTGACATACATACTTATATACATTTAAATATATGTATACATATCGAGGCTTACGTACGAGGATACATATGTAGGCAGACGTGCATACGGCCCACCTGATGATAAGTGGTTACCGTCGCTCATCGATGTCAGCAATGCTCAAGGCAGAGCTAAGTTGCTGCTTACCGTTACGTTTGAGTTTTGCGTATTCAAAGTTTTTTTATGACACGTTATTATTCCTCTTCATCGTGATAGTCGTTTCGTGAACATTTGCTAAGTACTTTTGGGGCACACACGGACTGGCGCCGTGAATAATGGCAGTTTAAGCATTTATTTGCCCCCGCTCGGCACGCCAATCACTCCTTTAAAGCCAAACGGAATAGACGAGTACACACTCACTCCGCGATCGCGGTTTCCAACACACATTTACGTTGTAGATGTCTATGGGCTCCAGTAACCACTTAACACCAGGTGGGCTGTAAGCTCGTCTACCCATCTAAGCAATAAAATAAAAAATATTATTATTATTTTCCTTTGTGCATCTCCAGCGCAACGACATAGCGACAGCTATATTGAAATCGGATCAGTTCGATTTCCTGATCGACATAGTGCCGCGGCATGAAGTCAAGCCGACGAAACCGCGTTACGACGCCGCCAGGAAAGCCCCCAGCACGGATCAGGTACGGTACCTATAATACAAGCTTCTGTTTCGTTTCCAACTGATCAACTCAATAATCATTTCGTCCAAGCTCGTACTTTGTGCGTGTTTTTTAACGTTCTCGATAGCGTAAAAGTTAAATCGTATGTATTTTAACGTTTGCTTTTTTTTAAGGGATTTTATGATCTGGTAACTAAGACCTTTAAGTCGTGTCTTATTTTTAATTAATTATATATTTATTATATATATTTTTATGAAAATTGATAATATGGAGTGAAATGAAATGAAATGAGGATGATTAATTTGAGACATTAGTCAACTAGGATGAAATTAAATGAAATGAGATAAGATGATATGGGATGAAATATAATCTCAGTAAAATGGTGGTCATTTACTAAGATTTTTTCAGTGGACCTTTTGGAGGATCCCGAGAAGTTACGTTTATTGGCTTTGTTTTATTTTCCACATTTGTGCAATTTCACAGATATTAAACACTTAATAAACCACCGTTGTTACACATTTAAACATTAAATAGACAAAATAAAACAAATCACACAACTTCACTCCTCGCGTTCCCGCCAATAAGTCAAATCTAACCTATAGTAGAAGTAATTTAAACATATTAACTGCAGACCCATAAATGCAATGATATCTTCGATTCTTCTATTCCATTGTCAAATCCAGCGAATATAAAACGTAACGGATGATGTTGACAGTACTACCTCCAGTTGGCGCAGCAGCATCAGGCGGCCCTACAGAACAGTTCGCAGCCTCAAATCGTGATACAGCCCTGCGCTCAAGTGGTACAGGTAAGAGACACATTACCACCCGAATATTTCTTATAATAAAAAATTAACGAGCCATCATGGAGACGACAAATCCAAAAACCTTCTAAAATGGGCTGTCCCCAAAAAAGGTAGGGTTGCCCCATTATATTTTTCTTTTTTTTTTTGGGCACTATGGTTATTTGGCGTTACTCAATAACTTACATTTTTTATTATTATTGCATAGATTATTAGACGAGCTCACAGTCCACCTGGTGTTAAGTGGTTACCGGAGCCCATAGACATCTACAACGTAAATGCGCCACCCACCTTAAGATATAAATTTTAAGGTCTGAAGTATAGTTACAACGGTTGCCCCACCCTTCGAACCGAAACGCATTACTGCTTCACGGCAGAAATAGGCAGGGTGGTGGTACCTACCCGTGCGGACTCACAAGACGTCCTACCACCAGTAAAATTATATATGTTTTTTTTTTCTACCTATCCTATATCAGCTTTGCCCTAACGTGTAAGTGAGCTCACGGGGCTCAAACCGGAGTGTTGCTAACACGAACCCTAGCAAGAGCCGTGCTTCGCAGAATCTACCACCGGATCGGAAACGCGACCCACTGAGAAGATCCGGCGAGCAACTCAGTGGGTTGATCTGTTTTATGAAGTAACGTGTTGCGATTCGTAGCAGGCGGCGAGCACGGCGGCGGCGGCGGCGCCCGCTAGCAGCGTGGGGGTCACGCAGCAGCCGCTGGCGCTCGTGCAGCAGGTCGTGACCCCGGCCGGCGAGCTGCAGCAGCTACCGGTCAGTCTAATGATGATTGATTTCTGATTCTCATTCTTAAAACAATTTCATGTAACGTCTGAACTCAAATGTGTAATAACGGTTATTTATGAACTGCTTAGTATCTGTGCAAGTGCACAATTGTGGCAAAATGAAACAAAGCCGCTGGACGTAACTTCTCGAGATATTCCAAAAGGCCCACTGAGAAGGTCTCAGTAAATGACCACCATTTTACTGTGATTATAATTCAACCCATATCATCTCAAATCATTTTATTTCAATGTAATTTTCATTTTTATCTCATTTCATTCCGCTTCACTTCATATTATCATGTGCAAAGTTACCCACCCTTTAATAAAATTACTTTCTCAACTTAAGTTATCTATACCGTCCCACGCTGCTGATTTAATTCATACCTACTTACACTGATATTGATAATAGCCAACATGGACAGTTTCCTTCGTTTTTTATTATTTATAAACTGTAAATAATTAAAACGGCAAATTATAAAAATCTTATTACTTGACACTGGCTAATGCACAACCCGTGCCGGAGCCAAGAAATAAAGAAAAAAAAACTCGGAATTAATTAGTTATTATAAATACCAATTTTAAGGCTCGTCTTTAAGTCTCTAATCCATCAGCGCACTCTTACGGTGTTATATTAGTTTAGGTTACATAACGCCAACATAACTGAATTTGGAACTTTCTTTGACGCAGAGACAATATGTAACTCTTGATCTACCCTCAATAGTAGTTTTAATAAATAAAAATGTATAATTCGATTGCAGATCCAATTGACGCAAGCGCAGCTAAACATGATCAGACTCCAGGTCCAGAACAACCCAAACCAGCCCATCATCATACAGGCGCAACCACAACAATCACCGCAGATCATACAGGTAACGATTAACGATTTTTTTTTATTGCTTAGATGGGAGGACGAGCTCACAGCCCACCTGGTGTTAAGTGGTTACTAGAGCCCATAGACATCTACAATGTAAATGCGCCACCCACCTTGAGATATCAGTTCTAAGGTCTCAGTATAGTTACAACGGCTGCCCCGCCCTTCAAACCGAAACGCATTACTGCTTCACGGCAGAAATAAGCAGGGTGGTGGTACCTACCCGTGCGGACTCACAAGAGTCTGTTCGTCGTCACAAGATTATTAAAAAAAACTAAAAGTGTTTTTTAATATAAAGGAAATATGGTTTTACGTTGATTTACACACAGAAAGAACAAAGTACCTATAAAGAATTTAATGTCAGATTGTTTGTTTGTTGTTAATTTCATCTGTGCTCTGTACGCAAAATATAGATTACAAAATTTAATACTTTGTGCAGTTGTTTCCCGAGGGATTGCTGGAGTCCAAGAAAAAAAACGGGACCGTTCTAGCAGCGTAGAATATTATCGATTCATTCCATCTTATCTACGCTACCTATGCCATATATATATATATATGTAGGCACAATCTCTGAAATTCGATCATAATTCAATGTTTGTTATTGCCATATATGAAAACAAGACAACAGACAACAATAAATAAATAAAACGTTGATAATATTTAATAAATCGGCCAACACTGTTAAATAGAATCGACGATCAGACCAAACTAAATCATCTTCCTCATCATTCTCCTGCCCTTCTCCCAGTCACCTGGGGTGGGCGCAACATGTTTTCTCCTTCCACACTCCTCTATCATATACCGTATCTTCGTTCACTCCTTTCTTACACATATCATCTTTCACGCAATCCATCCATTTCTTCATAAGTCTACCTCTTCCTCTAAAGCCTTCCACATTCATAGTATATAGCTATATAGCTCATAGCACAGCAATATCGCGCGCCATACACTGTTAAGGACACGTTCACACTGTACTGCACTATATATTATTGGCTAAGTATACGCTGCTATACTATATTTTATGGCACTATAGTATAGCGTCATCTGAAAGCAGCTTTATGCTAATTGATTTCTGATTTTTTTTAAAAGGATACAATAAGACAATCTCGTGCAGCGTCTGAACTAAAAAATGCGGCTAATAACCAATTGAATAACGATTCGAATAGTGGTCGGTCAGAGCGGCGCTAGTGTGCCAGTGTCTGGATATAGTTTTACTTATTATCTATGTAACTTTGGACTATTTGGCGGGAAAATTCAAAAATTTCTTACTATGACCAATTAATTCACCGTCAGACTAATTCGTTCTCCAGGTCCAGGCGCAGACGCAGCAACAGCCCCAGCAGCAAGTGTTCCTAGCGCAAGTCGCCACGACACAGGAGGACTCTTAATCTATTCACGTGTAACGGCCTGTGCACACCACGTTTTTTAAACGCGCCGTCGAGACGCGCGTTTGTAGCGATACAGACGCGATACGCACGCAAGTCAGACGCCGCCTGTAGACCTTTGCACACCTGTATAAATTCAAATACGCGTTTGAATCGATACAGACGCGATGAAAACGCGCGCGTCGACGGTGCGTTTAAAAAACGTGTTGTGCACAGGCCCTAATAGTTTTAAATTATTTCAAAACTATAAAACGTACATTACAGTAGAATTTACTCAAGATATTGAAGTTGTTTTAAAGATATCGATGGTTGAAATTGAGTGCAAACGATTTTATACATTACAGATATAATATTAAACAATAAATTTGAATTACAATTGTAGTACCCAAGTCCAAGTCAATAGTTGAAGATCGCTTTTACTCGATAGATACTAAGTGCATTCCATCGCAGGACGCCTCCACACACTCCAAAAAACTGTCCTCCCTTCCCATAACATAAATCCTTGGTAGATATCTCACGACAAATCTGAAATAGCTACATTACCAGACAATTGATGTTGAAAACAATTCTAATTTGAAACTCTTACTAAACACACTACTTTTATACATTTGGCTCTGATGTGATAAATTGTTAAATTAAGTCGTAAAAATTATGTGTAGTATAAGTGTAAATTATTAAATAAATAAAAAAAAAAAAACGAAATGTGTTTTTAATTTGAAAATTAATATTATTTTACATCATGTTCAAATAAATTCGCTTTTGTGTTGTCAGCTTTACGTATACAATGGTTAATAAGAGATGTTGGCGAACTCTGTGTTCCTAATAATGCTTACAACACAAAATATTTTACTTTAAAACAATACAAGTTTATTCGGTATCATAACTGCAAAAAAAATAATCAAATTATTTGATTATCAATAAATCAACAAATAATAAACTTCAAACATTTCAACATTTATAAAATTATTTACTTAAAGTAAACTATTTCACTTATATTAAAAAAATACATTTTTAATTAAATTTTGAGTATTAATAAATATCAACAATACATCTGCATGAAATAAATGTAGGTTTTAGAAAACTAGTTATTTCTTGGTTGTTTTAATTTTAACACCTTTAGCCTGGAAGCATATTGTTAAATTATGGCGCTACAGTAATTTAACCTGTAATGAAATCATTAGGAGATGGTCCAACAATTACGCACAATGTGCAATCCGGCTGCTATCTTGACTATGGCCGACCATTGCATTAAACGACCATAATGCATAGTGAACTTAAAAAAATAAAATAATCTATACTTTATCGCTCGTCTATCCCAAAACAATATAATACATCATAACAAAGAATTATTATTAAGTTTTTCATCTTAATGCAAAGGAAATAAAACCCACATAAAATATTTAGGGGATAGTAATAAAAAATACTAAATTTTGTTTCTGTTCAAATGGTCGACCACAGAACTAAAGTCTTCCTTCAGCAATTGTACCATCGCCCGTTTCTGTTTGCAATCATTTACAATAACTTCAGACGCTTGCTTCTTTAGTCGCTCCATGAAGTTTGTTTCCATTTCCTGTGACCTGCGATATTTTTCATTTCCAATATTAATTAATTACACATACTTAAACACACAGGGGATATTGGTAACGATGTCAAAAACATTTTTACTAATTATTTTTATGAAAAAAACTGGTTAGTTAAATATTGTGTTATAGAAACAACCAGTATTACCACTGATTTCTATATGGTGATGGTAGGACCTCTTGTGAGTCCGCACGGGTAGGTACCACCACCCTGCCTATTTCTGCCGCGAAGCAGGAGTGCGTTTCGGTTTGAAGGGCGCGGCAGCCGTTGTAACCATACTGAGACCTTAGAACTCATATCTCAAGGTGGGTGGCTCATTTACGTTGTAGATGTCTATGAGCTCCAGTAACCAGGTGGGCTGTGAGCTTGTCCACCCATCTAAGCAATAAAAAATAAAATAAAACTTGGAAAGGGATACACCCTGTATATTAGTGAGGCGCGATTCGTATAAACGATATGAATATTCGTATAACAATTCATATAATTCAGTGGCAGTTCGTATGATTTCGGCTTTAGCTAACGTTTTACAAATAAATATTAGCTACGTGTCAATACTTCATGATAAATGTTACTAACTCACCGTCTGTCCAAATCGGCGAACTTATCATCAACTAATCTGACCACTGCGTTCAGTATATCGGAAGCTGTCTCTTTGTACATCTTGCGTCGTTCTTCTTTCTGCTTGCTCAATTCTTTCTGGGCCTCAACGAACAAATTTACTAACCTATAACAAATATTAAAAACTTAAGAACCATCGAAGCTGAAGCCAACGAAAAAACGAAATAGACTTCGTAATATAATTCCATTGCTGCTATCATTTTCTGTGAGCCCGCAATGAATAGTGTACAAAACGTAGGGTCAACAACCATGATTGTTGATGTTTGTCGGCATTTGTTATTAAATAAATCAAATCAAATAAAATCAAAAAAATTTTATTCAACATAAATGAAAGTACATACTTGTTGAAAGTCAAAAGAACTACCGCCAATTCACAAGAACTAGCTTCCGTCCTGAGAAGAATTGGCAAGAAACTCAGCGGGCATGTCTTTTTTTTTATAAGAAATTATTATTTATTAATTTTTTAATATTAGATTATTTTTTTAAATATGAATTTTTTACAATGAGTATTATAACGTAACAATTACTACAATATTGAAATGCCCGGAGCGAGCAACTCATTCCCACTTTGTGCAATCTTCTAGATAATCATTGACTTTATAGTAAGCTTTATTGCACAGATGTTCTTTAATAGTTTTCTTAAACCTATGTATATGTAGGTTCTGAACATCTTGTGGGATTTTGTTGTACAGGCGCACAGACAAACATCCGAATGAATTTCGTATCTTATGTAACCTACTCATCGGCACAACAAGCTTGTGTTTGTTCCTAGTATTTCTATTATGTATGTCCGACATCTTAGGAAACTCCTCAATATGTTTACGAACATACATCAAATTTTCAAAGATGTACTGGGATGGCATAGTGAGAACTTTAATTTCTTTAAATTTCTCCCTCAGGGATTCCCTTGAGTGCATGTTATAAATAGCACGTATAGCTCTTTTCTGCAGAATAAATATCATTTCTACATCGGCCGCATTGCCCCATAGCAAAATGCCATAGGACATGACACTGTGGAAGTAATTAAAGTAAACTAAACGAGCCGTGTCCGCGTTTGTTAACATTCTAATTTTTTTTACTGCGTATGCTGCAGAGCTGAGCTTACTCGACAATTTATGAATATGAGGTCCCCATTGCAGTTTGGAGTCCACTGTTATACCAAGAAATACGGTTGACTCAACAAGCTCCAATGATTCCTCAGAAACAATTACATCACTATCCACTTGTCTCACATTTAAAGATGGTTTAATAGATTTTAAAGTAAATTTAATACATTTAGTTTTCTTACTATTCAATAATAGGTTATTGATACGGAACCAATGAACCACACACCAAATCGCATCAACGCATCAATCGCAAATATGTAACTAAAGGTGTTTATTAACAAATCTTCACCGCTTTGTAAAATAAAATAATATATGTTTACATTTAATTTTTAAGTGTTACATTTAATTACTAAGGTAGGTATTATTATAAAATAAAATTATCATTTCACTCACTTCCTGCTCGTATTGTTGTTTGCGTCCACAAGTGTGGTATCCAGTTTTTCTAGAACGTTCTGAACAGTGTCCAGCACTGATAGATTTACAGTCTCTTCTGGAATAAATAATACAACTAGTTACTAATCATTATTATACATAAAAAGGCTACTTAAATACATACTCCACGTGTAGAACGTTTTCGCCCGCATTACAATTGTTAGAAAGAATTAAAAAAGGTGCATTTTCCAGTGATAAAAATTTCCTGTGTAACTCTAATCCATAAACTATTAGTCGATTTATAGATCTGGTGGTATGTACAGATAAGGTATTGGATCGTGTTATTTACTTATCGTTATAGTATATAGGCTATCACTGTTCGGAATATCATCCATACCCAATCAACTGATCTTGTGTGATTGAGTTACAAACATCCAAACATTCTCATTAATAATTTTAATATATTTTACCAACTAACAACACGATTATCGAAAAATTCAATTTATCATTTGATTTAAAGTATTTTCGAAGCGCATCAATGCTATTACAACCACCCTTACATACCTATTTACATCAAATAATTTCGGTCGAATTTTTTAACCCCTCAAGTTTAATCATTATTTTTTTTGCATAAGTGGGTGGACGGCCCACCTGATATTAAGTGGTAACCAGAGCCCATAGATATCTACAAGGTAAATTCCGCCACCCACCTTGGGATATGAGTTCTAAAGTCTCAGTTTTACAGTACAACGGCTGCCCCACCCTTCAAACCGAAACGCATTACTGCTTCACGGCAGAAATAGTCAGGGTGGTGGTGCGGACCACCTACCCGTGCGGACTCACAAGACGTCCTACCAGTAAAAACAAAATGTTCCACAGACAAATTGAACACAATTAATCAACACTTACCCCTACTGCTAATCTCGTTTCTTCTAAACCATTCATTGACGCTGGACCGGCTCGGCGAGCTCTCCACATACACTGTGTCTAATCTTAATCTTTTCACTTCGTTTTCATTCTCCTCATATTTCCGTTTACGACAATCCGATAAGGCTCTACCATCAGAAACGGACTCATCTGGCGCTAAATCATCTTTAGAAACAGTATTAAGCGCTCGTAATTTTGACTTAACTATCTTCCCTTGAGAAAAAATATCTTTAATTCTTTTAACGCAATCATCGACTTGAGATCTATCTCTCTGGTTCGCGTCTGACTTAAAATCACCCAATTTGATTGGCGAAATCATTGATCTCCTCGCATTTGTTACTTCAGAAACATCATCGGGTCTAGCGTCATTCGTGTGTTCTTTTAGATCCTTATCAGTAGCTCGATTAGTCTTTTTTCTTTTCCTTTCGTCCGTGGAACTTACGACAGATATTTCACGAGATCTTAACCGCAATTCTCTAATAAAGACCTTATTTTGATTCGGTTCGGTCTTTTCAGAGTTTTCCGTGCTCGATTCACGCCGAGACGGAAACCATTTGTGCGCGTCATACAAAGACTTACACAAATCTTTGCTTTGTTCATCATTAGTATACAATTTGGTTTCTTTAAACGATTTCTGTTTAGTAAAATCATTTAAATAATTTTGTTTACTTTTGGAAGATTGCGATGGCAACCACTTATTGATTTCCAATGAAGGAATCCTACATATGGACACTACGGGCGATTTTTCTTTTGAACTCAAACATGTGCTTTCGATGCTTTTGCGCGAAACCTTACTGATATCTTCACTGGACAAGCGCGTCATTCGAACTATTGGATTTTTTATTTCTGATTTATTTATTACGTTTCCATTATCTGAGTTATCATCAATATCATTTATTTTCTTGTCGAGCTGTTCGAAATATTCTTTGAGCGTTTTGTCTAGGTCTTCAATTTCTAAGCAGCGCGTTTGCAGATGTGTCTTGTCTGAAGGCGGGGCCTCATCTTCATCGCCGTGACCAGTTATCCCATCGGTCGCTATCGATATGTCCATGCCAATATCATTGTCATCCTCCACAACTGCAGTACACAGTTTCTCTTGGTCAAGATGACCATGTTTCCGTGATATGTCGCTTCTATCACTGTCAGTCTCGCCAGAGAAATACTCATTGATATGCGCCAAATTGTTTTCAAAGTCTATAACGTTTTCGTGCGTTTCGCGTGTGTTATTTTTCTCGAGATCCGAAAGCATATTCAAAGTTGTTGTGGTATCGTTCGCCCGTGATTCTTGTCCTTCGTGAATCCTTTTAAATTTCAACAGCATTTTAGCGGACACCGAGTCATTACCTTCATCTTTTAGCGGAACTGATTCAACGACCAAATTCGGTAACGGACTCTCCGTTCTGTTGCCGACCGATAAAACTTCTAAAGTATTAAGTTTGCCGGTCGCCAATTTCGTTTTCGATGATAAATCTTTTTTTTTACTTCTCTTTTTGGAAATTTCATTTTTCGCGTTACCCTCGTCGATGGCTTCAATCTTCGGAGGTTCTTTTAAAACTAGCTCCGGCACAGAATATTCCTTTTGTGGCTGTTCAATTACGAGTGACGTGTTCAACTCTTCTGGTGCTGCCTCTCTCATTCTTTCGTCAATCAAATCCCGATCAAGAGGCATTCTTGTGGGTTTGTTGGATTGTTTATTCGGTTTAACGTTTTTCGGTTTAGGTTCTCTTTTACCCGTGCCTATCTTATTTTCGTTGTAATTTATTCGTTTCTTGGGACGCTTGCCCCTCACTGTGGTCGCAGATTCTACACTGCCAACAGTTGTCGCGCTATTGCGTTTTGAAATCGTCCGTTTATTCATAACGAAATCATCATCGCTGTCACTCGTGAAATTGTAAACCTCAATCCTTTTCGAAGTCCTATCAGCCAATTGAATTCTCTCATTACTTTCGACGGTCTCCTTGAGTTTATCAAACATTCTACTCAATTTCAAAGTACGCGGCGAAGGCGTTTCTACTGTACATTTAGATCTTCTGTTTCGTGGTTTCCGAATTTGTTTTTTGCGTTCCTTTTCTATATCTTTGTAGCTGGTAGCCGTGTATTTCGGAGGGCGTTTTTTTGTATTTTTTAATTCAGATAAAGTCACATCCTCCTCGGTGTCCGATAAAATGGCTGGAGTTCGAACTCGTTCGACCGTTTCATCTTTCGGCGAATATAATTTACGTTTTCTACGTTGTAGCGGTGTGCTGTTACGTTTCGCTTCCTCATTTGGTATAGGACTTATATGATTATCATTACTGAGATTATCTTTCTGTGCGTCATTCAAATCAAAATCAGCTCTAGAGATGATTTTCGGAAATCGATCGAAATCTTTCGATTTTTCATTATTTAATAAATTACTTTTATCTTTCAATTCATCAATATCTTCTACGGCATCTTCGATTGTCGACGTTGTTTTTTTACTAGCATTCTTTTGTCTAACTTTCTTCTCTGTTTTAGTGTTGATTTTATATTTCAACTTAATACCTTTCTTTGATGCTTTCTTACTTGTTTTATCTTTTCCATCTTTATCCTTATGTTGTTGAGAATCATTACCTTTATCACTGAATCTAAGCATCATCTGGGATTGAGTTAGATATTCGGTACATTTGTCGAAATCACTGCACACTTTATCCACCATGCTATTTAGACATTCAATAACATCATTATCATTAATATTGAGGTTATCATTATCATTGATTTCATTCATTACAATGTAATTTTCGAAGCTATCATTAGAGTCTGAACTAGATTCGTTAATCTTCTTGGCCAAAGTGGGACTTATCATGACATCACCGGCTGCGTTCTGAGCGAAGTGCTGATTAAAAAACTCTTCGACTTCTTCAACGTCAAAAGTTTTAACTTCATCTACTCTAGAATGTTCTTCAGTAGGTTTTGTAGTCCTTCTTCTGCTATTCACGAAGTTAGTTTCGCTTATAGCGTCAGTATTAGATTCGTCTGTCGTAGATGACTTACTGATGACCACACGACCTTTCTTCTTATTTACATTAATTTTCTGATATTCTCGGACTGCATCAGCAAATGGCGTATTATCTATAGCATCACTACTTTCTTGGTTAGCGTCTGCATTTCTTTTATCATCCGTATTAATACCGCTGTCGTTAACTGAATCAATTTCGTTTGAATGCAACGCTTCTTTGACTAGCAAATCAACAATTTTATCTGCATTGAAATCCTTTGATTTCGATAAACGTTCTATAGTATCGTTTATTACTGAATCATCGGCTGAGCCTACTGTGGCTACAAGGAGGCAGCTGGTCGAGTGTCCTTCGTGAATGGCCGGAGAAAGCCTCCTATCCTTGGACCTGGTCTTTAGTTCACCGTCGCTCTGAGATTTGCGAATCCCATCAAAATTATTATTATCTCTAGTGCAAACTCCGTAAGGTTTAAATTTCAATGTGCTTGCCGTGTTTAGACTTTGTCTATCGTCAGTCTCGCTGACCTCTGTCACTATGGACAGTTCGGGGTGAGCGCAGACGCTTACCGGATCTCTGTCGTATTTGTACAGAGGCAACGCGGCTAGCTTGTCGTGTAGCTGCGGAGCGGTACGAACTAATGTATTTTATAAGCAAATAATAATGAGTTCGTTCTTTGTTAGTGTTGGCAAAATCACGCAATGGTCTCATGGGAAATACTTGTTTAAGTTTTTATTTTTATTGCTTAGATGTGTGGACGAGCTCACAGTCCACTTGGTGTTAAGTGGTTACTGGAACCCATAGACATCTACAACGTAAATGTGCCACACACCTTAAAATATAAGTTCTAAGGTCTTAGTATAGTTACAACGGCTGCCCCACCCTTCAAACCGAAACGCATTACTGCTTCACGGCAGAAATAGGCGGGGTGGTGGTACCTACCCGCGCGGACTCACAAGAGGTCTTACCACCAGTAATATCACAAGAGGTCCTACCACCAGTAAAGTGACAATTAATAGAACAAAATCGTATTTAATATTTTAATTACATATTTAATTTTGTGATAACGTTAACGGCGAACGCGCTTAGAATATACGGCATATACGACAATATTTTGTCCAAGACTCGCCCATTGCAATTACGACAATCGTTGTCCTTCTTCAAACGAAGTTTGTGGAGAGTACTTAATGGTAGGTAGCGGCTTGGGTCTGGTCTTAGCATTGCTGATGTCCATGGGCGACGTTAACCACTCACCATTAGGTGGGCCGTATGCAGGTCTGCCTACAAGGCAATACAAAATAATTACATACTACACTTACGAAATTGGAAAATGGAAATTGTGGTTTTTTTTTTAATTTTTATATAACACACCTGTGCCAATGAACTGGTGGAAGCTGTCGATGGTGACTTCCACGAATGCGGTTTGTTTGATCTCACGACATAACCTAGAATAGATATGACGATTGAGTGAATTGAAACCTTTTCCATAAAGCATTCATAGTTTTTTTTTTATTGCCTAGATGTGTGGACGAGCTCACAGTCCACTTGGTGTTAAGTGGTTACTGGAACCCATAGACATCTACAACGTAAATGTGCCACACACCTTAAAATATAAGTTCTAAGGTCTTAGTATAGTTACAACGGCTGCCCCACCCTTCAAACCGAAACGCATTACTGCTTCACGGCAGATATAGGCGGGGTGGTGGTACCTACCCGCGCGGACTCACAAGAGGTCCTACCACCAGTAATTACGCAAATTATAATTTTGCGGGTTTGATTTTTATTACACGATGTTATTCCTTCACCGTGGAAGTCAATCGTGAACATTTGTTGAGTACGTATTTAATTAGAAAAATTGGTACCCGCCTGCGGGATTCGAACACCGGTGCATCGCTAGATACGAATGCACCGGACGCGTTATCCTTTAGGCCACGACGACAGAAACTTTCATCAATCATCAATTGATACTCGTCCATACTAATATTTTATAGAGGAAAGATTTGTTTGTCTGTTTGTATTGAATAGGCTCCGAAACTAGTGAACCGATTTGAAAAATTCTTTCACTATTAGGAAGCTACACTATTCTTGAGTGACACAAGCTATATTCTTTTGAAATAAATTAGGGATCCTTACTAAAACTTCAATAATGTAACCCAAGGTGTAAAAAAATTACCTATTCTTTACATCGCGTGCCCTGCGAAATACTATTGATGATAGAATAAAATAATGTATTTCGACTTTGTAGAACACATTATTATGTATTTACAAAAAGTGTCGCGATAGCATATATCTGACTATTATAGTTATGCCGCAAAAAGTGTTCTTTTATTTAAAACAATAAAACAACGTCAAATATCGTTGAAATTTTTGTTAAAGACCCGAGCGGAGCCGAAGCGTGCCGCTAGTCATTTATAAAATAAAATTAAAGTTGACTAGTGGTCCCGCAGTAGTCGATATTCGACTTTAATTAATTGAAATTATAAGTTTCAATATTATTATGGTCCTATTGTTACAGATTTTGCCAAGACTACACTTTAGGCAAATATTCGTAATATTAAAGATAAACAATACGAACCTATTTTCAATTTGACTACAGACTAAGCAATAACAAAAGTTTGACAATACTTCAGTGCAATAAACAAAGAGTATATGTGTGTGTGTGTCAAATACATGGTAGTGTGTGTAATGTTTTCTTTATTGTTTTAATGTATCTTTTATGCATAATTTAAAAAAATATTAGCATTGTGCATGCACTTCTTCTCTATATTCTCTGTAAGTGTGGAAAATTTCATACTCCCCCGTCCGCGCAATTTTCTTAAAAAGGGATACAAAGTTTTTGCTTCACGTATTAATTATATAGATAAATAGATTACCTGAACGTTTTTTACGTCTTACTTCAGCTGGATGAGAAAATCTTGTGTCGCCTTCCTGTATAATAATAATACATTGTGACAATAGTATCGCACATACATATAACTCCTGGCAATTTATATTGTTCTAACAATTAATTATACAGTCCTAATTATTAAGTTTGTTATTAATTTTATTATAAATAATTTTCACAATACACATTAACTGTTGTTTGTTGAAATGACATTTTATGCATAATTATTTTAAACTACCCCACAATTTGTGAATTTAAAGGGATTCATATTGGAAAAAGCATATTGTTATAATGAATGTAAAAAGAATACAATATATAAAAAATTCTGCACTCAAACAACATTAAAGGTATCCTTTTTTGTATATAGGCAGACGAGCTCATGGCGCGCCTGGTGGTAAGTGATCACAGGAGCTTATAAAAATTACAACGTAATCTCGAATGTATTGTAACATACGTACATAAAAACATGGTGTTTTTACATACATCATAATAACGTCGTGTAATAAAAATCAAACCCGCAAAATTATAATTTGCGTAATTACTTGTGGTAGGACCTCTTGTGAGTCCGCACGGGTAGGTACCACCTTCCTGCCTATCTCTGCCGTGAAGCAGTAATGCGTTTCGGTTTGAAGGGTGGGGCAGCCGTTGTCACTATACTTGAGACCTTAGAACTTATATCTCAAGGTGGGTGGCGCATTTACGTTATGGACGTCTATGTGCTCCAGTATTCACTTAACACCAGGTGGTCTGTGAGCTCGTCCACCTTTTAAGCAATAAAAAAACATTACATACTCCATTTCGCTCGGAAATTTGAGTCTCGACAGTAGATATATAGACTAGATATATGTATATAATTAGGTATTTATTTCTGTATTCTAGTCTAGGTGAAGAGACATTACATAATTATATATAAAATATACGCATATATTATTTAAGCTTCTCTAGACGTGTCTACATACCTAGAAATAGTACAAATCATGTAACATTAGATAACTTAAAGCTTACCGAACTAGAACCCATTTTCTTAGAGTTCTGTACAGAGCTTTGTGGTGACGGATGTGGATCATGCTCCAAGTCCAACAGTAGCTTAAAAAGAAATGATTTTCATTTTAAAACTAGCTGACCCGGCAGACTTCGTAGTGCTCAATCGATAAACAAAAGACCTAAATTTTTGTATAAAATAAACTTAAAACAAACAAAAGGAATCCGTCCGACGGGGGACACATCAAAGGAAAAACAAAATTGTTATTTTTATTCAATTCCGAGCATTTTAATATTTATCTACCTTTTGAACCTTCTCTGGACATCCACAAATAATTCAAGACCAAAATTAGCCAAATCGGTCCAGCCTTTCTCGAGCTTTAGCGAGACTAACGAACAGCAATTCATTTTTATATTTATAGAGAAGATAATCTTCATTTATGAAGCCGTTATTGCTTAAAGACAATTAAGACGCAGTTATTTATACCGCTACCTAAGGTGTATAGGTATAGTGATGCGGTTTACGTTGTGTTGTCCACGGACTACTATGTCAAGCAAACTGTGAGTTCGCCAAAGCATCTAACATCATTTAAAATTTTCAAAAATGTTTTCGCGACCCTAAAATCCCTGTTCAACCTAAAGGTTAGCTACCAGTGGCCAAGATATCGTCTTCTCGCATTCAAAGTGTATAATCTCAAAACTTACTAATTTTACAGGAGTGTGTCTTAAAGGTTTAACATGTAATATTTTTAATATTAATCATATTTGCAATATTTGCAGCATTATTTATTTATTTTTTACCAGTTACATTATCTCTTTTATAGTAAGATAAAATTATGTGTTAATTTTGTTACTAAACTACGCTCTTTTGACAGTATTTCTGAGAAAAATACTGGTGATACCAAATTTTTGCGCACGTTAACTCAATTTCGAATATTTTTGGAAATTGTACACTTTTAATGCGAAAAAGCGATATGTCAAATATTGAAATTCCCAAGTCGCTCCGTGCTTGCGGGCGCTTGACCTTGCTGCTAAAAATGCCGATGACTGAAAATAACTGATCTCCCTCCGCGACAAAAAATAAATTAAAAGCAATGGGACCACACGCGAAGCTCCAACTGCGACGCGTCACACGACTACAATATTCACTTAGTAGGTAGGTTTTTCAAGTGATAACTTTATTATTTTTTTCCTACCTAAGCTGATAGCCTTGAGAGGCTATCTGAGCGTAACCTTAACTAGTAGGTGAGCTCACGGGGCTCAAACCTGACGACGTTGCTAACACGAGCCCTAGCAAGAGCCGTGCTTCGCAGAATCTACCATCGGATCGGTAGCGCGACCCACTGAGAAGATCCGGCGAGAAACTCAGTGAGCTGTGTCTATGGGAATAACTTCATATGGGAGGGTAAACGTAACGTTACGTGACGCGTTACGGTGCCAGTCTGTCTGGCGTCTCTTTCTCGCACGCATACAGCAGCGGCACTGAGAACGTGTGTATGTAGCCCCAACTAGGTATTTATATTTAAATCTAGATACTATTAATGCACATATATACATATACAAAATTGTAATGCAATTTTTGTGTACAATAAAAATTGTAATTAAGATTATTTTTTATTAATAAATAAAATTTCCCTACATTATCATATTAATATAAATAAATAAAATTGAAATAATAACCTAAGCTTTTTTCAAGTTAAACAATTTCGAATATTAAAATAGTTCAACTTAGATTAGTTTAAGTTATCACTTCTGTCAGTAGTCCCGAGACGCTCACGTTTTTTTATTGCCCTTGTAGGCAGACGAGCGTACAGCCTCCCCTGAAGTTGAGTGGTAACCGTCGTCCATGGACGTCAGCAATGCCAGGGGCAGAGTCAAGCCGCTACCTGCACGGTGTCATCCCCACATCTTATAGGTTTATAAGTTAACTTTGGTATTTCTGCACTAAGTTCCATATTAAAGTTAACTCAGAGCGCGCACACCGGACGTCTTTGCTAGGATTCCGATCTGGTAGTGGATTCATTCGCGAAACAGCTGCTCTTCAGTTGTTAGGTCTCTTTCGGAGGCGCTCGGGCCGTTGTTAGAAAATCATACCATTACTGGCTGAGCCTTTGCTCGCCCACCTGTCCTGGTGAAACTGGAAAAGCCTCAGGGCCATCAGTAACCCTTTAATCACAAAAATATAACGTATCCGCTGTTGGCCGCTCGCTTTGATATGTTTGTGGACTGGTGGTAGGACCTCTTGTGAGTCCGCGCGGGTGGATACCGCAGTAATGCGTTTCGGCTTGAAGGGTGGGGCAGCCGTTGTAACTATACTGAGACCTTAAAATGTACGGCTTTTTTTTTATTGCTTAGATGGGTGAACGAGCTCACAGCCTATCTGGTGTTAAGTGGTTACAGGAGTCCCATATACATCTACAACGTAAATGCGCCATCCACCTTGAGATATGAGTTCTAAGGTCTCAGTATAGTTCCAACGACTGCCCCACCCTTCAAACCGAAACGCATTACTGCTACACGGCAGAAATAGGCAGGGTGGTGGTACCTACCCGCGCGGACTCACAAGACGTCCTACCACCAGTAAACCCATCTCAAGGTGGATGGGGCATTTACTTTATAAACGTCTATGGGCTCCAGTAACCACTTAACACCAGGTGGGCTGTGAGTTCACCCACCCATCTAAGCAATAAAAAAAAAAGCTGCCGCCTCACCTGATATTTATCAGCCAGTACACTCCTGAGCGCGTGGTCCAGCTTCCTCGTGTCAGTCCGGGCGCTGACCGCGAGCTCCACGTGCGTGGGGGCGCTGGTCCCAACGCTGATCATGGAAGGGTGCACTTGGGGTGGGGATAGCATTTGTATAGAAATCGTTGGCTTCGATGAATCCCTGTCAAAGAAATTGTGTATTATCACGTATTTATCATGTATTTACTGGTGGTCGACAGTCTTGTGAGTCCGCACGGGTAGGTACTACCGCCCTGCCTATTTGTACCGTTTCGGTTTGAAGGATGAACACCAGATTGGCCAGGATTGGACCTTGCGAGAGTTCTGCCGCGCGATCTGACACCCTCAACCCTGCAGCATCAGGCGCTCGATACAGAGAGCCTCTAGCGGCACGTGTCAAAAAAATATCAGGACACAAGACTGTCCCGTGCGGGAGAGTAGAAGGGTTATTTTGATAACATCCTGAAAAGCACCCCACGCTTTTTTTACAGTAAAATCATTTTTTCTTACACTATTTTTAATTCAAAAATTTATTAAGATTTATTTTCTATTTTCAGTGGAATTTTCTATAAAAGCGTTTTTTTTTGTTTTTTTTTTTAAACTATTAGTTATTTGTTTAATTTCCCTAAACAAAATTCGTGTGCGACGATGAATCTGTAATCCAAATAGAACTTGTACTACTACCTCTTAAGGACAACCGTCTGCGCTGCATCATTAGTGATGAGAACAGTCTCGCAGGACTTGTGGTCGATCGGGCCGAACCTGCCCAGCAGCTGAGGGTCTAGCAGAACCGAGAGACAGCGACCGGTGCTGTTGATATCCAACCAGGACTGCTGCTTCTCCGTGCCCTGCGAGTGACCTCACGGTTATACAGCTCAGTCTGCTTAGTGCGAGTTTTTTAACGTTCTCGATAGCGTAAAAGTTAACTCAAATCTGTATGGAGTTAAATCGTTTGCGTACGTTTGCCGCTAGGGGCGCTGGTCCAACTGCATACAAAATTGGGTTAACGTTTACGCTATCGAGAACGTTAAGAAACTCCCACTAAGCACACTGGACTCTGTGTTAGGTAAGGCGTACTCACAAGCATCGATTTAATACAGCGGTCGGGGAACCGGGATAAATTACCCCAAATGGGGTAAAATGAAATTTTGGGGGGTAAAAATAAAACTTTTGTGAGTAAAAAGTATATATTGAAGTGAAACTTCTTTCTCTATCACTGGTGGTAGGACCTCTTGTGAGTCCGCACGGGTAGGTACCACCGCCCTGCCTATTTCTGCCGTGAAGCAGTAATGCGTTTCGGTTTGAAGGGCGGGGCAGCCGTTGTAACTATACTGAGACCTTAGAACTTATATCTCAAGGTGGGTGGCGCATTTACGTTGTAGATGTCTATGGGTTCCAGTAACCACTTAATACCAGGTGGGCTGTGAGCTCGTCCACCCATCTAAGCAATAAAAAAAAATAGAATCGTTGTGATTTCAAACTCGATGAAACGAAAGGAAAAAATAAGTCCATAGAGACACAAACACATAAATGTATAGGATTAGAGTGAATTTTTTTCCTTACTGTATATTACATATATTGCTATTGTTACCGTTATGTATTACTAGGTATTATATAGATAAATTGGATAAATGATGTTTAAATTAAATTTTTAGTTATTGTTTTCTTTTCAAATCATGGGGGGCTATAATAGAAATATGCTAAAAAGAAGCGATTTCGTTTTTTTTTGTTCTTCGCCATGGGGTAATAATATCAACTTACACAAAAATATTTTGAGGTAATAATTAAAAAAGTTCCCAGACCGCTGATTTAATACAAAAGTGGTGTCTAATGGCAGTTTGTGATAAGTTCAGTATGCTTGGTGCGGATTTTTAAACGTTCTTGAGTTTATTCTCGAACATACAAATTTCATATTAGACTAATAAAATATAATAGTAAAAAGAAAAACCTTAGGAAATGGTTGGGAGAAAGACAGATTGTATTATTAAATAGGTATTTGCTTATAGGATCATTAGTATTGGAGGAAATCGACGAAAAAAAAACTTTATATAGCCTAGGCACCGGCGCCAAGTCTTAAGATCAGAAAAAGTGAAATATAAAATTATCGTTTTTCATTAAAACTAAATACATGAACAGAGTACATACTCACAGATATGAGCATTATTTCGCCTATACAAAACCTTTGGCATATAACTGAGACTATTAAATCGTTGGTACTGTTGTGTGCATTCAGAAAATCTCTGGCATCCTGTTAAAGACATGACAAATACCTATATAAAGTGTTAATATAAAGTTAAAATAAAGTATTGAATGGGTTTTTTTTATCTAAGATGATGGTCTTGAGAGATCATTTCAACGTAGCCTTAACTAGTGGTTGAGCTCACGGGACTCAAACCTGACGATGCTGCTAACACTAACCTTAACAAGGGCAGTGCTTCGCAGAATCTACCACCGGATCGGGATCGCGACCCACTGAGAAGATCCGGCGAGAAACTCAGTGGGCTGTGTCTGTGGGTTAATTTACTCGTCAAGCCCTTCGTCGCAAGCGACGGGTTCGACGGGAACGATGACGGGTGCTTGAAAATACCTAAAAACACCGTTAGTGGATCGGGAGGATCCGAAATGACATGATTTAATGGTAATATACATAGCACGCAGTGTATCCGATGAAATTTCGCAAGCTCACAGAGGTCAATGCCCCAGTGCAGCGGTACTTCACGTTCGCACGCAGCACTAAATACGTCATACACCCAGTGCAGTAAAAATCCTCTACTAAAACATTGACAATTCCGTTACTAATTTTAAAAAGGTATGTTAATATTGACATGATTTTTTAAATTAATCAGTCAGGTTCTTGGTCTGGAGTGAAATGGACCGGGAAATTATCCCGAAAAATCATCTTATTCCCGTGGAAACTTCGTTGAGCACCCGGGCGGCTTCGCGGTAGGTACATAGTTTTTTTAATGATAAATGTGTTACGAAGTTGATGATTAAAAGCTGGGTAGTTTTTTTAAAAAAGAAAGTGGTTCGGCCTTTACGACGTCATCATCGTTAAAGCACAGCGTAAGAGAAATTCAGGTTTGTTCCTCTACACACACGCACTTTTTACTGGTGGTAGGACCTCTTGTAAGTCCGCACGGGTAGGTACCACCACCCTGCCATTTCTGCCGTGAAGTAGTAATGCGTTTCAGTTTAATGGGTGGGGCAGCCGTTGTAACTATACTTGAGACTAGAACTTACATCTTAAGGTGGGTGACGCATTCACGTCGTAGATGTTTATGGGCTCCAGTAACCACTGAACACCAGGTGGGCTGTGAGCTCGTCCACTCAGCTAAGCAATAAAAAAAAAATAACAACTGTTTTTAAATTATTTAGTCGTAAATTCGAGGCTCTGCAAAGTACAGTTTTGGAATTACGAAATCAATAGTATACTGGTGTAATCCCTCCTGGTTGAGCCTTTGCATGCCCATCTGTCCTGGAGAAACTAGAAAGACCTCCGAGCTAACAGTAAGTAATCCTTCATTGAAAACGAAAAAAATTATTGTAGATTAATAATTAGGTACCTACCTGAAAGAAATTCATCCAGGGCCTTTCAAGGAATATATCAACCGCCTGCCTGGAGTACATGCCCTCAGGGAACCAGTACGCGGCCGAGGTAGCCCTCAGCTCTGGTTGGTTACGAGGGACCAGCCACCGGAGTAACGTCTCCAAGGTAACAAACTGACATGGGAGGTAGCCACAAGACGACATGTAACTTGCTAACTTTATGCTAGTAGATGGAGGATAAAGAGGAAGATCAGTTCCGTTATATGACACCAAGTATGCTGGATTCCTTCTTTAATGACTTACTGCATAAACATTTGAGATGTGAACGCAGCCATGGGATAGTGTATGTTAAAAAAAAAATTGTTGTTAAATACTACTAATATAATTTTACAGGTAATTTTTATTAAAAAATAAGTCTCAGTTAGTTGTAAATTAAGTTGATTGGTTGGCTGTAAATGTTGTAACCAAACATTACTGTGAAGATTACTGTTAAATGAATGGTTTAGGGAGTGCTGAAAATATTATCCTGTTTTTCAATAATTGAAATTATTAATTGTTTATTAGTAATGGAATACATACAAAGTACCTACTTGTACAAGTTTGTTTTGTTAGAAGTTTAATAATATTTTTTTGATCAAAATAGAATTTTACTGGACATAAATTATCCCAGAATTACTTTCTGGTAGGAAAACAAAAATATAGTAGAATTAAATTAAATACATAGAGATTTTAGTTATAAGCTTAATTGTAGTGAAGCTTATGAAGCCTTCAAAATTGGCACTAAGTTTTTGTATTGTTTTTAAAATGTGCTTGATATCTTTGAGACAGAAATTTGGGCAATATACATGACATACCCTACTATCATTGAAGTTCATTACAACATTAGGGATTTAAAAAAAAAACCAGTACATATCATATCTTTACATATAGCTATCTATACCTCACAGCATGATACAGTTAAATCTAGGTAGGCAGCGGCTTGGCTCTGCTCCTGGCATTGCTGAAGTCCATGGACCACGGTAACCACTCACCATCAGGTGGGCCGTATGCTCGTCTGCCTACAAGACTTTACAGAAGACATCTTAATTTTTTTCCCAATAATTAAGTACATAGTTCAACTGCTCAAAATAAAAAGAATTCTGTTTGTCGCAGGAAAATGCATGACAGTAGTATCAAGCCACACAGACTCAAAAACTCTTCCACCCGTATTAAAAAATTAGAGAATTGGGAGGGAAATTTGGAAGGATATATTGCTTAGCAGTCAGTAGGGGAAATTAAAGAGGTAGCTTAAAAGGGCTGAAATTTTAGGACTACCCAAATCATTTAATTTATTGCAGGTCAGCCTAATTCACTGATGCTTATGTCTAAAAATGCTTGTACTAAATAAATTGTTAAACTAACAAATAATTCCCAAACTTGTTTCGTAAGGCAAATCTTATTTCTCGACTAGATTCAGCACATATAATGTTCAGGCAGTGCAATATTTCTAATTTCTGGAATGCATCAGGTCGACTGTTTGTGGACAGATCTAAGAGACACTCTGCTGTGTTTTCCACTAGGCAATTTGGTAATGAGGGGTCTTTTACTCTGATATCCTTGAAAAAAGAAAAACATGCTAAATATGGATAACACTAATAATCCTGAAATTCGCTTGAAAACTATCTAACCAAGCTTCGTCAATATTAGATTAATTTAATTGGGTTTGGATTGCTAACGTAATAACCAAATCCAGGAGTCAACCTATCACCCACCCAGTAAGATTTTAATACTTGTGTCACTTCTGTTAATAAGATGTTTTTATAGCTAGCTGTTAAGTACCCACCAAGAAAAACAACATGCAGTAGAAGCAGCAGAGTAACATTTATTTTGAAAATAGTAATCTTCTCAGATAGACAAGTAACATTACAGATGAATAGAAATAAAAGGACTGGATTAGTGGTAGGACCTCTTGTACTGGTGGCAGGATTGTAACTATACTTGAGACCTTAGAACTTATCTCAAGGTGGGTGGCGCATTTACGTCGTATATGTCTATGGGCTTCAGTAACCACTTAACACCAGGTGGGTTGTGAGCTCGTCCACCCATCTAAGCAATAAATAAAAAAAGGGTGTCTTGTGAGTCCGCACTGGTAGGTACCACCACCCCGCCTATTGCTGCCGTGAAGCAGTAATGCCTTTCGGTTTGGGGCAGCCGTTGTTCTGTTAAAACTGACCTTAGAACTCAAGCTTCAAGGTGGGTAGCGGCATTTACGCTGTAGGATATGTCTGTAGGGTAACCACTTATCATGTAGTAGCACCGTAAGCTCGTTCAATCACCTTAGCAATAAAAACAGACTATTTGAGAAAAAAATCTCCTCGGACGAACTCATACTCTTAGTGTATTTTAAAGTTCTAAAGTTCATAACTATTACAATTTACCTTCAACAATTTAAGGAGAACTTTCAAAAACGTCCACCAATGCGAATTGTGACTTATCAAGTGCTTCCGCACGGCATCCAACCAGTACTGCAGAAGATTTACCAATTCCTTACCCAGAACTCCCCAAGTCTTCGATGGTTGCAAATTAATCATCATTTGAAACAGTACTATCGCAAAACCATTTTCATCGTGTTTATTAAAATACTGGAAAATTTGAAAACATTGAAGCAAATATTTATTTATTAATTAATATTTATTTATTAATTAATATTTATTTAAAAGTTATATTTAATTAATTAGGTACCCACTTCAATTTCGAAAGAACGAATTTTCTTTAACGCTAGTATGGTCGACATGTTGAATTGAATTTTACTGTTTTTAAGACTGTTAGCATTTTCAGTCACTGAAATATAGTCCCTCAGATTGTTTACATTTTTTATTAATTTATTTGTGTCCATTTTAAAATATTATATAGCCCTAAAATTCACATAACAATTACTTTAAATGAATACTTTTAGCGCGAAATAGTTTTCAGCTAGTTTGAAAAGACGCCATTTCTTGCAACGTCTTTTAAATGTTGGTATTCCTGCTACGTTTTTTTTTTCATTTGCTTATGACTAAAACTTTTTAGCCAGCAATTTTCAGAATAATATTATTTATTAGAGGAAAATATATAAATTATACAGAACTATCAATTTCAGTTGCAACATTGCATTACACGATTAATAAAATTAGTAGTTTTGGTGGATTTTAAAACACAAATAAAACTACTTTTAAAAATTGGTAATTAGAGCTGTTTAAAACAATAAATAAACTACTCTTAAATAAACGTAACCCTGAAAACTTAAAACAATCTTTAACTAGATTATTTTTTCTTCTTTGTTGCACTGTCCTCACCGCCACATAAGTTCCTACAATAGTGGTGAGAGATGCTTGCCACAGAGAAACAAAGTATATTGTCTTTAGAGCAACACAAATTCTCCTCCCGATCCGTTAACGGTGCTTCTATGTATCTCAAGCACCGGTCACCGTCCTCGCCGAACCCGTCGCTTGCGATGAAGGGCTCGACGAGCGAATTAACCCATAGACACAGCCCACTGAGTTTCTCGCCGAATCTTCTCAGTGGGTCGCGTTTCCGTTCAGGTGGTAGATTCTGCGAAGCACGGCTCTTGCTAGAGTTCTTGTTAGCAACATCGTCAGGTTTGAGCCCCGTGAGCTCACCAACTAGTCCGGTGATCCTGATATGGTCCCCTAGCCCATCAGCTTAGGTAGGTAAAAAAAATATAAATGTAGAAACATAACAAAATTTAGGATTAAAGGTCCAAACATAAAGTGGCAGTGCAAGTGTGTTTGACATTTCGAACGATACTTGACAGTCTTGACTTCTTGTCAGTTCTCAACTTCAGCGACTTCACTTCAGTCTCCTCCAACTGCCAATGGTGTTCGTGCGCCTCACCGCGTCGTGGTTGTCGTGCTGCTAACAAAAAATAGATCGATAAGCCAATTACAAATGACCAAAAACTATAGTCAACGAGTGTTATAAAATGTTGTTTCGTTTTCCGAGGCGCACATTCCTCAGGTTGTTTAGTTTTTATCATATGTTCAGTTTAGTATTATGATCGCGTCATAGCGCACAGTTCAACATTCAGAGATCAGTCGATATAATGCGGCCCGAAAGCGAGAACTATTCGTCGAAATCATTATGATCCCTATAGTGTATACGGTGTATGGATTCGCGCTTTTCTTTATTGTCGCGTGGATTTGTTTGTGGCTAATACATATTATGGCGCTATCGTACTGTAAATGGAAACTTCACAGGACGGTGGACCGGTCGCCGCCCGAACAGCCTTACCCGGGCGTGTCGATCTTGAAGCCGCTCACCGGTGTAGATCCGAACCTTTTCTCGAATCTAGAGACTTTCTTTTTACTCGACTATCCGACGTACGAACTTTTGTTTTGTGTTGAGAACGAAAACGATCCGGCTATAATGTTAGTGAACAGTCTCCTACAGAAGTATCCTCAAGTGGAAGCTCGCTTGTTCGTCGGCGGACTGAATGTCGGAGTGAACCCGAAGATCAACAACATGCAACAAGGATATATCGCCGCCAAATACCCTCTTATCGTAATAAGCGACGCTGGGATCCGAATGCGAGACGATACCCTGCTGGACATGGTGCAACACTTGAAAGAGAACGTCGCGATCGTTCACCAGATGCCCTTCGCGTATGATGCCGAAGGATTTGCTGCTGTTTACGAGAAAGTATACTTCGGAACGTCACAGGCGCGAATGTACCTCGGAGCCGATTTTCTCGGCATCAATTGTCACGTCGGCATGTCGACCTTGATCCGGCGTTGCGCTATCGAGGAAGCAGGAGGACTTGCCGTGTTCGCGGACTATCTCGCTGAAGATTACTTTATGGCAAAGGAAATAGTATCGCGAGGATGGAAGATGCGGGTGGCGTCGTTGCCGGCGCTGCAGAATTCTGGGACTCGGTCTGTGGGCGCGCTGCAGGCCCGGCTCACACGGTGGGCACGGTTGCGCGTCGCCATGGTGCCGGCCACTACTCTGCTGGAGCCACTCAGCGAGTGTATGCCGTTGGGCGCAGGAGCCGCCTGGGCTGCAGGACAGCTCTTTGGAGCAGAGCCATTGGCCTTTTTCCTAGTGCATGTGTTAGTGTGGTTTCTCTCAGACTGGTTAATGTTACGGTCGGTGCAGAATGGTTCACCTCCCTTTACGAAAGTGCAATTCTTACTGGGCTGGGTTTGGAACGAGTGTTGTGCACCTTTCGTACTTGCAGTGGCGTTGCTCAGTCCTGAAATTTCATGGAGGACTCGCAGTTATCGCTTGGACTGGGGTGGCCGTGCCCGTGAACTCAGCTCCAAACTCAAATTTTAAGCGACCCACCTCCATTGCATTGGAAAGCTTTAATTTTTTGTCAGCCAGTGATGGATCTGTTGAGTTCTAATCTGTCTCAACTCTGTATGTGTTTAGTGTTAAGTTTTTTTTATTGCAATATTGCATTACTTTGAAACAAAAAGTTGATAGTTGCTTTTGTTTTAGAAAGTGATTTACATTAAAGTTGTCAATTTAATTTATTTTAGTATTTGTTATAGTGATGTACATTCTGTTTTTGGGTAACGTAGATGCGTTGTGTCAATGTTTTAGTTGATTGATTTGTTGTAAATTGAGAATGTTCTATCTTTTAACTGTACAAAATTTTTGAGTATCTGTGATGATTCAATTTACCTGGAGATAAAACATTGTGAAAATCTATAAATTGTGAAAATTTCATGAAAAAATATTTCTTTAAGATTACATAATTTGAATAGAGTATTACTAGATCTAAACAATTATATCTATCTCTTTATTTATAAAAAATATTTATTATTTATTTCTGTATAGTTTATTAATATTTATTTATTTACTGCATATTTATTTATTACATATATCAAAGAAAAGTTTACCTACAAAAATTGGTACTTGTCTGAGGATTGACTTGCTATATTGAGTGTCTTACCTATTGACCATGTGTTAAAATATTGTTTAAGAGTACAAAACGGACTTGTCAACATAGAAAAAAAAACAGGTAACTCACAGCTTGTGTTTATAATACAATCTTCACATAATAAACTGCATACAGTCTGATGTAATGACTGATTTTAAAGTTTGTGCTTTCATTTGATAAACCTCTTAATTTCCATTTGTAATATCTGTTCAAAATGCAATAGCATATCATATTTTTCAGTTTACACCATCAAGCTTTAAGCTGTAGGCAGCAGCTCAGCTGTGCCACTGCAATTGCTGTTGCCCTAGAGCACTGGGGACTTAACCAGAAAATGGGCTATATATTAGAGCGTCTTCAAAGGCAATTTTATTTCTGCCGTGAAGCATTAATGCGTTTCGGTTTGAAGGGTGGTGCAGCCATTGTAACTATACTGAGACCTTAGAACTGATATCTCAAGGTGGGTGGCGCATTTACGTCGTAGATATCTATGGGCTCCAGTAACGACTTAACGCCAAGTGGGCTGTGAGCTCGTCCACCTATCTAAGTAATAAAAAAAAGGCAAATATTAATTAAGTACGTTTTTTTTTACACTGAGTAATCTTGGATAATTTCATTTGCAGTACAAATGCAATGTAAGGACACTGCTTAGAGCGCCCCTAGCGGCAAACCTAGGCAAACGTTCCAACTCCATATAAATTTGAGTTAACTTTTACGCTATCGATAACGTTAAAAAACTCGAACTACGACAACTCGACATCCCTAACTCGTCTAGGTTGCGTGTGGGTGGGAGGGATTTTACGTAGACCGTTTACCTCGTTATTTTATTTAACAAACTTAATATTCACTTTTAATAATGATATCACAAACATGTATATTGCTACCTCTATGGAACATATTTTTAATTTTCCAGATAACGTATTAATTAAATTTTAATCTATTACCACAAAAATATATTCAGGCGACTACGTATTTTACGTATTTTGATTACGTAAACTAATAAATTGTGTGTTACTATATAGGATTAAGTCAACTGGAACTTTTCTTGTCTTTATTAAGGAGAAGATACAACATTAATGTGTTTATTTAAAAAACTTTAAACACGATGTTAAAGTTTTCTCCTGTTCCTTCAGTCGATCGCTCATTGCTTAGTATGTAATTTGTAGTCACTTATATCTGTTATCGGCTCAGTGAAGTGGGTGGCTGAGTCTCGTGTCCAAAAGCTCGAACCCTTGGCCACTCCCATCTTTTTTGGCGCCGACCTCTGGATCGTCTTCCATCCACTTTACACATCACAATAAGTCTCTCCAGGTTGTCAGAGGGTTTTCTTGCTATATGACCAAAATATTGGAGCACTCTTTGAAAGGATACGGTGGATGGCCTTAACGTTTTAACATCGTTTAAATAACTGCTAACCTTACTTTTAAAAACGCGTAACTATTTGGTTTGTTTGGCTGGTTTGCAATACCCTACCAACAAACTGGTAAATATTATAATTTAATAGAGGGGGATGAAGTCAACCGAAGATGACATGGATGGAGTGTGTGAATGACGATATGAGAGAGAGAGAGAGGAGTGAGTGTTGAGATGACGGCTGATAGAAGAGAATGGAAGAGAAAATTTAGCTGTGCCCAACCCAGCTAGTGGGATAAGGTGGAGAAAAAGAAGAAGAATGATAATATAACTTCATAATAATGAATTTAAAATCTAAAAATTAGTCGAACTTAAATCTGACTGTGCCGGATATATAAAATAATTAAAAAACATATTAAACTAATAATAAGTTCGGTATTTGCTTAGATGGGTGGACGAGCTCACAGCCCACCTGGTGTTAAGTGATTACTGTATTATATTATATTATATTATATGTATTTAATGAAAAGTATATAAGTATGTTTGTCTCTGCTGTCCACAACAGAGGGAATTCTAAATTCTGGCCGGATGACCGAGTGGGATTTGTTTCCAATTATTATTATTAAAAATTGAAAAATAATTTCCAATTTTCATAATATAGTATAGCAGCGGCGCGTAATTATTAAATTAAACCATAGACAACCGTCAGCCTTAAATAGATAAAACACGACATTGATTGATAACTTCAAAGCTAACAAGTAATTTGATTAATATGCAATTCTCAACTGTGGAAACCGGCATAGGTACCCTTATTTTATTTATTGAAACAAATTGTTTCTTCTATGTCGGGCACAATTCGCAGTAGATATGTAGGTAGTTTTATTCTTCAAAGATTTTTTTTATTGCTTAGATGGGTAGACGAGCTCACAGCCCACCTGATATTAAGTGGTTACTGGAGCCCATAGATATTTACAACGTAAATGCGCCACCCACCTTGAGATATAAGTTGTAAGATCTCAGTATAGTTACAACGGCTACCCTTTTTTTTTTTTTTTTTTTTTTCGGAGGGCCGAACCTCCTACGAGGTCCCCGCGCAAAAGGGGCGCGCGGGGTATGTGAGACTCAACGATCTGCATGGTGTTGTGAGCAGACCGCGGGCCCAAGGATTTTAGGACCCACCCACTAAACGACTCCCCTGCACTCTTACACCCGACGTCCGATCCCCTCCGAGGTCAGAACCCGGATGAGGTAGGGGGGCTACCGCGGTCAACACTACAACCAGACGGCGCGGCTCACCCCAAGGACGCCCAGCCGACGGAGCCTTCGAGGCGAATCGAAGGCTCTGAAACGTCGGCCGTCTCGGTACGGCAGCCCGTCGGGCCGCCCAGACGGTGCCGCTGGTGTCCCGGAATACCCCGCTGGACCAGAACCAGCCTGCCGGGTCGGGACGCGATACACCGTCGACCGGTCGCTCTAATCACTCCACGGCGGCGCGCTAGAGTGCTGGTAGCGCGCCGCGCGGCCTCACCCCCTCAGGTCGCCCCTTGACCTTCACCGGGGGGAGGCCGCCACCTACAGGGGCCGGGACGTACGGGCGTATTCCCGCCTCCGGCCCCCGGCTCGACGGCGACGGATCGGTGCGGAAAGGGAAGAGCTCTCCCTCTCTCGCTCCGCCGCCTCCTTCTGCGATATGGTGGACTCGCAGAAGTCGAGCATCGCCTTCCAGGACGCCTCGCTGCCGAGCATCGTAGCCACGACGCGCGGCAGCGAGAGGTCCTCTCCAACAACGGCTACCCTACCCTTCAAACCGAAACGCATTACTGCTTCACGGCAGAAATAGGCAGGGCGGTGGTACCTACCCGCGCGGACTCACAAGAGGTCCTACCACCAGTAAAAGACCACCAGATTTTCGACTTCTGTCTCCTTCATCCACTGTTGTTACTGTGCTGTGATGTTACGTTGATGACGCTACCCAGGTACTTAATTTTGGCATTTAGGTCGCAAAGAAGGTAATACAATCTGTACCGAAATCAGTGTCGGGATGATTACCAAACAGCTTTTGCCATTGGCGATACTCGACTGCCGATCATATTACCAGCCATCAAGACCACTGATTGGCTTATTTAATGCGAATAGTGTGGCACTCCGCCTATGTCGATAAATGTGGGAGTCTTAACTTAGGTGTAGTACCAAAAATGTATCGTGAATTGTGTTCACATTGCGTTAGCAGGCTGTTATCCATCTTATCCATGTTATCCATGCTATACCTATCTATCTTTTCACGGAATAATTTTGCTGTCTGGTCTCCCGATGTATGTTCACGAATGACATCGACGATGAAGTAACGAAATCTTGTAATACAAAAGTATATGTGCAATTACTGCTAACAGGGCCGTATTGTGAAAGTGCCGGAAAATCATTGGTCTATTTTTAGTCGTGACGCAATCTTGTGTTCTTGTTTACTTTACTTTGAGAGAGGAAGGTAATGTTATAATAATAGGGGAGGTGGAGGACCTTGGACCTTCTCGTCTCCCTCTTTCTATCTGGAGGCGCCGGAGTCCAACAACCCGGTCCGTTAAATACCTCAACCGGGTATCCGTAAATGGATTCCCAGCGTTAAAGAAAAGGCATGTTGGAATTGAACCGACTGGATATATTATAATGATTGAGACGACTCATTCCAGACAGACTGCATAAGGTGACGCATTTCGCGCGGAGAGTGTTTCCACGTCACGCTGCCTCCATTAGACGCCGAATATGTGCATAATTTCTGATAAACAGGTCCTCTTATCTCATAATAAACAAGTTTGCTTATAACTTCAGTTGATATTATTTTTACATGCATACATAAATATAAATATATGATGACCGGTTTTTTTTTATAACGCCATCTTATTGTGTCTTTAAAGTGGTTAGTTGCCCTCAATTAAGAAAAATAGTATTATTATTCGCCAATAGATGTCGTGAAGAGTTGATTATTGAAAACACGAATAAAACAACATTTTCTGAAAATAAATCGTAGCTAGATCGATTTATCGCCCCCGAAATCTCCTGTATACTAAATTTTATGAAAATCGTTAGAGCCGTTTCCAA